>NC_140589.1:1081771661-1082971661 GCF_964204655.1 Triturus cristatus | reverse complement strand
TCAAGTAGAGAGGCACAGAGACTGTTGGAAGAGGAGCAGTATCACAGAGAGGAAGTAGAAGAGGATGAATTGGAAGAGTCTCTAGATGAATTTGAGGGAATTCAGGAGGCAAGTGGATTGGACACCTCCCCTGAGTGGGAACTCTCTTCAACAAGGGCTTCTCCTCCTCAAGAGGTAGCTCCTTACCATATGGTTATAAGAAAAGCTGCGGAGCTTTTGGATTTACAGTTACCTACTGCTGAATATAAGCCAAATTTGTTAACAGAGGTCTTGCATTCACCTTCTTCTACAGTTGAGCCTCTGTTACCCTTTAATGAAGCCTTATTGGAGCTTATCCTCGAGGTTTGGCGTAAACCACTCTTCGCCTGCTCTTTCTAGAAAATATAGGACTGCACCAGGGGATCCACTATTTCTCTCTTCTCATCCATCTCCAGAAAGTTTGGTGGAGCAGGCTTCTTGTTCCAAGCAATCTTCAGGTGCTTTTCCTCAGGCCCCAGCTGATAGGGACTCTAAGAAAATGGAGCAGTCAGCTAAAAAGGTCTTCTCTTCGTCTAGCATGGCACTGAATTCGACCTTATCTACCTTTCTCTTGGGCCGTTATATACATGCCTTGATGGACTCTGCAAAACAGTTGGCCCCCAAGTTTCCTGATGAGGAGAGGGGAAACTTTATGGAGGTTCTTTCGGATGCTCAGGCTGCAGCTAGACAGGTTATTCAATCAGGCCTGGATACGGCTGACTCAGTGGCCGGGGTTATAGGCTCCCCCATAGCAACAATAAGGCAAGCTTGGCTTCGATCCTCTGGCTTTTCCCCTGATGTCCAGGCTACTCTTTTTTGATTTGTCCTTTGACCGGTCTAAACGCTTCGGGGAAAAGGCCGATTCGGCTTTACAAAGTTTTAAGGATAGCAGAGCCACGGCAAAATCTTTGGGATTGTAAACCCAGTCGAGGGGTTTTGGCTACAAAAAAATATAGTGGCTTTGGAAGATCTTCCTTTCACAACTTCCGTCAACCTCAGCAGCCACAGCAGAATTCACTCTAGAAGTCTTATAGAGGAAGAGTCAAAGGTCGCCAACGTGGTTCTGCCCGCAATCTCTCCTCCTCCACTTCTGCCGCCTCCTCTTCTGCCTCCCCCGCTCCCTCTGGTACCGCAGGGAAGCAGGCCTAAATCCCCCATCCTGGATCATTTGGGTCCTGTAGTGGGTTGGCTGTCACTTTCTACAGGGTTGGAAGTCGGTCACGTCGGACCTTTGGGTTTTAAACCTTGTAGAGAATGGGTGCGCCCTTCCCTTTCTGGAATTTCCTCCTCCTTACCCCCCTTGCCAAGGTTTTTCTTCAGAGTAACATTTGCTTCTTCTACATAAGGAGGCCCTTGCATTACTTCAAAATAGAGGTGGTTCCAGAGCAGGAAAGGGGTCAGGAATGCTACTCCCGGTATTTCCTGTACCCCAAAAAGGATGGCAGGTTACATCCGATTCTGGACCTCAGGGTCTTGAATTTTTATCTGAAGCAGGAGAAATTCAAGATGCTGACCCTTGCTCAGATTCTTCTGGTGCTGCAGCAAGAAGACTGGATGGTGTCGATCAACTTACAGGATGCGTATTTTCACATCCCCATTCTGAAGTCGCACAGGACGTATCTCCGTTTTACGGTAGAGTCACAGCACTATCAGTTTGCAGTCCTCCCGTTTGGTCTTACTACTGCACTTCGAGTCTTCACAAAGGTGATGGCAGTGGTGGCAGCTCATCTCAGAAGGTCGGGGATTCCTGTGTTCCCCTATCTGGACGCCTGGCTGCTCAAAGCGGAGTCGCCAGAGATGGTGCTTCATCATCTGCGAGTAACATCTCAACTGTTGTTCAACTTGGGTTTTTCAATCAATGTGCCCAAATCTCACCTGGTGCCCTCTCATCGCAACCTGTTCATAGGGGCGGTACTGGACACTACTGTGTGTTGAGCTTTTCCTCCTCCTCAAAGAATTCTCGACATTCAGGAGAGGATTCCTTTGTTTTACGATGGAGCGGTTGTTCCGGTCCTGAAGGTCCTTTGCCTGCACGGTCTGTTCGCTTTCTGCATTCTGTTGGTCAGTCATGCGCGCTGGCACATGAGGGCGTTCCAGTGGTGCCTCCGCAGACAGTGGTTTCAACACAACAGAGATCTCAGGGAGTCAGTCAGAATCTCCAGAGACGCTGCAGCGGAGATGACTTGGTGGAGTGTGCAGGGCAACCTGTCTCAAGGCAAACCCATTCAGCTTCCTCCGCCGGTGGCCACAGTGATCACGGATGCCTCCACTCTAAGGTGGGGTGCTTATCTGGGGGATCTGCAGGTCAAGTGTCTTTGGTCTCCAGAGGAAAGGTTGCTTCACATCAACCTTCTAGAATTGCGGGCGATATTTATGGCATATTGAAGTTAGATCTAGTCCGTGTTGATGAGGCACAGCAGATGGCTTCATTAATGAAGGGAAATCCGATCCGGAGCACACTGGAGTGCTTTTAAATATCACAGCGATGTGTACTTAATCACTGTGATCCTGATGAAATCATATGGAGCTGCGGAGCCCACTGTGGGTGAAGAGTGAAGCAAGCATGGACTGCATGCCCCAGCATACTTTGCGAGCGCGCTGAAATTATGAAGTGCGCACACCTGAAGCAGCTACTACTAAAGTCAGCTGAATCATGGGGCTGCCAGGAGCCTTGCAAATCCGCACATCCATTGCCTAAGAAAAAGGAGCAGACAGCTCTGAAACGCGTTGGCCACAAGGAAAAATGACGGACTAGATCTAACTTCAATATGCCATTAATAAATGAAGAATGCTTCCTAATCTGCTGTCGAGTGCTTTTCCGAATGCAGAGCATTTTGAAATAAAATAAATAGGCACGACAGCTTCGTCGTGGGAAGAGCACCACCTGTTAATAGGAGAAAGAGGGGCCGCCAGCAGGAAATTCCGTGTTGAAGAGGCACAGCAGATGGCTTCATTAATGAAGGGAAATCTGATCCGGAGCACACTGGAGTGCTTTTAAATATCACAGCGATGTGTACTTAATCACTGTGATCCTGATGAAATCATATGGCGCTGCGGAGCCCACTGTGGGTGAAGAGTGAAGCAAGCATGGACTGCATGCCCCAGCATACTTTGCGAGCGCGCTGAAATTATGAAGTGCGCACACCTGAAGCAACTACTACTAAAGTCAGCTGAATCATGGGGCTGCCAGGAGCCTTGCAAATCCGCACATCCATTGCCTAAGAAGAAGGAGCAGACAGCTCTGAAACTCGTTGGCCACGAGGAAAAATGACGGACTAGATCTAACTTCAATATGCCATTAATAAATGAAGAATGCTTCCTAATCTGCTGTCGAGTGCTTTTCCGAATGCAGAGCATTTTGAAATATTATAATATATATATATATATATATATATATATATATATATATATATATATATATATATATATATATATACTGTTACGGCAGAAAATGTAGCTAAATTAGACTCCTCTGCCACCCCCTTACTCTGATCTTTTTCTAAATATGTTGGATCATTAACTCACATGTTATAAATTCTTAGAAGTGCAATATTCAGCTAACTCTGCAAAATATTTTTTATGTCATGATTTTGATTATTTGTCTAATAGACTAATATTATACCTCTTGATTGCATTTGCCTTTAAAGTAATACTTTCTTGTTGGAAAGATTTCTCCAAGTTATCTATAGCCACTTGGTAGAATCTTGTATGTGATGATCATAGGATTCATACTGTAACCTCTTACTATAGCGCCAAAAAGATTAATTCTGATGTATACTGGCTACCTTCCATCAATTTTCTCTCTCTGCACTCTTATTTCTTACATGCTTTTCTTTCCCTCTTGTGTTCTTATATAAATGATCTATCTTCTAGTCTAAAAGTTATCCCGACTTTTTACAATCTATACCCATGTATTAATTTACATGATTGTACTAATATTTCTATTATGAAATTGCAATAAAAATCATTTAACAAAAAATAAATCCATAGCTTCTCACAGGCAAGATGGAATGTAATAATTTACAACTCCTAACATCTATATAAATGACCAAAGTAAGTATTTCTAACATATCAGTTTCTGACAGTATACTGTCAATAACATTGTTAGCGAATCGTTCGTTCTACTTGTACAAAATACTGCATAAAGCCAGACATAAACCAGCATTTTGCCTTGCTACTGCTGGTTTTGTCACACCTTTTGTAAAACGTCATTGGAAGGAGGACTGTGGAATTCATGTAAATATGAAGAAATGCCTAAAAACAAAAATCTTTTTCTGGTTTTAAAAAACATTGTCAGAGTAGTCCATGGCACTGACAGAAACTACCTTCTGTGTAGATGTGCTCCTTGGGAAAGAACAGAATGCAGTTACGCACGGTGAAATTAGCCAATGGCTGACCAAATGCTATATTGGACAGAAAAAAACATACGAATGGTAACAGACCAATGGATGAGGAGAGCTGACACTAAGTATATTACAGAGCAGTGGTAGCCAATCTGTGGTTATTATAGTTAGAATTCCCAGAGAGAGGAATTCCTCATATTTTTGCTAGCTTACAACTTTACGCCCATTTGAAGAATCTCCATAAAACTTTCCAGAGCTATTCCTTTTTCTACATCTGCGGACGAAGGAAAGTTTTGTGGATATTCTTCAATGGGTTGCAAAGAGAAGATGGGGGTCCCCAAATCTAATTTTCTGCCCAATGCATTTTCCATAGACTTTGTACTCACTCATAGCGGCTAAACACCTGGTCAGATATACGGATTCAGACTGTGTCTACCTCAAAAGCGGCATTATTTGGCCAACATCCTGCTGCATTCAGGAATTTTAAACATCGCGAGTCAAAGGGGACAAAGTACAACAGGCGGAGTGAGTACTATCTTTAACCTGCAGTCCTCTATCTATGACCACGAGTATCCTCCAATGTGAGTACATGTGAAAACTTTTAAAATCCCTGATCACGTTTCTCTGTCACACATAGCTGGCATAGACTTTGTACTCACTCATAGCGGCTAAACACCTGGTCAGGTATACTTTAAAATTGGCAGAATAGGGAGGAATGGGGGGGGGGAGACGATAGGGGGTTGTTATTAGTTTGTACTGTTTGATTACATAAAATCCATAAAAAATATAAGGGAAAAATTGTCAGGATTATATGGTGTGCAGATGATTCTTTTGGGTACTACAGGTAAGTATTTTTAAGATGATAAGGCAAGTTAACTTAGAGATAGATGTTGGTGCAGTAGTTTCACAGACATTTGCCCAACTACTGAGGTACACAGCATGGACAAGGCATTATGTGATAGGCTAATTACTGCCTTTACGAAAGGGAAAGGCAGCCATGTTGTTTTAAGTACACTTTGGCTGTATTCTGCATTACTACTAGATATAGCCCCGAATTAGGTTTGGTGTTTTTCCCTACCATTTACCACTTTATTATAATGGTAATAGGGCGGGAAAGATATATATGTTTCAACATTTTATTTTAAACGTGTATGGAGTACCACACTACATATGTTAAAAAAAACAATAGGGTAGTACAGTGAATTAAAAATGTTTAACATATTTAATTCTTTACAAAAATGCTTAGGAGCACTGCAATAATACCTACAAATGAATACACAAATTATTATTTTTTTTTTAAGCGTGGTTCCCCGTAAACTGCTGTAAAAATATATAGGAACACATTTATTTCTCTACCTGTTACCAAGATAGGAAAAAACAATAAAACAAACCTACTATTTACCAACATTCAACACCCTAACCTAGAATGCAGCGAAACTGTGCTGAAAACAGCATGGCTGCCTTTTACATGTGTTTGTTGCTTTTATTTTTAGTATAAATACAGCCGTAAGCCAATCGCATACTGCCTTCTCATCGGTATACTGCGGCACAACATATATAACTATTTGTACACTCATAACTTTAACACACTTACACTATTTACACCTACTACCAAAAATGATAATTTACACCTCACAATCTATATTCCTGCCACATTACATCTACATCCATTCACTCTCACGATAAACCTGTTTCAAGTACCACACTCCACTCCAACCTATTACACTGTCACTCGACTATGCGCTAACCCATTGTACGCCACTGCACTCCATGCTAGTACACTCTATACCGTTCAATTCTACAACACTCCAGTCTTCGCCACTACACTGTAAGCCCCTCCACTCTATATGTTCCTTCACTGTAAGCAAGTCCCCTCTATGCCACTCCACTGCACCTCAATCCAGTCTATAACACTCCACTCTACATCCTTCCACCTCACTCTAGAGTATGTGATTCCACTGTATGCTACTCCACTGTATGCGACTCCACACAATTACACTGTACGTAACTGCAGTTTACCTCACTCCACTGTGCACCACTCCACACTATTCAACTGTACACCATTACACTCTATGCCACCCCAGTGTACAGCACTATATGCCACTCCACTGTACGTTATTCCACTCTATGCCACCCCACAACACTTTAGCCCACTCTACAGCACTATACAACACTCCACTTTACACTACTCCATTTTACCACATTACTCTCCACACTAAGCAACTCTACCATACAAGACTCTACTATACTCTGTACCACTATACCACACAGTACTCCACTCTATGCCCATACACTCTGTTCAACACTCTAAAACACTTTCCAACACTCTAAGACATTCCACTCCACTGTAGTGTACATGACGCTACTCCAATTTCTGACAGTTTACTCTACTCTTCACTAACCTTGTCCACTCTAGTGAACTCCACAGCACTGACCCTTTAGTCCACCATATGCTTTGCCACTCCAGTCTACAACAACCCACTGTACTCCACTCCACTGTACCACACTCTACTGCACACAACAATCTACCTCACTCTACTGTACAACATTCCACTAAATGACACTATACTCAACGACAGTAAAATCTACGATTCAAAACTTTTTTTATTTTTATTAAAATTCAAGGAAAAGGCCAAAGGTTAAGTAAACCTTTGTTATTATTAGAACATTTTATGTAGTCTTCCCAATAAACTTGCACCTTCTCCATGCACTGCTTATACCCTTTTATATATCACTTATAGCAGTTAAATAATAATATTTACAAAAACACTAATGACATTGCACATAACATCATTTGGGAGAACAGAGTGCATGGTAGAGTGGAAAGATATAGTTAATGTAATGTGGCTCTTGAGTTGAATACAGTATGTATGGAGGTGAGCAAGTTATAATAATTTGAAGCGGTTGCATAAATTATATATTAAAGGTATAAGTTTATAATTTTTCATTTTTGTGTAGTTTAAGTTTGGTTTGTAGATAAAGAATAAATAAGGCTATGGTAATTTAAAGGTGGTGAATAAATTATTATGTATTTGAGCTAGAATATTCAGAGTGTCGATGGTGTTGTAGGGTTCCATATAAAGGAGCTGCTCTCCACCTAAACTTGGGAAGTACCCAGGGTTCCCCTGCTTCCATTTTTACATAAGTTATGTGGCACTCTAAGCCCGAAAGGGTTAGTTACAACTCCTCCTGTTACCTCTAGTAAGACCCACACAGCTGGATTGCTGAGAGGTAGTCAGAGGCTACTTCCGCTTCTCCACCACTCTACAAACGTGCCTCCTGGTGCACTACTGGTTGGGGGAAGAAACATATGACCACATTGACAGAGAGCGACGCGAAAGCTTGCTTGATTCATCAGGCAGCATTCATGCTTCATGTATTTTAAATCCCGAGTTTTAAAGTTGCATCGGTACCTATGAGAGAACTGTGAATTGTACGTGTGCTCTTTACGTTTCTTGGCCGGATTCTCGGTCTCGTAGGATAATTCATGCAGGGTCCTTGGTTTGATTACATCTGAGTATGTCTGATTCAGACCATACAAACTACATCGATTTGTTGCTGAAAATGTTTTGCTTGTCCCGATGATGACCTTATAAATTGAATAGGTCGAAACGCCATCGTTTGTCCTTGCCACATATTAAAGAGGAAGTATTTATTGCAATTTCTGTTATCTGTTGGATCTGTTTTGTTTCTTTCCTCTCCCATTGTTTCTTTGTTTACATCGTAAATTGTGTCTTTAGTGATTTTTATTGTGTAACCTTGTAAGCATCCTTTTGTGTACTGTACATTTGTACGGTTGTAGAACTGGTTTGTTTAGTAAAAATATGTTTTTGCATTAATAATTGTGTTTTGATCAATTAGGTTGGGTACCTTTATGATTTTTTGTTGTTTTTTCATGTATACTGTCTTTTAATTCAACTGTGGTTCATTTATGTAAAACTTTAATAGTTTACAGTTGCTTTTTCGTAACTTTATTTTGGACCACTGTAGTTGTTTAATATATATTGGCCCCAGGTTCGGGTAATAGGGTTGCCCCGGTTTGATGTAACCGCTTTCTATTAATGAGGCATGTTCCTCTTTTTCCTTCCAGATACGCCCTTCTCCCAATTAGGGTCAAGGTTCCTACTAACACTGTTCCCAACCAATCCAAGAGATTAGGCAGAATTGGGCTCAGGTACAGTTCTCTCAAATGTTCTTACTGTTTTTTTTTTTTTTTTAAACCGTTTATTACATGTTAAAAAGGTTACAAGTATGGGCCTACAACCATCCGGCCGGCCGCTAGAGTGGCAGAAGCATATGACATACCTACAGTAAGAGTCTCTTGGCGGTGCAGATCGGTAAATCAGGAGATATCAATAGCGCAGGCCACATAACTCCAAGCCCACACTACGGTTTCCTTTTTTCAAAACAGAACAACACGAAAAACCACACCCGCAAGGCAACCCGCCATCCAAAGTGACGGCACGTGCTCCTTAAGTGGGGGATCCCAACCAGCAGCCAAACTCTGAAGAGGGGAATGGGAATAGATCAGGGACAGGGGAACCACATGCCCGTGGCTGGGGGAGGGGGTCGGCTAGGGGGACGGAGCTGGTGAGGCGGCCGGTAGCAGTGGCGGCTCACAAATACCCCCGCGATAGGCGTTCCAGGGGCCCCAGATTTTCACCCACGCCCCAGGCTTACCCCTCGCCACATACACTACCTTTTCACGAAACATACACCAATCCATATGTTCTTTCCAGGCCAACACCGCTGGGGGCCACTGGGATCCCCACAATTGAGCAATGTCGCGCTTGGCTATCATGTATGTTCTTACTGTTTTTAATATACAGCCCAGTTCAATAGTTTATTTTTTCTTAGTTTTAATTCAACAGTCTCCGTGGACCTGGTGCAACTTCACATGCCTTTGCGTCTGACGGCCCTAAGAGCAGTCTAAGTCAAGTCCTTAACCTGAATGTTGTTGTCAGCAGTCCTGTTCGGGCGGGTGGATATATATATACCCTCCACTTGCAAAGGGTGGTCTACTTGCTGCAGGGTCCCAGTGTTGGCTTTTCTGGACAGCACAAACAGAATATAGGAAGGAGCATCTTCATGTTGGCAAGAGATTTGCTGTGGCAGCCGTCTCCCAAGGCAGCCACGTGCCAGCACTCAGTCAAAGGTTGTGGCAGTCTCTAGGTCGGACCTTCTCACAGTGATGGTTTCAGATGAGGGAAAGTCCCTGTTCACATTTGGCTCTCCACACCCAATTCTCCTCTATAGATACTGCAGCAGCACTCGATCGTACCCAAGGCTACCAGGTGACATTTTTGGAAGGGTTTAAAGGCAGTGATGGCTCAATTTGCCCACTTCTTTATACTGACCCCCTGGAATAAATAGTCTGTGGCATGACAGAGGGAAACTCCAAGATTTAAGAGCAATCCATACAGTGTGTCAGCTCATGTCCAAGAATGCATCATGGCAGAGCTATCCAAGGTGCTGAATCCGGAGGACTCAGACCAACCCGTTGAGTTCTGGTAAACAATTAAGTGTTGATGAGCCAGCACTTATGCATTGACTACTGGATGTCAGTACAGTAAATAGGATAGATGTCCCTTGCATTCTTCAAGCTGACAAGCTTGTGGATAAGTTGCGTACAACAAAGTAGATAAGTACTTTTTACCTGACCAGTGGCTAGTGTCAAACTGCCCTGACAATACTTATGAGGAGCATCAGAAAACCTCAGAAAGGTATTAGTTGTTTTACTGAATGGAAAAATGTATGCTCAAGTCACCAAATGCTACACTAGCAAGCCCCCGTAGCCAACCTTGAGCACAGGATAAGGAGTTGAACAATTCTAAATCTAGAAGCAAAAGTCCTGGTTGTCCTGGGCTTGGAGGCCTCTGCAGGTACAAATGAGAGTTCTCTGGGGCCTTAAGAAGCATTGCAGAACAACATGACCAACTATGGGACCATCCTTGACCGACTTGAACTCATAGAAAGAGCCAAAGAAGAATATCTGAACTGGGGTGGCAGCAGACCTGTGAATTGGAAGCAGGTACTTAGCAAGGCACCTAAACTTAGCACCCACGAACAGTCCTTCAATTTACAAATGGATGCTTCAGATAATGGAATAAAATATAACTTAACCCAATGAGAAAGGGAAGCAGCATTTTATGGTCTTTAACAATCGAAGACCTCTCTAGAAGAAGCAGAAATTGTTGCAAGTGAAAAAGGATGATTTGCAATCATTGTCTACAAGGTACTTCAGGCACGATATGCTTGAAACAAGTTAAAGTACACGGACAATAAATCCTTAAGTGGTTGATGGTGATGAAAGGTAAGCCTTCCTCCAAGGGCTGGACTTCACTGTGAAGTACAAGGCAGGAACGCTGAATAAAGGTTTACGCACACTGATGACCAAGGGTCTTTTGGCCATTAAGTGATCCGAGGCAGACTGATTTAAGAAAAGCATGCTGTGGGAACGAAGGTTCACTGCATAGCTTTGTGAAGTTATGTATATCCTGCCATTATTCTTTTTATGAACATAACTGAGTTGAGCTCAACTAGCAGGGGAGACCACTAGAGGCAATTCCTGTGTTTTTGGTTAACCCAAGAGCTACACTATTTTGTCTGACCATTTCTAAAGATGCCAAATGTGCAGATATATCAGGTGGTTCTAGGGTGACATTATAACCAGGAGTAGGTTTACTATTCGCGTTAATTGACAAAGCACTTTGCGAGGAAATCTGTATGAAATTCTACACTGGACGCCAAAAAATGATTTATTTTACAATGAGATGGAAGAGATCTCTTCAGAAACTTTGGGAGTAGCTTTTAAACCTGGTATTATCTGAGGTAAGTCAGGAGTTAAGAATAAAAACAGTAGTTACCCATAAAAAGAAACTGATCATCCTATATTAGAAAACATGCGGGTCTTTCGTGTAAAACTGTCTGCATTACATTGGTGCACAATTTGTTCAAATGATGCCTTTGATGCTTTACACATCATTTTTTGCATCAATGGTTTTAAAAGAGGCATTTTACAAACATGGCAGAAAAATAAGGATTTAGAATTAAACATGATTTACCTAAAGTACACTGCGTTTCTGTGATGACATTCATTTCTCTCAGGTAGAGCTTCTCCTTGTGGGAGAGATCTCGTCGCTCTAAATCTTCGTAAAAAAAGACAAAAGACAAAGTACATAAAAAGCACAGTGTGTCACTGCATCTCAAACAAGAATATGAAGAACACAGATTACTAAAGTGTAGGGTATCTTTATTTTATCATGTAGGTCACTGGACACAGTCGCAATACTCAATATACTTAACACATTTAAATGTAGACAATCCGATACTTCACTGTGATATAAGTTCCCGCAGGCTACATCAAGAAGTCAACCTATGCCTTTCACTCCAAGCCGCTTATCAGTTTTCCCAAAATTAGAATGAGCAGAGGGTCTGCTAATTAGAACATCTTAATTACCAAACCTTATCACAAGAAAGTGAAAACCTGAAATTAGTGTTAGGATCTCTCATGCACCAAGCAATGCATCACCAGTCCTACTATATAGTGTGTATACACAAAGAAAAGACATCTGACTCCCCCTAGACAGCATTCAAGCTCACTCTCCATAGTGATTGAGAGCAAAACGTGCACTTCTATCCAACCCAAGAAATTTACTTATGTTCTTTGGGCCAAAACACACAAAATGTATGTGAGGAATGTCAAGCACAATCGTTTGGTACACAAGTTCAGGTATACCTACTTAACAGTCCACTAATTCACTTATCAATCTATCCGTAGACTTAAACAGTGATTCAAACTCAAACAAACATCAAGTCTACCACAAGCACATTCACATAACTACTCTCTCACATATACTTTCCAACAGTACTTTAGCTTTAATCTGTACACAAAATAAAAGCAATTGCCTTTAAAACTGGGCAAAATAAGCCTGAAGCCTCCTCCAGATATAAAAATAAACCAAAAGTGACATCCTGAACAGGGCACAGAATCCAGGTGTGTTCTTTAATATTGAATTAACCTCCCTTTTATAAAGTCCACTGCCAACCCGGACTGATCCAGAAGAGGACTTCACCATTGGTGACAATATCCAAAATGAGCTCTCATGAGCACAAAGTCATCTGAATCAAGAAAATGATTGAATAGCTGAGCATCAGCATAAGACTATCACATACAGCACCACATGGGCAACAGATGTGACATCAGTATAACTGGAGGTTCACGTGCTGATAACTTCAGTTTCTTTTTTCCGTACCCTCCCCAACATGAGATCTGAAACAACTACCCATTTTTGGCCTTTTCTTCAATGGTTTCTAAAGTTTTTTTAATGCGACAATTTTTTTATTTTTTTTAATTGGGATTTTTTGGGAATTGCATTTCTTGCTGCAGAAAAATGTAAACACCTCCATGGGATATGGCGTGATTCTGTGTCATGCAAGCTTTACCATCACATGGACTGTATGAAGCTATGAAGAGAAGAAGGCAAAATTAATGGTGTATCTTTCAGGGATTACTAGCCTAGATACTCATTCAGAAGGTGAATTTGGTCCAGTTCGTGGAACTATTCTGTAAATGAGGAACCGTTTTCTGCCTGGCACCATGGATCATTGCTGCTTTCTTTTCAGAGAATGTTTGAGTCTGCCTGGGTCCTAGCATCAAGACGCACCAAAAACAGCATCACTTGTTCTCATCCTCTTACAATCAGCACATAAGGATGAAAGATAACTCATCTTCTCAGTAGATTTCTACTTAACAGAAAAATCTTGCTGGCAAGTCTCACATCTGGTTCTTTGTCTAAGTAAATGAATGCTATTCTTTGAGCTATTTGAACAAGTTACTTACCTTCGGTAACAATGCATCTGTAAGAAACATTAGTTAGTTAGATTCCTCACCTTAGAATATCCCCAGGCGTCAGACTGGATCCGGAAGATTTTTCGTCAGCAATAACCCTTGCGCGTCGCTAGGCGTCGTCTGCGGCTCTGCGTCAGTCGTCTGCGTCGTGCGCCGGAATGACGTCGGAGTACTTAGACGCCGCCCTCGCGCGCTGACGTCAGTTCTTGTACATAGCCTTCCGCGCCAGGAACGCAGAGCCATGCAAGATACCGACACTGGTGCCAAAAAATTCTAGGGCCCTGAAAGGGATAGCCTTAACCCTAGATGTCAGTTCGCAGAACGGGGAGGATGGGTGGGTCGGTGAGGAATCTAACTAACTAATGTTTCTTACAGATACATCGTTACCGAAGGTAAGTAACTTGTTCATCTGAAAGAAACACGTTAGTTAGATTCCTCACCTTAGAATAGATACCCAAGCAATACCAACCCCGGTGGTGGGTCTGCGAACCAAGATCCCACCAGAAAGTCCTGGAGGACAGAACGGCCAAAGAAGCCATCCCTCCGGACTTGGCTGTCCAGGCAATAATGCCTGGCAAACGTGTGCAGCGAAGCCCACGTTGCTGCCTGACAGATGTCCTGCAAAGGGACCCCCCGTCCCAAAGCAGTAGTAGCCGCTGTGGCCCGAGTAGAATGGGCGCGCAGCCCAACAGGCGGTTCCTTTTTTGCCAAGGAATAACAGATGTTTATACACAAAACGACCCACCGGGAGATGGTCCGTTTGTGTACAGCTTTTCCCTTCTTTGCACCCACGTAGCCAACGAAAACCTGGTCGTCCACCCGGAACTGTTTAGTGCGGTCCAAATATAAGGAGAGCGCACGTTTTGGTTCCAGACGGTGGAGCCGCTCTTCCTCTTTGGAAGGATGCGGAGGCGGAAAGAAGGTGGGCAAGGTGACAGACTGCCCAAGATGAAATGGAGTCACCACCTTCGGTAGAAAGGAAGGACGAGGCCGAAGGACAACCTTGTCCGGATGAACAGATAGAAAAGGAGGCTTGGACGATAGAGCCTGGAGCTCACTCACCCGTCTAGCCGAGGTGATGGCTACCAGGAAAGCAGTCTTAAGAGTTAGAAGACGAAGAGGACAATTGTGAAGAGGCTCAAAGGGAGCGCACATCAGGAATGTCAAGACAAGATTCAAGTCCCACTGAGGCATTACGAAAGGGACAGGAGGGAACGTGTGAGTAATGCCTTTAAGAAAGTGTGACACTACAGGGGACTTAAAAAGAGAGGGCTGATCTGGAAGCTGTAAGAAGGCTGAGAGAGCAGCAAGATAACCTTTCAAGGTGCCCAGGGCAGAGCCCTGCCGGGCCAAAGAAAGAAGAAAGAGGAGAACCTCAGAAAGAGGGGCGGAAAGGGGATCCACAGCCTTTGCTGTGCACCATGCCACAAATTTGTTCCACCGGTAGGCGTATACCGTCTTTGTGGAGGGACGCCTGGCTGCCAGAATGATATCACAGACTTCAGGAGGCAAGTCAAATGGCATCAACTGCCGCCGTTCAATCTCCACGCATGGAGGTGGAGGCTGGACAGGTTCGGGTGGAGGACTGTCCCCAGCTGCTGCGACAGAAGATCCTCCCGAAGGGGCAGACGTATCGGAGGATCGGTCAACATACTGAGTAGCTCGGGATACCAGTACCTTCGTGCCCAATCCGGAGCCACCAAGATGACTTGGGCCCGGTCGCGCTTGATCTTCTTCAGCACTCTGGGCAGAAGTGGTATAGGCGGAAAGGCGTACAACAGACCGCAACTCCACTCGCGACGAAAAGCGTCGCCGAGCGAGTGCCGCCTTGGAAATTCCAACGCGCAGAACTGCTGAAATTGCGCGTTCTCGTCGGTGGCGAATAGATCTAACCAAGGCTCTCCCCACTGCTGAAAGAGACCTTGCGCCACCTCGGAGTTCAGACGCCATTCGTGATCCATCATGCACCGGCGGCTGAGTTCGTCTGCTCTGGCGTTCAGAGAGCCCGCCAGATGTTGAACCACCAGGGTGATGCCCTGGTGTTCCAGCCATGTCCAGAGGCGCAGAGCCTCCTGACAAAGGGTCCACGACCCCACCCCGCCCTGTTTGTTGCAATACCACACGGCGGTGGTGTTGTCCGTGAACACCTGCACGACACTTCCCCGGACAGAGGGAAGGAAGGCTTTCAGTGCAAGTCGGATCGCTCTCAGCTCCAACAAGTTGATGTGGAGGCGAGACTCCGCCGGAGACCAGAGGCCTCTGATCTCTGCCTCTCCCATATGGCCACCCCATCCCAGGAGGGACGCATCCATCACTACGACATGCTCCGGTAGGGGTAGGGAGAGGCTCTTGCCCGTGACCCAATCGCGGTCCGTGAGCCACCACTGCAACTGCTGTGCAGTGCCCTCCGAGATCAAGACATGGTCGGACAGGTTGCCGTGATGCTGGGCCCACTGAAACTTCAGGTCCCACTGCAGAGCTCGCATGCACCGCCTGGCGTGATGCACTAGTAGGATGCAGGAGGCCATCAGCCCCAGAAGCCGCAACACTAGCCTGACCGAAACCCAGGATAGAGGCCAAAAGATGGGAATCAGGGCCTGTATATCCCGGACCCGCTGTTCCGGTGGATGAACCCGGAACTGCGCCGAATCGAGAACCGCTCCGATGAAAAGGAGCTTCTGAGAGGGGCTCAGGTGTGACCTCGGCACGTTGATGGAAAACCCCAGCAAATGCAGGAGATCCGCCGTAGTCTGGAGGTGGGAGACGACTGCCTGGGGCGAGCTGCGACCACCACCATCACTTTCGTGAACACCCGAGGGGCACTGGTAAGGCCGAAGGGGAGCACGGTGAACTGAAAGTGCTCCTGACCCACCGTGAACTGCAGGTAACGCCGGTGGGCCGGCAGGACGGGGATGTGGAAATATGCGTCCTGCAAGTCCAACGCTACCATCCAGTCTCCAGGGTCGAGGGCAGCTAGAACCTGAGCCAAAGTTAACATTTTGAACCGTTCCTTCCGGAGGAAGGCATTGAGGTTCCGGAGGTCCAAGATAGGGCATAGGCCCCCTTTGCCCTTCTTGGGAACCAGAAAGTAGTGGGAATAACAACCACGACCTACTTCTGGGCTCGGAACGCGCTCGACGGCCGAAACTTCCTCGTGGAGAAGATTCAAATGATCCCTTGAGATACGGTGGTGCTGCGGTGGCATGGCTGGAGGGGTCGTCTCGAAGGGGAGGGAGTAGTCCCTTCGGACGATTTGCAGCACCCACCTGTCCGATGTGATGGACCGCCAGTGGAGCAGGTGATGGCGAACTCTGCCGCCCACTGGCGTGGAATGGGCCTGAAAGCTCGGACTAGGAAGGCTTTGAGGCGGATGCTGCCGGGGTGGATGTGGACTGACCGCGTCGTCCTCCAGTACCGCCTCGGCGGAAACCACGTCTGCGACCGAGTGCAGGTTGGTTCTGCGGCCGGTGGCTAGGCGGACGTGAGGAGGTGCCCCTTCCTTGGCCACGAAAGGAGCGAAAAGCGGAAGTTTGTGGCCGCGGGGCCGAGAGGCCCAAGGACGTGGCCGTAGCCCGGGAGTCCTTGAAGCGAGCCAGCGCACTGTCCGCTTTCTCACCAAAAAGGCGAGCGCCATCAAAAGGCATGTCCATGGACATCCCCTGAAAAGGACGTGGACCGCAGCCAGGCGTGACGTCGAAGCGCCACCGTGGTAGAAATCGCCCTACCCAGCGAGTCCGTAGTGTCAAGCCCACATCGGATTGCATGGCCCGCTGCATCTCTCCCATCGGCCAGGGCCGAGGAAAGCCGCGCCTGGGCCTCCTCCGGGCACAGTGGCAGTACGTCCTCCACCGCATCCCACAGAGAGTGGGAATAACGGTCCAAGAGACAGGCGGTGTTCAAAGACCGCAGGCCCAAACTGAGCGAAGAGAAAAGCTTCTTACCAAACTGTTCCAGTCTCTTGGAATCCCGGTCCGGAGGAGCGGACGGGAAGGAGGATTGGGAGGTAGAGGCCTGGATAACCAGACTCTCGGGGGTGGGGTGTTGGGACAGAAAACTGGGGTCACCCGGAGCAGGGCGGTGGCGCGCCTGGCAACGTTCCTATCCACAGGAGGGACTGTGGAGGGCTTGGACCAAGTGCCCTGCAGAACGTCAGTGAGGGCCTCATTGAATGGCAGCAGAGGCTTAGTGGAGCATGCGGCAGACTGAAGCACCTCAGTGAGGATGTTAGTCCTCACAGCCAGGGCAGGCAGCTCGAGCCCAAGGGCTTCGGCCGCCTTGCGCAGCACCACAGAAAAGGCTGCACCCTCCTCCGAAGCCACAGTCGGAGGAGAGATGAATCCAGTGTCTGGTGAGGTATCCAACCCACTGGCCTCCCCCAGTTCATCTGCCCAGTCCTGTGCAAGTTGGCTCTGAAGGGCCATAGGGTCATCAGACCCCTCCCAGTCGCCCCCGTCATCTGATTCCTGGTAAACAGGAGGAATGATCGGAGCCGGTCGATAGACAATATGTGTCTCTAGCGGCGTCGGATGCGGCGTCTGGCGGCGCTGCATCGGCGTCGGGACCGGACAGGGGCTGAACCGGGGATCGACGTTGACCGGAGCCGGCGTCGGGGGTGGTATCGGTGTCGGCACCGGCGGAGGAGGCGTAACGAGGTCAACTGGCGTCGACGGGGGCCCAGGCTCGAGCCCCTCGGGGACCTGCGGCATCGGGGCCGGAGCCTCCAACGGTGCCGGGGCCGGAGCTGCCGGCATGCGAGGTCGCCCAGTCGAGTCCGCGGGGCCCGAAGGCGCGCCAGCGGGCGTAGACGGCGGGGCCAGGTTCCTCATGGCCGAGAGGAGGGCACTGACCTCCGCCGGCGTCGCGTCAGTCCCAGGGACCGTCGGGTATGGGGACTTGCGCGGCGCCTGCGGCTCCTGCGGAGCCTCGGGGGTGGAACCACCCGGACCCTCGGTCGAGTCGCGCGACCGGCGAGGGGAGTCCGAAGAGCGGTGTCGCTTCTTGGAGTGCCTCGACTTACACGAAGACTTCGAGCCAGACGAGTGACTAGGTCGAGTGCGGCTCCGCGACCGATCCTTGGACCTCCTCCTGGACCCGGGATCGAGAGCGACGCGGAGCCGAGTGGCGAAGCTCGAGAAGCTTGCGGGACCGCTCCCGCCTAGCTTTCGAAGTCAGGGCCATACAGTCGGAGCACGACGCCGCGTCGTGGTCGAGGCCCAAGCAGTACAGGCACCGGCGGTGATGATCGGTCACCGACATCAGTCGGTGACAGTCGTCGCAGGCCTTGAAACCAGGCATCCTACCGGCACCAGAGTCGAGAAATGACCAAAAAGAGTCAAAAAAGTTAGTCAAAAATTGACTAAAGGGGTAGCTCTCCCGGATCTGCGCTTACTGGCACGGAAAAAAGAAGAACTGACGTCAGCGCGCGAGGGCGGCGTCTAAGTACTCCGACGACGTCATTCCGGCGCACGCCGCCGCCGACGGACGCGGAGGCGCACACGACGCCTAGCGACGCGCAAGGGGTATTGCTGACGAAAAATCTTCCGGATCCAGTCTGACGCCTGGGGATATTCTAAGGTGAGGAATCTAACTAACGTGTTTCTTTCAGATTGCCTATTTTCGTCAGTCCACCATCTGGTGTGCCAGAAACTACCCCCAGGTGATCAACAGCTCAACGGCCTTTTTGGAACAGGCCCTGTCTCATGAGATGTTGACTACTTTGAAGCAGGCAGTAGAGCCACTAGCAAAGTGAAAATACACACTTCCTCCACCAGTGTTGACTCTGGTGCCAGGACCCAGGCAGACTAGAAACTTCTCTGAAAATAAAGCACCATTGATCCATGGTGCCAGGTGATAAACAGAACCTCATTTACACGGAAAAAGAATTGGCAGCTCCACACGCCAAATTCTGAGACTTTTCACAAATGTGATCATCTATTTGGCTCAGGTCTGGATATTAAGCATTTTCCCATTAAGACATTGGATGATGAGAGTTAACGGGCTATCTATACTAAATAAAAAGAGGGAGCTTCCACAAGTAGATAAGAGTAATTACAATGAGGCATCCAGACAAAGATTAACTTCAGGTCAAACCTCAGCACTTGACACAATTTAAGAGATGTGACCTCCAGAACTGGGCTGTACTCAACAAAGTTTTCTTAACTTAGTACCACACGCCAAATGAGGGCTGTAAACACTGCATCGAAAAGTAGATAACACTCGAGACTGCGCCCCATATAACACCCACTACTAAACAATAATACAGATAACGGTCACCAGAAATAGGCAAAATACTTTAGAGATGGCTTTTGAAAGTACTTGCATTACAGCTGAGACATCAACAAATTGACAATACTCCAGACATTGCTTCAAGCATTTCACTCGACAATACTCCTGATAACATTTTCATAGCTGTGTTGGACATAGTTGGACGAGCTGGCACAAAAACTGGACAAAAAATATTTATGTGCATCACACAGAATGGTGCAAAATAAATCAAAGCTGTCCTTTTTAAGTTGGAGGATAATACGTATGAGGAGGCTTTGAAGGGTGGACCTACCACAGGTGAGGTGTTTAGATTTGAAATAGTATTCGAGATGGGGCTTCCATGCCCAAATGGTCCTCTGGGCAGGACATAAAATGTCAGATGGGTCTCTAGAGTAAGGTACAATGCGCTAGAGATGGCCTCTACAAGACTATCAATACTTCGGATGAAATGGTATAAACACGTGTGTCACGATCCCGCTGCCGGTTATACACTGACTGTCTTGTTGCGTGTATAGCTGACATCAGGAAACACCCTCGCGGGACTACAACTCCCGGCAGGCATCACGAGTCACGCCTTACATGATGCAGACGCGACGCCGGATGCAGGATTAAGAAGCGACGGAAGGAATCCCTCATCGCCGATAATTCTTTGGAACTGCCCGTAGCAGAATTCTCCTGCGAACATCTGACTTTTGGGCGGTAAGAGTGCGAAAGCACAAGCTATAGTAACGCCACTTCTGGAGGAAGGCGAGGGTGTATGGTAACCCTTGCTGATTCCTCCCCTGTACTCCTCCGTTGGCCGAGACCCGCTATGCCGGTCTCTTGCAGAGGAGTCTCAGTGTTACCGAGGCCGATTGGCAAAAGGCTGAACCCCCCCCCCCCCATTGGAGAGACCCAAATTCCCTGGTCTCATGCAGGGAGGTATGAGTCAGTTTTTCCATATTTTGGGCATTTGTGTTCGCATTGGTTAAAACAAAAGGCAAATGTGGAAGATTTCCAGGGGCACTTGCGAAGGACATAACCAAGGGCCGTGGCGTCAGTCATTGCATAAGTTGAGTCATTTAAGCCTGGTTTGCTGGTGACATTGTGAGCCTATAAACAAGCGCTAGCAGAACACCGACTGGATAGGGCAAGACTTTTATTGTTCCGAATTCCAGAAACAAATCTTCACCCTTCTTTCTTTTGTTGTTTTGTTCTCCTTATACTTTCTATAGGAGAGAGCGTCCGGAGAGGGTGTGTTGCCACTTAGGCTAGGCATATGGGTCTCACCTCAAGTGCAAGTTGTTTCATGAGGTAATCCTGCCGCAACCCTCTGCTCTCTTCTGTAGCGCAGGCTACACCTTCCTTACGTTTCAGGTGGGTGTGGGAGACATTGCGCATGCTGTTAGCTCTCCTTTACATACCTGGAACCATATGTTATACGCTGTGCTCATATTGTATTCTTGTGTCTTTCTCAGATCTCCCTCCCCGCCGTCCCTACCCTTTCCTTCCCCCGCTCGATTGCCCCAACAGTCTGTGTTTTCTTATATGCCAGACTTGGGGTTGTCCATAGTGGGCCCCTTTGGAGCATCAACACAGTCCTGAGGATTCAGAAAGGAGGAGCCTGACATAGTGCTAAACTGTGGACAGTTATGTGTACACTGTGCGGTTGTAACACAACCTCCTTTTCTGCTGATTTTGTCCCTCACCCTGAACCCCAGCGTTACCTTTTGGCTCCCTGTGGCTTCATCATATAGCTATCTTACTATAAGCTTAATCAATACAGAAACGCAAAGATTCGCAAAGACAAAGGAAGTCTTCTCTTCTGCTGCTTTAAGTAGTGGAAGGTTGGAACACATCCAATAATGCTCTACCAATTCTGCAGGTGAGTGAGAGGGATAGAGTTGTGTGTGTGGAAGTTGTATATGCTATTCTCCAATCTGTGCCTTACAGGCTCACGTGAACCTGGGCATCGCTCTACAGTTTCCCAGTTGGTAGCTTGGGGTGGGAGGGCATTTGAGCATCAGGGATACAATGAAACTGTATACCATCAATGGCGGGGCACTTCCATCAATATACTCTAGATGTTCTTGTATGGTTTAATTGGTTTCCAAAATAAAATTCTCACACAAAAAGAAAGTTTTTCATGCTTTCCACACTACACTGGTGCACTGTGCGACTCTTTCTTCATGTTTCAGGCACAAAAAGACTTGTAAACGCTAGTATCGATGGGGCTGGTAAGTGCAGAGGGACAGCGAATGTGTTTTATGTATAGTGTTCAGCTATGGGGTGAAATTTCCCATAATGTATTGTTATTTTTTGCCTTTAAGTAGCTGTTGCATTTTTTGTACCTTTAAACCTCTTCATAAAAAGATATGAAACAAAAGAGTCGTTCACAGTCACGATTAGTTTAGGGCTCAAATGGAATTTATTGTTTTAAATTGCACTGAAATAAAAATGCAGACATTGTGATGGGCAGGTTTGGAAAGGAGGCAGTGCAATGTGATAGTAATGAACAATTCGACAAGGTTTCTGTATCCAGCACAGCAGCAAAAACTATTAAAACCATGAAAAATAGTAAACTAATTTATAAAAACAGTAATAATGACGCACAAGTGTTCATACTATACCTGGATATTTCCGTTTGAAGGAGGTCACACCCAAATATTCACTGACTTGCTCCTGAAGCATGTAATATTCTCCAGTTTCATCAGGAGGCCATTTATATTCTATCAGATTTTCTGCAGGAAAGTAGCTAGATCTAAACAGAAACAAACAGCCAATTCCTGCGTCACAACACATACGTTTTTAAATGTTGAATATATATATTTTTTTAACTGTGCAAGTGCACACATTTCAAACGTTAAGTTTCTGCGTTCCTCAAAAATAAAGGTGTTGGGAAAACAAATGCACCCCACAATTCTGCCCAAGATTTTTTTTTTTTTAACTGTTTGCAGTCCCAGGAAAGAGATGAGAGATGAACATACCCACCCACCTGGTTGGCGGAAACTGAAAATGCAGCCAAATGTGGATTAAAATAGTTGAAATGCCTGTGGTATCTTTCAGACCAGAAACGCATTCCACACAAGTAACACTATGCAAAGGGTATCTCCTCATTGACCAGGACTTCCATTCCAAGCTTCTGGGCGGGACAGACTGATGGCAGAATTAAGAAATGCATTAACAACTCCCTATAATTAACAAATAGCTTAACCATGTCACGTGAAATTAATAATAAATCCCTTAGATGAAGTTACTCTTATGGGGTGTACTTTACTCCAGAATCCAGAGGCTCTTTCTCATTTTCAACCTGTGGGTGCCTGCCCCATTTACTGACTGAATTGGAAACCGCTTTTGTGGTAGAGATTTATGCACTCGGTACAATGTAGAGAGTAAAAAGAAGGCAAATGTATTTTTTAAATTAGGGTAAACAAGAGGGGGCGCTAGGTGGCGCACTTGCGGAATGGCTGCCACTGAGTGAAGCTCCTGCAGTTCGGCCAAATTATCCGTAAATCATCCTGTCCAATAGAGCTAATTCGACACACAACTAGGAGTGTATGCCAGCGGAACCGGTGAGGCATCTGGTGCCGTGCTTGAAGGGACGAGAGGCGGCCGTTTATGTTCCCTTGACGGACTCGATGCTGCAGCCGTGCGGGGACTGACGGGCGCTGCTGGTGGTCGGCGGCTGTGAATACGCTAGACTGAGGCTTCCCTCGTGGAGTCCAGGCCGCAGTGGAGAAATCCGGATCGCATCGCCCGGGTGAGTGCGGCTGAAGGGTCGCGCCCCTGTGTGTGGCAAGATAGACGTCGCAATATTCCTAAACCGGAGCAGGTGTGGCTGAGGCGCAGGGCATCTGGCGAGCGCCGGTGAGCAGAGCGCGCCGCACGTTTGGCGGACCCGCCATAGGCGGTGGCGCCATTGTGGTTGATTCCTGCCTGCGCCCCTGGACCCTAGGCAGTGAGAGGCCTCTCGCTCCCTGACCGATGCCCTTCCCTGGGGGTGAGGACTGAGGGGTGGTGGCGGATGGTCAGCTGTGCTGAGGAGTGTTCTGGCAAGCGGATCCTCATTCAACCGCCATCGGGCGCTGGATGCGTGTACGCCCTGGGTCCGTGTGCCTAGCGGGTGAGGCTGTGGAATACATGCTGGGTCTGGACTGGGGCATTCCTTAGATAACGGCGCGGCATCGCTGGAGCTTGATGCGCTCTGTTCTTTGGACCTCAGGTAGTGGGGGCAATTGGAGGCCACGGTTTCGCTTGCGTCCTGTGTGCCTTTGATGCCTGCAGCTCTGCTGGTTTGGGATGAACTACATGTTTGCACCCTATTGTGGGACTACTATGATGCATGATATCGATGTTGTCTGCTGACTACGTGCTGCGGTGAGCCCTGACTGCTGGAGGTACTGCTCCGGGGGTGTGCTCGGCCCTCAACTTTACAGCCCTGATTTGCCTGCTGATTGTGAGCCGCAAAAGATACAGCAGGCATAGCTATATGCTAAGAGTTTGTGGCGCCATTACTAATTTCTATGTGCCTGCTGTGGTGGGTGGGTCATAATAACTGATGTACTGTGTGGCGACGTGATCGTTGGAGGCCCTTGTGTGGTCGGGGTCTGTGGGCCCTTGCCACCTATCGATGGGATTTGATGCTCTGGTATCTGCTGGGAAGTTGGGGCGGGAGTGTAATGTCTGAGAGGTTGGATCAATAACAACGTGGTTGAGCACAACTATCAGTTCTCCGGATCGCTTGTCCATCCAGATCTGGTAGCTAGGTGGCCGCTGTGGTTGAAGGACAAGCTAATAATGGGGAAGCCAGACGCGAAACAACCGCGTATCAACTTTGAGACTAAAAAAATCTATGCGCTCTCAATCGACAGAGATAGATACGGGAGCAGAGGCAGGTGCCTCGTGTGGTGATACTGGCCCTAGTGGTGAAATGAAGGCGCTTATGCTAGAGGTCCGGCAAGGCCTGACTACGTTGGCAGATAAAATGGACTGCATGACCTCTCGTATAGACAGTATGGTACACAAGATTGATCAACATGGAGAGCGCATTACGGAAGCAGAGTGCAGGATTTCTGACAACGAGGACGCAACGACGCAGCTCCAAAGTAATGTTACCCAAATGGATAAATTGCTCAGAATAATAGCAGCGAAAAATGAGGAATTGGAGGCGAGGAGTCGCAGGAATAATATTCGCGTGCTTGGAATCCCTGAGAGTGCCAACACAGGGAAGATGGAGTCCTATATCGAGAAATTACTGCTGGACACCATAGGGTCTGAAGCGCTATCCTCACACTTCATTGTGGAGCGAGCGCACAGGGCGCTCGGTCCTCGGCCGCCTCCTGGGGCTGCTGCGCGTCCTATTATAGCCCGTATTCTAAATTACAGAGATCGGGACAATATTCTGAGGATAGCCCGTGAGAAGAAAACATTACACTATGATGGCACACCATTTACAACCTACCCAGACTTTACAGCTTTGGTGCAGGAGGACAGAAGGCGATTTCTTCCGGTGAAGCATAAGCTGCGCCTCAAGAAGCCTAAGGAAACTGCCGTGATCCCAGATAACCTAGATGCAGTGGACTAGTCAATGGCTGGTTGGCTGTTCTGTACGCTCGATGCCTCTGTTACACCATTGCTGCTACATGGGAGGGTATGAGAGGCCTGGTTGTTTGGCTGGAATTGATAGGCCGTGGGGGATCCATGGTGATTCACTCTATGTTGTTCATTTTATGATACCGGCTCAAGGGCTCACTAGGGCCGAACACCTCACTGACTCTGCCCGAGGCGGGTGCCCCCATTTCATTGCCTCGTGGTCGGTGAGGGTGGGTTGGGCCACCTAGACAGGTCCCCCATAAGGGAAAACCCCTAGTAGACTACGAACTAATGCAATGGTTGGTTAAAGAGGGGAGGGAGGGTGGGAGGGTTGTATTCTTTGGCATGATTGGGATGTCATTGTGGGTGGAGGTTGGGGGGGAAGTTGAGTGGTTTTGTTCCTGCTTAATGTATGTATTAACAATGATTGCAGACTTAGTGGTACGCAAATATGGTTTACTAGATAATTATCTGCTAAAAGTGAGAGGTCACGACACAACGCACAGTTAATTAATAAATGTCCCCTAGATCCAAGCCTAAGGTGCCTTTCCTGGAATGTTCGGGGGTTTGTGAGATCCGCGAAAGCGTAGGCAAATTATCTCCTACCTTGATCGACACCGCATTCAGGTGGCCATGCTGCAAGAAACCCACATGGACCCTCTGAGGCCTCCTGTTTTTCCCAAAAGGTGGGCAGACCACAGAATTTTTGCTTCTTATTCCTCCTATGCGAGGGGGACAACCATACTAATAAAAAAACATACACCTTTCACGTTTATCGGCTCAGTCAGGGACCCTCAGGGACGATATGTATTGGTATGGGGACGACTGGGTATGGCTTCAGTTATTATGGTCTGCTGCTACGGTCCCAACATTGATGCACCTGAATTTTTCTCTGTGCTTTGGGGTAAGATCATGGAGCTGGGATCCGCACAGGTGATATGGGGCGGCGACTTTAATGTAGCTTTTCATCCGACTCTGGATAGGTCAAATCCGGCTCCGCATCATTACACCAGGACACAATCGGTTATGTTGGAGATACTTCAGGAGGGCAGCCTGGTAGATGCGTGGCGTCTTCGACACGCGATGGTTAGAGAAGGTACACATAATAACACTCATGCGGGATCCTGGGCACGATTAGACTATTTTCTGCTCCCAAGGGATCTTGCACCCTCCATAACAGCAATCACTCACTTGGCTAAAACATTCTCAGATCACTCACCTGTCAAGATGGAGGTTAATATGCCCGGCTACAATACACCCAGACGACATTGGCGATTACAACCCACGGCCCTTTTGGATGCAAGTTTTCACATGGAATTGGGAGAGGAGATACGCGATTTTTTCAGTAGAAATAGACACTCGGTTGACTCCATAGAAATACTATGGGAGGCCTTCAAGGTCACCATTCGGGGATTCTGTATCTCAAAAAGTTTTGGGGTCCTGAAAGACCTATGAAACACACTGAAGAAATTGGAGCTTGAGCTTAAGACGTTAGAACGTGGGATGGCAGGGGGAGGAGGTATGCATGCACAGTTTAAGTTTAAGGAGAAGTTGGCTGACTATGCAGATACAGCGGCTCGGGAATCCAATTTTAGGGGAAAGTATTGGAAGGCGAGGAGGTATGGTGAGGGGGAACGTCCTGGTGGGGCTTTGGCGGATATGATTAAGAGGCCTAGGGGCTCGCAAAATGTTCTGGAAATACAAGGCCGAGATGGGGAAGCTCACATAGACAATACGGAAATTTTAGCTTGTTTTACAGTACACTATTCTACACTGTACACTTCACAACGCCAAGACAGAATGGAGCTTGAAAGTTACCTGGGTGATGTAGCACTGGGATGGCTAGAGGATCATCATAGAGAATTCCTTAGTGCCCCCTTTGAGCTCGACGAACTTCGAGAGGCAATTATGCAACAGAAATCTGGTAAGGCCCCAGGACTCGATGGCCTGCCAGACGAATTTTACAAGGCCTACATTGATATTATGGCCCCGGTGTTGAAGGACGTGTACATGGAGTCCATGGAGGGTGGCAAACTCCCCCCATCTATGAGGATGGCAATGATATCGTCATTGCTTAACCCTGGCAAGGCCCCTACCTCATGCGACTCCTATAGGTCTTTATCCCTATTGAACTGTGACACTAAAATCCTGGCTAAGGTCCTTGCCAACAGAGTGCTGCTCTTAATAGATAAACTGGTGTCACCTGACCAATCTGGCTTTGTGCCTGGGCGGGCTACCTCGCATAACCTCCGTACATTATTTTCCATCCTTCAAAACATAGCGCCAGATTTGCCCATGGCTGCGGTCTTTCTCGATGCCATGAAGGCATTTGATTCCGTGGAATGGGATTACCTTAATTCAATACTGTGCCGAATGGGCTTTCCATTGCTCTTCGTTTCTTGGATACGCCTGCTATATACTTGTCCCACTGCCCGAGTTCTCATAAATGGACACATCTCTGCCGAAATTCCCATATCCCGAGGCACCCGACAGGGGTGCCCATTATCTCCTCTGCTCTTCGCCCTTGCGATCGAGCCATTAGCCTGTAAACTGAGGCAACACCATCAGGAACGCGCTTTGCGCTGTAACTTGCGGCACATCCTAATATCGCTTTATGCCGACGACATGACGTTATACGTCAGAGATTCGCAAAATAATCTTAATCCACTCTTGCGGGAATTTATAGTGTTTGGACATTTGTCGGGCATCCATATTAATTGGGCAAAGTCATTGATTCTTCCCCTCACGTCTGCGGTGGCCAAATTTACACCGGATTTCCCCTTAGGTTGGTGTGAAGCAGACCTCCGCTATCTAGGGATTCAAATTGGAACTACTCGGGACGAGATACTACGCCTTAATTATGGCACGGCAATAGACCGCCTGGCCTGCAATGTCACGCGCTAGATAGCTTTGCCTTTGTCAATGGCCGGCCGTGCCTCTTTGATAAAAATGGTGATTGTCCCGCAGTTTTTATACCTTTTTTTGAACATTCCCGATCCCCCAGGACGACATTTTTTCGCCTTTCTTAGAACAGAATTGCTGAGATTATTTTGGGGAGGCAAACAGCCCCGCCTGAAGTGGACTGTGCTCACGAGGCCATATGTGCAAGGTGGGTTTGATCTACCAGATCTTGAATTATATTTTGCATGCGCACTGGCACACCATGCTTATTACTGGATTAGCCCATCGTGCTACAGGCCTCAGGTTGCGGCGTAGGATTGGTTGGCGGATCCGGTTCCGCTGAGTGGGGCGATTCATGCACCTGCACCGGCCAGAAACATGCCACCCACCACTATCACGAGTGCAGTCACTGCTTGGCTCAACATTGGTCAGCGTCTTAATGCTGCAATTTTATATTCTCCATTGATGCCTCTCTCCTATCATCCACAGATGCCATTATTGCAAGAGAAGGGGTTCCATAAGTTATGCACACGACTGAATATTGGCACATGGGGGGATCCCCTTTTATACATGGGAGATTCTGTTCGGCTGATCAGTTCTTCCGACAGACAATTCCCACTCCGTTAGATACATTCTTGTATTTACGGTTACAACAGGGGTTGCGGACCATTCTCCAGGAATTTCCCAAGGAACCGGACTCATTAGTACCGTTCCATCGTATGCTGTCTGCGGATAGCCCAAGGCATATGGTCTCTACACTATATCACACGGTACATACTCTTCAGCCAGAACCTACGCATATGGCATTGCACCATTGGTCCACAGATCTGGGTTTTGAACTGTCTCTTGAGCAATGGGGGTATTGTTGTAGGCAAGTTGCACGCATTTCCACCAGTTGCATATTGCGCATTATCCATTTTCGGTACATCCACCGTATCTATTGTACACCCGCAAAATTATACAGACTCAAGCTGCGTGACAATGACAGCTGCGACCGTTGTGGTAACCCGGGGGCTGGTTTTAAGAACCTGGCATGGGAATGCCCCAGGATCTCGGAATTTGGTTAAAGGTATTTGAAACACTCACACAAATGACGTCGGATGTCATTGAATGTAGCCCACTTGTGGCACTGCTGGGATATACTGAGCAGCTCCCACAGGCGTATCGCCGTTACGTTACACTTGCGCTATTATTAGCAAAACGAAGGGTAGCATGCAGATGGGGTAGGGGACGCGCCCCCAAATTTAAAGAATGGCTTGAGGATTTGATTTATAGTCAAGATCAGAGTTCCATTTATGCAGAAACGTTGCCCCGCAGCTCGAGACCCAAGGATATATGGGGACCACTTAAACAGTATCTCCTGCTACACGCCCCGGAGGGTTCCACATAGGTTGCATTGTTGAGCCTGAAGTGATAATGGCTGGATAATAAACTCAGAGCCCTTTAGTTTCCTCAAGAGAATGGGAGTGTGGTGCCGTTGTGATGCTATGTTCCTCCTGGGTTATGGCTATTTGCTGAACTCTATGTATGTGGGCATGTTGGGAGGCCGGGGATGGTGACAGCTTAGTGCAACTCCTCTCCTGAAATGGTTTAATGCTTATCTTTATGCGACCCGCCGAAAAATACATGAGTGTAGCGTGGAATGATGGCCTATGGACTTGTATGCAGGCCGTGGACTACGTTGGGACGAGCAGGGGTTACATGTACTTTGTTATGTATCTCATTGATGTGTATTGCTGTGTTGTGTATTACTTACGGAGATGCTGCAGTGACCGTCTGCAGTTTTGTTTTGTTTATTTTGGTTGTCTGTAAGCAAAACGTAATAAAGTTTAAAATAAAAAAACAATTTTTTTTTTTAGGGTAAACAAATTCCCTACCATTACCACAAGGCCTTCTTTAGACTGGCTGATAAAGTGATTAGACCGTCACAGGACTAGGGTACTTTTAGCTGGTGCTCTTGACTACAAATTTCAAATTGTCACCCTTACGGGCGAAGTCACATCATTACCATGCCTTCTGATCGCAAGGATCACTTTCACCAAATGTTGGATAATCTATAATACAAAAAGAAAGACACAACAAGGGCTATCAGAGTGCTTTGCACAGGGGTGATCTTAAGGGCTGCAAAGATAGACGGAAGATACCGATTGGTAACCAGGCAAGAAACCAAGGGACCAGGTGCTCAACAATTGTGTAGGGCAGTGTGAAAATACAAAATTATTATAGGTTGATGCTCCAAGGGGAGAGGGGTTGTCTACCAATTCAACCACATAAATTCCCACAGCAGAGGGGATACAGCAGAAACAAAGGGTCTCCCCCGAGCACTCAATAGAGTAATATTTAATCCAATATAAATGAGAAAGTCTTTGTATATTAGTCCAAGTTCCAATTCTTTATTCAGGTATCCAGTGTCTGAAATTCAGTCAGATAATATTTCCAAGACACAGCTTGATGCAGTGGTATACTCAAATAATTACAGCCAACATGTGTTTCGTTGTGTGTCGTAACACACATGTGACTTCTTCAGGGCTGATAATGTTGCCAGCTCATTATGCAATACAATCCGGATAATACGCTGTATTAAAATTGTGAAGTCATTGTAATTTGCTAAATTGTTCCTGGCAAGTAAGATAGATATACGGCATTCCTGAAATAATATTTCAATGTAAATGGTATTCCACTTACTTAAGATATAAAAAGCACAGCACGGAGTATGATGGCGCACAAATATAAGCGTAGGAGTAAAGGTTGAGATATGTTATAGTAGGGAAGATCACAAGTCCATGACCAGTAAGGTTTCCCTCGTAGTGGAAATCCCTCTGGTTGGCGTGCACCCATGTGGCTACTTTTACTTATGTTGCAGCACCCTGACAACGCTAGTAAGCCTGCCTTATTGATAATGACACCCTCTTATATTGTGATGTTGCATCTAGTATAGTTGGGGTATTATCGTTATAAGGGTCAGGACCCCACTAGAGGTGTATGATGATAGGAGGGTATCACCAAAGGTAGTCTCATCTGCATATATTGCGGGGGGAAGGAAGAAATAAAGAAAGACAGAAAGACAGAAAGAAAGAAAGAAAGAAAGAAATAACTTTTCCTTTATGAAAGAAAAAGTACTGACTGGGTGCTGTTGTAGCATACCAGCAAGCTGAATTTACTAGTCCACACCACCCCTGAGTAGGCCTTGGACTGCTCTACTTTGCTACTCTGAGTCAAGTGCTACAAAAGGGTAATTGGATTTCAGTAAAACGTATTTGAGAAGTTATTACTTGTGAAGGACTCACCTCCTTCTCAACTAATTACTCAATTTCATACACCCTTGTACAGCCCAAAAGAAGTTTGGCCCCAAAGTTAATATTTATTTTTTTGTTAAATAAACATCCAACAGTCACAAGCCATTTCAAACCGAGAAATCACCCCTGGGTCAAAAGAAAGAACACTAGTGCAAGATAAACTAAACCAGACCTAATCAGGACAGTCCACGAACCAACACCCACATGTCAACCCACAACCTCAACTGCTTCTCACTCTCAGATGTTCCTCTATGTACTGGTAAAGGTAAAAAGTAGCCCATTCACCTTCAAACTCACTGGGACTCCTGTCTGTCGCTAAACCTCACAATGAAAGTTGTAATGCTTTCAGTCTAGATGGGTACATTCATACATTCTCAATCTTGGTCCGATGAATTATCAGTGGATGCCAAGTCCTTTATTTTTCGATTTATAGAGCACATCTAGACCGGTCAGTATAAGAGTACTTTACATTGCAACAAATGTTAACAAGTTGAAATTACATGAAGATTCAGAGTGTGTTAAAATACCTTTGAAAACAAAGGCCCTTCAGCCCTCAATTAACAACATCATATGAGACTTCTATAACCAAATCATGGTACACAAACTAAGAGCGGACATGGCACCATCTAGTATGTCAGTCTTTTTCCATTTGGAAGCCACAACCTATAGACTGCTCCAAACATGTTCTCAAGTAAGTCATAAATACATAGTGGGATGTCCACAGTATCCAGTGGTAGGAGGCCTAGTATCTTCTCTCTCTACGATACCTCCACAGTCTCGAAGCCTATGACCTCTTTTACATGACAAGGAGAGTGAAAGTACTCGACATAATCACCATAAGTGAAGCAAGGAATACCCTTCTTTACATCTCCAGCACATCCCTTCTAATCCTAAATGAATATTTTAGTGGATGAGGAGTGAGTTACCATCTGTGTGTCAATTTTGATCTAGATTGCTGATAAAGGATTTATCATGGAGAACTCTGGAAGCCCCCTCACATCAGTTCCCTGTGCCAAAGCTCAACTGTGCTCCTCAATTTCCCTTCTGAAACACCCAATGGGTTTCGGACTTCATCCTCTTTAATATACCTCAAATTTGAAAAATTAAGCCCCAGGCTATAGTACGAGGACATGCACATTTCTCAGGGATTTGTCTTGTGCCTGTTCCTTCATTTAGAGAACCTCCAGTCGACATAATACATTCACTAAGATTCTGTGACCCTCCAACCTCCTATTTTTAGGGACGATATGTAACTAAGGAGAAATCTTAGACAATCTTCCCACGCAAAAAAAACTCACAACTGAGATATGGCAGATTCAGTAGTTCTGGTTCGGAACTGGGACAGCAGTGATTAAAAAAAGAGAGTAGGTGAGGAAGAAGATTCACCTTTAGATCAATTGACTAGAAATAATCTTCCTTTTCAACATAGGGCCGTTTATGGCTACTCTCCCATCAACTGATCAACAGTGAGCCCTTGAGCACTTTCTTTTCCAGTCATCCCAAGAATCAAAGTTTCAGACTCTGAGGATATTATAGAATCTTCTTTATTACTCATCCATTCTAGCCGACACGTGTTTCGTCAATTCTGACTTCATCAGGGATTTTTCGGGTAACTGCAACCAGTTTGGAAACAAAATCACAGTGTAAGCACCAAGTGTATATACACAATATCAGATTTATCCGTGCAATCTCAAATCAACCGCTATTCCACATTGTTAGGGGGGAGCCCAAATAAGTCTACACACAAAATCGAATCTTTAGATACAGTAAAAAGGTCCAACTCCAACCGTAGAGATGTGTGTATGTGGAGTTGCTGGAGTACCCTCAAAGACTGAAACTTTGATTCTTTAAATGGCTGGAAGAGTGCAGGGCTCAATAAGGGATTTTTGGGGGTTTCCCTGCTGAGGAGCTTGAGGTAGCCACTCGTTCCCTCTGAAAGCCCAAGTGTCTAACTACCAAGAACTAATGAGGATGTGGCTTTTCGGCTCGAGCAGTCGACCTAGACGCTGGGGAACGAGGTTCGATTCTTGGCAGGGACACTCAACACCCCTATGATTCTGGGCAAATCAATTAATCTACCCGTGCTTAACAAAAAAAAAAATATGAATGTGTCTGTCTGTAAGCAACTGGTGCTCATGTAAAGCGCTCTGATACCTTCGGGTCAATTTTGCGCTATATAAAACTCTGGGGAAATGTGATTACATAGGCAGTGTGCAGTTTTTTTTATCCTGGCTATGGTTAATATTAAAATTTTCCATCAACAGAATTCACAAGGTTTATCTCCAGCTACTTAACCACCCCATCAGCGTACGTTTATGTGGAAATCCTCAACACCGTCAAAATGTTGCAGTTGCAGAAAAAGAACGCTCTGGGGCCGTGGTTAAGAGTATGTCTTGTAAAAGAGAAACATTTTATGAGTCTCCCTTCAAACGCTATCCTTTGAATATTCAGGGTTATGTCTAACACGGACAGCTAATGGCTCAATTGAAATGGTAAAAAGGATGGACAACGGCTACCACCCATGTCTTGGCCCTCACTCCAAGATTAATCTCTCCATTCTCTTTCAATTCCCTGTTATTAACACAACATAGGATACATAATTTGCCAAGATTCAGTTTAACATCCTGGGAGCTTTGCCCTCCAAGTGATTGTGTCTGTCGTAATTTTCGAACTAACTCTGTCAAATGCCTTTTCACCATCCATGGCTTTGCCCCTTCTGTGGTGAGGACTTTCATGAAAAGTTTCACATCTATCTTGATTGGGGCAATGGGCTATAGACCTAACTTTCTGTCAGGTGCTTGCCCGCTTTCAAAACTAGTGTGATGTCTTCCCCTCAGATGGACTCGCCTACTCCTTCCTGTGTTAAGGAACTAAAAATGTTATCAATAAGGGGTTGTTCTATAGTCACCAAAATACTTATTAAAGCTAGAAATCTAGCTTTCAGGGCCCAGTGGCATATTAATTTTCAACCTTTTAATGTAGCTCCCACCTCACAAGCCTCTATTGGCCCATGTTGCTCTTCCGCCACTAAAGCAGCAGCCAAGGCAAGTTCACCACCAAGTTTCAGACTCAAACTCTTGGCTTAAATGTCTCATAGAACGCTCATAACAGGCATTTTGCAGTTTTCCATTATTTGATGTTGCCCCATTGGCGAATACACACAAGATAAATACTTTGGTTTGCCTAGCCGGTACCCAGGGCCAAAAGCCTAACAATAGTCTCCCCCTTCCATAAAACATTTGCCTTCTGGTCAGAAGAGAGAGCTACAATATAGTAGTGCGTATTAAGATTAGCTGTACCTTGATAGTTATGATCTTCAGTCCTTGTCCAGTGTGGTTTCACATTCTAGGAGGTCTCTCAAATGGGTTTGCCACCAAGCATCTCTCCCTCCACACCTTGGCATCTAGAGCCACAAGTTACTCCTAATGGTCGCTTGCTTGTGTAACCAGTTTATCGTTATAAGTGTCTTTTCAGGTTTGCAGAACAAAATCCTCAATAGCTGTAAAGAATAACCACATTTCTCTCACCCTTTAACTCCTACGTAGGTCCGCTCCACACACTAACAAGTGTTGGCTCATCAACAAGCAGTCTATTCTAGTGTACGTTTAATGATAATGATGTGAAAAGAATATGTAATCATTGACCCCTTGACTTAAACACCTTCAAGTGCCTATCAGACCCAGGCTGTAGGACGTGGATTTTAGGTTTTTGCTTTGATTGCCAGTGTGCTTTGAGTTTGAGGAAATGTTTAAAGTAGGTTTACACAAAAGTCAAAATCCCCCTTGGTTATTCGGTCACCCATTAGTTATTGTGCTGTGTTGGTGATCAGGTCAACCAATAAACGATCTTGTGCAGCATAAAGAGCAGGGATGTTCAAAAGCGTAACCGGCATACCCTGTATCTCCAACTTGGACCAGATAAATCTGCCATTTGAGTCCATCCAAACTCTCCTCACCCCCATAGGTTTTTAGGTCTCGCCTGAGGCAGCGCATGCGCTGCTCTGGCGAGAGTTTTAGTAAGGGGGCTTCAAAAAGCTGACCACACGCTTTTGCTTGTGGCCTAAAGCTTGCGGTTACGCGCACAGGCGCCATCTGGCTTTCCTCTCTTGTCATGGCTCATTAAGCGCATCGCTCGCGGGCACCCTTACAGCGCGCGCACAATGCACACCACTCACCAGACGTGCCTCCTTGTTTTGCGATTTAAACACTTTTTCATTATTAAACACACACCTCCGTCGCGTTATTAGCGTCCCATTGGCATTTTGAACTCACATGCTCTCACTTAAAGCCAGCCTTGTCCACAATTAATACACTTTTTAGGCATTAAACAAACATCTCCGGTGCATAATTGTGAAACAAATAGAGCTTTTGCATTTTCAACTTACGTGCTCTCTCACCAAAGCCAGCCTCGTACACGATTTAGAAACTTTTTCCATTCTTAAACAAACATTTCCGGCTTGTTATTAAAAAATAAATATAGCGCGGGCCTTTTGCATTTTGAACTCACATGCTAGTTCCCCAAAGCCAGCCTCGTCCACAAGTAATATGCTTGATCGAATAGAAGCTAATTTTCGCATTTCCCTCTGTCCCGGTTATTATTAGATTAAGCATTTACTAAACGCCAGACAACCCTGCTTCTCTTTTTGTTATACAAATAACTGTTTTTGTTTTGACTTCATTATTGAACATCTCTGTTTCGGTCTCTGCTTTTGACTGCTACAAACATCCTATATTGCTTTTAAAAACTTCACCCATATGTGCAACTGCAGTGACGCCACTCCTAACGCTGATACTGATCTTTACGAAGAGGTAACCATTGTCTTTATTCAGCTTCGGCAGACTCCCATTTAACCACAGGTAGTAACTGTTCGGACGTTTCACACCAGTCAGACTGGATGGCGGCTACACTTGGGAGTCTTTTTCAAACAAGGTGTTGATGCATTGCTAAAGGATTCCACTTCACAGCTTGACAAAATGCTACATTCTCCTTAACTTCTCTGCTTGCCATTTTTTTTAACATTCTTTTTTTTTGTGTTGAAATTTTTTATTAGCATTTCAGAATCATTAAACAAAAACAAGAAAACTCAAATACAAGTAATAAGGGTAAGGATCATATGATAGAAATTAAATAGTAAATCCATATATAGAACAATATTTAATATTATGCTATCTAGGACAAAAAATATATATAACAATATATAAAGGAAAGAGTGAAAAAGCATATACAATCAAGTTTTAAAAACTAAATGATAACAAATACAAACGTTAAGAAAGTAAAAAAGGATTCCATATCTGTGAAAATAACTCTAGTTGATCTTGAATATTATATATAATCCTTTCATGCAAAGCATTTTGAATCATAGCAGATAACCAGGACTCTTGAGATGGTGGAGTGGAAGATTTCCATTGTCTTACTATACAGATTTTAGCAGTTGCAAGCGCGGCATGTAGGAAACGAGATTGTGGTTTACAAAGAGTGGGAACATTTCTGAAATCATGTAATATAATATTAGCTGCGGAAAGGGGTAAATGCAGTGAAATAGACTTATGGAAGGTTTGACCTATGTAAGACCAATAATGTTTAACCAATGGACACGTGCAAAGAATATGAACAATATCACATCCAGAAGCATTACATCTCCAACAATTGGCATGCGGTAACAAGCCTGCCTTATATAATCTAACCGGAGACCAATGCCAGTCATGTAGAATTTTAAATAAGCAAAACTTTAAACGAGCTTCTCGAGCTCCCTTATCCAAACCATCTAGTATATTCATCCATTCCATATCTGAAAAAGAAGTCTGTAAACGTGTTTGCCATTTATGTCGGAGATCGCAGGATAATGGGTGTGAAAATAATTGAGATGCAATTGTTTTGTAGAGACCTGAAAGGACACCTTTCTGTTTGCCCCAAATTTGTAAATAAAACACTATAGGTGATATAGATAATGACCAAGGTGTGGAACCAAGAGTTTTGAGAAGAGATTTTCTAAGTTGATCGTATTTGGCATGCTGCAGCGGGGGTAAGTTGAATTCATCCATTAACTGTGATAGAGGTTTAAGATCCCCATCATGGAGAATTTGGTCTAGTGTGAGAAAGCCTGCCGATTTCCATTGAGGCCATAGAAAGCTTTTATCTTTAATGCGCATTCTGGAGTTGTTCCATATAGGAGCCTTTACATGTAATAGAGAATGAATGCCCAAGATACGATGCGCTCTTTGCCATATCTTACGCATTGCGCAATCAATCAATCAATCAATCAATCAATCAATCACAATTTGTAAAGCGCACTACATACCCGTGAGGGTTTCAAGGCGCTGGAGGGGGGGGGGGGTGGGGGCTGCTGCTATTGGTCGTAGGACCAGGTCTTCAGTTGTCTCCTGAAGGTCAGCAGGTCTTCGGTTTGTCGCAGGTAGAGGGGGAGGGTGTTCCAGGTCTTGGCGGCGTGATGGGAGAAGGATCTGCCTCCTGAAGTAGTTCTCCGGATGCGTGGGACCGTGGCCAGGGCGTGGTCAGCGGAGCGGAGTTTCCTGTTGGGTACGTAGAAGGAGAGTTGACTGTTGAGATAGGCTGGGCCGGTTTTGTGGAGTGCATTGTGTGCGTGGATCAGGAGCTTGAAGGGGATTCTTTTGTCGACGGGGAGCCAGTGCAGACTCCTCAGGTGAGGGGTGATGTGGTCGCGGCGAGGGACGTAGAGGATCTGGCGTGCCGAGGCGTTCTGGATTCTCTGTAGTCTGTTGATGAGCTTGGACGAGGCTCCGGCGTAGAGGGCGTTTCCGTAGTAGAGTCTGTTGCTGACTAGGGCCTGGGTGACTGTTTTCCTCGTGTTTGTCAGGATCCATCTGTAGATCTAGTGGAGCATGCGGAGGGTGTTGAAACAGGTGGAGGAGACTGCGTTGACTTGTTTGGTCATGGAGAGTTTCGAGTCGAGGATGACTCCCAGGTTGCGTGCGTGGTCGGTGGGGGCCGGGGGGGGGGGGATCCCAGTGACGTGGGCCACCAAGAGTCGTCCCATGTGGAGGGGTTGGACCCAAGGATGAGGATTTCCATCTTGTCTGTGTTCAGTTTGAGGAGGCTGTCCTCCATCCAGTCTGTGACGGCCTTCATTCCCTGGTGGAGGTTGGATTTGGCGGTGAGGGGGTCCTTGGTGAGGGAGAGGATCAGCTGAGTGTCGTCGGCGTAGGAGATTATGTTGAGGTCGTGCTGTCTGGCGATGCGTGCTAGTGGTGCCATGTAGACGCTGAACAGCGTCGGGCTGAGGGAAGATCCTTGTGGGACGCCGCAGATGATCTCGGAGGCATCAGATAGGAACGGGGGGAGGCGGACTCTCGGAGTTCTGCTAGAGAGGAAAGAGGTGGTCCAGTCCAGGGCCTTGTCTCGGATCCCTGCGTCGTGGAGGCGCGTGCGTAGTGTAGTGTGCGGTGGCAGACGGTGTCGAAGGCGGCGGAGAGGTCCAGGAGGATGAGGGCCGCCGTCTCGCCGTTGTCTAGCAGGATCCTGATGTCGTCTGTGGCGGGGATGAGGGCGGTCTCGGTGCTGTGGTTGCTGCGGAATCCTGATTGAGACGGGTCCAGGATGTTGTTGTCTTCGAGGTGACGGGTGAGCTGGGTGTTTACGATCTTCTCTATGACCTTTGCTGGGAACGGAAGCAGGGAGATGGGTCGGAAGTTCTTGAGGTCACTCGGATCCGCCTTGGGTTTCTTCAGTAGGGCGTTGATCTCTGCGTGCTTCCAGTTCTCAGGGAAGGTGGCGGTCTCGAAGGAGAGGTTGATGATTTTGTGCAGGTGGGGTGCAATAGAATTGCTGGCTTTGTTGAAGATGTAGTGCAGGAGAGGGTCGGACAGGGATCCGGAGTGGATAGTTCCTATGGTCTTGATTGTGTCCTCGATGCTCACGTTGGCCCAGGTTGTCAGGGTGTCGTAGGCGGTGGGTTCGTTGCGGTGTGGTCTGTAGGGATCGTCCGGGGTCTGAAGCGGTCATTGATGTCGGTGATTTTCCGGTGAAAGAAGGTGGGGAGGGAGTCGCACAGGGCTTGCGATGGTGGGATGTCATTGGCATTGGAGCTGGGGTTGGAGAGTTCCTTCACGATGGTGAAGAGCTCCTTGCTGTTGTGTGTGTTGTCGAGGCGGTCTGTGAAGGAGGTCCTTTTGGGGGTCCTGATGAGGTGGTGGTGGTTACGGATGGCGTCTTTGTGGGCAGTGCGGCTGTCTGGCGTCTTGTCGCTGTGCCATATGTTTTCCAGTTTCCGGCAGGTTCGTTTTGAGTCGAGGAGTTCCGGGGTGAACCAGCTGACTCTTCTGCTGGTGTCTCTGCAGGTGGGGTTTTTCAGCGGACGACGGTGTTGGCGCAGTCGTTCATCCAGCGTTCGAGGGTGAGTGCACCTTCATCGGGGTTGGTGGGGTTCGTCGGAGGGTTGAGTGCGAGGCTTGTCTGTAGTTGTTCTTGGAAGACTTTGCCCCAGGCGCGGCGGGGGTCTGTAGTGTGCGGTGGTGTGTGAGGGGTTTCCGGAAGGAGAAGTGGATGCAGTGGTGGTCTGTCCAGGTGAGTTTGGAGGCGTGGCTGAAGGTGACGTGGGGGCTTGAGGAGAAGATGGCATCTAGCGTGTGGCCGGCGATGTGGTTCGGCGTCGTGACGAGCTGCTTCAGTCCGAGGTTGGCGAGATTGTCGATCAGGGTGGAGGAGTTGCTGTTCTCCAGGTGATAGTTCATGTCTCCGAGGAGGATGTAGTCGGTGGAGGTCAGTGCGTGCGTGCTGATGAGGTCGGCGATTGAGTTGCAGAATTGTGCTCAGGGTCCTGGCTGTCTGTAGACGAGGGTGCCTCTTAGGGTGGTCTTGGGGCCAGTGTGGATCTGGAAGTGCATGTGTTCGGCGGTGCTGAGTGAGTCATTGGTGTTTGTTGAGACCCTAATGGTGTTTTTGTGGACGAGGGCGATTGCAGACAATAGGGGGCTACATGGATCTATTCGGCTTGAACCAGATCCATATAAAACTGCAAGACCATTTGTTGCAGAGAGAAGATGACGCTCAACATGGACCCAATGTGGTGTATTTAAATTATCTTGGAGCATGTATGAGAGCTGAGATAAATGCAAGGCAATGGTATAATGTTCAATGGAGGGAAGACTGAGACCACCATAGGAATGAGGAGCATTTAATTTATGTATAGCCAGACGAGGTTTAATAGAACCCCATATGAAAGATTTAATTTTGGAATCTATAAGGCGCAATGTGGATAAGGGAACATGAAGAGGAAGCATACCAAGAATATAAAGAAAGCACGGTAACGTAACCATCTTCACCGTTTGAACTCTACCCCATAAAGACAGACCCAGTGCTTTCCATTTATCAAAATCTCGTTGCATCTGAATGATTAAAGGCCCTAAATGATCTGATACCATGGCGTCCAATCCCTTATTTACCAAGATACCTAAATATTTTAACCGAGAAGGTTGCCAATGAAATGGATATCCCTGTATCACATCCCTTGAGGTGCCATCTGAAATGGGAAGTGCTTCACGCTTATCCCAAATTATTTTATACCCAGAAAAAGAAGAAAATTCCTCTATAATTTGAAGTAATGATGGTAAAGATCTGTTTAAATCAGTAATAGTGAGCAGTATATCATCCACATATAGATAAAGTTTAGATTCACCCACCGGTAAGGAAATACCAACCACATTGGTAGATTGCCCAATAGCGGCCGCTAAAGGTTCAATGGCTAATGAAAATAAAAGCGGGGAGAGGGGGCATCCCTGGCGGGTGCCTCGCTGTGTAGTAAAAGTATCAGAAGTAAATCCTCCACAATTGACCAGTGCAGTGGGTTGTTCATATAACAATTTAATCTTTCTTATAAATTGTTCTCCCAAACCAAATTTTTCAAGATTAGGAATAAATAATCCCACTCCACTCTATCAAATGCCTTTTCGGCGTCTAATGATAATGCCAAAGCATCATCCTGTAAAGATTTAGCAGTATGCAGAATGTGAGCTAGGGAGCGTAAATGATTTCTGGAAGATCGACCAGGTACAAAGCCCACCTGAGTATTATGAATGAGATAGGGAATAACTCTGCGCAGAAGAGAAGCAAGAATACTAGCTAAAATTTTAAAGTCACAGTTAAGAAGTGAAATGGGACGATAACATGCTACAAAGAAGTGGATCTTTTCCTGGTTTGGGTAAAACTGCTATTACTGCTTTATTAGATATATAACCTAAGGTTGAAGTACGTTCGGCTTCTTGAAATGCCGCATGCAAACAGTCTATAATATTATCTCCGGACCAGCGATAAAATTCTGCTGGAAAACCATCCTCTCCTGGTGCTTTGTGATAAGGAAGTTTAAGGATAGCGTGGGAAATCTCTTCTTTACTAATGTCTTCATCCAGTATGGATCCATCTTCATCAGAAAGAGTTGGTAATTCTAATCCATTTAAAAAAGAGAACATTTTACCCTGATCTATATGGGCGTCTGGAGTGTATAAAGATTTATAGTATGTGGCAAATTCATTAGCAATATCCTGAGGACATGTTAACATGGAACCCTTAGAGGATTGTAAAGCAGGGATAGCCATAGCAACCTCTCTTTGCTTCAATTGTGCTGCTAGAAGTCTACCCGCTTTTTCACCCTGTTCATAATGCCTCCCTTTCATTTTTTGTAAGGCATATTCCGCCTTAGAGGTGAAAAGAGAATTGAATGCCATGCGTGATTGTTCCAGTAATTTTCGATTTTGTAAAGTAGGGCTTTTAGTATATAAAACGTGTGAAATTGGTAATGTCCTGTTCCAATTGATTTTGTTTAGCAATATTTTGTTTTTTGAACTGGGCTGCATCTCGCATACGTCTACCACGAATATCAGCTCTTTAGCAGAAGCCCATATGACCCTGTGAGAATCCACTGAATTTTGATTAAATGGGAGATAATCATGAAGATGTTCTTGCAATTGTTTTTTACCAAGGGGTGTTTTATGACGTTGGATGTTCATTCTCCAGGGTTTACGACCTGGTTTGGGTGTCCCAGTCTGTAGACACAAGAGGACCGGAGAATGATCAGAGATGGATGCCTCCAAAATACAAGAATCTTGGATCGATTGGACCGTTCTCTGAGAAATTAAAAAGTAATCCAATCTCGATAAGGTGCCATGGGAGGGAGATGTGAATGTATATTCAACATCAGTTGGGTGGGATAAGCGCCAATGATCTATATGGCCATTGTCTGCAATATCATCATTCATAAGGGCTCTGTCCACTGCATCATTCTTATCAAGAGGTCCAGTTTTGTCCAAAAGAACAAGTTACTTACCTTCGGTAACGCTTTTTCTGGTGGATACATTATCTGCCTGTGGATTCCTCACCTTGCGATTCCTCACCTTGTGAATATCCCCTGCGCCAGCATTCCACTGAACTTTTTTCCCCAGCTCTCTACGCCGACGTGGTCGTCTAAATGCTTTGGCTCCGCTCACGACTCCGTATGACGTCACCGGAGCCATAAGAGAGCCACGTCGGTGTGATGACGTCAGTTCCACCCATTTTTTCCGTGCCTCCGAGGCGCACAGGTGGACCAACGACAGATTCAAAGTATACACAGTATACAATATACATAGTACATAAACAAAAGGAAAGCTAAAGAAAACAAGCATTTCCTACCAATGTACCAGAAAGAAAGAAGCTACAAAGCATAACAACATCTCAAGCAAGACATCTTTTAAGGTATACAACGGTGGACAACGGGGAGGCGGGTGGGCCAGTGAGGAATCCACAGGCAGATACTGTATCCACCAGAAAAAGCGTTACCGAAGGTAAGTAACTTGTTCTTCTGATGGATACATCTGCCAGTGGATTCTTCACCTTGTGAATAGATTCCCACAGCAGTCCCACTCCCGGAGGAGGGTGTCCACCTTCCTATACCAAAAAGTCTTGCAAGACAGAGCGCGCGAAGTGGCCCTCCCTCCTCATCTCAGAGTCTAAGCAATAATGCTTTGTGAAGCTATGGAGGGAGGCCCAAGTCGCAGCCTTACAAATGTCTGCCACAGGAACACCCCTGGCCAAAGCAGAGGTGGAAGACTTAGCCCTAGTAGAGTGAGCTCTAATACCCTCAGGAGGAACCTTACCAGCCAGGGCATAGCAAATCTTGATGGCAAGGATGATCCATCTTGATAGAGGGCACTTGTGCACAGCTTTTCCTTTAGAATGTCCAACATAGCCCACGAAGAGCTGATCGTCCAAACGAAAGTCCTTTGTTCTGTCCAAGTAAAAGCTCACAGCTCTTTTTGGGTCCAGACGATGAAGTCTTTCTTCCTCCTTGGGATGAGGAGGCGGATAAAAACCAGGGAGAGTAATAGACTGCCCCAAATGAAACGGAGTAACCACTTTAGGCAGGAAAGCAGCCCTAGCCCTGAGAACCATCCTTTCAGCATGCAATGTTAAAAACGGGGGTTTAGAACTAAGAGCTTGAAGCTCACTCACCCTCCTTGCCGAGGTTATGGCTACAAGAAAGACCGTCTTACAGGACAACAGCCTCAAAGGACAAATATGAAGAGGCTCAAACGGAGACCCCATCAGAAAAGTTAAGACAAGATTAAGGTCCCACTGTGGCATTACAAAAGGAGTAGGTGGAAACCTGTTTGTAAGGCCCTTGATAAACCTTAGTACAATAGGAGATTTAAACAATAACGGTTGATCAGGAAGACATAGAAAAGCCGATAAGGCCGATAGATAGCCCTTGACCGTGACCACAGCACAGCCCTGCTGAGCCAGGAAAAGAGCAAACTGAAGCACATCAGAAAGATGGGCTTTTAAAGGATCATTGGATCTCTCTCCACACCATTTAACAAACTTAGACCACCTATATGAGTAAATGGACTTGGTGGAGTGTCGCCTGGCCGATAAAATAACATCCACCACATCAGGCGGGAGAGAGAAAGAACTCAGGTTGCCCCGTTCAATCTCCAGGCATGAAGGTGTAAGCTCTGGAGGTGTGGGTGTAGAACCTGCCCCTCCGACTGCGAGAGGAGGTCTGCCCTCAGAGGGAGACGGAGCGGAGGGCACGAGGAGAGGTGGAGAAGATCTGTATACCACACCCTTCTTGGCCAATCCGGGGTGACCAAAATAACTTGGGCCCGGTCTTGGCGAATCTTCGTCAGAACCCGAGGAATCAAGGGTATGGGAGGAAACGCGTAAAGGAGTTGCGAGCCCAAACTCAACTGAAACGCGTCCCCCAACGCCCCCTGCATCGGAAACTGGAGACTGCAAAATGACGGGCAGTGCGCGTTCTCGTGGGTGGCGAATAGGTCCACCCGAGGCATCCCCCACGTCCGAAAGACATGACGAACCACCTCCGGATGGAGCCTCCACTCGTGGTCGGCGGAGAACTGCCGTCTGAGACTGTCCGCACGAACGTTCAGCACCCCAGCCAGATGATTTGCCATTAGACATATCTGATGGTCTTGAGCCCAGGACCATAGACGCAGAGCCTCTCTGCAGAGACAATGCGACCCCACTCCTCCCTGCTTGTTGACATACCACATCGCGGTAGTATTGTCCGTCAGGACTTGAACAGACTGACCGCGAAGGGAAGGGAGGAAGGCCTTGAGTGCCAAACGAATCGCCCGCAATTCCAGAAGGTTGATGTGAAGCAACCTTTCCTCTGGAGACCAAAGACATTTGATCTCCAGATCCCCCAGATGAGCACCCCACCCCAGGGTGGAGGCATCCGTTATTACTGTGGCCACCGTTGGAGGAAGATGAAAGGGCTTTCCTTGAGACGGATTGCCCTCCACGCTGCACCAAGATAGATCCGCTGCAGCTTCTCTGGAGATCCTGATCGACTCCCTGAGATCTCCGTTGTGCTGATACCACTGCCTGCGGAGGCACCACTGGAGCGCCCTCATGTGTCAACGTGCATGGTTGACCAACAGAATGCAGGAAGCTAACAGACCGAGCAGACGAAGAACCTTCAGAACTGGAACAACCGCTCCATTGTGGAATAAAGGAATCATTTCCTGTATGCCGAGAATTCTTTGAGGAAGAGGAAATGCTCGACACACAGTAGTGTCCAGTACCGCCCCTATGAACAGGTTGCGTTGAGAGGGCACCAGGTGAGATTTGGGCACATTGATCGAAAAACCCAAGTCGAATAACAGCTGAGATGTTACCTGCAGATGATGTTGCACCATCTCTGGGGACTCTGCCTTCAGAAGCCAGTCGTCCAGGTAGGGGAAAACCGGAATCTCTGACCTCCTGAGATGGGCAGCCACCACCGCCATCACCTTCGTGAAGACTCGAGGTGCGGTAGTAAGACCAAACGGGAGGACCGCAAACTGGTAGTGTTGCGACCCAACCGTAAAACGGAGATACTTCCTGTGCGACTTCAGAATGGGAATGTGAAAATACGCATCCTGTAAGTTGATCGACACCATCCAGTCTTCTTGCTGCAGCACCAGAAGAACCTGCGCAAGGGTCAGCATCTTGAATTTCTCCTGCTTCAGGTAAAAATTCAAGACTCTGAGGTCCAGGATCGGACGCAATCTGCCGTCCTTCTTGGGAATCAGGAAATACCGGGAGTAGCATCCCTGACCCCTTTCCTGCTCTGGAATCACCTCTATCGCACCCTTTTGAAGCAAAGCTAGAACCTCCTTCTGCAAAAGAAGCAGATGGTCTTCTGAGCAGTAACCCTGGCAAGGAGGGTAAGGGAAAGGGAAGGGCGTACCCAGACTCCACGAGGTTTAAAACCCAAAGGTTGGTTGTAACAGATTTCCAACCTCGCAGAAAGTGGGACACCCGACCCCCCACAGGTCTCACATGATCTAGGATGGGGGGGATCTAGGGCTGCTTCCCTGAAGCTTCATTGGGAGCAGATGAGGCCGAAGATGAAGATGGGTTGCGGCCAGAACCTCTCCGTCCCCTTTGCCTTCCTCTATACGACCTATAGAGGGGATTCTGCTGCTGTTGTTGCTGCTGCTGTTGAGGTTGCCGGAAGGAACGAAATGAGGATCTCCCAAAGCCTCTAAATTTTCTAAGACCAAATCCCTTAGCAGGAGCCTGTAATCCTAAAGATTTCGCAGTTACCCTGCTCTCTTTAAACCTTTGCAAGGCGGAATCAGCCTTTTCGCCAAACAGTTTTTCTCCGTCAAAAGGCAAATCTACCGAAGTGGCTTGAACATCCGTAGAGAAGCCAGAAGAACGAAGCCACGCTTGCCTCCTAGTGGCTATCGACGATCCCATTATCCTTGCCACAGAATCAGCCGTGTCAAGTCCCGACTGAATTACCTGCCTTGCAGCAGCCTGAGTGTCAGTGACCACCTCCATAAAAGAAGCTTTATCTCCTTCTGGCAGCTTAGGGGCTAATGATTTCATAGAGTCCATAAGAGCATGAGCGTAGCGCCCTAGTAAGCAGGTGGCATTAGTGAATTTAAGCGCCATGTTCCCTGAATAAAAGGTCTTTTTAGCTGCCTGATCAGCCTTCTTAGACTCACTATCCGCAGGAGTCTGAGGGAAGGCTCCTGAAGCATGCTTCGAGCATTAAGCCTGCACCACCAGGCTTTCTGGAGAAGGGTGGGAAGATAGAAAACTTGGATCCCCAGGAGCCACCCTATATCTCCTTGCCACCCGTCTGGAGACTGCCGGCGAAGAGAGTGGCTTACGCCAGACATCCATAACAGGCTCCAAGATAGCCTCATTAAAAGGCAACAAGGGTTCAATAGTTGAAGATGGCGAATGTAGAACCTCAGTGAGAAGGTTTGGTTTATATTCAGCAGAGGGTAACTGCAAGTCCAGCAACTCTGCAGCCTTCTTAATAACTATATGATAGGGAGCTAGTTCTTGCGGTGGCGAAGATCTAGAGTTGTATCAAGACCACTAGCATCTTGAATGCCTTCAAAGTCGTCCGAAGATGTATCCACCTCACCTTCTTCCACATCCTCCCTATAACGTTCCTCTTCTAAAACTCTCTGGGCCTCTCTCCTTGCACGAATCCGAGGAACCGGCGCTGGCGTACGCTGAGTCGGTGGAACCAAACGTGGAGTCGGCGGCGCCGGACATGGAGCCGAGGGAGTCGGCAACGGCGTCGAGGAGGGCTCCGAAGAAGGCCAATCCAAACAAAGCCGAGATGGATCCCCAGACGGCACTGGAAACTGCCACGAAGGAGCCATCGGCAAAAAGGGCATAAATGGGGCCTGAGCATAATGCTGCGGCACTCCCAAGGTGTATGCCATAGGACCCCCGGGACCAGATGGTGAGTCGGATGGGACGGCAGCCCGTTGAAAAATCCCATACATCGCATTAAGAAAATGCGTCGAATCCACACCCGGAGTCGGGAACTGCGGATAAGGGATTGATCCCGGATCCGGCTGAGGAGTACCTGGAACCGGAACCGAAAAGTCCTCAACAGGAGCAACAGGATCAGCCGGCACTGGAGAAAGCTCTTTTTCTTGCTCTTGCTCGACGTCAGAAGCAGAAGGCTCCACTGGCGCCGGTGACTGTGCCGGGGACCGTGCCGGAGTCCGCTTCGGCGAAGGTGACCTCTCTGGAGACTTCCTAGGAGATGGAGAAGGAGATACAACATCCTTACTTCGACGTCGAGGCGACGGCGACCTCGAAGCCTTGCTCTTCGAAGACCGGCGCTTTCTTTTCTTGTGGTGTTTCTTCGACTTTGAAGAGTGCGAAGCCGACGACTCCGGCCTCGATCTCTCCTCCTTCCTACCCCTCTTTTCCTTCTTCGCCTTGGCCATGAAGAGCTTCGCCTCACTTTTTTTCAAGACCTTGGGGTTCATTCTTCTGCAGCTGGAACAGTCCTCCACGTCGTGGTCAGAAGAAAGGCACCACAAACAATCTTCATGGGGGTCAGTCATTGACATGTGGCCCCCACATTCCCTGCAAGGTTTGAAACCTGACTTCCTAGTCGAAGACATGGTGAATTCACAACAGTAACCCACTACAAGACTACAAAGTAGCAGGAGAGTGCTGGAAAACCGTTACGCGTCGTCGCCGCGGAAAAAAGGGAACTGACGTCATCACGCCGACGTGGCTCTCTTATGGCTCCGGTGACGTCATACGGAGTCGCGAGCGGAGCCGAAGCATTATGACGTCCACGTCGGCGTAGAGAGCTGGGGAAAAAAGTTCAGTGGTATGCTGGCGCAGGGGATATTCACAAGGTGAGGAATCACAAGGTGAGGAATCCACTGGCAGATGTATCCATCAGAACTGGATCTCTCACCAGGTTCCAATCGACAACGATGATGTATTGTGAGGCATCAATCTCCGACAGCAAACGATTCAAACATAGAAAGAAATCTTTTTTAGCACCAGTAGGAGCATAAACTGAATCCACACACATATGAATATTACCAATGCACATTTTTGCAAAAACATATCTGCCTTGTGAGTCTTCCCATGTTTTAAGTACACAAACTGGTAATGTTTTTCTGATAAGGATTGCTACCCCACATTTTCGAGTAGGGCCTGCTTCTGAAGAAGTCCCATTGCTGATACTACTGTGGATAACTTTACCCACCCAATCTCTACGAAGTTTTTCAGACTCAAGTGTATTAAGATGAGTCTCTTGAAGAAGTGCCACATCCACCTTTTTAGATTGTAAATAGGAAAGAACCTTCTTCCGTTTGATATAGTGTGTTAATCCATTGACATTCCAGGATATAGCACATAAATCATGAGCAAGGACGATGTTAGAAATAAAAATAAATAAAATTAAAAATAAAAAATTAAAAAAATCTAAATAAAATTTAAAAAAAAAAGAGACTTGCAAAAAGATGTGATGGAAATGGGTGTAGAAGAGGAAAGGGAAAAAAAACACCAATAAGAAAGATAAATAAAGATAAAGTATAGAAAGCAAATAAAGAAAGATTTATAGACTACAAAAGAATAATAGAAAGAGTATAATAGAATAACAATAGACTTTTAACCGCGGGTCTTGGCGCACTAGAGCACTGCTCTGGGCCGGGACTCCAGTAATAAGGAAAATCCAGGGCTAGAACATTTAAAGAGAAAAAAGAGGGAAAAAAAGCAATTTAAAGTGGCCAATAACATTGATATGAGAAGCTAGAAAAGAAAAACCTTGAAAGAATAAAATAAAGTAAAAATAGAAAATATGAACTAAGCTGATAAGGAATATGAAGGGATATAAAATCTGCCCTTTAACGGATAGCATATTAAGAGAGCATAACATTTATAATGTAGCATTTTGGAAATATATTACAAGATTTAGGTCATAGTAAACTAAATATTGATAAAGATATAGGATTTGAAATATATAAATATCTAAGAATAGGTCAAATAGTCACCATCATAGATAAAATAACTATATTGCATGTGATAGATGAATCATGCACTAATAACCTATAAAGGACATCATCAAGAAAAATAATAGTAGTGAATAATCAAAATCCATAACCTAAATAATAGCCCTAATAAAAGATAAGCATGAAAAGTTAATATTGAGACATTTTGATGACTAATATATGTAAAATGCTACAGAGTTGTGACTATCTATTCATGAATACAGGAAAATAAATAGAACATTCCAAAAGGACAAGAGAATTTAACCAGTAAAACAGCACAGAGTTCATCTATATCTGTCAATTAGAGAGACATAAGCAAACGTAGCTGCAACCTATGGCTTAATAAGTTATATAGGAGCCATGACATCAAAATTATTTCTCATTAGAGGCAGACTTTAGAGGAGAACGGGACTTATCTTGACGTTGTTCCTGAGTTAAGGTGGAGACTGTATTTAAGGCGGAAGATGCATCATCTTGACTGCGAATAGACCGTTCAAATTCTCTGCCTCTTTGACGGGATTCATGTAGATTGCGACGCATGTCATCCACAGATGTGGGAATAGCTTGAGGATTCCGAGAAGGAGCAGGGGTAGGAGCAGACTGCGTGTCCATGTCTTGCGATGTCATGTCAACCAAAAAACGTTGTAAGTCATCTGGATTGTAGAAGTCTCTGGAGTACCCATTCTGAGAGACTCAAAAGCGTGCTGGATCAAACAAACCATACTTAATGTCCAATTTCCTCAATTGAGGTCTCATGGAGAGAAACGCTTTCCTTCTTTCATTGGTGTCACGGGAAAAATCAGCTGCTAATCATATTTCATAACCGTCATAAGAGTAGGAACCCCGAGTACGTGCTACTATCACTATTTGTCGAACTTGCTCATGCCTTAGGAAACAAGCAATAAGGGGTCTTGGACGTGTGTCTTTACCGTGCCGTGGAGGACCTAATCGATGTGCTCTCTGGATCTCAAGCGGTGGATCGAACTGAATGCCAACTAATATAGGGAGTACATCACACAAAAAGGCTCTGGTATTCTGGCCTTCAATTTTTTCTGGAAATCCCAAAAAAAAGAATATTGTCTCTTCTGCTGCAGTCTTCTAAATCCACTAACTTACTACGCAGAAAAAGAAGTTCTTCATCTCTAGACTGCGTTGAAGCGATTTTATTTTCAACAATTGTCAAACGTTGATCAAGACCCTCCGTTTTAGCATGGAATAGTGCTATGTCAGCTCGTATTGATTTAGTTTCTGAGGTAAGAGATGAAATGTTTATATCCATGTCTGTTAGCCGACAGCTGATTGTTGAAATTTCTTGGAAAAGACAATCCATGGCAGCATTGGATACCGCCAAGGAAGTATTATGTGCCTTATTAGAAGTTGATGCAGTGGAGTTTTTCCCAGACATCTTGCGTGGTTGTTTTAATACATCAGCAAATAAAAGTGAATGAGAAGGTTTGTTTCCACTTTTGTTATTAGACATTCACTTCGAACTTCAAATGTCGGGGAATATTTACAACCGCAGACAAACAACCCTTCAAGTAGAGCGAATGTAAGTCACCAAGATGAGTAATCTTCAGTTGTGAATAAATTAATTATCAGAATATTAAATGAATTAGCACTTAAATGACATATGAGCCAGATTCCACAAAGCAAGATATAATCAAGTGCTATTGGAGTCAAAAAGCATTGAGGAAAATATCGCAGCAGTTTTATGTAGATTAGTAGAGTAAGCAACCAGTAAACCTGCAGCTGAAAAAACACCTTATTTTAATGAAAATTATCATGAGAGAAATAGGTTGCGTATAAATATTGATGATATCATTTGAATATTGTTGTAGAGCATGAAAAGCATAACCAACAAAAATGAGCTCTTAAGCTGATAAAGCAAAAACCAAAGGAAATGATGGATGGAGTGTTGAACATTGCAAACACTCACCCCCAGTCAACTGATCTGGGTTTAATCCACCACCGTTCTTTAGCCCACTCTGCCACCCCAGTTCAGACATGGCCATATGCAAATCAGTCTGACCCTGTGCCTCATGGGAACAGTCCAGCCCGAACTGCCAAGCCATGTCTTCCCTGGACCGGAAACAAGCTTCCTTGGGCCGGTTTACCTCATAAAGAAAAAATGTTTCCTCCAGGCCCGGCAAGCCACAATGTATCCACACCTCAGGAAGCCAGTTAGAGATGGTCTAGCAGGACGGAATTTTCACAGCTGACAGCTTCAATGTTCCGATTACTCAGAAATGCCAAAATAACATCCTTAGACACCTGCAAATAGATGTTCAATCCATTTGATTGCTGACCCAGAGCAGAGCCTCACAGTTAGGCGGCCATCTTCCTACGTGGCCAGACCACGCCCCCCCTTTTTTTTTTTTTAAACATGCTTTACATTAAGTTTTAGTTCAGCTTGAGATATAGTATGTAGTTAAAGGAGAGTATGGTGTTGCTATGTACGTATTGCGCAAACGCTTTACACATTAATTCAGGGATAAGCCAAATTGCTAGAAAACGTATTTCCATATACAATAAAAGCAAAAAAAGTTAAATTATCCAAAACAAAATCCTTAGTGCAAAAACATCAACTGTTACATTGCAAAAAAATGATAAGATCCCAATGGTGAGACCTATTGGCTTTGCCAATGCTGGTTTTTAATGCCACATAACAAGACTTGATGGTTCAAATACTCACAGTTATATTCTATCACAGCAAATAAGAAGGGATGAATTAATTATCCGCTTCAGAGATTAACAAAACTATCTGGCACGAGGAGAGGGTTACCAGGTGCTGGAGTAGGTAGGTGAGGGAGTGGTCAACGGGTAGTAGTTGAAGAGCCAGGTTTTCAGCTTCTTGCGGAATTCAAAAAGCAAGGAGTAGGACCTAATGTGAAGAGGGAGGCCATTCCATGTTTTGGGTGCGATGTGGGAGAAGGCTAGGCCTCAGTTATGCTTTTGTGGGTGCAAGGGAGAGTGAGGCAGAGAACAGATATCTTTTTGGTTGGTGGAAGTCCAGGTGGCTATGGAGATATACCAGTCCAATGTTGTGCAGTGCACTGTATGCGTGTGAGGAAGTTTTAATTGGTAATGTTAGTGGATTGGTAGCCAGTGAAACTCTTGAGTTGCAGGGTGATGTAGGTGCTGTGAAGGAGGTTGAGGATGAGTCTAGCTGTGGCTTTCTGGATGGTCTGAAGTCTGTGGAGGAGGGGTTTGGAGATTCCAGCATAGAGTGTGTTTCCATAGACTAGTCTGCTTGTGATGAGGGCTTGAGTGACGGCGCGTCTGGTTTTCCTGGGAATCCATTTGAAGTGTTTTCTGAGTATGCATAGAATGTGGAAGCAGGAGGAGCTGACTGTGTTTACCTGTGGGAAACATCTATGATAAGGGAGTGTCAGGTGTGCCATGCATCCACCAGGTCCAGGACATTCAGCCAAGTCTGCCTTCAACTGATAACTCGGGAGTCCAGCTGTTATTGGGATCTGTCCAGAGAATAATTCACAGCCAGACTGAGAGGAATAGTGTGATATCTTTCAGAACTCCTCCTGTCCTGTATTGGGGGCACAGACGGACACCAAGAACAGCAGGCTGCCCTCACAGAGGCCATTAAACACCTCCTATATTTATCGATACAAGGTGCTCAGCATTTTACTTAAATACGCATTTGCTCATGGTTTGTGGTTAATGCACTTTTGGTATGATTTTAAAACCAAGTCATTTTTAAATAGCAATTCATATTTTTAACCCTCCTCACCAGACCCGCGGTGCCCGTAAGTAAGAGCGGGCCCGCCGTGTTCAGGGGTCAGCGCTCTAGCTTTTTTTACTTCCTGGGTATAAAAACATGCTGGCGTGACCGTGCGCAGCGGCCACTCCGCCGGCGCTCCAAAGGCAAGCCCGTCTGCTCCCGTTGGCGCCCGGAGCACGCACAGCGCCAGAACTCCTGCTCGTTTTGTTCTACGTAGTTTCACTAACAAACAATTGCTGGAGTTTAGGAGGGGTGACAGCCGTACTCCCGATGTTTGTTGCCAGTTGGGGAAGTGTGGGGAGTTTAAGTGTAGTGGCTGTGACTTTAGGTTTAATACTGAACTGATTACTAATAATGTTGCTCTAGTTGCTTCAAAGACGGGGGCCGGTTGGCTGGAAGGAGAGCTTGGAGCTCCGTTGCTCTCCTCTAATGGCACAGACACCATATCAGCTAGCTCTCGAAAACTTGGCATAATTTCTAGGCCCATTCAGGAACAGTCCCTTCAGTATATACTGCTTAACACCCGCTCACTGATCAAACATATATATCAGTTTGAATGTATGTTGCAGCTCTCTAACCCTGACATAGTATTTTTGACTGAGACATGGACGAATCAGGCATCGGACCCGACAGGAACATTGCACTTCCGGCAGGTTATTCAGTGACTGGCCTAGATAGGATAGGGAATAGAGGAGAGGGCATCGCTATAATACATCGCATCCCCCCTAAATGTCCGTGAAGAATCCATCCCACAGCTTCCGGCTATGATATTTACTTTTAAAATACATAACATTTCTACCTTTCACGGTCTATTCCTATATCGCCCTCCCGAACCTAGAGCAGCTTTCACCCAAGCTCTTCAGACTTTTCTTGAATCCTGCCTAGAATCCCTTACGCTTACCATTCTGGGTGATTTTATTTTTCACCTGGAACTAAACAATAATCCAGACACTATAAGGCTACTCGATACATGGCAGCTCAAGGCCTAACTCAAATCGCGTCAGACTCCACTCACTCGGCCGGTCACACACTTGATGGCATATTTACTAACAACCCCAATATCACTCTGGTCAAAATGTCCTCATTACCCTGGACCGACCACAAGGCTGTACATATTAAAATAAAAATAATGCAGCCAAACCACCCCATTTTAAACAGACCACCCTTTGTGAAAATTCGATCTTGGCATAAAATACAGAGAAACTAACTAGAACAGTCCCTTAACATATGCCCTCCCTTATTGGTCACTGTGAACAATGAGGCAGTCTACCAGTTTGAGAATTGGATTAAATTAGCAGTCAACCAGGTAGTCCCAGAAAAAACTATTAGAACAAGAAGAGTCAGGTGACATCGCCATGGTATGGACCAGCCCTTAAAAGCATAAAGTCCAAATGCAGGAGAGTTGAACGAATATCCGACTACAGTAAGGAGCATAAATTGGCATAGAACTTAGACCTAAAACAATACAAGGAGGCCATCATAAAAGCCAAAATGGGCCATTTTACAACGAAAATTGGGGCAGGCCAAAAACTCCTCTAAGGAGCTTTTTAAATCAGTCCAAGCCCTGTCTATGCCGCAGCAGGCCGACCAGTTTAGGCCTGACCAACCCTTCTGTAATAAGATGGCTAATTTCTTTCAAACGAAGGAACAACTAATCTACAGTGACCTTCTCAATACAGCTCACGTTGCTGCCAAACCTAATAGTCTGCCCTCTGAGGAGAATGCTACTCAGAGCCAACTAATGAGTTTTCTGACCCTTACAGAAGAGAAAGTGAATAACCTCCTTTTAACAACTAAATCAGGATCACCCAATGATCCCTGCCCCCGCCATTCTACACCTGGTCTCAGAAAAGATTAGCTCTCATTTAACTCCCCTCCTAAACAAAGTAGTGGAGTCAGGGATTTTTCTCTGTACCTGGAAAAAAGCTTGTATCAGGCCAATGCTGAAAAGGCCTGCCCTGGACCAAACTGAGGTTAAAAAATATCAACCCCACATCATGCTTGCCAATGGAAGACAAAATTCTCAAAAAATCAGTGAACAGGGAGTTAACTCAACATCTTAATTCCAATAACCTGTTAGAGTCAGCATGCCTTTCAATCATGTCATTCTACAGACTTGGCTCTGATAATGGCCACGGTGGAGATTCGCAGGCAGGGGGAGGGGGGAAGAGACAGAGCTGTCCTTATCCTTCTAGAACCATCAGCAGCATTTGACACCGTGAATCACATGGTATTAGGGTGGGGGCTGAAGGCTGTGGGGACTTGGGAGACAGCTCTGGCCCTCCTCTCCTCCTTTCTAGTTTTTAGGGAGCAGAGCATACACTGGGACAATCTGCAATCTGACACTTTCCATCCCCCGTGCGGGGTGCTGCAGGGTTCGGCCTGATCACCAACTCTATTTAATATCTATGTCACTCCGCGGGCCAGACTCAGAGAGCATGGTTTCACTTTTGTCTCATATGCGGACGACTCTCAGCTCGTCATATCCGTATCTAAAACATGCGGAAACCCCTGCCATCTGCTTCCATACCGGTCTGACCAAAATCATGAGCTGGATGAGTCACAACTTTCTTAAAATTAACACCGATAAAACGGAGGTTATGGAGTTTGGCAAGGGCCTAACCCAGTGGAATCAAACTTGGGGGCCAATAGAGGTGGGTGAGTGTCCCTGTCCGACAGCTAAGGCCAGGAATCTAGGAGTGATTTTCGATAATCAGCTAAATTCCACCTAATGTCCTCCTATTTCTTTTTATTGAAGCTCTTACGCAAGATTTTCCCCTTTATTCCTCAGGAACTCAGGAAAACTGTGGTAGTAGCTCTTGTCCTCTGTAAAATAGACTACTGCAATGCACTCGCCCTAGGCACTGACAAGAAGCAGATGACTAAATTACAATCTTTTTGAAATGCCGCTGCACGACTGCTATTAAACATTCCTAAAGACCATCCCACCTCTGCTAGTATAAGGTCACTAGATTGGCTCCCTATCCAGCAACAAGTGGAATTCAGGGCCCTCCGTCTGGTTCACAAGGCACTAAACGGAGGAGGTGATGTTGATATTCAGAAACTGTTTTTATGGTATTCGCCCACAAGAAATCTTAGATCCACAAATGCGGGTCTCGTACAAATCTCCAAATTCCGCAGATCAAGATGGGGAGACAGGAGTCTATTCCATTGTGCAGCTAAACTGTGGAACAAGATGCCAATTGCTATAAGGCTGCAGCCAAATAGGCAGCATTTTAGGAAATCGCTTAAATCCTGGTTGTTCCCTTCCAACTAAGTTGCAGGATCTAACTGAGCAGCCCCCCCTCACACTTCCTAGCGCCAAGACGCCGCGGCATTCGAGCGCTTTATAAACCTATTTTATCTTTTTATCCTTTATCTATTTTATGCTCCTGTGCAATAGAAGATCATCTAGAGCTAAGGAGTATTGCAACTCCAGCTCTCTTAGAAGAGTCAGTTACATGATATGGAATAGGAAAGTGGGAGATTTCTGTCTAAACTATCTCCTCGCGGAGAACAAGTTACTTACCTTCAGTAACGATATATCTGTAAGAGACATATATTAGTAATAGATTCCTTACCTTAGATTTACCCCCAGGCGTCAGACTGGATCCGGAGAATTGTTTCTTAGCAGTAACCCTTGCGTTGCTAGGTGGCGTCAGTCGACTACTCTTTCGTCTTTGGTGTCATAGTCGCCGGAATGACGTTGCGGTATCTACACCGCCCCTGTGTGCTGACGCCAGTTCTTTACACAACATTCCACGCCAGAAGGGCAGAGTCATGCAAGACACTGACCACTGGTGCACAAAACTAGGGCCCTGAAAGGGAGTCCCTAACTCTAGAAGTCAGTTTGCAGAACGGGGAGGATGGGTGGGGCAGTAAGGAATATACTAATATGTGTCTCTTACAGATATATCGTTACCGAGGGAGACTATTCGTTACAGATTCCTTACCTTAGAATAGATACCCCAGCAAAACCAGCCCTGGAGGTGTGTCTGCGTACCAAGTTCACACCAGAAAATCCTGGAGAACCGAACGGCTAAAGAAGCCGTCTCTCCTTACTTCACTATCCAGGCAATAATGTTTGGTGAACGTGTGCAGTGATACCCACGTAGCTGCCTGGCAGATGTCAGTGAGGGTGACTCCACGCCCCAAAGCAGTAGTGGCTACCGTCTCCCTGGTGGAATGGGTGCACAGTCCTACCGGAGGCTATTTCTTTGCTAATGAATAGCAAATCTTAATACAGGAGGACGACCCATCTAGAGTTGGGACGTTTTTGCACGGCCCAACCTTTCTTGGTGCCCACATAGCCAACAAAGAGCTGATCATCCACCTGGAATTGCTTCGTGCAATCCAGATAGAATGATAACGCACGTTTTGGATCCAGACGGTGGAGCCTTTCCTCCTCCTTAGAAGGGTGTGGGGGCGGGAAGAAGGTGGGCAAAGTGATAGTCTGTCCAATGTGAAAAGAAGTAACCACTTTGGGTAGAAAAGAAGGTCTGATTCGAAGGACAACCTTTTTTCGGATGAACAGCAAGGAAATTAGGTTTTGAAGATAGAGCATGGAGCCCACTCACCCTGCGAGCAGAGGTGATGGCAATCAGAAAAGCAGTTGTCAAACTTAAGAGTCTGAGAGGACAATTATGTAGTGGCTCAAAAGGAGCACACATAAGATAGGTTAAGCCAAGATCCAAGTCCCATTGGGGCGTTACTAGAGTAATAGGAGGAAAAAGGTGAGTAATGCCCTTAAGAAATCTATTTACAATAGGCGACTTGAAAAGAGAAGGCTGGTCAGGAAAGCGAAGAAAAGACGAAATGGCCAAAAGATAGCCTTTCAAAGTGCCCAGAGCAGAGCCCTGCGGGGCCTAAGAAAGTTAGAAGAGGAGAACCTCCGAAAGAGGGGCAGAAAGGGGATCCACAGCCTTTGCCGCGCACCACGCCACAAATTTGTTCCATCTACAGACGTATACCGTTTTAGTGGAGGGATTGAAAAGCGTTGCCGAGCAAGGGTCTCATTGAAAATACCAATGCGCAGAACTGCTGGCATTGTGCATTCTCTTCGGTGGTGAACAGATCTAACCAAGGCTCTCCCCACTGCTGAAAGAGACCTTGCACCACCTCCGAGTGAAAACGCCATTTGTGATCCATCACCAGCGGCTGAGTTCGTCCGTCCTGGCGTTCAGGGAACCTGCCAGGTGTTGAACCACTAGGGACATGCCCTGATGTTCCAGCCATGCCCAAAGGCAAAGAGCCTCTTGACACAGGGTCCACGACCCCACCCCGCCCTGTTTGTTGCAGTAACACATGGCAGAGGGGTTGACCGTGAGCACCTGCACTACTCTTCCTCTGACAGAAGGAAGCAATGCCTTCAGTGCAAGACGAATCGCCCGGAGCTCCAGAAGGTTGATGTGAAGCCCGGACTCCGCCGGAGACCAGAGGCCTCTGATCTCCGCCGCAACCATGTGGCCGCCCTATCTCAGGAGTGACGCATCTGTCACCACTGTGAACTCTGGTTGGGGAAGGTAAACGGATCTGCCATTGACCCAATCCTGGTCTGTGAGACACAACTGCAATGGAGATGCAGTGCCCTCCGAGAACTGGACGCAATCAGAAAGATTCCACTGATGCTGTGCTCACTGGAACTTCAGGTCGCACTGCAGAGCCTGCATATGCCACCTGGCAAGATCCCCCAGCAGAACGCAGGAGGGCATGAGGCCCAGCAGCCTCAGGGTAATTCTCACCGAAATCCGAGATAGAGGCTGAAACATCGGAATCATAGATCGAATATCCTGGACTCTCCGCTAGGGGGGATAGGCCCGAAACTGCGGTGTCCAGAACCGCTCCAATGAAAAGGAGCTTCTGGGATGGAATCAGGTGCGACTTCAGCACATTGGTTGTGAACCCCGCCGTAGTCTGGAGGTGGGAGACTACAGCCTGGGGCGAGCCCGCCTTCAACAACCAGTCATCGAGATTGGGGAAGACTGGAAACACTGATCTGCGCAGATGAGCTGCGACCACCGCCATCACTTTCGTGAATACCCGGGGGCGCTGGAAAGGCCAAAGGAGAGCATGGTAAACTGAAAATGCTCGTGGTCTACCGTGAACCGTAGGTAACGCCTGTGGGCTGGCAGGACAGGGATGAGGAAATAAGCATCCTGTAAGTCCAACGCTACCATCCAGTCTCCAGAATAAAGGACAGACAGGACCTGAGGCAATGTCAACATTTTGAACTTCTCCTTCTGGAGGAAGCGGTTCACGTCCCGAGGTAAGATAGGGCGTAGGCCTTTGTCCTTCTTGGGTACCAGGAAGTAGTGGGAGTAGCAACCACAACCTACTTCTGGCACAGGGACACGCTCGATAGCACCCTTGGCCAAAAGAGCAGTAACTTCCTGACGGAGAAGGGCCAAGTGGTCCTCCGACATGCGATGGAGTGTTGGTGGCATGGAGGGAAGGGTAGTCTCGAAGGGGAGGGAGTAGCTCCTTCGAACTATCTGTAAAACACACCTGTCCGACGTGATGTTGTGCCAGTGGGGGAGGTGATGGCAGATTCTGCTGCCCACTGGCAAATGGGGCCCTGAAAGGTCAGACTAGGAAGGTTTGGAGGCTGCTGCAGAGTGGGCCCTGGTGGACAGGCCTGCCCGCGGGCCCCCAGACCCACGGCGCTGGGTCCCACGTCCTCAGCCACACAGATGCTGAGCAGCTTGCGCCAACCTGTGGCCCTGGGTGGAACGTGGTGGGGCACCTCTTCCATAGCCACGAAAAGGGCAAAAGGCAGACTCTGCAGGGCGCAAGGTGGTAGCGAGTCCCAAGGATCTGGCTGTAGCCCTAGAATCCTTGAAGCGCTCTAGCGCCTTGTCTGCCTTGCCGCCAAACACGCGACGGCCATCAAAGGGCTTCTCCAACAGGGTCGATTGGACATCACCGGAGAAGCCAGTGGACCTCAGCCAGGCATAGCGTCTCAGGGCTACTAACACAGAAATCGTTCTACCCAGCGAGTCGATGGTGTCCAGCCCACAGCAGATGGCAAACTTTGTTGCGTCTCTACCCTTGGCAAGCACATGGGAGTGTACGGTCCGGGCCTCCTCCGGACACTGTCAGCACTTGTGCAACCATGTCCCTCACAGAGTGGGCGTATCGGCTCAAGAGACACGCGGTGTTCACCAACAGCAGTTCTAAGCTGGCGGAAGAAAACATCTTCTTCCCAAGATGGTGCAGCTTCTTGGATTCCCCATCTGGGGGAGCAGTAGGGAACGCGCATTTAGAGGTTGAGGCTTGGACCAGCAAGCTCTCTGGGGTAGGGTGTTGGGAGAGGAAAAGTGGGTCGCCCAGAGGTGGCGTCGGGCAATCATCCTGTCCACAGGAGCCACTGTACTGGGCTTGGAAAAAGTGCCCCGTAGGATGTCAGTGAGGGTCTCACTGAAAGGCAGCAGGGGCTCTGAAGAGGCTGCTGCTGGCTGAAGCACCTCAGTCAGGAGGTTAGTCCTGACTGCCACTGTAGGAAGCTCAAGGCCGAAGGCCTCAGCCGCCCTACGCAACCCCACAGTGTAGGAGGCTCCCTCCTCCGTATCCACGGTAGGGGGAGAAAGCATACCAGGGTGTGGGGATGTATCAAGGCTGTTGGCATCACCCAACTCCTCTCTCCTCTCCGGCCCTTCTAGCTGGTCTGCCAGAGGGTCAACATACCCTTACGAGTCCTCCTCATCCTCTCCTGGCTGCCAATCAGGGCAAAAGGAACGCCAGGGATGAGCTGTGGTACAAAAGTACCCCATGGCACCGGTACCGGCATCGGTCTGGCTCCGTGTCCATGTCGAGGGGGAGGCATGGTTCGACGATGGCCAGGGACACAACCGGCGTCGGAAGTGGCGGAGGTGGCGAAGGTGTCGTAAGAGGAATCGGCAACAGGGGAGGTGTAGTAAGGTCGACCGGTGCTGATCTGGATATAGGCCTGGATGCCTGGGGGCCCTGCGGCACCGGAGCCGCCAGCATCAAAGGCCTAGAGCCCCCTAAGAGAGACTGCGAGGGCCGAAGGTTCGCCAGCGGAGTTGGGCTTGCTTAAAACGGAGTGGATAATGCACAAAGCTGGGCAAGGGACGCTCCGGCTCCCAGGAAGGGAGGGAAGCTCGGAGACGTCCCACCTGGCTTCCCGGGCAGAGCTGAAGGACGATGACCTTCCGCGTCCCACGTCGCATCGGCTGACGGATGGGGAGAAGGCAAAGAGCGACGATGCTTCTTCGCCTTCTTCTTGTGCTGCGACTTAACCGATGACGAAGACTTCGACAAGGAATGGTGGTGATGACTCCACGACCGGTCCTGTGACCTCCCTCTCAACGGGGACCTCGAGCGGCACACAGCTTTCGGGACCGTTCCCGCAAAGACTTCGAGTTCATGGCCCGACAGTCGGAGCACGACTTCAGGTCGTGGTCACGCTCCAGGCACCAAAGGCACACGAGGTGTGGGTCCGTGACCGACATCAGCCTGTGGTGACAGGAGTCACAAGGCTTGAAGCTGGTCCGACGATGGTGTGATATCCCTACGTGCACCAGGTGTCGAACGACTCGGAAAAGACATCAACAAAAGTCGAAAAAATACTAGCCAAAAAGTGACTAAGGGTACTGCTCTCTCCGGATCTGCGCTGGCTGGGGCGGAAAAAGAAATAACTGATGTCAGTGCGCAGGGGCGGCGTCCAAGTAGATACCGCAACGTCATTCCAGCGACCACGAAACCAACGACGAACGCAGAGTCTACTGACGCCACCTACAGACACGCAGGGGTACTACTAAGAAAAAATTCACCGGATCCAGCCCGACACCTAGGGTTAACTCTAAGGTAAGGAATCTATAACTAATAATCTCTTTCAGATAGGTGGGTTTCCGACAGAAAGCATACATCTGTATTTGTCGCTTTAAGTTTCCCCAAGTTAATAAGGTCTCGAATATTATAGTTTACAACTTTTGATGTTATGTGGTTAACCCTCATTGTATCATACCAGGGAGAACTCGATTGGTCGTTCACTTCTTGTCAGGGCGAAGGTTATATGACGTGAGTGTGTGCAGTCTTCTGTGATCTACTTATTTCCCCCGAAATTCAAACCTAAGATAATAGTCAAAACAAGTAAACTCACTAGATGTCCAAATCTTGCCCCACCACATGATGGTAGATCATGTTAACCACATTGTTGGGGATCTTGGCTGTGTTGACATGGTTATAAGTTTCAAATCATATGAAGTTGTACGCTGTTAGGCCTCAGTCACCAGATCTGTGCCGGAGGTCAGCCACATTGATATTCAGTTACTATTCTAGGTTGTTGTTGGATCGGCCCTCGTCTCTGGATCTGGTAAGGTATTCTAGGAGTTGGGCTTTGCCATTTTTTCATCCCAGTAGCACTTAGGTGGCGACCCCTGGTATGTTTCGCCACTATCCGCAAACCCAGCTCTCAGGCCCACACAGTCTCCCACATTGGTCCTGTGTGGTCCTTACCATCCTTTGGGCAGCAGGCATACAATCTGCCTTGCCTTGTTGAGTAAGCTTTTGGGCCAGGAGTGGCCCTCTCACAAAAAGAAGATGAGAAATGTATGGCCTCATCTGTACTGTGTGCCCCGGAATAAGAGTAAGTCTATGACGGGTTTGAAGGTGCAGCCATTTGCTAATGTTGCCAAAACGTCCTGAAAAGGAGGAGCGTTTGCAATTGAAAAAGATTGCACCTTCTTACTGTGCCTTCAACACATGATGACCTCCTTATCGTAGAACTAATACAGGCTAGGTCATCGGTAGTCATTTTCGCCACTCTGCTTATGAGTATCAGCCTGTGGACTCTTCATGGGAATGGGGTGTCACCAAGCTTTATAAGGACAGCCTCAAAGAGAACCGCCAAGTATTTCAATAGGTCAGCAATAGAAACGCTGTTAGGCAGGTCTCGGATGCGGATGTTTTGGCAGGATTTATTTGAGGTCTTCACATTTTTCTTGTAGCAAAATGTGTTGGTCTTCAAGCTATTGAATTAGATGTTGAAGTAATTTGTTTTCTTTGGCAGGTTTGTCAATGGACGTTCTGGTCTGAGCCACCTCTCACAGCTGGTTGACGTTGCATTGGATAGCTTGCAGTTCATGTTGAAGTTCAGTTTTGACTCCCCTGATATCCTCCTTGAGTTCTTAAAAAAAGAACTGAAGGAAGAGGTCCTTGGTAAGTGTTAGACAGTGGTCGCCTCCGGTCCCACCAGATGTCTCGGCTTCCACCAACTGCGCACCTTCATCATTTGTTTGGCGTTGGAAGGCTAATTAAAGGAACATGTTGAAACCTTTTATAGGATGGGCGCTGCCATGGTCATTAGGAAGCTTGAGATTTGGCGGAGGGAGGAGGGCACATTGAGAGCACAATATATGGCGACCAACACAGCCAGCAAGCCAGGGGCTAAGAGGATCCCACAACCAAGGCTCCCAATAGTGAAAGGGAGTTTGTAAGGACTACTGACAATCTGCTGGCGTTTAACTCACAGGGTTTCAAAGTCTTGCGTCATTGCGTCTGGCCTTATGGGCCCAATGCTTCATCCAGGGAGCCAAACTGATTGGGAGGAGGCTCTTAATGTGCTGTGGAGTCTCAAAAGACGGCAGCACCTTCCACTGGGTTGCACTGTAGATTAGACCCGGAATAACAGGACTCTCAGGAGGGGCCAGCAATGTTCCTTGCAATCTTGTTGGTCTCAGCACGTGGTGCCAAAGCTTGGGGGGGCTCAATTGCAGGGGTTAAAGTACGCCCTGACACCACTCAGCCCCAGTCCACTTGGCCCCATGGCGGAGGGGTGGAACAGGTGGAGAGCAGTCAGATGTGTGTCGTAGGGCCAGCTCTGCCCAATCCCGAAGCACTAGGTCTCTCACTCTCTAGACTTTATGCTTTGGTGTTTTGTTCAGCCCCTTGGGAGAGTGCAGACAAGGCCGGTCTGCATCTCCGATTTCACCCCATCCCCACTGGGTTCAAGGACTCCAAGACGTTTTGTTATCCGAGCCCACCTATGCGGGCCCAGTTTTTCAGATGTGCCCTCCCTTCCAGCACTAAGGGTAGTTTATAATGCAGGGGTGGAACAAGCTCCCACAGGTGGTTTTGGATGCAAAAGGAAGCAGGATCTTAACCTCTTCGAAGTCCCCTAGGCTCTGCCACAGTCACTCTTGGCATTTGTTCAATTATCTTGTTGATGCCCCATCACCTGGTCATGTTTTGGGGCTGCCCCAGCTGTGGGCAAGATCTAATGTTCACAAGTCCTCTGCTTGTCCCACAGCCAAAGTTTCTCTGTGGGAGGGGCCCAACAGCCCCCTCTGAAGTCTCCACCAAATGGCGGGCAACATTCTCTGGGGGTCAAGTCAAGCCCAGGGGTCTAGCTGGGTGTGTCCTTCCCAGGCTAGGCGGGGAGAGAAATAATCACATGTCCACCATGTTTTATAGTCTTGACACTTCCCCCATAACACTTTATCACCCCAATGTGAACCCAGCAAATTCTGATCCTCACACATGATGAATGTGTTCCAAGTCAACCAGGAATTTATGAGAATATCCGTAGCCTTTGATAACGAGCTAGAGCCAAGTCAACTGTCCAGACCGAAGGAGAGGAGTTGGCCTAACGGCTAGGGTGGTGACCTCGAATCTGGGGAACTGTGTTCGAGTCTCGGCAATGACCCTGAACATCCTGTGATTCTGGGCAAATCACTTAATCTCTCCGTGCCTAACAAAAATTAATGTGTCCTCATGTAACACGACTGGCGCTATGTAAAGCTCTCTGATACCAGATACCTTCGGCTCAAGTTCGCACTATATAAAACTCAGTAAAAAAGAAAAAGGTACAGAACTTTGTTACAGTCGCCCAAGAGCATGGGTACTTCAATGTTGCACAAAGATGTAGGGACAGCCTTAGGGACAAACCAAATGAAGTTTTCATTCAGCAGAATGGAAGCAGATTATCATGTGGTGTTTCCTGAAGCACAAATTATCATTGTCAATGCCCAGTTTATTAAACAACACTTGCTTAATTTACTAAATAAACACTTGTTACACCAGGTTTCATGAGGAGATTCAACTGTGTAAACCCATCACATTGTGCTTCTCTATCCACACAGAACCACAGTAGAGTAATCAGAAAATTGAAAGCACCACTGTTTTCCCACCAATGGATAACTTTTTTTTTTTTCCAGATGTCAAAGTGTGGCTGTGTTTAGAATGGCGCAACTGAACATAGTAAGACAACTTGAAGCACCAACAGGGCAGCAGCCCTTTCTGGACATGCAGAGACAATTTTGTCATGCATAATCTACCTCAACTAGTTCCAAAGGAAGTTGCCATTTTCCATATCAATTAATAGATAATGTTGCTTTTGTATTTCAAGGCCAGCAGGCGGTCCACAGAAAAAGTGCTGCATACACTTGATGCGAAAAACAGGCTCTGGACAGGAAAAAAAGACAAAAGGATGCCTCAGCTTACACACCATAAGGCACTTGCAACCCAATTACAAGTGATACAACCGGATGGTGGATTTTGAAGAGCACAGTTAATGTATGTAATTTTGTCAATGTTAGGTTGGTTCTAGCTGTTCCCAGTCTTCAGACATTGTCAGGCCGAGCAACTAGAAAATGGTCAGCCTGAGCAGGTGCCTCCAGGCCCCCAAAGACTAAAGGTCATTCTTCAGAGACTCACGCCATGATTCTAGTCATAACTCCCCACTCGGTTGCCAAGAGCTGGTCTTTTTGGCAATGCTTCAAGAGTCTTCTTCGAACGTAGAAACAGCCTTTTTACTGGAGTAATACCAGATTGAAACTGGGAATCTACCTTTGCAACACACAAAGTATTACACCTGTTGTGTCGCTGACTTACATAATTCACATATAACTAAAAGGGAAAATTATTTCCAGTCAGCACACCAGAACACTAACAGTATCTAGTACACCCTGTACACCGATCCAGATTAATCTGGGTTCCCTTCAATCAAGGAATTGTAAGCGTGCTACTCACCTGTAAGGTTCTCAAGGCACAGGGGGTAAGGGGGGGGTCCGCAGCTCCTTTAACCGAAAAGCCAGGTCTTGAGGGCCTTCCTGAAGGTGTCCAGGAATGGGGCGCGTCTGATGTCCTCCGGCAGTTCGTTCCAGGTGTTGGCTGCAATGTGAGCGAAGGATCGTCTGCCTGCTCTGGCTCTGTGGATGCGCGGGGTTTCGGCCAGTGCGAGGTTGGACGATCGGAGGTTTCTTTTGGGTACGTGGAAGTTGATTCTGTCGTTGAGGTATTAGGGTCCGTTGTTGTGTAGGCATTTGTAGGCGTGAGTGAGGATTTTGAAGGCGACTCTTTTCTCCACGGGAGCCGATGGAGTCATCGCAGGTGTTGGCTGATGCGTTTGTACTGGGGGATGTCAAGGACTAGTCTGGCGGCCGTGTTCTGTATTGTCTGGAGTTTGCGGAGTAGGGACTTGTTGATGCCGGCATAGATCGCGTTCTTGTAGTCCAGTCTGCTGGTGATCAGTGCGTGGGTGACTATCTCCCTTGACTATGGGGGAGATCCATTTGAAGGTCATGCGTAGGATGTTGAAGCAGCTGGATGTGACGGCATTGACCAGTCGGTTCATGGTGAGTGATGCGTCGAGTATGATGGCGAGGTGTTTGGCGTGGTCTGTGGGGGGTAGGTGAGCTTCCGAGGGCGGTCGACCACCAGGTGTTGTCCCATGCTGAGGGGGTTGTTCCAAGGATGAGGACTTCTGTCTTCTCGTCGTTGAGTTTCAGGCAGCTGCTGGTCATCCAGTCTGCGACTTCTTGCATTCCTTTCTGGAAGATGGGTTTGGCGGAGATGGGGTCTTTGGTGAGGGAGAGGATGAGCTGAGTGTCGTCGGCGTCGAATACAATGTTGAGTCCGTGTTGTCGTATGATGGTTGCGAGGGGGGCCATGTAGATGTTGAAGAGGGTCGGTCTCAGCGATGATCCCTGTGGGACTCCGCAGGTGACTTTCGTAGGATCGGAGAGGAAGGGTGGTAGACTGATCCTTTGGCTTCTTCTGGTGAGGAATGATCGGATCCAGTCCAGGGCTGTTCCTTGTATGCCAGCGTCGTGTAGCCTGGTGACTAGCGTGCGGTGGGAGACTGTGTCGAAGGTTGCTGATAGGCGGGTAGGATGAGGGCTGCGGAGTGGCCTTGGTCCAGGAGGGTGCGGATGTCGTCTGTGGTGGTGAGCAGGGCGGTCTCGGTGCTTCGGAATCCGGATTGGGATGGGTCAAGGACGACGTTCTCTTAGATGAGTCGAGCCAGTTCCCTGTTGACTGTTTTTTCTGCGACTTTGGCTGCGAAGGGGAGGAGGGAGATGGGTCTGTAGTTCTTGAGGTCGGTGGGGTCAGCTGTGGGTTTCTTGAGCAGGGGCCTCACTTCTGCATGTTTACAGTCATCTGGGAAGGAGCCTGTTTGGAAGGGGGGTGTTGATGGTGCGCTGTAGTTCGGGTGCGATGGCAGCTGTGGCTCTGTGTAGATGTGGGGATGACAGGGGTCGGTAGGGGCCCCCCCCCCCGAGTGTATGCCTTTCATGGTCGAGGAGGTGTCTCCGGTCGTGAACAGCGTCCAGTTGGAGATGGTGGGCTGGCTGGTGTGTCTGCAGGGCGGGGGGTCAGCTGTGGCGTTTGGAGGGTGGCTGACGAAGTTGTCGTAGAGGTTCTTGATTTTGAGGTGGAAGTAGGTTCCAAGCTTGTCACTGAGGTCTTGGGATGGGGTGAGGTCTGTGGCTTCGCTGTGCGGTTTGTTTAATTCCTGAATGATCTTGAAGAGTTCCTTAGAGTTGGTGGAGTTGGCAAGGATTCTATTGTGGATGAGGTTCCTCTTGGTGGTTCTGATTTGCTTGTGGTAGTTCGTCATGGCATCTTTGACGGTGGAGTAGTTTTCGGTTGTTTTGGTGTTTCTCCAGTTCTTCTCCAGGCGTCTGCAGGTGCACCTTGCTTCCTTGAGTTCGGTGGAGAACAAGGCAGCTTTCCTGGGGTGCTGCTTGTCGGGATTGCGCAGCGGGGCAAACTCGTCTGCGCAGTTGGAGATCCAGGTGTGGAGTTCTCTGGCTGCGATGTTTGCTTCGGATGCCCAGGTGTGGTTGTCTCGGGTGAGGGTGCAGTTGAGTTGTTCGGTCACCTTGCTCCAGTTTCTTCGTGGTGGGTGTGGGGCTGGATTGGGTGCCTTGGGTTTGTCGATGGTGAAGTGTACGCAGTGATGGTCGGTCCATGGTGGTTGCGTTGTGTGGCTGAAGTGGACGCGGTTTCCAGCCGAGAAGATGGGTTCGAGAGGGTATGTCCAGCTATGTGCGTCGGTGCAGTGACGAGTTGTTGGAGTCCGATGCTTGCGAGGTTGTCACGAAGGGTGATGGAGTTGGAGTCGCTGGGGTTGTTGAGGTGGAAGTTCAGGTCTCCAATGAGGATGTAGTTCACTGAGGTGATGGCAAGGGGGCGATGAAGTCGGTGATGGTGGTGGCGAAGGGTGTCCGGGGGGGGTCTGTAGACGAGGGTTCCTAGGAGTGTGGTGTTTGGATTGGTCCGGATCCGGAAGTGCAGGTGTTCAGCGGAGGGGAAGGTTTGGCTTGAGGTGGTGAGTCGGAGGGTGGTCTTGTGGGCGATGGCGAGGCCCCCTCTCGGGTATACCGTCTGGGATGGCGGTGTTGATATCGGGGCTGAAGAGGCGTTGGTCCAGGTCTCCGTTAAGAAGGCGATGTCGGGCGTGTGGGTCGAGTAGGTTCCAGATATCTATGGCGTGTTTGTGTACGGAGCGGACATTGAGGAGGATGCATCTTAGGGAGTTGCTATTGCTGGCGTTAGTGGTGTTGGCGGTCAGGGAGGCGGCGAAGGTGTGGCGGCAGTGGAGGTAGAAGTGTCCCATGGTTCGTGTCCGGCGAGGCCTGATGGCAGTCTCGGCGTCTTCCAGGGTTGAGTGTGTGGAGGGTGCCCTAGCGATGGATGGCCGGAGATCCAGGGTTCCTGGTGCTGGCTGGGCGCAGACGGGCATGCCTTAGGCGCGCTAGCGGTGCACGAGCGGCACGACCGCACAGCAGTCGGCATTAAGTAGGGGATGGGGATGGGACGTGGGTCGGGAGGCGGGATGTGAGCGGGGGGAGGGGCCACAGGGGCAGCAGCAGCGGCAGGAAAAAGAAGACAGCGAAAGGCTTAAGCTTCCAGAACTTAAAGCAGCTAAATAAGAAAAGTAAGCTTCAGGTAGTTTAACAGGAAATACGAGAGGGGGAGAGAGTGAGCGGGGTCTCGCAGAGGCTGGAGGGTGGACTGCTGGAGGCTGCAGGCACAAACCCTCACCAGGAGGAGAGCTGAGCGCTGCAGAGATGCGTCTTGCCTGCGGAGCTGTGGGGGAAGAGAGTGAGCCCAGACAGGAGGCCTTCAGGCCCATCACAAAAACTGTCACATCTGTATCTTACAAATGAGATGTCCAAAGCAGACAGGCTCACTTTTCCACCCCAAGATTCACAAAGGAAGGAGGATGTTCACTACCACATGAACAAGGCTCTCTGCACTCCGCCCCGAGGAACTACAGACACATTATAAGCTGCACTTTGGCCATGACGCAAAATTGGTTCATTACAAGTTTAATTTTTTTTAACCTCAGAAGGATTATTTGTTCCTTTTATCCCTACCGGACAGGAACAGTGAACAGCATTTAACAGAGGTGAGATTAGCACGGTGACTATCACAAGGTGTTGGGGTGAGGCACTTTACTTGAGCCAAAGGGTTATGGTTCAAACTGTGTTTTTCTCCTCTTTTTTTAACTGCGATAACCAGCAAATATCTGTATGCATTAGTATATATTATTTATAGCCATGTTTGGCATAATATGATATTAAGCACACACACAATATTTATGAGAAGCATTTTGGAAATTAATTTTTGCCTTACTGAGCTCTATGTGAACAGATTTCAAGAACTGTTGAGGGTGGAAATAGGTCTCCATCTGGCATCAAGACTGCCGTCACAAAGGACATAATTCAATGGTCCATACTCTCACCTAAATGGACTCAGGAAAAACAAAGAGCCCAAGAACTGGTCCACTGGGTGCAGGGATGAACTGCACCTCTGCTCTTTACAATGAGCATGCATTCCATTCAGAATGCATGCTCCCATTGTACAGTATAGGATAGCGACCGAACAGGGTTCGGTCGCATCCTACTTGCTGGGCTAGAACTGATGACAGGAGGCCATTCAGTTCCAGTTCCCAAACGATGTCGGGCAGACTCCGGTCTATCCGACATCGTAAACAGGCCCTAAGTCGTGAATTCCATCAACCATTTGTTTTGTTTTTCTGACTTTGATAGGACCTAGTTAAATTACAAAATCTGGCAAAGTTTAGAATCCGGTCATTGGGAAATTAGCTAATTGACAGGAATGTGGAAAGGCATCACGTTCCCTCCAATGACCCTCTGGTCTTTGATATGAAAAAATGAATACAAATCGAATACATAGCAGTGGAAAGTGATGTCCTGACTAACTGTACTAAATATGGTCAATGTATGATTATGTGGAATCTTTAAATGAAGATTACCAACTAAGGCCTGCCAGAGGCTTTTTTTTAACCTGAGAAAGTGGTACAAAACATAAATAGGCAAAATTTAATAATTTACAAATATTACATAATAAATATCATACAATATAACAAGAACAACAAACAACAAACACTATATACCACGGGGTAGTGCATCTAAAATACAGACTAGTTATTTTCCTCAATGTCCATTACACTTGCAATCTGATTGATGTATAGGGTGCATATCAATCACAATTATTTCCCGTTTGGATAATTTAATTACGAAAAGTCCCAAACTTTTTACATCTATGACTTGTGGCCATCATGGTAAAATATTCAGGGGTTCTGGAACTAGTCACAGTTGTGCAATCAATATACTGGCAATCAAAATCATCAAAAAATACAATTCTGGTATATTCCCGAGCAATAGCCATGGAGAATCCCAAATGTATTACATCAAGTGTTGATCTAATCTTTAACCAATGAAGATATTTCATCTAGAATAACAAGAACTTAATCAACATTCCCATTAAAAAAGCCCGATCAGTGGAGGATTCATATCTTGAATCATTTCAAAATTATGAGTCAATAGACTGAGTTGATAAAACAATTACAACATTTATTAGAGTATTTTATTTCACCAGCCGTAAGATGCTGGTCAGGCTGATCCTGAGGGAGCAGTTCATATGTACAACCGATAAGACCTCGTTTACTAGTCTTCAAGAGTAATTCAGTAAATGGAATCTGAAGAAGATAGACACTGTCCTTATATTTTGATGCAATTTGTTATAAAAAAAGAAAATGGTGTGCATCTTAAATATCCAGTACAGGGAATTGCAAATTGAGATTTAATTTGAGAAAATGTTAGTATTCAATCATTAGCAGAAAGTTGACTGACTATCTGGAGATCTGCTATAACCTAAGGAGTGATAAGAGCATCCCGCTAGAACGAAGGAAAACATGGATTGCCGCACAGACTTGTAGATCTCTTGATTTGTGGAACTGAAAATTTAGACGCGATACACTGGCAAATGTGTACAAAACCTGCAAATGTCTTAAAGTGTGTACATTTGAAAAACTCAGGACTGAAGAATCCGGTATCCTCGATAGTATTAGACTATAGAAGAAAAAGGTTGCAATTCCTAAAATGAGGCAAAACCCATCCATCATCATCATAGGTTTATTTGTGTGAATTATTTAAAATTGATACAAATTCCCAACAAAAACAAGGTATCAAAAGGGGCTCCAAATAAATACATGTAAGCAAAAGAACTCCAGGACTGAACAAGTCAATGGAAACAACTCCAAGCCAAAAAATTACTAAACTTGAGGTACAGTGACTGTTGTTGAAGTAATCAGACCGTCACAGTGTGATGGCAGTAAAAATGGTGTTAACATATTTCCCAAAGCCTGCCAGGTACATGGGGACAGTAGCAGTCATACAACATTCCAGGACATCATTACAATTAGAAACCCCGTTCTTCATGAACACTGGTTTAATAAAGTGCGACATACAGTTAAAAACTCTGCGCAATAGCATAGAAGGTGAAGCATAGTCCCTTTACTATAATCTCAAACTCTGCAGGGGCTAATACCAGGTGATAATGCCCAGTCAGAGTGAAACTAGTCAATCGAAGTACCATGAGTCGTCCTCTTAGGATGCAAAGCTGTGTCTACTTGCTTACTGCTGCCTTTAAGTATGGTTGCAAGGCTATTTCCCCGCTTCGGCTTCCTCATCAGTCTGCCCTTGCCTTACCTCTAGCTTCCCAGGTACCAGCTAATAGTGCCCCCATAACTTGTGCTAAACCTCTGCCTGTACACCTAGAAGATCTAAGGGAGGCCCTTTGGGGGCATACAAGAGAATCGCCATTAATAGTTCTGTCCCAAGGCATGATGCGTTAGATCTCCCTCGTGATTGCACCTCTCATGTGGCAGTGTTAGTAAATGTACCCCCAATAGCAACATATGCCAAAGAAGGATTTCAAGAATTAAGCAACAAGGTAGCATATCGGTTTTCCAAAGCAGGTGATTTGTTTTGCCCCATTTACTGTCACAAACAGATTTGAGCCCCTGGGCTTTCTGGAGGGAGTGGATTGACTGTAACCGAGAAATGGGTTTGGCGATTGTAGATGAGGAACCTGGGCAAGCAGGAAATGCACCCATTATAGAGCAGGGGGCGTAGTTAAGGATTTTATCCTGGAACCTAGCAGGGCGGGATGCCAAGAGAACAGACCGTAATTGGTTGGACCTTATTGAAACATTTCATGTCTTGGCCTTACAGGAAACATGGTCTCCCTCTGGCTCAACTTTTTAATCTAATTTTTCTCACTTTTTCTGGCCTGTTATACCTTTGACTTGTGGCCAGGCTAAGATGGGACACTGTATTTTGTTCTCCATAGCCTTAAAATGTGTGGTCTTTAAAGTAGAAACTTTAGTGCATATGTAGAGGTGGTTTCATTAACATTTCAAGACAATACACTGATGTTAATAGCAAACGTTTATAATCAGCACGGTAACCTTACTCAATGGCATACTTTTGTTCATCTTGAAGCAACCGTTGAGAGATTTAAAAAAGCCTCTCGTTGCTACTGTGTCCTCTTATGTATGACAGTTGAAATGGTTTAATAAAAAAGAAATATAAAAAAAAAAAAGCCTCTCGTACTAGGGATTTGTCCCTAGGTGGAAAAATCACAACAGTAGTGATTGGCGATTTTAGTATCCACCCTTGTCCCAGTCCTTACTTTTTGCTACATGATCCCCAGGAGGAGGAAACTGCTATGCTCTATCATTTTGCACACCACCCAGGGAAACATTTGAATAACTTGATTCACTCATTGAATCTGGTTATCCCTGGGGTTTAGGCCGCTGCCATGTTGGGCGGGGTGCGGAATCCATTGTGGATACATTTCTTTTAATTTCTATGTCCCTCCTATAGGCAATGGTGGATTACGCTGTTAAATGGGTGGCGTGGAGTGATCATAATGCAGTTGCTTGTGCTTTCTCAGAGCAAACAGCTCACCCTATTAGCCACAGAGCAGGATCCACTGGCTGTTACAGATCAAGGCAGAAGGGTAAGGTGGGAGAAAATGGTTCCCGAAAATATTTCTGAATTACTGTTTAAGTATCTCAGCCTTGAGGTGGAGAACTACTTCAATCCCGACTTCTGCCTCAAGAAAATCCTTTTCGCCTGTTCTAACCTTTGTGCCGGTGTTAAATCAGCCCTCACATTGGCCGATGTAGAACGCCTTGCCTCGAAGAACTACCCGAGGTTTAATAGAGATTGCTCAAAGGTGCGGAGTGCTTTGAAGGCAGCACTTAAGTCATGTCCAAGAGATAAGAGACTCGTATAAAAAGGTGTTAAAAGAAAGAAAGAAAGAAAGGAATCCCTTAAGGCAGATATATAGGATCATTTGGAGCAAGCCAGTGAAAATTCTAAATCACTCTTTTCTGGCAGAGGACTCCTTATCTGGTGTGGCCCCAGTGAGAACAGAAGCACAATGTTTTGCTCCTTTTTCAGTAATCTATGTACTAGATTATGGATACTCACAATCATTTTCCCGGGGGCGCAAAGGTTAATCGATGGCGAGACCGAGGGCTGCACGGTTTGACACCACGGGATGACCTCTGATTACCATCATTTTAATTGACTTTGGTGTTTCATTTTACCCTAGCATGAATGTACGACATCCTGCATATGCCTTGTTCCCATGAACAATAACACTAATAGCAATGTTGTCAGGGTGGGGAGGGGATGCATGAACGTTTCTAAATTCATGTTTGAAAAACATCACTTTAAGAAAAATACTTCTGAATGCACTGCTATAATTTGATTTACTAAGGTAAAATAGTTCTACAGGTCAATTAAATACACTTTTTGAATTTTGAAAAGACTATCGTATTTTTACACATGAAGGTGTTCCTTAAGTTAAGGGCCTAGTTACTGCCTTTCCCCAACTGCAATTAACCTTTAAATATGATGTTACTGTATATTAAAAAAAAATCTTCATGGTAGTGCTGAGTCGAGTAAACAGCAGTGTGCTGCTGCTGCCCAGGGGGCCGCATGTAAAGGTCAGGAGTGCCACATGCAGCCCCCGGACCACACTGAGTATCGCTGTCCTAGATAAAAGCCAGGGACAGACATTATTTAATGGTCGCTCTGAGGAGGCTACTGCTGGCCTAACATTTTCTATCTCTGAAGTTATGGGAGCTATTAGTCGCCTGTCGAGGCATAAGACTCCAGGGCCAGATGGGGTCCAAACAGATTTATTTAAAAATGCCAGTTGACCTGAATTCCTTTTCCAGAGAGTGTGTGCAGCAGTGGGTGTTCAATCACTTCTAGAAACTTTTCATCTGAAGCATTCAGTAGGAAGCTTACCAAGTTCCTTAGATGCAGCTCTGCATCATTAATTCTTAGTTGGCGGTGTGTTGGTAAGATCAGGGAGTAGGCCAACCTGGGCTCATCCATGGTAATTGTAGGTGCTTGATGAAATTTGTGCTGTCCTCTCTATGGGGTGACCTAATGGTAATGGCGTGGAGTTGTTAGTTATTGCCGTTTACGGGCTCAGACCCTGGAGTATAGAGGTAGGTAGACTAGATGTCGCCAAGAATTCAATAATGGGAGTCCTGCAGGTTTCCTTTCCGGGTTGTAAGCCACTCACCCCTCTCAAAGTGGATGTAAGTGGAGTGCTCACGTTTTGTATAGTGGTGAATTCTGCTGCATGAATAGAGACAACAGATGATAGTTTATTGATATGGGGAAAATAGAGTTTGATTGAGTTTAGGCTATGTTTGGCCATCAGTTGTACTCTAATTGATAATGCGGTCTGTTGTACACACATTGGGACCTTAAGTGATGCACTGTGAATTTGTATTTTGTTTGTGTATCTTTTTTTAGTAATGCATGCTTACGCCTTATATTGAGGAGTTTGTGCGACAGTTTCTACATTTATAGAAGCAGGTACAAGAACTTATAGTACCGCTGCAGCTGCGGACTTCTAAAATGCCTTTTCATCTAGGAGCCTGGGTGCTTGTGGCCAACATAGGTGAGGCACTTGCGCACTGTATAGTGCAGAGCCCTGCAACTATGATGACCGTATATATGTTGTTCTGTTGGTTTCTGTTACTTTCTCTTATACCTTTCGTGATTGCTAAATTGTAAAGTGATCGGATACCCCGTGATCATGTTCGCGCTATATAAAACCTTTAAAACTAAATATGGTTGATTTTACTGCCGCCTTCCCTCCAGTCCTCTGGTCCCATCACCCTGCTGGCTCTTCTGGGGACTCTATGCCAACTCCCTATTCTCTTGTACCCAAGCATAGCAATTGCAGGTACAAGGACAAAAAACGAAGACCAAAGAGAAATTCAGTGTTGATTGAAAAGGACTCTGAAGTTGTGCTTGAATTTTGGAGCTAACATTTTTCAGAACCCTCACATAGTCCATTGGAGGTTTTTTAGGTCTCGCTGAGCCCAGCGCATGCGCTGGCTCGAAGAGACATTTTGTATGTGGGAATTTCAAAGTGCTGCTGGCTGGCCTAACGCTTGCGTTCACGCGATCGTGCACGCGCGCAACCGGCCGCCAGCAGCACTTTGAAAACTCGTGCGTCATCGCGATCACTTTCGCTTTCAGAGCGAACGCGATGACGCACGCGCACACACAACTCCCGCTTCTCCCCCTCCCCCACCACATATTGAGTCTCCAGCCGCTCGCGCGCGGCCAACGCTTGTTATACTTACTAATGTGCGTGCCGCAGTTTTACTCCGGATGAGCTTTGCTTGCCATCCCTCTCTGTCTCTGCGAGCCTCTCTCTCACAGGTCCCTGTGTGTGCATGTCTCTCTCGCACAGCGCTGACCACGTCTCTTTCGCCATATCTGCCCTCTAACACAGTCCCAAACACTAACACTCTCCCAATAAAAGTTCTGCCTCCATGCTGTCTGTTACGCTACTTGCTACTTGCTACAATAAAGTCAGTGCCTTACTCTTGCTTGAAGTCTCCAGCGATTCAAATTCGCCAACACTGAGAAGTGCCGGGACTCTCCCACTAAAAAAAAAGTATTTCCTCCATGGCGAGAAGTGCAAGTACTCTCCCTCTCCAGTTAAAGTGCGGGTATTCAGTACCTCTGGACTCTTGCCCATTTAAATCACTACTTGTATTGCATCCCCTTCTATTGCTGCACCTGCACATTGGCCCTGAACCTTGATACTTGCCCAGCACCCTACTTTTGGCTCCTGCACTCTCTCGTACCGTTTTGTGTATCGCCCAGAGCATTCCCTTCAGGCTTCCCCTGCTTGTGCCCTCTTTCTGCATCTGCAGCGCTCCATCTGTCCATTCACTCCTGTTTACCCTGCATCCTGATCCCTCTGCCTCTCCACCCCCATCTCTTTGCTCCTACGGGTCCATCTATTGGCCCCTGCACACTCTTTGCTGAAGTAGTTTGTGCCGCCGATTTTGTTCTTTGCATCTGCACTCCTAACTGTACGTCTGAGCTCTGCTCCCCCTTCCAACCCGTAAACCCATCTCTCCCTACACGTCTCTTTGAAGTCTCGGTCTCCCTCCAGCCTTCCTTCTCTGTTCCTTCGCTGTTCCTTCGCTCCTCCCTCACGGTTCAAGGCCCCTCCAGCTGCTCCCTACTGCCTCTCTGTGCACTCCTCTCGCTATGGACGTCTTAGCGCTCCTTATTTATTGTTTGAATTTTTATATAGCGCGACTTTTTGTCTGTGGGGAGTAGAGAAGCAGATTTTTATGTTTTTAACAATACATTGCACTTACAGGCCCATGGGGTGTGTCGATCCCTCTGACAGTCCTCTGGGGTGGCTCACTTCTTCTGGAAGACCTCTAGGGTGTCTCAATCACTCTGACAGAGCTGCGTTTTTCAGAGTCTGTGCCAGTTCTCGGTTAATCTTTTTTGTAGCGCTTTTGGAAGACACTGGGCGCCTCGAAGACCTACAACCTAACCAAGCAATGTTTTGTGAAAGGTCAGGCTCCTTAAATGTGGGTCACTTTTTTGGGGCTGCCCGGGCCTGTTTTTGGTCCCAATCCGACCCTGCCTACAGCTGAACAAGAAGGGCTAGGTTTGGATATGCGGGGACAGGTCTCACCTTGTAGTGCCATGTTGGGGGTGTATAGTGCTTTCCTCACCCTCAAATGCTCGTGCAAGCAGCTACTCAGTTTATGGTGCATGGCGGGACGGTGCTGTTAGGAGGCGTGGCCTGAGAGGAGTGAGTTTGGTGTTGTGTGTGAGGTTAGGTGTACCTTGTGGCCTTAGATTATTAAAAACATTCGTAAATAATGGTGCCCAAAACTCGGGGCGACTCTTAATTAAGTCGATTGGGAGGCCGTCTGGGCCGGGAGCTTTTCCTCCCTTTCTTTGTGAAATGGCTTCTTCCACTTCAGATAACTCAATCTGAATATTGGTAGTTGTTGGACCCGGCCTCGTGGCGTGGTCTTAACCCTCTTGGATTGTGCTCGTCCTCCGCACCGGCCTACACGGGCCGCCCTTTCAGGCCGCCCGGGACCCCTCCTCCCTTCAAGGTCCCCCTTGGATTGTACCTGTCTGCCTACACCCGCCTCAGCGGCCCCCTTTTCCAGGCCGCACAGGAACCCCTCATCTCTTCGGGGTTCCCCCCATGCTTGCTCCACGCACCAGCCCACGCGACCCGGCTCCCCCCGGCCTCGGCCCCAGCGAAGCCCCGACATCGAGGCACCAAGATCTGGCCAGGGGGCACCGCATGGCCACTTCACCACTCCCGGAGGAGAGTTTCAATGGGACCCCCACCGTCCCTCAACACCTAGGTGCGATCGTCCTCCGGCCTCTCCGGGCCTGGCGCCTCTCCCGCTGGGCGTCTGGCCTCTCCCAGCCCGGCCTCTCTGCCCCCCCCAGGCGCAAGGGTCCGGACATCAAAGGGCTCCAGACCTATATCTGGGGCAACCCCGCAATGGAACAGCAGTTGTATCCCGGAGTCAAGAGCCCTGCTGATGGAATCGCGGCTGACCCTACGGAGAAGAACTCTTGCTTGACCCTATACCACGAGCCCAGCTGACTGCGTCGCGGCTCCGCCTTATTGAGACAAGGAACCTCACGGAACATCGGGGCCCTGCTGACGCTGTCGCGGCCCAACCTCGCTGAAGCCTCCCCCAGAGCCCTGCTGACGCCGTCGCGGCTCGACCACTCCGGGACACGGAGTCACTCCAGCTTGAGGAACAAGAACTGTGACCCCCTGTGCCCTCGCAGGCGGTCGCTCCCTCCACGCTGCTCTGCCGCTCGCCTGCCTGCCTGCTGACTTACCTGCTGCCTGGCCGCTCCCTGATTGCTGAAGACCTCCGCTCACCTCTTCTACGCCGCTGCCCTCCGCATCTTCCTCAGGTTCGCCTTCTGCCCGCAGCCTGCCGCCTCTGCCCCTGCTCCTCACCGGCCCCGCTGCCCCGGTCACCTCCGTGCTTCCCGCCGCTTTCCCGCCGCCGCTGACCCGTAGCTCCGCCTCCCCTCCTCTCCCATTGGTCCTCCCGCCTCCCGCCTGACCCTCCCTCCCGGCTCCCACTTATAACGCCCCCTCAGCGACCGCGCAGCGGGAGCGCCGATTGAGCGCCGAAGGTGCGCCAAAGGTAAGCCAGTCTGTGCCCGTCTGGCGCTGGGCGCGGTCCAGGCGCGGACCCCCTGGTCCCCGCGCCCGCCAGCCCCCCCGCAGGACCTACGACTTCGCCACGCTCATCGCACTCAACACCGCCCGAGCACCTGGATGCTACCGAGCGTCCCCGCGACGCACCCATGGACCCTTCGTCTGCCGATCCTGCAACTTCTCCTGCCTCCGAACAGGCACTACGCCCACCAAGACGGACAACAGCAACCACCTCAAGTGCATCCTGGTCAACACCCGCTCCGTCCACAGACACGCCGTGGAACTCTGGAACCTCCTCGACACCGCATCTCCAGACGTCGCCTTCCTCACGGAAACCTGGATGAACGCCTCCTCAGCCCCGACATCGCCATAGCCATCCCGGACGGCTACAAGATCATCAGGAAGGATCGCATCAACCAGACCGGAGGGGGCATCGCCATCGTTTACAAAAGCACCATTCGCATCTCGACTGACTGCATCGACGCATTCAACGCCGCCGAATACCTGCTCTTCCAGATCCACACCGACCCCAAGACTACCCTCAGAGGCACCCTCATCTACAGACCCCCGGGACCACGCGCACAGTTCAGCAAAGACATCACAGACTTCATCAGCCCTCACGCCCTCCCCTCCGCCGACTACATCCTCCTCGGGGACCTCAACTTCCACCTGGAGAACAACAACGATCGCAACACCACCAGCCTGCTGGACAACCTCGCCAACCTCGGACTCAAGCAACTGGTCTACTCCCCCACCCACTACGCCGGCCACACGCTCGACCCTCTCTTCTCATCCAGCAAGCACGTCACCTTCAGCCACTGCACCGGACTCCACTGGACTGACCACAGCTGCATCCACTTCAGCTTCAAAAAGAACACGGTCCACCACCACCCGAAGCAGGTTCCCCACAGAAACTGGAGCAAGATCACCGTCGACCAGCTCACCACCTCCCTCAGCCAGAACCCACCTATCAGGACAACGGACCCTAACACAGCAGCCCTCAACCTCACGCAATGGCTGACCTCCTGTGCCGACGACCTCGCCCCACTGAAGAACCCACTCACCAGGCCCAGAAGCAAGAAGGCCCCCTGGTTCACCAACAAACTCAAGGACTCCAAGAAGGCCTGCCGCACCCTCGAGAAGGCCTGGCTCCTCGACAAGACCACCGACAACATGACCGCCCTCAAAGTCGCCACCCGCAGACATCACATCCGCACCACCAAGAAGAAATCTCTGAAGGAACGACTGGACAAGAACGCCCATGACAGCAAGGAGCTCTTCAACATAGTCAAGGAGTTCTCCAACCCCAGCACCGGCAACAACGACATCACTCCCTCGCAGGACCTCTGCGACTCCCTCGCCTCGTACTTCTACCGCAAGATCGCCGACATCCACAACAGCTTCGGCGTTCCACCCCCGCACCCATCGACCGAACCTACACACCCCGCCGCCATCCTCCAGACATGGACCGAAGTGACCCCCGAAGACACGACACGCATGATGAACACCATCCACTCCGGTTCTCCGACCGACCCATGCCCCCACCATGTCTTCAACAAGGCCGCCTCTACCATCGCCCCCCACCTCCGAGACATCATCAACACCTCCTTCGACACAGCCACCTTCACGGAGAGGTGGAAGCACGCCGAGCTCAGCGCACTACTGAAGAAACCAACAGCGGACCCGACCGACCTCAAGAACTTCCGCCCCATCTCGCTCCTTCCCTTCCCTGCCAAAGTCATCGAGAAGATCGTCAACAAGCAACTGGCCGCCTTCCTCGAGACGAACGGATCCCTCGACCCATCGCAGTCCGGATTCAGAGCCAACCACAGCACCGAGACCGCCCTCATCGCAGCCACCGACGACATCCGAGCCCTGCTCGACAACGGTGAAACAGCGGCACTCATCCTCCTTGACCTCTCCGCAGCATTTGACACTGTCTGCCACCGCACCCTAGTCCAACGCCTCAACGACACCGGCATCCAGGGGAAGGCTCTGGAATGGATCATCTCATACCTTTCCGGCAGAACACAGAGAGTACGCCTCCCCCCGTTCCGATCTGAGGCCACCAAAGTCATCTGCGGCGTCCCGCAAGGATCGTCGCTCAGCCCTACTCTCTTCAACATCTACATGAAACCCCTCGCTGCCATCGCACGCCAAAACAACCTCAACATTATTTCCTACGCCGATGACACCCAGCTGATTCTCTCCCTCACCAGAGACCCCGACACCGCCAAAGCCAGCCTACACGAAGGGATGAAAGACGTCGCCGAGTGGATGAACATCAGCCGCCTGAAGTTGAACACGGACAAGACATAAGTCCTCATCCTGGGACCGTCGCCCTCCGCATGGAACGACTCCTGGTGGCCCCCGGCCCTAGGCACCGCACCCAAGCCAACGTACCACGCACGCAACTTGGGCGTCATCCTGGACTCCTCCCTTTCGATGACCAGGCAAGTCAACGCCGCCTCCTCATCCTGCTTCCACAACCTCCGCATGCTCCGCAAGGTCTTCCGATGGATCCCGACCGAGACCAGGAAGACTGTCACCCAGGCCCTCGTCACCAGCAGACTAGACTACGGAAACACCCTCTACGCCGGTACAACAGCCAAGCTACAGAAAAGACTTCAGCGTATCCAGAACGCCTCCGCCCGACTCATCCTGGACGTCCCCCGTCGCAGCCACATCTCGAGCCACCTGAGAGCCCTGCACTGGCTCCCTGTCAACAAGAGGATCACGTTCAGACTCCTCACCCACGCACACAAATCCCTCCACGACCTAGGCCCAAAGTACCTCAACGACCGCCTGACCTTCTACACGCCCACCCGCCTGCTACGATCCGCGAACCTCGCCCTCGCCGTCGTCCCTCGCATCCAGAGAGCCACCGCCGGAGGAAGATCCTTCTCCTACCTGGCGGCTAAGACATGGAACTCCCTGCCCGTCCGCCTGCGGCTAACCCAGGACCACCTCACCTTCAGGAAACAGCTCAAGACCTGGCTGTTCGAGCAGTAGCAGACCCCCTCCCCCTAGCGCCTTGAGACCCTTCCGGGTGAGTAGTGCGTGATATAAATTCCATGATTGATTGAACTGGGTCTAAGGTACCCTCGTACCCTGCTGCTACCAAAGACTGTCCCGCTACCCCGTCCCTACCAAAGACTTTGAGACTCTTGCGGATCCCTCGATCCCCCCTTGTATATATCGATAACAGTAACTTCCTAAGTGCTGATAAAGAATTGCTCATCGTGATAAACATCCTCGAGTCCTGTGTGGTGGTGTTACTGTGCTGGTACGGTATAGGAGAAGGACCTCTCCTAGGAGGCTTCTCAGCAGCGCTCGGCTACTTCGTACAGTGTGGTGGCCCCCCTGGGTGGTCTCTCCGACTCCCCCGGGGTTCGCCTTCCAACAGTAGCATGTAAAAACTCCCTAGATCCACAGGTAATAGGGGCGGCATACATTTTACTGAAATGAGCCTCCCAAGACTCGCTGGAAATATTACAGCTAATTGGTGTGGATATATTTCCCAAAAGTTTCATGTCTTTAACTGCTTTCCAAAAATCCTTACCATTTTTTAATTCATTTGCACGCACTAGTTTAACCCAGTGATCATTAGTGATCTCCTCCTTCCTTCTTGTAATTTCTTCTCAGTGGACACAAGGAAACCATCTCTAGGTTTACTTACAAGTGCCTTTCTTAATGCTCTGTTGGCCGCAGAACAATCTGCGTCAAACCATCCTAAATCCAAATTTATATTCTTAATTGGTTTGGACAGTAGATTTTTAATACCAATACAGAGTTCTGAGAAGGCATACACTACCTATGTATTACATTATTTGTATGTCAGACAGGTATTGACCAGGTTCTGATGGAATTTAATCATTTTTGAAACAAAACATTATCATCAATACCACGCCACACAAGTCGGAGATTGTCAGTTGATATCGTTAAATCACTTGCTCCCTGCGTGCGATCGTACATTGGACGGCGTGTAAAACTTAAAGTGGTACTAATGGGATTATGGTCACCCTGTATTGTTGGAATTACCTCTGCCTTTAGCACATGGTTTACAAGGGGAGCAGTTACAAAAATATAATCAATAATGGAGGTTGAACCTCAACTTCTATAGGTTGGTACGGTACATCCATCAATGGCTGCAATTTCCATAATATCTCAAAAAAATTGCAAACTTAAGTGATTCATTAGCTGCTCACCTCTCTTACATAGCGGGCCAATAGTATTAGGCCAAATAGCAGAATTAATGTCTCTAGGGAGTCTAACATTAAAGTCACCACCTAAGCATATACCTTTGTTTAGGGCACCATAATCTTTTTCTAATTTTGAGATAAAATCAAACAACTTAGAAAAGTTCATATTGGGAACATTTTTAAAATCATTGTTATAAAAATTAATTCTATACAATGAAGCCCCCCGTGTATAAAGGAATGCTTGGAATGTGTTACTATTTGTAGGCACAATCCTAATGCGACCACCTGCCTTGATGTTTATCCAGGTAGACAAACCACCAGCAGGCCTACCTGATATAGGATGGGGGACAAGATATTATAGCATTCAAAGCCCTCCATAGACAATTCTTGAGTTGCCCAGGTCTCCTGAAGCATTACAATATCCTGACCACTTATTAGCTACTTCCAATTTGGTAGATTTAACTTAGATGCCAAACCAGCAACATTCCAGCTCAAAATTTTGAGTGTCGAATCAGCCCCCATTGTGGTAGGTGTATCCTGTTTGCTAACCTGGATACATCTATCAGTTAATGCGGACGCCGATGCATCACTCAGTATTTCACTCGTTAACAGAGTTGGCAGTCAATCTTGACAATCCAAACCTGATAGCGGTGTAAATCTATTAGTACGTGAGATGGAATTATGTTGGTTGGGAAGGAATGCTTCAAATGTTGGTTTGTAGAAATAGCCTAATGGTAAAGCCCATATACCAGTGCTATAATTACTCTCCTCCCTCTGCGGCGATAGGATAGCTTTTGCCGCTGATTGCCTACGGAAATTAATAATTATACAATCCCCTTTAATAGATTTAGGGGATCTTCCAAGCCAACCCACCCGCCGTACCATAATGATGTTTTCAATTAGGGATGGCCTGAATCGCTTATGCTTAGAGAGCCAAGCAACGCATTTACAGCGTAATTGCTCCCAAGATTCTTTCTGGTCTTTCCTTAAAAAAGGAACGCCCGCTAAGACCACGACATATGGACAGGCCTCCGGGGGTAGATTTAGCACCTCAATGTTTCCCTCAGTAAGAATCTTAGGAATTGGATCAGTGACTACATCATATTGAATATTAACTATACCATCACCATAGTGTGGAGGAATAAGAGCATTAGGAGGGATTACCAAGTTATTTATAGGGTTAGCATTATTAGGCCCAATAGTGTGTTCCAATGGGCTTTGTGCCGCCATGGGACCCTTCTTGTCAAGACATGAGCGAATTTTATTACATGTCATACAATCGATAGTTCTCAGATTAGGAATAAAAGGAGCAGAAGTATTTTGATGATCAGTGGAGATATTAATAATAGATTCATTTTGGGCCAGCTGACTAACATTTGTAGGGGCAGATAACTTAGGGGCAGCTTGGGAAACAGTATCCGTTGTCTGGGCTACGGACTGTAGGTTTGGAACAAATTGAGCGTCAGAAATACAGTCTTTCACTGCGGAGAGAAAGTTATTGAATAAAGGTTTAACACAATCAGCAATCAAACCAATCAAATTATTAATGTCAATAGCCCTGGTGTGATTGTCACTGTCCGTAATAATAGGGAGCAGAAAATCAGTCTCAGTCTGAGTTCCAATTGAATAAAGACATGGTTTAATCGATGAAACATGCTCGATTGCTGGGGCATGCACTAAAGCCCCCACAGATGTTTGGTTAGTAGATGAATGAATCCATGAATTTATAGTTGAACGGGTGGAACATGGGCGAGTTGGTTGTTTTCTCTTCGCACAAGTTGACTTTCCTAGTTTCCTCTTACGTTTAGCCCCCAAGAGCGGAATATGAGGTGTGACAAGGTCTAAATCCGGTGAGTCAGATGTAATTATATCGTGGGTCTCTTCACGTGCCAAAACGGGAGCATTGGGAATGCTTGTGATTAAGTCAATGGTGTCAGCAGTCAGTCCTGGGGCTAACCTAGATTGCCCTAAACCAAGAGATAGGCGCCTCTCAGTGAGCTCGATCTCATTGCTCACAATATTAACTGCTCTTTCTAGCATATTCTCAATCCTCGTTGTAGCTGATTTCATTATAGGTGGAATCGTGCGTTTTCCCATTGTTAGTCTCTTGCTACTAACAGTACTACAGATGTATTGTGAATTGGAAACAATAACTTTCGCTCACCTGATGAATGGGCGCAGATATGGCCAATGCGAAAGAGGGGTGGCCCAGCCCAGACTCCTCCGGGTGCTGACGGGCAAGGACGGGCCCGCCCTTGGCCCACGCGCGTCCCGCGCTGCAGAGCAGCTGAGGCGTTTAAATCCCTCCCCGGCGCTGCCTGATGACAAAGATGCCTGCGCCTGTGGCAAGGGATGCTGGGATTAGTGGTCCGTTGAAGGCCGTTCCCCTCACGGCTGCTGGCGTAAATCTGGTCTGTCACGAAAGAGTCTCCCCCGGTAAAGGCCTTTCCCCTCACGGCAAATGCAAGGCTTGTCTGGCACTTGGTAGGAGTTAGCGCGCGTCCCGCGCTGCGGAGCAGCTGAGGCGTTTAAATCCCTCCCCGGCGCTGCCTGATGACAAAGATGCCTGCGCCTGGGGCAAGGGATGCTGGGATTAGTGGTCCGTTGAAGGCCGTTCCCCTCACGGCTGCTGGCGCAAATCTGGTCTGTCATGAAAGAGTCTCCCCCGGTAAAGGCCTTTCCCCTCACGGCAAATGCGAGGCTTGTCTGGCACCTGGTAGGAGTTAGCGCGCGTCCCGCGCTGCGGAGCAGCTGAGGCGTTTAAATCCCTCCCCGGCGCTGCCTGATGACAAAGATGCCTGCGCCTGGGGCAAGGGATGCTGGGATTAGTGGTCCGTTCCCCTCACGGCTGCTGGCGCAAATCTGGTCTGTCACGAAAGAGTCTCCCCCGGTAAAGGCCTTTCCCCTCACGGCAAATGCGAGGCTTGTCTGGCACCAGGTAGGAGTTAGCGCGCGTACAGCACATATATGTTATTCTGTGACTCTTCTTCAGTCTGAACATTGTGTACAAGGTCAAACAACATGGTGCACTGTTTTCTTGTGCTGGTCAGCAAACTTTTTAACGTTTTTAGGCATAACACGATAGCACAGCAGCAGTTTTCCAACACAGTAGTTCTTATCATATAAAACGCGTTTCACCCCTTCGGGGAGCACAGAGGAAAATTCCAGAAGAGAGATTGGTCTTGGAACAGAAGTAGCACCCTTTGGTAAACAGAGTTTACACCTATGATGTGGACCATCTAACTACACAAACAAGGTATGGGGTCCGGTAATAATCCTAGAGCTCACTAATATATCCCTGTGCTCACATAGTGAGGGGAGGTCTAGATAGATCTATTATTGGGTTGTTCATTGTTTGCAGTCTGCTAGTAATGTTGATTACGTTTCTTAGTTGCCTTGGTTTACTTATCACAGCACACTTGCTTCAGAATAGACTACGATAGTTTCAATAAATATATTGTGAACTTCCTTTGTGTCTGTCTTCTGTTTACAATGGACATGCATGTGTAAGAACAAAAGGTGATGATCTGTTCCACAGTTCCCTTGAGGACTAGAGGTTCATATGCTAGGTTTACCAAAATCACCTGCTACTCTGGAAAGGTTAGAAGTTCAGAAGAGGCACTTTGAGGTAGTCGAATGTGGTAGAGACTCAGTTCCTACATACTGATGTCCTGTATTCCCAAGGCTCAGTTCTGTTTCAAGGCTGAATCCCTGCAACAACAGTACCTCTATCGGGAGACCATTTCATGAACCAAATATGAACTGTGGATATTTTTCGATCTCCCCCCGATAAATTGCTTCCAAATTGTATCCAGTTTACTTTTTTTTTTTAAAAATCTTTAGCAAATATAAAAATATTGCTCTGAAAAGGTGCAAATGAAATGGGGTAATAAAATAATTTATTAAGATTACACATCCAGGCAAGAACAAGGGGTAGTCAATTTCTTCTTTCCAGGCTTTGTATAGTTTAGGTAATCAAAAGATTGTAGTGAAGTGATACAACTGTCTTGGTCTGACGTGCAATCTGAACTTCCAAATAGATTGCGCCCGATACATATCTAGTGTCATATTGTAGATTTGGGTGGTTATATATTATCGGAGTTTCAATGGAATTCATGCAGTATTCTCCCTGATTTATTGCAGTTTGTTTTGGTGATTTAGATAAATACCAGGTTTCTCTTGAACTCCTAAAATTTTGGGATGAGGATCTCTAGTGTGACAGTGGTGTTTTTATTAAGTAATATGTAGTCTCATTTACAATTGGTTATGGGAGCTCAGGAAGGTGGAATTTGTGTTGAGCATGGGGATTAGGTTTTCCTTGTATGGTCTCCCTCTGCATCTGGCACAGTTTTGCTTGTGAAGGTGTGTATTTGCATGTCCTAAAGATCAGCGTGTATCATAAGGCCAATTCAAAAAGGTGCAAGTCAGTGTCCAAATTAGTCAGGGAGTGGATTGCCCCAGACAAATGTCAAGCCTGCAAGATGAATACCACCCTATTTTATTTATTTTAATTCCAGAGGGGCGAGCCAATCTTTACATCCTGGGATGGGGTGCAGTTCCATAGGTTGAACAAAGTCATCCGAATTCCAAAACTGCTTTAACCATATAAGTGAAAAGCAGTGATTTACCAAACATTTTAAACCTTCTGGAGTGAACGACAGTGATTTATGAAAGCCTTGTAAAAATCATAACTCCCGTTGCCCTCAAAACATTTATGTCATTTGAATATCTATTTAAAGAGAATATGTACCATTTTTATGAACTGGAGTGGGATCTTTGCGTTGTGCATTTTAATTATTGACTGTTTTGGTACTGATAAATGCTTTACACTTGTTCCTTTGAGTTAAGCCTGACTGCTCTTTGCCACAGCTACCCAGGACTGAGCCATGGTTTGATTTAAAGAAACCTACATGGACCCCAATAGTGATTAGTGGCGTTATTTCTTGGTTAGATCTCACATCCACCCCAACTAATAATCCACTTTACTCACAGCATTCCATACTCTCGGCAGCTGCTAGAAAATGACCACTGCTATAAGGAGTGAAGATTGACCTTTGCTCTTTTCCAACAGTGTGAGCTAGAGCGTCTAGAAATGTGATGCTTATGTCCAATGCCTGATGGTCAACCAAGCTGAATAAAATATACATCCCTGTCACTCATCATCCGTATCCCCACAGGGAACACAAACTAGGCATCCACTATTTGGGAAACAGATATGTTCTGCATCTTTTATTATCTCAACTGGCACTTATGGTAGACTTAGCCTCTTCAACATCCACAAGGAATGCCCCCACCATAGGCTGTAATCTCTGAACATAATAGGCCTCTTAGTCATCTAGACTATTGCAACAGACCGTTCACTGATCTCCATGCAACTCTTTTTGGAATGTATTTTCTATTATTTATTTAAGCAGCCGAAAAAAGATCTAGTTTTAGAGAAATCCGTTACTGCCTTCCTCAATCAACTATAGTACAATACATACTCCTTTCTCTCATTTGTGGCAGTTAGTAATCGAACAGGGGATGTGGCAAACACATTCAACACTATATAGAGGTCTAAAACTGAAAAACAAAAGCAAAATACATTAACATCTCTTTGTAACCCCAGACATATTTCCAAATGTATAGATCTCCAAATAAATATGAATTTTATGGAACACATCTTTTCATTACCTCACTCTTAAACTACCCCTTCAAATACCTCTCTGAAAGCAGTGTATACATGCAAGTGGAACAGAACACAATTGAAGCGGCTTCACAAATTGAGACCATCTGCACACAAAATAAAAATCATATTGTGCAGACAGCACTCTAGAAAACCAGTTCTAAACTCTACTACGGACCGCTCTATGGATCAATATACCCTTCTCCAGAGTTTTCCTTTCCAGCCTTTCCAGGAATCCTCCTTTCTACTACCTCCCAAGACCTGAATAGAACTGTGGCATCGTCCAGATTCCAAACAATTTAGCACTTCTCTCTCTTGAAGGCTTTTGGCTTTGCAGCAATCATCATGACTGTGGTCACTCTTCGCTGGCTCCATATTTTTTTCGCCTGTGTTCTGTTGCCTGGCTGACATTTGGGAGCAAAAGACTCCAGAACTGTTGTCAATCCATGGGGATAGGTGGTGGGTGTCATCGTCCTGGCAGCAGAGATAACCATTTCCCTTACTTCCGAATTCTCAAGCATTTCAGATCGCGCATACAGTTTTCATTTATCAATTCTGCCTCTCAGACAGAAACATTTAGACAACCATACCATAGCCTTCCCTTTACATCTCAGAAGGAAAACCCTCCGAATTAATTTCCAGGCTCTTTCGTTTACTTCAAACAACAGTTTTGCTCTACCACAAAAGCAGAAAACAGACAGTTTTATTTATCTCTTAATCTCCCCCAATGCTTCAGAATCTGTATCTGCAATTGTCCGATCACTCCTTATATTTGGCCAAGACTTGAGGTCCTCTTCAGCAGTGTCCCATTAATTTTGCCCATTTTAGCTTCAGTTTAGAAAGATGCTTCCGTCCATCTGGTGAGTCAATGGCATAACCATGCAAAAGGGGAAAAAATTGATACCTACTTGCTACAGATGTGCAGGGTATAAACATTCTCCTATCTAAGCCTCTTTAGTGCTTCATCGAGCCAGAATACATAATTTCATCTATTGATTTTATAGTGTGTCTTAAGCTTTGTTTTCACTTGGCAAGGATCCATTCTCCTTTATCACTTTGAGTAAAGGTCTTCCATCTCCAAGACTTTTTCTCCACTCCTAACCAAGATAGTGCCACTGGCATTCTCAGATAAGCACCCCGTATTGTTCACCATATCTACCACTCGCAGCCAAGAAAAAAAGCATGTTTCAACTCTTTCTTCTGCTCATTTTCCAGCCATGGACATTTACACTGAAAGCCTATTCCGCTAAACGGAAGCCTTACTGCACTCCATACATTTCTAAAACCTTACCTTCTCTACAAGGAAATGCTACGGATCACCGACACTGCCCAAGACAGCAAGGCAAGCCAGTACGCGAGACTCCAATTCTGGCTACATGGGTTAAGCTGTACTACTGCACTAATATGCTCACCCTATACGGTCCCTTGCCAGTTTTCCATGTATTCACTATAATCATCAATGTGAGAACTGTTTCTACATACTGTAATGTAACCGCATGCTAGGTTTGCTCACATGGCATTATAACCCATGTACTATTCATCATTTCTGCTACAAAGACTAAATAAACACATTCATCTCTTCAGAAAACGAGTAGTTAATACATCACTGATCAATGCTTGAAAGAAATTAAGGATAAAAAATAGACAATACCCAAAATCCTGACTTGTTTCACAACTTCTTGTGCTTCGAGTGCTATCGCCTGATCCCATGCGTCTTCTTTTTGACGGTTGACTTCCATCATTGGAATTCTCTTCTATTTCTCTCCCATCATTGGAATTCTCCTCCTAAAAAGAATTTTAGCAAACAAATTACATGAATCATATTGCATGCATTATGCTGGTTCCTTCTTTATTACCAAGGATCCCTCTTAGTTTTGACTTGCTGTACACTCTAGCAGGTTCAGAGGCAGTGGATATATGCAGAGACATATGAAAGATAATAATAATTGTCACTTTTATATTTTAACCAAGCAAAGTTAAGAATATTTTTTTCTGAATGTTTTCACTATCTCAGCTTGAGCAGTTAAAGAATACTAATAAAGCAATTAGCCAGTACTTGTTCCATGCTCCATCCAATGGACAAACAAATGACGAGGAAGAAAATTAAACTGATGCACTGACCAATGAGAAGCAAGGAAGCAAATGTCAATGGTAAATATTGGGTAAGTTAAAAAGCACCAATGGTAAGTAATAGACAGACTAAAATCCCCTTTTGTTTTTTGTTTAGTAACAATAGATTGTTGCAAGCGATAGCACATGAAAACACAACAGGGTTCCTGGTTTAGTTTACTAAAGAAAACCCAAGACACGCAATTCTCTTCATCTAGTGAAACTTTACTGATTAGAAACATTTTGACTGGTTTCCCCACCTGAACGGTAATCACAGTTTTGAAATTAGGTTTTCATACAGTTAACCTTGGCCACTAAATAACACTGTCTCGGACTGCCTCCTAATGCAAACCCCTTTGTTGCCTTCATTTTGCTTGTGGCTTAAAAATAAATATATCCACAGTAACCGGATCTCTCAACTTTCAAGTTAGAAAGAAGGGAAGATTTATTCAATATAAGAGCAAACGTTCCCTTTTCCCAAGTTTGAAGAGAAGACCCGAAGACTAGTGAATCAGATAAAATAAATCGTGATCTAAATGTATAAGGGCAGCGATACAATTCCAAGTTGCTAAAGTACTAAATCATGTGTAAAGAGAAACAAATGTAAATATAGTAAATCAAATATTAAAAATGAATGCTTATAAAAATGAGTTGATTAAAACGTTTTAACAATAACACAAAATTCACTATAAGTGATTAGCTAGAACACACTGTTTTTACATTATTAAAAAAACATTTACCAATTTACAAATATTAGAAAAAAGAAAAAAACTGTCAACGCGGCGTTTCGGTGATAAAGTATTAAGTCACATTCTTCAGGACAATAGAGCAATTTAAAAATCTGAATAACAATAAAAACACTGTTAGAAGCAAAGACCATTCCTTTTTTTTAAAAATAACGAGAACACACATTTTTTTAGCAACTTAGAAAATTAGTCGTCATTGAACTTTTATCATTGCTATATCACGGTTATTTACAGTATCTAAGGGTTCTACTGATTATTTTAAGATTTTTTTCAAATAAAATCTTAAAATAACCAGTAGAACCCTCAGATACTGTAGAGAACCGTGATATAGCATTGATAAAGGTTCAATGAGAACTATTTTTCTAATTTGCTAAAAAAAAATTGTGTTCTCGTTATTTGTAGAAAAAAGTAATGTTCTTTGTTTCTAACGTACTGGTTTTATTGTTAATCAGATTTTTAAATTGCTCTATTTTCCTGAAGGTGACGAAATACTTTATCACTGAAACGCCGCGTCAGTTTTTTTCTTTTTTGTAATATTTGTAAATTGACAAATGTTTAATAATGTAAAAACAGTGTTTTCTAACTAATCACTTACAGTGAAATTATGTGGTATCATTGTTACAACTTTTTAATAAACTCGTTTTTATAAGCATTCCTTTTTTAGGTCTCGCCTTTGCCAGTGCGCATGCGCTGCTCTGCAAGACTTTTTTGTAAGGGGGCTTCAAAATCTGACCACACGCTTGTGTGTGTTGTTGTTTTTGCTCAGAGGCTATTGGCCTTTGCGTGCGTCTTTCTAAGAAAGACAGCACGCAATTGGGCAAAGGTGGGTGCAAGTCCCGCCTCTGCTCCGCCCACGGCCTATTGCTTGCGGTTACGCGTACGGGCACCATCTGTTTTAAATTATCATGCCCAGACGTGGGCGCGATAATTGAAAACAGATTGCCTGGTGCTCGCTCTCGCGCGCACAGAATTTACCACAACAACCAAAGTGCAACAGAATGACAACACGCTGCAATGATGATATTCAGAAGGGATCCTTCTCCTTTTGAGTGGACAAAACTCCTAGCTGCATGTTGCCAGGATTACGGAGACTTCCAATCACACAGAAATACGCATACGCGCTCCGGAGCGAAGAATGTTAATTCACGCGCCACTCTGCATTGCTTCCAGAGATGGTCTTTACAGTTAAAGGACCCTGCACAGCTTCCCGCCAAAATGCAGAAGTCGGTAGTGCTGCCTTTAGAACAACTGCAACTGGTAAGAGGCCATTGCGGACACCGCGACTTCCGGTGGCCACTGGACAAAAATGCTTTTCAGCGTTGGCCTCGCCTGACTCATTCGTGTTTTCATTTTCTGAAAATGATGACTTGCTTTAAGAAGTGATTATTAAGTCTCGCCTGACCCAGCGAGAGGGCTCCAAAAAGTGCTACCAGGCCAGCCTAGCGCTACAGTGCATGTGCGCAGGCACGCGCTTTACCTCGATTACTTTCACGGCCGCTTTGATGTTTGATCGTGAACGCGATCGCTTTCACTTTCACTTTCGCGGCCGCTTTGCATAGCCAATAGGTCTCGCTTTTGGGACCTTATAAGTATTTAGTTATGCAACTGTTGCATAGCTAAACACTTATAAGGTCCCAAAGGCGAGACCTATTGGCTATGCCAATGCTTGTTTTTTGTTTGTGTGGAATTCGCCGTAGCAGTTTGCATTTAGTGTTCCTAATAACGCTGATGTGTGTCTTGAGGTTATGGTTTGTCTTTCTTCATGAAGACCGCTGAGTGGGATGTTCTTCTGGCTGAGCTTCCTGTATTGTTATCTGAGACCCCTTGGCCGATATACGAAGTCAACTATTGAACGTGCGATGATACCAGCCCATTCCTGGTCTCGTGGCCATAGCAAGAGGCCGTCTGTCTAGGTCAGCACCACACTGTCCTCGGTGCATGGGGTTTGGGGGCAGAGGGCCTCTCTAGTCTAATGCCTGCCCTAACATCCAAGCTCCCTTCATGGCAAGCCAGACAGATTCCACTCAATTCCCACCCGCACCTCAGTGCAGTGAGGGATAGCAGGTTACCTTTTAAGTCTGAATCGAGCTGAGTTTCAACTTTTGCTTTGATATCCAAGCTTACATGCATGTCATGTCAGAAAATGCCCACCGAATGTGCCTCCCGGAGAAAGTGGTCCGAAATCTGGATGTGTAGGTGAGGTCTACCTTTTTCTCAACCCTCTGATCAGTGCAGTGAAAAAAAGCTTCTTTACTTATTGAAACTGTTGCCACATGTTAAACCGGCAGGATAGCTCGGCGGGTGAAAACTGCCTCTGAAACATGCAGTGATCTACAGGTCACGAGCTTTAACCGTGGAGGGCTCCCCTAGTCTTGCAGCCTACCGAGGACGGTAATGTGAGAACTATTACGTTGAGTAATTTTACGTGGTACGTATAGCACGTTGAAGTGGTACTATTGAACCACAAAATGCTATATAAAAAGCCAAGTGATTATATTTAGCTGTTTCCTTCCCTCACAGGGTTTGTCAGTCAGTATTTTCATGCTTACCTGCTTTATCGATGGCAGCATACACTGTGGTCTTCTGGCTCTCGCGGGCTTATTCTTGCCTGCCTGCCGCCAGGACATGGGTTAGTAAATGCCCCCATTTACGGCGGCTGCCTGCGGTGTGTTTTCTTCCCCCTTGAACCAAATAGTTAACGCGGCTCCTTTTCATTTTCTAGTGGGAGAGCTTGGTACTCAGAGTAAGTAAAGGGGGCGCTTTGCTGTGGGATTGCGGGGTCCAGCATGTAGTACTGTGTGTGTATATTGGCGATGGGGAGGGGAGTCATGTGTGTAGCCTTCTTTGTAACTTGCTAATTGATACAAATTGTGTAACATAGTATTTACATGTCTTGTATACAACCATATTGGTGGACGCTTTAATGTAACATGCAATGTTGTGTGAGCATTTCCGAATCTCTAACCAGGTGACATTGAAAGGACATACAATTTCACCCACGCTATTGAAAAAGACTAGTGCTTTTCTGAGAGGCAGTGAAGTGGTGTTCCACATTTTGTTATGTGTTGACATTTGTGATTACTGCGCACACCTGGCTCGCCTTGTGTGAGGTAGGATGTTTGGAACTGCAAGTGCCCATTACACAATCGGTCATGGGTCTGCCCACAGTCAAAAGGGGGCGTTAATGTTTCTCATCCAGGGGAGAAATCTGTCAAAGGAACTTGTCTCTGGGACGACGATAACACCCACGCAACCTAGCATTAAATACCACACAGACAAAAACACTTACAGAAAAACATATCCAGGCATGTGCTGACTCCCACACAAAACGCATGGAAAGCACACCAACACGCAGGGACCTACTCCTGCACAAAACACACACACTTAGAAATGCACTAACATTCTGAAACAAGAAGTGTGCAGCCCCCCCAAGAAAACTGTATCGTTCAAGCAAACACAACTCCTCCCCCCGCCCACCCCACCACACACAACCGCCCTCTTTGGGCTTGCATTGGGCTCTGTAAGGGCTGTCTGAAGAGAACCCGAAAACACTGTTGTTGCCGGGATCATATTCATAGGGGTCTGCTAGAGCCAATGACCCACCACCAGCTGTCGGATTTGGCTCACGCGCACCCGTCCAGGTCTCCACTGTGTTCTAAAGCTGCCCTCTCAGAGAGCCACCCTTCCTGGGGAGAGGGCATGGAGGGAGGTCTTGGAACTGGATAGACCATGCTAGCATCCTGTTGACAATCTCAAGGTGCTGGAAAGATGACTTCTGGAGGTAGACTCCAAGGTGGACAAAATGGCATGGACTATAGTGATGACGGAGGCTTTGGAGAGTGATGGGGTTAGGGCTGCTGCTGCCCTTGCTTCTTTAGCAGAGACTTGATCTCTTTAACTCAGTGTGACCTGGTCAATTTTGCTTCCCAGGGCTCCTGCGATGCTTCAGTGCTTGACCAGACAGGTGGCCTCAGAGGGGGCATCTGAGTCCTGCTGCGTGCTAGTCAGAGCTCCAAGCCTCATCCCAAGAATCACTTTACCATTCCCTAGATTCCAGGCCATTGAAACGTTTTTGTTACTGCCGTGTACACCACACTAGGGATTAGTGTACCACAGCTGAAAACCAAGTGCCTTACATCGGAGAACACTTGCAAATGTCGACTCCTTTGCAAATGCTCTCCGGTAGTTTCAGAAAACTTTCACAAAGGGGAAGGAACCCGCTCTACACGTCTCTTAGCAAGTAAGGTGGCTCGGCGAGTTAAAGCTAGCTGTTTATCACATGTGACCTGAAGGTCACCAGTTCAAATCCTGGCGAGGCACAGCCTGCCTACCGTCCTCGTCTGAATCGAGTATACTGGTAAATCGGGAAATAGCCCCTGCTTACAGGTCTCATGAAAGGTAGAAGCACTCATTGTTAAGCCATAGAAAAATGTAATTATTAGCTGAAGTGTGCACGACTGTTGTCCAGGTTTTATAATGAGTAATCTAGAAAGTCGACAAGTTTATCGTTGGCCTCGTTTCAGCTAACACATAGAGAATTCCTGCAGCTTTCAAAAACATCAGATGTAATGCGATAACCATGCTTTTTCGGGACAATTGTTAATCTAAATTTAGTGAAAGCAGGACACCTGGCTCCTCCCTCTACGTGGCAGACAGGAGGAACTTCTGAAACAAAAAGAACAAATCCACCATCCCTTTGTTTATGCCCCCACCCACCCACCTCCACTACAAAAATAAACAATAACAAACCAGCATTACAAAAGGCAGGAAGAAGCTGCCAGCATGACCAGGAGAAGAAAGACTAGAAGTCATTTTTATGTTAATTCTTTTTAGATAGGGTCGTTCAATTGTACATATTGTCTTCTTGGTTATATATTTATAACGTAACAAATGTTTAAAACACTTTTTTATTAAAACCTTTCAACAAGCTGCTACACCAAAGCTTAAAGAAATTGGCAAAAGCAATTGTTGTGGCTAAACACTTAAGGTCCCAAAGGCGAGACCTATTGGCTATGGCAATGCTTGTAATAATGTTTGATATTTTATATTTACATTTGTTTCTCTTCGCACATGATTTTGTACTTTAGCAACTTGGAATTGTACTGTTGTCCTTATACATTTAGATCACAGATTTATTTTATCTGATTCACTAGTCTTAGGGTCTTCTCTTCAAACTTGGGAAAAGGGAACGTTTACTCTTATGTTGATATAAATCCATCCCTTTTCTGAGGATCAGGGTACCTCTCTTATATTGTGACAAGATTTATTCAATCCTATACTTTCCAGGTTATGTTCTTTTAGCGGACTGTGCACTCTCTTGTTAACCAGTCATGTTCGAATGTTAAAAAGAAATTGTATTTTTTTAAAGTTACATGTCGTCTTCTTGTCAGGGATAAATGTAAATGTATGTGTCTTGTAAAGCGCACTGCTGCCCTGAGGCGTCGTGGCGCTGTAGACCGCTGGGGAACCCGTCCTGGCTATCCCTGTGAGATGGTCCCTCCTGGGTATCTCCAAGGTGAAACCAGGCATCCCCGGCGAATGTGGGGGGCCGTTGTGGAGATGAGGCAAGCTAATGCCCAGAGTTGCCGAGTGTGTTCCTGGTTAGAGTAGGTACCGAGGCGAGAATTATCGAGTCTGTTTTGACCCTGGTCCACAACCCTGCCGCGTCGGGAATTGAACCCTGGTCCCTGGCCGATTCTCTGCTTGCGGATCTGCGCCTCTAACCAGTGAGCCACACCTCACTCCACTGTCACAGTTGCCTCGAATGCCACACTAAAGCCTTTGTTTGCAACAGTATTTTGGGTCCATTTTGTACCTACAAATCTCCTAAAATAAAGCATTGCTTAAGAAGATGTTCTTCTATCTTGTTCTTGAAGTCTGAAGCAGATTTGTAGGACTTCATACTAACTGGGAAGGTCCATTCTCAAATCCACTAACAGCAGCTATAACCAGGGGGAACTACAGCACAATATAACACTAAATAATCTACCAGCAATACTCCTAGATCCTGTGAATGGGTTTTGTGAAGTATCACTTAGAGGTCTGTGGAATATCCAGTGACAAATTTTTAAAGCTCAGCCAAAGGGGGTCATAAACAATATTATCCATCTACTGACTCGTGAATTAAGAAAGTGGTAGCAACATTGCTTTCCCCCATGCGGTTTCGCTAGTTAAGTCTCGCATGGAAGTCGGAATGAGATCTTGTGTGTGGTACCCTCATTAGACGGAGTGGGATTATCTGGCCAGATATCACTGTGGATTGTTGTGGGTGTGAATCACTACACACATACAAGTTTTGTTGGTCCCACCTGCTCACAGCCACATCGTGAAAGATTCTAGCTGACATGAGAGATGTGAGTACTGCCTGTTGGAGAACCCGCTGATGCTGGTGTTAAAAGCACAACCAGCTGACGTTAACCCCAGAGGTTCAGCTGGAAGATACTGAAGATGAGCCTTCAAGGAGATCCAACAAGCGTGAGATCCCAGGTGGGTGCAGTGATTTTGAAATCAGTTACCTTCCACAGCAGCCTCCTTGCTTTGAACTGGCACAATGGATCGTGGTTGGCTTAGTCCAGTAAGGAAAGGAGGATTCTACAATTGCTTTGATGGCTCAGAGATCCCCAACTGAGCAACTGTGAATTGCTCCAATCAACTCTACTTTCCAGTTCTATACTGCCCTCCTTTCATTTGCTAACATGCTCATCCCACCAGCAAATGACCAAATTTGGCATTTAAACAAAAGGCATAAAAGTCTAAATGTAAAGGAGACAATGCAGTGGCTAATTAACCTCAATAGGAGCTCAGAATGCCCAACACATGCAAACACTGTGCAGTGAAAACTGAAGGTCTTCAAATAACACTTAAAAGTAAGACTACTTAATAATTTATACTGGGGACTTATGGAAAATAAAGAAATATAAAGGGGAAAGGTGGCATGTACCAGGAATACTGAAGGACTCCAAACAGCCATTGGCAAAGCCAATAGGTCTTGCCTTATAGACAATGCAGATTGCCAAGGCTACACAGCATCAGCAAATATATATATATATTCAAATGATGGGACTGCTGTTGCCAGTCATGCCATGTAGAGGCATGTACATTCATTATTTTTAGGTCTCACTAGGTGACAGTGCATTCTCTGTCTCAGTGAGGTGCTTGGTTTACTATAGGGGCTTGGAGCCCGCCAATTGGTTACCATTTGTTGGCTTCACTATCACTCGTATTTGCTGCCTCCATCATCGATCAACACTTGCCAATACCACTTCCAGTTCTGTCATTTGGAGCATGGACTAAGTACTGATTGATTTAGTTTGATTAATGTCCTTCAGCTGCGCGTGCTGTAATACAGGTAATATTTTCACTGTTGGGGTTCCTTTATCCCTCCATTGTTCACGCTGCTTTATTAGCCCCCTCATCTGCCCTTTGTTTGTGTTGCTTTATTCACCCTGCATCCACTTGCTGTTTGTGTGGTTTCATCGCCACCCACCCACCATAAGAATAACAACCATTGGCATAGCCAATAGGTCTTGCTTTTAGGAACTTCTAAGTATTTAGTTATGCAGCACAATATCCTTGGTGCAACCACATCAACTGTTGCGTGGCTAAACACTTATAAGGTCCCAAAGGCGAGACCTATTGGCTACGCAAATGCTTGGTGTGGTTGTATGTGTGTGTGTGTGTGTGGTTGTGTGTGTGTGGTTGTGTGTGTGTGGTTGTGTGTGTGTGGTTGTGTGTGTGTGGTTGTGTGTGTGTGGTTGTGTGTGTGTGGTTGTGTGTGTGTGGTTGTGTGTGTGTGGTTGTGTGTGTGTGGTTGTGTGTGTGTGGTTGTGTGTGTGTGGTTGTGTGTGTGTGGTTGTGTGTGTGTGTGGTTGTGTGTGTGTGGTTGAGTGTGTGTGTGTGTGGTTGAGTGTGTGTGTGTGTGGTTGAGTGTGTGTGTGTGTGGTTGAGTGTGTGTGTGTGTGGTTGAGTGTGTGTGTGTGTGGTTGAGTGTGTGTGTGTGTGTGGTTGAGTGTGTGTGTGTGTGGTTGAGTGTGTGTGTGTGTGTGGTTGAGTGTGTGTGTGTGTGGTTGAGTGTGTGTGTGTGGTTGAGTGTGTGTGTGTGGTTGAGTGTGTGTGTGTGGTTGAGTGTGTGTGTGTGGTTGAGTGTGTGTGTGTGGTTGAGTGTGTGTGTGTGGTTGAGTGTGTGTGTGGTTGAGTGTGTGTGTGGTTGAGTGTGTGTGTGTGGTTGAGTGTGTGTGTGTGGTTGAGTGTGTGTGTGTGGTTGAGTGTGTGTGTGTGGTTGAGTGTGTGTGTGTGGTTGAGTGTGTGTGTGTGGTTGAGTGTGTGTGTGGTTGAGTGTGTGTGTGGTTGAGTGTGTGTGTGGTTGAGTGTGTGTGTGGTTGCGTGTGTGTGTGGTTGCGTGTGTGTGTGGTTGCGTGTGTGTGGTTGCGTGTGTGTGGTTGCGTGTGTGTGTGGTTGCGTGCGTGTGTGGTTGCGTGTGTGTGGTTGCGTGTGTGTGGTTGCGTGTGTGTGGTTGCGTGTGTGTGTGGTTGCGTGTGTGTGTGGTTGTGTGTGTGGTTGAGTGTGTGGTTGAGTGTGTGGTTGAGTGTGTGGTTGAGTGTGTGTGTGTGTGTGTGGTTGAGTGTGTGTGTGTGGTTGAGTGTGTGTGTGTGGTTGAGTGTGTGTGTGTGGTTGAGTGTGTGTGTGTGGTTGAGTGTGTGTGTGTGGTTGAGTGTGTGTGTGTGGTTGAGTGTGTGTGTGTGGTTGAGTGTGTGTGTGTGGTTGAGTGTGTGTGTGTGGTTGAGTGTGTGTGTGTGGTTGAGTGTGTGTGTGTGGTTGAGTGTGTGTGTGTGGTTGAGTGTGTGTGTGTGGTTGAGTGTGTGTGTGTGGTTGAGTGTGTGTGTGTGGTTGAGTGTGTGTGTGTGGTTGAGTGTGTGTGTGTGGTTGCGTGTGTGTGTGTGGTTGCGTGTGTGTGTGTGGTTGAGTGTGTGTGTGTGGTTGAGTGTGTGTGTGTGGTTGAGTGTGTGTGTGTGGTTGCGTGTGTGTGTGTGGTTGCGTGTGTGTGTGTGGTTGCGTGTGTGTGTGGTTGTGTGTGTGGTTGTGTGTGTGGTTGTGTGTGTGGTTGTGTGTGTGGTTGTGTGTGTGGTTGTGTGTGGTTGTGTGTGTGGTTGTGTGTGTGGTTGTGTGTGTGGTTGTGGGTGCGGTTGTGGGTGCGGTTGTGTGGGTGCGGTTGTGTGGGTGCGGTTGTGTGGGTGCGGTTGTGTGGGTGCGGTTGTGTGGGTGCGGCTGTGGGTGCGGTTGTGGGTGCGGTTGTGGGTGCGGTTGTGGGTGCGGTTGTGGGGGTGTGTGGATGTGTGGTTGTGGGTGTGGTTGAGTATGTGTGTGGTTGAGTGTGTGTGTGGTTGAGTGTGTGTGTGGTTGAGTGTGTGTGTGGTTGAGTGTGTGTGTTTGAGTGTGTGTGTGGTTGAGTGTGTGTGTGGTTGAGTGTGTGTGTGGTTGAGTGTGTGTGTGGTTGAGTGTGTGTGTGGTTGAGTGTGTGTGTGTGTGGTTGAGTGTGTGTGTGTGTGTATGGTTGTGGTTGTGTGTGCAGTTGTGTGTGTGGTTGTGTGTGTGGTTGTGTGGGTGGGTGGGTGCAGTTGTGGGTGCGGGTGTGGGTGCGGTTGTGGGTGTGTGGATGTGTGGTTGGGTGTGGTTGAGTATGTGTGTGTGGATGAGTGTGTGTGTGGATGAGTGTGTGTGTGGATGAGTGTGTGTGTGGTTGAGTGTGTGTGTGGTTGAGTGTGTGTGTGTGGTTGAGTGTGTGTGTGTGGTTGAGTGTGTGTGTGTGTGGTTGAGTGTGTGTGTGGTTGAGTGTGTGTGTGTGGTTGAGAGTGTGTGTGTGTGGTTGAGTGTGTGTGTGTGTGGTTGAGTGTGTGTGTGTGGTTGAGTGTGTGTGTGTGTGTGGTTGAGTGTGTGTGTGTGGTTGAGTGTGTGTGTGTGTGGTTGAGTGTGTGTGTGTGTGGTTGAGTGTGTGTGTGTGTGGTTGAGTGTGTGTGTGTGGTTGAGTGTGTGTGTGTGGTTGAGTGTGTGTGTGTGTGTGGTTGAGTGTGTGTGTGTGGTTGAGTGTGTGTGTGTGGTTGAGTGTGTGTGTGTGTGGTTGAGTGTGTGTGTGTGGTTGAGTGTGTGTGTGTGGTTGAGTGTGTGTGTGTGTGTGGTTGAGTGTGTGTGTGTGTGTGGTTGAGTGTGTGTGTGTGGTTGTGTGTGTGTGTGTGGTTGTGTGTGTGTGTGGTTGTGTGTGGTTGTGTGCCGCAACGTCGTCAGCATGGCTCAGAGGGTGGGTTCAAAGTGAGTCTTCTTCCGTAGGGTCAGCCGCGATCCGATCAGCAGGGCTCTTGACTCCAGGATACAACTCCTGCCCTGTTGTCGGGTCGCCCCAGATATAGGACTGGAGCCCTTTGATGTCCAAACCCTTGCGCCCGGAGGGGGCGGAGAGGCCGAATAGGGAGCGGCCAGACACCCAGCAGGAGAGGCGCCAGGCCCCAGAGAGGTGTGGGGCGATCGCACCTAGGTGTGGAAGGACGGTTGGGGGTCCCATCGATACTGCCCTCCGCCGGGAGTGGGAAGGGTTCCCGTAGTATCCCCCGGGCCAGGGGTTGGCGCCTGGATGTCGGACCTCGCTGGGACAGAGGCCGGGTGAAACGGGGTCACGCAGGTGGTCACGTGGAGTGACGTATAATCCAAAATGGAGGAGCCCCGAGGTGCATGGGACCTCATGCGGCTTAGCGCGGGGAAACAGGACCACGCCACGAGGCCGGCTCCCACAAGTGTGTGTGTGGTTGAGTGTGTGTGTGGTTGAGTGTGTGTGTGTGTGTGGTTGAGTGTGTGTGGTTGAGTGTGTGTGGTTGAGTGTGTGTGTGTGGTTGAGTGTGTGTGTGTGGTTGAGTGTGTGTGTGTGTGGTTGAGTGTGTGTGTGTGGTTGAGTGTGTGTGTGTGGTTGAGTGTGTGTGTGTGGTTGAGTGTGTGTGTGTGGTTGAGTGTGTGTGTGGTTGAGTGTGTGTGTGGTTGAGTGTGTGTGTGTGGTTGAGTGTGTGTGTGTGGTTGAGTGTGTGTGTGTGGTTGAGTGTGTGTGTGTGGTTGAGTGTGTGTGTGTGGTTGAGTGTGTGTGTGTGGTTGAGTGTGTGTGTGTGGTTGAGTGTGTGTGTGTGGTTGAGTGTGTGTGTGTGGTTGAGTGTGTGTGTGTGTGGTTGTGTGTGTGTGTGGTTGTGTGTGTGTGTGTGTGGTTGAGTGTGTGTGTGTGTGTGGTTGAGTGTGTGTGTGTGTGTGGTTGAGTGTGTGTGTGTGGTTGAGTGTGTGTGGTTGAGTGTGTGTGGTTGTGTGTGTGGTTGAGTGTGTGGTTGAGTGTGTGTGGTTGTGTGTGTGTGTGTGGTTGTGTGTGTGTGTGTGTGGTTGAGTGTGTGTGGTTGAGTGTGTGTGTGTGGTTGTGTGTGTGTGTGTGGTTGTGTGTGTGTGTGTGGTTGTGTGTGTGGGTGTGGTTGTGTGTGTGGGTGCAGTTGTGTGTGTGGTTGTGGTTGTGTGTGTGGGTGCAGTTGTGGGAGTGGGTGCAGTTGTGGGTGCGGTTGTGGGTGTGTGTGGATGTGTGGTTGGGTGTGGTTGTGGGTGTGGTTGAGTATGTGTGTGTGGTTGAGTATGTGTGTGTGGATGAGTGTGTGTGTGGTTGTGTGGTTGAGTGTGTGTGTGTGGATGAGTGTGTGTGTGTGGATGAGTGTGTGTGTGGTTGAGTGTGTGTGTGGTTGAGTGTGTGTGTGTGGTTGAGTGTGTGTGGTTGAGTGTGTGTGGTTGAGTGGTTGAGTGTGTGTGTGGTTGAGTGGTTGAGTGTGTGTGTGTGGTTGTGTGTGTGGTTGTGTGTGTGGTTGTGTGTGTGGTTGTGTGTGTGGTTGTGTGTGTGGTTGTGTGTGTGGTTGTGTGTGTGTGGTTGTGTGTGTGTTGGAGGGAGGCCCGCCGGGTAGTCGGGGAGACTATTCCGGCACCTTCCTACCGCAAAGTTCTAGCCGAGCGCCGCTGAGAAGCCTCCTCGGGGAGGTCTTTCTCCTATGATCGTACTAGGCCCAGTAACACCACCACACAGGACTCAATAGTAGTTGCGAGATTAGATTCTTTATCGGCAGTAATACGTGCAATATTTACAGAGGGATCGAGGGATCCTGTCAGAGTCTCAGTGTTCGTTCAAGAGGATAGGGTAGCGGGACAGTCTTAGTGCCAGCCAGGCACGGGAGGGCTCTGCGCCAGACCTTGGATGCTGGTCTCAGAGCGGCTCGGATGTGGAGAGCCGCAACGTCGTCTGCAGGGCTCGGATGGTAGTTCCGCTTAGGTCGAGCCGCGACGAGGTCAGCTGGGCTCCGGTGGTAAGGTTTCAACAAGGTCGGGCCGTGACAGCGTCAGCAGGGCCCCAAAGGTTCGTGAAGGTCTTTAAGCACGGTGGAGCCGCGACGTCGTCAGCAGGGCTCAAGGGGTGGTTCAGGGTGAGTCTTCTTCGTAGGGTCAGCCGCGATCCGATCAGCAGGGCTCTCGACTCCAGGATACAACTACTGCCCTGTTGTCGGGTCGCCCCAGATATAGGACGAGAGCCCTTTGATGTCCGGACCCGTGCGCCCGGAGGGGGCGGCGAGGACGGGTAGGGGGCGGCCAGACGCCCAGCAGGAGAGGCGCCAGGCCCCAGAGAGCTGTGGGGTGATCACACCCAGGTGTGGAGAGACGGTAGGGGGTCCCATCGATACTGCCCTCTGCCGAGAGTGGGAAGGGCTCACGTGGTATCCCCCGAACCAGGGGTTGGCGTCTCCATGTCGGGCCTCGCTGGGACCGAGGCCGGGTAGAGCAGGGTCATACAGGTGGTCACGTGGAGTGACGTGCAATCCAAGATGGAGGAGCCCCGATGTGCATGGGACCTCGTGCGGCTTAGCGCGGGGAAACAGGACCACGCCACGAGGCCGGCTCCCACACGCGTCCCCCCCAGCTGAAGGCAGGGAGAGTCACCCATCTTCTTGGGGGTTCTCCTCGCCGAGACGGAAGAATCGGGACAGGCCGTCAGCATTGGCGTGGTCGTTGCCGGGCCGGTGTTCAACAGTGAAGTCCATCCCTTGTAGCGAGATGGACCAGCGTAACAGCTTGGGGTTCTCGCCCCGCATTTGCATGAGCCACCGCAAGGGCCGGTGGTCAGTCTGGACCCTGAAGTGGGTACCGAAAAGGTAGGGCCGGAGCTTCTTGAGAGCCCATACCACAGCGAAGGCCTCCCGCTCGATGGTGCTCCACCTCTGTTCTCGCGGCAGCAGTCGGCGGCTGATAAAGGCCACCGGTCGGTCGAGGCCCTTGGCGTCCAGCTGGGAGAGGACTGCCCCGACCCCGTACTCCGAGGAATCGGTCTGGACTACAAATTCCTTGCTGTAGTCGGGGGCCTGTAGCACAGGGGCAGCGCACATGGCTGCTTTGAGAGTATCAAACGCAGTCTGGCTGCGGGGCGTCCAGTGCACCGCCTTGGGTTGTTTCTTTGAAGTGAGTTCCGTAAGGGGGCCCACAATGCTGCCGTAATCCTTTATGAAGCGTCGGTAGTAGCCTGTGAGGCCCAGGAATGCCCGGACAGCGGTTTGGGTGGCGGGGGGCTCCCACGCCTGGATGGCGTCCACTTTTAACCGGAGGGGGGCCACCTGGCCACTCCCCACCTGATGGCCCAGATAGGTCACAGATCCTTGACCGATCTGGCACTTGCTGGCCTTAATTGTGAGGCCGGCTCTTTGGAGAGCGGCCAGGACTTCCCCAAGGTGTCCTAGGTGCGCGGCCCAGTGGTCGCTGAAGACAGCAATGTCATCGAGGTAGGCCGCGCTGAAGGCTTCGAGACCGGCCAGGACCTTATTTACCAGCCTCTGAAAGGTCGCTGGGGCGTTCTTCATGCCGAAGGGCATCACCCGGAAGTGGTAGTGGCCGTCGGGGGTAGAGAAAGCTGATCGTTCTTGTGCGCCGGGAGTGAGCTTGATCTGCCAGTACCCAGCAGTGAGATCAAAGGTGCTTAGGTAGCGGGCGGCCCCTAAGCGATCAATCAGCTCATCGGCTCGTGGCAAAGGGTGGGCATCGGTCTTAGTAACTGCGTTCAGGCCCCGGTAGTCGACACAGAATCTGAGTTCGGGGGCCGTGCCGGGGGCGGCGGCCTTCGGCACCAAGACTACCGGGCTGGCCCACGGGCTGTCGGAAGGCTCGATGACTCCGAGGGCGAGCATCTTGGCGACCTCGGTCTTTATGCAGGCTCGGACTCGGTCAGGCACTCTATAAGCGCGGTGTCGTACAGGGGGGCTATCCCCCGTGTCCACGTCGTGGACGCACCAGGGGGTTACCCCGGGCGTGAGAGAGAAGAGGGCAGCGAAGGGTTGCAGTAGCTTCTGGCAATCATGGCGCTGTTCTGGTGTCAGGGTGGCGGAGAGGTGGACGCCCTCCAAGGAGCCGTCTTGGCTCGAGGACCCCAGGAGGTCTGGTAGGGGCTCGGAGTCACTTTCACCCCCATCGTCGGTAGCCAGTAGTAAGCTTAGTTCCGTTCGGGCAAAATGGGGCTTGAGCCGGTTGGCGTGCAGGACCCTGAGGGGGTTCCTCGGAGACTCCATATCGACCAGGTACGTGACGGGGCTCTTCCTTTCAACTATCTTGAAGGGCCCGGTCCACTTGTCCTGCAGGGCGCAGGGGTCCACGGGTGACATGACCCAGACTTGCTGGCCCGGCTCAAACTCGACGGCTGAGGCATTCTCGTCATACCAGCGTTTTATATCTTCTTGGCTGGCTTCAAGGTTGGCTTCTGCCAGGGCACGGAACTTTCGAGTCTGGTTCCGCAAGGTCAGGAGGTACCGGTAGACGTCGGGCGGGGCACTCTGGACGTTCGCCTCCCAACCCTCCTTGACCAGGCTGAGGGGCCCTCGGACGGGGTGCCCATACAACAGTTCGAAGGGGCTGAAGCCCAGGGACTTCTGTGGTACCTCCCGGTAGGCGAACAGGAGGCAGGGCAACAGGACATCCCATCTCCTCCTGAGGGGCTCTTCCAGGCCCTTGATCATCCCCTTCAGGGTTCGGTTGAACCGCTCGACCAGTCCGTTCCCCTGGGGGTGGTAAGGGGTGGTGAATTTATAGGTGACCCCACATTGTTGCCAGAGGGATCTCATGTACTTCGAGATAAAGTTCGTCCCCCTGTCGCTCACCACTTCTCGGGGGAACCCCACCCTGGAGAAGATGCCCATCAGGGCCCGGCCCACCACTGGAGCGGTCACAGTTCGGAGGGGAACAGCTTCTGGGTACCGGGTGGCGTGGTCGACCAGTACCAGGATGAAGCGGTGGCCCAGGGCGGTCCAGGGGTCGAGTGTCCCCACGATGTCTATCCCCACTCGTTTGAACGGGGTGTGGACGGCTGGAAATGGTTGCAGGGGGGCTTTCACGCGTCCCCCAGTCTTCCCGCTAGCTTGGCAGGTCGGGCAGGACCGGCAGTGCTGGTCCACGTCTCGTCTCATTCGGGGCCAATAGAAATGGGTCACGAGGCGGCTGTACGTCTTGTCCCGCCCGAGATGTCCGGCGAGGGGCACGTCATGTGCCAGGTTCAAGAGGAATCCTCGAAATCGGAGGGGGACCACCAGCACCCGGCTGGCCCCTAGTTCGGCGACTTTCTGCTCGCTATACAATAAGTCATTGTCCCAATAGACCCAGTGGGTTCCCGAGGGGTCCCCCGCAGCCTGGGCGGCCGCCTGCTGTCGGGCCCCCTCGAGGGACGGGCAGCCCTTCTGTTCTTGCTGGAATTGTTCACGGGTGGGGCCCCCGTCGTGGCGCCACTGGGCCAGCTCGGGGATCTCGCTGAGGGGAGCGGCCTCGTTAGAAGAAAGTTCGGAGGGGTCGGCCTCCTCGTCAGGTTCCTCCGGGCTGGAGGAGGTGGAGGGTTCGGGGCCCGCCGGTTTGTCGGGGGCCGGGGCCGCAGCTGGCTGGACGGTCATGGACCGAGTGGTGGCGCAGGCCCACTCGGGTAGTCCTAGCATCCCCAGATGCTCTCGGCGCTCCACCTGGGCCCAGGGGGAGCTCTCTAGGTCGTTCCCCAGGAGGCAGTCCACCGGGGCGTCGTCGCGGACAGTCACTTTTAGGGTGCCGGACACCCCTCCCCACTCGAAGGGGATTCGGGCCATCCGGCACATGCTCTCGGTGTTGTCGGCGGTCCGGACAGGGCAGAGGACATGTGGTAGGATCTGTTCGGGGGTCACCAGATGGCAGCGGACAGCGGTCACACTGGCCCCAGTGTCCCGGAGGGCCTCGGCCCGTCGCCCATTGATGGTGACCCACTGTTGGTACTTCTGGGTGTTGCTTGGGACGGTGGCGCGGGGCACCATTTCTCGGGAGCCTAGGCATACAAGCGACATGGCGGCTGGTTCCCACTCGGGGGACCCGTCGTCGTGGTTCTCTTCCTCGTCCTCTCCCTCCCCCAGGGCTGCGGCGGCAATTTGTCGGGGAGGCGGCCCCGTGGTCCCGTTCCGTCGGTTCACGGGGCAAGCCGGGTCACTTGCATAATGGCCGGTCTGTTGGCATCCGAAGCAGGTTACTGTCGGTCGTGGTCCAGACCGGGCGATAGGGGTCCCTCTTCGGCCCTGGGTCGGGGAAGCGGGGTTGGTTGTTTGCCCTCGTGACGGACTTCTGGGCGGTCCAGCTGGGAATTCTCGACTGCGGTGGGACCCCCCCTCCTCCGCCGCGCTGGCGGGGAGGTCCCGTGGTGCTCCGTTGGTAGTCCCCCCACGGGGTTCCGGGGGACCCGGGTGTTGACCCATCGGTCCGCTTCGGCGGCGAGCTTCCGGGGCTCGGTCAGTTTACTGTCCAGGAGGTGTTGCCTTAGTTCCACAAAGCAGTTGTTGGCGAGGTGCTCCCAGACAATGAGGTCGAATAGTTCGTTATATGAGGTGACCTTGCTCCCTTTGATCCATCCCTCCAACGCTCGGCTGAAGAAGTCCACGTATTCGACCCATGTGGTACCGGGGATCTTCTTGCAGTCCCGGAAGCGTTGCCGGTACATCTCGGCCGACAGTCCGTAGCGTGTGAGTAGGGCTTCCTTCATGTGGTCGTACGAGGTCATCACTGCGTCGGGGAGTTGCAGCAGGGTATCCCGTCCCTCGCTGAGGAACCTCCCCCATAGGCCGGCGCCCCAATCCTTCCGGGGTACCCGATGGGAGGTCATGGCGACTTCGTACGCTCGGAACCATTGCTGGATGTCGTCATTTTTATAGTACTCCTTGACGACATCCTTGGGGATGTGAACCTTTGGCTCGGTCGGGGGCAGAGCGTCCCGGGCTCCGGGGTTGCTGGTCTCCCCAGCTTTAGCTTTTAGTTCAAGTTCTTTAAGGCTCCTCTCGTGCTCGAGGGTTAGCCGTCTCTCCTCTAGCTCCCGATGCCTTTTCTTCTCCTCGATTTCTTCTTGTAGTCGTAGTTGCTCCAGGGCTATCTTTTTCTCCGCCAGTAGGAGCTCACCGTCCAGCCGGAGTCGGGCAAGATCCATTTTGTGTGTCCGGGCCCTTTCCCGTTCTCGTATCTCTTCGGGGGAAAGGCTGGTGTCTGGGATGGTTCGCTCCCCGTTTGTCGGGGCCGTGGTCGGCAGGTTTCCGTCCCGGGCCGAGGTCCCTTCGGCTCGGGGTGGAGGGGTCTCGGTTTCTGCCCAGGCTTTCAGGGCTTTCTGCATTTCCTCCTTGGTGCCCAATCCTGTGGTTGGGATCCCTTTGTCTTTGCAGAATTGTTTGAGTTCCTTGTGGGTGTATTCCTCCAGTTTCTCCAACTGGAAGGTTGCGGCCATGGTTGCTTCTTGGCCATCCATGGTTCCCTTTTTCTCTTCTCGTCTGGTCAGGTAGTGGTTGCGTTACTTGCTTGTACGATTGCGTTTGCTCGGATCGCGCCGCTGGCCACCAAATGATGGAGGGAGGCCCGCCGGGTAGTCGGGGAGACTATTCCGGCACCTTCCTACCGCAAAGTTATAGCCGAGCGCCGCTGAGAAGCCTCCTCGGGGAGGTCTTTCTCCTATGATCGTACTAGGCCCAGTAACACCACCACACAGGACTCAATAGTAGTTGCGAGATTAGATTCTTTATCGGCAGTAATACGTGCAATATTTACAGAGGGATCGAGGGATCCTGTCAGAGTCTCAGTGTTCGTTCAAGAGGATAGGGTAGCGGGACAGTCTTAGTGCCAGCCAGGCACGGTAGGGCTCTGCGCCAGACCTTGGATGCTGGTCTCAGAGCGGCTCGGACGTGGAGAGCCGCGACGTCGTCTGCAGGGCTCGGATGGTAGTTCCGCTTAGGTCGAGCCGCGACGAGGTCAGCTGGGCTCCGGTGGTAAGGTTTCAACAAGGTCGGGCCGCGACAGCGTCAGCAGGGCCCCAAAGGTTCGTGAAGGTCTTTAAGCACGGTGGAGCCGCGACGTCGTCAGCAGGGCTCAAGGGGTGGTTCAGGGTGAGTCTTCTTCGTAGGGTCAGCCGCGATCCGATCAGCAGGGCTCTCGACTCCAGGATACAACTACTGCCCTGTTGTCGGGTCGCCCCAGATATAGGACGAGAGCCCTTTGATGTCCGGACCCGAGCGCCCGGAGGGGGCGGAGAGGACGGGTAGGGGGCGGCCAGACGCCCAGCAGGAGAGGCACCAGGCCCCAGAGAGCTGTGGGGTGATCACACCCAGGTGTGGAGAGACGGTAGGAGGTCCCATCGATACTGCCCTCCGCCGAGAGTGGGAAGGGCTCACGTGGTATCCCCCGAACCAGGGGTTGGCGTCTCGATGTCGGGCCTCGCTGGGACCGAGGCCGGGTAGAGCAGGGTCATACAGGTGGTCACGTGGAGTGACGTGCAATCCAAGATGGAGGAGCCCCGATGTGCATGGGACCTCGTGCGGCTTAGCGCGGGGAAACAGGACCACGCCACGAGGCCGGCTCCTACATGTGTGGGTGTGGTTGTGTGTGTGGTTGTGTGTGTGGTTGAGTGTGTGGTTGAGTGTGGTTGTGTGTGTGGTTGAGTGTGTGGTTGAGTGTGTGTGGTTGAGTGTGTGTGGTTGAGTGTGTGTGGTTGAGTGTGTGTGGTTGAGTGTGTGTGGTTGTGTGTGGTTGAGTGTGTGTGGTTGTGAGTGTGGTTGCGAGTGTGGTTGCGAGTGTGGTTGCGAGTGTGGTTGCGAGTGTGGTTGCGAGTGTGGTTGCGAGTGTGGTTGCGAGTGTGGTTGTGAGTGTGGTTGTGAGTGTGGTTGAGTGTGTGGTTGAGTGTGTGGTTGAGTGTGTGGTTGAGTGTGTGGTTGAGTGTGTGGTTGAGTGTGTGGTTGAGTGTGTGGTTGAGTGTGTGGTTGAGTGTGTGGTTGAGTGTGTGGTTGAGTGTGTGGTTGAGTGTGTGGTTGAGTGTGTGGTTGAGTGTGTGGTTGAGTGTGGTTGAGTGTGGTTGAGTGTGGTTGTGAGTGTGGTTGAGTGTGGTTGTGTGTGCTGTTGTGTGTGCTGTTGTGTGTGTGTGTGTGTGTGTGTGTGTGTGTGTGTGGTTGTGGGTGGGTGTGTGGTTGTGGGTGGGTGTGTGGTTGGGTGTGGTGGTTGGGTGTGGTGGTTGGGTGTATGTGGTTGGGTGTGCTGTTGTGTGTGTGTGTGTGTGTGTTGGAGCCGGCCTCGTGGCGTGGTCCTGTTCCCCCTCGCCAAGCCGCACGAGGTCCCCTGCACCTCGGGGCTCCTCCATTTTGGATTGTACGTAACTCTGCGCGCCAACCTACGTGACCCCGCTCAACCCGGCCTCGGCCCCAGCAAGCCCCGACATCCAGGCACCAACAACTGGCCAGGGGGTACCACGTGAACACTTCCCCACTCCCGGCGGAGGGCAGTATCGATGGGACCCCCAACCGTCCTCCCACACCTAGGTGCGATCGCCCCACAGCTCTCCTGGGCCTGGCGCCTCTCCCGCTGGGCGTCTGGCCTCTCCCAGCCCGGCCTCTCCGCCCCCCCGGGCGCAAGGTTCCGGACATCAAAGGGCTCCAGACCTATATCTGGGGCGACCCTGCAACAGGACAGCAGTTGTATCCCGGAGTCGAGAGCCCTGCTGATTGAATCGCGGCCGACCCAACGGAGAAGAACTCTTACTTGAGACTCTACCACGAGCCCTGCTGACTGCATCGCGGCTCCACCTTATTGAGGTCACGAAGCCTCACGGAACATCGGGGCCCTGCTGACGCTGTCGCGGCCCAACCTTGCTGAAACCTCCCTCGGAGCCCTGCTGACGTCGTCGCGGCTCGAGCTGAACCAAGACACCATAAGAGCCCTGCTGACCTGGTCGCGGCTCGAACTCCACGGACTAAACACCAGAGCCCTGCTGACGCCGTCGCGGCTCGACCCCTCCGAGATCCGGAGGCCCTCCAGCGTGGGGATAAGAACTGGGCCCCAGGTACTCTCGTACCAAGCTGCTGCTAAAGACAGTCCCGCTACCCCGTCCCTACCAAAGACTTTGAGACTCTTGTGGATCCCTCGATCCCCCCTTGTAAATATTGATAAAAGTGCTGATAAAGAACTGCTCGTCTTGCTGAATCCCCTTGAGTCCTGTGTGGTGGTGTTACTGTGCTCGTGTGTTAGACGGACCGGGAGGGTCGGCCGAGGACAAGGGGAGAGGTCTCCGGGGAGAGCAGTCTCCAGCGATCGTACAGATGAGTAACTTCCCCCCCACAGATGTACACCACACAAGGATAGGATTTAACGTTCTTTATGAGCGATTTCTTATGGTACGATGGAATGGTACAAGGAGGTCTGGACTCAGGGGTCCCCTCGATTCTAGTCTCTTGGTTTGGGAAAAGGGGGTAGCGGGACAGTCTGGTTACCAATCTGGTAGATGTGATGATGGATAGCTCACAATCCTCGAGCTCGGTGTTCTAGCTTGGACGGGCCGCGGCAGCGCCAGCAGGTCCCGATGAAGGTGGTCGTTACACGGTCCGCGGCAGCGCCAGCAGGTCTCGATGAAGGTGGTCGTTACACGGTCCGCGGCAGCACCAGCAGGTCCCGACGAGGATGGAGGATGCAGAAGGCCGCGGCAGCGCCAGCAGGCAGGACGATAGTTCACAAGGCAGAGCTACGGCAGCGCCGGTAGTCCGTCAAGGCTGAGTTCTTCTCGGTGTCTCTCGACTCCAGGATACAACTGCCTTCCTGCTCTGGAGCTGCCCTAGTTATAGGTCTGACGCCCTTTGATGTCCGGACCCTCGCACTTGGAGGTCGGGAGGTCCGGGATGAGGGAGTCCAGACACCCAGCAGGGGGGTGGAGCCAGCGCCCGGGGGAGCTGGCGGGCGATCGGCACCTGGCGGGGGAGAGCCATCGACACTTCTTTCTCCCATCGACCTGCCAAGTGGTCCGTTCACCTCCTGGGTGGATGGTGGTGCCGGGATGTCGGGGCCTGGCCAGGCCCAGGGTTAGGGTCGAGCTGAGGCCGCGCGGCCTCGTGGTGCCGTGTCCAAGATGGCGGCTGGTCCGGCCTGGGGAGCCGGTAGTGGTTCGGCCCCATGATACATAGATGTCCGGGGGCAGGAACTCCGTCTGGAGATGGGGTGCGGGTTGTTTCGGTGGTTGATACCTGGAGGGCCGGGGCTTGGGCCCTGTCATGCGGGGAGGGAGCAAGCCCTTCATGTGGCCTGTCCAACATCGTGCGTTATAGGAGAAGGACCTCTCCCCGGAGGCTTCTCAACAGCGCTCGGCTACTTCGTGCAGTGTGGGGGCCCCTCTGGGTGGTCTCTCCGACCCCCCGAGGCCCGCCTTCCAACATTTGGTGGCCAGCGACGGGATCCGAGCCGAACGCAGTACGTACAAGCAAGTAACCCACTCGCTATCCATCCAGACGAACAGAGACCATGAGCAACCAGGAAACCACCGCGACCATGGAGTTCCAACCAGAACGGTTGGAGGAGTATACTCACAAAGAGTTAAAACAGTTCTGCAAAGACAAGGGCATTGCAACCACCGGCCTAGGTACCAAGGAAGGGATGCAGAAAGCCCTGAGAACCTGGATAGAATCCGAGGCGGACCCCTCCCAGAACGAAGGGCCCCTGCCCCTAAATGAAGCCACACCACCCGCACCGACCCCGGCGAACGGAGGGAGAAACAGCCTGGGAACCGGCCTCTCCGTGGAGGAAATACAAGAGCGGGAGAAGGCCCGGACCCACGAACTAGAGCTTGCACGACTTCGGCTGGACGGCGAACTCCGGCTGGCCGAAAAGAAAATTGCCATAGAACAGCTACGGCTGCAGGAAGAGATTGGTTTGAGTGTGTGTGTGTGGTTGAGTGTGTGTGTGTGGTTGAGTGTGTGGTTGAGTGTGTGTGTGTGTGGTTGAGTGTGTGGCTGAGTGTGTGTGTGTGGCTGAGTGTGTGTGTGTGGTTGAGTGTGTGTGTGTGTGGTTGAGTGTGTGTGTGTGTGGTTGAGTGTGTGTGTGTGTGGTTGAGTGTGTGTGTGTGTGGTTGAGTGTGTGTGTGTGGTTGAGTGTGTGTGTGTGGTTGAGTGTGTGTGTGTGTGTGGTTGAGTGTGTGTGTGTGTGGTTGAGTGTGTGTGTGGCTGAGTGTGTGTGTGGCTGAGTGTGTGTGTGGCTGAGTGTGTGTGTGGCTGAGTGTGTGTGTGGCTGAGTGTGTGTGTGGCTGAGTGTGTGTGTGGCTGAGTGTGTGTGTGGCTGAGTGTGTGTGTGGCTGAGTGTGTGTGTGGCTGAGTGTGTGTGTGGCTGAGTGTGTGTGTGGCTGAGTGTGTGTGTGGCTGAGTGTGTGTGTGGCTGAGTGTGTGTGTGGCTGAGTGTGTGTGTGGCTGAGTGTGTGTGTGGCTGAGTGTGTGTGTGGCTGAGTGTGTGTGTGGCTGAGTGTGTGTGTGTGTGTGGTTGAGTGTGTGTGGTTGAGTGTGTGTGTGTGTGCTTGTGGTTGAGTGTGTGGGTGTGTGGTTGTGTGTGTGGTTGTGTGTGTGGGTGTGTGTGGTTGTGTGTGTGGGTGTGTGTGGTTGTGTGTGTGGGTGTGTGTGGTTGAGTGTGTGTGTGTGGTGGTTGGGTGTGGTGGTTGGGTGTGTGTTGGACCCGGCCTCGTGGCGTGGTCCTGGCCCCCTTTTCAGGCCGACCGGGGACCCCTTCACCCTTCGGGGTCCCCCCTGGATTGTACACATCTACCCGCACCAGCCAACGTGACCCGGCCCCCCCCCGGTCGCGGCCCCAGCGAAACCCCGACATCGAGGCACCAAGATCCGGCTAGGGGGCACCACGTGGACAATCCCCCGATCCCGGAGGAGGGGAGTGTCGATGGGACCCCCAACTGTCCCCCAACGCCTGGGTGCGATCGCTCTCCGGCCTCCCTGGGCACCGGCGCCTCTTCCGCTGGGCGTCTGGCCTCTCCCAGCCCGGCCTCTCCGCCCCCCGGACGCAAGGGTCCGGACATCAAAGGGCTCCATACCTAAATCTGGGGCGAACCCGCACCAGGACAGCAGTTGTATCCTGGAGTCAAGAGCCCTGCTGATAGGATCGCGGCTGACCCTACGGAAAGACTCTTGCCTGGAACTGTACTCCGAGCCCTGCTGACCTCGTCGCGGCTAGACCTAGCGGAACTACCATCGGAGCCCTGCTGACTTCGTCGCGGCTCGAACTAACTGAACTGATCCTCTGAGCCCTGCTGACCTCGTCGCGGCTCGACCTAGCGGATCTACCATCGGAGCCCTGCTGACTTCGTCGCGGCTCGAACTAGCTGAACTGATCCTCCGAGCCCTGCTGACTCCGTCGCGGGTCGACCTCTTCGAGCCGCCCTTGTGTCCGGCCCCGACACACCGACTCCCGGAGTCCCTCCCAGCTGGAGGCTTAATACCTGGGCGCAGGGTACCCCCGTACCAGGCTGATACTGAGACTGTCCCGCTACCCCTTCCCCACAAAGACATTGAGACTCTTTTCGGATCCCTCGATCCACCTGTACATATTGCCAAAGAAACCTACGATAATTACCGATAAAAATATGAGAACTGATACCAGTGTCGAGTCCTGTGTGGTGGTGTTACTGGGCTAGTACGATTATAGGGGAAGGACCTCTCCTAGGAGGCTTCTCAGCGGTGCTCGGCTACTTCCTTACGGGAAGGAGGCCCACTGGGTGGTCTCGCCGACTCCCCAGAGGTCCGCCTTCCAACATTTGGTGGCCAGCGAAGGGATCCGAGCCGGACGCAAATTGTACAGCAAGTGACCCACCCGCTACCTAACCAGACGCAGAATAACCAATAGCAGCCAGGAGACCACCACAACCGCGGGGTTCCAACAAGAACGGTTGGAGGAATATACCCACAAAGAACTCAAACAGTTCTGTAAAGACAAAGGCATTTCGACCACCGGATTAGGCTCAAAAGAGGACATGCAGAAAGCCCTAAGAGCTTGGGTAGAGTCCGGAGTAGCGTCGCCCCAAAGCGAAGGAACGTCAGAACTAAACGTAGCCTTACAGCCAACCACGGCCCCGGCAAATGGGGGAAGAAACAGCATGGAAGCCGGCCTATCCCCAGAAGAGATACGGGAGCGGGAGAGGGTCCGGACCCATGAGTTAGAACTCACACGACTCCGGCTGGACGGAGAACTCCTGCTGGCGGAAAAGAAGTTGGCCCTAGAGCAGCTACGGTTGCAAGAAGAGATTGAGGAAAAAAAACGGCACAGAGAGCTGGAGGAGAAAAGGCTAACCCTCGAGCACGAGCGGAGCCTCAAGGAGCTGGAACTTAAGTCCAAAAAGGGGGAGACCGGCACCCCCGGAAACAAGGACACTCCTCCGCCGACAGAGGCGAAGGTACATATCCCCAAGGATGTCGTCAAAGAATGCTACAAGAACGACGACATCCAACAATGGTTCAAAGCCTATGAAGTGGCCATGACCTCCCATCGGGTACCCCGGAAGGATTGGGGTGCCGGCCTATGGGGACGATTCCTCAGCGAGGGTCGAGACACCCTGCTACAGCTCCAGGACGACGTGATGACCTCGTACGATCACATGAAGGAGGCCCTGCTCACCCGCTATGGCCTCACTGCAGAAATGTACCGCCAGCGCTTCCGAGACTGCAAGAAACTCCCCGGTACCACTTGGGTGGAGTACGTCGACTTTTTTAGCAGAGCCCTGGAAGGGTGGGTCAAGGGCAGCAAAGTCACCTCCTACGAGCAGCTGTTCGACCTCATTGTCTGGGAGCATCTCTCCAACAACTGTTTCGTCGAGCTGAGACAGCACCTCCTCGACAGCAAACTGACCGAGCCACGGAAGCTCGCCGCCGAGGCCGATAGGTGGGTGAACACCCGGGTCCCCCGGAACTCGATGGGGGAGTACCAGCGGAACACCACAGGACCCCCCCACCAGCGCGGCGGCGGAGGAGGGTCAAACCGGACCCGAGACTTTACAGCAGGGCCGCCCCGAAGTCCTCCTCGGGGTCCGCCCTCGGACTGCACGTCCCCGACCCTAGCACGAAGGGGGACAACCCCAGCCCGACCAGGGCCTCGGCCAACGGTAACCTGCTACAGCTGCCATCAACCAGGGCACTATGCCAGTGACCTAACCTGCCCCATGAACCGACGAAGCGGGACCACTGGGCCCCCGCCCCGACAGCTGGCGGCCGCCGCCCTGGGGGAAGGGGAGGAGGAGGAAGAGAACACCGACGCCGGGTCCACCGAGTGGGAGCCGGCCGCCATGTCCCTCGTATGCCTGGGCAGCCGAGAAATGGTGCCCCAAACCCCCATCCCGAGCAACACCCAGAAATACCAGCAGTGGGTCACCATTAATGGACGCCGGGCCGAAGCCCTCCGTGACACTGGAGCCAGCGTGACCGCGGTCCGCTGCCACCTGGTGACCCCCGAACAGATCCTGCCTCATGTACTGTGCCCCGTCCGGACGGCCGACAACACCGAGAGCATGTGCCGGATGGCCCGGATTCCATTCGAGTGGGGAGGAGTGTCAGGCCTGCTAAAAGTGACCGTCCGCGACGACGCCCTGGTGGACTGCCTCCTGGGGAACGACCTGGAAAGTTCCCCCTGGGCTCAGGTTGAGCGCCGGGAGCATCTGGGGATGCTGGGACTGCCCGAATGGGCCTGCGCCACCACCCGGTCCATGACCGCTCAGGCCCACCGACCAACCATAGTGGCGGCCCCCGACGAGCCCGAGGGGCCCGAACCCCCACCTCCCTCTGTCGAGGAGGAACCCGACGCGGATGCCGGGCCGTCCGAACTTCCCCAGGACGAGATTGCCTCCCTCGGCGAACTCCCTGAACTTGCACCATGGCGCCACGACGGGGGCCCCACAAGGGAACAGTTCCAGCAAGAACAGAAAACCTGCCCCTCCCTCGAGGGGACCCGACAGCAGGCGGCCGCCCAGGCCGCCGGTGACCAAATGGGAACGCACTGGGTCTATTGGGACAATGACCTGCTCTACAGCGAGCAGAAGATCGCAGAGCTAGGGGCCGGTCGAGTGCTGGTGGTCCCCCTCCGATTCCGAGGTTTCCTCCTCAATCTGGCACATGATGTGCCCCTCGCCGGGCACCTGGGGCGAGACAAAACATACAGCCGCCTGGTGACCCACTTCTACTGGCCCCGAATGCGGAAGGACGTGGACAACGACTGCCGGACCTGCCAGACCTGCCAAGCCAGCGGGAAGACAGGGGGACGGGTCAAAGCCCCTCTCCAGCCCTTCCCGGCAGTCAACACCCCGTTCGAGCGAGTAGGGATCGACATAGTGGGGCCCCTGGACCCCCGAACCGCCCTGGGTCACCACTTCATCCTCGTTCTAGTCGACCACGCCACCCGATACCCTGAGGCCATCACTCTCCGAACTGTGACAGCCCCCGTGGTGGGCCGGGCCTGGATGGGAATCTTCTCAAGAGTGGGGTTCCCCCGGGAAGTGGTGAGCGACCGAGGTACGAACTTTATATCGAAATACATGCGGTCCCTATGGCAACAATGCGGGGTCACCTACAAGTTCACCACCCGTACCACCCCCAGGGGAACGGACTAGTCAAACGTTTTAACAGAACACTGAAAGGGATGATCAAGGGCCTGGAAGAGCCCCTAAGGCGGAAATGGGACGTCCTGCTGCCCTGCCTCCTATTTGCCTATCGGGAGGTCCCGCAGAAGTCTCTGGGGTTCAGCCCCTTCAAACTCTTGTACGGACACCCTGTCCGAGGTCCCCTCAGCCTGGTCAAGGAAGGCTGGGAGACGCACCTCCGAAATGCCCCTCCCGACGTCTACCGGTACCTCCTGACCCTGCGGAACCAAACCCGGAGGTTCCGGGCCCTGGCCGAGGCCAACCTCGAGGCCAGCCAAGAAGACATGAAACGCTGGTATGACCAGACCGCCTCCTCCATTGAGTTTGAGCCAGGCCAGCAAGTCTGGGTCATGTCGCCCGTGGACCCCTGTGCCCTCCAGGACAAATGGACCGGGCCCTTCAAGGTGGTGGAGAAGAAGAGCCCCGTCACCTACCTAGTCGACCTGGAGTCCCCCAGGAACCCCCTCCGGGTTCTACACGCAAACCGGCTCAAACCCCACTTTGCCCGAACGGAACTAAGCCTGCTGCTAGCTACCGACGATGGGGGCGAAGGCGATTCCGAGCCCCTACCCGACCTCCTGAGGACCTCTGACCAAGACGGCTCCATAGCGGGCGTCAAACTCTCCACCACCCTGACCTCGGAACAGCGCCATGACTGTCAACAGCTGCTGCAACCCTTCGCTGCCCTCTTCTCCCTCACTCCCGGGGTCACTCCCTGGTGCGTCCACGACGACACCGGGGACAGCCCCCCCCGTGCGACACCGAGCCTACAGGGTGCCCGACCGAGTGCGTGCCTGCATCCAAGCCGAGGTCGCCAAGATGCTAGCCCTCGGGGTCATCGAACCTTCCGACAGTCCCTGGGCCAGCCCCGTGGTCCTGGTGCCGAAGGCCGCCGCCCCAGGCACCCCCCCGGAACTCAGATTTTGCGTGGACTACCGAGGGTTGAATGCCGTCACCAAGACCGATGCCCATCCCATTCCTCGGGCAGACGAACTAATCGACCGCCTAGGAGCAGCCCGCTACCTAAGCACCTTCGACCTCACTGCCGGATACTGGCAGATCGGGCTCACCCCCGGCGCCCGTGAGCGATCCGCCTTCTCCACTCCAGATGGGCACTACCACTTTCGGGTGATGCCCTTCGGCATGAAGAATGCCCCGGCAACCTTCCAAAGACTAGTGAACAAGGTCCTGGCCGGCCTGGAAGCGTTCAGCGCCGCCTACCTGGACGATATTGCCGTATTCAGCAGCCACTGGGCCGAGCACCTGGGGCACCTCGGGGAGGTGCTGGCCGCCCTCCAGAGAGCCGGACTCACGATAAAGGCCAGCAAATGCCAGATAGGCCAGGGATCCGTGACCTATCTGGGTCATCAAGTGGGGAGCGGCCAGGTGGCTCCCCTCCAGCCAAAAGTCGACACCATCCAGGCCTGGGAGCCCCCAGCCACCCAAACCGCTGTCCGGGCCTTCCTGGGCCTCACGGGCTATTACCGGCGGTTCATCCAAAACTATGGGAGCATTGTGGGACCCCTCACTGAGCTTACGTCCAAGAAGCAACCCAAAAAGGTGAACTGGACGCCCCGCTGCCAGGCGGCCTTCGAGACCCTCAAGACAGCAATTTGTACCGCTCCTGTGCTGCAAGCCCCCGACTACAGCAAGGAATTCGTAGTACAGACCGATGCCTCGGAGTACGGGGTTGGGGCGGTCCTGTCCCAAGTAAATTCGGAAGGCCTTGACAGACCAGTGGCCTTCATCAGCCGGCGACTGCTGCCCCGAGAGCAGAGATGGAGCACCATCGAGCGAGAGGCCTTCGCCGTGGTATGGGCCCTCAAAAAGCTCCGGCCCAACCTCTTCAGCACCCACTTCCGGGTCCAAACCGACCACCGGCCCTTGCGGTGGTTAATGCAAATGAGAGGAGAGAACCCGAAGTTGTTGCGATGGTCCATCTCTCTGCAAGGGATGGACTTCACAGTGGAACACCGGCCCGGCAACGACCACGCCAATGCCGACGGCCTGTCCCGTTTCTTCCACCTTGGCGAGGAGAACCCCCAAGGAGATGGGTGACTCTCCCTGCCTTCGGCTGGGGGGGGGGGGGGGGGGGAAACGCCTGTTGGACCCGGCCTCGTGGCGTGGTCCTGGCCCCCTTTTCAGGCCGACCGGGGACCCCTTCACTCTTCGGGGTCCCCCCTGGATTGTACACATCTACCCGCACCAGCCAACGTGACCCGGCCCCCCCCCCCCCGGTCGCGGCCCCAGCGAAACCCCGACATCGAGGCACCAAGATCCGGCCAGGGGGCACCACCTGGCCAATCCCCCGATCCCGGAGGAGGGGAGTGTCGATGGGACCCCCAACCGTCCCCCAACGCCTGGGTGCGATCGCTCTCTCCGGCCTCCCTGGGCACCGGCGCCTCTCCCGCTGGGCGTCTGGCCTCTCCCAGCCCGGCCTCTCCGCCCCCCGGACGCAAGGGTCCGGACATCAAAGGGCTCCAGACCTATATCTGGGGCGAACCCGCACCAGGACAGCAGTTGTATCCTGGAGTCGAGAGCCCTGCTGATCGGATCGCAGCTGACCCTACGGAAAGACTCTTGCCTGGAACTGTACTCCGAGCCCTGCTGACCTCGTCGCGGCTCGACCTAGCGGAACTACCATCGGAGCCCTGCTGACTTCGTCGCGGCTCGAACTAACTGAACTGATCCTCCGAGCCCTGCTGACCTCGTCGCGGCTCGACCTAGCGGAACTACCATCGGAGCCCTGCTGACTTCGTCGCGGCTCGAACTAGCTGAACTGATCCTCCGAGCCCTGCTGACTCCGTCGCGGGTCGACCTCTTCGAGCCGCCCTGGAGTCCGGCCCCGACACTCCGACTCCCGGAGTCCCTCCCAGCTGGAGGCTTAATACCTGGGCGCATGGTACCCCCGTACCAGGCTGATACTGAGACTGTCCCGCTACCCCTTCCCCACAAAGACATTGAGACTCTTTTCGGATCCCTCGATCCACCTGTACATATTGCCAAAGAAACCTACGATAATTACCGATAAAAATATAAGAACTGATACCAGTGTCGAGTCCTGTGTGATGGTGTTACTGGGCTAGTACGATTATAGGGGAAGGACCTCTCCTAGGAGGCTTCTCAGCGGCGCTCGGCTACTTCCTTACGGGAAGGAGGCCCACTGGGTGGTCTCTCCGACTCCCCAGAGGTCCGCCTTCCAACAGTGTGGTGGTTGGGTGTATGTGGTTGGGTGTGCTGTTGTGTGTGTGTGTGTGCTGTTGTGTGTGTGTGTGGGGTTGTGTTTGTGTGGGGTTGTGTGTGTGTGGGGTTGTGTTTGTGTGGGGTTGTGTTTGTGTGTGGTGTTTGTGTGGTGGAGTGTGTGTGGTTGAGTGTGTGTGTGTGGTTGAGTGTGTGTGTGTGTGTGGTTGAGTGTGTGTGTGTGGTTGAGTGTGTGTGTGTGTGTGGTTGAGTGTGTGTGTGTGTGTGGTTGAGTGTGTGTGTGTGGTTGAGTGTGTTTGTGTGGTTGAGTGTGGTTGTGTGGTTGTGTGGTTGTGTGGTTGTGTGGTTGTGTGGTTGTGTGGTTGTGTGGTTGAGTGTGGTTGTGTGGTTGAGTGTGGTTGTGTGGTTGTGTGGTTGTGTGGTTGTGTGGTTGTGTGGTTGTGTGGTTGTGTGGTTGAGTGTGTTTGTGTGGTTGAGTGTGGTTGTGTGGTTGTGTGGTTGAGTGTGGTTGTGTGGTTGTGTGGTTGTGTGGTTGTGTGGTTGTGTGGTTGAGTGTGTTTGTGTGGTTGAGTGTGGTTGTGTGGTTGAGTGTGGTTGTGTGGTTGTGTGGTTGAGTGTGGTTGTGTGGTTGTGTGGTTGAGTGTGGTTGTGTGGTTGTGTGGTTGTGTGGTTGTGTGGTTGTGTGGTTGTGTGGTTGTGTGGTTGGGTGTGGTTGTGTGGTTGGGTGTGGTTGTGTGGTTGGGTGTGGGTGTATGTGGTGTGGTTGGGTGTAAGTGGTTGGGTGTAAGTGGTTGGGTGTAAGTGGTTGGGTGTAAGTGGTTGGGTGTAAGTGGTTGGGTGTAAGTGGTTGGGTGTAAGTGGTTGGGTGTAAGTGGTTGGGTGTAAGTGGTTGGGTGTAAGTGGTTGGGTGTAAGTGGTTGGGTGTAAGTGGTTGGGTGTAAGTGGTTGGGTGTAAGTGGTTGGGTGTAAGTGGTTGGGTGTAAGTGGTTGGGTGTAAGTGGTTGGGTGTAAGTGGTTGGGTGTAAGTGGTTGGGTGTAAGTGGTTGGGTGTAAGTGGTTGGGTGTAAGTGGTTGGGTGTAAGTGGTTGGGTGTAAGTGGTTGGGTGTAAGTGGTTGGGTGTAAGTGGTTGGGTGTAAGTGGTTGGGTGTAAGTGGTTGGGTGTAAGTGGTTGGGTGTAAGTGGTTGGGTGTAAGTGGTTGGGTGTAAGTGGTTGGGTGTAAGTGGTTGGGTGTAAGTGGTTGGGTGTAAGTGGTTGGGTGTAAGTGGTTGGGTGTAAGTGGTTGGGTGTAAGTGGTTGGGTGTAAGTGGTTGGGTGTAAGTGGTTGGGTGTAAGTGGTTGGGTGTAAGTGGTTGGGTGTAAGTGGTTGGGTGTAAGTGGTTGGGTGTAAGTGGTTGGGTGTAAGTGGTTGGGTGTAAGTGGTTGGGTGTAAGTGGTTGGGTGTAAGTGGTTGGGTGTAAGTGGTTGGGTGCAAGTGGTTGGGTGCAAGTGGTTGGGTGCAAGTGGTTGGGTGCAAGTGGTTGGGTGCAAGTGGTTGGGTGCAAGTGGTTGGGTGCAAGTGGTTGGGTGCAAGTGGTTGGGTGCAAGTGGTTGGGTGCAAGTGGTTGGGTGCAAGTGGTTGGGTGCAAGTGGTTGGGTGCAAGTGGTTGGGTGCAAGTGGTTGGGTGCAAGTGGTTGGGTGCAAGTGGTTGGGTGCAAGTGGTTGGGTGCAAGTGGTTGGGTGCAAGTGGTTGGGTGCAAGTGGTTGGGTGCAAGTGGTTGGGTGCAAGTGGTTGGGTGCAAGTGGTTGGGTGCAAGTGGTTGGGTGCAAGTGGTTGGGTGCAAGTGGTTGGGTGCAAGTGGTTGGGTGCAAGTGGTTGGGTGCAAGTGGTTGGGTGCAAGTGGTTGGGTGCAAGTGGTTGGGTGCAAGTGGTTGGGTGTAAGTGGTTGGGTGTAAGTGGTTGGGTGTAAGTGGTTGGGTGTAAGTGGTTGTATGTGTAGTTGTGTGTGCTGTGTGTGGGGTTGTGGTTGTGTGTGTGGTTGTGTGTGTGGTTGTGTGCATGTGGTTGTGTGCGTGTGGTTGTGTGCGTGTGGTTGTGTGCGTGTGGTTGTGTGTGGGTGTGGTTGTGTGTGTGTGGGTGTGTGGGGGTTTATGGTCGTGTGTGGATGGGTGTGTGTGGATTTACGGTTGGGTGTGGCTGTGTGTGTGGCTATGTGTGGTTGGTTGTGGTGTTGTGTGTGGATGCGGTTGTGGGTACGGGTGTGGTTGTGTGTGTGGTTGTGTGGGTGTATGTGTGTGTTGGAAAGCGGACCTCGGGGGAGTCGGAGAGACCACCCAGGGGGGCCCCCACACTGTACGAAGTAGCTGAGCGCTGCTGAGAAGCCTCCTAGGAGAGGTTCTTCTCCTATACCGTACTAGCACAGTAACACCACCACACAGGACTCGAGGATGTTTATCAAGACGAGCAATTCTTTATCAGCATTTAGGAAGTTACGGTTATCGATATATACAAGGGGGGATCGAGGGATCCGCAAGAGTCTCAAAGTCTTTGGTAGGGACGGGGTAGCGGGACAGTCTTTAGTAGCAGCTGGGTACGAGGGTACCTTAGGCCCAGTTCTTAATCCTCAAGCTGGAGGGACTCCGGGTCTCGGAGTGGTCGAGCCGCGACGGCGTCAGCAGGGCTCTGGCGATCAGTTCGTGGAGCTTGAGCCGCGACTAGGTCAGCAGGGCTCTTAAGATGTTTCAGTTCAGCTCGAGCCGCGACGACGTCAGCAGGGCTCTGGTGGAGGTTTCAGCGAGGTTGGGCCGCGACAGCGTCAGCAGGGCCCCGATGTTCCGTGAGGTTCCTGGTCTCAATAAGGTGGAGCCACGACGCAGTCAGCAGGGCTCGTGGTATAGTATCAAGCAAGAGTTCTTCTCCGTAGGGTCAGCCGCGATTCCATCAGCAGGGCTCTTGACTCCAGGATACAACTACTGTCCCATTGCGGGGTTGCCCCAGATATAGGTCTGGAGCCCTTTGATGTCCGGACCCTTGCGCCTGGGGGGCGGAGAGGCCGGGCTGGGAGAGGCCAGACGCCCAGCGGGAGAGGCGCCAGGCCCGGGGAGGCCGGAGGACGATCGCACCTAGGTGTTGAGGGACGGTGGGGGTCCCATTGAAACTCTCCTCCTCCGGGAGTGGTGAAGTGGCCATGCGGTGCCCCCTGGCCAGATCTTGGTGCCTCGATGTCGGGGCTTCGCTGGGGCCGAGGCCGGAGGGAGCCGGGCTGCGTGGGCTGGTGCGTGGAGCAAGCATGGGGGGGACCCCGAAGGGATGAGGGGTCCCTGTGCGGCCTGGAAAAGGGGGCCGCTGAGGCCGGTGTAGGAAAACGGGTACAATCCAAAGGGGGCCTCGAAGGGAGGAGGGGTCCCTGGCGGCCTGAAAGGGCGGCCCGTGTAGGCCGGTGCGGGGGACGAGCACAATCCAAGAGGGTTAAGACCACGCCACGAGGCCAGGTCCAACAGTGTGGTTGTGTGCGGTTGTGGGTGTGGTTGTGTGTGGTTGTGGGTGGATGTGTAGTTGTGTGTGTGGTTGTGGTTGTGTGTGTTGTTGTGTGTGTGGTTGTGTGTGTGGGTGTGTGTGTGGTTGTGGGTGTGGTTGTGGGTGTGTGTGTGTGTGGTTGTGTGGTTGTGTGGGTGTGTGGTTGTGTGTGTGGTTGTGTGTGTGGTTGTGTGTGTGGTTGTGTGTGTGGTTGGGTGTGTGGTTGTGTGTGTGGTTGGGTGTGTGGTTGGGTGTGGCTGTGTGTGATTGGGTGTGGTTGTGTGTGGTTGTGCGTGTGGTTGTACGTGTGTGGTTGTGTGTATGCGTGTGGTTGTGCGTGTGGATGTGGTTGTGGGTGTGTGTGTGACAGTAATACTAAAAGCATATCAAAATAAAGGAACACAAACATAGAGTTTGTGGAAAGAGAAAGCACGCTGTAAGTCAAACGGGCGCAGCAAAGCATTAACACAACAACATGTTCTTTGAAGTTTAATGTTCTTTGAACAAGAACATCAAAGGGGCGCCGCGAAAGTGATCGCGGGCAAAAGTGCAAGTGATCGCGGGCGCTTAATGAGCATGATGAGGTTTGCCATATGATGCCTCTGCTCCCAAGCGCGCGCCCGCGCACATGCACTGTAGCTCTAGGCTGGCCATGGTAGCATTTTTTGAGCCCTCACTAAAAGTCTTGCCTCACCAGCGCATGCGCATGCGCTGGGTCAGGCGAGACCTAAAAATCACTTTTTTTCCATAACTTTCTAAAAGCAACTTGGCTTAAAGCATTGAAAAAGCCAATAGCTCTCGTAGGCAAGCTCTACTGGCTTTGCCAAGGCGTGCTTTTCGATCTTTCATTTTTACTGCTGGTCCAAGCAGGGTCTTTGTGAACCAAATTCTTCTACATCATAGTCGCAGGCTGCGATAACAGACACTTGCAAGCCCTCAAAATGCATGTAAGAGCCATGATCTGGATAAAATATACTCCAGGCACAGTACTTAATAAGTAAGCAAATGAGTTTAGTGTATAGATTTTTTAAACATTTGTTACAATATCCAGTAGGTTAAATAACACAAATATCATAAAGACACAATGAGCAATTTCAGTTAAATAATCATACAATAGTAAATTCATTAAGAAAAGTACCAGTATTAATAAAAGATGTCTCATCCCTCTTCAAAGGCATACATTTTAATCCGTTTCCTCTGCATTATAATTTATATAATAAATCCAAGTATTGTATCAATTTTCAAATCGATTGTAGCTGGAAACAAACTGATGGCCCCCTTAACAGGATGCAGTGGTAGTTTCCTAAAAAAGGGTAATAAATATTTGCTTCCAATATCTCTCAACCCAGGACAAGCACAAATAATATTTTCTAGAGATTCATTTTGATAGTCTACAGTTAGGGACACTAGATGTAAAGCTTGGATTCTTCCAATTGAATATATAGTAACCGAAATCTCAGACATTTTCGTGTTATTGGTACCTCTAAATTGGAATCAATGTACTTCTGATTAGGTTGAAAGTAATATTTCATAAGTGGATCTATGTGTTTGTAGAGTGATATTTTGAGTAGAACTCTTAAGCAAAAAAACTCCTATAAATCTTCCCCAATGACTCTTTTGTGAGCAAACTGTTGCATCATGAGAAGATCCTTGATAGGAAATAACTTATGGTCTTGAAAAGCTGTATTAATTTAGTTGGGGGGGAGAGAGAGAGATACTAGCTTATCACAGAATTCTGTGTCAGTTTTCGATATGGCAAGATGTTCAGGGAGTCAGGTTTTGCAGAAGCACTATTACAGAAATAGCTAATTTTCAGTACCAGATGAACAGCCTCGATTGATGGAAGACTGGATTAAAGTCTGATCATAGCATGAAGGGTAGAGTTTCTTAGATTAAATAAATAGAAAGTGTTGTGGATGAAAAACATACCCAATGTATTTACTTTATCATCATCTAATACCATCAAATTGTATGTCAAAAGTGGGGTCAATTTTGCCCTAAAAGCAGTTACGGTGGGCCTAATTGAGCTCTCTCCCAATATGACTGTGCAAAGTTGTTTTTAGGAGATTTAGTTGCGATGGTGACCTTTCTTTTGAACGTGTTTAGTTTTTGTACAGAGGTTAAATGCCGTTCCTCCCAAAGGATATGATTTTTGTTTTGCTGATGTTTGCCGATAGGCCGTTTACCTGTTTGCAATCACAGAGAGCGTCAAGCTGATGCTGTAATCCAATTAAAGACAGAATCATAAGGTCGTCTGCATATGTTAAATAGCTAACTGGACAATTACTCTGCTTTGGTGGAAGAAATTCTATTTTTTTTTTCAATATAATTGCCTAAATCAGATGTACAATGAAAAGAGAAGAGGAGCTAAAACACACTCTTAAGCCCAGTCTCAATGGTAATTTTAGAAGAGAAATGCGACTTATCGGATAACTGAATTTTATCACACTCCAATACCTGGATGCAAATTTTCAGGAGAAGCAGACTGACATCCACATCCAATGCTTGTAGCTTTAAGTAGAGACGGTTGCTATTTACCTTATCAAAGGAAGAAGAATAGTTCACAAAACAGACATATAGTGGTCTTCTTAGGTCTACTGACTTTCTCTAAAAGGAGTGTCAGAGCTTTGATAAGCCAGGAGAAGGTTGTTGAATGTTGTCCATGTTGTTAAATTTGTCAGTAAGTTATTGGCGAAGAGTTTGCCTTCAGCGTCTGAAAGGACTATCAAGCAAAAATGTGCTGGATCTGGTTGTATTATTCACCCTTGTCAAAATGCTGGTATCTAGCCAGACAGCAAGACATGGTCAAACACTGGTTTTAGTATAATGCTCCACAACTTTTGATCCTGTTTCAGTATGGCCATGGAGATCTTATTTGGGTTGGGGGCCCAAAAGCGCATACTTTTGGTTATTAATGAAGCTAATAATTTAGCCGATATGGTCATTGTATTGTTATCCCATGGTAATTCAACGGCTGGAGTGTTGGTGTTTTGTCTCGCATAATGGGATTTGAGATGTGCTTCCCATGTATCTAATGGTATATAGTAGTCAGTTTTTGGCCTATATGAAGATTATCCAGTCCCTACTGGATGTCAGAACTTTGAGTCATTTTGTTCAATAGTTTTATTAATGTAGCCCACTTCCTGTCAGCCTCATCGGTTTTAATTTACTAACTATTTTCTGCAGGCCACCACTGCTTGATACTTTTGATCAATATTGTGCCTTGTGGGAGAGTTAAAGTGTTTCATAGATCTCCTAAATTTCCTGTTTATAATCAGCATTTTCCTTGATGATTTGGAGAGTTGACCTTTCGAGGCAGCAAGTCGGTACTAGTGTTTTGGGACAAATGAGCTACGATGATTTTTTTGTAATATTTTTTCATATTTCGCTTAACGTGCTTTCCTTTCCATTGAGTTTAAATAAGTCATTAAGCGCATCTCCCAATGTTAGGTGATTGGCCAATGCTGCAAGCTTATCAGATAGTATGGAATTCAAAACAATCTTTTTATTAATGGCATTTATAGAGGGTAATAAAGAGCATAGTGCTTGAGAGTACATATTTTAGATTAATAGCCTGGGGATTATGGTCACTTTCTTCCATTGAAATAATTGCATAATTTTCACGTATGTAAAAGTATGAAAAATGGGTCCTGGTAAAGTCTATAGAGGAACATTTTGTGAATAATGTCTTTCTGGCAGGTTTAACGTTAAAGTAATGCCCATTAAGACGGCGGAAACCAGATTCCATTAAATGGATTCTTAGAAATTATTATTTCTGAGAACGGCGCTGCATTTTGTTAAGAAACAAGGTTGAGGAATTGAAAGCTTCATCGGGTCCCTCTTTAGAGGTACTTAGTTCTAAGAATACTCTGAGAGGGGCTTCATTAAAATCCCCAGTAGGGTGTTTCGCGATATCCTGACCCCGCAACTCCTATTCCTCTATAAGGAGGTTGGAGAGTTTGGTGCCTTTCCTGCGGAGATAAACATTGCCACGATTGTGGTGATTCTCAAACCACAGCCTCCATCTCCAACATGTGCCGATTATCATCCAATATCCCTCAACAACGGGTAAGTTAAGATCTGTGCGACCCTCCTCGTCACCCGGCTCAAACAGTTTCTACGCACACCGATACATCCTGATCAATTTGGCTTCATGCCGGCCCACAGCAGAAGACACTGCCTTCAACGGTTTTACGTGGTCCTAGCCCATCGACATCTATTGCCTCCTGACGGAGCCTTGCCCTTCATTAATTTTGAAACAGCGGTTGACACAGTGGACTGGGGTTACCTTCAGCTGGTGCTGTCACAGGCCAGAATCAGACCTTGCTTTAGTGGAATGGTCAAGGCTCTTTATTCCAATACTACTTCAAGGGTTCAGATCAATGGTGTCCTCTCCCACACTTTCCTCATCGGTCAAGGGACCAAATAGGATTGTCCTCTGTCCCCGCTCCTCTTCGCACTGGTAATCAAAGCCACAGGTGCACAGTTACGCGGGTGGAGATGGAGTGACGGCCATGAAGATCGTATTGCCTTATATGCAGACAATGTCCTGCTGTATTTGGCAACCCCCGCAGTGACTGGCCCTTGCTGTCTCCACTTCCTGCATTGCTTTGGGGAGGCATCGGGTCTCAGGGTGAAACCCTCCAAATCAGTATTGGTGCCCCTGCGTCGACTGGCAGGACACCATACCCATCCGTCGCTTTAGCTTCAAATACCTGGGCATCTGGGTTGCGCTACACCCTGAACAAACCTGGTCCCCTTAACATACAGACACTGACACAAAAAGCTCAGGCCGACCTTGCTAAATGGCAATCCCTCCCACTGAACATTGGGTCACACAACCCTATTTAAAATGGTAATACTGCCTCACTTTCTTTATGCCTTTCAAAACTTGCTGCTCCTCATACCACACACATGGTTTTGGGCCCTGAAAACAGTAGTGGCCTCCTTCCTGTAGCACGGCTCCGTGGCTTGCCTGGCATATGCACATTGCCAACGTGGCCCTTACAACGGGGGCCTGGGGACAGCCAACTTCTACCGCTATTACTTAGCTTCACATCTCCTAGCCATCCTTGACTGGTTTAACAGGAGATGGTCGGACACCGCCTACCGATTGGAACTATCCCTTCAGGGATTCCCTCAAATAACTATCAATGCTCTAGTTGGTAACAAAAACGTCCCTTTAAGCTTGGAGGGTGGCTTTGCAACACACTAGTTGAGATACCAAACTCACATAAACACCTCTTTGGTATGATTTTGGTTGAGGGAGGTGGCGACATTACAGGGCTTTCGGCGCTGGGACCTTATTAGGATTTCACAACTCGGGGACGCACCTGCAATCATGGTAAGAACTTCAAGTCACCTATGCATTAGCACATACACAGTTCTGTAAGCATCTTCAATTGAGAAACGCCATTCAGTCTGACGTCCCACAAAATGACTCTCTTCCTGAGTTTAGCCCATTTGAGGCCAAGCTTTTGGTGGGTGATTTGGGCGAAGATGGTACTGGCAAATCTATTGTACTTGGATGTTAATACCCCGGGCACTCTAGATCATCTCTGAACCCTATGGGAGGGTTGCTTGGGACCCCCTGAAGTTTGGGGCTACGCGCCAAGGGTTATCACAATTTCCTCCAGACTGCGATTGATTCAAACATATTACCTCTATAGCGCCCATCATTCCCCAGCTAGGCTCCACCGAGCAGGACTCCTCCCTGAGCCGGTCTGTCCAGACTGTGGTGGTGCTCCTGCCGAATTCTATCACATGGTTTGGTTGTGCCATGTGATTCAAAACTTGTGGGATGCGGTAGTGGGAGGTAGCGGTAGTGGGAGAACTAACTGAAGTGCTTGGATGGGGGGTTCCCCTCACCCCTTTAATACATCTGTGGGGGTCCTTGAGGGCTTTGAAGGCACGAGGGCTGATCGATACTGCTAGACCTGTCAGCCCTTTGGGTGGTCCCTCCTCATCATTATTTATTTTGTCCCACTTTTGCCTCAAACCCTGTTAGTATTTTTCCTTTTTGGGAGTGTTGATGCAGGGTCAGGGAGCCATTTTCCCTACCCCTGGAACTTCTGTCTGAGGGCCTGAAACACAAAATGGTGGCCACCCATTGTCACCTGAGACATAGCTGGAACCTACTAGTACCTTCCAGAACATTCTAGAACCCTGTGACAGTGTGAGGCAGGTTTAGAATGTTGGGAAGCCAGCTCAGAGTTGGCAGTTGGAGTAGGCAGTTGGCACCTGACTGGAGAGGAGAGAGGACAGAGAAACAGAAGGAGGAAGGAGTAAGGCAGCAGGGGTGGAAACTTGTGCCTGGAGTGGGGTCCAGAAACCCACCCTGGATACTAGTCCCTACTGACCAAGCCCAGCCTAAAGCCCTGTGTGGGATAAAGACCAGAAAATCATCTTAAGGACCTGAACAGCCGGAACAGGCCTTAAAGGAGAAGAACAGCAAGTTCCTGACCTGTTTGGTGGAATCCTCCTGGAGACCCGACGTCGAGAAGCCTGGAGACCTGGAGCCCGAGGTGGAGAAGCGGCGCTGACAGAAGGCAGACGTCGTACCCGGAGCCGCTAGAGGTCGAGTGAGGGCGCCGACAGAGGTCGTGGAGAGACACCGGAGGTCGAGTAGAAGTCACCTGAGGTCGAGGTGAGGCGTCGACGGGGGAGTGAAGTCCGCCCTCCGGAGTCGCCAGAAGCTGAAGTAAAGCGCGCAGGAGGTCGGGAGTGGAGGTCGCACTCCGGAGTCGCCTGAGGTCGAGGCGAAGCGCGCAGGAGGTCGGGAGTGGAGATCGCACTCCGGAGTCGCCGGAACCCGAAGTGGAGCCGACTGAGGTCGGGAGTGGAGGTCGCACTCCGGAGTCGCCCGGAAGCGGGGGAACCGTGACCCTGTGACGCCGGAACACGACATCGAGCCGAGGCCGCCCAGCGACATCCATCCGGAGCCGCCTCATGGCATCGACCCGGCGTCAGGTAAAGCAGATCGACGCAACATCGAACCGAGGCCGGCCAGCGACATCGAATCGGAACCGCCCGACGGCATCGACACGGCGTCAAGTGGAACAGATCGACGCGACATCGAACCGGAGCCGCCCAGCGACGTCGACCCGGCGCCGAGCGGAGCCGATCTTCGTGAAAAGGGCAGTAAGTGGTAGAAAGGGCATCTGAGGCCCTGTGGAGCCCTAAAAGACCATTCTTGGGGCTAGAGGGGTGTTAGGACCAACCTGAGAGTGCTAGGGGGTGAACTGAGACTGGTGCAGGGACCTGTGTGAGGGACTGTGTAGTTGGAAGAATCAGAACCTTAGGTTTCCCTCATTCTACCTCAGCTTAGGTCCCAGCCTTGACCACTCTAGGTGGGACATCCCCAGGCCACCCCAGTGACCATAAGCTGTACTTGGGCATGGTAAAATCAATCTACCTCATAAATGTGATCTGATTTGCAATTGTTTGCTGGCTTATATTATTTATTGAAGGTGTTTTATTTATTGTCTGACCGTAGTTATTCCTGCCTTGTATTTATTGTCTGACAGTATTTATTTGCCCTATGTATTTATCGCACCTCTATTTATTCCTTGTGTATTTATGACCTAATCCTATTTATTGCACCTGCAAAGTGTTATTATTTAATTGACCTGCTATTTCTGAAGAAAATCCTTTTGTATTGTATTGTATTTGTGTCATAACCCTGCAACTAAGAGAAAAATTAAGATAAACAAAGAGATTTTCATAAATTTTTACGGTGTAGAGTCGTTTTTGGAACGGATGAACGCATGGTTATTGTGAGGGTGTGACGTACGCTTAACACGGTGCCTGACCCCCGACCGCTCGAGCCAAGCTACTCCTTGTGTTGGGAAAAACCGGGTGACTGCTAACCCGGTTGCCCGGGGTTTTCTAACAGATACTTATTGGGAACGACCCTGTGACATCGCCACTTGCTGGAAGTCCCCTTCTCCTCTCAAGCTTTCCCACTGGAGCCGAGGGGTGGACTGGTGTGCACAACAGGAAAACCCAGTCTATAAGGCCAGGAAAGGCCCCTTTAAGCATGGTCGAGTGTAGGGGTTATAGTTAGGCCATTAAGCGTGTGGTTTTGACTGAAGCCAGGAGTGCTGATAGTGTGTTTTTCAACACCCTACAGTTTCAAATGAATACCAAAGGCCTGAGCAATTCCTATGCATCTATTTCAAACAAGCTCATTCTACGTCCTATGGTCTTATTTTCCTCTGTACAAAATTCAATAAAATCAGCTTGATCCCCATAAACAAAATCCCCTGTGACACTACAAGGAAAGTTCCAGTAGTGCTCCGGTAATTGCACCAACTCATCCAAGGTACTGATAATGTCTGACAGGTCAGTCCTAGAGTATGGTAGATATTTTTAATATATAACCACTAAGTCCTGAATTGTTCATCTAAACAACTAAGGTTTGATTTGAGATAGTCTGAATCTCTTTATATCTCAGTTTACATTGATTAATGTAAGTAATCCTCACGCTGGACGGCCAAATCTGGCCTTTGTGGCATTTTTCTCAAAGATTGTAAAACTGGGTATTCTGAAACTGTCCTTTTCCTAAGACTCTTGTAAACATACTACATGAAACTTTGTTTTTATTTTTTAAGGTAATTAGTTCGTAGTTTGGGCTTTTCAGATGGGGGCAATATCAGCAATATTCCAAGAGTGGATCTGTGTAAACTGTTCACGATTATTTATCAGGAAAATCTTAGTGTTAGGTAAGTTTTTATTTTGGGCACCTTGTCTCAAGAATAAGACTGCTTTTATTTTGATACATCTCTTCCAACTGTGCAAACATGGATGGGTATTTAGGTTTAGCCATCTGTGCTAGTAAAATGCCCGGTGGTTCTCAGTCCTAAAGGCCATGAATGCTATATTATTCATGTGGCAACCGTTAACTCTTGCTGAGTGATGATGGCAAAGGCAAGAAATGTGAGGATCTTTGGTGACATATTGATAGTGATTTGAAAAAAACTACACTCTACTGCATACTTAGATTTTTACAGGAAAGCATGAATGCTGTAGTAGACCTAATAAAAAACTAGAGTCTGAAAACACCCTTGCCTACCAAGTGTTCAGCATAATTGGTTTAGATGTGAAACATCTCCTTGAGAGTAGTCTTTGACTTTGGCACTGCAACATGTTCTGTGTTAGAGTGCTTGCCACTTGGTAAGCAAAGAAATGTTGAGGAGCAATTCAGTAACTTTTATTTTACAATGTATGAGAAATAACCCTTCACCAACCATGGCATTTGAAGTCAATGAAGCCTCACTGTGGTACTCTGCACAAGTTATAGATCCCGTCCGTAAAGGGAAATTTTCTCTGGAGTTTCAAAAGTGTCGCTTCATTTTTGACTGCTTCAATAACTCTGAGGGTATATGCTCCCAGTTCAACGTATATGTTGCAGAACCTGTCACAGAGAATCATGATCTGCAAGTGCACCAGTATTGGCATGGAAAGCTATGTCAGTGGCCAGAGTTAGCAAATTGTGTACTGGCTATTTTGGCTTTGCCTCTCTCAAATGCCAATGTTGAGAGGGCCTTTTCACAGATAAAAGTTTACATGAGAAGGAAAGAGCAAGCGTGCATGACCAAAGTCTCACTGAAGAAGAATTGTATGCTGTACTACGAAAAGTTTGATTTCTAAAAATGTATTTGGGCCTCATATACACTGTATGTACACTGTCTATATACCATGCACTATCAGTGCAATGCGAGCAATAATAAGAGCAAAAAGTTCCATAAACACCGGAAAAACACTGTTTATGTTGTTTTTAATGACGCAAAAATGTGTAACCACTGATAACCACTGTTTTTTTAAGGTATTGAAATCACTTGGAAAAAACCCCACCAAAATTTACCAAAAATAGAAACTGAAAACAGAAAAGCCTATCTATAATTGATACAGCCATACGGAATTTTCCAGATTAAGCAGGTTTTTTTTGCCTTTGTCATGATCTTGTGCTGTATTTGGACTTGAAGTGACTCTACGGTTATTTGTTTTTAGGTCGAGCCTAGAGGCACAGACATGCGCTGCTCTGCGAGGCATGCTGTATTGGAGTATGCACTTGAAGCCCAGCCCGCTCTCCTCCTATATTTGTCATTGGCTTGTGTCATTGTCCTTCATAAATGCTGGCTTCTGAATCGTAAATAGGCATGTTAGTCCCTCCTTAGTACCGCCTTGTCTTCATTTGGAACCTCCCATGGTGATTGGCCCTTTTACTTTGGTTGTTACACAGTACATCTCATTTAGTCTGTAAGCACTATTTTCTTTAATGCGTTTCTCCTACTGCAGGCACTACAGGTTTTCCTGCAGCTTTCAGTCCCGTCTTGCTATTGAAGTGCCTCCTTCTGTCACTTTGGACACTGGGAAGCATCTGAAATCTTGTGGGTCATCGGGTTTATTGGCACAAACTTCCCTGGCCCCCCCCCCGAGGAGGGCCGGCTGCTGCGTTGGTGCATGCAGTAACTGACTGACCCAGAATCACCATCATCACATAGATAAGAACCCGTTTCAATGTAAGAAGTGTAAAAAAAAAAGTGAAAACACCATATTGAATACGTTTTTCTTCAGTGGTTGCAGCACGCCGGAAATGTTGAATCAGGAACTGCACAGCACAATATATGGCATTTTGTTCTTTCCAGTCATGTTTGTGTCATAATGGTGCCCCTCTCTCTGCACCACCACCACCGGAGAGCTTTTGGCATGTTTTCTTGTCAACGGGAAGGAATCCTTGCTGCACATTTGCAAAGCTTTATATTTATTGCCGTATTATACATATTTCACTTATACTGCCACAAACCTGCACCTTTTTTATCTGCCACTTTCTTTCACCATAGGAAAGGTTAAGACAAGAGTAGCAGAGTGTCAACCAGACGTGCTACTTTCCGCTGACATGACAACATGAGGTGATTTCACTTGGGAGTGCATAAGCAAGAGAACGTACACGGTTTGGGCAGGATCGTTCAACAGAGCCATGGCTTAATAGGCGTGCTTTGCACTTCCAGTATGGTAAAATATGAGCTGATTTATTGACGTCTTTCAGGTTCTGACTAATGAAAGAGGACCACTGTAGTGGCGCATTGGCTCAAATTTGGTTGACATAAATGTCCACCAGTTGGATATCAGTTGAGAGTGAGGCTAGATGGTTAAGAGGGTGACATCATTAAAGTGAATGGAGTAAATATATGTTTGGAGGGTGATGCAGGTTTGCAAAGAAGGTGGCCTAATGGAAGTCACTGGAGACATGTTGCCTTTTAGGAAGGTGGAGGTTACAGAACAGATGGTGACACCAACCAAATGAGGGTGAGTTTACAGGTTCAGTTGTAGTTTCAAGAGGGAGGGCTTAAAGCGGGACAAGCACAGATGACCATTATCAGCGTGTTGGGAATTTGGGTGTCCTAGATGTTTAAATAATTACTCCAGGACATCTAATCGAAGTGACTTCGGGATGAGCGCTTTATTATATGGCTCTAGTTTAAAATGCGCGGGCAACTTGTTAGTGACAGATTAAGGAAACTGCCATGATACCCTTCCTCTGATCTCAAAACAATCTCGTGGCTCAAAAGTTCTAGACGGTGCATAGAGGTTTCTTGTTTCACACACTGTGCCCACAAACAGCACACTATTCTTGACCTCACTGTGCACTAATTAAGATTTGCAAAATAACTATTGATGGACAGAATGCAGAACAATGTCATATATTCACCCAAGTACAGAGATCTGGGCCTAAATCCATTGTTTTTTGCTCACCATGCCATTCCAGTTTGGACCCAGCCATATGCAAATCAGTCTTGACCCTGTGCCCAATGGGAACAGTCCAGCCCGAACTGCCAGGCCAGGTCCTCCCTGGACTGGAAACAAGCATCCTAGGACCTGTTTCGGGGTTTCACCCTTCTTCAGCCAGGATAGCTTGATTCCAGTGGCATGGAGAGCACGGGACTCACGTCTGAGCATACCCATCCCACTCGGGGTGAGAAAGGCAAAATAACTATTGATGGACAGAATGCCGAACAATGTCATACATTCACCCCAGTACAGAGATCTGGGCCTAAATCCATTGTTTTTTGCTCACCATGCCATTCCAGTTTGGACCCAGCCATATGCAAATCAGTCTTGACCCTGTGCCCAATGGGAACAGTCCAGCCCGAGGCACAGGGTCAAGACTGATTTGCATATGGCCATGTCTGAACTGGGGTGACGTGGTGAGCCAAATAACGATGGATTAAACCCAGATCTGTGACTGGGGATGAAAGTTTTGCCAATGTGCAACATTCCGTCCATCATCTTGTGTGTTTTGCTGTTCACCCTATGTGGGAAGGGTATGCCCAGACGTGGGTCCCGTGCTCACTACGCCACTGGAGTCAAGCTATCCTGGCTGAAGAGGGGTGAAACCCCGAAACCGGTCCTAGGATGTTTGATTCTGGTCCAGGGAAGACATGGCTTGGCAGTTCGGGCTGGACTGTTTCCATGAGGCACAGGGTCAAGACTGATTTGCATATGGCCATGTCTGAACTGGGGTGACGTGGTGAGGAAAATAACAATGGATTAAACCCAGATCTGTGACTGGGGGTGAATGTTTTGCCAATGTGCAACATTCCGTCCATCATCTTGTGTGTTTCACTAATTAAGATTTGCCTGAAAAATATGGACCAGCATACCTAAAGATCTCCAATTAGACTATCTGTTCTGTCCTTTGAAAAGAGACTGAAGAACCACCTGCCTCACAAATCCCCTGTCAGATGAGTCTCTCGTAACTTTAGGTGTCTCTAGGAATGAACAAGCTGTCTTGTCACATATGCAGGGTTCTTCTTTCTGCTTCCACTCTGCCATATGAAATAACGATTCCTCCTCCATTCAGTTGGCCTTGCACTTCCCACCTACACAGCTCTACCTCCTCTCTCCCCCCCTTCTTCTTTTCCAGATTGCTAACTTTCCCCAGTCTTCTCTAGACACTTGTTAGTTGTTACTCCTGAATAGTGTTTTAAGGAATGCACATGGCACTATAGGGCTCCTTACTTGAACTCTGAAGCCTGGAATCTCTGGGACCATGTGACATCTCTTTAATATTTACTATTGTGTAGTTTCTACAGGCAAACCAATTTTTTTGCTTAGATAAGCAACTATCCTTTATAGGTCGAGCCTGGGCAGCGCATGCGCTGCTCTGCGAGGCATGCTGTACGCAGGTATGGACTTGAAGCTCCGCCCACTCTCCACAAATTTTTCGTTTGCTTGTGTCATTGTCCACTGTAAACTGTAGCTGTTCGGTGATCAAAAGGCTTAGTAGTCCCTCCTTAGTACCGCCTTGTCTCATTTTGTAACCTCCCATGGCGGCAACCGCTGTTACGTGTGTAGTTACTCAGGAGGCTTTAATTACAGCCTCTGAACACTATTTCCCCAAAAAGCTTTGTCCTGCCTGCTATGGACACGCTCTGTCCTAAAGCTTTTTTAAACACATTTATAGCATGGGTGTCAAACACATTTGCAATGCAATAGGTCTCGCATGTGCGAGGGTTTAAACCATTGTAAATGACACTGCTTTTATTTATCTGTTTTAAAAAACACATTAATAAAAGGCATTGTCATTTACAATGACAATAGCTCAAACTCTCGTAAATGCTAGATCTATTGCATTGCAAATGCTTGTTTAAATTTGACTCTACATTCCTAATAATGATTTTTCTTTTATCATTGTTAACAGAGGTGGTTGAAACAGGTTATTCGGATTTTTCTCACAGATCTGAGACGATACATTTGGATCCCGTGCCACGCAGTCAGATACAATCATCTTCATTGAGTTGTTTAGTATAAACCGTTTTTAGACATGAGCATATTTGTGTTGGAAGAAGCTGTAATCAGCTAATTAAATGGTCAATCCTCATCAGGTTAGAGGAAATCTCCATTAGTTTTAGGTTTTGCATCTACCCCAATTAGGGTCTTGTTAAGAGAGTTCCACATGATCGAATTTTCTTGAATTGATTTTAATAGTATTACCTGCTCACAGATGAGAGCTGACTGGAACTACAAAGCTCCTGCTATTTTCGAAAGGGTGAAGCTGATTGCACCCATTGCCGAGAGAACAGGATATACTGGAGGAGTTTCCAGATCAGTTTCCAATAAGTAATCCTGGTTGGCCGAGTCAGAAGCTCCTGTTCTGGCATCGATGAAAGAAGAGGAAGAGTTGTTAGTTGGATTTGCAGTGATTCCATGCAATTCAATCAACAAGTCTTAGTTGTCGAAGGAGTTTGCTAATTTCGGTTTGCTCACTTATGGCGCTGTTTGAAATTTCTACGTCAACCAACTTAACGTGCGCAGGAGCTGGACTCAGACTCAGTATGGGAGCCGATGCGACAAGATGAAGGCTCCTCAAATTCAAACTTGTCTGTCCCATAGAGTGAGTCACTTTCAGTCCGGTATGTCTGATATTTCGGGAGCTCTGTGAACCTCAACTTGGGTGACAAAAAGTGCACATGAAAATCAGATCCTCGAAGGAGTTTTGAAGCATAACTTTATTCTTAGGGATTGGGAGATTTCCATCCCAATTGTTTGCCCACAATTGTGCTGATTGGTTTCTGTCTTCCACAGAACAAGTTATCATGTAGTCCAGGTGGTGGTTTATCATACATTGGAGTATGTCCCTTGTGCTGGCAGGCTTCTGCAGAGTTTTCAACTGAAGACAGATTGCTACAATTTAAGGACTGTGGGCAACCATGGACTGCTCCTTGAAACACCCATTCACCAAGCACCTGCGAGTCAGACTGTGAATCCATCTAGTGATCCAGCACCGCAATTATCCATGTAGCTATTCCCCCAACTAGATATAGAGTTTTCAGTTATGCTGGGGGTTGTAACCACCAGCATGTGTCTCGAGTTGCTGCAGCAGTTTAAATCCTTGAGCTGGATTGGAATAAGATTTTTCCACAGATTTCGCTGGCGAGTTTTCATTGTATTTTCTCACTGTCTCACTAGAGTTTTCAAAGTTTCAGAGCAACTCTAGAATGTCACCAGAAATGGTGCCAAAAATAGTGGCAGCAATATCAGTCTCTGTAGCTAAGTAGCTGATAAGGACCAAAAAATGCAAGTGTTTAATCTGTCCAATGTAACAACTAGGATATATGCCGGTGAATTAGTTACGATGTGGAAACTGCAACATGCCATTGAAGATATTCTACTCGATCCCTAGCCATGCACCCAAACTGCACCAAGGCGGCCTTCTCACAAATGCCTCACCGTTCCTATGGTGTGTTACACGTTAAAGTAGCCATAGACCATCAAAAATAGAGCCACCAAATTCCACACCCCTTCCATAAAGCCCGATCCATACACCAGTCCACCACCCCTGCCTCTACTTCTCCTTCCTTCCGAAATGGTCAGCTCCACACACACGACAGCCAAACACTAACCAGAAATCTCTGATGCCAGTGGTGCTGGCTCCCTGAACTTGAACAGAAGAACGAAACGGATCGGTCCTTGCCTTTTGCACACACTTGAATACATTTGTCGAGTTTGCTGTTTCTTGGAAGTGGGCTGACAAAACTTGACTGTTTCGCTCGATGACTCCAAAACACATCTGACCTCTGGATATTCACGGTTTCATCTGAACTCCACTTTAAACAAAAGAGGGTTTCAGGACTGCTGGCCCCCGATCTGCTGCAATGCTGCTTTCCTGAATGGCATTGATGGTTGCACAAAGGGATCGGATTAAATACTGGTGGAAAGAAAGGTTGCCGTCCATGCAGGAATGGGAGGACAACATGAATTGATGCTTGAGAGCTGAAAAGTTGTTGTTATATCAGGCGAGGGGATGCCCCTGCAAGTTCATAAGGATCTGTGGTCCGTGTAAAAAAGGTAGAAGACTTGACATATTTGTATCGTATAAAATGTGAGGATAGCGCGACAACATGCCTCTTGAAGTTGGTATCTGTTGGTCATGATACATGCCTTTGTATGAATAGCTAATCAGATTTCATGGAGATTTGGCAGGGAACGTGTTGGAGGGAGGGCAGGGAAAACAGAGACCAACCTAATGGTCAACAACATATTACACTTTTGAGAACACCAAGTTTTTTTTTTTTAAAGTTTTATATAGCGCCAACTAATTCGGAGACATCGGGTATGAGCGCGCTTTACATGAGCACCAATTTCGTTACAGAAGGACACATTCATTTTTGTTAGGCACGGGGAGATTAAGTAATTTGCCCAGAATCACAGGATGTTGAGCGTGGTTGCCGAGACTCGAACCCTGTTCCCCAGCTTCGAGGTCGGCCTGTCTAACCGTAAGGCTACATCCTAACATGAACTCATGGACATCAAGTAACGCCTACCATTCCCACCCAGTCTGCACATTTCTTGCCAGTTCGAGACATGCTGTACAGCTTTTAGATTTTCCCCACCGTTCTCATATTCACCTCTTCCAATCATGTGCCGTTTCGGTTCCAAATGTCCACAACAGGTGAAAGGTCTAATGCATTTGCTACACTTCCTGTGAAGAAGCTGCAACATTACAGCCTCTCAGATCTCAACAAGTACTGGCTAGAACACTGTAGCATTTAGTGACAGCCTCTCGAGACCATCGTTAGAGCTCAGCCTCCCTCTGAGAGATGCCAGCTCAGGGCAGCTCTACCGACACGCTGTATCACTTACCTCTGAATGCATCAATTTCCCCTCACTACCAACAAACACATAATACTATACAAGAACGTTGTTATGAATGACAAAGAAACAAATCAGCTTGGGGCAGAAAAAAAGTCTTAACTTTTGAACAGCGGCGTAATAGTCAGTCTACACCTGTCCTCCTTAATATTTGCGCAGTAGACCCCTAAACAGGTACACACTCCCTGTTCTGCTCAGCCCCTTACACAGTCCCACACCAGGATGCACACAGTAAAACAACAGGGCGGAGGAGGGACATGAGTCGTAACGCATACAAGGAGCCGAGCCACCCCTACACCAGCTTTAGGTACCAAAATACCGCAGGGTCCCTCACACCTCTGGACTCCACTGATACTACACGCGCTCCACCAGCAATAGCAAACCGTATTTCGGTGGAAATGTAATGGTCTTTTCATTTTAAAAAAAGGGTTGTCTATAATGGCAGTGCGCTACCACACAATGCATATTCCACACTATGCCAATCCACTCCACTTTATGCCACGCCACTCCATTCCACAACACTAAAACATGCCACTCCACTCAACGCCCCTATGCTCAAAGACACTGTAAAACGTTACGCTCAGTCTGCGACACAACAGTCCACTCTACAACCCTCTACTCCCCCTACTCGATCTACCCCACCCCAATCTACCCCACTCCGCTACAATACACTCCTCCCTCCCACTCCAATCTACCCCAATCTCACACAAAACTACCCCACTCCACTCGAATCTACCTCACACCACCCCACTCAAATCTACCACACTGAGATTCAATCTACCTCACTCCAATTCGCTACAATCTACCAAATCTTCTCTAATCTACTGAACACCAATCCACTCCAATCCATCACACTCTACCCCACACCACTACAATCTACCCCACTCTGCCCCGGTACAATCAACCCCACTCTGCCACAATCTACCCCACTCCACTCCGCTACAATCTACCAAATCTACTCCAATCTACTGAACACCATTCCAATCCATCACACTCTACCCCACTCCGCTCAGCTACAATCTACCCCACTCCGCTCAGCTACAATCTACCCCACTCCGCTCCGCTACAATCTACCCGACGCCGCTCCGCTACAATCTACCCCACGCCGCTCCTCTACAACCTACCCCACGCCGCTCCGCTACAACCTACCCCACGCCGCTCCGCTACAACCTACCCCACGCCGCTCCGCTACAACCTACCCCACGCCGCTCCGCTACAACCCACCCCACTTCGCTCCGCTACAACCCACCCCGCTCCGCTACAATCCACCCCACTCCGCTACAATCCACCCCACTCCGCTACAATCCACCCCACTCCGCTACAATCCACCCCACTCCGCTACAATCCACCCCACTCCGCTACAATCCAATCTACCCTGTCAGGGACTGTCCTGGACTATGTCGGGGACACAGTCAGGTACTTGGGACTGGGTAGAAAACGTTCACAGAAAGCGTAGTACAGAGCTGCCCAGCATCACACAGGAAGTCATCTGAGGAAAAGGGATACAAAGGGGAAGCCTGTACAAGTGAAGACCCAAAGGATGGGCACTCAAGAGGCAATTTAGCATTCAGAATAACATCCAGGATGGACGTGCAGACATATATACACACACTACAACATTAACACAGGTGTGTGGAATTTAATAAAATATCTACTGGTCCATGGGGCAGGTTGCTTCATAAATCTACTTGTCCTGTAACAAAGTCCACTTGTCCCTTTGGTGCCATGTAGTGCAACGACAAATTATGGCAGCAGTCTTATTATATAAGAGCTCTGATTTAGCTCTCTCCGAGTAGGCCAGGGCTCATACCATAGTAGTGTTTGAATACTTGCAATCCCCTTATGTTGCCACGTTTCTGCAGATCTACATACTGGGGCTGAAGGTAGTGGTAAGCAATAGTTCCAGAGTTAGAATGACCTTTTGAGTCTATGCAGACCTACTAACTTGCATGTTTTAAGGGTTTTCAACAACTCTTTTCTAATCTTTTCCCATACTGAGAAATGTTGGAAATTTACTCCGGACAATGGCATGCGTAAACTTTCTTCCAGAGTTAGGAAAAAAGTAGTTGGAGGGAAAGTGAAATTGCAAACACTCAAATTTTCGCATGAGCAAATCTGCACATTCATATTTGCTCATGCTAAAATGCAGCTCACAAATATTTTCTAGGAGTACTATTTCTTGTCCTACTTCTGTAAATTCTTGGGAATTCGCAAAAGACGTATACCTGCACCTGATGCAAGGGCAAACACCATGGGTGAACTTCTGAGACTTTATTCAATAATTAGACCCCTAACTTAGAAAAATTCTGTCTCTCTCTGTATCAGCTGGCTTCACTGTGAGTGACAGCATTCTGCTCTTTCACAAGGAGCGAATCGGCACACAAAATAGTTTTGTTCAGTGCCAGTCTCTACTGTGGCAGCGTGTGCTTTTTGAGACCCAAAACAATTTGTGCTTTTGCCAAGGTTTGTTATAATCAGCGCCTTGCGACCCTCACGGGTGAGAAGCGGGCTTACACTTCCCTGATTGATTGATTGAGTAAAGCACTCGGGAGTTCCACACGGTAAGACTGAAGCTCAGTAAGTTCCTCATCCACAATTGCTGTTACAGATACTGATTGCAAATACCCACATATAGGATATGCATGCAAGGGCAGGGTCTGTGGAGCTGATACCTATGGTGATGTTAAATGTAACTCAAAGACAATACTCACAGTAAACAAGAAACACCACCAAGGTAATCAGCTGTGCCCACAGATCCTGACGATCAAACAGGAACACGCAAGGTAGTAACAGCAAGGGGGTGGAACTAAACACAAGCACAATAGACAAGGAGCTAGCAAGGAGGAGTGCTTAACAGGAAAGGAAGGAAATCCCAGGGCACACTTGGCAGAAAGCAAGTAACAAACATACAAGGTAATAGAAGCAAGACGGCAGGAATAGAAAGACCGTGAACTAGGAGCTGGAACCAAAGAAATGGGAAGAAAGGCAGGGACTGGAAAAGGATATACAGAAGTGGGGGGGGGCTACAAGGGTATACTATAATAGTATTGAATCAGGAGTCAAGAAAACACAGTAGCACAGAAGGCTGTGCTGGAGCAGGAGCTAGAATGGAGCAAACACTCAAGAGCCAAGGTAGCACTGCAGGCAGTGATAGTTCAGGAACAGGAAATTACTGTACTCAGGAGTCACGGTAGCACTGAAGGCAGTGTCAAGGAAACAGGAAATAGCTACAGCTCAGGAAACAAGGAGTCAAGAGAGCACTACCGGCAATGCAATTCAGGAACAGGAAATAGCTGAAGCTCAGGAAAAAAGAATAATTATAGCTCAGGAAACAAGGTAGCACTTCAAGCAGTGCTAATTCAGGCACAAGGAATAGCTATAGCTCAGGAATCAAGGAACAAGGATTAACTATATACTCCTGTGGCGTCTAATAGCAGACCAAAAGGGAGCCAGCCAAACCGACCGCTCCCTGGAGTCCAGAAAAGATTCGATCCAGCCCATACCCGACTCCTAACTACCAAATTGATGAGGCATTGCAGTAAAATTGAGTGGGAGATGATATTGAATTCTCAACAGGGCCAAGCTGCCTATTTTGCAATCTTTTCGCAACTGAAGGAAGTTTGAAAACCTATACCCACCCTAAAAAATACCCTTACAACCTAAAGACCCGTACCCATACCCAAATCCTAAAAACACCCTTGCCCTACATACATATATACATATATTACCTACTGGCGGTCGCCAGTAGGTAGTTATAGTTAGGACCCTGTTTCCATAGGAAATCCGCAACATTCTATTTGGAATAACTTTGGCGCCGGTCGACGAATCCTCGCGAAATTTTCAAAACTAATGGGGCGCTCCGCTCCGCTCCTACCCTGAAAGTCTCGGGGGGATTCGACAAGCGGGGGCTGAGAAAAAAGGGGGGTCCCAAAACGCGTTTTCCCCATGCATTTTTCCATAGGACTTTTAGACACAGCTACAGCCCGAACGGCTGAACAGAATTACTTGTAATTTGGCAGAGAGGTAGTCCTCAGGTCAAGGAAGTGCCTTTTGTAGGTCTGGTGTAAATCTGTTCAGTAGTTCCTGAGAAAATAGCATTTAAATCAATATATATATCTGTCAGCGCGCTCTGAGCGCGCACCGTAAGCTTACCGTACGCGTACGGTGCCGTGCGCGAGCGCGATTCTGATTGGCTGTTAGATCTTAGTAAACATTCGAATCGGTCGAAACCAGGAAGTGTCGGCCGCCATTTTCTCTCTCGCACTCGGAGGGGTGGAGGAAAAACAAAGTTGGATATCATAAAAAGAGGGCAGGCTAGACAGCTCCTAACCACCTAGCCTTGGTTACGGTGTGCCAGAAGGCCATTCAAGGCCAAAAAATAAGTTTGTTCTTTTTCTGAAAAAACGCCGAATACGCTTACCGTACGCGTATGGTAAAAAATGTATTTAAAAAAACCAAAATCCATATTTTCCCTCCCCCGTGCGCAAAAAGTGCCCGCACGGAACGAACTGCGTGAAGTGGGCGCGCACGGCACGAACGGCGTAAAGTAACTTAGCATTTAAAAAACCGTACAAATTCACTGAAAAAACCATTAGGTTTCACACACGTTATAGTTCGGAATTAGCATTTAAAAAACCTTGCAAATTCACTGAAAAAACCATAGGTTTCACACAAGTTATAGTTAGCTGTACATTTCACTCGTAAAAAAACAATGAAATTCCACGTTATAGTTAGTGCAGGCAACTATAACTCACGCGACCGCAATCCTCTGCTAATGACATATGTGTCTTTATGAAAAAAAAATATTTGTAATATATGTATAGCTAAAATTTAATGGAAGAAGACATGGGCAAATAAGTGTCTAAATACAGTATTAGCATCAGCAGAGGATTGCGGTCGCGTGAGTTATAGTTGCCTGCACTAACTATAACGGGGGAATTTCATTGGTTTTTTATCAGTAAAATGTCCAGCTAACTATAACATGTGTGAAACCTATGGTTTTTTCAGTGAATATATATATATATATATACACATACATACACATATATACATACACACACACACACACACACACACACACACACACACACACACACACACACACACACACACACATATATATATATTCACTGCAAAAACCATAGGTTTCAGGGGCGTTCTAGTTAGCTGGACTTTTCACTCGTACAAAACCATTGAAATTCCCCCGTTATAGTTAATTCAGCTAACTATAACTTGGGCGCCCGCAATGCACTGCTGATGACGTCACATATTACATCACTCATGAAATGGTCAGTGACATCACTCATGACATCACTCATGACATCTCAAATGACATCACTGATGACTGATGAGTGTATATGCAAGTAAATGGATGTTTGATTCTTTATTAGCATGAGTGACTATGTGTGTGAGTAACTATGGATGAGTGGCGTTGTGTAACAGGATGTATAGGTGTATGAGTACATATGATGAGTGAGTACATGTATGAGTGACTGTATAGGACTGGTGGTGAATGAGTGTATGTGGATCTTGGAATTACTGAATAGGTTGTTTTAACTGGTATTGGTATGTCCATTGTTTTGAAAATTTTAGTTTCTATTTTGAATGTGTGTATCAAAAGGTTATATTAGGGGGAGAGGAGGTCTGCCACTTTATCACAAGGGTGATATCATCAGTGATGTCATGAGTGATGTCACTGACCATGTCATGAGTGATGTAATATGTGACGTCATCAGCAGTGCATTTCAATGGTTTTGTACGAGTGAAAAGTCCAGCTAACTATAACGCCCCTGAAACCTATTGTTTTTTCAGTGAATTTCTAAGGTTTTTTAAATGCTAATTCCTAACTATAACGTGCCTGAAACCTATGGTTTTTCAGTGAATTTCAAAGGTTTTGTAAATGCTAATTTCTAACTATGCCTACAGAGATAGGACATGTGAAGAAAGAAGAAAAAACGCACAGAAAGAAAAAAAAGAAATGCAGAAAGAAGCAACAGAAGTCCTCAAAGACGAAGAAAAGTGCAGGAAGAAGGATAACGTGCAGAAAGAACAAACAGAAGAGCGAAGCCTTGTTGCAAAATCATCCTGTACCCTCAACTTTTTCAGACGGATACTGGCAGTAACTGAGTCTGACAAACCAGTCCTAGAGCCAGTGCTATGTTAAAAGACACTCAGAATACAGTGAAAACACCTACATACACTAGGGAACTCTATGTGTTGGGGTCCCCCAGTGATTAGCATGACCTCCTCTGTAAGCCCCTAGTATATACTAGGGCAGGGGATTAAAACTACCTTTTAAAATGCGCCACAGGGCGTGTTTGCACACGTCACCTCAGGCCCCGTTCCCTCCCTTCCCCACTGTGTAAACACGCCCTGTGGCCGTTTTAAGTTGGGAGATTAAGTCCCCCTTGAACCCGGAGGGTCCCTAGGGTCCAACTAACCCACTAGGTACCTCCAGTAAGCGCCACAGAGCTGCGTTGCAGAGAGGCGTAAAAAGTGGCACGGCCTGGACCACCTATCTGCAACGCAGCTCAGTGGCTTTTACTGGAAGCACCTGGTGGGCTAGTTATCCCCCAGGGGCCCTCAGGATTGAAGGGGAATTATTTCCCCAACTTAAAATGCGCCGTAGGGCTTGTTTGCACACGTCACCTCAGGCCCCGTCCCCTCCCTTCCCCACTGTGTAAACACGCCCTGTGGCCGTTTTAAGTTGGGAGATTAAGTCCCCTTAAATACCGAGGGTCCCTGAGGGCCAACTAGCCCACTAGGTACCTCCAGTAAGCGCCACAGAGCTGCGTTGCATAGAGGTGTAAAAAGGGGCGTGGCCTCAGGACACGTGTATGCAACGCAGCTCCTCGGCGCATACTGGAGATACCTGATGGGCTAGTTGGCCCTCAGGGACCCTCAGTATTGAAGGGGAATTAATTCCCCAACTTACAACTGGCCAGGGGGCGCGTTTGCAGAGTGCTGCAAGGAGGGGGCGTGGCCTCCGGCGTGATGCCGGTCTTTTATTTATTTTAATTTTTTTAAGAAGGAGGGCTGTGTGGCCCCCCTTCTTTTTCTAATTTATTGGCGCTGGGGACCCCATCCCCCAGGGTCTGCACCCAAATTTTATTTGTTGAAAAAAATTAATTTGGAAGGGGGCCGCGTGGCCCCCCTCCCAAGGCCTTAATCGGCCCTGGGGACCCCAACCCCCGGGTCATGGCCTTTTTTTAAAAAAAATCTTTAGGAGGGGGGCTGCGTTGCCCCCCTCCTCAGGCCACTTATGGCCCCGGGGACCCCATCCCCCGGGGCCGGCCTTTGTTTTTTATTATTTTTAAAAAGATATATATTTATAGATACACCTAGGACATGCTGGACAAACCGTATGTACCTATCACCATGACGATTTGCGAGATATTCATTAAAAGGCGACTAAGCATACAATTAATCCACGTGGAATGTATTTACACCGCTAGTGAAGCTCTGACGTGTCTGACGCCCTACCGTGCCTAATCCCGACGCACCCGCCGGTGGGTACTCTCCAAGTAGACACCCATGTCGTTTATTTATACAAACATCGGTAGCTATTGATGGGCACATTTAATACACACGCACACCAAGCCATTCAAAGGGGATTCGACAAAAATTCAACCAAACTATGCAAGAAAACCCCCTCACGGTTAATAAAACACACATCCACCGCCGGATGTGTAATACTTTTTATTTTACTCTCTGGAAAGGAGACAAACCTCACTTGAGAGTCACAGCGTGCTCCTGACTGAGCCCAATGCTGTGTTACACCCACCAGTGCCCGCCGAGTGCCACACACCTCTTTGTTGTGTAACACCAGCTAGTGCGTATGCTATGACACTCTCTAGCCCATGTGCAATGTAACACCACCCCGTGAATATGTCATGCCACACTTGCCTTTGCACGGGTTATATTGCCTCATCGAACGTGCCTTCCTCGATGCCTATGTTATAACGCACAGCGCTATGCCATACATATTACAATCTGGGATCCATATCTTTGTCGCAGTGCATATGCAACGTTACACTCCCCAGCACATATTTTATATTACAACTTTAGAGACTAGTTAGGTTAGACAACACTGCCCTGTGCAATATTACACTCCAAGGCGCATATCGCATAGCACCCGCTAGTGCCTGTGCTATCTTGTGCTCTCCAATGAATCGGTCATTGCGCACAATGTATTGCATATTATATTTCACGCCCCGGTTCATCCTATATCACACTTTTTGGTGCATAGTTTATACCATTTACTATATCTAGTTTTCATTTTCAATCGTGCTCTCAGGACTATGTTGTATATAACACTGCGTCCACCTACCCTTTTCACAGGCATTACATTTTGCGATGGGGGGTGGAGGGTCAGGGGGTGTTTCTGCCAAGTGAGCCCAGAGTCACAGTCACAAACGTCCTCTTCTTCCTGAATAAGAGTGAGATTATGCTGCATACTTGTTCATATTTTAAGTAGTTCGCACAGACACACATTTTTAAAACAATAAAGTTCCTAATACCCACCTTCTCTGAACAGTTAGCTTGCTGCCTCATCCACCTCCTCCCTATCCTCTGTTGTCTGAATCCATGGATTAGCCTCCTCCCTCGCATGGTCTGATGTGCTGCCACTGCCCTCCATTTAGCATGATGTACCAGTCCACTCCTCCTGCCTTCCATTGCCCAATTCTATGGCCCATCATTGACCTCCTGCTTAGCCTCTGTGCTTAGCTTGCTGCCCCTATTCTCCTTCCCCCTGCCCTCCGGTGTCTTTGTGCATGCCCCTGCTCCATCCTTTTTGCCCACCATGTTCCATGGACCTGCCACTCCTATCTACTCTGAGTGTTCTGTTGAGCTGCCACTCCCATCCCACCTGTCTAGCATTGTCAGATGACTGTAACCTGTCCCTGCCACCTCCACCCTGCCTGTCCACATGCCATGCCCCTATCCCCTTCCTCTTGTCCTCCATGGTCCATTCTACTGCCACACCCTTCTGCCCTCCCTGGTCTGTTGTGCTGCAACTGCTCCTCCTGCCTGCCCCACGTGGTCTGTTGTGAGGCCCCTTCCCCTGAACTCTCTTGTCTGTGCCCAGGTCCTGACCCTCCAGTCTATCCTCCATGGTCCTTTGTGCATGCCCCTGCACCCTCCTTCTTGCCCATCATAGCCATTGTGCTGCCACTAACCCTCCCGCTTGCCATGCATGGTCTTCTGTGCTGCCATGGCCCCTCCCACCCTCCCGGTGTGGTCAGCTAGCTGCCCCTGACCCCCTCCCACCTTCCCTCCATGGTCTGTGTGTATGCCATCATAGTCTCACTGTTGATCTCCATGGTGTGTCTTGTTTCTAGTGCCCATCCTGCCTGACCTCCATGGTCATCTTGCTGCTCCTGCCCTGCCCCCTTGCCCCCAGCGCTCTGTTTCCATGTGCAGACCCCTATTCCCTCCCTCCTGGCTTGTCTGTTCCATTGTAATGCCCCTGATCCGTCCCTCCTGCCCTTTATGGTCTGTTATGCTGCAGCTTTCTCTCCTGTCTGTCCATTATGGTCAGCTAGCTACCATTGCCTCTTTCCCCTCTGTTCTCTGTTGTCCATGTGCATGGTCCTGTCCCCTCCCTATTGCTTTCTACGTATTGTTGTGCTGAACTCCCGTCCCGCATGCCCTGTGTGGTGTATTGTGCTGCTGCAAACCCTGATGCCTGCCCTGTAGGGTCAGTTTGGTGCACCTCTCCATGTCCCTCCTGTCCTCTGTTATCCGAGTCCATGTCCCTACCCCAATTCCTCCTGCCTACCATGATCCAATGTACTATACTTGCGAACATTTTGAACTTGGTAAGAGGGAGATTTTGAAAAAAAACTGGGGTATTGATTTTCCCCTTTGAGTTACATTGAAAAAGAGGAAATTGTAGACAGGAGGCAGATCAAATAAAGCCCATTTGAGTTTAAAAACATTGGACGTTTCCTGGCTGAAACGGGTCTGTTGGCATGTATGGTTGTACTACCACGCCTCTTCCTTCTGCCCACAATGGTCTATTATATTGCCACAGCCTCTCTTGCCAGTCCTGTATTGCTGGTTTGTTGCCCCTGCCCCTCTTTCCACTGCCCTCCATAGTCTTTTGTGCTGCCACTGCCCTTCCTGCCTGCCCAGTGTGCTCAAATTGTTGGCTCTGCACTCTCCTACCTGCCTTCAATTTTCAGAGTCCGTGCTCCTGGCCTCTGCCTCTCAACAGTATCCCAATGAACAACTAGATTGCTAACATTCTATATTTATTACAAAAGTGTGGAACGCCTGACGTCATCTTGATGTAATCAAAACTGTAATACCTAGAGAATTTCCTTTAGAAATGACATATATGAGAGGGTCTTATTTGCATCAAAATTATGGTTAGTGCTCTAAAAAACAAAAAGGAGGACATATTTTCTGAGTTTTCAAATAGCGACAAAGAATTTTTAAATTATTTGTAATCTTTATGTTTTTTTATCCAGTTGACCACTTGATTAAATGTTGCACTTAGGGGAGAGGATGTGGTGTTACTTCCAGAGCTGCAGACTTTGCAACTGGGGAACCAGGTTGGAGTTTCTGCTTCAGCTCAACATTCTGTGGTTCTGGTCAAATCACTTAATCTCCCCATGTGAACCAACAAAATGAATTTGATCTTGTGTGATGTAACCAATGCTCATGTAAAGCACTCCAATACCTGACAAGTCTGCACTATATAAAACTGCAAATACACAACAAATAAGTGTTTTCCACACTTCTGTCATTGGGCTACATGTGGGCTACATCTGGGTGATATTTGTGCTGCATTTGGGCTCTTTTGCCTCTGGTGGCCATCTTGGGAGATTTATTTGTTATGAAGTTTCCTAATTTCCTCATTTACTGCAGTCTCCTCAGTAGGAAATACTTTCAGTTTTTTACATTGATTCCATCAAGAAGGTATTCAGATATGTCACACATTTGCCAATAAATTCTGAATGTTAGCACTCTAGTTGCTCATTAGATCACTGTCGTAAAGCTACTGCTCACCAGGGAAGTCTGCTGCTGGTATTGAAAGTGCATGTTTCAGTCTGCATGTCAGAATTGTTTTATGAAATAGAAGAGGATTTGAGAAGTCACTCAAAATGTGCCCTAATTTTTCTTTCTGCAGCACTAATCATAATTTCCATGGCAAAATGAACCTCCTCATTTTGTTCCTTTTTATTCCAATCAAGATGGCTTCAGGTGTGCAATACGTTTGTCATAAGTAGGACTGTTAGAGCTCTAGTTGTTCTAAAGAACACTCTGGGAAGCTGCAGTAGAACACAAAAGGAATCAACTGACAGTCTCTGCCCTTGTTGGATGTACATGTTTTACTGAGAATGTCAGACTTCATTCTCACATGACTGAGAAAGATAATGTGAATTTACAGAAAATATGCTCTCAGTTTAGCTTATAGATCATCTTCCAATCCTCTGTGGGAAAAGCATGAGAAAATAGTTTTCTCTCAAACATGATTCATGATATCACAGCAGAAGGCTTTTTCACATGGTAAATTCACCTTAGAACACACCACAATTCCTAAAATGAGTATGGTACCATCAACAAATGATTTATAATGTAACTAAAATCTTAAAACCTTCTATTAACTGCAATGCTTTTTAATGAGGTGCTATCATGTATATTGGTCCCAAGATGGCTGCCAACACTTCTTGGATGAAGTACTGACAGCCAATCAGATCTCACGATGAGATATGTGGTTAGGCTCCGCCCAGATATATCTATCTTTTTAACTCTAATTTTCTCAGGAACTACTCACCGGTTTTACACCATTTAAGCAAAAGGCACGATTCTGAACTGAGGACTACCTCTTTGCCAAATTTGGTGTAATTCCGTTCAGCAGTTCGGGCTGTAGCTGCGTCAACAGGTCCTACGGAAAAATGCATGGGGAAAACGCGTTTTGGGACCCCCCTTTTTTCTCGCCCCCCGCTTGACGAATCATTGTGAAATTTTCAGGATAGGAGCGGACCGGAGCTGGCCAAAAGTTTGGAAAAGTTAGCTGAGATTCGTCAATCGGCACCAACGTTATTCCAAATAGAATGTTGCGGATTTCCTATGGAAAATAGGTCCTAACTATAAATTCTATTTTGAATAACTTTGGTGCCGGTTGACGAATCTTCGCAAGATTTTCAAAACTAATGGGGCGCTCTGCTCCTACCCTGAAAGTCTCGGGGGGGGGGGGGGGATTCGTCAAGCGGGGGCCGAGAAAAAAGGGGGGTCCCAAAACGCATTTTCTCATAGGACCTTTAGTCGAAGGTACAGCCCGAACGGCTGAACAGAATACAGAATTACTTGAAATTTGGCAGAGAGGTAGTCCTAAGGTCAAGGAAGTGCCTTTTGTATATATGGAGTCAATCTGTTCAGTATTTCCAGAGAAAATTGCATTTAAAAGCACATACATATCTATAGCTGCGCACCGTGCGCGCACCCTAATGTGCGCGAGCGTAATTCTGATTGGTTGTTACATGTCAGTCAACGTTCGAATCGGTCGAAATCAGGAAGTGTCAGCCGCCATTTTGTTTGTTTTCAGTGCGAGAGTGGAAAAGGAAGGTGGCGAACGTGAAAAGGGGGCAGGGTGGAGAGTTCCTGACCCCCTAGCCTTTGTCAGGGGGTCCCTGAAGGACCCCGAAGGCAGAAAAAAACATTTACATTTTTTTTTCAAAAAAATCGCGGGGGTGCGCGCACCATGCGTGCACCGTGCGCACACGTTGAAAAACCATTAAAAAAATAAATAAATTAATACGTAGATTATTGAAAAACAAATATATTTTTAAAAAAATTACATACATAACTTAGCATTTAAAAAACCATACAAATTCACTGAAAAAACCATAGGTTTCACACACGTTATAGTTAGGAATTAGCATTTAAAAAACCTTGCAAATTCACTTTACCTGAGCTAACTATAACTTACGCCCTCAAAATGCACTGTTTATGACCTCACATATTACATCACTCATGACATGGTCAGTGATATCACTGATAACATCTCAAATGACGTCACTGATGATATCAAGTGAGTTTAAGTCTTTTCTAAGAGTTTATGATTGTTAAACATACATACTAAGCTACTACAAAAATTAAATTAGTATAGTAGCTGTACTACCAAGGAGTGATACTACTTCTAACATATATTATATTAGTGCATGTGTGACTGTATGGCTCTGTGTGGGAGTGGGTGTCTGAGTGGTCATATGGGTGTATAAGTGGGTGTGTGAGAAGCTGTGTGGGTGAGTGATTGGCTGTGCGAGTGGCTGTATTGGTGAGTAAATTTGTGTCTCAGTGGCTGCATGGTGAGTGAGTGGCTGCTTGGTTAAGTGATGTGGGTGTGAGTGGCTGTATTGGAGAGCTTTTCTGTGTGTTAATGGCTGCATGGGTGCGTGAGCATATATGGGAGTGCTTGTATAGATGTGTGAATGGGTATGTAAGTGGATGTGTGAGTGCTTGTATGGGTGAATGTGTGGCTGTGTTAAAAGGCTGTATGGGTGAGTGAGTGGGTGATTTAGTGGCTGTATAGATGAGTGAGTAGGTGGGTGCATGAGTGGCTCTGTGAGCATGTGGTTACGGGAGTACTTGTATGGGTATGTGAGTGGTTATATAGGCATGAGTGGTTGTATTGCACCGTAAGGATCTGTGTGAGTGGCTGTATAGGTGTGTGAGTTGGCATGAGTGCTTGTATAGATGTGTTAATAAGGATGTAAATGATTGTGTGGGTGAGTGAATGGGTCTGTGAGTGGCTGTATGGGTGGCTGAGTAGCTCTATTACTAGCTGTGTGGGTGGGTGAATGGCTCTGTGGGTAGTTGTAATGATCAGTGAGTGGATGTGCGAGTGAATGTGTGGGTTTGATATTGGGTGTATGGGTGACTGAGAAGGTGGTTACTAGCTGTATGGGTGGGTAAGTGAGTGGCTGTGTGAGTAGTTCAATGGGTGTGTGATTAGTTGCATGGATCAGTGAGTGGTTGTGTGGGTTTGTGAGTAGGGGTGCGAGTGATTCTGTGGATGATGTCATCAGTGAGGTCACTGACCATGCCTTGAGGGATGTATTATGTGAGTGAAATGCGAGCCTAACTAGAACATCCATGTAACCTTTGTTTTGTTCCAGGGAATTTCTACTTTTAATATATTCAATTTTCCAACTATAATGTCCCGGTAACATTTGTGGGTTTTTTTTGTGAATTTCTTAAGTTTTTTAATTTTATTTCCTAACTAACCTCTGAGAGGGAGTGTGTTAGTGAGTGAGTATGTGACTGTCTAAAAGGGTGTGCGAGTGGGTGCACGAGTCTCTGAGTGGATCTCTGAGAAGGGTACACGAGTCTCCCTCTTGGTCTGTGTGTGGATGCATGAGTGTCTGAGTTGACCAGTCTGAATGGGTCCACGAGTAGATGCATGAGTGTCTCTGTGGGTCTGCGAGTGGGTGCATGAGTCTGTGACTAGGTGTGCGACTGAGAGGGTGTGTGAGTGGGTGTACTGCATGCGTCTGTGAGTGGGTGCATGAGTCAATGTATTTTTCAAATTTTTACAGATAATCGCGAATGCACAAAGTTACATGGGGGCCGAGCAGACCGTTGCCTGTTTAGCGACATATTGAACACAAGTGGAGTCCCCGAAAGATCCTTACGTTACTCCCATAGCGTCAGGAAACATCTAACCTGACCCCTTATGTCAAGTTCTGCCATTTCCTTTCAGCCCCGGGGACTGTACCAATAAACTAAAATGGCTCAGGTTGCGGCCAGCCAATCACAGAATTCCTATTGGCACACACATTTACAATTTGTCACGAATTATCCGCGATCGGAGATAAACAAATTTAGATTTCCTTACATTTATCAACAACTACTTAACAGATTTACACCAAATAACAAAAAGCACAGTCGACGGACCAGAAGCGAGCTTTCTACCAAATTTGATGTAATCCGTTCAGCGGTTCCGGCTGCAGCCATGTCAAAAGAATATATATATATATATATATATATATATATATATATATATATATATATATATATATATATATATATATATATATATATATATATATATATATATATATATATATATATATATATATATATATATATATATATATATATATATATATATATATATATATATATATATATATATATATATATATATATATATATATATATATATATATATATATATATATATATATATATATATATATATATATATATATATATATATATATATATATATATATATATATATATATATATATATATATATATATATATATATATATATATATATATATATATATATATATATATATATATATATATATATATATATATATATATATATATATATATATATATATATATATATATATATATATATATATATATATATATATATATATATATATATATATATCACCTACTGGCGGTCGCCAGTAGGTAGTTATAGTTAGGACCACGTTTCCATAGGAAATCCGCAACATTCTATTTTGAATAACTTTTGCGCCGGTCGACGAATCCTCGCGAATTTTTCAAAATAGGTGGGGCGCTCCGCTCCCCTCCTACCCTGAAAGTCTCGGGGGGATTCGTCAAGCGGGGGCTGAGATAAAAAGGGGGTCCCAAAACGCGTTTTTCCCATGCATTTTTCCATAGGACCTTTAGACACAGCTACAGCCCGAACGGCTGAACAGAATTACTTGAAATTTGGCAGAGAGGTAGTCCTCAGGTCAAGGAAGTGCCTTTTGTAGGTTTGGTGTAAATCTGTTCAGTAGATTCTGAGAAAATAGCCTTTAAAATCAATATATATATCTGAGCCAGCTTACGGTGCGCTTACCGTACGCGTACGGTGACGTGCGCGAGCGCGATTCTGATTGGCTCTTAGATCTTAGTAAACATTCGAATCGGCCGAAACCAGGAAGCGGTGGCCGCCATTTTCTCTCTCGCACTCTGAGTGGGGCAGCATAAATGAAGCCCAAAAATGTGTAAAGGGGCAGTATATTGAGATAATAATCACCCAGCAATGATATACGGGCCCCCAAACAACCCACAAGGCCCAAAAAAAATTTTTTTTTTTTTTTTCGAAAAATCGCCGATTACGCTTACCGTACGCGTACGGTAAAAAAATTTTTTTTAAAAAAAAAGTATCCACACTTTCCCCACCCCATGTGCAAATGGTGCCCGAAGGGCACCATTTGTGCATGGCTTATCAATCAAATGAAAACAATAAACAAAACATTTCACAACGATGCGCATAATATGTCCCCCATGTGCGCACGGTGCGCGAAGCGCATCGTGCGTACATGGCCCATCTCGCATAATGTGGGCACGCGGTGCGCACAGCGCACCGCTTGACCACCGTGCGTGCATGGCACTAACTGCGTAAAGTGGGCGCGCGGTGCGCGAAGCGCACCGTGCGCGCACGGAACGAACTGCGTTAACTGGCCGCGCACGCCACGAATGGCGTAAAGTAAGTTAGCATTTAAAAAACCGTACAAATTCACTGAAAAAACCATAGGTTTCACACACGTTATAGTTAGGAATTAGCATTTAAAAAACCTTGCAAATTCACTGAAAAAACCATAGGTTTCACACATGTTATCGTTAGCTGTAGATTTTACTGATAAAAAAACCAATGAAATTCCCCCGTTATAGTTACTGTAGGCAACTATAACTCACGCGACCGTAATCCTCTGCTGATGACATATGTGTCTTTATGAAAAAAAAATATTTGTAATATATGTATAGCTAAAATTTAATGGAAGAAGACATGGGCAAATAAGTGTCTAAATACAGTATTAGCATCAGCAGAGGATTGCGGTCGCGTGAGTTATAGTTGCCTACAGTAACTATAACGGGGGAATTTCATTGGTTTTTTATCAGTAAAATCTACAGCTAACTATAACATGTGTGAAACCTATGGTTTTTTCAGTGAATATATATATATATATATATATATATATATATATATATATATCCAACAAGCTGTCTCCCACCTCCGACCGGCGAGGAAGAAGCACACGGACACCAACTCGTGCTTCACAGGAATTTAATGTCAATCAGCACCCACACAGCACAGTATATACACACACACACACACACACACACTACACTTACTTGCAAATAATTACATTTTCGTTGTAAAGGCATGCATGGTAAAAGCATATATTAATTGTAAAAATATGAGTGGTAAAGATGCATGCGTTGCAAAGCCTGCGTTGAAATAACATGCGTGCTTCCGACCATGTTGTAAATGCAGTTTCCTCTTAAATTACACAGCAGGTTCCCCAAAACCACGACTGAATGCCCAAGTTGCTGTGAGTCCAAGGCCATGTTCTACCTCAACATGGCTATGTCTGCTGATTAGTGCTTTTGAGACAGTGTTGTGAATTTGAATGGATTGGGAAACAAAATGTACATGACAAAACAGGCATTGGGGGCTTATGTAGAGCTCTAAAGCCGATAACTGCACCACATCGAGGTTTATTGACCTAGCTATGGCCATAACAGAGAGCCACCGGAAATCACCCCCAGTTCCTTAAATTTCTAAATAGCAGTTTAGCTTTATAAACTGGAATAAGCAGAAGACAGCACAAACAGACAACTGAGGTATAGGGGGGAGGAAACCTATCAAGTGCCAGATTGGAACAAAACACTGCTGCAAATCAATCTCAAATCAGGTGATATACCACCGTAAACTGGACATATTAAAGGCTATTTTGTGAACAATGGTATGATCTACCTTAACTGGGCCAATTTGTCCTGCTGATGTGATATCTATTTTTATGGCACCTGCCTTCTGCTGAAAATTGTACACAGAATAAGACTATGTTTTGCTTGGACATTGCACATTCCCGATCCACCGAAAGCTTCAACTTTGTTTTTTGGTTCCATCTTTCAGCCTATTGTTTAATTCCTGCTCAATACTGAACATAATGTTAGACCTGACATACGCTGCTGTAACTCTAGATATGTATTGAATAGTATGCATTTATTCTGAATACAGCTAATAATCAGGGCCAGCTACAGAACTAACACTACAAAATTTTGAATCATGGGTGATGATCTCTGCATCTTCAACTAAGCAGACTGCAGCCTACTTGATTTCTCAACACTACTGGATACAGTGAACCAAACCATGCTCTTGGAAATCTTGAACAGGAGAAATGGTATTAACCAAATGGTTCTCGGTTGGTTTTCTGGATGCAGGAAATTTTATCACATCACTCCAATCACAAACTCAGTAAAATGGCATAGAGTCGAAGCAAGGAGCAAACTTAAACTTGCTTACATCGTCCATAAATCCTTTCTCTCAGAATCCACAAACTCCTAATGCAAAAAGCTACTCATCTAATATGGACAAAAGAAACAAAGAAGCTCAGACACAATTCTGCTCGAACCTCCTATCTGCAAAAACTATCACTGAATCCTTCAAACAGTGCACCAAAACTGTACAACTTTCGGTCCCCGGCCATAAGAGCAAATCTCTCTTATAACACTTTCAAAGGGGAATTCGAAATGTTCCTGGTCAATGAACACTTTATATATAAACCCAGTGATCAAAGAAGCTATATTGGCTCCTAATCTATTGGTTAAAGGTTACTCTTCAAAGGCAAACACACAGTAGCTAATCTTTTTTCCCGAGAAGGAAGTCTGTATCATGATCTTCATGGGAATTTTGCTCTGTGCTATATAAAACTACAAATAAACTATAAATAAGCTCAAGTAAACTGCAAGTTTTCCCACCCATGTACATGTCACTCACCAAAAGATTCTTGAGATGCCCAACATGTACTCCATCCCCAATGTTTCAGTGCATTCTACTATACATACACACACACATTACATCTACCACAACCCCACCCCCCAAATACTCTGTGATAACAAGCCCCACAGTACATCATTTTGCCACAATCTCCAGACATCCCAATCAAGATTGATCTAGCTAAGTAGCCTCAGAAGAAGTACCTCTTATCAATTAAGTGGCCCATCTTCTACACATTACATAAAAGCTGCCCTTTTGAACAGTAGGTTAGCAGTATAATGCCAATTCCTCATTTGTAATCCTCTAGGGCTGTGAATTTGACACTAACACTCACGGAAATCTAGCTCTGTTCATCCCCATGCAACAATTTTATCTTTTTCCACAACAAGGCTACAAGATCCTCTGCCTCAACAGAGAAGAACCAACACTATAGTGAATGACCTTATCAAAAGAGTGTCACTTAAATGTAAATTGACTAACACAATGAACCCTTCTTGTTCCAATGCCTTACTGCGAAAATTACAAACATGACATATAAACCACAGAGGTGTAATATCTTACAGTGCAAACTTGAAAGTAAAGAGAGTTTGATCAGTGGCTTCCTGGATTACAGGTCAGATCAACTCATCTACACTTGTGATCAGATTTTCATTAGCAATTTAAACAAACTGTCACTGGGAAAATGGCAAAGATATCTGCTTGTGTGCTTCCAGCTGGACAACATACTTCTATAGATTTGATCCATTACTACCCACAATGAAGGCTCTAACCTAGACGCAGTCTTTGTAAAGAAACATCACATGCATCTCTCTAATCTTCACAAACTGGATTGGTCAAAAGTCTTCAATCCTTTCAAAATCCTGACTGTCACAAACCCTCACCATGCTAAACTGAAGACAGAAATGATAAAATCTAGACACTTCAAACACAACAGGCGTTGACAAAGCTAAATAGTCTGGTTTCTTTCAATCTGCAAACAGAGATATGCAAAAACGAGCACAGTTTATTTGTGCTGAGCCTCTGTTCAACCTTCCTTTTTCTGTGTTTGCCAAGAATGTGCCCTGTTTTTTAATTGCCTAAAGCCCAATTCTTGCAGGAGGGAGGCTAGAACCTCCTCTATCCAAGTTCCAAATGCCCACCATTATAGGTCATATGCACTGAAACAGTCATGGATATCACACAATGAGAAAGAGGGTATGCAGGTCATTCCTTATAGAGTTGTCCTGCCGCGGGGACGTTCTTTTCTAACCTTTTTCTGCCTTCTGGAGCCTGCCACTTGCCCCAGTTTGTCACAGGACCACGCCACTATCGAGGACTGCACCCACGCTGCTACGAGGACGAGGGTGAGGGTGAGGGACTACAACACCCATCAGCCTTAGCGGCGTGCTTGCCGCCAAACATCTAACACGCCAGGAGGCGCTCTAAAGAAGGTCAGAGCTCCCGCAGCGCAGGCGTGCCCGGGCCAAGGGCGGGGCCGTCTGAGCCCGTCAGAGACCGAAGGAGGCCGGGCAGGGCCACTTTATTGACACTTTATGTCCCTGGGACGTTTTGCTCTGACTTACCAAGGTACTGAGGTACTGCGATACTGTGATACTAACACAGCTAACAGAGTTTGCTTTTAGGGGGTACATAAAAAAAAAAAAAAAAGAGTATTCTTAAATCCCGAACTGGGCAGGTAGTAGGGACATTGGATGACTTCTTATTGAGGGCTGAGTCGGCACTCATCCATGAGATCGAACTTACAGAGCGCAGACTATCCCTAGAGCCCCAAAGCTCTGACAATCGATCTGCACCCACCACCCCTGTGCCACTAATGAACCCAGAACATAATACCTCTCATACCAGCTTGTTGCATTCCACTGTTTCGGACCTCGAAACTATTAATGCCCCCGAGATAATTGATAAATCAACTAGACCAAATGTAACTACAAGGGGTCAAAAAGCAAAATCTAGTCATGAGAATAGTCTTGCACCAAATGACAAAAAATGTTCAAACAAAAGTTTGAAAAAAGGCGCACTATCCACCTGCCCTATGAGGTGCAACTTGGTAGATCTATAAAAGTAAACAAGTGTATTTAGTACATCACTCTATTAAACAAAGGTAAAACGAAAAGCACCTATGGTGCCTATTTTAATTCAAGTTATAAACAGCATCTTGAGTGAAAAATAAAGTAAACTGAACTATAGGTATGTTATGAAACAAATTTGACAATTGCAATTGAACAAGAGACAGTAATGGTGAAACTTAGAGACAAAACAGTAGTTTGTGAATCTTCATGAATTTCTGAGATTCTTCTTTATTTTCTTAACGTATTCAAAAAGAACGTCAGGTGTCCCAATGCATTTCGGTGTGACACACACCTTCTTCAGGGGAATACTGTAACAATATATACATATAAGTATATAAGTCAATTCGAAATGAAAACAATACTAGTATCAAAACCAACTTATATGTATGTCCAACTGTAACATTAATTTGCATTTTATAACCCTTAGTATCCAGTGCTAACCAGCCATTGTGCAGCATGCAACTGCCGTGAAACTCGTTTTTTAAAAAGAAGCGAGAAAGGGATGTAAAGAGTAAAACTAGAAAGAAAAGAAAAGAAGATTTTAATAAAGTTTATTGAAGATTGACAACCAAAAAAGTAAAGCTAAGAAATACCAGAATGACACCAGTGGGTTTTGAATCGTGATGCCTATCATGAAACGGTTAACTATCTCAAAAAGTGCCCGTCAAAGTGAAAAGTGGATTCTGGTGCATTACGTGCTCAAGTGAAACCGAAGGAACCACCGTAACCAAACCATAATAGCCTGCGGAGGACTCACCTCCCAGCGTTCAAATGAAAAACGACACACAAGAAAGGGTCCAGATCGTCACTCACACGACCTGTATTGCGGAAATGGAAAAGGGCGTTCTAGTGTTACCAAAAAATAGACTCGTGAATTAAACGGAAGGGGAACAGTGTGCCCAAATTTAAAGTGCAGCTTACTTCGCCTCATCCATAATGCATATACATCCAACTTCAAAACGACTTAAGCGTAGCGATGAACCTTGTCCGAAAACGTCTAGGATTAAAAAATAGTGCACAAATGGTACCGTTAGCTAAATGCGTGCCGCGACCAAGATTCAAAGTGATTAAGGTTAACTATGAAAGACCCATAAGTTGTCACCACTACACATACCTTTTAGTACAACGTGCTGTGCGATCTAGAAATGGTCATATCTTCGAATGGCAAAGATTCGATGTGGCTAGAAGCGTGCGAGTGCATATTTAAAAGCTATGAATATCATGTGACCAAAAGGAAACTTGTGAACATCGAAAGAGGACTATTTCGGGCGCCATGTCGGAACGGGTGCCTAATCATAAACACGGTCCCAGTGAAAGATAAAAGTAGACAATAGAGGGTAAAGAGAACGTGAAAGAACAAGAAAGAGAACATGAAAGAAAAAACCGTTTCAAAAGTATCTAAAGAAGTAGATGGCAAGAATGCCATGTAAGAAAAGTTTGCTGGAATATGCACGCCAAGTGCATAGGTGAAATCACATTAACAAGCATGAAACAAATGTTAAACAAATATGAAAAAAATGCAATCTTCAATATTTAACAGTGAAACAGCTGTGAAATGTTGTTATCATGCAACCATACTTAATCACAGAAAATGTATCAGTTCTATTTTGTCATTCAAACCCCCAGGGCTCATGGTCTGTAAAAAACGTATCCAGAATGTTTCTCTTTGAGCCAAGTGCCTATTGGGGTCAGCATGTAAGAGATCGGATATCTGCTCAAGAACAGTGAAACGAAGTTGGGGTATGGTATGCTTGTGTGTGTTCCAATGTATTGCTAAACAAGATTTCTGATTAAAAGTGCGAATAGCACTTTTGTGTTCAGTTACCCGTATTTTTACTTTTCGGGTTGTTCTCCCCACATAAACTTGGCCACAGGGACATTTGATAGCATATACTACCATCGCTGTGTTGCAGTCTGAAGAATGTTTTAGCTTAATCGATTTGCCCGTAAGTGGATGTGTAAAGGTATCACCCACCATGACATTCCCACAATGACCGCAATTGTAACATTTACGCATCCCTGAGTGTTTGAGCGTGTGTACATTGGAAGTTCTTTTGGCCAAAATCTCTCTGATGTTCTGAGATCTAGAGAAGGCGAAAATGGGTTTGGCATGAAAGACATTCGTGAAATCATTTTCTTGCTCTATAATCTCCCATCTCCTAAGGATACTCCGTTTAATCGCCATAGCTGATGTGGAAAATTTTAGAACACAAACTTCACGTTTGGACTCAGGTTTTTCAGTTTTTTTCAATAATTGCATTCTGTCCATACTGTACGCCTTATGCTTCGCCGAGTCCAGAACAGGTGCTGGATAACCTCTGTCTAGGTATTGTTGATACATAATATCGGTGTCAATTTTCCCTTGGTCATCATCAGAACTGATTCTGCGCACCCGAATAAACTGAGATAAAGGTAAATGGTTTTTCAGGGATTGTGAGTGAAAACTCCGAAAGTGTAATGCGTTATTCCTATCGGTTGGTTTCTTGAAAATCCTGGTTGTTAATGTAGAATTGCGTTTTTCAATCTGAATATCCAAATAGTTGATGGTGGTGTCATTGATGGAATGTGTGAATTTGATTTGAGGATGACAGTTGTTCAAGCTTGAAATTGCATTCTCCAAAGCTTCTTTGGTACCCCGCCATAAAACCAAAATATCATCAATGTATCTGAGATACAATAGTAGATGTTCTGTCCAAGAACTGTTGTTCAAAACATGCTCGTCCTCAAATTTGGCCATGAAGATGTTGGCATACGTGGGTGCCCCAGTAAAACCCATTGACGTACCAGTCTTTTGCAGATAGAACTGTTGCTTCCAAGAAAAATAGCTGTGGTATAGGCTGAATTGAAGTAACTCAAGCAGAAAAATATTCAAGGTTTCTGCGTAGTCATGTCGAAGCAACATCCATTCAACCGCCTCAATTCCTTCCCCATGGGGGATTGAGGTGTAGAGGGCTGTGACATCTATGGTAGCCAGGAGCACATCTTCTGTGTTGGGTAGCACGACTTTTTGAAGTTTGTTGAGGCAATCCGTGGTGTCTTGTACATAAGTTACCCATTTCTGAACCAACGGTTGTAAAAAATGGTCGATGAATTTACCTAATGGTTCGTGTAGCGAACCGCAACCTGCCACAATGGGGCAGGTTATGTTTTAGATAATTCTCATCTAAAACATAGGTGTGCAGTTTGTCTAATCTGTCACTATTGTTATTTACTTATCAGCCTCACTTTTGACAACTAGCACCCAACATGGATTTCGATGACATTTCCCATTTAACCACTAACCAAGCAGAGACAAAAGGTTATTCTGCTGAAGAAGCAGAAAACATATATTCCCTTATAGATGAGACACGGGCTTTTCAAGCCCCATCCGGATCAACCAGCCAATTACTCAAACAATTACACTACACATTGAGGCGGGAAATCAATCAAAGATTGCATGCAACCACACTTATACAGTATCACAAGGCCAAGCGGATCCCGAGAGGGTTACGCATAGCACTAAGACCCATGTTATTCAAATTTAATAAACCGTTCATGAACAAATGGTTTGCAATTTTGAATAAATGCTCCTTAGATCTGATTTTATTGATAGTTGAGGAACTATCAGCTATCTTAAAAGAACTAGAAGTAGAGATTAAGGACCTGAAAGATGACCTATCACAGAGATTATCGTCTGAGGAATTACAACAAACTTTAAAAGACATGAATGATAAATTGGATGAACACGCAAAAGAAGTGCATGACCGCAAATTGCGGAAATTTCGAAGGGACACTATTGATTATAAGCTCGATGAGGTGTACACCTGGGCAGAGGTGTACGCCCAAAGAAGAACTTTCCGTAAACCTGAGGCCACGACTTCTGAAGAAAGTATTGCGACTGAGCAAGACACACTTCCCACTCGCACTCCTTTGGTTACTACTACTACTGAGAGCACTCCTTCTACGAGTGGTATGACCAAACAAACTCCTTTTTTAGACCTGGGTCGGACGTCCAACCATCCCCCAGAGGGCACCTTAACAACGGGAGGCGCTACAGGCGAATCAGGAGGGGAAAAGGCTCCAAAAAAGACAACAGCAAACGGAGGCCGACGGAATCCTCGGAGGAATTAATCATGAATATATCTAGTGTTCAGTTGAAACCCATCGAAAAAACCTTACTTAACAAGGGTATGTCTTTCGTGCCAACGTATCGCACTCATGCACTGGAAACAGAAATTGCACTGTTTAAATTCACCCGAAAACTCAGACTACGGTGGTTCTTTCATAACATCGTACAGGATTCATCTAGCATCTTAGCAGAGGACATCGCATCAAAAAAATTTAGGCCCAAAAGTACATTCATGGCACCGACCAGTCACAAGGCCATTGATCTATTTGAAACTCTTGTGAAGAAAGACCTTCTACATTCTCATCAAGCTACAACAATCAAGAGCAACTTAAGTCAAAAAGAATGGGTAACACTCAGAAACTTAGCCTCCAACAGAAGCCTAACTTTCCAACCGGCTGACAAGGGTGGCGCCCTAGTAATCATGGACACTACTTTCTATGAGGCCAAAGTGGATCAGCATGTTTCGGATACTGACACGTACTTGGTTCTAGACACAGATCCTACTGACATCTTTCAGAAAACTTTGTCGTCGATACTGACAAAAGCCAAAGATTTGAATTGGATTAATGACAATACTTTCAGATTCTTAAGTAACAACTACCCTAAAAGGCCACACATATACATGCTTCCCAAGATGCATAAGAACCCGACAGACCCCCCCTTTCGCCCCATTGTGGCAGGTTGCGGTTCGCTACACGAACCATTAGGTAAATTCATCGACCATTTTTTACAACCGTTGGTTCAGAAATGGGTAACTTATGTACAAGACACCACGGATTGCCTCAACAAACTTCAAAAAGTCGTGCTACCCAACACAGAAGATGTGCTCCTGGCTACCATAGATGTCACAGCCCTCTACACCTCAATCCCCCATGGGGAAGGAATTGAGGCGGTTGAATGGATGTTGCTTCGACATGACTACGCAGAAACCTTGAATATTTTTCTGCTTGAGTTACTTCAATTCAGCCTATACCACAGCTATTTTTCTTGGAAGCAACAGTTCTATCTGCAAAAGACTGGTACGTCAATGGGTTTTACTGGGGCACCCACGTATGCCAACATCTTCATGGCCAAATTTGAGGACGAGCATGTTTTGAACAACAGTTCTTGGACAGAACATCTACTATTGTATCTCAGATACATTGATGATATTTTGGTTTTATGGCGGGGTACCAAAGAAGCTTTGGAGAATGCAATTTCAAGCTTGAACAACTGTCATCCTCAAATCAAATTCACACATTCCATCAATGACACCACCATCAACTATTTGGATATTCAGATTGAAAAACGCAATTCTACATTAACAACCAGGATTTTCAAGAAACCAACCGATAGGAATAACGCATTACACTTTCGGAGTTTTCACTCACAATCCCTGAAAAACCATTTACCTTTATCTCAGTTTATTCGGGTGCGCAGAATCAGTTCTGATGATGACCAAGGGAAAATTGACACCGATATTATGTATCAACAATACCTAGACAGAGGTTATCCAGCACCTGTTCTGGACTCGGCAAAGCATAAGGCGTACAGTATGGACAGAATGCAATTATTGAAAAAAACTGAAAAACCTGAGTCCAAACGTGAAGTTTGTGTTCTAAAATTTTCCACATCAGCTATGGCGATTAAACGGAGTATCCTTAGGAGATGGGAGATTATAGAGCAAGAAAATGATTTCACGAATGTCTTTCATGCCAAACCCATTTTCGCCTTCTCTAGATCTCAGAACATCAGAGAGATTTTGGCCAAAAGAACTTCCAATGTACACACGCTCAAACACTCAGGGATGCGTAAATGTTACAATTGCGGTCATTGTGGGAATGTCATGGTGGGTGATACCTTTACACATCCACTTACGGGCAAATCGATTAAGCTAAAACATTCTTCAGACTGCAACACAGCGATGGTAGTATATGCTATCAAATGTCCCTGTGGCCAAGTTTATGTGGGGAGAACAACCCGAAAAGTAAAAATACGGGTAACTGAACACAAAAGTGCTATTCGCACTTTTAATCAGAAATCTTGTTTAGCAATACATTGGAACACACACAAGCATACCATACCCCAACTTCGTTTCACTGTTCTTGAGCAGATATCCGATCTCTTACATGCTGACCCCAATAGGCACTTGGCTCAAAGAGAAACATTCTGGATACGTTTTTTACAGACCATGAGCCCTGGGGGTTTGAATGACAAAATAGAACTGATACATTTTCTGTGATTAAGTATGGTTGCATGATAACAACATTTCACAGCTGTTTCACTGTTAAATATTGAAGATTGCATTTTTTTCATATTTGTTTAACATTTGTTTCATGCTTGTTAATGTGATTTCACCTATGCACTTGGCGTGCATATTCCAGCAAACTTTTCTTACATGGCATTCTTGCCATCTACTTCTTTAGATACTTTTGAAACGGTTTTTTCTTTCATGTTCTCTTTCTTGTTCTTTCACGTTCTCTTTACCCTCTATTGTCTACTTTTATCTTTCACTGGGACCGTGTTTATGATTAGGCACCCGTTCCGACATGGCGCCCGAAATAGTCCTCTTTCGATGTTCACAAGTTTCCTTTTGGTCACATGATATTCATAGCTTTTAAATATGCACTCGCACGCTTCTAGCCACATCGAATCTTTGCCATTCGAAGATATGACCATTTCTAGATCGCACAGCACGTTGTACTAAAAGGTATGTGTAGTGGTGACAACTTATGGGTCTTTCATAGTTAACCTTAATCACTTTGAATCTTGGTCGCGGCACGCATTTAGCTAACGGTACCATTTGTGCACTATTTTTTAATCCTAGACGTTTTCGGACAAGGTTCATCGCTACGCTTAAGTCGTTTTGAAGTTGGATGTATATGCATTATGGATGAGGCGAAGTAAGCTTTTAATCCTAGACGTTTTCGGACAAGGTTCATCGCTACGCTTAAGTCGTTTTGAAGTTGGATGTATATGCATTATGGATGAGGCGAAGTAAGCTGCACTTTAAATTTGGGCACACTGTTCCCCTTCCGTTTAATTCACGAGTCTATTTTTTGGTAACACTAGAACGCCCTTTTCCATTTCCGCAATACAGGTCGTGTGAGTGACGATCTGGACCCTTTCTTGTGTGTCGTTTTTCATTTGAACGCTGGGAGGTGAGTCCTCCGCAGGCTATTATGGTTTGGTTACGGTGGTTCCTTCGGTTTCACTTGAGCACGTAATGCACCAGAATCCACTTTTCACTTTGACGGGCACTTTTTGAGATAGTTAACCGTTTCATGATAGGCATCACGATTCAAAACCCACTGGTGTCATTCTGGTATTTCTTAGCTTTACTTTTTTGGTTGTCAATCTTCAATAAACTTTATTAAAATCTTCTTTTCTTTTCTTTCTAGTTTTACTCTTTACATCCCTTTCTCGCTTCTTTTTAAAAAACGAGTTTCACGGCAGTTGCATGCTGCACAATGGCTGGTTAGCACTGGATACTAAGGGTTATAAAATGCAAATTAATGTTACAGTTGGACATACATATAAGTTGGTTTTGATACTAGTATTGTTTTCATTTCGAATTGACTTATATACTTATATGTATATATTGTTACAGTATTCCCCTGAAGAAGGTGTGTGTCACACCGAAATGCATTGGGACACCTGACGTTCTTTTTGAATACGTTAAGAAAATAAAGAAGAATCTCAGAAATTCATGAAGATTCACAAACTACTGTTTTGTCTCTAAGTTTCACCATTACTGTCTCTTGTTCAATTGCAATTGTCAAATTTGTTTCATAACATACCTATAGTTCAGTTTACTTTATTTTTCACTCAAGATGCTGTTTATAACTTGAATTAAAATAGGCACCATAGGTGCTTTTCGTTTTACCTTTGTTTAATAGAGTGATGTACTAAATACACTTGTTTACTTTTATAGATCTACCAAGTTGCACCTCATAGGGCAGGTGGATAGTGCGCCTTTTTTCAAACTTTTGTTTGAACATTTTTTGTCATTTTCTAGGGCCTGTGTAGGGGTTGCACCGGCCACAAAAAGGCAGCACCTTTGATTAACTTATGACTACTGTCAGTACTTCTTGCTTAATTCTCATCTAAAACATAGGTGTGCAGTTTGTCTAATCTGTCACTATTGTTAATAGTCTTGCACCACCATCTAAGAAAAGGAAGGGGCATGGCCCTCAAACAAAATCATCCTTTGCTAAAGTCATCAGGACGTAGAACTAAACCTGCAGATAAAGAGCCTAACCAGGGGCCTATCCCAGTATCAAAGGAGGCAGTATTAACAGGAATACTTCCGACCCAGAAGAAAGACTTTTGGAAAAAGTTGGAGTTAATGGTCTCAGCCATACTGGACCCAATAGTGCAAAAGTTAACCCAAATGGAGGTTAGGCTAGCCAACCTTGAAAAACCTGTGGCCAGCATCTCCTCAATTCCTCTTGATAATTTCCGAAACAGGGCTGAGGTTATTCCTGCTAACAATCAACTTGAGAGTAATATTATGTATGGGGTTGTGCATCACCCAAAATCCCATTTAAATCTTACTTCTAGATCAACCAATGCGGTTCAGGATGACCGGTCATGCCCAAGAGTAGTACCCACTTTGTCAAATGGCACTGAGACCCCACAACTGATAGATGGTCTGACGACTAGGCATGCCCCAACTACACACGCACCAGGTAGGGCCGTCCCCGACATGGATAGTTGTATCCAAGAGGAGAGACTTTAGACCAGAGGTACCCTAAGAAGCCAGTTTTCTGACCAAAGAAATGCTCGTAGTCAAATCACTAATCTGCACCTACCACCAGAAGTAACGCCATATACTGTGGTGTTGGCTAATGTTCCCCCCCTTGTTGCCTGGTGACACTGAGCACTGGTCAACCTTGAGAAATAAATCACTACACTTTCTAAGTGCAAGAACGGGGATAAACAACTTGTTCTCAGAATTTAAAGATGGCACGTCGGATTGGTGGAGTAGGAGAGTCCAACAAGACCTTACCCAGAGATTGTGTAGTACTAACATTCAGGTCTCCGGGCTTGGCCCAGGCAATACTAGATAGGGGTGGCACGTGGCCCGTAAGGGCAAAGGGGATAATTATTCTACCGCTGGGGTTTTTCTATCAACCATCTAGATCCCCATGGTATATCGACGAGGAGGATAGATTAACGTGGGCAAACCAGCAAAGTATTCAGTTCCAGTCAGTAATTGCTTTGATATGCTGAATACCCTGGAAGACATTGACTGTATTGTATTGTATTTATATAGCGCACTGTAACCCAAAGGCATCCTGGCGCTGCGGTAAGGTTCTTCTGCCGATCTGCTTGCGGGCTAACTGATTAATGAGCTAAAGCCTGCACCCTAGGGAAAAGCCACGTTTTTATACTTCTCCTGAACTTCAATAGATCTTGTATCTGTCTGAGCTCCACTGGTAGGCTGTTCCATAGGCGTGCTGCAGCATAGCTGAAAGCTCTTCCTCCTGATTTAGCTTTCTTAATCCGGGGTATATTAATCAGCCCGGTCGAGGAGGACCGAAGGCTGTGGGTAGGGGTGTACCAGTTGAATTTAGATTGCATCGATAACGGTCCCATCCTATGCAGGGCCTTGAAGACGATGCACAGTGATTTAAACTATCCTCTGGAATACCGGAAGCCAATGTAGCTCCGACAATGCCAGGGATGTGGAGGATTGTCTAGGTCTGGCTAAGGCCAGCTTCGCTGCAACCGTTTGAACTCTTTGGAGTCTCCCAATCAAGTACCTAGGAGACTCCAACAGTAGCGCGTTGCCATAGTCCAGGCGGCTCAGAATGATACTCCTTATAATCAGTGCACGTGCCGGATATGGGAGTAGTGGGAGAATCTTCCGGAGGACCCTAATAATCGAGAAACTACTTCACACAATTCTATTGACTTGGTTTTCAAGGTTCAATTTGTTATTAAACATAACCCCGAGATTGCGTACCATTGTGACCGGTAGCAGAGGTGTCTCTGTGGGCATGGGCAAGAATCCGGGGGGGGAGAGAACAGGAAAGTTTCCCTGCCGCACAGCAGAGAATCTCTGTTTTTTCGCAGTTAAACTGCAGGGAGTTATTTTTCAGTCAGCGTACTGTATCTGTCATGCAGGCATGACATTTTTCCAAAGAGCCCGCTTGGTCTCCTTCCAATGATACAATAAGCTGAGTATCGTCAGCATAATTTACCAAGCTGACCCCGTATGATGTAATGATTGTGATCAGGGGGCTCATGTAGGCATTAAAAAGTATTGGGCCAATTGCTGAGCCCCGGGGGACCCCATGCCTGATTTCCACAAATTCCGAACGGAAGGAGTGGAGGGCCACCGCCTGGAGTCTAGATGTTAAATAGGATCGAAACCACTCTAGTGCTACCCCTCCTACCCCAACTGTTTCCAAACTGTCCAGGAGGACTGTGTGGTTGAATGTGGCGAATGCGGCAGACAGGTCCAATAAGATCAGTATGGCCGATTGTCCCCTGTCTGCCCGCATCCTAAGTTCTTCCAGAACAGTCACCAACGCCGTTTCGGTCCCATGACCAGGACGAAACCCGAACTGCACATCCTCCAGCTTGTTGTTGTCCTCCAAATACTGAGAGAGTGCTCTATTCACTAACCGTTCTAGGATTTTGACTGGGTATGGAAGAAGTGATATGGGACGATAATTTTTGGGGCATGCTGGATCAAGTGTGGGTTTTTTCAGCAGTGGTGTAATCACTGCTTGTTTCCAGCTAGCCGGGACCTGTCCGCTGCTCAGTGATCGATTACACAGCTGTCGTAGTATTGGAAATAGTTCGCCTCCCAGTGCCTTCCAGGTTTTGGGAGGGATGGGGTCCAGGGGGGATCCAGACGATATTCCTAGGGCTAGTTTGTTGAACTCCTCCTCAGAGGGGGGCTCGAAATATTTCAGATGGGCCCCATGAGCTTCCAGCTCTATCTCCCCTTTCCTATTATTTTGCTTACTTGCCCCTGGCTGCCCATCTGTCTCTGCGGGTACGTCCGTGTCCAGTCCTTCTATAATTTTCTGTATTTTTTCATCGAAAAAGGTGGCTAGTTTGTCACAGAGATCTTGACTGGGTGGGGTGCCATTATTAGTACACTCGGGGCTAGTGATGTCCTTCACAATCTTAAAAATACCCCTGGTACTATTGGATGCCTTCAGGATGGTTTTGGCATAATATTCTGCCTTGGCTTTTATAATTTCTTTTTTGTAGTTAGCTAATTTCTCCTTCCAGAGGGCTTTGTCTAGGTCTGTATAAGCCTTTCTCCACTGTCGCTCTGCCAATTTACAACCCCTTTTTTCCGTCCTTAGTGTTTCATTGTACCATGGGGTGGTCGGTCTCCCCGACTTTCTGATTTTTTTTAATCGGCGCAATCCGATCAAGGGTGTCAGTGATATGCCCGCAGAATGATGTATAGTTATGTCCCACCGATTTCAGGGGGACCAGAGGCCCAATATCCTTAAATAATGGTGATGACTCGGCCCTCTTTAAAAGGTTCTTCCAGTTCCTATCTAGGTAGTTTCTTTCCCTAGCTACCTCTGCTCGTTTAAGTTTTGGGAACGTTACCTGGAATAGTATCAGATTTTGATCTGACCAGCCCACCGGTACAATGCTTTCCACCTTGACAACTTTTTCCTCTGCAAAAATTAGGTCCAAAACATGTCCCCCCAGGTGAGTAGGTTCTGAGACCAGCTGTGTTTGATTTAGGTTTTCACATGACTGTAGCAGATTTTTGTGCCCAGAATCTAAACTCCCATTAGCCCATAAATTGAAGTCACCCATTGCCAATACTCTAGCATGGCTGAGTGCCAGGTCACTGAGTATATCGATCATATCCTGTTGTGTTTGAATGTAGAATGGCCCCGGTGGTCTATAACAGAGTAGTATCGTCCAGCCAAGCCCATTCCGGCCTTTAAGGCGGCAAGCCATCCATTCAATACCTGGGACCTCATCTATATCCATGGACACGATATCCCATGTCTCCTTAAAAATCATCCCAACCCCCTCTCCTCTGCCATTTATTCTAGGTTTGTGCAGTGCCTTATAGCCAGGTGGGCATGTCAGGCCCAGCTCTAAGTCAGTTACCGGGTGCATCCACGTCTCTGTCATAAATGGGATATCTAGGTGATTACTTTCTATTAGAAGTTGGGCTTCTATGTGGCTGACTGACTCCCCTGAGACAGTACTCAAAAGCTGATAGTGGTTCTTATGGGTTCCAGGGAGATAAGGATTCCCGGCAAGATGATATAGCTCTAGTCAACATAGAGCGATATAACTGCTTGACTTCTCTAGCCTGTATTGAAGAGGAAGCCCGAGATATCTGCCTTACTCTACAGAACCTGTCCTCTCCCCGTAAATTGCATGATCCCCAGACTCTAGCCCAAGTATCTATCTGTGATGACAGCTGTAAGCCCCCTAACCCTGTAACCACCAGATCCTCGAGTATCTCCAGGAGTCCTGGTTGTAATCTTATCTCCTGGAACATATCAGGTTTAGACGCTAAGATCAACAATCCACTATGGTGTGATTTCATATTAAACTTTGACATATTATGCTTTCAGGAAACATGGGCAAAGGATACAATACATGTAAATGGGTACAAAACGCTTAGTATGCAAACAGTGGGGGGTTTAAGTGGTAGAGCAAAGGGTGGGCTTTGCACTTCTATATCTAACAAGTTAACAATAAATAACATTGAGACCAATGATGGGAAAAGTTACTATCAATTATCCACTCTGCATTTAAGTGCAACCAATTGTATTGTATTGGCTAACTTTTATAATAACATTCCTTCAGATAGACTTTTGATTGCGATTAAGAAACTGGGCAATGATCTGAAATCCTTGTGCAATGACAATGTTAAAGATAGGATGTTAATACTAGCTGGCGATTTTAACTGTGCGCTGTGCTCCCATGAGGATGGTAAAATCTGTGGCTTCAACTGTGAAGAAGGTATAAGCAATGCTCACATTTGTCATTCCAGAACTGGGGAATTGTTTAATGAAATGGTCTTCTCCCTAGACTTGGATTTTGCGAATGAATTATGTGCCAGACCCATCACAATGGTTCAGGCTTTTAATGGTAGAGGCCTATGCTCAACAATAGATTACATACTAGTGCCAAATACCCATGCAGCTAGGCTGCATTCTTTTACAGTGGATGACAATTCATTGAGTGACCACTTCCCTCTCTGCCTATCAGTCTCTCTTTTTCCAACGAATAAATTGGGAAGGGTTGAGCGGGACGACCAGGTATTAGCAAATGTGAAAATTGACAAAAGCAACGGATACACACTACGGTGGTCTATGGTGGACCCTGTAGCAATCACAAAACAACTGGTAATTTAAATGTAGACTAGCTTTTGACACTTGCTTGAGTGAGTTAGCTAGCTACCTCTGACAGCATCTTATCCTCTTTTTAAGAAATAGCTGGTGCAGTAAGGTAAGCACTACATGCTCAAAATCGAAAAAAGATCGGGCCCAGGGATGGTTCGAAACAAAGTGCACATGAGCTTACTCAACCTTGAAGCACGAGTTACATAGACTACCAAGGAACCCTATTAATATCAGGCATGCAAGAAGGGGCTATAGGGTTGCTATCACAGAACGAAAAAACGCCCTAAGGAAAGAAGCCTGGGAATCCCTCCACCCAGCTTCCCAAATGAAATGGAAAGCAGTTAAAGCACCATTTTTATAACCCGGAGGGAGTTCCTCGATAGAAATTGCCATATCCGAGGATCAGTTGATCAAACATTTCTCGTTGGTGTATAATGGGCAGGGAAACCCTAATATCCAACTTAGCAACTCTCAAGAGGAGACCACTGATAGCCTGGACCTTCAGTTTACCCTGGAACAAGTAAACAAAGCACTTTTAGTAAGCTGAGGAGGAAAGGCCCCAGGGCCAGACAGGGTTCCAGTTGACTTGTTTAAGTTAAATACCAATCTGTGGGGACCAATAATTACTACCAGTTGCCAGTCCTCTTTTCCGCCGACCTGGGTGAAATCTATTATTGTCCCTATTTTTAAACAATCATTGGCATAGCCAATAGGTCTCACCTTTGGGACCTTATAAGTGTTTAGACATGCAACAGGTGATGTTGTTGCACCAAGGATATTGTACTGCATAACTAAATACTTATAAGGTTCCAAAGGCGAGACCTATTGACTATGCCAACACTTGTGCTTGCAGGAGCCCCACACCGCAGAGGAATGTTTCAATTCTGTACAGACAACGCAGGAATGTGTACCTCACTGTAGATCTACAGAGGTCTATTTGTTGTTTAAAAAAATAAAAAGTACTCCTGTATATTTACCCCTATGTTTGGAGGAGATTGGAATTCTCAAGAGGATAGCGGTGCACCCGTGGGAAGCTTTGATGTGTATTTTTATATAGCGAATAATTGTAAAAATGCTTAGCTTTTCTTTGTGGGAGGGATATCACGGGCATTTTAGGAATGTCCGAACACTTTGCAAAGAGAAGGGAAATTTGATCATAGTCCCCTCAGCACTCCTCCACCCCCCATTAAAGAAACAGCTTCCTCTACATCTCCACACAATGTGGGGGTAGGCACTCCTCGCTGTGTCCTACATACTAATTTACTCTTGCCCATGAAAGAAGTAAAACTTAAATTGTATGGAGCACGGGCAGTGCTCTTCGAATATTGCCCATGTCCACTTACTTTGCAAGACATACTCACACTGAAACACCCATTCCCTTGCAGGTAACATTTGCGTATGTGTAACTAACACACACACACACACACACACACACGTAAAGCGCTCCAATATAAGCGTCCCAAGATAAGCACTATATAAAACTGCAAAAAATAATTTGATATTATATGAGAACCTAGGTATAAGCCAACAGTATATGTGCACGTGGCAGTTTTATTTCAGGTGATACAGGTGAGTAGGTGGGTGCGGGATCATAGAACAGGAGGCACTGGGGACTGAATCAAGGGCGGGATCAACAGTGAAAATGAAAACGGTACTAAGGTGGTTATTACATGGAGGGTTGGATCGGCGAGGTGAGCGGAGGGCTGAGCACACGCATAGCTGCCTAGTAAAAATACAGCTTGCACCCATACTATCAATATTCCCCACCTCTCAATGATCCCATTCTGTTAATCGGAGCGTGTGCTTGCTTGTTTTTTTTTATGTTGCAGTCTTGCATAGCGCCAACACGACCTGAAGGTATCGGAGACATTATACATAGCACCAGTTGTTTTACGTTACAGAAGGACACATTTGTTTTTGGTAGGCACGGGGATTAACTGATTTGCTCAGAATCACAGGATGTTGCTCCGACGCCGAAACTCTAACCGAGATCCCCAGCTCCAAAGTCGGCAGCTCTGACTAACTCCAGTGTCCGTTTTCTGTTTCCACTATGGGCATGCACTCCAAGAAAGTTTGAGAAACGAATGGCTCCCAACCAGACCCCTCTCACGAATCTTCCAAACAGGGGGGCAGGTTGAATACCCCAGAGTGTCTCCCCGACCTGTGAGACTCAATCTGAAATCTCTACCGAATCTTTTTAACTCGTATTATAAATGTTCTTCGGGTCCCCAGCCTCATAGTCGGTGTCTTCCATGCACTGGCTAACTCACAACCGGCCCCATGGCAACATACATTTTGAAAATGTTATGCAAACAGACATAGGATGACAAAAAAATAAAGGAGGAAATCCAAAAAGAAGATAAAACTTTGGTTTACAGGCCGCTGATATATAGGAGTGGATGAAAGAATGATTAATTGTTGATGGAGGAAAAAGTTTGGGGGGGGGACTTCTCTCCAATGGTAGTTTTTGCCCTGCCCTTGGAACCATAATTCAAAAGCAGGGGGTCCTGTTCTGTTATATTGAATTGGGTGTATGTCCATCTGTCCAGGCAGAGTTTTTAGCCCAGACTCAAGGGACAGGCGGATGATGTAAGTACTGCCATTCACTTGGAGAACGGACAGCTTCTTGGACCACAGGCGAACCATCCCCACCCTCTCCGCCCCCTTACTTTAACGTAGCATGTGCCATTGTACAGGGCGTGGTGCTCAGCTCAATGTACTCTTCTTGTCGACCTCATAAGGATGAAAGGCAGGGTGGATTCACGAGGATTCAAACCTGCGACCCTAGGTTCCAAAATAGACTAAACAAATATTCTATGCAAATATTAAATCTGGGTGTGTCCAATAACAATTATACGGGAAGTAACACCAATTAGGGAAAAGCTGCTGCAATGACAATAAAATCGGGTCTCGCACCGCGTCCCTTATGTGTCATCTTGCAGTTTAAGTGTCCGCATTACGTGGTGTAACGCAAAATGATGGGGGGGCACCTTCATAGACGAGGCCCCCCCCCAGTCTCCGATACCCCACAGCTATCCATGTGCATTGGGCTGAATGGAGGCCCTTGAAGTGTTGGGGGCCTCCCTGCACTGCAGGGGCCTGCCTTACAGTCCTGGCCTTCATGACGACTGTGCGCAACAAGTGCTTCGAAGTGAAGATATGAAAAGAAAGCTCACTCTTCATCAGGTCACGTGCTTTGTGCACCAAGAGATAGGGGTTTCAACCCCCTGCCGTGCCACCTTGCAGTGGTGCAGCGCGCAGCACTACGCTAAGAAGCGCTGGCATACCTTGTACACCACACAATTAATGTTGGTATTTATGGCAGACCTCGGACTCTTTTTGGCGTACAGACCTTAAACCAGCCTTGCGTCGTTATTCGAAGAATTGTAATTTTCAATCTGGTCTGTGTGAGAAAGTGCCATCTTTCTTGCATGGTATGCCCCCACTTTTTGCTAAATTGCTGAATGTACTTTGACTGAGTGCACCCTGGACTCCTGCCAATCAGGTGCCCAGGGCCTATGTTCCTTCCTTAAAACACACAAACTCCAAATTGGCAAACCCTGGCCACATGTCAGCCCCTAGTAAATTGTACCCTAGGTACCCAGGGCCTTGTGACCAGGGAGGGCCCCTAAGGGCTGCAGCACTCATTGTGCCACCCTTAGGGGCCCTGTACCCTTACACACACACACACACACTGCCTTTGCAGGCTGAGTGTCTGGGTGCAGGACAAAATGAAGAGTCGACATGGCACACATCTGTGTGCCATGCCCAACACCCACACTGCCAAGGCATATGTCAGTCACCCCTCTGGCTGGGTGCCTTATGCCCATGGTGTGGGCACAGGAGCAGGAGCCCTGTGCCCCTACAGTACCCAGGTCCATTCCCGGGCACTGTAAGTGCAGTGCTGCCATTTAAGAGTACATAGTGCTGAGAGCTCGTCAAACACGAGCTCCACAGCACCATAATGGCAACACTGAAGACTGGGAAGTTTGGTATCAAACTTCTCAGCACATTAAACCCACACTGATGCCAGTGTGAGATTTAATGTACCAAGCACCCCAGAGGGCATCTTAGAGATGCCCCTTACAACTAACCTACAATCCACGTCTGCTCTGAGGCTGCCCAGGCTGCCACACAGCAGACACGTTGCTGGACCCCTGGGTGGGAGAGCCCCTGCTCTCCCGGGCCTGCAACAATGCACATCCTGGGTGAGGTGATAAATCTCCTCCCCCCAGGATGAGCAAAGGGAAGCTTCAAAGGCCTGCCGCCTCTAGGAGTTTCCCCAGGCCACTGCAAACCCCCCACTCTGGCGGGAAGCTTGGCCGGAAACCCCATACAAGGACAGGGGATGTGCCAGCCTGCCCACCCCACCCCTCAGGTGGGGGAGGCGAGGTGAAGCACATCTCCGGGCTCTCGCCATCTTGAAGATGGGAGGCCCTACCCTATCAGGATTAGGCTACTGCTCCCTCCCACAGGAGAGAGGCAGGATAGGGGTGTACCCACCCCAGGACAAGGACCCATTGGTCCCTGACCTTCACCTACCTGCAACGCCCCTAAATCTAGAATTTAGGGGCACCCTGAACCTTCCTTCCCCAGATCCCAGATTCGAAACTACAAGAATAGCAAGAAGAACAAAGACCTGCCCTGCAGCTGCTAAAAAGAGGAAGACACCAACTGCTTTGGCCCCAGCCCTACCGGCCCGTCGACCCTCGAACCTGCTCCTGCTCCAGCGCGGAATCTCTTGTGGCCAGCAACCTCAGAAACCCCGGAGGACCTGGCTACCTTTGAACTCTGATTCCCTGGGACTCCCATGAGTAGAGGCTCTACTCAGAACCTACCTTTCACCCCTGGCAGCAGCCCGGAACCGCGATCCCAGCCCACTCTGCACCAGCCAAGCCTGACCGGTGCCGGAGTGAACTAAACCCAAGAGGACGACCCCACAGCGACTGTGACCCCGAGTCCGGCACCCAAGGACCCCCCTCAACAATCCTGAAGAAGCCTGCAGCCTCAGAACAGTGTGCCACCCCAACCGCGAACAACAGAGCGTAAGATTTTCCGACACGAAAAGGCACCCCTGCACCCGGCGCCCCACGGCCCTCTGTGTCCAATTCCGGGGTACCTACCTATCCTCCAACTAACCAACTTACCTCTCGAAGTGGTGGTAGCACCTGAAGACTCCTCGTCCCCGAGCCTGCAGTCTTTTTCCTAACCGGAGATTTCCCATTGACTTCCATTGAGCGCCCGAAGGCTCAAAAGCACTCTGCACCCAGCCGCCCGAGTGGCCCTGGCAGTGAAAACTCTATTCCTTCCTACTTCCCCACTTGCCCTGAGTAAGTGACCAGGAGCCCAGCTCCCACAGCCGCGTGGCTTGTCAGTCAGCAGCCACCAAACAAGGCCCCCCTATCCCTCATAGGATAACATTGGGCCTAACTCTCTCTGCACCCGGCCGCCCTAGAGCCGCTGAGGGTGAACCAACTGTACCTACCTGACCCTGGGCCCAGAACCTCAACTCTGCCAGTCGAGTACTTACCCTTAAACCGCAAACTCTATTTTCCTCATAGGGTAACATTGACTGGCTTTTTCCTGAAATTTCTTCTAAGTGTGGACTTTTCAAATCTTCAAATATTCACCAAAAATCAGCAGAGTGGCAAAAACGAATTTACTCACCTGTTCCTAGGTGAACTCCCAGTGCTGGATCTTGATGCCCAGCACGGACTCTGAAAAATCTCTACAACTGTACTTACCCTTAACTCAATTTTCTTCCATAGGAAACCATTGACTGTTTTTCTGTGAAATTTCTTCTAAGTGTCGATTTCTGCAATCTTTAAATATTCTTCAAAAATCGTATGATATCTGAAAACGTAATTGCTTACCAGTTTTGGATAAATGCCCCAGTACTGAGTCTAGACACCCAGTACTGGATTACAAAAGTAACGATAACCTACTGTACCTGTAACCTACATTTCCTTGCATAGGGAATCATTGATTGTTTGCTCTGAAATATTTTCTAAGTGCTCACTTTTCAAATAGCTAAATATTAGTTAAAAATCATTACAGTAACAAAGTCGACTTTCAACAGCTGATTCTGAGAACTGACTCAGGACTGGATCTAGGATCCAAGCCTGGAATTACAAAAGTAATCTACATAGTAATCTGTTGCATATAATCTGAATGTATCATTGAGCTCAATGTATTGTGTTTAGAAATAGAGTGGCCTACTGCAACTATTTGTAACTGTTTACTAAAAAGTCAATTGCATATACAAAAGTATTTTTATGAAACATCTCCTGTCGAGAAAGTATATTTTAATTCCAAGTGTTGGTTCTAAAATAAAACAAGCATATATTTTTTATATACAAACCATTGGCCTAGAGTTCAGTTATTGAGTGTGTGGAACTATTTGCTGACTGAGTGTGTACAACAAATGCTTTACACGTCCTCTGATACTGCCTTACTGCTCAACCAGGCTACCACTTTGTAGAGTAAGGTTATTTCTAACTTTAACCTCTGTTAAACCCTTGGGGTCTGTGGACTCTGTACACCCTGTACCTATTAAGGAACAGTATATACAGAGCCACTTTCTCACAGTCTGCTCTTTAGGTCTCGCCTGACCCAGCGCATGCGCTGGTCTGGCGAGACTTTTTGAGAGGGCTCCAAATAGTGCTGCCAGCCTAGAGCTGCAGTGCATGTGCCCGGGCACGAGCGCCGCGCTTTTCCGCGATTACTTTCACGGCCGCTTTGATGTTTGATCGCGATCACGGCCGCTTGGCATAGCCAATAGGTCCCACTTTTGAGACTTTATAAGTATTTAGTTATGCAACTGTTGCATGGCTAAACACTTATAAGTTCCCAAAGGCGAGACCTATTGGCTATGCCAATGCTTGTTTTTATTTTGCTATCTATTTATTTTTTGCAGTTTTATATAGCGCGAACTCAAGCTGGAGGTATTGGAGTGCTTTTCATGTGCACCAGTTATGTTACACATTCATTTTTGGAGGCAGGGAGAGATTTACCCAGAATCAGAGGCTGCTGAGCCGACGCCGAGACTCGAACCTGGTTTCCCAGTTCCTTTTCGGACCGTGAAGGGTCACCCTCAACGAGGGGTGAGTTCCTTGTGTGATCTTGAGCACCGTGGACCTGTGGCTTGGTTGACCCGTACACTCCAACGTGTGGTGGGCCACGCGCTCCATTCCAAGTGTGGCGCGTGGTTCTGTGTATGTTTAGACTGGAGGTGTGAGGTTCTCGTGTTAATCCTCCGGCGTGAGACCTGCTCTCGGTTACCCAGCCCTTTCAGCGCCTTCCGGAAAGCAGATATCTGTGTGCACAGAAGGGGCCTCTCTTCGGCCTTCCCATCTGTTCTGGGCTTGCGGGCGTGGTGTCTGGCTGGCCGGTGGACAGTATGTGGACCCGGCTGGGCAAAGCAGGTTACTCCTGCCAGGCGTGGTCTAGAGTACAAGCGAGGTGTTTGTGTACATCCAGCCCTCTGAGTGTACACACGCCTCATTGTGTCGACACTGAGGTAAGTATGCCTCAGTCCTAATAAATGGACACAGACAAGTGACATAGCATGGTGAAAGCACAATGAGGCATCTTGTTAATACCAAATATTTAAAATATGCGCTTAGAAGGCTTTTTACGCTACGGAGCAATCAAGGCACTTTACAGCAAAAAAAATATAAAAAACTCAGACGCAAATACGAAAAAAAAGATGGCCCCTGAGCGCACGGCCGTGCCAAAACAAAAACAAGAAAATAATTTGAAACAGATGACGCCTCTGCTCGCTCCCGAGACACATAGGCCATGGGAGGGGACATTTAGAGATAAGGCGGGACATACCCGAGCCTTTGGCCATTTGAGTGCTTTCTTTTGTGGAAGCCTTACGCAAATGGCCAATCAATGCCTGGGTGAAAAAGACAAAAACATGAGCAAAAGATGTGTTAGCTTGAAGTCCTTACTAAAAGCCTCGTGCAGGGCAGCACATGCGCTGGCTCAGGCGAGACCTAAAAAGGGGATCGTCAGGATCCAGGCTGCTACAGGCCAATTTCCTTACTGGATTCTTTGGCGAAAGTTGATCCTATCCGACATAAAATATGGTTTTCGCGAAGGGCTTGGGACAATAGAGCAGAGCTTAAATTTAACCATCTTCGTGGGGAAGTACACAAGGGTGAAGAAGTGCAGTCCGTTACTAGCCTTCGTGGACCTCACTGCGGCCTTCGACTCTGTGAGGCACGATATACTATGGGAGGTCCTTGAGACCGTGGGGATTGATCCTACATTTTTTCTCCTTAAGCGTCTCTATATTGGTGCAAAGGCACAAGTGTGTTATGGCCTGGATGGTGAACGTACAGCTTTCTTTCCCATTAAGAGGGGGGTTAGACAAGGTTGTGTCCTAGCCCCCTTCCTTTTTAACCTCTAAATTAACGGATTGGGGCAGGCATTGCTCAAGGATGGTCGAGACTTTCCCCAAATAGGTGGACGTCCTATACCTGCTCTCCTATATGAGGACGACGCAGTGCTGGTGTCACGCACCCAGACTGGTCTTCAGAAGGTTTTAAACAGTTTTTGTAACTTTATGAAGGATCTTGGCCTCAGCATCAATACGACCAAGACCTTCACAATGAGATGTGGTTGTGTGAACAAGACGTCTAGGGACATGTTTGTGGATGGGCCAAAAATAGCCAATACCAAGAGTTTTTCATATCTTGGTATTTTATTCAATCAGAATGATCTATGGTCCCGAGCTGTCTCTGTAAAAAAGCTGGTGTTTACTAGGGCTACCACTGCGCTGGCCACTTTTTCAAAAACTGGGAATAAAACCACCAGAAGAGCTTCTTGAAATTCGTAAAGCTAAATGTATCTCTACTGCAATGTATGGAGCGGGGGTCTGGGGCTTTACAGACACGCATCCGATACAATTAGTGGAAAACGCTTTCCTAAGGTATATTTTGTCAGTTCCAGCCAGTACCTCTTCATATGCTTGCCATGCTGAGCTGGGTCTCCCACATACTTCTGACCTCATAAAATTGGAACCTATTCTTCTTTGGCATAGAATTTGGTCAAAAGAACAGACTAAGCTAAACAGGGAATTTTTGCGGCATAGCATGAACCTGGAAAGGGCCCTAAAAATTCCATGGGTCAAGTATGTGCGTGATTTCATGAGAGACCTAGGTAAGGTAATGTAAAATAAAGTAAAAAAGACTTGTGTAGCACATACTGTCACCCCACAGGTATCGTGGCGCTGAGACTTACCCTGTTGTCAGGTACATATAGATGACCTGCCCACACGTATTGATTAACTCGTATTACTCCTCCCTCGGGAAAAGCCATGTCTTTAGACTCATCCTAAATGGGAGCAAAGTTTGGATTTGTCGGATATTTAAGGGGAGATCATTCCAGAGTCGTGAGGCTGCTACACCAAATGCTCTGCCACCCGTCCCAGTCTTCTTAAATCTCGTGGTGGTCACCAGATTTGTACTTGATAAGCGCAGGTTTTGCCTGGGAGTATACCAGGTAATTTTTCCTGCAAGGATTTCAGACCCAATCCATGTACTGCTCTAAACACAATACAGGGGGCTTTGAATTGTATTCTCTGACAGATTGGTAGCCAGTGAAGGTCCTTCAGAGCCAGAGTAGTATGAGGATCTTCCCTGCCAATTTAGAGCCAATTTGGCTGCTATAGATTGAATCCTTTGCAACTTCAGTAACACTGAGTTAGGCGCTCCCAGATACAATGAGTTGCAGTAGTCCAGCCTGCTCAATATTATGCTCCTCACTACTTGTGGTCTGGTTGTAGCAGGCAGCATCGGAAGGATCTGTCGGAATGCTCTTATCAGGGAGAAACATATGCTAACTGTTTTATTAACTTGTGACTTCAACTGCAGGTTATCATCCACCAAAACTCTCAAATTGCGCACTGTTCTAGCTGGAGTCAGCGGTTTATCTGTGTGGGTGAGTCTGATTTCGGAAGGAAAGGGCCGGGCAATTTTAGTCGTAGAGCAATTTACTATCTCAGTTTTATCTTCGGTGAATTGTAGGGAGTTATTTTTGAGCAATTTTGTGGTGTTTTGCATGCACTCCTGGAACTTAGCCAGAGAAACTGCCTGGTTTCCTTCTAAAGAGAACACCAATTGCATGTCATCTGAATAGTTGACTATATCAATGTCAAAGGACTTAATAATAGGGATAAGAGGACGCAGATAGATGGTGAATAAAATTGGGCTTATGGCTGATCCCTGGGGTAACCCGTGGCGCACGGGGGTCTTAGGGGATGTAAAAGGTGGAATTGTTACTGCCTGTTGTCTGCCCGTCAAATAGGACTGCAGTCATTTCAGTGCCAGTCTTTTCACTCCAATATTCTGGAGTCTTTTCAGCAAAATACTATGATTCACCATATCAAATGCGGCCGACATATCCAATAATACTAATACGGTCGGATTGCCATTGTCGGCCCGCATTCTTAGGTTATCAAGTACTGTCACTAGGGCCGTTTCTGTTCCGTGCCCTGGTCGAAACCCAAATTGAGCCTCATTTAGCAAATAATTTTCTTCTAAATAAAGGGACAGGGTTTTACTGACTGCCCGTTCCAAAATATTTACTGGATAAGGTAGCAGGGAGATAGGCCTGAAACTTGATGGACACTGAGGGTCGAGTGTGGGTTTCTTGAGCAGCGGAGTCACCATTGCTTGCTTCCAATCTTCTGGAACAGTTCCTTTTTCCAGTGATTGGCAGCAGATCTGCCACAACCGAGGGAATATTTCTGAATGATATTCTTTCCATATCCTCTGCGGAAGAGGATCCAACGGCGAGCCAGAGGACACACTCAGGGCTAGTTTATTAAATATTTCCTCAGTGGGAATTTGAAAGCACTCTAACACTGCTGGTGAATTGCTGTCAATTGCCTCTTCCTGTTGCTCTATCACCACTATTGACGATAAATCCTTTTCCGCATCCACGCTACTTTTATTATTTGATTTGAGACTATCAACGATCTTATTGCTCTTTTCATCAAAGTTACCAGCAATATCATCACAAAGCTTTTGTGTCGCTCTAACCTTATTGCTCACGCATGCTGATTAGATAGGTCCTTTATTATAGTAAAGAGAGTTCTCGTACTGTTAGGTGCCTGCAGGATAGTTTTGGCAAAATATTCGGCTTTTGACCTAACAATTGCTTCCTTGTAAAAGGCCTGTAATAATATTAGCACTTTATCCGATTCATCGTAGGACCTTCTTCATTTTCTTTCAGCCCGTTTGCATTTTTTTTTGCATCAGTTTCAGTCACTTAGAATATTTACAATTGAATATTTTACAAATCCAAGCACTACCCAGCTGATCACTAGAAATAATCTAAACAAGCATTTGCAATGCAATAGATCTTGCATTTACGCGAGTTCCAGCTATTCGCATTGCAAATTACAATGTCTTTTATTTATGTTTTGGTTTTTAAAACAAATAATTTTTTTAATTATTTTTTTTACATTTTTTGTTTTTGTTGTTCTTCGACAAAAGAAAAAAAAAAGTGATAAACAACAGAAAAGCAATCCAAACAGCTACAGCGGATATGAGAGTCCCCCAACTTAACATATTAAGCATTTTCCCCAGTTTATGAATAAAGCATTTTACATACATGCATATCTTCAAATCAATTCGAATAGTCCAGGCAGATATTTGAGCACTTTCCAGTTCTATACATTGCAGCGGAAAAGGAGAAAAGAAAACCAGCGCTTCATATAAAATAAGAAACAATTAAGTTCCCCATTATTTTAATTGACCAGATTAGCAATTGTTGCCCAAATTCGTAACCCCCTCGCTCTTTTCTTGCGTCCCTTTAATTTATAGATTGAAGACTTAATGTTGTATGCTGCAAATAAGCGTGCCCGCCAGTTAGAAAAGGTCGGGGGATCAACACTTATCCATTGAGAGGTTATACACAAGCGGGCAATGGCCATAGCAATAAACAATAATTCTGTTTCTGGTCTTGCCCAGCGGTCTGTTACATTTTTACTAATACCAGAAATGAGAAGGGCAGGATTAATTCGGACTGAGATCCCCAAAGTCGTAGATAGAAAAGTTTCCATGTCATATATGAATTCTTTTAGCTTTGGACATCAAAAAAACACATGACCAGCATCTGCTGCATAGAGATTGCACCTGTTACACCTTCCGCCCCTTGTACCTCCCCATTTTGATATCTTCGCTGGAGTATAATATAAATCAAATATGGACATAAAATGTTGACTCGTTACACTACCCATAATCAATATCTGATTTGCTAGAGATATGGAGGTGTTCAATATCCAATTCATCCTCCCCCAGCCGTTTAGCCCACTTTTCTGTTTGGATCAGTAAATCATCTGGAAAAGACTCAAGCAAATTGATATATAGCTTTCCCAAACGGTCCCTTTTCTGAACCAGTTCGACCAAGGGTATTTTTTCGAAATTGGAAGCCTGTCGATGGGGTCCTTTCCCCAAGAAACTTCGAATTTGTAAAAAAAAAAAAAAAATCACCCCTGCTCAGCCCATACTCTTCCTGTAAAATTGCAAAAGATGTCATTTGGCCGTTCCGATAAAGATCTCCCAGTGTGTGAATACCCTTACTACCCCACACAAATGTAACATGGTCCCGAAATATTGGTGGTAAAAAGGGTGTGGTCACCAAGGGGGTATAGGCATTTAGGTTTGGGATCTTTAATTTTCGTTGAACCTGTCTCCATATCTTAAACGCTGCTTTCAAGATTTTAAATCTTGTCTTTTTATAGTAGCTGGGTTCAAAAATTGAAACAAGAAGCCCCTTAGCTTGATTCCCCAATCCAAATTCATAGATAGATGGGCGGCACGCCATTGGTATATCGGCTTTGGAACCAACAAGTAGTATACCCATATGTTGAAGAATTGCAGCCCAATAATAGAGTAAAAAGTTCGGAGTGGCCAAGCCCCCCCGTTGTTTGGGGAGAATCAGCTACTTGGCCACTCTTCTAGATCTACGATATCACCATAGGAACCTAGAGCATACCCTTTCTATTTTCAAAAAAAAAAAGAAGAAAACTCAAGTGGTATAGTCCTAAACAGATATAGGAACTTTGGTAAAATCAGCATCTTTAAAACGTTACTCCGCCCAGTCAAAGATAAGTGTAGATGATCCAGCCTCTCCAGTTTCTTACTGCTAGATTAAATTAGAGAGCATAAATTCAGATCAGGAATCCTATCTATCTGGGCGGTGATTGTGATGCCCAAATATGTGGCCTCTGTCATGACTGGAAAATCGGGAGGGCATGTCATGCCTGAGCATAAAATTAGGGTTTTATCAACATTTAGTTTGTACCCAGATAAGGCACCAAACTGATCTGCTAAGTCTTTAACAATTGGGAAGGCAGAAGCTACATCGCTCGTAAGGACCGCGATGTTGCCAGCGTAGGCCAGTGCTCTGTATTTTGCCCCCCAAGACTCAATTGCTTTAATATGAATGTTGGTCTCTAGTTTCTTTAAGAAGGGGTCAATATATAGGGCAAAAAGGAGAGGTGAACAAGGACACCTCTGCCTTGTGCCTCTACTTATGATGAATGTTGCCGATTCCTGTCCTGCTATCCGAATCACAGCTTCAGGGTATGTATACATCACTTTGACCGCCCGTACAAAACCTATGCCCAGGCCCTTCCAACTTAAAACAGACCAGAGGAACCACCAGGAGACCCTGTCGAACGCTTTTTCGGCGTCCAAGAGGAGAACTCCCAGCGGTGACCTTGTGGCCTGAGCAATCACATGGCGGACATGCTCCGTTGTGTCCCTTCCTGGAATAAATCTGTGTAGGTATTGAGAGACCAAGGGGGTTATTACTTTTCCTAGCCTGGTTTCCAGTAATTTAGAGTATATTTTACTGTCGCTATTAATAAGCGTTATTGGCCTATAGGAAGCAGGATTTAACTCAGGTTTACCCTTTTTTTTTTAAAACAATAATAGTGGTCATCAGCCAAGAATCAGGAGTCTGATGGTTGTTACGTGCATGTTCAAGTAGATATGTAATGTCATGCTTAAGCTCTTGTCGAAATACTCGATAAAATTCCAGCAGGATGCCATTGGGGCCTACTGCTTTCCCTGGAGCTAGGGATGTCAAAGCCAGCTCGATTTTTTCCCACATAAATTGAGTTTCCAATACTTCCTTTTGATCCTGAGTCACCTTTAGCGTTTCTATCTCACTTAAGAATTCTTCAAGAGAATCATTCTCTGTCTCGGCGGAGTCCTGTGAATATAATTGCTTATAAAAATTTTGAAAAACCCTTAGAATTCCTGCTGAGGTCTCCTGAACATGCCCTTCAAGATCATTGATTTTAAGAATTCGGTTGGCAACCTCTCGTTGTTGGGTTCGCTTGGCTAAGACTCTACCAGTATTTTCACCCAGCTCATATGCCTCTGCCTTCTGTTGAGTGTATCTAGCTGCAATCTCCATACTGATATGCCCATGAATTTTATTCTTTAATATAGCGATCTGTTGCTGGCAATCCTCTATACTTGTCCCCTGCAGGATTTTATTTATTAAATCACATTCTTCTTTCCTTAGTAATTCCACCCAGTTTTGGATCTCCCCCTGTATTTTTTTTTGGCATGCAATAGAGAAGCTCAAGGTTTCCCCTCGAACAGCCGCCTTGAATGCATCCCATACTACACAGGCTGATACTGTATTCCGATTAATAGAAAAAAACTCAACAATCCATGTGGCCATGCAAGAGCAATATGCCTTTTCCAACAGGAGTTTTCTTTCAAACGTCCATGGCCGCCATACCTTACCAACCCCCTGCATAGGGATCTCCATTATCAGTGGGTTGTGATCAGATATCACTCTGGGGAAGATCTCGATATTGCATGTACCAACTAATTGAGTTGAAAGAAAAAAATAATCTAACCTAACATGTTTATTATGGGGGGCGGAATAGAAAGTAAACCCTGGGTCGGGTGACTTAAGTTTATGCCAGCTATCAGATAATCCATGTTCAGTTACCAACCCTTGAAGGGCTCTAAAAACACTGACTTTCTTGCCTTGATATGTGGACATATCATATAAGTCATATTGGCTATCTAAATGAATATTAAAATCCCCGCACAGTATTAAGGGGCATGGCCATAGGGCAAGTTCTACACTTAAAAAATTCAATATCTCAGGATCATCTAAATTAGCCCCATAGATGGAACACAAAGTCAGGGCTGAATTATTTACTATAATTTCCGCAATCACCCAACGACCCATATTGTCTGCCTTTTTCCGTTTACATAGGCCTACTCCATTCCTAGCTAATATAGCCACCCCCCTAATATTAATGCTTTGCCGAGTACAAGTTAGTGTCTCAAAGCCAAGGTCCCCCAGCCATCTAGGATTATTCCATTGTATGCGCGTCTCCTGGCGGCATAGCACATCAATACGCATAAACCGTAGTTGTTTTGCCAACATCCTACGTTTTCTCCTATCATTAAGACCACAAATGTTAACTGAGCAGATTCGTAGCCTACCCGTCATCCTTATAATCAAAGGTCTCTACAATCCATATCACACAGAGGAAAAAAAGCTTTATCCATTTCAAAAAAATATATTTCAAATGCCCCAATCCATACTTCATTCCTAAAAAATTTGTCGAAGACGCAAAAACAAAGCCCCTCCCCAACCCCCCTCTCCTCCTCCCACCCACACCAACCCCAGCATCCCAACCCCCCCCACCAGACCCTCCCGTTCCACCCACCACATGAGGCACAAAGACCGTGGGCCCTTAGTGATGGAAAGCAAGCTACACCCCCCTCTAACTCCCCCAAGTAGCTCCCCTCCCGTTAGCCAAAAAGAAGAAAGAAGCAAGAAAAAAAAGAGCAAATATTAGCCCATCCCTGCATCAGTGCAGCTGACCATAGCTATAATCTAACTTCCCTTCAATGTAAGCAGAAATTCTTTTGCCTGTACTTCGGATGTAAAGAATTTAGCGGCTCCATTAACGACCACTTTAAGCTTTGCAGGGTTTAACAAAAACACTTGAGGCACCTTCTCTTGAATGCATGGAATTAATTGACGGAGCTGCCATCTCTTCTCTACTGTTCCTTGACAGTAATCAGGTCTTACAAAAAATTCGCACCCTTTTCCCTTCCGTTTCCTATCTGGCCGTGCAAGATCATATAGGGCTTCTCGAGCCAAGAAATTGTTGAGGCAGATCAAAATGGCTCGTGGTTTTTCTACTGCTTGGCTGTTCTTCTTATGCTGATTGAAAGGGAAACGGTGGGCTCTCTGGAGCTCGATTTTCCAATCCCATTGTTTCAAATCCGGGAATGCTTCGTTGAACAAATCCACAACGAACTGATAAGTGTCTTTACCTTCCTTGCCTTCCGGAATACCCAATATTCGTAAATTAGTTCTTCTTGCCCGATTCTCCAAATCCATCAGTTTCCAAATTGTGTCTGCCCTTTGTGCTTCCAGAGACCGAGTACAAGCCTTTTGTGCTACTAGTTCATCCTCTACTACAGAGATTCTCGTTTCTGCTTCTCCCATTCTTGTAGCAATGTCTGAACATGTCTTGGCCACCCTTCGAATTGCGTTCTGCACTTTTCGATAGCCTCCATGGATACGTGCGTTCTCGGCCAGTTTCCTCCCTATGAATTTTGCAATGCTAGTAGCTTAAACTCTCGCAAATGAGACACCTATTGCATTGCAAATGCTTGTTAACAATTACCAGGGAAATGAATTGAAAGGCATATCCCGCTTCAGTCCTAGCTGCTACAAGATTAGAACAATTATCCCACTCCTTTTTTCCACAACTTGGTAACAAAATGGATTTTTCCCCATGAATGCCTACGACTCCCTATTCATTCTCTCTTCTCTATTAGTAATTTTGACCTCCTGCTTTCAGCGTAACCATTCTTTAGTTTCCTCCTGTCTTTTGAGTGTACACAGATACTCTTATGTCAGGCCTAGTCCATTTTCCAGCCTGGTTAGACAAAGGGGCCACCAAAGCAATTGATTAAAAAAAATACCCAGCACACTCCTATGTTTTTCTTCCAATGTGGAGTCCTAAATTTGGTACTAGTAGTTATCCATATTAAAAAAACTAAAAATTTAATTAGCCTCACGTTTAATCTGACACATGCACTTTTAAGATGTGTTCTATTAAAGCCGGCCTGAAATTACATGATTGCTACAAAAAAATGCAAAACACAGAAAGGCTGTACATTTCACACGCGTTAGCTCTACAAATAGTGAAGGAAGTGGCAGAAGAGGACCAGATGTTTTACAATTATTTTTAGCCGCTGACATTCGTTGAAAAATATCACAGGTAAGTAACACGCGCCAAAAGAATCTGCAGATCTGCTACCACGCCAGCGCTACTGATCAAAGCACATGTTGTATAGGGTGCAGAAAATAAGACACTATGGTGTTTCGGGGAAGTAATACCACTGTACATGCCACTGCAGAATTTTGCATTTTACATTTAAAACCTTAACTTCAGAAATAGTTGATACAGCCGAAGGCAACTTTTTAATACTGTGCACATGTTAACAAACGTCCAGTGTACTTTATAAATGCTTACACTGTCAGCATCTCTGCCAAGAGTGGATTATGAGTGCATCTCTCCAAGAGTATACATCTCGGAGGTGGGCGGATTAGGAGGGAGAAGCAGCATTGGGCACACTCACCGTAAACCATGGCCCCTCCCGTCTCGTGCAAGAAGCTAAAGCAATGGTTTTTGAAGAGCCATAAGGTGAGGATGGTTAGAATAAGCAAAAAGTTGAAAACCAGCCGCTCCAACACACCCTGGTGAAAAGCCTGTGACCTGTCATGGGAAGATGAGGAGGTCTGTGACTGCCCCATGCCCCTTGTTTAGTGCTGCTGCAAAACCAACAGCGCTCACCAGCCTCGCATATACGTGCGATGCAAGCTGTAGGGACTGCTGCTTCTTTGTGGTCCCGCTGCAGATACACAGTTGTACACTTGTATGCTGGGAAAGGTAGTCCAGCCAACAAGCATGCAGGGACGTGTTGTGACAAATTCAGGTCCCGTGAGAATACGTTCCCGAGCACCCACAGCGCATGCTTACAAGTGTAATCTAGAGGGGCGTGCTTGCTTACAACGCATCCGTTTTGAGCCAGTGAGCCCGCGCTCAGTTCGCTGGATGTCTGGCCTAAGGTGGAGGACACGAGAGCATCATTGAAGATGCGCATCCGTAAAAGAGACAGAAGGTAATTGAGGAAATGTCTGTTGTCAGAAGGCACCGAACACGATAACCCTTGCCCCTGCAGACACAGCAAGACACCGCAAACTTCATCAAGAACGAAAGAGGCTTCCAGTTTTCAATTTCATGACAAAGATAAATCTGAGCACCGGATGTTTGTTTGCTTGTAAGAGACATTAACACCGGCGCACGGCAGGGAAAGATGATAAGAGGGAGTCAGAGAGAGAAACAGCGAGCTAAAGCCAAGGAGAGACAGGCAGTGCCAGATAAAGCAAGAGACTGGAAGACATTGAGCCAAAAGGAGAGAAAGTAAAGACACGACTAAAGCAAGCATCGTGCAATTAAAACAAGCGCGGTCCTGAAAGTGAAAGAGGGCAGCGCTGCAGCCGGTGCATGGGGATCTCTTGTCTTTATGTGGCCATGTGTTAGAAACACATGGCCCCATAAAGATAAGAAAGAGCTTTGCGACAGACGCAAAGCAGGCCACCGAGTCCGGCTCGGAGGCGAAAGGTAGTCTACAGAAAACCCTCATTTCCAATGACAGGCCACCGTTTAGCATAAACGGTGACGCCAGCCAATAGAAATGAGGGGCGGGGCTTTTGAGACCTAAAAAGGAGAGTCTTCAGTTATTGGATATGCTAAGACTGTATCGGGGACTTTAAAGCCCAGCATTCAACAGCATTGGGTGGTTCTAACTACTTTTAGTATGCAGCCATACTTAGCATTTGTCCCTGGTGGATATGATCGGCTGCTTCAGACCAGGTTTAGACTGAGGATTGTTTATAGATTTGCTTCTCTCCCAAGAATGAATGACTGGACTCGAGAATACAACCCTGTCCTTGTGATAACCACTTGGCCTTATCGACTATTCATCTTGTTTCATTTTGTAAATTTTACATGGAGTTAAGGAAAGTGTGGTTTTTTCCACTTTTAAAAGCTCAGGAATTGAGGCAATGGCGCCCGGTACTAATTAAACCCCAGTTTTTAGAAAATGAGCACATAGCCTGGAGAATATCTATGCTCTTGAAGAAAGTGCTTTATCAAAGGAAGAGCATAGAGGTTTAACAAGCGAGGTTGTTTGGGCACATTGTATTTACATTTTTTAACATTATCTGATTTTTACCTCAAATTTTAAGAAGTGTTTTTATTCTTATTGTATATTAATTTCTGTGTTAACTTTGGTAAAAGAATCATGTGTTTTATGTGCTTTCGTGATTGTTAAAAAAGCAATCAAATAAAGCTTTCCTTGACTTAACTTGCCCTGCCTGAAAAATAAAAAAAGAACTGAGAGAGAAGTGTAACTGGAGGATGGAGCAAGCAAAGCGAGAGACAACAGGGAAGCAAAATGAAAATTAGACATGCAGCAAGCAAAGGTACTCCTAGAGCACCAATAAAAACAGTACACCACCAGTGTTGGATCACCTGTGTGCCCAGAAATTAGAGAAGAGAGCCATCTGTATCCTGCACCAGGATCAAGAATTATCTGATACCAGGACTGTACCACCACCATGAAGGAACAAAGCATTCCCCAATCGCAACAAACATAGTATTGATGAATGAATGAATAGGTGTTATAACGCGCAATCAGCCACTCAGGGAGCAACCCATCTACTGAAAACCAACAGGTAAGTTTTCAGTTAAAGGAGGTAACAGGAAGAGAACAGGCAGGTTTCCAAAGGTTTACTGGAATGTTTCTAATTGTTATTGGCACAAATGGTAATAAGCAGTTTAAACTTTTACTGTGAGGCAGGAGAAAGCTCTTCCTTCTTCCTTGGTCAACTTGAATATCGGAATTTTAAAAAGCATGGAGTTACTCAATGTAAGGTCACTTCTACAGTTGTAATGCTGAAGCCTCTATCGAAGGTATTTGGGGCCCGTCTCATTGTATGCTCTACGTGCCAGGACGAATGTCTTAAAGTGAACAAGCTTATGTACTGATAGCCAGTGTGAATACCCAAGATGTTGAGAAATAGGTAAATGGAGAGGTATTCCTAAAACTAGTTGCGGTGTTGCATTATGTTACCCCTGCAGTCAATTAATCAAAACTTTAGGTAGCCTAAAGTAGAGACTATTTATACAGTCAACTCTAGATGTGATTCGCACATGAAGAGCTATTTTAAGTGCTTCCAAGGGGGTAAATCCAGAAAGTTCTGAAGTGTAGGAAGTAGCAAGAAACACATTCTACTAACACCGCGTATTTGAGAGCGCAAAGTAATACTAGTGCATCCATTCAATAAGCTCAGATAGGTATTTTTGTAAAGGACGCTTCTGGACCTTCATAGGTTTTATCCATAGATAAAACTAAGTGTCATCAGTGTAGGACACTACATTAACCCAAAATTACTCTTGGCCTGCAAATAATAACTTCTGAGCTACTCCACATTACCCAGGCTACCTCACACACCCCCCCCCACCACCACCACCACCACTTCAGAAATCAGACTACAATACTACTATAAGAAAGTGTAGCCTTGGGATTATTTGGCATCATCCATTTTTAATGCCCAAGGGCCACTTCAAAACTCATAATGTGCCAGTTCAGATAAGCCCTTCTCCGAGAGGAACCCGTTGAAGTCTCCAGGTGGCAAAGCGTACAACAGACTCTATTGCCGGGACTGGACTTAAGCCACAACAAAAAAGCTAAATATCTTGCAGCACCCCTCTCACCAGGGAAAGGCATCACATGTGAATACTCTTGCCGCATCCAACATGCCTTAAACATGCAAAAGGTAATGGTAGCAATGCTCTCAATAAGTCTAACTACTGGCAAACACATGGGGTAGCATTCCAACCCATCGTTCTTTTGCCCACCAGGCCACCTCAGTTTGGAACCAGCCATATGCAAATCAGTCTTGACCCTGCTCCAATCGGGAAGTCCAGCCCAAACTGCCAGGCCAGCTCCTCCCTGAACTCAAACATAAGCAACCCATGACTGGGCTTGCCATCAATGGGCTCTTCAGTCAGGTGTAACTTGGTTACAATGGCATAGAGAGCACAGGACCAACATCTAGGCATAACCTTGCCACTTAGGGTGGTACATTAAACACACAAAAAGTGAAGGGAGGAATGCTTGCAATAAGTCTAACCACTGGCAATCGCTCGGTAGTATAAGAATCCATCATTCTTTTGCCCACCGGGCCACCTCAGTTTGGATCCAGCCAAATGCAAATCAGTCTTCACTGTACTTCAATAGGAATAATAAACTGGGATGCAGCCCAAGTTATTATTAGTGGCTGAAATTAATTCCATTCATCACTTTTTTAGTATACTTTAGTGTAGCAAACATGCCAGCTTTATTGTAAGGTCCACATTGGGTATCATTACTGTTCGATGCCGCGCTCGAACCGAGCAGAGACGTACTGAAAGTCATAGTAGTGAAAAGACAGCATGGGGAGAACTCAAGAGGTAGTAACAGTGTCAGACGACAATGACTAGGAGGCCACTTTGGAAGGGTCACAGCAGGAAGCAATGACCAAAGTTAGGGAATCAGTTACACATCCATCTTTACATGATGACTTGGCATGTTTTTCATAAAAATCATCTTACCAATGCTATATATGCCCTTTCAAACACAAGAGAGTGCACAATCAAATTTAAAGGATGGGCGTGTCTCTTAAACCAAGGTACTCATCATGAAGTTTAGAAGGGAAGTACTCCCACATTGGGAAAACAGAGTAGCCTAGCTAAAGGTAGAAAAAAAAAGCTAGATTTTGTGTGTCGATACTGACCTGATGTAGTTTGTGCTACATACACTCCAGGTTTGATGCTTTTTACATGCAGTAAAAAGCAAGTTTATTACCCTTCGTTGCATCACTTGGCAATTGAAACTGTTTGCAACTAGCACTTTTAAGGTTTAATCTGGAGAATAGTCATCTGCACTGGAGTCTCAGAATTCTTAAATTTAGCTATAAAGCTATGGGAGTATAATTTTAATGGCTCTTAAAGCATTGGGCACTTTGCTGTATAAGACTATCTTTTGTGTAATTGCAGCCTCATGGGATTTGACTGATGCGGATGTAATAATGTAATATATTATGACAAATACAATTTCTATGATTTTTTAAATTATATATAAATAAAAATGAGAAAAAATATAAATAAAACCGAATGTTACAAAGTTTAATGTTATTTTTATAATTATACATTATCACTTCATTGTTGAAATGAATGACATTTTAAATATTGCCTTGAAATAAGGTATTTGCAAACAATTTTACAACATCTACAATAAGAATGTAACAGAACTCTAACTGCTAAAGGTTATGTATCAGGTTACTTGAAAGGTACATGCAGAGTAGACGAGCCTGGCCGTGAAATGCAATACAGATCTGGATGGTTATGTGGCTGTGAGGGCAACTCCAGCTAGTATGAATTTCCCAAAGTCCAATCTGGATATGACTAGAGATTATACGGCTGTTCCAAGATGATTGGGTGCAATGAGGTGTCGGATTTTCTTCAGGACATAAAGGTTAAAGTTTGCTTCTTTTGTCAACTGGTTAATATGTGGGATAAGAGGGGAGGTCGGGGGAGAGTAAACAATACAGATTTATTAGTGGTTGAAAGAATGAGAGATCCCTCAGATTCAGGGACGTCTGAGTGGAACAATCAAGCTTTCTTTTGAAAGAAGTAGGTAAGTGTAGGAGAGTGGCATCGACTGCATCGTTGCCCCCCAACTTTCTGCTGATGTTTGACTGTTTGTTTACTCTAGCCAGGCTGTGACCCTGCTATCCAGGACCCCAGCCTATCTGCTTCCTCTCTAAACCGATGTGAGTACCCTAGGTACATCCCAATTGGATACTGAGGGCACCCTATCAGCCACTTGTAGATGGTACTCTAGGTACCCAGGGCATGGGTCCCTCAGAGGCCTACCAGGGGCTGCAGCACTTATTGTGCCACCCCTGAGACAGCCATACCAAACACCACCACCAGACCACTACTGTAGTCTGGGTAAGGTGGTGCTTGCACCCCTTACAGGGATATAGGTATCCTGTATCCCACTTAATACAACACATATATTCTCATAGGTCACCCCTAAGGCAGGCCTTGCTAATCCTACAAGGCAGGGTGCTGAGATATGTGTGAGGGGGAACCCCTACCTGAGTAGGGCCCCTCTGCAACCTTCGTAAAACTACTGCTGGGTTGTTTGTAGTGCAGCCATACCATATACTCTTAACCGCATTATAAGTAATCGCGATAGCGTGATAACTTGAGAGTGGCTGCACAGAACCATGTCGTGTTTGGTGTCAAACATGTAGGAATCATACCCCCAATCCAGCCATGGGAATGAGGGCATGAATCCCCCCTGCTAGAGGGGCGATATGGGAAAAGCGGCAGAATTTAGACACCAAATTAAAAGTGCACAAGTACTACAAAATGGATGCTACCCGCCACCCACACGACTGGCTGCCTGTTGCTGGGCAGAACTCCAGCCACTGCAGCTGGACAATAGGGATCTTGTAGCAGGGAGGTGCTCCCACCTCCCCAGACAGACTATGTGGATTGGAACTGGGTGGGTGCACCATAGGATGTCTTTCAGACTTGCACGTAGGCTTCTCCAGTGCCTACTTCTGCATACACCGCCTCAAACCGGTTCAGGGGCATCCTGTCCCCTGCCCAGGCGGGAAACCACACAAAGGGGAGAGGGTGTAGCCACCCTTTCCCACCTGAACTCTCATTGGTGGGCTCTGATCTGGACACTCCCCTAATCTTTGGATAAAGGTGAATACAGGGTCCCCAGAGCCTCAGATTATTCTTGGACTTTACAGACTTGAACTTCGACTTGCTGCCGCACAGCTAAAGGAAGAAATCTCCCTTGGGGTAAAGGAGTTACCCCCTGCTTGGCAGGCACCTGAAACACTGCAAGTGACCCGGTTGGAACTTCACTGCTCCTACGGACATAGACGACTCTTTCCTACCTTGAGGTGGGTTTCCAAGCATCCCAGAGGCCAGTGAGTGTGCACAGCAAATCTCAGCACCGTGGACCCCGTGGGTGGCGAGATCCCCAATACCCCAGGACACCGGCCACCTCTTGCACAGCACACGACCCCAACGAGTGGGGAAGTTGTGCTTTGGCCCATTATTGAGCCAACCTCTCAGCATCATCTGTGCCAAAGATCGACGCCCTAGCCCGCTCCGGCGACCCGTGGGCGCATCTTTACTCACGCCAAATTGCTGCCTCCCGCGGTCCCTTGTCTCTTGACTTGTGGGCCCTGGCGGAGGTCAATCTTCACTTCCAAGAGTTCCCCTGGTTGCTCCAGGCCTGCTCTTCAGTCTCCTCGCTGGAGACCTCGCTCAGACCTGTGGGTCTGCACCAGTAGCTGTTTTGTGATTCTTGCGTGGGTTGCGGTTGCCAAGGCTTAGTGGATCCAATCCGGACACTAACACCGCAGCGACCCTCATCCTTCTTGGGACAGTCGCCCTCCAGAAGCTGGCCTTCCTTGAAGCCTCCTGGACCCAGTGGCTGACGATCCAAGCTACCCACCTTCCACCTGGAAGCACCTGACATTGAAGGGCTCTTTCTCCTGAGCCCCCTGGTCACTGTGCCGTGACCCAGACTCTGTCCCCTCTGCTTTCAGGTCTTTCTCTTCAAGATCTACATCTTCAATCTTCACGACATCGACAACGCTTCTTGCTAGCAGCAGTTCTTCACGTTTTGCCATTGAAAATCAGCCCGCGACCCGACATCAAAAACGACCTATGCACCCGGCTTCCCTGGGGCAGGTAACAGTGGTACCTCGGTACTCTCGTGGGTGTGGGCCCTTCAAAAGCTTAACTCTAAACTCTTGAACTTGAACTCCTGCTAGAAGTGATTTTAATCTTGTAAAATTCAACCGCGACATTCTCCATAGGCTTTAATAGAGATCCCGACAGTAGCTTACACCACTGCACACGTCTCCCGTGGGTCCCCTTCCTCACTACCTTGGGTGGTTTCACAAGGGGCCAGCGACCCTTAATGCCCTAGGCATTGTCTGTAGAATTATCGTGATTCTTATACCACTTTTTTTATATATGGTTTGACCCCCGTCTGGGGCCCTATGATTCCAGTGCTATTTATTGCAACTATCAATGCTTGTTTGAATTGTATCTTTACCTCCAGCCTCATAAAGAGACTAGTGGGATTATTCTTAGAATAAATACATATATTTTATATATATACACACCTGTGTGGACTACTCTTTCATTTGCTCATTCAAGAGGTTATCTATGGTAAAACAATAAGCTTAACACTCCTTCAAGACTTAGCCTGAAGGCTGCTCTCCACAGCTACCACTAGGATAGCTTTCTTTAAAGGTTGTCTTTAACCTATCATCATAAGAGTCGAATTGGACTGGTGCAAGGTGTCCCCTATAACTAGTGGACAGCATATGCCAGGCCAACTTCTCACAGTAAGATAACAAATTCAGTTTTCTACAGAAGGAGTATGATGTTTTTCCACATCCAGGCTTGCATTTGAGCAAACCGGTCACCTACGATGGAAGATCTTTAGGTTTATAATGATAGGTTACCTTCACTGCCTGAGATAATTGACCATTAATATTCCCCCAGTATGATGACAAAGCCTAGAAAGAGCAAGATACCTGGGTGAAAATACAAATTCGGTCTTAAACAACTGACCAAGGAGCAGTCATGACTGATTCCTGTGATCTTTAGATGTCAGAACCTAAGAGTGCAATCCTTTATCTAGAGAGTTCTTCAGCAAAAAGGTTCACTGAATAGAGTGGCTACACACTTGCTTTTTAAAGCAGAATAACCACATTTACATTGAAGAATCCAACTTCCTAATTTCAGCTCATTCATCTGGATTTGGTCTGTCCCATGGGTCAAACAGCTTCTCATTGGAAAATGAACTAGTGATCAGAAAAAGAGAGTGAAAGAGCAGCAAAGACTGTAGCTACATCAATTTAATTAAATTACTTTATTCGGATAAAGCATATCCAATAATTCACACATAAAACATAAAAAGACATAAAATCACCATATAAAAACTGATGCAATAAAAATGTTATTTATACATTGCACATCGTGTTGCGTGCGCAAACAGCAGTTTTCAAGAAAGCACCCACGCAAAAAACGAATTCATCGTCTTCCAAGTTCAAGATAATCCTATATGCAACTCCAAAATCAACAAGTGCATTTTTTTTTAAAAGGTATTAATAACAACTTTGTGTACTGTATATAAAACTTGAATAAAAAATAAAGAATGTAGGGTAGTTTGCCCAGTCCGGTCGTCACACAGGCTTGGCAAGGAGTCAAGTTTAGCATGAAAACCAAGGGGGAAACATAATAAGAATTTCACTGTACCAGCCCTTAAACGGAAGAGGAGACCCCGCTCCCAACAGCCCATAGGTTTAGTGAGGTAGCTACCCAGTTGATAATAAGTATTCTTGAAGGGCATACAAGTAGCTACAGTTAGTTTCCTGGATTCCCTTTCAGACCTATCCTTTCTGTAGTGCATATATAATGCAGAACGAACAACTTATGTTCATAATCAACCCTGCTTAGGCTGGATCTCATCGCAGCTAGCCATGGGATGTCCATGGCTTTTCACACTTGAGGCAATCTCGTATAATTTCTCGTGAGGGACGCCGCTGGATTTTTCCAAACGGCTAGCCAAAATAGAGCAGGGCGGGCCTTTATGTAGTCTTCGATATATTGCAAATGTAAGTTGCTATGACAAACATATTGAGGTGTAGAGATAGGGGCACCCAGGAGTTTCCGACAAAACCTGTTCTCCTCGTACTGGATGTTACAGCTCTTTGAAAAACTCCATACCACAGCTCCATAAGTTGCCGTGGGTATGCGCACTGGGATTTTAAAAAAAATGAAATGGCTGAGATAACCCCCGACCTCCTGGGTTGGGAAGACTAAGAACCGAGTTGATTGCTATAGAAAACTTGTTCCTGCAAGATACAGTGTGATCAGACCATGAACCATTAGCAGCAAAAACTAGCCCCAGGTAGGGAAAAGTGCTAGTGCGTTGTAAAGTTTGGTTACCCACGGATATAATAATAAAAAGGCGCTTGCTCGGCCCACAAGCCATTATAAAAGATTTTTTTAAATTAATGCATAGATCTAAGGAAGCCATAAAATCAACTAAGGCCCGCACCAAAACACGCAGTGTGTTAGGTGTATGACCTATTAATACCTTGTCGTCAGCGTAAAGCAGGGCTGGAAGTAAATCACCATTAACCCAAGGGACGTATTTTGTGAGCACTGTTAGGTATGTGTGTAGGTTGTTAATATATAAAATAAAAAGTAATGGGGCCAAAACACAACCCTGTCTGACCCTTCTATAGACTTTGATATCATTAGAGACTTCCCCACCTGTGTTAATCCTGACCCAAGCTGTGCAAACATGCTAAATAAATTACTAAAACCTCATCCAACCTATATTCTAATAAAATGGACCACAGTCGGGAGCGATTGACATAATCAAAGGCTGAAGTCAAGTCCATAAAAGCCAAGTATATCGGTGGCCGCTGTGCAATTGTGTATTTCCCAATGATTCAGTGGCGGCTGGTGACATTTGAAAGTGGTAGGGTGGAAATCCAGGCAACTTTTGTGTCGATGTATGTTAGTTAGCAAACCTTGACTGAGACAAAAACTGACAACAAACATGCAAAATAAATAAACGAGTGAAGATCTATGAAAAGTGAAATTAAACTCAAGGGTGACAAATTGGTATCATTTTCAAACGCTTTGCAGCCCTTTGCATATAATGATCTTTTTGAGCAAGACAACATAATGTGCTAACCTGAAAGGCAGGTCAACGGCCTTTTTTGTAGTTTTTATACAGCGCAAACTTGGTCAAGGGGCATCGGAGGGCTTATGCAGTCGTGGCTGGCAAAACAGGGGGGTGGGGGTAATCTATAAGTGATGTCATGCACAAACATATGTCCCTTTCTAAGCACTGTAGTGATGGTAGGCGCTATCCTGTAAACACTTCTGGCACTATAAATATACAGTGAATTCAGACATATGTAAATGCACTTGTGCAATCATACTACATCGCTTGTGCTACGACACCCAGTTTATACAACGGAATGAATACACACACACATAAACGTACCAGTGCATAGGTCCCCTATCACAACCCACCCCGTGAGATAAAGCCCCAGATTGAGCCTGATTGCCCCATCACAAGCAGCGCGTGTGAAATCATAAACACACCTGTCCCTTCAAACACACTCCTGACACACTGAGGCCAGTCTTGTGAAATGTCACGATCCCGCCGTCTTCGTCATCCCATGCATACCGGTGCTGCCATAAACACATTCCAGTGCCGCACAAATAACCACCATAAATCCGATTAATGGATTTAATCACCTGCTGTCTCTTCATCTCTGTGCTCCGTCCTCCCACCCACCACAGCTGCGTCCAAGACAAACAGGTAGCAGTTGCTGTGCCAGTTGCAAAAAAAGTTCTAAATGTAAAAAGAAGAGCTGAGCTGAAACCCCACACGCACGTGCATTGACTATCTTTCGTGTGCGTCGTCTCCCAAGGTTTGTTTGTGAACATCACACACTACAGAGCCTTTACAGATCGCCATCAGTGTGAACGCTTAAAGTGCCATTGGTGCAAGTGGTGAAAGCCGCCTCCTTCAGTCGCGGCTTACAATACTCGATGTGGGGGTGGACTCGGGTGGGGACAGGGGGAGTTTTAAATTAAAATAAAATAAAAACTTACCTGACCGGCCTCTGCTCCTGGGCCGGAGTCCAGCGTTGGCGCTCTTCAGTTTGTGAACAGGAGCAGCAGCGTCACAGGACTCCCGCCCTGCGTTCTTCAATTCCGGCTGGCTGCAGCTCTCCTCGCGTCATCGGACACGCAGCCTCCCTCCCTCCCCTCCTCCAATCCGAACTCTCCAGGCGAATCTTAGCGCGCCCCACCTGGGCCATTTTCTCCATGCAGCAGCCTACATAGAGAGAAGGGAGAGTGGGCGGTCCTGCTCAAGGGTAAGGGGGGGGGGGGGGATTTGGGGGGGGGGGGGGGGAGTGGCTTGCCCAGTGTTGTGCATACGGACTGTTTGATCAGCCCCAGGGCCGGCCAAACAGTCCCTATGCACAACAGTGGGCAAGCCACTCCCCCCTGCCCTCAACCAGAACCGCCCACCCCCAACCAGGCACTTATGCTTTCTCGCAGTGCGAGAAGGCAGAAACATAAATGGTAGTTATTACCATTTATGTTTCTGCCTTCTCGCACTGCGGGAAAGCAGGGGGGCGGCGCCCAAACGCCCCTATGGAGGAGCCGCCACTGCAATGATTAGGTTAAGGTTTAAGCATTGTTCCACAGTTCCAACCTTACTCCTAATACCAAGTAGACAGGGTTGCAAAACAGAGTTCTCTTCAGTCCAGATTTTTCTTATTGTATAAGACCCTCCCTAACATTTTCAATGTGGTGTCAATAAGGGAGACGGTTCTAAACAACCGGGCTGGGAACGATTACCCTTTTTAAAAATAGGGACAATAATGCTAGTTGCCCAGGTTCTTGATAACGGGGCATTGGTTAAGTTATTAAAAACATTTAACAAAAGCAGGGCCCAGACGTCTGGTTTGTGCTTAATGAGGTCAATAGGAAACCCATCAGGGCATGGGGCTTTATTACCCAGGCTCTGATGTATGGCTTCCTCAACTTCAGACAGGGATATAAATATACCCAACAACAAAGGTACCCAAGCACACGCAGAAATAAAGTTTACAACAATTAATGCGTTAATTAGAACATGTAACACAATAAGTGAATCTCCGTTTCTTTCTTCCATTTAATATTCAAGTTCGAACTCGAATTGGAGCCAGACGCGGTTGGGGGCAGTTGCAGACAACGGACACACTCTCCTCTACTCGGAGATGGGAACCTCACACAAATATTGAGCACAGCTACTGATGGAATACGTCTTCCTAACAAGGATTGGGCCCCCCCCGTCGATTGACTGTATGACCTGGAATTTTCGTCATACATAAATGACTGTTAACTATACAGTGTTCAGCCGTGAACAAGTCGCATGTACAATAATACTAGAGGCGACGAAACACGTGTTGGCTTGGGAACCACTGTGAAGACTGCAAACTTACTATGAGAACTTGAATATTAAATGGAAGAAAGAAACGGAGATTCACTTATTGTGTTACATGTTCTAATTAACGCATTAATTGTTGTAAACTTTATTTCTGCGTGTGCTTGGGTACCTTTGTTGTTGACTTTTGTGGCTCTGATCACAATCCTTTTGGGAGGCTAGTGGTTCTCCCCTACCCTTGAGCACCGCCACTGATTCAGGACGTCACCAATATCAGGTGTACTCGCTACAAGCGCCTAGTCTCTATTGAAAATACCACTGCCTAGTCTGAAACTATATAAATATACCCGTAGGGGCTGGAAACTTGGACACAGCCATGCCACGCGTGGGGGCAGTATATATTGTGGAAAAGTGAGCTTCCCACGCCTCGCTGGTTATATTGCAGCTGATAGGTGTTTGTCCCATAGCTCTCATGTATTTAACAGCGTCCCAAAAATGTTTCCCATTCCTTAAACTGGCGGCGCTAGCGAGTGCATCCTACGTTTGTTTAATAGTTCTTCCTTCCTCAGGGAGATAGCTAACTTATACTACTTCCTCAGCAGCTGAACTGAGAGATCGACACCTCGGTTTTGTCGATAGGGCCTTGTGTAACTGACCATTTATCGCTGAACACTCACTATTAAACCATCTTGGCCCGTAGGGTGTAATCGCGATGGGTTTCGATAAACGCTAACTTAATAGCTTCACAAAGTTTAATAAATGCATAAATAATCTCAGAATTGGGTTCCTGCGCAGACAAACAAGAATCAAAGAGTCTTGGATTTTTCCTGGCCACCCTAGAAAACAAATCTGCACAATTAACCCCGCGACAAACCAACCTTAGCTTATCTTTTGAGGGTACCAGACTCCTTGCACCACACTCTATTTTATACACCGGTCCGAGGGAAAATCTCAATACCACTTTGATTGGGTTATGGTCGCCGTGATTTGATAGAACTATTCAGGATAGATGTGGATAATTGATTCCCTTTCACATAACGCCTGAGTTGTTGGTAGATGTCCTCTGAATGGATGGCCAGCTCCCCCCCTCCTTTCCCCTTTAGCCCCTTGCATTATTACCGTCTCCCCCCATCCCCTTACTCCCTATCACAATTGGTTATATTTACCACCTGGTACCTTTACCGGGATAAACGGTGGTAACTACACTGCCACAATTTGCTTGTTTTGTTTTTGTGTTGGGTTGGGTTCTTAATAAATATTTACCTTAGTCATGACATTTCTTTTTTTTTTTAGATACACTTTTTATTGTATATGAAGTTTGGCACAAGCTTAAAAGACAGTACATAATGACAATATATCCAGACATCTTTGTTTTTCCAGGCAACCGCACGGGGATTTTACAGGCATCCCAATTGTGAACAACGTCCCCTCCCTCAAACTTCAGCCTCTCCCTCACTCCCGTCTTCAGAGTCCTCCTCCGCCGGCATCCCCGGAGGCTCACAGATAAATCCCCTGAATTTATTCCATGCCCCCCACACTCTGCTCCATTTTTTCGGACATCCTCGATGGATGAAAACTGCCCTCTCGGCCATCATAGCAGTGTCCAGATCTCTACACCATGTAGCCAGCGTTGGCGACTCCATCGCACCCCATTTCAGTGCGATGTTGCGCTTTGCTACTAGCATCCCCAGCGTGGCCCATTCTTGCAATGGGCGCGTGAGGTAGTTTGGTTCCCAAACATTTAGCAAGCATCTTCTGGGTTCCGGCGTCAAAGACACCTCCACCGTCTGCGATATGGTCCTCATTACTTTTACCCAATAGTCCCTGATCTTAGCACACTCCCACACCGTATGAAAGAATGTACCCACCTCCCCACAACCCCTCAAGCAGTATGGGTGCGACGTCGACCCTATCGTGTGAAGAGTTTGTCTTGTGTAGTAGACTCTGTGTAGGATTTTAAGTTGCACTAATTTAAGTGTGGAGGGTATTCCCACCTCTCGCGGTGATGCCAGCGCCTCCCTCCATTCGAATTCGTCAAAGTCTCCCACATCCCGGGACCACCTCTCCCTGAGCGCTACATATGGGTCTGGTAAATTATTTATTAATTTACGGTAGGTCAAGGAGGTCGCCCGCTTCGGCATGTAGTCCGTCAGCAGCCTGTCCTCCAGGGGGGTGGCCTCCGGAACCTCAGTGCCGGCCAGCAGGACCGCCTGCAATGCATGTTTGATTTGCAGGTATCGAAAAAGCTCTGATGGTACTAAGTCATACTGCGTCCGAAGGCGCTCAAAGGGTATCACTTCCCCCTTGTGCCATAGGTCCCCCAGCGTGGAAATGTCAAGAATTCCTGTCATGCGAGGGGAGGAAAACGGTAACCAGCGAAAACGGACTACATCTCCCAGGATGCTTAGCGGTTGAGAGGTTATGTAAACAGGAGAGCTGTTACATAACTCAAGGAAAACACGCCCTTATGTAAACAGGAGAGCTGTTACATAACTCAAGGAAAACACGCCCTTATGTAAACAGGAGAGCTGTTACATAACTCAAGGAAAACACGCCCTATAAAGGGAGGAACCGGGAGGTACAACGCTGTCGGATATTGTGTTTACACCGACGTACCTGCTTAGTGAAGAGCAGTGTTCCGGAGTGGTGCTCCAGTAAGGCAAGAACGGAGGTAGGTCGAGTCGTTACTCCCTGGGCCGTGTCTTGCCCCATCGTCACCTGTGAAGGACCCGGAAGCTCTACCGGATAACCATTGAGCTTCGCTTTTTGACTCGGCTGAGTCAAAGCGCAGTGGCGCTTTTGCTGGTTGGAGTCGTAACTCCAAGCCCGACCAGAGATACAGGGACTGCCAGCTGTAACGCACACCAGGAGGTGTTTGCCGCGTTACAGACTCGGAAGTCCACAGGATCGATCGAGCGGCTGCTCTCGGTATAGTCTTCTTTGCTTGTGATTGGGGTATCGGTGACGCATCACCAGGAGGTGACTCCGCGTCCCGGTGCAGTCTGAGGAAGAGGTTGAGCGGCTGCTCCCTTCAGGTAGAGACCCCGGCTGGGTGTTTCCCTGACTCCTCGATTCTCCCCAACACTCTTCGTGCCCCTCACAGCCTACCGATTGGCATTGTCGGCCATTTCATCTCTGCCCTCTGTTGGCATACGCCGGGATCGGCGTATATGCAGAGGACGGCTAGGACCATCCGTGCTGTGGGCTGGTAACGTACTTAGCCTGGAGGATTCCAGTGACTATAACCTTTGTTTATTCCTTGTATTATTTTTGCCTTCATTAAAATAACTAAACCTTCACAAGTGGTTGCGTTCTCATTATCGTGTCTGTTAAACGATCCTGAGACGTTCAGGGCGTTACAAAATATCCGACCTTAATAACACTAACTGTCTCCCGGTCGATAACAGACATGGCAACACTTGATGATGTGCTGGCTGCTTTAGCGACCGTGCAAATTGAATTGGCTGCCTCCAGGCAAGAAACAGCCGATGTAAAAGCCAGACTGGATGCTATCCAATTGGACCCGCTCACGCCCAGCACCTCCCTCACGAACCAGACCCCTGCGGTAGTAGTGGAAATGCCGGTAGCCGTCCCCTTGGCAACACCAGAGAGGTACAGTGGGGATCCTAACACAGTGCAGGTATTCCTCACACAAGTGGCGCTACATTTATCGTGCAAACCAAGGGCGTTCCCCACGAGTCAGGCTCGTGTGGCTTTCCTTATATCCTATTTGGCTGGAAACGCGGCACAATGGGCCGTACCTCTGGTGAGCAGGGACGACCCCATCTTATGTGATTGGGGTGCTTTTCGCGAGGAATTCCTGAAAGTCTTCGACAGAAGGGCTGACTCGTACACGGCGGACCGTGAAATGCTTGAGTTGAGACAGGGATCCAACGACCTGGTGCAGTATCTCAACGCGTTCCGAAGGCTGGTTGCGGAAACCAAGTGGCCTGTTGCTAAACAGACGGCGCTCTTCCATCACGGGCTGTGCGATGAGCTCAAGGACGCCGTGGCTCATATTGACCCACAACCCAAGACATGTGAGGGCCTTATCAACCTGGTATTACGGCTGGAACATAGGCTAAGTGAAAGAAAGGGGGATCATGGGAGAAAAGGAAACTCCCTTCCATCCTATGTGACAGTGGGAAGTCCTGAAACTTCCACCGCATCCAAGGGAGAACCCATGGACATCGGCGCAATACGAGCGAGCCTCACAGCTACGGAGAAAGAGTCACGCCGTAAACAAGGATTGTGCCTATATTGTGGCAAAAAAGGCCACTACGTACGTGAATGCCCTGCCAAACCGAAGACGTCACGTTATCGGGCCAACCGGTCGGTAACAGCCATGGTGGACGTACCGGCGGAAAACTAGAGGACTCCCAGACCAAAGAAGGGGCATCTCGGAGTCACTCATCCATCCCTTCACTTTCCAACTCGGTCACTAAGGGACAACGACACCTGTTTCTCACGGTGCACGTGGGAGTGCATGACCAGTGGATACCCGTTGTGGCCATGGTGGATTCAGGGGCCACTGGCATGTTTATGGACCACAACGAGGCATGCAGGCTAGGGCTAGTGCTTCTTCCCAAAGCTGTACCCGAAGACGTCTATGCTGTAGACGGAAGGCGATTGGTGACGGGGCCCATCGGGCAGCACACGGGGGTCCTTCCGATGAGATGTGGGAGGAACCATTTGGAACAAATAGATTTTAACATCATCCGAGCGCCCCAATATGGCGTCATATTGGGATTGCCGTGGCTACAGAAACACAACCCCTCTGTGGATTGGCCAACACATCGCATCGAACTGACGTCACCGTATTGCATCCTGCATTGTGGAATAAGAACGGAATCCCTTGACGCAGATGAGAGCGGGAGTCAGACGGTGGCTACAGCGGCAGAAAAAGATGTGGCTCTCCCCCAGGCTTATCACAGTTTTGAGGATGTATTTGATGAGGTGAAGGCGGAAGTGCTACCACCACATAGACAGTTTGACTGCCAGATCGACCTGGTGCCAGGGGCCAGCGTTCCCAGCGGCAGGCTGTATGCCCTGACGGAGCCTGAAAACGTGCATCTCCGGGGGTACCTGGATAAACTCCTCAAGCTAGGATTCATCCGCCCGTCCAAGTCTCCGGCCGCCTCGCCACTCTTCTTCATCCCGAAGGCTAATGGGGAGCTGAGAGCCTGTGTGGACTTTAGGGCATTGAATGTGATAACCGTAAAGAATCGGTACCCCTTGCCTCTCATCAGTGTACTTCTGGAACAGGTCAAGAAAGCTCGTATCCACACCAAGTTGGATTTGAAAGGGGCATACCATCTGGTGCGCATGAGGGACGGAGACGAGTGGAAGACCGCCTTTAAGACCAGGTTCGGCCTTTTTGAGAACCTCGTCATGCCGTTCGGTCTGTGCAACGCCCCGGCAGCCTTTCAGTACTTTTTGAATGAGGTATTCAGAGAGGAGATGGATATCTACATGGTCGTATATATCGACGACATCCTCATCTATTCGTCCAGTGTGGAGGAGCACGTACACCACGTCAAAGCTGTGCTTCAAAAGCTGAGGGAAAACATGCTGTTTTGTAAACTCAGCAAGTGTGACTTCCACGTCACATCCGTGGAATTCCTCGGAGTGATGCTGAGTCCAGAGGGACAGGAGATGGCAGAACGAAAGATCAAGGCGGTGAAAGAATGGCCGGTGCCCCAAAGCGTGAAGGACGTCCAAAGTTTCATTGGCTTCGCCAACTTTTACAGGCGGTTTATAGATGGATTTTCAGGATTGGTGGCCCCAATCACACAGCTACTGAGGAAGTCCAAGGAGTTTGTCTGGTCCCCTGAAGCGAACAAAGCCTTTGAGGCCCTGAAAAGCGCCTTTGGTAAGGCGCCGGTGTTGGCTCACCCCGATCCGGATCTCCCCTACGTGGTGGAAGCGGACGCATCGGATGTGGCGCTGGGGGCTATCTTGTCCCAACGCAACCACGACACAGGGGTGCTTCATCCCGTTGCGTACATGTCCCGCAAACTCAACGACGCCGAACGCAACTACCATATTGCGGAGAAGGAGCTTCTCGCAATCAAGGACGCCTTCACCGAATGGAGGCATTGGTTGATGGGGGCAAGACATGTGGTATCGGTGTACACGGACCATCGGAACCTACAGTTCATGACGGCCACAAGACACCTTTCTCCCAGACAGCTGCGGTGGATGATCTTCTTTGCGGGGTTCAACTTCCGCATCACATATCGGCCGGGGACGGAAAACCGGAAGGCGGACGCCCTGTCCCGTCAATCTGCAGTTAAGGAACCATTGCCTGCGACCGAGCATTCCATCATTTCCCCGAGGATGGTATTGGGGGTTATCCAACCGGATACTTTCCTGAGGGGAATAAAGAGAGGGATCAGGTCATTCGCATGGCGGAGGTGGCTCCTCAGTCACAGAGAATGGCAGCTGAAGGACGGGATACCCCTGAAGGGCAGGTGCCTATTGATACCCACGCCTAGGCTAAGGAAACAAGCATTCATCTGGTGCCATGACTCTCCATGCGCAGGTCATTTGAGCTTTGACAAAACGGTGGCTAGCATGGGACGGCGTTTCTGGTGGCCAACCATGAGAGTGGATGTCAGGAGGTGGGGACAGGAGTGTCCTACGTGTGCTACCATGAAGGCCGACCATGGCCGAACCCAAGGGCTCTTACATCCACTTCCGACCCCGGATAGACCATGGGATAGCATATCACTGGACTTTGTGGTGGGCCTACCGGTAGACCAGGGGATGACGGCAATACTGGTGGTGGTGGATTACTTGACGAAAATGGGGCACTTCATCCCCTGCAAGAGAGTCCCTACGGCCGGGGAATTGGCGTCACTACTCCTAAAGAACGTGGTACGACTGCATGGATTACCTGGGGTGATCGTGTCGGACCGGGGGTCGCAGTTTACTGCGCAATTCTGGAAGACTTGGTGCACTGCGCTTCATGTTAAGACCGCCCTGTCCACCAGCTACCACCCTCAAACGGACGGCCAAACCGAGCGCCTGAACCAAACGCTCAAACAGTATCTGCGATGTTTTGTGGACCAGGGCAGGGAAGAATGGGTCGACTTGCTATGGGTTGCAGAGATAGCCTATAACAACGCCACTCACAGCTCCACACAGGCATCTCCGTTCTATAGCAATTATGGCCAACATCCCAGGTTCTTGCCATTTCTACATCCGTTCAGAGAGGACAGGATTCCCGCCACAGCGGACAGGGTGGCACACATAAAAGACACGTTGATGCGCTCAAGGGCTGTCCTAATAGAGGCCAAGAGAAGATACAAGGCTGCGGCAGACAGGAAGAGAAGGCCCGGGCCACTGTACCGCACTGGAGACTACGTCTGGATATCCACAAGAAACATGAGGTTTCGAAAGAACAGTGTGTTCCATCCCAAGTACATGGGCCCCTATCGAATTACCAAGTGTATGGGTCCCGTGAACGTGAAGGTGTGCTTGCCCCAGTCATTGCGGATACACCCTGTCTTTCATGTATCATTGCTCAAACCAGCGCCCTCCAAGCCGTCTGGGACACCTAGGCCGGTATGCGTGGAGTCGGAGGTGGAGTATGAAGTGTCGGGCATACGGGCGTCCAAATGGCGCAGGGGGAAGCTGTGGTACCTGGTTGCATGGAAAGGCTATGGCCCGGAGGAGCAGTCATGGTAACCGGCTGAAGGGGTTCATGCTCCGCGCTTGGTCTCCTTGTTCCATCGGCGTTTTCCTGCCAGCGCTGGACCCGTGGGGAGCCGCTGAGAGGGATGATGTACTGTCAAGAATTCCTGTCATGCGAGGGGAGGAAAACGGTAACCAGCGAAAACGGACTACATCTCCCAGGATGCTTAGCGGTTGAGAGGTTATGTAAACAGGAGAGCTGTTACATAACTCAAGGAAAACACGCCCTTATGTAAACAGGAGAGCTGTTACATAACTCAAGGAAAACACGCCCTATAAAGGGAGGAACCGGGAGGTACAACGCTGTCGGATATTGTGTTTACACCGACGTACCTGCTTAGTGAAGAGCAGTGTTCCGGAGTGGTGCTCCAGTAAGGCAAGAACGGAGGTAGGTCGAGTCGTTACTCCCTGGGCCGTGTCTTGCCCCATCGTCACCTGTGAAGGACCCGGAAGCTCTACCGGATAACCATTGAGCTTCGCTTTTTGACTCGGCTGAGTCAAAGCGCAGTGGCGCTTTTGCTGGTTGGAGTCGTAACTCCCAGCCCGACCAGAGATACAGGGACTGCCAGCTGTAACGCACACCAGGAGGTGTTTGCCACGTTACAGACTCGGAAGTCCACAGGATCGATCGAGCGGCTGCTCTCGGTTCAGTCTTCTTTGCTTGTGATTGGGGTATCGGTGACGCATCACCAGGAGGTGACTCCGCGTCCCGGTGCAGTCTGAGGAAGAGGTTGAGCGGCTGCTCCCTTCAGGTAGAGACCCCGGCTGGGTGTTTCCCTGACTCCTCGATTCTCCCCAACACTCTTCGTGCCCCTCACAGCCTACCGATTGGCATTGTCGGCCATTTCATCTCTGCCCTCTGTTGGCATACGCCGGGATCGGCGTATATGCAGAGGACGGCTAGGACCATCCGTGCTGTGGGCTGGTAACGTACTTAGCCTGGAGGATTCCAGTGACTATAACCTTTGTTTATTCCTTGTATTATTTTTGCCTTCATTAAAATAACTAAACCTTCACAAGTGGTTGCGTTCTCATTATCGTGTCTGTTAAACGATCCTGAGACGTTCAGGGCGTTACAGGAAATGCCAATGGCATCCCATTTGTCGAATCCTTTGCACTGTTTTAGGCCGCCCAGACGTTGTGTTTCCCATAAGGGGGTTAATTGGGTTATCTTTCCTTTCCAGCCCAGTTTGGCATGTGCCTCATACCACAGATTGACCGTCTGTTTGGTGGGTCCAATCACCGCCGGTGATCGTCTTCTATTATATAGTGCAGACATCATGCCCTCATTTCCTAGCCCATGCCTGTCTGCCTTGAAAGCAGGATCTGCCTGCGGGGCGTGAATCCATTGGTTGATTACTTTCAATTGGGCCGCCCAATAATATAGCTTTATGTCGGGGAGTGCAATGCCACCATCGTACCACCCTTTGGTCAATTTACGCTGCGCTATTCGCGCCGGCCTGTTCCCCCACAACAGTCCGGAGACCTGGGCCTCTATCTTTTTGATGTAGTCAGCCGGTACGGGGTAAGGTGTATTTTCTAGGGCGTACAGAAACCGAGGCAGCGCCATCATTTTAAATAGCGCCGCCTTCCCTAGCAGTGTCAAGGGCAATGTCCCCCAGTGAGCTGCATCTCTCCTCAAGCGCTCCAGCGGGGGCAGTAGATTTCTTTTTAGAAAGTCATCCGGATCAGCCGTGACATACACACCCAGATACTTAAAGGCGTCATCCGTGATCTGTAGAAGACAGTCCCCTGGGAGCTGCGGTGGTGGGCCCCGAAGCACAAAGAGCAACGACTTGGACCAGTTTATTGTATATCCAGACGCTCGGCCGAACTGGTCACATATATTCAGTAGCACTAGAATGGATCGCCTGGGTGAAGTCAAATATAATAGGACATCGTCTGCATACAATGAGATGCGGTCTTCCCAGCTGTCCGTCCACCTAAGACCCCGGATCATTGGCTCCCATCTGAGCCATGCCGCTAGCGGCTCCAAGACAAGGGCAAATAATAGCGGTGACAGGGGATAGCCCTGACGCGTGTCCTGGGACAGCTGGAAGTCTTGGGATATGTGACCATTCGCAGTCACATGCGCCAGTGGGTTTGTGTACAAGAGACGCACCCATGCGCAGAACTTTGGGCCAAAGCCCAAGTGCGTCAGCACCGCGAACAAAAAAGGACACTCCACCATATCAAACGCCATACGGGCGTCCAGCGATAAAAGAACGTCTGGCTCTTGAAGATATGGTATGCGGGCCATCACTACGATCAGGCGCCTTAGGCTCAGTGCCGTATTTCTATTAGTCATGACATTTCTAATGCATGGTTATAATGAAAAGGTACAGGACTTTATTCTTGTTTGAATATTATGATTGTGTAAAATGTCATTTGAATATCTTACGTAAAGATTCTGTGTCATGCTACATATGTAATATGAATCTCTCACTCATCAGAACCATCTAGCTTGAAGTAATGCTATGAGGTTGTAAAAATGCACCTGAGAAACCCCAATAAAGTTTGTGTTAAAAAAAAAAATGGTCGCCGTGATATGTGGGTACAACCTCAGCAGGTAAAGAGTCCTCTAGGCTAGAGGATATAAAGAAATAATCAATTGTAGTGGTGCTGCCCCTGCCTCTGAATGTCAGTTCAGATTGATTATTATTGTTAGTAAGGGCAGCGATGTCAATAACATTATTCAAGTCGTGTGTTCGCAAATACTCAATCAACTCAACCCCCCCCCTGGGTCAAATTGGACCACTACTACAAGGCCTGGGGACGACTGAGGCTTCCGGGGGCAACTTAGCATTGAAATCAGCCGCCAGGCAGATACCGGCTGTTTTGTCAAACCCGTTTGAATCCCTTAAGGTGGTGACAAAATCAAACAAATAACATTTACTTTGGGAGAGCTATAAAAATCATCGCTATAAAAAAATCAAACAAATGTACAGATACCCTCCTTTTGTATTGTAAAACTTGAAATGTATTGCTGTGGGTTTGTAAAACCTCAACGCTACAACCAGCTGAAACATTTACCCAGATAGAAAGACCACCAGACGGTCGACCAGATTTGGGAGATGAAGCTAAAATGTTAAAACAGTCAAACCCTTCGAGATATAGGTCTTTGGTGGCCCAGGTCTCTTGGAACATTAGAATGTCTTGCTGCCTAACTAGATCTAACCAGTCTGCTAAATCTATTTTAAATTGTAGGCCAGCAACGCTCCAACTGAGTATATTCAAATCCTGGTTATCACAAGCCTTTGTGCCAGTTATAGCAAGTTGATCGTATGTCTTAATTGCAGTTGGTGGGCATATAGGTATGTGTTCAACCTCACCAGACTGAAGAGGCAATGGTAGTCAGTCCTGGGCATCTAGGTCGGATAGTGCTGTGAAGCTATTCAGAACATCTAGGGTGACTATATCATGAGAAGGACATGTGGGGGTTGGCTTATAAAAATAGCCCAATGGTAAGCACCAAATTTTAGGTGAACTGGGTGTGAGGGTCTCCTGTTTTTTCAAGATTGCCCTTAGCATTGAGGGTCTACGAAAAAAAATATTTTGAGAACCAGTTTTATTGATTTTGTGAAATTACAGCAAAAACACCAGCACCAATCAAGGGTACAATTTGTAGGACTGAATATAGACGAAAACACATCACATCCGCATGTACAGTTAACAAGCATATAGAAGAGGTTCTACGAAAATTAATAACTATACAGTCCCCTTCAATGTTTTTGGATGAGTCACCTACCCACCCGACCCTCTGTACCATGATTATCTCCTTCATATTTGCAACTTAAAACGGTTTATTCTTGGACAACCAATCCACGCATTTGTTACGAAGTTGATCCCAGGATTCGCTCTGCCCTTTAAGAGTAGGTACACCTGCCAACACCAAAACATAGGGTAGGCTGCCGTGGCAGTCACAGCACATCTGTATTAGGCCTGAGGTGGGGCCCACTCAGGAGGTCGAGTGTAACACTGCTGAATAGAGCATTGTTCGATGGGTCCCCGTTAAATGTAATGGTGGGTTTAAGTGTAGGGGCAGGGGGGACAAGTACACCAACCCCAGCTAAGGATTGCGCCCAGCCATTGGTGGTGGGGCTTTGGCGTTGTGTTGGCCTTTGTAAAGAGGCACTCCCTTAGTTGGATGCATGTTTTAGAAAGGGTGTGACTAGAGGATCATCAGGCGGGCACTTAAAGGTGTGAGATGAACTATCTTCAAATAAAACATTGGATATATGATTAGACACCCCCACAGAAGCATCAGCATTAGGATGGCTTGTCACTTCCCGAAGGCTGTGTCTGCTCATTAAAATGTCCAGATGGTCCAGACGTTTCCATAACGGGATAAGTTTTGAATCTATCAAGTCACTTATCCAAGAGCATATAAGGAGGCTAATGCATCAAGAGCGGCTTCCGTCTGGGTATAGGTGAAATGACTAGCCTTGCCATTCAAGATGGAACTGGAGGGTTAGTACTGGACGATGACTGCATCCAGGAGAACAGGCTATTGCGGGATGCACTTGTTCGTGCGGGCTGTTTCCTTTTGGTACTGATAGGCTTTTCTGCCATCCAGGAGAACAGGCTATTGCGGGATGCACTTGTTCGTGCGGGCTGTTGCCTTTTGGTACTGATAGGCTTTTCTGCAATCCTTTTTGCGTTTAGTGTCCAGGGCTGGTGATGCCATTAGGGCAGCCGTAGTCAGCTGTGTCTCCGGCTGATCTTGCCCCGGGATGACATGGATGCTCCCACTAGGAAGTGACTCTTCACTGGTGCCGTCCGCCAGCTGTAACAGATCACAAGATGCAGGGATAGGTGCAGATACTGGGGCAGTATCAGCTAAAACCCCTTCAGGTACGGGGTCAGTCTGTGTCACCTCACATCTTAGTGATAGTCTGTGCTCCGTCAGCTCGATTTCGTTGGACACGATGTTAATTACCCTCTCCAACATACTATTGAGGGTGACAGAGGGGTGCACAGGCAGTGGGCCTGTTCGATTAGGCAGGGGCACTCCCCTCGAGCCTTGAGGATAGTGCTGCTGTACACAGGAAAGAGGGGGCCCAGCCTCTGCCAGCCGCAGACGGACCAGCTCTTGGCCAAGTCTTCGCCCGGGCATGCTCCTGCGGGAGCCCAAGGCAGACTTTAAACATACCTCTGGGCATGGAAAACAACGTAGGCGGCAGCTGCAGTGGGCTGCACTAGGGCTTGTGGTCCACCCCCAGTCCTCTCCAAAATCGTAGCTGCATCACTTGACAAACAGTCTGAAATGGCTTTGGTTTTGTGAAATAGGTGTCACGCATTAACACAGCTTGACTCCCTCCCACACCTTAGCTTCAGAGTTAGCGAGCAATCATGAGAAACAAAGATACACTATAACTACAAACCACCTTGGAGATAAACCAATATAAAAGGCTTCTAGTTTCTCAAGTACTGTAAAAATAGGGTTCATAAAGAAAATGTGAACAAAAACAAGCAAAGACATCAACAACTGCTTGCTGCAAAACATGTTCCATCTTTTTCGCAATACAGGTAAATGAAATTAAAATTAACAGAACAAATGCAAGCGGCGAGAGTGATCTTTAACGAGGGAGCTATACACTGTGCCAACAACTCAAACTTTTAACAGTTACTGCTAACACTCTACAAGAGAACCCTGGTCACTTCAGATGTATAGAGTTCGGTATAGAGGATCTACTAAAGAAGTCAAGCCCTCCCAAACACATGGCATGCTTCATTAGTGATTTCCTTCCTAGTGGGACTTGACACCACTGAAACTTCTAAGATGCGATGGATACTATTAAGTGTTGGTCTGAAGAGTCATTCATTAGTTAGGTCTGTCACAAAAGCCGTACTGTCTGTGTTTTAGCACCCACATCCATGAAAAAGTATAGGTGTGCTTAAGCTACACTGCTGCGATGTCATCTAATCTGTCCTTTCTTAAATCTGAGTGAAGGTGTGTCAGTTTTATCATGACCTCCATTCAACAAGGTTAAAAACCAAACAATGTTCAGGTATAGCAGCATAAGTCCTATTATCACTTTTGTTGACTATCCTAACTAATAGAAGCACGCTGCATATTGTGGGTTAGTTAATCAATGTCCATTAATACAATTCCACTATACACCCAAAGTAGGAAGAACACTCCTCAGGGTGTTGTTGGAGATAGAAGTACCTGTTGGAAGATTTAGGAAATTAACATACCTGTTCAACACAACATAACATGCTTATTCAATCCAAAGTAACATACACATTTTTTGAGACCTCGACATATTATACCAAGTGACCTTTTAGAAAGTGCAGAATGCCAAACTAATATTTTGAGCACTTAATAGAGGTAAATTACTACAAAACCCAAAGGAACTCATGTTATTGACCTCAGTAGACTAAGCAATTAAATTAGAACGTCAAGGCTTCAATCTTATGGTTATATGTAAATGTTTGCAGTTGCCCCAATTAACACAAGCATCTAACGAAAAAAAATTGGATATTCAGATTACAAAATGATCAATTAAAAAAAGTGGACCCCTGTTTGAAGTTAGAATTTGATACAAAATGCATTAATCCCCTGAGCTATCTTGATTGTACTATACTCTGAAAGTTTCTGACTAAACTTTGAAATCTGCAGCAGGTACCTGAACAGAACAGTGTAGTTGGTAAGATAGCTTAATCATCAATGTTCCTGCTGTGCTAAACTGAAGTGCAAATTTAAGGTCACAGGTCTGAATACTAATGTGGTCAACCAATATGCTGGTGACACACAACTTTCACTGAATGCCAAGTCACTTGGGTTCAAACCAGACACTAACCTTAGCTCAAGGAACACTCTGATAAATACCAAAAACAGTCTGGAACCAGCTCTCTCTTCTAAAGAAAGAGAAACAGTTTCTTTCAGAAAGCGACAACGGAACATGCCGTAGAACATGAGTACTCACAAACATTCTGTGAGGGGCCAAAATTACAGTGTGGTTTGTGGCAGAGGGCCGCACTGGTAGGGGTGGGGTCAGTAGGGGTGGGGTCAGTGGGGGTGGGGTCAGTGGGGGCGGGGTCAGCGGGGGACGGGGCTAGAGTAAAAAAACAAAAGAAAATCAAACCTGTCTCAAAACATTAGACAATGCGACAATGCTGTATTTCAAAAATAGATGTAACTACAAAGAGCACATTTTGATAATACATTTTTATTAGAGAACAACAGCAATCTTGCGAGGCATTGCATAGCTTCATACACACTTTGACCCCTAATTCCATCACAGTGTCTCTCAGTCAGACACTCTCTTACAGTCAGTCAGTCAGTCTCTCTGTCAGTCAGTCAGTCTCTCTGTCAGTCAGTCAGTCTCTCTGTCAGTCAGTCAGTCTCTCTGTCAGTCAGTCAGTCTCTCTGTCAGTCAGTCAGTCTCTCTGTCAGTCAGTCAGTCTCTCTGTCAGTCAGTCAGTCTCTCTGTCAGTCAGTCAGTCTCTCTGTCAGTCAGTCAGTCTCTCTGTCAGTCAGTCAGTCTCTCTGTCAGTCAGTCAGTCTCTCTGTCAGTCAGTCAGTCTCTCTGTCAGTCAGTCAGTCTCTCTGTCAGTCAGTCAGTCTCTCTGTCAGTCAGTCAGTCTCTCTGTCAGTCAGTCAGTCTCTCTGTCAGTCAGTCAGTCTCTCTGTCAGTCAGTCAGTCTCTCTGTCAGTCAGTCAGTCTCTCTGTCAGTCAGTCAGTCGCTCTGTCAGTCAGTCAGTCGCTCTGTCAGTCAGTCAGTCTCTCTGTCAGTCAGTCAGTCGCTCTGTCAGTCAGTCAGTCGCTCTGTCAGTCAGTCAGTCTCTCTGTCAGTCTCTCTCTGTCAGTCTCTCTCTGTCAGTCTCTCTCTGTCAGTCTCTCTCTGTCAGTCTCTCTCTGTCAGTCTCTCTCTGTCAGTCTCTCTCTGTCAGTCTCTCTCTGTCAGTCTCTCTCTGTCAGTCTCTCTCTGTCAGTCTCTCTCTGTCAGTCTCTCTCTGTCAGTCTCTCTCTGTCAGTCTCTCTCTGTCAGTCTCTCTCTGTCAGTCTCTCTCTGTCAGTCTCTCTCTGTCAGTCTCTCTCTGTCAGTCTCTCTCTGTCAGTCTCTCTCTGTCAGTCTCTCTCTGTCAGTCTCTCTCTGTCAGTCTCTCTCTGTCAGTCTCTCTCTGTCAGTCTCTCTCTGTCAGTCTCTCTCTGTCAGTCTCTCTCTGTCAGTCTCTCTCTGTCAGTCTCTCTCTGTCAGTCTCTCTCTGTCCGTCTCTCTCTGTCCGTCTCTCTCTGTCCGTCTCTCTCTGTCCGTCTCTCTCTGTCCGTCTCTCTCTGTCCGTCTCTCTCTCAGTCTGTCCGTCTCTCTCTCAGTCTGTCCGTCTCTCTCTCAGTCTGTCCGTCTCTCTCTCAGTCTGTCCGTCTCTCTCTCAGTCTGTCCGTCTCTCTCTCAGTCTGTCCGTCTCTCTCTCAGTCTGTCCGTCTCTCTCTCAGTCTGTCCGTCTCTCTCAGTCTGTCCGTCTCTCTCTCAGTCTGTCCGTCTCTCGCCCCGTCAGTCCGTCTCTCGCCCCGTCAGTCCGTCTCTCTCAGTCCGTCTCTTCGTCTCTCTCAGTCCGTCTCTTCGTCTCTCTCAGTCCGTCTCTCGCCCCGTCAGTCCGTCTCTCGCCCCGTCAGTCCGTCTCTCGCCCCGTCAGTCCGTCTCTCGCCCCGTCAGTCCGTCTCTCGCCCCGTCAGTCCGTCTCTCGCCCCGTCAGTCCGTCTCTCGCCCCGTCAGTCCGTCTCTCGCCCCGTCAGTCCGTCTCTCGCCCCGTCAGTCCGTCTCTCGCCCTGTCAGTCCGTCTCTCGCCCCGTCAGTCCGTCTCTCGCCCCGTCAGTCCGTCTCTCGCCCCGTCAGTCCGTCTCTCGCCCCGTCAGTCCGTCTCTCGCCCCGTCAGTCCGTCTCTTCGTCTCTCTCAGTCCGTCTCTCGCCCCGTCAGTCCGTCTCTCGCCCCGTCAGTCAGTCTCTTCGTCTCTCTCAGTCTCTTCGTCTCTCTCAGTCTCTTCGTCTCTCTCAGTCTCTTCGTCTCTCTCAGTCTCTTCGTCTCTCTCAGTCTCTCTTCGTCTCTCTCTCAGTCTCTCTTCGTCTCTCTCTCAGTCTCTCTTCGTCTCTCTCTCAGTCTCTCTTCGTCTCTCTCTCAGTCTCTCTTCGTCTCTCTCTCAGTCTCTCTTCGTCTCTCTCTCAGTCTCTCTTCGTCTCTCTCTCAGTCTCTCTCTCAGTCTCTCTCTCAGTCTCAGTCTCTCTCTCAGTCTCAGTCTCTCTCTCAGTCTCAGTCTCTCTCTCAGTCTCAGTCTCTCTCTCAGTCTCAGTCTCTCTCTCAGTCTCAGTCTCTCTCTCAGTCTCAGTCTCTGTCAGTCTCTCTCTCAGTCTCAGTCTCTGTCAGTCTCTCTCTCAGTCTCAGTCTCTGTCAGTCTCTCTCTCAGTCTCTGTCAGTCTCTCTCTCAGTCTCTGTCAGTCTCTCTCTCAGTCTCTGTCAGTCTCTCTCTCAGTCTCTGTCAGTCTCTCTCTCAGTCTCTGTCAGTCTCTCTCTCAGTCTCTGTCAGTCTCTCTCTCAGTCTCTGTCAGTCTCTCTCTCAGTCTCTGTCAGTCTCTCTCTCCGTCTCTGTCAGTCTCTCTCTCCGTCTCTGTCAGTCTCTCTCTCCGTCTCTGTCAGTCTCTCTCTCCGTCAGTCAGTCTCTCTCTCCGTCAGTCAGTCTCTCTCTCCGTCAGTCAGTCTCTCTCTCCGTCAGTCAGTCTCTCTCTCCGTCAGTCAGTCTCTCTCTCCGTCAGTCAGTCTCTCTCTCCGTCAGTCAGTCTCTCTCTCCGTCAGTAAGTCTCTCTCTCTCCGTCAGTCAGTCTCTCTCTCCGTCAGTCAGTATCTCTCTCTCTCTCTCTGTCAGTATCAGTCCATCTCTGTCAGTCCGTCTATCAGTCCGTTGCTCGCCCCGTCAGTCCGTCCCTCGCCCCGTCCCTCGCCCCGTCAGTCCGTCCCTCGCCCCGTCAGTCCGTCCCTCGCCCCGTCAGTCCGTCCCTCGCCCCGTCAGTCCGTCCCTCGCCCCGTCAGTCCGTCCCTCGCCCCGTCAGTCCGTCCCTCGCCCCGTCAGTACGTCGCTCGCCCCGTCAGTACGTCGCTCGCCCCGTCAGTACGTCGCTGTCTGTCAGTCTCTTCGTCTCTGTCAGTCTCTTCGTCTCTGTCAGTCTCTTCGTCTCTGTCAGTCTCTTCGTCTCTGTCAGTCTCTTCGTCTCTGTCAGTCTCTTCGTCTCTGTCAGTCTCTTCGTCTCTGTCAGTCTCTTCGTCTCTGTCAGTCTCTTCGTCTCTGTCAGTCTCTTCGTCTCTGTCAGTCTCTTCGTCTCTGTCAGTCTCTTCGTCTCTGTCAGTCTCTTCGTCTCTGTCAGTATCTCAGTCTCTGTCAGTCTCTCAGTCTCTCTCTATGTCTCTGTCAGTCACTCTCTATGTCTCTGTCAGTCACTCTCTATGTCTCTGTCAGTCACTCTCTATGTCTCTGTCAGTCACTCTCTATGTCTCTGTCAGTCACTCTCTCTCTGTCAGTCACTCTCTCTCCGTCAGTCACTCTCTCTGTCAGTCACTCTCTCTCTCTGTCTCTGTCAGTCAGTCTCTCTCTGTTATTCCCCACTCAGTCAGTCTCTCTCTCTCTCTCTCTATTAGTCTCTAAGTCAGTCAGTCTGTGTCGCAGTCTCTGTCAGTCAGTCTCACACTCTGTCAGTCTCTCTCTCCCTCAGTCAGTCGGTCTCTCTCTCTGTTAGTCTCTAAGTCAGTCAGACTCTCTATTTCTGTTAGTCTCCAAGTCAGTCAGTCTCTCTCTCTCTCTCTCTCTCTGTTAGTCTCTAAGTCAGTCAGTCACTCTCTCAGTCAGTCACTCTCTCAGTCAGTCACTCTCTCAGTCAGTCACTCTCTCAGTCAGTCACTCTCTCAGTCAGTCACTCTCTCAGTCAGTCACTCTCTCAGTCAGTCACTCTCTCAGTCAGTCACTCTCTCAGTCAGTCAGTCACTCTCTCAGTCAGTCAGTCACTCTCTCAGTCAGTCAGTCACTCTCTCAGTCAGTCAGTCACTCAGTATCTCTCGCTCTCTGAGTCAGTATCTCTCAGTCAGTATCTCTCAGTCAGTATCTCTCAGTCAGTCAGTCAGTATCTCTCAGTCAGTCAGTCAGTATCTCTCAGTCAGTCAGTCAGTATCTCTCAGTCAGTCAGTCAGTATCTCTCAGTCAGTCAGTCAGTATCTCTCAGTCAGTCAGTCAGTATCTCTCAGTCAGTCAGTATCTCTCAGTCAGTCAGTATCTCTCAGTCAGTCAGTATCTCTCAGTCAGTCAGTATCTCTCAGTCAGTCAGTATCTCTCAGTCAGTCAGTATCTCTCAGTCAGTCAGTCTCTAAGTCAGTCAGTCTCTAAGTCAGTCAGTCTCTAAGTCAGTCAGTCTCTAAGTCAGTCAGTCTCTAAGTCAGTCAGTCTCCCTCTCTCAGCCAGTCAATCTCTCTCAGCCAGTCAATCTCCCTCCACACACTCTCACTATCTCTACTCTCCACACACTCTCTCAACACTCTCGGGGGGCCATGGGTATATTACCTGCAAGGTCTGCGGGCTGCCAAGGAAGGCCTGCCGGGCCGCTAGTGGCCCACAGGTCGTACTAGGAGTACCACCGCTGTAGAACATCTCAGCAAGGGCCTGAAGCAATAGGATCACATCACCACCACCCCTTTGCCCCCATCCTAATGGAACGCCATTGGCTTTCCTTGCCAACCTAACCCATCTTCAAAACCAGCTGCATAATTTACAAAGCTATCACAACAAGCACCCCAGATTATATTGCAGACAAACTCGCCATCTCTGGTGTTTATTAGCACACGTGCAGTCAGGAAATCATTAGACTACATACTCAAAGATTAAAAAATAAAAAAAAACAAGCATCTGGTATTTTCCAGCGTTGCACCTAGGACCTGGAACAATATCCTTGTATCTAACTTTCCCCACGCTGCTGTAATTTGGGAAATAATTTGAGACACATCTCTTTAACAAAAACAATAAACACAACATTGCAATACATTAAACACCCCCCACAAACCAGCTACCGCTCCAATCTCTCATTGACTTTGACTATGTGCAGCACTCCGCTGCTCTTTGGCTAGGTTTGCACAAATGAGATACCTAATACAAACACAAAGCGAGAAATACAAGATGAAAGATTCAAAGAACCAACTCATGTCCCTACCAGAATCTAAGAACACGTACAAATGTGCACCATAATTCTCTAAGAAAGGTTACTGGCAACCCTCTGCACCTCCGCCAGAAGTGTTGCGTTTCCCGACAAGCTCATTTTCCTGCCAATGTTGTCGTAGCACTACATAAACGGCACATAACAAATGTACGTAAGCTTTATTTTACCAAACATGTACACTCCATAAACTGCAGTAGTAGGCACTGGCTCCAATAGAAAAATAATAATTTGTAAATTGAAAGCACAAGAACGTTCAAAATATATTTGAATGCATTAGTCTTTCTAACATTCGTACTTCCCATCCCCACCTATTGCTCTTCTCACCCTCAAAGACGGGACGACGGGACTAGGAGGCGCGCTGCTCTCGCTGGGCGGCTGCAGCATCGGAGGCGGCCTGGAAGAAACAGCGGCCGCCATGTCTGTTGTTGTTGTTAATAATGCTGCTCGCGAGACTCAGACGTCGCACCATTAACACAGGACCGCATTTAGGAAGTGGGCGAATACCTCTACGTGCAGCAGCCATATTGAGTGTGTAAGTGAATACGACCTGTATATACATTTTCTTCGGGTTTGGGCACTGCTACATTGGCTTAAGCGCCGACCTATCTTGCGTGCAAGTCCAAGAACACACGATAAAACAACTTACAGAATATGCCATCCTCAAGTACCAATAAAAGGAAACAAATCAGCCTATACATTATACCGGTCGTGTTGAGAAGTGCTCATTTTTTGACAGAGTTTAATGAAACAACAGAACTTCTCTAACATTAAAAAGACAGATGTAGAATATGCAATTTAAAAAAGGGTTCAGACCGTGTACATGGAAGAAGGACTACTTTCTGACAGAGACCACTGACAACGAAATAGGACTTCAGTGAACTATATGCACTAAGCAAAAGCTGTTTAGATTTTGAGTACTGTGTTACAAAATTTCAATATATGTTTAGGTCTCCTCATGATACTTAAAATCCTACTTAAATAGATACAGTCTTTGTTTTCCGTTTTTTTGTGTATTCCGGGTGTTTTATCTTCAAGAGGTGATGTGGACTAGTGATCAGCATTTAGGGTCTGATTGGGATCGCAGTTTGGCCCGGGTATTGCCAAAACAACCATTGGCATAGCCAATAGGTCTCGCCTTTGGGACCTTATAAGTATTTAGTTATGCAGCACAATATCCTTACTGCAACAACATTAACTGCTGCAAGGCTTAACACTTATAAGGTCCCAAAGGCGAGACCTATTAGTTATGCCAATGCTTGTTTAATGTGATCACTCCACAAAGATTCGTTTGTGCATGTTTGCTTCTGCATGCATGCACTAGCTCATTAAAGTCTTAACCAATAACTTTGACACGCGCACACAGCCAATTACAAAGCAGCACCGACAAATACAACCGATATGCATACAAATAGAGTACGTACACAGACAGATCACCCATGAAACAATACAGCACAGTAGGATGGGTAAGCATACTTTCACACATTTCTCACGCTCACTATGAAGTTAAAGACCTTAAAGTGGAAAGCACGGCGTGTGGTGATGCCACAGAGACTTTAGCTTGCACTCTGAGAACGTTATTTTTGTTTGTTTTGATTTAAGATAGAAATAATATTTAAGCGTAGGTGTTTTTACCAAAAGACAGAAGATTTCGCCTGGCACTTTAATCGTAAATCGAAAGAAGTTCAGCCAATGACCACAAGAGAGAAACCTAGGTTTAGTTAAACCCAGCTCTAAGGAGCCAGTCGACTTTAGGCACCTTTTTGCAGCGTTTGACTATGTACATATAAAACTCAATGCCTCTACGAAATAGCGACACCATGCTCACAAGAGCACTGCAATAATTGAGGCGATCGCACAACAAATTAACATCCTGCATGCCACTCCGACATCTTTTTGAACTGTGAAGGCACATAGAGCTGAATACATACAGAGCTTACTTTAATTGAGGCGATCACACAACAAATTAACATCGTGCATGTTACTCCGACATCTTTTTGAACTGTGAAGGCACACAGTGCAGCGCGGCCCTGAAAGTGAAAGAGGCCAGATGGCGCCGGGAGCAGCAGCAGCCAGCGGGAGGAGCTGGACGCGCTCTGTGGTGGGGGAGGAAAGGAAATCCAGATGGCGCCTGATTGAGCGATGCATGGAATGTCATGACAGAAAGCCAGATGGCGGCTGCGCGCGTGCACGCGCGCATAACCGCAAGCTTGAGGCCAGCAAAAGCTTGTGGTAGCACTTTGAAAACCCACTTACTAAATGTCTCGCCTGAGGCAGCGCATGCGCTGGCTCAGGCGAGACCTAAAAAATGGTCCACCTCCGCAGGGTGTGCCCTTTTATGAAACATCATTTGGTTACTCTCAGAGGTCTCATTTGTAGGGAAATGGTTGGTAATTTAAGCATTTTAAAGCTTATAGAGCCAGTAACATTGGTAAAGATTAGGAGCACTGCAGTTCTGAAAAATTTACTTACTTGCAGTCTTAACGCCCTGCACAATGTAGTTATATGCTCTTTCCCAACCAGCTAAGTCCTTGTCTCTGCTCATCAAATGAATCAGAAATCTAGTACAAAGTCAAGGGTACATGGTACAGGGTACAGGGTAAGACTGGAATCTCTAGATAGAACAGTAAAAGGAAGAGCAGCTCTGAACCTTTGCCTTGGAGAATAGAACCTCTAATGATAAACAGTAAAGAAATACATTTTGCATATCAGCCATAAAAACATTCTGTGAAAAATATAAAAAAAAGAATTGATATCTAGCTCCCTCACACATTTTGCACTTTTCCCTGAACGTAGGTACCTTTTGCCGCCTTGTCCCCCATCCCCTCTTTCTTTGTGCGCACTACTCTAGTTAGACAGTTATCCCCAGTTCTGCTTAACAGTACCAACTGGGGGCTGGGTGAAAAGAGGAGGTGAACAGAGGGGTAAAAAGGCAGTGTAATGAGAGAGGTGAAGTAGAACTAGAAATCAGATAGTGATAGGTGTGATGGAGAGAGACATAAGGTAAAGACGGAAAGATCAGGTAGCCAGAAGAAAAGGTACATAGCTATAGAATGAGGAAGAGGTAAGTAGATAATGAGTGTAAGAGATATAGGTCATACTTTATGGTCATAGACAAACACATGTAAACCTGCAAAGTGAACCTTCTTCACTTTTCCAAAGAGAATATGTATCAAATGCCACACAGAATTCGAAAGAAGCAATAAACACCCTCTGTTCTCAGAATCATAGTTCAAGTGACCTGCAGACAATTAGTGATATTGGTTTAAATATTCCATCTGAGTAACAATCCCTCACAATTCTTCACATGCCCTTCATGTGTAAAACACATGCTGTAGCACCAAATCTGAAGCACGTACTGTGGGCCACAATTGCCAACAGCTGCTCAACCTTATAAAAAGTGCTTTGCACTACATGGAATTTTATTTCTTTTTATTTACAGATTTATTTATTTTTTTATTCCACCCGTTCACCTCTTCCACCTTCTCACTTCGGACAATTACTTAGTGGGTTAAACGCACTTTGTGGAGGTTGGAACCTGGAGTCAGCTAAAATGTTCAACCTTCCCATGTGGATGAAATGGCACCGGTACAAAACACTAATGCTTTCCTAGAACATATGCCTTCATGGTATCTGTACAGACAGCACTACAGCCCAGAATAGTCCTCTCATAGGGTGCACCTGGATGGCGTCTCTGCACCCCCGCAATAATTGGAGTGTATTGTAGCTCCTAGAAGCACCCTTTGTAGATGCATATTTTGCAGGACGGTACAGCAATGTCTCTTTGTCATGATTTGCACATCTTTGATGTGGCTAGTATAGGTCCGGACGAGAAAACATCAGCGCTGTACAGTACAACTGCAAAGGTGTGCAACTAATTTACAAAGAAAAAAGATTACTAATCTACTATTAACCTATAATCTTGGGTTCCAGAGTAGCTTGCTACTCATATTAAAGCACTTCAACTAATTGTCAGGGGTAGTAAGCACTATATAAATACAATTTACAATATGTAATTAAGCATGCGTTTCTGTGGGATGAAAGGCAGCCCTCAGTCTTATTTATGTTTTCACATTTTTACAACTGCTTTGCTGGTGTCAGAAAGGCAACGTGACTTTTAATTCCATTTGATGCCACATAGCAACAATACACATAAATATATTCCAAATCATGCCACATAATTCTAATTAGCATAATTTCACTCAACGCTACACAGTTCTACGGAATACAATTCCACTCCACACATTATCATTCCACACAATTCAGCAACACACTACATAATTCAACTCAACAACACATTTACACAACACACCACATACATCCAATCTACACCACACAATACCACATCATGCCATAAAATTCAACACACCACACAATTAAACAACACAACATATCACTACACAACACAACATATAATTCCACATAATTACACTCCATGACACACAATACCACTCTACACAATTTCAGTTCACTCAAAATCACATAATTACTATCCACATAATTCCAATGCACACAATGCCACATAATTGTATGCCACATAATTCCACAACTAACAATTCCAATCCAAACCACATAATTCTACACCACATACCTTCACTCCATAACACATGAGTAAAACACATTGTCATTTACAACGCCAATAGCTCTAACTCCCGCAAATGCTAGACCTATTGGCATTGGCAATGCTTGTTTTTTATTGTTCTTCCTTTTGACAGTTTTATATCGTATGGACTCAGCCCAAGGCTATTTGAGTCATATTCATGAGCACCAATTAGGGTGCACAAGATCAGGTTTTTAGGTCGAGGGACCGTTAGGTCTGCCGAAGGCAGAACCGGAAGTCCGGAGATCTTATGTCTCTTAGAGTGGCTATTTAGCCCGCCTCTCTTTTTGGCTCTCCTCCATTGGCTGGCTTCCTAAACGGAGGCGTGCCATTGGAGGAGAGAGCCGTCCCTCCAAATAGGCTCCGTCTTTTTCAGATTCGGGGGCGCGTTCCGTGCTGTTCTTTCCACTTTTTAGTCACGCCCTTTTTAGAACAGCAGGAACACGCCCTCGAAGCCGAAAAAGTTTTGAAGCTTCCATCCGCCATTTTTAGGTCTCTTCTCCATTGGCTGGCCTCTTAAATGCTGGCCAGCCATTGGAGAAGAGGCTTTGTCTCGCAAAACAAGCCCCGTCCTTTTCGGATTCGGGGGCGTGTTTTTTCGCTACTTTTCGCTGGCCGTGTTTTTCTCTCCTCCAGCCAATGGCAAGAGGAGAGAAAAGAAAAACACGCCCCCGAATCCGAAACCACCGCTGCGTTTCTCCGAGGCATTTCTGCTTCGCCTCGGAGAAAGGCGGTGGTGTCCCTGCGTCCGGACGCATTTGTTAATTTCCAATACTTAGTTGCTCCCTCACCTGATCTCCTTGTTCGTAAAAAGACCGACTCTCTCCAGCTGCTCTAGCTTGGTCCTCGATTTGCTGCTGCACTACTTCAGCCATGCCGGGGTATTACACCAAAGGGCTTTTCTGTGAGTATCCCAATGAAGACAGGAAAACAGGAAGATGCTTCGCTGGTGTGTCGGCACTGCACCATCTGTGAGTTGCAGGGTGTGGTCTCTTGTATTTCCGTGGTGTGTTGATTGATGGAGTTGGATCTTCGCTGGCGTGTTCTGCACCGTGTGTGAGTTGCAGGGTGTGGTCTCTTTTATTTCCGTTGTGTGTTGATTGATTGATGGAGTTGTAGTTTCGCTGGTGTGTCGGCTCTGCACCGTGTGTGAGTTGCAGGGTGTGGTTTCTTGTATTTCCTTTGGTTGTTGTTCTGCTCCGGGTTTCATACATGAAGTTTCCCTTGCATTCAATCTCTTTAGGGTGATTGACAGGCGTTGCTGGGCTCAGCCTGTAGGGCCGGGCCTGTAGAGGCGAGGTGACATTATAAGATATTAGGATTACTGTTATTAATGCACTGGGTGGTTCTTGTGTCTTGTACAGCGCCTCGCATAGCACCGCACCTCTAGGCGCTCTCCACGGCTCGGGACGTGAGACCAGGTGACTGGCCCGATGCCCACGGGAAGCAGCGGAGACGCGGATTCACTGCACAACCCGCACGTGGGTCACACTTTCCACATTTACACGTGTGTCCTTCTCGCCGCGCAGAACTGGATCTAAAGTTACCAGGAAGGCAGCGTGCTGAAGGTGACACAACGTGTGACCCTGCACAAAAGTGAAGTGCGCTGTACCCGAGCAACAGGGGGCATTACCCAAGCGGATCTCACCAGATGCAACAGCAGAGCTATCTCTCAGACAGACGGCAGGAACAGAAGCGCCCACCCCAGGCTTAGATGGAGGCCTTGAGCAGTACAATTACCCCCAGGGTAAGTGTGGAAATGGGGAGAGGATGTGGTCCGTCGGCTGCGCTGCCGACTTTGGTGCTGGAAACCAGGGTTCGAGCCTCGAGGTCGCGTCCACATCCTGTGATTCTGGGCAAATCACTTAATCTCCCGGTGCCTGAATGTGTAATGTAAATAAGCTGCTCATGGGCTACAACAGAGGGACCCTGAACTAAGAAATGTGTGTAGAAAGTGTCAGGGAAAATATAATCAATAACAACAAGGATTTTCTACACCTATATACTTGAATTTAAGGCCATGAGTCCATATGAATAAAGTATTACCCACAGACTAGGTGTACAAAAATATATGACTAAGTCATTTATTAAATTTTTTTCATTTTTTCAGAAAGACTATTATTTATCCATTTTAAATTAGAAGTGAATTACAACATTTAGACAAAATCATTATGTCAACAACAAAACACACCATATCAACAGAAATGTAAATGAGAAACAACAATGGAAAACATCAAAGCATCATACAAAACTAACAAGGGTACAAAAAAGATACATATAAGACAATGCAGTTTTTAAAAAAAAAGACAATTCATCATAAAAAGTGCAACAAACTATGACCGCCAAGACAAGCGCCAACGCGCGTTTCGGAGCTAAACAGTGTATAGGCTCCTTCCTCAGGGCGTGTAAGGTAGGTCTTTCAGGCGACAGCACAAACTACGCACATATCCTTGACATACGTTAAATGGTGTAGAAGTTGACAGTGTTTCAAAGTTTATAACCATAAGTCTGTGGGCAAAAAACATGGATAGGTAAATGTACTCTTAGTTTATAATGGTTAAAGCTGGAATAATGGAGAACAGGAGTACAGATCAGAAGAGATAATAGAAGAGCGACCCAGAAACTGCAGGGACTTTCTTTAAGAAGATGTAAGAAGAAAATACACACCAGAAGGGGTCAAGTTGCCCGGTGAAAGAAAAATATATAGAACCAATGGATGAAAAGATAGGGTGTATCAAAAAAGATAATAATAGTAAAGATACCAATCACCAAATAGTGCGCTTATTGAAATTAGAATCACCTACTTTCGACGTAATGAGTTTCTGAAAAAACATCCAGACTAGGATAGCTAGTATAATGAGCTTTCTGTTGCTACAAGAAAGAGATAAAACATAAATAAAACACACTAATGGGAAATAAAGAGAACCGTGAATCGCTATAATTGTCACTAGCTGAACTAAGAGGTGAACAAATTAATACCAGTATAAGAACTAAGGGACAGATGGAAGAAATGACCCTAGTAAATACACAGCATAGAAGGATTCCAAATAGACCATACGAGTATAGGTTTATAGGACTAAGGGCATGATGAAACAGAATAGCGCCGGCCTCCTCATGATCGTTCTCCTAATTTTGATTAAAAACTAATTAATTTATATGCACAATAGAGAGCTAAACCTTTTGGAGTAAAGGTTTATATATTAAGGGCAAAAAGCGCGTGCAGTCCTAGGTTCCACGATCTCAGTTCTATATAAAAGACTTACCCCCTGCTACTGGACCAGTATGTGACACGATGGTTTCTAAAGAAATCTGAGGGGAATACATTTCTATTTCAAAGAATGACACTAAAAAAGTATCACTAGCTATACTCCTATTACTCTTAAATTTGCATTTAGGTAGTTCAAAACGCGAGCTGAAAAAGCTACAATACAATAACTTTAAAGATCTACTAGAGTTGCCTTACTTGGGATTTCGACCCATTTTAGGTTCCACCGTTTAGGGAGCTTCCACTGGTTAGAAGGATCCTTATTAGATTAAAAAGTGTACCCAATCAGCTTCTATGGCAAGAAAAAAACGTATACAAGAGTCCGTTCCGTAAAGTAGAAAAATATGACAGAGTGAGGCTACACGGGTTTACTTTACCAAAAAATGAAAACTCTGTTGTTTATCCGACCCGTAGAATATTCCCGTATCATAAGTATCCTAAGTGGATAGATCAGCGAGGTATCTAGAAAGATTAGAATATTAAACACATACGTACGCCGGAAAGTTAATAAGAAATGCCCCCGATATGTCGCTAAAAAGAATGAATCCAGCAAAAGTTGACAAGCTAATAGAATTTTACCTGGATAAACAGATTATCGCGGCTGACGGGTTCGGCAGTGTCCATGCAACTGGAAGAGATCGGAACCGATCTAAGCGTCTTCCTTAAAAGGAGTGCGATTCAGGGGCTGAGCAAAGGTTTGAGAGAGATAAAAGAAGGACTATTGAAGTCCAATCAGAATAGCCGGTCGATTTAGTCAAAAAAAGAGAAGAAGGACAGAAGGTACTACTGTCCCATAGCCCGTTTCAGTAACACAAAATAAGGGGCCATATTGTAACTGGAGTAGGATAGATTCCACGTATAGCGTCTTTAGTTCTAAATGATTACGATAAGCGCAAAACAACAAATAAAATATAATTAAAATTAAGAATAAGATATAAATCTACAATAGTTGAATGAGGACCCATAATGGTCCATACAGTATATAGGAATTCACAACTTTATGTAACACATTACTACGAGAAATGTAGAAACGGAGTAAGTATCTAGGAAACAAAGATGACCCAGACCTATTTCATAAGGGGCAAATACGCACATGGCAAAGAGTAATGAAAGCCATGAAAAGATGTTACCTACGGAATGTGTAAAGAACAGGAGGAACAGTAACCCAACCATATTAGAGGCTTATCGGATTGCATTTTCCCATGGGAGGTGTTCATTAAGACCTTTTTCATAGGTCTTAAGAGTAAACATCCAGAACACCTCTCTTTTTCGTCTAACAGCGTCGATGTTACCGTCCTTGGGAGATTGAATATGTTCCAAAATCATCCAACGGAGATCAGGGACAGTGTGTTTCTTTTCAGCCCAATGTAGGACGATCTCTTCCAGTTGCATGGACACTGCCGAACCCGTCAGCCGCGATAATCTGTTTATCCAGGTAAAATTCTATTAGCTTGTCAACTTTTGCTGGATTCATTCTTTTTAGCGACATATCGGGGGCATTTCTTATTAACTTTCCGGCGTACGTATGTGTTTAATATTCTAATCTTTCTAGATACCTCGCTGATCTATCCACTTAGGATACTTATGATACGGGAATATTCTACGGGTCGGATAAACAACAGAGTTTTCATTTTTTGGTAAGTAAACCCGTGTAGCCTCACTCTGTCATATTTTTCTACTTTACGGAACGGACTCTTGTATACGTTTTTTTCTTGCCATAGAAGCTGATTGGGTACACTTTTTAATCTAATAAGGATCCTTCTAACCAGTGGAAGCTCCCTAAACGGTGGAACCTAAACCGGTCGAAATCCCAAGTAAGGCAACTCTAGTAGATCTTTAAAGTTATTGTATTGTAGCTTTTTCAGCTCGCGTTTTGAACTACCTAAATGCAAATTTAAGAGTAATAGGAGTATAGCTAGTGATACTTTTTTAGTGTCATTCTTTGAAATAGAAATGTATTCCCCTCAGATTTCTTTAGAAACCATCGTGTCACATACTGGTCCAGTAGCAGGGGGTAAGTCTTTTATATAGAACTGAGATCGTGGAACCTAGGACTGCACGCGCTTTTTGCCCTTAATATATAAACCTTTACTCCAAAAGGTTTAGCTCTCTATTGTGCATATAAATTAATTCGTTTTTAATCAAAATTAGGAGAACGATCATGAGGAGGCCGGCGCTATTCTGTTTCATCATGCCCTTAGTCCTATAAACCTATACTCGTATGGTCTATTTGGAATCCTTCTATGCTGTGTATTTACTAGGGTCATTTCTTCCATCTGTCCCTTAGTTCTTATACTGGTATTAATTTGTTCACCTCTTAGTTCAGCTAGTGACAATTATAGCGATTCACGGTTCTCTTTATTTCCCATTAGTGTGTTTTATTTATGTTTTATCTCTTTCTTGTAGCAACAGAAAGCTCATTATACTAGCTATCCTAGTCTGGATGTTTTTTCAGAAACTCATTACGTCGAAAGTAGGTGATTCTAATTTCAATAAGCGCACTATTTGGTGATTGGTATCTTTACTATTATTATCTTTTTTGATACACCCTATCTTTTAATCCATTGGTTCTATATATTTTTCTTTCACCGGGCAACTTGACCCCTTCTGGTGTGTATTTTCTTCTTACATCTTCTTAAAGAAAGTCCCTGCAGTTTCTGGGTCGCTCTTCTATTATCTCTTCTGATCTGTACTCCTGTTCTCCATTATTCCAGCTTTAACCATTATAAACTAAGAGTACATTTACCTATCCATGTTTTTTGCCCACAGACTTATGGTTATAAACTTTGAAACACTGTCAACTTCTACACCATTTGACGTATGTCAAGGATATGTGCGTAGTTTGTGCTGTCGCCTGAAAGACCTACCTTATACGCCCTGAGGAAGGAGCCTATACACTGTTTAGCTCCGAAACGCGCGTTGGCGCTTGTCTTGGCGGTCATAGTTTGTTGCACTTTTTATGATGAATTGTCTTTTTTTTTAAAAACTGCATTGTCTTATATGTATCTTTTATGTACCCTTGTTAGTTTTGTATGATGCTTTGATGTTTTCCATTGTTGTTTCTCATTTACATTTCTGTTGATATGGTGTGTTTTGTTGTTGACATAATGATTTTGTCTAAATGTTGTAATTCACTTCTAATTTAAAATGGATAAATAATAGTCTTTCTGAAAAAATGAAAAAAATGTAATAAATGACTTAGTCATATATTTTTGTACACCTAGTCTGTGGGTAATACTTTATTCATATGGACTCATGGCCTTAAATTCAAGTATATAGGTGTAGGAAATCCTTGTTGTTATTGATTATATTTTCCCTGACACTTTCTACACACATTTCTTAGTTCAGGGTCCCTCTGTTGTAGCCCATAGATTTCCCCGGCACGTTGCCGTGAGGGTTCTTCTCGTTGCTTGTTTGGCTGGAATCTAATTCTTCTACCTTTGCTATTTTCACTATCTATCTATATATGTGTTTGTATTCTTTTTTTTATTTCTCTCTAGGACGCTTTTGGTCATTCAGAGTGAGTATTTTTCTCATTATCCATAGGGAATCATTTTGGCTTCTCTGTAGATCTGCTTGCATCCATCGGGCTGTTGTTTTCTTATAATACTCCTTCAGCCTACTCTTCTCCCTCTTTAATTTTAGGTTGCCATTGTGAGAAGTAGGCCTGGCATATGCTGTTCCTAGTTATAGGGACACCTTGCACCAGTCCAATTCGACTCCTATTGATGATAGGTTTAAGACAACCTTTAAAGAAAGCTATCCTAGTGGTAGCTGTGGAGAGCAGCCTTCAGGCTAAGTCTTGAAGGAGTGTTAAGCTTATTGTTTTACCATAATAACCTCTTGAATAACCAAATGAAAGAGTAGCCCACACAGGTATATATATAAAATATATGTATTTATTCTAGACAGAATCCCAAAGTCACTTTATGTGGCTAGTGGCAAAGTTACACTTCAAACAAGCATTTATAAACACAATAAATAGCACAGAAATCAATGGGCCCCAGGGGGGGACCAAACCATATACTAAAATAGTGGTATAAGAACCACGACAATTCTACAAGCAATGCCTAGGGCATTCAGGATCGCTGGCCCCTTCAGAATCCACCCACAGTTAAGAGGAAGGGGACCCACGGGAGGCGTGTGCAGTGCGAGAAGTTGCTATCAGGATCGCAATGTTAGCCTATGGAGAATGTCGCGGTTGAATAATTAAGGTTTAAGGACACTTCTAACAACAGTACAAAGTTAAGGCTTGAGACTTAAGGCTTTGGAGAGCCCACCACCACGGAAGTACCGAAGTACCACTGTTACCTGCCCCAGGGAAGCCGGGTGCATAGGTCGATTCTGGTGTCGGGTCGCGGGCTGATTTTCTATGGAAAAGTAGTCCAAACTGCTGCTAGCTGAAAGCGTTGTTGAAGTCGTGAAGATTAAAGTTGAAGAGAAGATAAAGATGAACCTTGAGAAAGGGAGATCTTTGATCAGAGCTCCAAGGGCGTGGTCACTGCCCCTCAAGAATGCGAAATAGGGGGGGAGGAGCCAAGATGGCGACCGGGACGGCAGCGTAGACTCCCGGCTCCGTGAACCTCCGCATCCCGCACGGATATCCTGCCTGAGATCCTCAACCTGTGCTACGTGGTCGTGTTTCTGAAGGAGAGGGGCTCCCGACTGTGTGACTCCGAGGTTTCTAGCAGTGCTATCGCCGGAGAAAACTGCATCTGAACCTTGCGGCCTGTGCGGCCCTGGAGCCGGGACATCGAGTGGACGCCGTGGCCGGGTGGCAGTGCGACAACAGCGGCTGGTGGTGACTGGGTGGAGTCGGCCCACCGGAGCGGTGCCAAACTCGGCCCACATTTCGGCGTGGTCACTTCTACTCCCCAGTGTAGCTGACCGAGTGCATGACCGGGGGTGCAAATCTTAGATCCTCCGGTGACTGCCCCTGCCTTGCTGGTGAGCTGCCCGGCCGCCGTCCGTATCCTGCCCCGATCATTGCGGGCCGCCCCCGGATTTCTACGGGAGCTGGTCCGCGGTGGGGACGACTGTTGCCCGTGACCACGGATAGTTTTTTGCCTGCCCCCGGAACCCGGTCACCCGCGACGTGGACATCGCGACGCTTGTCCCGGGGTCCCGGCCCCGGTGAGGGTCGGGCATACTTGGCGGCCATCTTGGGTCGATGAAGCCTACCATCCTGTCCGCTGGGCCGCAGCGGGCCTGTGAGCGTACGATTTTTGGGAGTGTGGCGGCGAGATCACAGAGAGCTGAGCTGGGGTACGGCGACCTCCTCGAGGCTCTTGGTACTCTTCACTCCTCCTTGGTTCATGGTTTCGTGATCTTGGGGAGTAAGCTCGATGGTGTGGCGTCGGAGTTGGGGCAGTGGCGGCCCGCCTGTCCGCACGAACACAGAGTCTACCCACACTGCGCGCAGGAGGACGCTGTGGCGGCCACCCCTGAGGTTAGTACACGACTGGACGCCCCGGCCAGTATGCTACAGTGTGTTCGACCTTCTGAGGGCCTGATCTGTCCCGGAGGCGTCGGACCTGAGTGGGATGTGGTGGCCTCATCCCGTGCATGCCCTCCTGCGACCCAGAGACAACTCCAGCAACTAATGTCTGCTTTGGCTGCTTCTGCCTTCCTGAACCTTGCGTGCAGAGCAGATCCTAGGGCAGCACTGGGAAGCCTGTTTCCTCAAGCGGCGGACTGTGTTGATGCTCAGAGACTTCCACCCCACCTGTGTGCGTCGCTTCTCTGTTGTTGTTGGACATTCCTCTGCCTAGGAACATTGGGTATGGTGCTGGGTCGAGGGGTTGGCATGGGCAGAATTCCAAAGAGTGGTCAGGGATGAGGCTGGCCCCTCGGGGGTGGTCGCCTAGTGGACGGGCGGGCTTGGGGTGGTGTGCTCTCCTGACATGGCTACTGGCACAATAGGTGCATAATGCTCCCCATCGTGGTTTGAGAAGATTGTTTTTGTGCTGTTCCTTGTTCACTTTAGGGGAACCTTACCGTGCGGGAGGGAGAAGCCGGGGGTCTGTTATGAAGGCCCTCCTCCAGTTTATAAATACTTTCTCCACCCCCCCGTCTGGTGGGGGTCCTTTCCTACTTCTTTTTCCCTATTCTCCTACATTTCGGGTCTGGTTCCAGGGCGACAGGCACACTGCTGGGGGGAGGGGCCGTACTCATCTGCAGAGGTGCAGGGTGGGGGGTTGGGGGAGGGGATTCTGTATTCTTTCATTCCTTTTTTCCATGGCCTCCTTTTTCTTCTCTGATTCTTTTTGTTTCCTTTTCTGGGATCAGCGTGATACACCTCCTTTTGCTATGCCTCGTTGCCGTTCCATGTGTTCACAACTTCCGGGGTGCTCTTGGGGAGTTCTGGCGGGTGACTGCGGGCGCAACTGTATACTATGTGTTTCCCCATCCTGATGTTCTTGTGTTTGCGCCATTGACCGAATAGATTGCTGTAAATCGCTAACGTTCATTACTCCGCCTATCCGTGATCGTTGTTTTTAAAATTGCTTGTCACCTGATCCTTCTGCCTTGTTTCATCATAAAATGAAAACCTCTTTCTCCTGGTGCCCTACTTACGCTGGTCACAGTATTAGCAGGATGATTTTGCTCCCCGAAGTGCTGCCTGTGTTTATACTTGTTGTTATTGCTCCGATTGCTTAGCGGCCGGCCCTGGGGGGTTGTAGGCCCATACTTGTTCTCATTGAACTGTCAATAAAGGTTTTCAAAAAAAAAAAAAAAAAAAAAAAAAAAAGAATGCGAAATACCTTCCGTGGGGGATCACAGGCACCAACTCGACAGTTACTGAAATGAGGAACAAAGAAGTGAGATGACGCCGTGGAATTTATTTTGGAGTGGCACATTTTATTTAATTAACTCAGCATGCTAAAAGAGGATTCACGTTATACAGGCTAAACCTTCAGCAAAAGCCTGGCTTCCCTCTGCCAGGGAAAGCATTTAAATATCATAAGCACATACCTTTCAGCGATATACTGACTAAAGATAGATGATAAGATGAATCGGTTGGAGATTCCTTAATGATTAATGATATGGCGTATTTAAACCCTTAGCAGGTTTAGATGCTCATGCAATGCATTCTTTTTGCAGATAATCGTTTGAAATAAAGCTATGTCTGTGAATAAAGATCTAGGTAGCTAAAACATTTCAGAGTGGCTACGTTTGCTACGGCTAAGACCTTGAAAATACGTTTTGAGACACTTAAATGGAAGCAGAAGCTATCCTAGGGAAGCATAGTGCCCAGAGGCAACCTCAATTTAAGACAAATAATCCTCTAAAACTTAGTTGCTAAAAGCTGAAATGCAAGGGAATGGGTGTGGATCAAAAATACAGAGCTAAGAAGGATATCTTTAAGAGATAAAGGAAAATCCCCAAATGGGGGATGTACCACCTGAAATAGGCTGTAAGGTCCCAAATCAGATAGGCAGCCGGCTGGAGAACAGGCCTGTGGACAGCACAGAAAAGTTCTACCTTCTAACTGTCGTGTTGGATCTTAAATATCTTGATATGGGGAACCAGGGGTGGACCTGACGTATTTTCTGACGCATTTGCCAACAGGTGGCTTGACCACATGTGTTCCAGGATACAGGAAAGGGTCAACCGCATGTGTTCTAAGACCGTGGGTGGGGTAAGGTGGCCAGGTGGCACAACGGTTGGTAGGTCATGCCTGACCGCAACGTATAAACAAAGAAAATGTTGTGATCACGTACATTTCTTACAGAATGCATGTGACCAACGCCCACAAGGCAGGTGCAGTTTTCATCAGACATTGTGGTTTATCTTTGAGCAAGCTAACTTCCAAAAATAGGACTTCAGCGATGAAAAACAATGTGTCAACTGGTACCAGCTGGTTATCTGCCTACGTGTGGGTGTGCAGTGGCCTTGTAACAGTGGAAAGTTACTGTGTTTTCTCTACTGGCTTGGGCTGTCTCGTGTTTTCTGGTGCAACTGAAATGTAAGCTCTGGCAATCCTGGGCCTAGTAGCTTCTGAAGGTTACATATTGATGTCGCGGGGTGGTGGGCTTTGGGCCTTGGGCCTCCCATTTGGGCTTATGTCTGTTGGGTTTACAGGTTCTATGGGCTTCTATGTGTATGCACTATGCTCAGTGGACATAGGGCCATCAGCACTTCATCTTGCCAGGGTAGGTTAGGGGATGGCATTTAAGTTTATTAAATGGTGGCTCGAGACCCTCCATCAACCTGAAAGCAGAGGGGACAGAGTCTGGGTCACAGCACAGTGACCAGGGAGCTCACAGGAAGGAACTCGTGGATGTCGGGTGCTTCAGGTGTGGAAGGTACAGCTGGGCTCTGCAGTCACGGGCTCCGGGAGGCTTCAAGGAAGGCCAGCTTCTGGAGGGCGACTGTCCCACGTTGGCTGAGGGTCGCTGCGGTGTTAGTGTCCCGATTGGATCCACTAAGCATTGGCAACCGCAACCCACACAAGATGAACAAAGCAGTTGCTGGTGCAGACCCACGAGGTCTGAGGGTGCTCTCCTTTGCAGGGAGCGTAGAGCAGGCCTGGAGCAACCAGGGGAACTCTTGGAAAAGAAGATTGTCCTCCGTCAGGGCCCACAAGTCGAGAGACAAGGGACCGCGGAAGGCAGCAAAATGGAGTGTGTAAAAGGGCTCCCACGGGCCACCGGAGCGGGCCAGGGAGCTGAGAGTCGGCACAAATGCTGCTTGATGGTTGGCTCAGAAATGGGCCAAAGCACAACTTCCCCACTGGTCGGGGTCGTGTGCTGGACAAGAGGTGGCCGGTGTCTCGGGGTATGCGGGGATCTCGACACCCATGTGGTCCAGGGTGCTCAGACTTGCTGGGCACGCTCACAGGACGCTGGGATGCACTGGAGACCCACCTCAAGGTTGCTGGAAGGCGTCGAAGGTCGTGAGAGCAACGAAGTTCCAACCGGGTATCTTGTAGTCTTTTAGGTGCCTGCCAAGCAGGGGGATAACTCCTTTATCCCAAGGAAGATTTCTTCAGTCAACTGGGCAGCAGCTCGTCGAAGGTCAGTTCTGTGAAGTCCTGTACGAATCTAAGGCTCTAGGGCAAAGTTATTCCCATATATCCCCAAGATTAGGGGATGGTCCAAAATAGAGCCTACCAATCAGAGTAGAGGCGGGAAAGGGTGGCTACACCCACTCCCCTTTGTGTGTTTCCCGCCTGGGCGAGGGGCAGGATGCCCCTGAACCGGTTCCAGGCGGTGTATGCAGAATTGGGGCTCTGCAGCTGCCTACGTGCAACTCTGAAAGGACATTTGGTGCACCCACCCTGTTCCAATCCACATATCCTGTCTGGGGAGGTGCTGGCACCTCCCTGCCACAGGAGCCCTATTGTCCAGATGGCGAAGCTGGGGTTTTCCCCAGCAACAGCCAGCCAGAGTCGTGTAGGTGGCGAACAGTAGCCATTTTGTGGTACATGTGCACTTTTAAATTGGTGTCCAAATTCTACCGCTTTTCCCATATCACCGTCCTAGCAAGGGGGAATCGTGCCCCCATGCCCATGGCTGGACTGGGGGTATGATTCCTTCATGTTTGACACCAAACACGATATGGTTCTGTGTAGCCATTCCTAAGTTACAGCGATGACGCAATAACTTATAATGCGGTTAAGAGTATATGGTATGGCTACACTACAAACAACCCAGTAACGATTTTACGAAGGTTGCAGAGAGGTCCTACTCACGTAGGGGTCCCCCCTCACACATACCTCAGCACCCAGCCCTGTAGGATTACCAGGGCCTGCCATAGGGGTGACCTATGAGAGTATATGTGTTGTATGGTATGGGACATAGGGTACCTACATCCCTGTAAGGGGTGCTAGCACCACCTTACCCAGGCTACAGTAGTGGCCTGGCGGTGTCAGTTTGGGTGGCTGTCCCAGGGTGGCACAATAAGTGCTGCAGCCCTGGTAGGCCTACTGGGGGACCCATGCCCTGGGTACCTAGGGTACCATCTACAAGGGACTGGTAGGGCATGCCCAGCATCCAATTATGCTTGTACCTAGAGTACTCACAACAGTTTTAGGGAGAAAGCAGATAGGCTGGGGTCCTGGATAGCAGGATCCCAGCCAGACTAGTCAAAAACCACTTAAATACCAGGCAAAAAGTTGGGGGCAACCATTAGTCAGATTCCACTCTCCTACATAACCCCCCACAAACGAAAGGAGATAAGGCAAACCTTGTCCAGATAAGCCTTTATTTCCTGAGTGGCCATATAAGGAAGAACCTGTACTAACATGGTTGCTCCCTGTGTCATGGTCCACTTGGGAAATCCTACCCCAAGGGGTTCTAGAGTTTCTCCAAAGTCTAGGGAAATTACCTGTATTGGTTTTTGGGTCAGAGGTGGGCTGGTGGGGTGTCTGAGTCTGGAAGTGAGACCCTACTTGGGTTGGTCTCAACCTCCTCAGATCACTGGCCACTATGGAAGCCTTTCTGCCCATGACTGTGTCATATCTGGCCCTAAGGGTCAACCTCTGGCTGCCTACAGCTGGGGGTTGGATCCCTTTGGCTGGAATAGTGGAGGGCACTGGAAGGTTTGGGGCAGCTAGGCCCCAGGTTTCCCTGTGCTCAACAACATCCATTTGAGGGGTGCCTATACCTAGGGGTAAGGGGGATCCCTCAGTTTGTAGAGGAATATTCACCTGGCTGAAACTACTCTGCTGGGTGTCCCTAATCTGTTGATGAGGGGGTTCCTCTGGGCAGGGGCCCAATAAGGGTCCACTGACCTCCCTGACCTCTGCAGCCCTGGGCTGACTGAGGCAGGGTAGAGAGGGGCAGGATACCTACTCCAGACTGGGTACCACCTTGGAAGGATCCCCTGCCATCAGAGAGGTGGGCAGGTCAGGCCTGTCCACTTCTGGGGCAGTTACTTCACAAGGGGCAGGATCAGTTCCCTGAGAAACTTGACCCTTACCTGTAGTCTGGTGGGGGGAGGACTGTTCCCCTTCCCCTATGCTCTCTGTTTGGGTAGAGTGATCCATAGTTTCAGGCTTCACTCTTTCTATTTTCTCCTGGGGCGGAGGTGAGGCCCTCAGGGTCTCATCCACTTTCTCAGGGATTCCTACCATTTTCAAATGGGCCTTGTGGTCAACCTCAGCCCAGGCTGAGATTTCTAGATCATTCCCCAGTAGACAATCTACAGGCAAGTTTGGGGACACTGCCACTCTCTTGGGGCCAGTGACCCCTCCCCAGCTGAGATTTATCACTGCCATGGGATGATCTGTCCTGATTCCATCTATGTTGGTCACCTGGTAGCTAAACCCAGGTAAAAGCTGATCTAGGGGCACTAGCCTCTTGGTCACCATGGTGACACTGGCCCCTGTGTCCTTATAGGCCACAGCCTTCTGACCATTGATTATTGGTTCTTGTCTGTACCTGCCCAAAATACTGGGGCTCATGGTAAAGTTGGCAAACCCCATGCCACCATCACAGACCATAGTTGCTTGAGTAGGGGACCTGGATAGGCCAGAGTCCCCCTGAGTTCCCCAAGAAATCCCAACTAAGTTTTTGGGTGCACTCCCACCACCTGGGGGATTACTACTAGTAGTAACAGGAGGTGTTGGAGCTGGTTTTGGAGGAACATTCTCTTTATTGCCATTCTTTGGACAGCTGGAGTCAGTTTTCCAGTGGCCAGGTTCCTTACACACATGGCAATAGGGTTTCTTGTTATTAGAGGAAGTATTTTGGGACCCACCCCCAGCACTGGGTTTTTGGGGCCCTTCAGAGGACTTTTCTTGTTTATCATCCCCACCTTTCTCTTTGGGCTTAGTGGAATCCTTCTTCTGGTCACCAACTTGGTTCTTAGGCCTAATCCTGGTTCTGACCCATTTGTCTGCCTTCTTTCCCAATTCTTGGGGAGAGGTCAGATCAGAGTCCACCAGGTGCTGGTGTAAAAGTTGGTTCTGACAATTATTAAGAATCTGCTCCCTCATAATGAGATTATACAATCCTTGATAATCATTAACTTTACTGCCATTTAACCAACCTTCCAGTGCCTTGGTTGCACAATCCACAAAGTCTACCCAATCTTGATTCTGTGCTTTCTGGGTGTCTCTGAACTTAAGTCTGTATTGATCAGTGGTTAAGCCAAACCCATCTATTAAAGCAGCTTTCAAGATATAATAATCATCAGCATCCTCTTCTCTTACAGAGAGGAGCTTGTCTCTACCTTTATCTGAAAAGGAGAGCCACAGGATTGCTGCCCACTGCTCTACAGGGGCCATCTGTACTCTACAGGCCCTTTCAAGAGCAGTTATCCATTTGTGGATATCATCCCCATTCTGATAGGGGGGCACAATCTTGTGGAGGTTCCTATTGTCAGGGACTTTCTCTCTAACTCTAGGGGTTTCATTACTGCCACCAGGGATCTCTAGACCCCACTTTCTTGAAGCTTTCTGAAGCTCCAGGGTTTCCCTGTCCAATGCTAACTGTTCTCTTTTAAGCTCAAGCTTAGCCTGCTCAAATTTGATCAGTCTGCATTTCCTCTCATGAGAGGATTCTCTTCTCTGAGAAGAGGCAGAGGACCCTTTGGATCTCCTAGAATGGTTGGATCCCACTGAGGGGGATCTGTTCCTTCTTGGATCCACCACACTCCTTTTAAGGGTGGAGGGAGTGCCTCTTGAGCCATCACCTCCATGCTGTGAGTGGTTTGTTTCTTCCAGGTCAGGATTTTCATCCTCTTCCTGTTCCTCATCAGAGTCCACTCTGGGAGTGTCCTCTTCTGAAGGATGCCCACCCACTCTGTCTGTCCCTCTGGACCCTATGGATTCCATAAAGTCTGCTATGAGCAGGATTTCCCTGAGACGTTGTGTGTTGGCACCTTTGATTGTCTTCAGTTTTCTAAGGGTGCACATTTCCCTGAGCTCTGCAAAGGAGAAATTATCATACTTATCTACTGGGACCCTCTGGGGTCCTTCCATAGCCTTAGTGGCACCTGCACCTGAAGACATGTTTAGTGTAGTGATGTATCTACCTACACTAAGTGTGGCCTACTGAACCCTCTCTTGAGTTGTAGTCAAGGTGTGCTAAACCCTCTACACACAACTCCAAGTTCAGTAGAACTTATTGTATTCTAGCTTGAATTTATATGTACCTTTGGTACCTTGTGGCTTTCACTTTAGAAATTCAATTTGTTATCTGGTAAAACAATGGCAAGCTTGAATCCAACCGCTGCACACCAATGTGAGAAGTTGGCCTGGCATATGCTGTTCCTAGTTATAGGGACACCTTGCACCAGTCCAATTCGACTCCTATTGATGATAGGTTTAAGACAACCTTTAAAGAAAGCTATCCTAGTGGTAGCTGTGGAGAGCAGCCTTCAGGCTAAGTCTTGAAGGAGTGTTAAGCTTATTGTTTTACCATAATAACCTCTTGAATAACCAAATGAAAGAGTAGCCCACACAGGTATATATATAAAATATATGTATTTATTCTAGACAGAATCCCACAGTCACTTTATGTGGCTAGTGGCAAAGTTACACTTCAAACAAGCATTTATAAACACAATAAATAGCACAGAAATCAATGGGCCCCAGGGGGGGACCAAACCATATACTAAAATAGTGGTATAAGAACCACGACAATTCTACAAGCAATGCCTAGGGCATTCAGGATCGCTGGCCCCTTCAGAATCCACCCACAGTTAAGAGGAAGGGGACCCACGGGAGGCGTGTGCAGTGCGAGAAGTTGCTATCAGGATCGCAATGTTAGCCTATGGAGTATGTCGCGGTTGAATAATTAAGGTTTAAGGACACTTCTAACAACAGTACAAAGTTAAGGCTTTGGAGAGCCCACCACCACGGAAGTACCGAAGTACCACTGTTACCTGCCCCAGGGAAGCCGGGTGCATAGGTCGATTCTGGTGTCGGGTCGCGGGCTGATTTTCTATGGAAAAGTAGTCCAAACTGCTGCTAGCTGAAAGCGTCGTTGAAGTCGTGAAGATTAAAGTTGAAGAGAAGATAAAGATGAACCTGAAAGCAGAGGGGACAGAGTCTGGGTCACAGCACAGTGACCAGGGAGCTCACAGGAAGGAACTCGTGGATGTCGGGTGCTTCAGGTGTGGAAGGTACAGCTGGGCTCTGCAGTCACGGGCTCCGGGAGGCTTCAAGGAAGGCCAGCTTCTGGAGGGTGACTGTCCCACGTCGGCTGAGGGTCGCTTCGGTGTTAGTGTCCCGATTGGATCCACTAAGCATTGGCAACCGCAACCCACGCAAGATGAACAAAGCAGTTGCTGGTGCAGACCCACGAGGTCTGAGGGTGCTCTCCTTTGCAGGGAGCGTAGAGCAGGCCTGGAGCAACCAGGGGAACTCTTGGAAAAGAAGATTGTCCTCCGTCAGGGCCCACAAGTCGAGAGACAAGGGACCGCGGAAGGCAGCAAAATGGAGTGCGTAAAAGGGCTCCCACGGGCCACCGGAGCGGGCCAGGGAGCTGAGAGTCGGCACAAATGCTGCTTGATGGTTGGCTTAGAAATGGGTCAAAGCACAACTTCCCCACTGGTCGGGGTCGTGTGCTGGACAAGAGGTGGCCGGTGTCTCGGGGTATGCGGGGATCTCGACACCCACGTGGTCCAGGGTGCTCAGACTTGCTGGGCACGCTCACAGGACGCTGGGATGCACTGGAGACCCACCTCGAGGTTGCTGGAAGGCGTCGAAGGTCGTGAGAGCAACGAAGTTCCAACCGGGTATCTTGTAGTCTTTTAGGTGCCTGCCAAGCAGGGGGATAACTCCTTTATCCCAAGGGAGATTTCTTCAGTCAGCTGGGCAGCAGCTCGTCGAAGGTCAGTTCTGTGAAGTCCTGTACGAATCTAAGGCTCTAGGGCAAAGTTATTCCCATATATCCCCAAGATTAGGGGATGGTCCAAAATAGAGCCTACCAATCAGAACAGAGGCGGGAAAGGGTGGCTACACCCACTCCCCTTTGTGTGTTTCCCGCCTGGGCGAGGGGCAGGATGCCCCTGAACCGGTTCCAGGCGGTGTATGCAGAATTGGGGCTCTGCAGCTGCCTACGTGCAACTCTGAAAGGACATTTGGTGCACCCACCCTGTTCCAATCCACATATCCTGTCTGGGGAGGTGCTGGCACCTCCCTGCCACAGGAGCCCTATTGTCCAGATGGCGAGGCTGGGGTTTTCCCCAGCAACAGCCAGCCAGAGTCGTGTAGGTGGCGAACAGTAGCCATTTTGTGGTACATGTGCACTTTTAAATTGGTGTCCAAATTCTACCGCTTTTCCCATATCACCCTCCTAGCAAGGGGGAATCGTGCCCCCATGCCCATGGCTGGACTGGGGGTATGATTCCTTCATGTTTGACACCAAACACGATATGGTTATGTGTAGCCATTCCTAAGTTACAGCGATGACGCAATAACTTATAATGCGGTTAAGAGTTTATGGTATGGCTACACTACAAACAACCCAGTAACGATTTTACGAAGGTTGCAGAGAGGTCCTACTCACGTAGGGGTCCCCCCTCACACATACCTCAGCACCCAGCCCTGTAGGATTACCAGGGCCTGCCATAGGGGTGACCTATGAGAGTATATGTGTTGTATGGTATGGGACATAGGGTACCTACATCCCTGTAAGGGGTGCTAGCACCACCTTACCCAGGCTACAGTAGTGGCCTGGCGGTGTCAGTTTGGGTGGCTGTCCCAGGGTGGCACAATAAGTGCTGCAGCCCTGGTAGGCCTACTGGGGGACCCATGCCCTGGGTACCTAGGGTACCATCTACAAGGGACTGGTAGGGCATGCCCAGCATCCAATTATGCTTGTACCTAGAGTACTCACAACAGTTTTAGGGAGAAAGCAGATAGGCTGGGGTCCTGGATAGCAGGATCCCAGCCAGACTAGTCAAAAACCACTTAAATACCAGGCAAAAAGTTGGGGGCAACCATTAGTCAGATTCCACTCTCCTACAGCCATATACTCCCTTTCTTCGTAACATGGATAAAATTAAAACCTTTGGGTTCACGGACGAAGATTTCTCTAAACTATTGGGAGGCAGCTCCATGGCCGATAAACAATTCACCATCGGAAATAAGTCCAACGATGATTGGTTTAAATTGCTTAACCTCAAGAAAAAGACTAGGAGAACTGAGTCCCATGCGGAATTCATGTTGGAGTACCTAAGAGCGGGAGTTATCCCCAATGGACTCCGAATAAGAAACATACCAGGGCTATTTGTTGAGGTTAGAAAAGTTTTAGAAAAATGGTCTCTTATAGCCAATAGATGTTCCCGAGACCTAATGATCCTTATTATCGAAACAGCTAGAGAGGTCGTGGAAACCTTACTTAAGGAAATTGCGGAATTGGAGGAAGCTTTAAAGAAGAACAACCCCATAGAAGAAGCAAAAAAGAAGCTTGAGGAAATTAATGGTGAGATGAGTTCATTCTGTGACTATTTAATAAAGAAAAAAACAGAAAAACTAAGGAAGGACATCAGATATTTCAATGAGGAAAAAGTGTATCCGTATCTGGCCTCAAACTACTATAGAAATGAACAAGACCACCCCCATCAACATGAGCGACAATATTGGTCCAATAAGCGAGTGGTTACTTTTTCAGACACTATGGGATCTGACACTGATAGTAGTCCTGGTTCCTCTGGAAACTATGGACAAAGAAGAACTAATTACCAGGGCCCTAGACGCAATGCTCATTTTTTAGGCAACAGACAAGGCCACACCAGAGGACGATACAGAACCCCAGAGAGAGGTTTTTACCAGCAATCAGAGAATCCTCCTCAATTCCTACAGACTCGAAGGAACCAATATTGGAGAGAATAGAACCTAGATATGAAAGTAACTATGTTCTGGATACTTCCAACAATTTAGCTTTAGTCCCTATTCCTTCTACTTCCAAGGAACCTACACCGAAGGGACTTGACACTCATGCTAATAGTGAATGGGCTAAACAATCTCTGACTATCCCTGTTTTCAATTTATCTAAAATCGAATTAGATACGTCCATTCTTAAATTGTTATCTCGAGGACTTTCATTTGTCCCTACCACCTATTTAGACAAATTTAAAGTTACCACTGATATCCAGTCTTTCTTTCGTAAGATGAGACTTAAAAGATTCTTTGAAGACAGACCACCTCTTATTGAAGAGAACTACACTGGGTTCCGGCCTAAATCTATCTTTACTCCTTCTTTAGATCAGATAGGGACTGAAATTGATATCTTTGAAAGAGTGGTGAGTTCAAAAATACAAAAGCTACTCACTTTTGTACCTAAACCAGAGTACAACTTAGACTACTCGGAGTATCAGGCCCTTAAATCTCTGGCAGAAAATTCTGAATTGACTATAAAGCCGGCGGATAAGGGAGGAGGGATTGTAGTTCTTGATAGCACTATGTATAAACAACAAATTCACGCTATGCTCGACATCCCTGAACACTATACTAAATTTAGGACATACCCTGAACGAAGTATTAAAACCCAGATTCTTAACATTACTCAAAAAGCTTTGGAAAGAGGGTCTATATGTGAACAAGAGTTTGACTATCTAAATACAGAGTTTCATCGAATACCCATTCTCTACGGAGTTCCTAAAATACACAAAAACTTGACTCTTCCTCCCTTTAGGCCTATTGTATCCACCATCGGATCACTGACGGAACCGCTATCCAAATATATAGATACCTTCTTACAACCTCTGGCATTTAAGTTACAGGGTCACATTAAGGACACTGGACATCTAATTAGTAAAATTGAGGGCATCCATTTTAATACTGACACGGATTTCCTTGTGTCCATGGACATAGAAGCCCTATATACTAATATTCCACTAATTGGAGCATTGGAAGCGGTTAAACATACTCTTATTGATAACAACTTCACAGGTGACCGATTGTTTTTATTGGAATGCTTGGCCATCGTCTTAAAAGAGAACTACTTTGAATTTGAAGGCGAAATTTTCAAACAAATACAAGGAGTCAGCATGGGCGCAGCCTGTGCGCCCAATGTAGCTAATATCTATATGGGACAATTTGAAACTAGGTTCATATTCAATGAGATGGCCCCATTTAGCGAGAACATCTTAAGGTGGCATCGATTTATCGATGACATCTTTTTCATCTGGAGAGGCCCTAAAGAACAGCTAGATGAATTTATCCTATGGGTTAACCTCTGCGACACTCACCTCAAGTTTAGTCCCAACATTAGTCAAAATAAAATCGAATTCCTTGATATCTGGATCGAAAATATTGATGAAAAGATTGAGGTTAGTCTCTATACCAAGCCTACAGCTAAAAACACTCTTCTTCAGTACTCAAGCTACCATCCTCGTAGTCAAAAAGACAATATCCCGTTCAGCCAATTCCTGCGTTTGCGCAGGAATTGTACGACCATACAGAATTATGATTTTCATGCTGAACAACTAAAAGATAAACTCTCTAATAGAGGATATCCACACAGACTGATAAAAAATGCTTACAAAAGAGCCAAATACTACGACAGGACAGTTCTGTTCCAGAACAAAGAGCCCAAAACTGAAGATAAACTTGTGTGTGTGACCACTCACTCTACCATCAATCATAAGATCAGACAAATTATCAACAGTGAATGGCATATTCTAAACTCGGATCACTGCAAAAAGACTCTCCCTAAGCCAATTTTTGCGTTTCGACGCAATAGAAATCTGAAGAATGCGCTGGTTAAATCCAGAGGAACTGTTAATAACTCCTTCATTCAGAAATCTATCACAGGTACCAATCCCATCATGGGCACACATAAATGTGGTTGTTGCCATGCCTGCCAATTTGCTATAGTTACTGATAAGCTTGTGTGGGACAAAAAAACTTTTTTCTTTAAAGATATGACTAATTGTCGTAGCCAACATGTAGTCTATCTCATCCTTTGCCCATGCGGCCTTGGCTACGTTGGTGAGACCAGTAGGGAATTTCGAGTTCGCTTTAGTGAACATAAGTCGGCCATCTCTAATCAGCGCCCTGGTGCCCCCCTTGTCCTACATTGGGCTGAAAAGAAACACACTGTCCCTGATCTCCGTTGGATGATTTTGGAACATATTCAATCTCCCAAGGACGGTAACATCGACGCTGTTAGACGAAAAAGAGAGGTGTTCTGGATGTTTACTCTTAAGACCTATGAAAAAGGTCTTAATGAACACCTCCCATGGGAAAATGCAATCCGATAAGCCTCTAATATGGTTGGGTTACTGTTCCTCCTGTTCTTTACACATTCCGTAGGTAACATCTTTTCATGGCTTTCATTACTCTTTGCCATGTGCGTATTTGCCCCTTATGAAATAGGTCTGGGTCATCTTTGTTTCCTAGATACTTACTCCGTTTCTACATTTCTCGTAGTAATGTGTTACATAAAGTTGTGAATTCCTATATACTGTATGGACCATTATGGGTCCTCATTCAACTATTGTAGATTTATATCTTATTCTTAATTTTAATTATATTTTATTTGTTGTTTTGCGCTTATCGTAATCATTTAGAACTAAAGACGCTATACGTGGAATCTATCCTACTCCAGTTACAATATGGCCCCTTATTTTGTGTTACTGAAACGGGCTATGGGACAGTAGTACCTTCTGTCCTTCTTCTCTTTTTTTGACTAAATCGACCGGCTATTCTGATTGGACTTCAATAGTCCTTCTTTTATCTCTCTTAAACCTTTGCTCAGCCCCTGAATCGCACTCCTTTTAAGGAAGACGCTTAGATCGGTTCCGATCTCTTCCAGTTGCATGGACACTGCCGAACCCGTCAGCCGCGATAATCTGTTTATCCAGGTAAAATTCTATTAGCTTGTCAACTTTTGCTGGATTCATTCTTTTTAGCGACATATCGGGGGCATTTCTTATTAACTTTCCGGCGTACGTATGTGTTTAATATTCTAATCTTTCTAGATACCTCGCTGATCTATCCACTTAGGATACTTATGATACGGGAATATTCTACGGGTCGGATAAACAACAGAGTTTTCATTTTTTGGTAAGTAAACCCGTGTAGCCTCACTCTGTCATATTTTTCTACTTTACGGAACGGACTCTTGTATACGTTTTTTTCTTGCCATAGAAGCTGATTGGGTACACTTTTTAATCTAATAAGGATCCTTCTAACCAGTGGAAGCTCCCTAAACGGTGGAACCTAAACCGGTCGAAATCCCAAGTAAGGCAACTCTAGTAGATCTTTAAAGTTATTGTATTGTAGCTTTTTCAGCTCGCGTTTTGAACTACCTAAATGCAAATTTAAGAGTAATAGGAGTATAGCTAGTGATACTTTTTTAGTGTCATTCTTTGAAATAGAAATGTATTCCCCTCAGATTTCTTTAGAAACCATCGTGTCACATACTGGTCCAGTAGCAGGGGGTAAGTCTTTTATATAGAACTGAGATCGTGGAACCTAGGACTGCACGCGCTTTTTGCCCTTAATATATAAACCTTTACTCCAAAAGGTTTAGCTCTCTATTGTGCATATAAATTAATTAGTTTTTAATCAAAATTAGGAGAACGATCATGAGGAGGCCGGCGCTATTCTGTTTCATCATGCCCTTAGTCCTATAAACCTATACTCGTATGGTCTATTTGGAATCCTTCTATGCTGTGTATTTACTAGGTCATTTCTTCCATCTGTCCCTTAGTTCTTATACTGGTATTAATTTGTTCACCTCTTAGTTCAGCTAGTGACAATTATAGCGATTCACGGTTCTCTTTATTTCCCATTAGTGTGTTTTATTTATGTTTTATCTCTTTCTTGTAGCAACAGAAAGCTCATTATACTAGCTATCCTAGTCTGGATGTTTTTTCAGAAACTCATTACGTCGAAAGTAGGTGATTCTAATTTCAATAAGCGCACTATTTGGTGATTGGTATCTTTACTATTATTATCTTTTTTGATAAACCCTATCTTTTCATCCATTGGTTCTATATATTTTTCTTTCACCGGGCAACTTGACCCCTTCTGGTGTGTATTTTCTTCTTACATCTTCTTAAAGAAAGTCCCTGCAGTTTCTGGGTCGCTCTTCTATTATCTCTTCTGATCTGTACTCCTGTTCTCCATTATTCCAGCTTTAACCATTATAAACTAAGAGTACATTTACCTATCCATGTTTTTTGCCCACAGACTTATGGTTATAAACTTTGAAACACTGTCAACTTCTACACCATTTGACGTATGTCAAGGATATGTGCGTAGTTTGTGCTGTCGCCTGAAAGACCTACCTTACACGCCCTGAGGAAGGAGCCTATACACTGTTTAGCTCCGAAACGCGCGTTGGCGCTTGTCTTGGCGGTCATAGTTTGTTGCACTTTTTATGATGAATTGTCTTTTTTAAAAAAAACTGCATTGTCTTATATGTATCTTTTTTGTACCCTTGTTAGTTTTGTATGATGCTTTGATGTTTTCCATTGTTGTTTCTCATTTACATTTCTGTTGATATGGTGTGTTTTGTTGTTGACATAATGATTTTGTCTAAATGTTGTAATTCACTTCTAATTTAAAATGGATAAATAATAGTCTTTCTGAAAAAATGAAAAAAATTTAATAAATGACTTAGTCATATATTTTTGTACACCTAGTCTGTGGGTAATACTTTATTCATATGGACTCATGGCCTTAAATTCAAGTATATAGGTGTAGGAAATCCTTGTTGTTATTGATAATAAGCTGCTCATGTACAGCGCTCCAATACCTTCGGGTCGAGTTCGCGCTATATAAAAGACGCAAAATAAAATTAAAAAAACACGGGTTTTTACTCCTAACAGGAGAGAGTGCAGAGATGTTCATAGACTCGCGCAGCAGAGCTATCCCTCGCATTACACGGATTGCACATAACGGGACAGCGGAGCTATCCCTCGCATTACACGGATTGCAGCGGCACGAGGGGGCGCACGTGGCAGCAGGACAATACAGCTGCAGTGCAAAGGCCAATTAGACGCTCCACCGACATTGTTTTTCAAGGCCCAAGAGTTTGGCGAATTATCGGGTTAAATAAAAATACCAACCTGATTTCACCATCACACGAAAATTCAGAAAGAATAAGAATTCAAATGGAATTTTCAGCTCAGAGGTTCCACAGAGATCCAAAAAATGATGGGACGGCAAACGGATCAAGTAGTAACCATTTGCACTTGGTCAACTGGACTAATTCATATTATTATTATAATTTTTATTATTATTGCTATTATTGTTTTTTTTTAACGGTTTGCATGATTTAATTTTGGACGTTTCTCTGTGCTGTAAAAGAACAGGTATTACCATTATCCGATTTAAATATACATAATTTATCGCCCTCAGAAAGATAAATGTCGAACAGTAGAGCTCGAGAACAACAGAACGTGAGGTGCAGCAGCTGAAAGAATTCTAATTGCTGGCAGTCGATAGTATTTTTCTTTGTTTTCCAAAAAGGGGACAGCCTCAGTACTAATGAATTGAGGTTCGGTGTTCTAGCACACGTAGCGTGACTGTGTAACACTGTTCCATTTGCAGCGCCTGTAGGGGAGGCAGAATTCAGGTGGGAAAAAAACACTTTCAGATGCGCCGGTTTCCAATTTACAAACACCGCTTATAACGTTAGAGAAATGTCCCCCGGCATATTTTAACCTTTAGCGAGTGCCTGCACATTTTACATCTACACAGTCGCGAGCTTACGAAACAGCCTAAAACTGGTTCAGAGCAGTGCAAGAGAAGTATTTCGCACGAATCACAGATGTGTGCACCAGGGATGTTAGGCTGTCAAAACACAAATGTAAGCGAAAGGAAAATATGAGGCTTTTCATTATGATCCTGTCGTTGTGCTCAGCTGGAGTGATTTATGGTCCAAATTAATTAATCTTTATAATTTTTTTCACGTGAACAATAAACAGCAAAAATACGCAATCAGAAGTGAGACCTGGTCTGCAGGATAAGGGTTCCTGTGGGGGCGGGGGGGAGGGGCGGCACTGGGAGAAATTAGGGACAGAGCGGGGAAAAAAGTCAGTTCGGGAAAACTGCTCTAAATTACTTGCCGCCCCTAGCGCCTGTAATTTGAATAAATGTAATATTTCAGTCGGGAGAGAAAATCAAAGGAAATGTGGGGTTTTGTGAGGCCAGGGGACGGAACAACAGATAATGTTTGTGCCTCCCACATGGAATTTGCTCCGGCAGAGGGCAGGACACGTCTCAGCAGCTTCCTGATGTTTCAGACCTAACCATACAAAATCCTGAGACCAATGAGTATCATGGCAAACCTAGAGAAAACCTCAACAGCTTCCTTAACTTTCCGTTCTTTTGCGAGGCAGAGAGTAACGACTACGGCAGGAGTGTTCGCTGACCAATCGCCCCCACTATGGCCACCTCAGAAACCTTTCAGATAATCTGTCAATTTTTATTAGTCATTTATTTTTTAAATGCTTAATTTTTAGTGTTAAATGCAAAGATCTAGAAACAACGGTGCCACTTCTGCTTTGGCTCCCGAGATCAATGTGTATGTGTCTATGTCTATGTGTGTGTGTGGTTCTGTATGTGTGTGCGTGTGGCTGTGTGTATGTGTATGCGGCTCTGTGTATGTATGTGTGGCTCTGTGTGTGTGTGGGAGGCTCTATGTGTGTGTGCGTATGTGTGTGCCTCTGTGTGTGTTGCTCTGTGTGGGTGGCTTTTTTTGTAGGTGGCTCTATGCGTGTGTGGCTCTGTCTGTGTGTGGGTGGCTCTGTGTGGGTGGCTCTATTTGTGTGTAGGTTGCTCTATGTGAATAGCTCTGTGTAGGTGGCTCTGTGTGGGTGGCTCTGTGTTTGTGGGTGGCTTTGTGTGTGTGGCTCTGTGTGTGGGTGCAAATGCAATAGGTCTCGCATTTGAGATAGATTAAGCTATTGACATTGTAAATAACAATGGCGTTTCTTTAAATGTTTAAAAAATATAAACATAAACAAAAAAAATTTCATGAGCAGTGACAATAGCTCTAACTTTAACAATGCCGAGACCATTGCATTGTAACACTCACTAACTCACTCTTTCACTACCTCACTCTCTATCTACCTCACTCTCTCTCACTACCTCACTCTCTATTTCAATTCCTCACTCTCTCTATCTCACTACCTCACTCTCTCTCTGCTAATGCAATAGGTATCACATATGCAAAAAAAACTAATGCCAAAAGAAATGACAATGCCATTTATTTAGGGATACAAAAATCATAAAAAAATAATGAGCAATACCAATAGCTCTACCTAGAATATTGCCGAGACCATTGCATTGTAAATGCTTGTTTATTTAAGGGCCTGGGAGATGGAGTGATTTGCCCAGAGTCACAGGATGGTGAGAGCAGATGCCGAGATTCGAACCTGATCCTCCATGTCTGCAACTCTGACCTTCAGGCCACATATGCCTATGCACACGCAAGGCATGAAAGTGTGAAGATATTGTTCTTGGGAAGGGCTCTGGTGCCAAGGTGACAATGGCCTACACCATGAGCAGTAGAACAGTGAGGCCCCTTAGTTTACTTATTACTCAACCCCTCCCCACCTCTCCATTACCTGATCAACAGAACTAGTGCCAGGCTCCCTTGAATTACTAAATTTCTCAAACCCTCCCCCAGCCCTCCATTGCCTCATGACAATGGCCTGGCAGGGGAGGGATAAAGCATAAAACACAGCTGCTTGGCAGTCCATAGGGAGGGAGCTGAGGTTAAGATGGCCCAAGTTACGACATCACCTTGCCCAAACAGCGAGGCCACATCATAAACCCACCATGCCCTGAAAAAGAAGTACTGCGTGCGAGGTGTCAAACACTGTTTCTGGGCTGCGTGGGCCCCAGGGGGGCCGAAGTGAGAATGGCTTAAGTGCCTTAGCAACACCTGGCCCCCAGGGAGGCCGATTCTCACATCACCTGCTCCCCAGCCCAACATCACGGCGATAGCTTGGCAAGGCAGGGGGTCCAGGAGAGGCCACAGATGATCGTAGCTCAAGGGGATCATATCACCCCCCTCCCCCCACCCATCGAAGCTGCTTTCCTCTCCCTGTTCAGTGCCTTCTGTGGGCTGGGAAAGAGAAAAAAAATGTCCCCAGAGTGCACTGACACACCGGCCCTTCGGCCGATGCCCGACTGCCCGCAGTGCCAATCCGTCCCTGTCAGCATTGCTGATCATGGACCTGGGCAACTAGGTTCGAGTCCCAGTATTTTTTTTCCTTCTATTTCATATAGCGCAAACTCGACACAAAGGTATTGTAGCGCTTTTCCTGAGTACCAGTTACATTACACAAGGACAAATTCATTTTTTTTTTACCGTAGGCACTGGGAGATTAAGAGATTTTCCCAGAATCACAGGAAGTTGAGCCGACAAGTCAGCAGCTTCAGCCGTTGGGTCACATCCTCTCCCTGTATGTTCTCAGTATCTTGCGATTCTGTCTAAAAATTACTTGATCTTTCCATGCCTATGAAAACAAGCATCTGTATCGTATTAATGTTATATGCACTAGGACCCTTGTGGTTGTGGGATGGACCCTGAACAGGAACTAGGTGATATGTGGGGAGGTGTTAGGGTGTGGTTATGAGAAGTATGATGTAATGCGCATTGTGGGAGTGAATGCTGGAGAATAAAGTAATGCTTTGCTACAGCTCCTGTGTGGCGTAATCTATTTGCATGCTCCAGAGATGGGGAAGACGCTACAGCATTGACATAGCTGATAGATCTCTCCTATGTAAGACCTATTGACTTTCTCAATGTCTTTTAGCCATGTTGTACAGAAGCATGGCTGCTGTGCAGCATGGCTGAAAATTATTGTTTTGTATGGCGGGAGGAGTGAGTTAGTCAAGTAACACAACGCAGCAGGGGTTGGGAAGGATGGGGCAAGCAACACAATGTGGGTGTTGCAGCACTTTGCACTGTGCAAATTTCTGGTGAAATCTGCACTACAGTACAGGCTGCTCTCGAGCAGATGGACCTTTAGTTTTGGACTGAGGCTGATGCAACAAAGCAATACATTTCAATAATGTGAAGCACATTCGGCCCCACAAAGATGACAGAGAGTATTACATTTCCAAACCGTGAAGGCTTATTGACAAATTAGCAAAGTCCCAAATTCAAATCATCAAATTAGTCAATATTCAGTAATCAATACATGTCAAGTCAAGTCAAACAAGCTTTATTCGGTGCAAAATGTACCACCATAAAAGCATTCTAAAAGAAGAGAACGACCATCACAATTTAGAGATAAAAAAAGAAAAAAAAGGATATACAGATAAATTTAAAACAGCAAAAGATCATACTCAATTAGATGGATCAAGGTACAGTACAAAATTGCATGGTATGTAGTGCAAATAAGCAAAATAGCATATAGTTTTTGTACACAAAAAGTGCTAATGCATATCCCAATATAGGGTGCAGTACAAACTAGTCAAAAAGCCCTGCATCATATAGATACAGAAAGTGCATAGTGCTAATATAAGTATCTGAAGACAGTACATGAGATGACTGCATGGTCAATAACAGATAGATCAAGGCAATAAGAAATGATGTTAAATGCCCCGATGTGGAACATAATAAACAAGAGAACCTAAATCATGCAGAAGCATAAAGTGCGTTGTGCCATCATGAATCCTAGTAAGCAAATCATGAAATAACTACATACACTCTTCTAACTCATGGGATGACAGTGCTTCTAGGTGTGAGTAGATCATTCTTCTTCTTGTTGCAATTGCTAAAGGATTTGAAATTAAAAGAATTTAAAAATTAAATTTAATTAATCAATAAATAAGATTTCAGAGAGGAGTCATTCTAGAACTTTAAACACGAAACACAGCAATTGTAAAAGTTTAAAATTATTGGTTAAATTGCTCCATCTAGGAGCATTAATTGGATATTTTGGTTTTCCTTTAATATTTTTTGGCGCTTGTTCCCTGCACAACCTAAAAACTTGGCCACCCCACAAACCAGTGATGGAGTGCCATCTGCTTTTAGAATTCGGAGAGCGGCTAAATGCTTAGTTATCCCAAGGTTTCTGCAAACTGGTTTTAACCATCTTGCCCTTGCCGATTCATACGCAGGGAAGGCAAAAAGAAAATGGGCAATGGTTTCCTCCGGGGCAGGGCAGCATGGGCAAGATTGTAGGGGCGGTTTTGATGAATTCCATTTAGCTGTGAATGAATTTAGAGGTAAAGAACCTAATCTAAATTGAATGTACAGGGTTCTGTCTCTTGGCACTTGAATAAAGTCCATGTATGGTTCAAGACAGCTATGTTGTTTATGGGAAAAATATTCCTCAGTTAGTTTCCCCAAATGGGGCATTCTCATTTCCTGTTCTGCTACCCAGTTCCAATAGATCGATTTAAGATCTTCTTTTGAGGGAGGAATCTGGCTTGCCCATGCCTCAGACAGCCCTAAATCAATAAGCAGTTTCTTAAGATTCCCCAACTGTTAGAATTGGGAATCCCTGGTTGGCACAGGTATGCACTTGTGACAAGGAGGGACTCTCACTTCTAAGTCAGAGTAAGGGGATCACCCTTTCAAATAACCCCTGCTCACCCTTTAGGTAGTGTGGCGCAAGCAGTCAAGACTATTCTCAGGACGTCATAGGTTAAGCATTTGTGAACACATACAGTAATGCAATGACACACCACAAATGGACACCAGTCAAGGTTGTATAAAAATAGCTTTCTTTATATAAGGCTTAGCACAAGACCAGAGTAACGAGTACAAATGACCACAGTATTATTTTAAAGTTCAATGTTCTTGTAGAAAGGCTTAAAATACAAAAATAGGCTTCTCTTAGTTAAAACACGCTTCTTTCACATAAGTACGCTTTCTCTCAAGGCTCTGTACGGTTCGTACCTGGATGTGCGACTCGTTGGCATTAAAAACAAAGAAAGTACGAGTCTAACAATCGTTGCGGACTCCGGGGTCCGTGGCGTGCACGCTGCGGTGCGAACAGAACAAAGTACCTTGGTTTTGTAGGGTCCGCGACGGACAGTGCGGGACAAGTGAATGGGTCCGGGTCGTAGCTCGGCAGCGTATTCGGATGCTGGTCGGGTCGCGGCGTCGGTACGCGGCGTTGGTACGGGACCTTCCGGGATACGTGCGGATGGCCCGGATCGGCTTGCAGAGTCCGTGGCGTTCGGCGTTCGAGCCGTACCTTCGGTGCGGATAGACGGCGACACTTCTCGGCGAGCCGTACAGCGTACGGGGAGGATCGGTGTGATGCGGCTTCTCGGCTCTGAGCACGGCACAGTGCAATACATCTTAGCAGCGTACGGACCGTACCTGCGGAACAACGAAGCTTGTGTCCGGCGTACAGGATTAGGCAGCCAGGGCTGTACGACTCGAATCGGCGGGGAAGATTAGGTGCGATGCGGCCGGGAGGGATACAGTGCGTACTAACGCTTTTAAATCAGCGTAGACACACGGTGCCGGGCGGCAAAGACACGGCTTCGCGGCGGATGGGGTACGGGTCGTACCGGGGCCAAATCCAGCGGAAAACAAGCAAGAATTGTCCAGGCAACTCAATTTTGGAAGGCAGATGAGTCCAATGGTCCTGGGACTCAGTTCAGGGGGCCAGCTCTCTTCCAAGCCCTTGGAGATTGTTGAAAACAAAGTTGCAAAGTTTCTTTTAGTCCTTTCCTCTCCTTTCTCAGCAAGGCACCAACTGCAGGCCAATTCCCCCAGGTGTAGGGAACGTTACTCCTCCTTCAGCTTCTTCCAGGTCCTTCTGGTCAGGCAGAGTTTCTTCGTGGTTCAATCAGGATCTGATCTCTTAGGAGCAGGGCTCCTACATTTATACCAAGTTTCTTTTGTCTTTACAGGCCAGGGGGGCCTTTGCCTAATCCCAGCCCAGTTCTTTTCAGCGAGGAGCACTTTGTTGTTGGGACTCTGGCTTCTTCTTTCAGCAGGCAGGGCAGAGACACCAGACGCTCCCCAGGGGGTGGAACCAGCATTGTGGTGGCAGAGCACGGCCCTATTCAGAGTCAAGGTGCACTCCATCCTGGTGTAATCTCTCTATTCACTCCCTGGCAGCCCCAGCCTGTCTCCTGGAACTTCCCAGCCCTGTCACTCAAGCTACACACAAAGAAGATAGCCCCTCCCTCCAGAGGCGGACTGAAATGGTTAGGCACGCAAAGGCTAACTTTCTAAATGTAGCATTTGCAAACCCAGGATATTAAAATAACCTTTGCTAAAAGATGTATTTTATTATTCTGAGTTCAGGCATACTAAACATGAATTTCTACCATGCTTCCTGAGCCTGCTAGGATTATAGAGTGTTATAATCTAGCAGCCCATTCTGGCCTATGGAGAGCAGGTAGCCTTACAATAGTGAAAAACGAAAATGGCTGTAATTCACTATTAGGACATGCCACACACTTCAGGGCATGTCCTACCTTATCCTTACAATGCACCCTGCCCTAGGGCCTACCTTAGGGGTGACTAACATGAAGGTAAGGGAAGGTTTAGGGACTGGCAAGTGGGGACACTTGCCCAGTCAGCATGACAGTACCAGACTGCATGCAGGTTCTGCAATGGCAGACCTTAGACACATTTTACCAGGCTGCTTCTGTGGGTGGCACAACCAGTGCTGCAAGCCCACTAGCAGCATTTGGATATACAAGCCATTGGCACCCCTGGTGCACTCTACTAGGGACTGATAGTAAACCAAATAAGCCAAACATGGAAGTCAATTCACATAATACATTTTCCCATAGGGAGCACTTGCCCTGTGGCACTGGATGGCAGTGGCACAGGGCCCTGAGCAGCTAACACCAGCACAAAAATACATTGAGGCACAGACAAAAATGGGAGGGTGACCCACGCTAATGGTGCCAGGTCTAACACGTGTCCCTTCCAGCTGAAATGTGGGGAGAACTACCCTACCCCAGGGAGTTCTCATCACTAAGGCGGAAAAATCTGGAAAGACCATCAGCGTTGGCGTGGTCTATACCGGGGCGATGTTCCACCGTGAAATCCATCCCCTGTAGGGAAATGGACCACTTCAACAACTTAGGATTCTCACCCCTCATCTGCATCAACCACCTGAGGGGCCTGTGGTCTGTTTGAACCCGGAAGTGAGACCCAAACAAGTAGGGTCTTAGCTTCTTCAATGCCCAGACCACAGCAAATGCTTCTCGCTCAATCGCACTCCACTTTTATTCCCGGGGAAGTAACCTTCTACTGATGAAGGCTACGGGTTGGTCCCAGCCCTCCTCAGTCATCTGTGGGAGAACAGCTCCTACACCATGCTCTGATGCGTCTGTCTGCACAAGGAATTCTTTGGAGAAGTCAGGAGCCAAGAGCACGGGCGCCGTGCACATGGCAGTCTTCAGGGTGTCAAAAGCCTTCTGACAGGTGTCAGTCCATATCACTTTTCTGGGCTGCTTCTTCGAAGTCAGCTCTGTCAAGGGGGCAACAATGCTGCCATACCCCTTGACAAACCTCCTGTAGTACCCTGTGAGTCCTAAAAAGGCCCTCACCTCTGTCTGGGTCTTTGGGGGCTCCCAAGCCAGGACGGTTTCAATCTTGGGTTGGAGGGGCGCCACCTGGCCGCTCCCCACTTGGTATCCCAAGTACACCACTGATCCCTGCCCGATCTGACACTTGCTTGCCTTGATCGTGAGGCCTGCCTTGCGCAGTGCCATCAACACTTCCCAGAGATGTTGCAGGTGTTCCTTCCATGTGCCACTGAACACTGCGATGTCATCCAGGTATGCAGCGCTGAACTCGGTCAGCCCAGCCAACACCTGGTTGACCAACCTCTGGAAGGTGGCAGGGGCATTCTTCATCCCAAATGGCATAACCCGGAACTGGAAATGCCCATTTGGTGTGGAGAATGCGGACCTCTCCTTGGCCCCATCAGTCAAGGCGATCTGCCAGTACCCAGACGTTAAAACAAACGTGCTGAGGTACCGTGCAGCCCCTAACCGATCGATGAGCTCGTCAGCTCTGGGGATGGGGTGCGCGTCAGTCTTCGTGACTGAGTTGAGTCCTCTGTAGTCCACACAGAACCGGAGTTCGGGTGTGGCACCCGGTGCGGCAGCCTTTGGGACCAAGACCACTGGGCTGGCCCAAGGACTGCTGGAGGACTCAACCACCCCTAGAGCAAGCATCTTTGAGACCTCCTCTTTGATGCAGGCTCCGACCCTGTCAGTTACCCTGTAAGCTTTGTGCTTCACAGGTAAGCTGTCTCCTGTATCCACATCATGGACGCACCAATCTGTGATACCAGGAACCAGGGAGAACAGGTCAGGAATCTGCCCCAGCAGCTGGCGGCAGTCATGCTGTTGTTCAGGGGTCAGGGTGTGTGAGAGGTTAACTCCATCCACTGACCCATCTTGCTCTGAGGCTACCAGGAGGTCAGGAAGAGGCTCAGACTCCTCCTCCGTCCCATCATCTGTGGCCAAGAGCATGCCCACTTCGGACATCTCCAAGTGGGGCTTTAGTTGATTGACATGTAGGACCCTTAAGGGGTTCCTAGGAGACTGCAAGTTCACCAAGTAGGTGACAGAACTCTTGCGCTCCACAATCTCAAAGGGTCCTGTCCACTTGTCCTGAAGTGCACAGGGCTCCACAGGGGCCAGGACCCATACCTTTTGACCAGGTTGAAGCTCAACCAGAGTGGCATTCTGGTCGTACCACCGCTTCATTTCCTCCTGGCTGGCTTCCAGATTTGCCTCAGCAAGTTGCCTGAAACGCCTAGTCTGGTTCCGAAAGGCCAGCATGTAGCTATATACATTCTGGGGAGGTTTCCTGGGAGATTGCTCCCAGCCTTCCTTGACCAGACTAAGAGGTCCTCGTACTGGGTGGCCATACAGAAGCTCAAAGGGACTGAACCCCAGAGACTTCTGTGGCACCTCACGGTACGCGAAGAGAAGGCATGGTAAGAGGACGTCCCACTTACGCCTCATGGGCTCCTCAAGGCCCATAATCATGCCCTTTAGGGTTCGGTTGAATCTCTCAACCAACCCGTTTCCTTGGGGATGGTAAGGGGTGGTGAACTTGTATGTCACACCACACACTTGCCAAAGGGATTTCATATATTTCGATATGAAATTGGTCCCCCTGTCAGACACCACCTCTAGAGGGAATCCTACTCGTGAGAAAATTCCCATCAAGGCCTGTCCCACCACGAGGGCCGTCACTGTCCTTAGAGGGATGGCTTCAGGGTACCGGGTGGCATGGTCCACCAAGACCAGGATAAACCTGTTGCCCATGGCTGTCTTGGGGTCCAATGGCCCCACAATGTCAATCCCCACTCGCTGGAATGGGGTACTGACCACAGGGAAAGGTTGGAGTGGAGCCCTCAGCCTCCTTCCACTCTTACCACTTGCCTGGAAAGTCTGGCATGTCCTACAGTGAGTGTCAGAACTCCTGCGCATTTGAGGCCAATAAAAGTGGGTGACAAGCCTTTCGAAGGTCTTGTCCTGCCCCAAATGCCCTGCTAACAGAACGTCGTGAGCCAGCCCCTGTAGGAAGGCTCTGAACTTCTGCAGTACCACCAGCGCACGGGCTGACCCAGGTTCAGCAACCTTAGGCTCTGAGTACAGGTGGTCGTTCTCCCAGTAGATTAAGTGAGTACCGGACTGATCACCATTGGCCTGGGCTGCAGCCTGCTGCCGCATACCCACTAGAGAGGGGCACTCTTTCTGCTCCCTGCAGAATTCCTCCCTGGTGGGGCCTCCTTCTTGCTGCCAATGGGTCAGCTCAGGCAGGTCCCCCAGTTCGGCTATCTGTTCCCCGGTAGGCTCCAGGGCATCCCCCTCAAGGTCTGCTTCCTCCTGGGCCGTGGGAATGTTAGGAGCCGGTTTCCCGTGCCTCCTGCGCCCTCTCCCTAAAGGCCGGTTCCTGGGCCTCTCCCTCAGGCTCCAGGGTCCCTTCAACACCCCTACTGGCTGCCATCGACCGGGTGGTCACGCACGCCCAATCAGGTAAACCCACCATCCGCAGGTGAGTTGTCTTCTCCACCTTTTGCCAAGGGGAGCTCTCCAAATCATTCCCTAGGAGACAGTCTACAGGCATGGCAGTTCTCACAGTGACTTGCAGAGTACCAGAGACCCCCCCCACTCAAAGGGAACTTGAGCCATTGGACAATGACTCTCTGTGTTGTCAGCGTTGACAACACGGCAGAATGCGTGTGGGACCACCTGCTCTTGAGACACCAGGTGTTGCTTGACAGCAGTCACCCTGGCTCCTGTATCTCTAAGAGTCCCCACCCTTTTGCCATTTATGGTCACCCACTGCCCATACTTTTGAGTATTGGGGGGCAGTTGGGCCTCAGCGACCATCTCACCGTCTCCTAATGAGACTAGGGTCATCTGTACGGGATCCCCCTCCCTTTGGACATCTACCTCCCTCCCAAAGGCTACACTAGCCACCTGCTTGGGGGGTGGAGCACCAGGGGGTGCTGGTTTACCAAACATGGGGCACTTGGGATCCATGGAATAGTGCCCCAGGTTGTTACACTTGTAACATCTGGGGGGCCCTCTTTGAACAGGGTTACCTGTCGGGGCCCCGGTCTGCTTCGGGGGTGGGGGTGGCTGAGAACCTTTCCCTTGGTTCCCCTGGGAATTACTTTGGGGCCCTCTGTAGAACTCCCTCTGTTTACCCTTGTCTCCCCCACTCTTCTGCTGGGGACCCTGACCACCTTTGGCGGGGCCTCCCACGTTGTGGGGACTGTGCGAGTCTCAGAACAGAGTAGGCCAGAATCCACGGGAGCGAAGATGATGTCTCCCCTTTCCCCAGAGACCACGCACCCCAGCTGAGGTAACAGCTAAAGAGGTACGTAATATCAGAGAAATGGGAAGACCGGAATGAGCCACCAGGAAGGCTCGAGTGGTTTCTGTGGTGTGAATGGTCAAGGAAACGTGATAACCTGTAGTAGGAAATAAAACAGATACAAAGTATAGATTAACACTTTTTAGTCTAGCGGGTAATCTCTCTAATAATGCAAGCGTGTGTACTTTGTCACTTACATATAGGTTTACTAGGGAGATTCATATAATAGGATTGTCACATCATAACTTGGTTCCCTTAGACCAATAGGTAGTTTGTGCAGGTAGTATTCAAGCAGTAACTGAAATGACTGGTTTAAATATCCTTCTATTCAGGAACCCTGGACACCCAGAAAAGAATAATCCAAATGGCACAGTTCCAATGTTTCACAGACTTGAGTCTGAATGAACGGGGTTCTTATGCAAACACAAACGATTCCCCAGCCCCTGAGGTATACTTGCGATTAGTTGGAAATCAGCTGTGGGCGCTACCAGCGCGATAGGAAATAACTCGTTCACTCTGTACGTATTGTTCTCCGTAGGCAAACAAGACTCCGGACTTCCCCGAGCTGTCTCGCCTTGAATGCGCTGCCTAGCGCGGGTCGCCCAACAACACGGTTCCAGGGTCTCGGCGTCCGTGGGTCGGTCTTTACAGGCAGGAGACAGGCAGCCCCTGGGGTCCTAGTATCCGAACGCAGGCACAAGATGGGGCACCTAAAGTTCAGCGCTGACTTCGCGCTTGTGGTACCAATAAAGTTCAAAACAAAAAATGAAATGAAATAAAAACGGAAACAAACGAAACAAACAGCGCGACCAGCGCTTCCAAAGAAGTCTCTTATTTCGGGTTCCAAGGTCTTAACAAAAAAGGGTCTTTACTCTTGAAGCTCCGAATCTTTCAGGTCCAAAACACAGATCACAGAGAAGTGCAACGCACGTCCACTTCAACGGCTACCAGATCAAGGCGTGGCTCAAGCACCAAACAACAAAGCCAAGCACCTGGGAGTTGTTACTGCTTGCTTATAAGCTGGTTCCAACCAGCTGCTGCTTCCCAATGTATTGTGGGAAAGTACACACTCTCGCTGCTCTTAATGCATTATGGGACCTGTAGTATGTAGTGAAAGCTAACACACGTGACCCTTGTGGACCCTGGTGCTGATCCAGCGGTCCGCCTCCTCAGCAAGCTTCCTAGGGTTAGTTAGCTTGCTATCGATCAGGTACTGGCGTAGCTCAGGAAAACAATTATCAGACAAATGCTCCCATGCAATTAGATCAAACAGCTCTTGGTAATCATTTACTTTGCTACCCTTCACCCAACCATCTAGCGCTCTGGAAAAAAAAGTCACATATTCTACATAAGGGGTACCAGGCTTCTTGGTGCATTCCCTAAATCTCTGCCTGTACAATTCATGAGTTAACCCATACCTTGTCATCAGAGCTTCCTTCATGTGCGGATAGGATGTGGTGACATCAGACGGGAGATCTAGCAGTGTGTCACGCCCCTCACTCAGGATCCTTCCCAACAACCCCGCTCCCCAATCTCTCTCAGGGACCCGGTGGGAGGACATGGCTACTTCATAGGCCCTGAACCACTGCCCAATATCATCCTGCTTGTAATATTCTTTCACCACATCTTTAGGAATGTGCACCCTTGACTCTGTTAAATTGCTGCCACCAGAGGGAGTGTGGTCTAAACTCCTGGCCTCGAGATCCAACTCCCTCATTTTTACTTCATGCTCCATGGCCAGCCTTTGTCTTTCCATTTCCATTTGAAGCTTTGCCATCTCCACTTGCTGCAATCCTGTCGGCCATCTCCTCTGGCGACAGGCCTCTGCCAGGCTCAGAAGCACCTTCTGGGGGTATCACCTCCAGCACATTCTCTGGGAACTTGGATTTGTACCAGGCCCTCAGCGCCTTTGTATACTGCTCCTTGTTTTTCAATCCAGTTTGGTTAATTCTGTACTTGGAGAGGTATCCTTTCAAGACTTCGCTTGTGCACCTCATCAGTGCCTTCTCCTCCCAATCTATGTCATCAACCCCAGAGAATATAGAGGCCGCCCTGCCTCCATTGACTGAGCTAGGCATGGTTTCTTAAAGTGGAGATCCTTCAGCAAAAACCAAAATCAATTACTGTACATGAATCACAAATGCAAATTCAAATCCTCACCGCTGACCACCAATGTTAGAATTGGGAATCCCTGGTTGGCAAAGGTATGCCCTTGTGACAAGGAGGGACTCTCACTTCTAAGTCAGAGTAAGGGGATCACCCTTTCAAATAACCCCTGCTCACCCTTTAGGTAGTGTGGCGCAAGCAGTCAAGACTATTCTCAGGGCGTCATAGGTTAAGCATTTGTGAACACATACAGTAATGCAATGACACACCACAAATGGACACCAGTCAAGGTTGTATAAAAATAGATTTCTTTATATAAGGCTTAGCACAAGACCAGAGTAACGAGTAAAAATTACCACAGTATTATTTTAAAGTTCAATGTTCTTGTAGAAAGGCTTAAAATACAAAAATAGGCTTCTCGTAGTTAAAACACGCTTCTTTCACATAAGTACGCTTTCTCTCAAGGCTCTGTACGGTTCGTACCTGCATGTGCGACTCGTTGGCATTAAAACAAAGAAAGTACGAGTCTAACAATCGTTGCGGACTCCGGGGTCCGTGGCGTGCACGCTGCGGTGCGAACAGAACAAACTACCTTGGTTTTGTAGGGTCCGCGACGGACAGTGCGGGACAAGTCGATGGGTCCGGGTCGTAGCTCGGCAGCGTATTCGGATGCTGGTCGGGTCGCGGCGTCGGTACGCGGCGTTGGTATGGGACCTTCAGGGATACGTGCGGATGGCCCGGATCGGCTTGCAGAGTCCGTGGCGTTCGGCGTTCAAGCCGTACCTTCGGTGCGGATAGGCGGCGACACTTCTCGGCGAGCCGTACAGCGTATGGGGAGGATCAGTGTGATGCGGCTTCTCGGCTCTGAGCACGGCACAGTGCAGTACGTCTTAGCAGCGTACGGACCGTACCTGCGGGAAAACGAAGCTTGTGTGAGGCGTACAGGATTAGGCAGCCAGGGCTGTACGACTAGAATCGGCGGGGAAGGTTATGTGCGATGCGGCCGGGAGGGATACAGTGCGTACTAACGCTTTTAAATCAGCGTAGACACACGGTGCTGGGCGGCAAAGACACAGATTCACGGCGGATGGGGTACGGGTCGTACCGGGGCCAAATCCAGCGGAAAACAAGCAAGAATTGTCCAGGCAACTCAATTTTGGAAGGCAGATGAGTCCAATGGTCCTGGGACTCAGTTCAGGGGGCCAGATCTCTTCCAAGCCCTTGGAGATTGTTGAAAACAAAGTTGCAAAGTCTCTTTTAGTCCTTTCCTCTCCTTTCGCAGCAAGGCACCAACTGCAGGCCAATTCCCCCAGGTGTAGGGAACATTACTCCTCCTTCAGCTTCATCAATGGCAGCTTCTGCAATGGCAGACCTTAGACACATTTTACCAGGCTGCTTCTGTGGGTGGCACAACCAGTGCTGCAAGCCCACTAGCAGCATTTGGATATACAAGCCCTTGGCACCCCTGGTGCACTCTACTAGGGACTGATAGCAAACCAAATAAGCCAAACATGGAAGTCAATTCACATAATACATTTTCCCATAGGGAGCACTTGCCCTGTGGCACTGGATGGCAGTGGCACAGGGCCCTGAGCAGCTAACACCAGCACAAAAATACATTGAGGCACAGACAAAAATGGGAGGGTGACCCACGCCAATGGTGCCAGGTCTAACACCAACCATTTGACTTTGTTACCCATATCCAGTGACATTACCTCTGAAAGTGCAGCTGCATACCCAGAGAGCTCCTGTGTCCGCCGGAGGCGTGCCCAAAAAAAACAGGGGATGGGACCTAGCGATATCGCTAAAGGAGCGCCTACCCATGTCATGTAAAATTGGTCTCAAGGGAGTACTAGTAGGAAGTGAAACTAACTCTCTGTAAAATTTGTGTTCGGACTTAGAGATATCATCTGTGTTATCAAAGCTCCAGAGCTCCGCACCATATAGGGCCGAGCTCACTGATTTTCTGTCATAGACTACCAAGGCAGGAGCAACCGGTTTACTTAGTGATAAGCTCTGGGCTTTCCTGATGGCTCCTGCCACACGCTTGTGGTTTAATAACATTTTGTCCAGGTGATATCTCCAGGTCATCTTATCAGAGAGTCGAACCCCCAAATAGTCGAAGGATTTGACTCTCTCTAGCTGAGTACCATCTAAAATAAGGCTAGTTCTGAGGTTTTTACAAGGATTAAAAGCCATAAACTTTGTTTTTGTAGTGTTTATCTTGAGACCACGGGTTGTGCAAAAAAGGTGGAATCGGTTTAATAGCTTCTGCAGACCTGCTGGAGTTTTGGAAATAAACAGAGTATCGTCTGCAAATAGGAGGGTCACGATTTTTTCGCCAGCCAGCTGGACAATAGGGATCCTGTTGCAGGGAGGTGCCAGTACCTTCCCAGACAGGCTATGTGGATTGGAACTGGGTGGGTGCACCATAGGATACCTTTCAGAGTTGCACGTAGGCTGCTACAGCGCCTACATTCTGCATACACCGCCGGGAACCGGTTCAGGGGCATCCTGCCCCTTGCCCAGGTGGGAAACACACAAAGGGGAGAGGGTGTAGCCACCCTTTCCCGCCTCACCTACAATTGGTGGACACTGATCTGGACACTCCCCTAATCTTGTGGATAAAGGTGAATAACGTGTCCCCGGAGAATCAGATTAATGTTGGACTTCACAGACTTGACCTTCGACGAGCTGCTGCCCAGCTGACTGAAGAAATCTCCCTTGGGGTAAAGGAGTTACCCCCCTGCTTGGCAGGCACCTGAAACACTGCAAGTGACCCAGTTGGAATTTCGCTGCTCCTTCGGACATCGACGACTTCTCTCAACCTTGAGGTGGGTTTCCTAGCATCCCAGAGGCCAGTGAGCGTGCCCAGCAAGTCTGAGCACCGTGGAACGCGTGGGTGCAGAGATCCCCGATACGCCAGGACACCGGCCACCTCTTGCATAGCACACAACCCTGACCAGTGGGGAAGTTGTGCTTTGGCCCAATATTGAGCCAACCTCTCAGCAGCAACTGTGCCAAAGATCAGCACCCTAGCTCACTCCGGTGGCCCGTGGGCACCCTTTTATGCACTCCAAATTGCTGCCTTCCGCGGTCCCTTGTCTCTCGACTTGTGGACCTGGCGGAGGACAATCCTTACTTTTAAGAGTTCCCCTGGTTGCTCCAGACCTGCTCTACAGTCTCCTTGAAGGAGACCTCTCACAGACCTCGTGGGTCTGCACCAGTAGTTGATTTGTTCATCTTGCGTGGGTTGCGGTTGCCAAGGCTTAGTGGATCCAATCCGGACACTAACACCGCACCAACCCTCATCCTTTGTGAGACAGTCGCCCTCCAGAAGCTGGCCTTCCTTGAAGCCTCCCGGAGCCTGTGGCTGCAGATCCAAGCTACACCTTTTCCACTTGAAGCACCCGACATTGAAGGGCTCTTTTCCTTGAGCTCCCTGGTCACTGTGCCGTGACCCAGGCTCTGTCCCCTCTGCTTTCAGGTTCTTCTCTACAAAATCTACAACTTCAATCTTCACGGCATCATCAACGCTTTTGGCTAGCAGCAGTTTTGTACATTTTCCCATTGAAAATCAGCCCGCGAACCGACATCGAAAACGACCTATGCACCCGGCTTCCCTGGGGCAGGTAACAGTGGTACCTCGTTACTCCCGTGGTAGTGGGCTCCTCAAAAGCTTAACTCTAAGTTTTTAACTTTGAACTCCTGCTAGAAGTGTCTTTAATATGTTTAAATCAAACCGCGACATTCTCCATAGGCTGTAATAGAGATCCCGATAGCAGCTATTTCCACTGCACGCACCTCCCGTGGGCCCCCTTCCTCATAACCTGGGGTGGATTCTTAAGGGGCCCTAGGCATTGTCTGTAGAATTGTCGTGGTTCTTATACCACTTTTTTAATATATGGTTTGGTGCCCCCCTGGGGCCCTGTGATTCCAGTGATATTCATTGTATCTATAAATGCTTGTTTGAATTGTAACTTTACCTCTAGCCTCATAAAGAGACTTATGGGATTCTGTTTAGAATAAATACATATATTTTATATATATATACCTGTGTGGACTACTCTTTCATTTGGTCATTCAAGAGGTTATCTATGGTAAAACAATAAGCTTAACACTCCTTCAAGACTTAGCCTGAAGGCTGCTCTCCACAGCTACCACTAGGATAGCTTTCTTTAAAGGTTGTCTTTTAAACCTATCACCTTAAGAGTCGAATTGGACTGATGCAAGGTGGCCATTATAACTAGTGACCAGCATATGCCAGGCCAACTTCTCACAACAAATTAGATACTGGGAATAGAAACATTAGAGACATTGTGTCACAATAGGTCAAAATAATAGTGTACAGCAGAAGCAATAACGGTACTCGGCTCGGGTAGTACAATATTTAATATGGCCACCGCTAAAGAACTGAGCCGTGCAAATAAAGCTTTGTTGAAATTTGTTTTATGGCACTCTGGAAAAAAAATGGGGCATGACCGGAAGGTACGTACACAACGTGACGTCGTTCCGACGGACGTAAATAGAAAACATTTAAATGGAAACACATAGACGAGAACTGCCGTTTAGGAGACAACTGAGGGGACGTATGCCTCGTTGGACTGAAAAAGTGAGTAATGGGAGGAATATTGACGAGTAGTTATGTGTAGCCGGGTCTGGTATTTATGGAGCAGTCATGGGGTTAAGATAAAGGTTGGAAAGAATTCTTAAGGAAATTTAACGGCAACAGGGGACGGTGAATAAAGTTGAAAAACGCCTGTGCATGCCCGTGCATAACCTCTAAATTGAGGGAGGGGATTAACAATACCACAGCTGAATGTGGAATCTACAGAGCATTTAGGCTGTTAGTATAACGGTGTAAAGCATATTTGCGATTTTTAATGACACCATGGGATTACAAACAGGGTTTATGAAAGTCTGTCTATAATTTCGATATATAGTATAGAAATGAAATATGCCTATGGATTACAGTAAAGAATCAGAGGCAACGTGTATTTAACATTTTTTGCAGATGAAGTGCGCAAAATAGTGGGGAATAGAGAGTCATTCTATATATATATATATATTTTTTTTTATATACAGCCACAAATAAGTTACCCGATGGTTTAAGAATCTCGGGCAAACCTTGACATCAACGGAAAATAAAAAGTCAGAAAAGGAGTGACCCAGGTGGTGTCATATGTATATATCCTTCGATTGGGACAAGGATTCAGCGTGGTTTCTCCTGAGGTGAGGTGGTTTTATCGAACATCTCGCAACATGGAGGAGAAATATTTAAGATAAATCTCTCGGTAAAGCAAGCAGAGAGTGGGTAGAATTTTTACTATTTTGCAAGGGCAACGAGTAAGGAAGTGTTGTGGAACCCCTAAATCAACATAAATAAACGTTTAGAAATCAAAGTCTCAAAAAGGTATTAACATAAAAACTGTTTTAACTCGTATATGGTTGAGCACTTAAATACAGAGAGGACATAAATGAGTAATATATGCCGTTCACTTTTATAGATGCTACGAGTACTATCATTGAAATCTCAATTATTAGCTTGAGCAACTTGAAACCCCAAAACTGAGTGCAGTTGGCACCGGTGAGTGTGTTATACAAGGGACCTTAAGGAATTAAGGTGGAATACAAATGTATGGGTGTTTGGATTGATCTAGGCTTTATATATGATTGGCCATAGAGGGTTGATGCACTTATAAATGGTACAATATAAATGGTATGGAGAATATATGTGTAAGTAATATAGACATTGAACAATGCTATTGTACAATAATGATTTATTGTTAGGCTTTTAGTTAACATTTATTGGTGTGTATAATTGACACAGTTTTACAATTGACACAGTTTTTTAATTTGTTTGTACATTAGAATTTTATTTTATTTTAAAGTTTGATTGATTTCTATGCAGTGATATGCTTATTGTGTTTTTATTCGTAGGTCTGATATTACAGATCCCTGTTCATGAGTTTTAACATAGAAGGAGAAAGAATGTTAATGTCCTGAAGAAGGTGGTCTTATTATGAATGTGCCACTGAAATGCGTTGACGCTTGTTAATAGAGTGGTGTTAAAATTGGGCGAGAGTCAGCATCAAGCTAGAGACAGGAAATCTATAACCATGCTCTATGCTGTCTACATGTTTGGCCTAATTAACACATGAAAGACATAGTTTATTGTCTCTGTATATTCTCCTTTTTGAATAGTTTTTAATGAATTAATTATGATTTTTGTAATTGGTGTATAATATGTATTTGTCTTTTTATTGAATAAAATTGTGGTATATATTTTTTATCAAAACTAATAGTTGATTTATAAGTGCCCTAATCCTTAGCCATTAGAGCATGTGTGAAAGAGAGATTTGATATAAGTGCGAGTGGATCAATTTGTATCCCATCCAAAGGGAACCTTTTGTTTTTTAATTAGATTAGTGTGGTGCATAGTGGAGTGCAGTGGTGCAGAGTGGAGTGGTGCAGAGTAGAGTGACAGAGTGCATTGGCATAGAGTGCAGTAGCATAGAGTATAGTGGTGTAGAGTACAGAGGCGTAGAATGCAGAGTAGAGTAGACTGTGTTGAGCAGAGTGACAGAGAATGCAATGGCATAGAGTAGTGCAGAGTGGAGTGGCCTACAGTGGAGTGGCGTAGAGTGCAGTGGCATAGTGTGCAGGGGCGCTGAGTAGAAAAGAGTGGCGTACAGTGGACTGGTGTAGAGTGCAGGGTCGTAGAGTTGACTATTGCAAAGTAGAGTTCATTGGCATAGAGTGCAGTGTTGTAGAGTGGTGTAGAGTGGAGTTGTGCAGAATAGAGTGGAGTGACCTAGACTGGAGTGGTGTATAGTGCATTGTTGAAGAGTGCAGTGGTGTAGAGCAGAGTGCATTGGCTTAGAGTAAAGTGTTGCAGAGTAGAGTAGTGGGGCGTAAAATGAAGTGGCATAGACTGAGGTGGCATATATTGGAGTGGTGCTGTATGAAGTAGAGTGCAGTTGTGAAGAGTGAAGTGGTTTGTAAAGGAAAGGTGAAAAGGTGAGGTGCAGAGCACAGTGCAGTGGCCTAAAGTGTTGCAGAGTAGATTGGAGTATGCATGGTTTGTTAGCACACTGCAACACATTTTCAATTGAAATGGCCTTTATATTTGCACAGACACACAGTTTTACTATAAAACTATACAGCACACAAACAGTAATGTGTGGAAATGGCATCACCTAGTCTATTGATTTGTTTTGATCATATTAAAGTATTTGTTTCCAACTCACTTCAGAATTAACAAAAGATGTGCTTCATTTTTCTTTTTTATCTTTTTATTTTATTTCAATATATTGAAAACATAGGTGTACATTCACAGTTATACAGAGGAAAAAAGAAAAATGGCAGCAAGGAGACAAGACTTAATTTCACTGCAAATATTAATAATAGGATCATTGGTATATGTGGGGGCGGTGGAAGGATGCAGACGCGATGGGGAACGATAGAGGGGTGGGCAATATAGAGGGTTACATCAACTTGGTTGAGGTGGGCAGGGGACTTTGGGTCAAAAGGAGGGACGCGGAGCTAAGTTTGTTAGGTCCTGCTCGTAGGCCCCAATGAAGTAGTAGATAAGGAATGAGCAGTTCCTAGGGGTGCTGTCTAAGACAGGGGGAAGGGGGGGAAGGGGAAGCACAGGTCTTTCTTCGAAATGCCCTCACACACCCCAAGGGATGTCATGCTTCATCATTTGGGCATTTGCCCCTCGTCTGGCCGGCGCTGCAATGCCTGACGGGCTCCCGAAACCGGGGCTCTTTATCGGGGATCTTTTGAAGAAGCCGTATGGGTGCGTGTGGGTGTGAGGGCAGGGTGGTGCACTAGGGGTGAGATGGATAAAAAAGGTTATAAGAGCAGTCCTACTAATTTCAATTTTAATTATTGAGGTAGCTCCAACCTTATTAAAATTGTGAAGAAGCCCTGTGTAGGAAATAATGTTCCCTAAGGGCTAGTCTTAAGTGAGTGTGCCATTGTACTTGTTTTTGTTGGCTCTGTGCGCCTCTTCTTCTTCTGCCTCGCCCCTTGCCCCAGCCTCTGCCTAAAAAAAGGTTGTGGTTTTTTTCTCTTGCCATCCTCTTAGACTCCGGAGCAACTATTGTGCTCTGTACCTCCCCGTCAGCCGGAATTAGGCCATTGGGGGTGAGTCTTTAACATGTGCCCAGTACCCGTTTGACACCAGCGTTCTTATCTTGCATGGTTTATCGTTAGTCAACCACTATTGTTATTGTACCACAGTCGTGGTGTTTGCCATATGTGTTTTAGTCACCCGAATTCAACTCTCATTTCTCAATTTTTAACTTTATTATCCTGTAGGTCCCGGTCGACTATTTTGCCATTCTCTCATGTTGCCAAATTAGATGTTCACAATTGATGTACGTTAAAGGGACACCGACTGTTAATAATTAGTTGAGGTTGTCTCCTTCACCAAATCACACACTATCGCATATTGCGCTGGTCACTTGTCAATTTACCACTTCTGACTACCGAGCACCGGTTCCTTCACGACGCATCTACCTAGTCTACCATCACTCCTAGGCTGGGTTGGAGACTTTATAGTCACTTGAAGTTTCCTCTAAGAATCACAAATGTGCCTCTCACCACAGGACCTGTACAAAATGTTTCCTTGGCAGGTCTAACCGCTGGTTTTATCCCCCCCTTTTTCACCTTGTCCTTTTCCCACAGGTCTTGGTACATCCCAGTACCAGTTCTCCATTAACTTCCTCCTGCCGTAATCAGCAACCAGTGCGATACGGCGGTGCACTTAATTCTCACTTATTTGGTCCTGACGAAGTGCCATTGACCCCTTCTGGGGCAGATGGGGCACGAAACATGTTGACCACACTCACTTAAGACTAGCCCTTAGGGAACATTATTTCCTACACAGGGCTTCTTCACAATTTTAATAAGGTTGGAGCTACCTCAATAATTAAAATTGAAATTAGTAGGACTGCTCTTATAACCTTTTTTATCCATCTCACCCCTAGTGCACCTCCCTGCCCTCACACCCACACGCACTCATACGGCTTCTTCAAAAGATCCCCGATAAAGAGCCCCGGTTTCGGGAGCCCGTCAGGCATTGCAGCGCCGGCCAGACGAGGGGCAAATGCCCAAATGATGAAGCATGACATCCCTTGGGGTGTGTGAGGGCATTTCGAAGAAAGACCTGTGCTTCCCCTTCCCCCCCTTCCCCCTGTCTTAGACAGCACCCCTAGGAACTGCTCATTCCTTATCTACAGGGGACTTTGGGGGCAGAGTGGGAAAAGGGAGGAAGAGGCGTCGGAGCATGACAGGTGTAGAGGATTTTGACTATAGTGTCAGTCATCGGTGCCGGGACTGGTGTGGGCGAGGTAGTGTCGAGAGTGGGACGTTGCAATTGGAGACGAGCTAACAGGGGGTGTGGTGTCAGTGGAGATGGGTATTTCAGCGGGGCAGGTTAGGGGAGCTGATATGTGGGGTGAATGTAGTGGTGAGGGAAGAGTGTCTTGGAGGATGTGCACCAACAAAGTGGCCGATTGGGGGAAAATTCGATGTCTGCGCAGGTGCCTCACTTCCTCATATCAAAGGGCATCCTCTTCAGCCGTGCTCCATTTCTGAACTGCTTTATGCCATGCAGTAATGGGAGGGGTAGTGGGGGATCGCCAGTGCAATGTAAGGGTATGCTTGGCCAGAAGGAGAGCTAATGAAGAGAAGCGGGTGCAAATCTTCTGCTGCTTTGAGCACTTGAACATTTCTAGAGAGCATGCCTCTAACCTGTGTAAGTTGGGGAGTTCCGTGACTGCCTGTAGGGTGGGACGTACAGAGTGTCAATAGCCATGGAGTGCAGTCCAGGACCAGAGCACATACTTGAAATCGGCATCTGGTTTGTGGCATCAGGGACAACCACTTGGGAAGTGGGGAAGAGGTGGTTCAACTGTGCTGGGGTGAGGTATGCCCTATGGAGTATGTGAAATTGTATATTTTTGAAACAAGAGTTGCTGGAAACAGTTTTGGGAAAATGAAGCACTTTATCTCACTATTTATCATGCAATGATCACCCACAATCATCTTTCCATTTGTGGTGGTGGGGGTTAATAAGGAGGTAAATGTAAGGTCATGTATTGCTCTATATAGCTACGTATTGAGGTGTTGACCAGTGCCCATGATGAGGATGGATTGGATTACTGCTTGAGTAGGAGGTTCCTCTCTGTCAATGTGCTAGAGTTTATGACAGGTGTGATCGAGTTGCCGGTGCTATAGAAATTGGCTTGGCAGTATGCCAGAGTTCTCAGCTAGCTGTGCGTAAGGGAGGAATCGTCCCTTGGAAAAGAGATCTCCTACCATGGTTAGTGAGTTTTCCGTCCATATGCGTAGGGTCGCGGCAGAATATAACCCGGGATGGCGGGGTAAACTGGTCAGAGACAGAGTTGGGGCATATGCAGGGATGTTACAGAAAAGGCTGTATATGCAGGTCATAAAAGATTGCACTACGGAGACCTGCAAGGTCCAGGGCGAGGGAGGTAGGGCCTTCGGGAGGAGGAAACCCCACAGCTTGGTACTGGGATAGGTACACAGTCAGTGGTGGCATCCCCAAGATATCAGTTTGCCATTCAGCAAGATAACAGTTGGAGTTGTGAAGCTAAAAAGTATGCTTCGGACAATGGGGTTTGTGGTGAAGCCACCCCCATCGCGGAACAACCCGACCGCTCCCAAATGGCAGCCAAGAGCATCACGGCCGGAAGTGGGGTATGCGGTCTAGCCAGAGTCTCAGTAACGGAGAACCTGTGAGGCAGAGCTGAAGGACGGGCTCTTATGCCGGAGACAGAGAACAGCGAGGCACCGGCAGAGGTGCAGACGAGGGTCCGGACACATCGAGGAGCGGAGGACGAGACGACTATCCTGTGTGCAGGAGCCAGGGAGCCGCCGTCACCAGGAAGCCAGCGCCAAGAAGAAGAAGACCATGCCAAGACTAACAACTCGAGGAGCAACGCCCACGAGTCTGGTGCTCCAACAAGAGAAGTGGAGGCTGTGACTCCCCTCCTCGCAACCCAGGAGGGTCATGGGTGCAGGCAAGTGCTGGGGTTCTTTTCTTTTAGAAGCTGATGGGCAGGAATGCGGGGCACCTCGCCGTAAGACACCTTGACCCCCTTCCTCCCCCAGACACTTCACAAATGCAGCACGGGTGACGGTGGCACTATCCCCCCCCTTTCTTACCGCAAGGGCAGTGGTGTTCTGATATGTTTTTTTTTGTTGTTTGTTTGTTTGTTCCTCCCTTTATTCCTGATGGCAAAACCTGGAGGAGAGAAGGAGTGAGCCCTTCCCAAAGAGCAAGCCGGGCCTGGGGGCAGAAGGAGCTGAAGAGTCTCCTACCTCCACCACACGCCTAGGATCTTTGTATTGACTGAGCCACATATAGACCTTCCTGGAACTGGTCATAGGGAAAGACACCTCCCTTTTTTTTAAGACAAAGAGCAATTTCTGAACCTCTATAGAAAAATAATAAAGAAAATCCGTTACCCTCATACTACCTGCCTTGGCTCTGACATTTACTATTGTGTTGGGAGGGACGGTACCTTCTCTGGCAGGTGTAACCCCCACAGTGGTGTCAGAAGTGGGATCGTGTCTAGCCTAACATAACACAACCCCTCACCATGGAATCCATGATTTCCCAATTAGCAGAGGGTCAGCGTCACCTGCAGCTTGTCTTTGAACAGCAAACCAAGCTAGCTCAGCAGGAACGGGAAGCCCTGAACGCTGCCTTAAAGGATCAGGCATCTTTCATGGCAACAAACCAACAGGTGCAGGATACGGCCATCATGCGTTTAACAGACACCATATCCAGCGCAAGAGTACACCCGAACGTACCAGGCACTGTACATCAGAAATTCCAGTAGGGGGATGACCCCGATTTCTTTTTTGTGAATTTCGAACGGGTTGCCTCCACCGCGGCTTGGCCCCAAGAGAGATGGGGGCAGTACACAGCCCCCTTGTCAGGGGAGCTATAGGCTGCGTTTCAAGCCGCCAACCCAGCCAGAACTACTCCCTTTGGGGAAATAAAGAGGGCCATCCTGGAGAGTCTGGGCTATGATCACAAGTATTATTGTAGCCGTTTCCGCAATGAAAAGTGGACAACAGGGGATACCCCTGAGCCCTATATTATAGGATACGTGACCTTGGAAACCGCTGGCTACAGCCCACCTCCTCAACCATAGACTGTGTAACAGAAAAAATGTACCTAGAACAATACCATGAGGCCCTTCCTCTTAGCACCCGGACCTGGATCAAATAGCATCCCCACTTAACGGTAATGATGACAGTAGACCTGGCCTGTGCTTTCCACCTGTCCCCCGAGTTCAAGGCCCAGCCCCAAAAATACCCCATAAGCATACCCAGGCCCCAGGTAAAAGCCACAATGGAAAACCCCACCCCCAGGAAGACATACACCCCAGCCCGTCCCTGGCATACCAGCAGTACAGGGTCCACATTACTTCCACTACGCTGAGTGGGGACACATAGCCCGACAATGCCCGGCACGCAATCCTCCTGAGAACCCATGGAAGTGGGGTACACCCGTGGCCGTGTCCTACTCGCCGAAGAAGCCCCTCAACTCTAAAAGAAAAACAATATGTAAACAGGAAACCAGTAGTGGCTCTCTAAGACACAGGATGTCACCACACTGTAGTTAACAAAGGACTTGTACACGTGTCTCAGATACTTGGGGAAGACTACATACAAGTCACATGCGTACATGGGGAGAAGAAAATGTATCCCCTTGCTGAAGTTTTACTGGAAATAGATGGGGAGCCACAGTTGCGGAAAGTAGGGGCATGCCCTTCCTCCCTGAATCTGTCCTTTTAGGGACTGACCTGCCAGGTTCCAGGAATATATTTCATCCCTCACCCCTACATCTCCCGTGTTGGGGTGGTTGGCCCACGCCCCCTTCTCCAAAGAGGGGATGGAAGGATCCACACCCAAAAGAACAAACACCCACAGGAAACGAAGAGAAGAACGGGCTTTGTACCTTATAAAACATTGTGCCCTACCATCTCCTGTCTTTTATTCCTCAGATACATCCCTGACACCAGGCCAGAACTTCCATGCTTCCCAGAGGGAGGACGGCACCTTGCAACACGCCTGGGAACAACTCCAAGAGGACCATCCCAAGCAGGTAGGGCCTCTATTCTGTATTAAAAAGGGTTTGCTTTATAGGGTGACTCGGGAGGCGGGTCACCATAAGGCACAGTTACTGGTCCCAAAGCAGTTCCGAGAACAAGTGTTAGACCTTGCCCACAGTCAAAAAGAAGGGGGTAATTACGGGAAAGAGCACACGTTGAAATACCTTTTGGACAGGTTTTACTGGCATGGAGTTTATCATGAAGTGGCCAAATATTGCTCCTCCTGTGCTAGGTGTCAGTTGGTCAACAACCCCTCCCTACCTAAAGCCCCACTACACCCACTCCTGATAATAGACATTCCCTTTCAGCGGGTTGAGATGGATCTCGTGGGTCCCCTTGTACCTTCCTCCTGAGGACACCAATATCTACTCGTGCTGGTGGACTACGCCACTTGGTATCTGGAAGCGATACCGCTGACTAGTACCACCACCACGGCAGTAGCTCAAGCAATGGTCTCCTTCTTTCCTCGTGTGGGTTTTCCCCGCGAATTGTTGACCGACCAGTGTACCCCCTTTGTATCTCGCCTCATGAAACAGACCTGTGCCCTCTTGGGGATTAAGCAGATACGCACAGCTGTGTACTATCCCCAGATAGACGGCCTTGTTGAGAGGTACAACAGAACAATTAAAACCAAGCTTAGAATAGTCATTAACATAGCAGGGAGAGATTGGGACAGACAAATACCCCTAGTGTTGTTCGCCATCCGGACTCACACTCAGAAATCTACAAAAACACCGCACTGAGAGAGTTCAAAGCAGGTGACTATGTCCTCATCCTCCTTCCCACCACCGAAAAAAAGTTGTTAGCCACATGGCAGAGTCCCTATAAGGTATTGGATAGAGTCACCTCTGTCTCTTACCGTATAGCCGTTCCCCACAAAACACAAACAGGCCAAACCTATCATGTGAACCTTTTAAAAGCCTGGGAAGGCCCCTTACCAGCACTCACACATAAAGACAAACCAGTCCTACATGTATCCCTTAACAACCCTTTCACATCCCTTTAACCATTCCCTCCTCCATAAGAAAAGAGTCTGTTCGCTTGGGGAACCAACTGTACCTCACACAAACACTTTAGATACACATCCTATGTCAGGTGTATTCTAACGTACTGATAGGAACACCAGGACGGACAATCTTAGTTGAATACATGATTGACACAGCAGGGGCAAAACTGATAAAACTAAAACCCTATCGAATACCCACTGCACGTAGACAGGTGGTAGATCAGGAGGTGAAAGCTATGTTAGAGGTGGACATCATCGTGCCCTCACACAACGCCTGGTCTTCCCCGGTGGTCCTCGTTCCCAAACCTGATGGAAGCATTAGATTCCGTTATCGACTTTTTCAGCTTAACGTTATCTTTAAGTTCGATGCGTACCTTATGCCTTGCGTCGATGAACTAATAGAATGATTGGGGAAGCCCGGGTAATGTCCACCATTGACCTTACGAAGGGCAATTGGCAAATCTCTCTCGCCCTGGAAGCCAGAGAAAAAAACGCCTTCTCTACCCCTTCGGGCCTGTTTCAGTTTAAGGTCCTTCCTTTCGGCCTTCACAGCGCCCCAGCCACATTCCAAAGCCTGATGGATGTTCATCTGCAGGAACATCATACATATGCCGCCGCATACGTGGACAAAATAGTCGTCCCTAGCCCTGACTGGGAGACACACCTCAAGACCTGAAAACAGTGCTGGACACCCTCAAGAAAGCGGGTCTCACCGTCATCCCCCAAAAAAACACGTTCTGTACTGATCATATAGAATACCTAGGCTATGACATACAAGCAGGACAAATCAGTCCCTCGGTACACACACTAGAAGCCATCACAAATTTCCCGCCCCACCACCAGGAAAGATGTCCATTCTTTCTTGGGCTTAGTAGGGTATTACCGGAGGTTCATCCCTCACTTTTGGGACCTCGCTAGCCCCCTCACTGACCTTCTGAGTAAAAAAATGTCAGGGAACTCCCTTTCGTGGGGCCCACATCAGGAACACAGCTTCTCCGTACTAAAAGAAAGCCTATGTAAAGCTCCTATTCTGGTCTGTCCTGATCACACGAAAACCTTTGTGCTATAAATGGATGCCTCCAGTAGGGGTCTTGGAGCTGTCCTCTCCCAGCCCGAGGAAAAGGGCGACCTACGCCCAGTCCTCTACTTAAGTAGTACGCTATTCCCCAGAGAGCTGAAATACGCCACCATAGAAAACTAATGTTTCGCCATTAAGTGGGCAGTAGAGGCCCTACAATACTACCTCCTGGGACGTCAGTTCCTGCTCCGCACAGATCATGCCCCATTAACCTGGCTATCCCTACACAAAGACTCAAATCCAAAAGTACTGCGATGGTTCCTTGCCTTACAACCATTTTCCTTTCATACTTTGCATGTCCCTGGAAAACTCCAGACGAATGTGGACTTCCTTTCCCGTTACCCTGCATCCAAATGGCCCGCCCGTCCATTCCTGGAGGGGAGGCAGTGTGGTGAAGCCACCCCCCATCGCAGAACAACCCGACCGCTCCAACATGACGGCCGAGAGCATCACGACCGGAAGTGGGGTATGCGGTTTAGCCAGAGTCTCAGTAACAGAGAACCCGGGAGGCGGAGCCGAAGGACGGGCTCTTATGCCGGAGACGTAGAACAGCGAGGGACCGTCAGAGATGCAGGCGAGGGTCCGGACACATCAAGGAGCGGAGGACGAGACGATTATTCTGTGTGCAGGAGCCGGAGAGCCGCCGTCGTCAGGAAGACAGCGACAAGAAGAAGAAGACCATGCTAAGACTAACAGCTCATGGGGCAACACCCACGAGTCTGGTGCTCCAACAAGAGAAGTGGAGGCCGTGACTTCCCTACCCGCGACCCAGGAGGGTCATGGGTGCAGGGAAGTGCTGGGGTTCTTTTCTTTTAGAGGCTGGTGAGCGGTTATGCGGGGCACCTCGCCGTATGACACCTTGACCCCCTTCCTCCCTGAGACACTTCACGAATGCAGCACGGGTGACGGTGGCACTATCTCCCCCCCCCTTTCTTACCGCAAGAACAGTGGTGTTCTGATATGTTTTTTGTTGTTGTTTGTTTGTTCCTCCCTTTATTCCTGATAGCAAAACCATCGAGGAGAGAAGGAGTGAGCCCTTCCCAAAGAGCAAGCCGGGCCTGGGGGCAGTAGGAGCAGAAGAGTCTCCTACCTCCACCACACGCCTAGGATCTTTGTATTGACTGAGCCACATATAGACCTTCCTGGAACTGGTCTTAGGGAAAGACACCTCCCTTTTTTTTAAGACAAAGAGCAATTTCTGAACCTCTATAGAAAAATAATAAAGAAAATCCGTTACCCTCATACTACCTGCCTTGCCTCTGACATTTACTATTGTGTTGGGAGGGACGGTACCTTCTCTGGCAGGTGTAACCCCCTCAGGGCTCCTAGACCCCCTTGATCTACCGGCAGTTGCAATTTGGCGAGAGCCACTCTGTGTCTTTGTGCCCCAAATTAGGCTGGACAAGATAGTATCTAAATCCTTTAAAAAGAATCATGGTGGGACAACGGGAAGGTTTGCACAGCATTAAAGGAGGCGGGGCAGAATGACCATCTTTGCCAGTGCTTCTTTGCCCCTGGGATCCAAGGCAAGTTACTGCTAGAATTGAACTTGTGTTTTAATCCCAGCTAGGGTCTTACGATGGTTCCCCTCGTAAACATCAGTGGGGGTGTAGTATAGGTAAACCCCCAGAAATCGATCACATTTTTTGTGTGCACCAGTTTAGTTGGGCATTATCCAGGTGCAAACTAAGGGGTGGCTGGTTCGGGCATAATGGATGTATAGCCGACTTCGTTCAACTGACCGGAGGCCAGCAACCATTGCAAAGTCTGCCAGGGTAGCGTGAAGGGGTGTGAGATCTATAGATATATTATGTGAATATATGAGTAGATTGTGAACATACAGTAATACTGCACTCGTCCTGTTTGCCAGTGGAATGTCCCAGTCGTGGCCCTCAGCATGCAGATGGATGGCAAGAGGTTCCATTGTCAGCACGTATAGAAGTGGAGAAAGCCGGCACCCTTGTTGTGTGCCCCTTTCGACCATAAAATGGGTCGAGAAGAGCCGGCCAAGTCAAATGCAGGAGATGGGATTAGAATAGAGTAATCAGGTATATGCTAATAGTTTGTATCCCACTCCCATTCGGGAGAGGACTGCGAAAAGGTAAGGCCATGTCAGGGTGTCGGAGGCTTTTTCTAAATCAAGATTGAGGCACGCTGCCTTCAGAAAGCGGCCCTGTACCTGGCCTTGTATATGAAATAGTTGTGTATATTGTCGGAGGTGCTGCGCCCTGGCACAAATCCATTTTGGTCCGCATGGATACGGGGTGGAAGGATTTGAGCGTATTTATCTGCAAGGATTTCACTCAGGATCTTATATTCTGTGCTAAGAATGGCGATAGGTCTATAGGAGCCTAAGCGGGTAGGGTCTTTGTCTGGCTTGGATATGGGTATGAGGAGGGATTCTTATAGTGACTGTGGGAGATCCCCAAGTTGGAGCACTGCCTCATATACTTTCACGAGGTGGGGAGCAAGGGAAGACATAAAAGTGCTATAGCACTCCAAGGACAAACCATCTAGGCCCGGTGTTTTGTTCCGTGCAAGGTATCAAATTGCTTGAACCACATCAGTTGCATGATTGGTGCATCCAGCCTGACCCTATCGGCCTCCGGAATGGAGGGGAGGGAAATGTTAATGAGAAAGGTCTCGAGGGGGTGCTGCGGAAGAACCATCGGGGATTTTAATATGGAGGAATAATAATCGCAAAATATCTGTAATATGGTCGCCGCAAGGTTGATTGTGGTTCCCTTGAAGTCTACTAGCTTACTAATTGGAGTGTAGTAAAGTCCCATCGGACAAGCCAGGCAAGGAATCTGCCGGACTTTTCACATTCTTTATGTACTTTAGAAGCATGCGCAGCAAAATTATAGCATAGTAAATCCTCCAAAAGGGCTTTATAGTCAGTTTTGGTTTGGGCCTGCTGTTCGAGGAGTGTCGGATCAGTGTCCGAGGCCTTACTCGGAGCGGCAAGCTTGCATTCTGTGCGTGTTATGTCACTGTCCAGAGTCCTACAGACTCCCACGATTTTTCAGATGCAAACACCTCTTGTCACCACCTTAAAGGCATCCCACTCTAGCACCCAAGTGGAAGCCATGTTCCAGTTCTCAGAAAAATAATGACAAATATGTCTGTCCTGGAGACAAGCGCCACGTAGGGACTGGCGGGTGAGGAGGTACCCAGCGTAAGTCTAACGTGTGTGCATAATGGTTGGACACTATCCATGTAATAAGAGTGGCTGATTAGCGGCAGGAGGGGCAGAGAAAGTGATCCAATCTGACATAAAGGAGATGGGGTGGGAAGTAGAAGGAATATAGATGAATTCCTAGCACCTATCAGTGACCACTGGTGGGACCAAGCGCAAAGGCGGCCAGCCTGCAGCTGGGGGGAGGAGTGGGGCAATGGAGGATTGGACCTGTCCAAAGAGAGGTCTAATACAGTGTTGTGATCTCCTCCTAGTAGCCATGGCATGTGGGTTTTATGGGCTAGTGCTGCAGGTAATGTGTCCCAGAAAGTCCCTTGTTCTGTACTGGGGGTCTATATGGTTTCTATGAGTAGCGGCTGGCTGGAGAGGTGGCCTTCTAGAAAGACAAAGGGGCCCTCTTTGTCTATGGTTGTATGCAATTCTTGAAAGGGGAGACTGGGGCATATCTATTAAAGGGCGCCGCCTGTGTAGGTTCAGCAAGTGGTGGCATAGTTGTGGTCTCTCAAGCGTTTGCGTAGAGGGGCCACCTCTCAAGTGGAAACATGAGTTTCCTGTAGTAGGATTACCTGAGCCCCCTGGCGTATAATGTATACTCATAGATAGCATAGCAATTCCTAGCAGTGTGCATTCTGCAGACATTGAGCATAAGGAAGCGAATATTTGCTAATGAATTCATGGCGGGATGTGTAAATGGGAGCTGTTAATTGGGGATGGACTCCTGGTAGCAGATAGCAGTGTGCTAAAGTTGTCAGCATCAGCCTAGTAGCTTGTGTAGTGGTCACCTGCCCGTAGGAAGGGGATATGTGATGTGGGTGATATCGGGAGAATAAGAACAACTTGGAAGTTAAACTTTTCCAATACTGGGGGCCAATCACAACAGGTGAAGCACACAAACTTGATTTTGTAACTAACTCTATAGTACTGCAGGGGGTGGTCAGAGCTGATACAGATGGGGTAGCCAGTGGCCCATTATATACCCAGTGACATGATGTAAGGTGCCCATGGGGGAGAGTGGCTCGGGCAAGGAGTAGCTGTCGCAGCCAGAGAGCACATCAAGTGTATGCGCCAGGAGCTATACTAAGCGAAGGTAAACAACAGGCAGGTGAGAGCAGAGTGTAGGGGGGGCAGACAGGCAATGCTGCATGTTGGCGACAATGTGAGCTAGTAGGGAGAAGGAGGAGTGTTAAATGGTAGCGGCAGTTTCAGTCGGTATCCTTTCAAGTATTTGCCCGGCGGTAATCGCCTCTCATACCACTCGATAATTTACCAATAAAAGAGGCAGGCGCTGGAGACTGGAAGGCAGGAAACAAGGTTTTATTCCGTCGGAGCAGAACACATCAGATCAGACAGCAAGGTATCGTCACGAGGTGCTCTAACTGCATCTCTGAGACCTGGTCTCTTATACACTGGTTTATTGCTTTATTATACATAGTACATTCTTGAGATTCCCTTGATGTGCGGGGAAATATCCCCTGAAGCCCCGGCTCAGATCCGATCCCACACATGGTTACAGTAGAGGTTCCCACCCTACCCGCAGTGGGAGATGGCTATCGCGCAGCAGGGAATTCCGCTAATTCCCGGGGGTGTGTGCAACCGGCCGGGTCTCAGGGGGTAGGGGCTTTGATTCTGCTGTAATCCCTTTGATGTGGGGTGTTTCCCTTACAGTAGGGGCAATAAACTGCATCCGCAGGGCTAGGTGATGGCCTGGGACCAGTTCAGACAATGGGGCGCAGGGGAAGGGGGGTTATCAAAGGAGAGGCACGACCATGTATGGGTTGTCGGTCGGAAGTGGTTCTGTAGCAGGGTCGCGCAGAAGGAGAGGGTTTATGGCCTGTACGAGAGAGCGGGGGTCGCCAGCGCGCGGGGGATGCTTGCAGCGCCAAGGGGACCGCGCTGGCGATTGACAATGAGTGGGGTGCCTAAAATGGCAGCCGTGCGTTCGCTGTGCGTGGTGCTGGGGAGGGGCAAGATGGCGCAGATAATGTTCAGTTTGCAGGCTAAATTTCCACAGTCCTCCCTTTTAACATATCTCGCCAGCTTGTCCGGCCAATATTCACCTTTGTTAGCCTTTCAGTTACAGTATCGTCAATGTTCGTCACACATTTTAAAGATACAGAGTCGTTAGGGTAGGCTGGAGTAATCTGACACATTTGTACATTGTCTCATACAGTTTGATAAAGTAGGCGAGGAGGAAGTACATTCAAAGTTGCAGTATAGTCGTGTACATGGCTGGTGTTGTATGAATGTTACTATACAAAGTTACATTTTCTTAACTTCTCAGTGTACAGTCGGAAGTGATTGATGCAACATCATGAAAACTCGATAAGAAGATAGTTAATATAATAAGGTGGTTGGGAGAGGTTTTTCAACTTTGACATGGGTTCTTCTTTCCAGTGTCCTTGTTTCATAAAGAGCTATCACTGGTAAGCTCTCATTGTTGTTCTTCTTTCGTTGGCACTGTTGAGCACCGGCGGTGGAACTAAGGTCCAGCTCAAATCCGATTTCTTCACGTGGCAGGGTGCGACCACTCACTGTTCTTTGATTCCAGTCCTGTTTCCCAACACAGTTCACCACAGGTACTTTTGAGACAGGGTGCCGGCCTTTTGTTCCTCGGTAGTAGGTCAAAGTCATAGTCCAAATGAAAGAGGAAGAGAGAATGGGGTGGCATGGGATCGGATCAAAAATGCGGACCAAGGAGAGCAGAATCTTTTCAGCACTGGGCCCATCAATCGGGCCCGACGGGTTGAGACTTCAGGCACGCTGGTCAGTGAGCAGGGGCCTCGATGTAGCCCTTCGCGCTCATCGTTCTGATAATGGTGCCTCGTCTCACACTCTTGTTGCTTCGTCGCTTCCCCCTTGGTCGATGTCATAGATGATTTATGATCCGCAGCCAGACTGTGCGTCACATCCGACCCCTCTCTTCCGATGGCTGCAGGTTATCCTTGAATAAGTTATAAGAAACGAAAATCTTAGAGATCTTGGCAGGGAAGACATTTACATACTTCATTCTCTCTCCCAACCACTGAGTAGTTGCGGAAATGCTCTTATCTGTTACTACATGATTGGTGCCTATTAACTCTGATGTTAATGTGCGTGTTACTAATCTATTAATTACTGCTGTGGTGCAGGGTTCTGTGGGTGTCCCTGTCCATCGTCTGGCCTTCTAGGTGTCGGTTTCTGCGCCTTATAATACAAGGTTTGGTAGTACCCGTAAGTGCGGGGTGCTACTGTCATGCGTTCATGAGTATCCTTTTCATACAGTAGGTGACCCTTTATCAGCTTAAAACAGGGCCATTAGTTGTTTCGTTCGGGATACTCTGAGACGGCTTAGTATAGGGCTGGAGTTATTTCTGGGAGAACAGGGTGCTTTAGACATTCTATTTCGGGCTAATTGGTCAGGAGTGATTCTGGGTGGTGGAGATGGTGTCCTTTAAGAACAAAAACCACTGACATATAGTCCCCGTGTTGAGGGTCAGATTGGGAGACATCAGTCGTCTTACCTGTCCTTTCCTTCTCGGCCGATTAGGCTTAACGTTTGCAGAAAGGAGAGGTAGTAATCGTGGTAAAGTATGGTTGTTTTTGTTTCTGTCAATTTTGTTCGAACACCACCGTGTTCGGGCCAATTATACACTTACCAAAGAGGTGTATGTCGTTAATTTATTCAAGAAGAAAGAGGACAAGAAAGAGCCTTTTGCGAGGGAGGGGGAGAGAGAGTGAGAGAGAGAGAGAGAGAGAGAGAGAGAGACGTGTGCAGAGAGAGAGAGAGAGAGAGAGAGAGAGAGAGAGAGAGAGAGAGACGTGTGCATCAAGTAGGCTACTTTGGCGTACATACGACACAAAACAAGAGAGAGAGAGATGGGTAAGATAATAGGCCACTTGGTGCACACACAACATGGAGTAGCATGGGTCTGTTCCATATAAGAAAACACAAGCGGGGAAAAGACATAAATTCGGTGACCACGTACACACAAATGCCGGATAGGGTGTGACAGTACATGCATCAAGACGGAGACTCGGGGCTGCGTCGAGCACGGGGACCTCTCCTTTCCTGTCCTCTATTCCTATGCATGCTGCGTACCTTCAGTATTTTGTAGTTCATCTTACGGGTTGTCTGACCCTTTATTCTCCTCCCTTTGATCGGTGGACGCGCACTTCAATCATACAATGACGCTCTCTTCAAGTGATCCGAACATGAAATGCATACACATTCATATCGTATAATCGTAGTACACACGCACAATCATATCATACAGTTTTTCATGTTCCCAATGGTGGTCTGTAATTTTACGCACTATCTCACAACGTTTGTCTATGTTTTCCCTGATATTGAACTTGGTGCGGTCCATGTCCACTCCACTCTTCAGTCGGAACTTCGTCGTGACCTATAGAGGGGAAATAAGAGGGGAGGGGAGGTGCAGTATTCAAAATACCCCAGCGCGCGCAGACACGAAAGGTTCTACCTACCATGTACCAGGCTAGCCGCAGGGGTGGGTAATACCACGGACCTATTATTCTTTAGTTCGAGGCAAAGATGCTCTAGCTCATTCATTTCCTAAATTCGGGTTCCCTGGTTGTGCATGTATTTCTCAATTGGTCGTGTATTATGGTGCAGGATACCATACCTTGCGTGCGACATATACCTTAAGTTATAGTTCATTATTGATTCGACAATTCTTGGAAAAAGGGCAGGCATGATGGGTACAAATTTCGTTAAACAAAAAGATTTTTAGGCAAATTGGGTCTGTATTATCTGTATGCTTTCGCTTAGGAGTAACAATCATTTATTTAAGAGAAAAAACCTTCAACAACCCAGATGATTAGTCATGACACTGATTCCGTAATTCCTTTTAAGAAGCCCTTTATTTAAAACAATGTCAGTGTAGAAATACGGGCCTACAGCCGCTATAGGCCGGCCACGGTGCAAGAGGCGTCGAGCAACATGAGCAACACTAGATTAACATAAAAGTCGGTTCCCCCCTCTCCCCCATCGTCATGTGTGAAAGCATCGCATACATGTATATATATCTCTTTTTAACACGAATGTCATGTGACTGGAACGCCACAAGGAGTTGTAGGCCACTCCTACATCAGCGCCATCTTAGGGCGGGGTCGGGCCAGTGCACAGTCTAAGTTTTTCCATGAATTAGCAGTTGAACCAGAATTCCTTTCGGTGGTTCGAGAACTTTCGTTAGCGTCAACTTTGCGTCAGCATGGCGTCACTGCAACCTTGTAGCAATGCCACGGTTTGTTCTTAGGGCGGGGCAGCAGGCGGGTTCTTCCGCCGACGCTTTACTGTCTCACTGTATCAAGCGGAGGCAAGGTGGCTGCCGCCCGGGGGCAAAAAGAGCAATGGTGGTGGTTTTGTCCTTACCGGAAGTCCGCAGGAGTCGAACGTCAAATGACTCCAACCAATTCTGCAAGGCTGAGGGGAGCGTTCTGTCAAGGGTGGGGCCCATGCCCTAGCAAACAAGCTTTCGAGTCTAGAATTGTCTCACGGTGGGCCAGGCCTGGAACCGGAGGGGTCAACCGCCGGAGTTCAAGGGCAGCAGTAGCAGCAGCTCTTCGGTACAGTCACCGGAGAGGAGCCAGCAGCAGAAACAGCAGCAGTTCGGGTGGTGCTGCCACCGGGGTGATTCCAGTAGCAGTGACGACAGCAGTTTGGATGGTATCACCACCGGGGTGGGTCCCCGATTACCTTGCTGCGGGGGCCCACTCCTCACGTCGGGCGCTAGCGGCAGTCCTGGTGAACCCGGTGCTTGGGTGGTTGCCTGGCGGCCGCGTGCAGGGGTGCCGGCTCAGCCGAACGGCGAATTAAGTGGCAGGGCGCAACTCAGCTGGCCGACGTGTGAAAGGTGTGGTTTGGGGTGCCCTCATCTGCTGGCGAGCCTCCACCTGGGGAGGTGGGGGAGGTCCGTCCGCGTCGCCTCCCCCCGCCAGGGCACCCTCCGTTATTGAAGGAAGAAGTGACTGGGAAGACCCGCACAGCGTGCCAGGGTGAAATTCAGCAGGCCGATGAAAAAGATGGCTGGGTGCAGCTTAGCTGGCCGGTGAGTGAAAGACGGTTGGGTGCAGCTTAGCTGGCCGGTGAGTGAAAGACGGTTGGGTGCAGCTTAGCTGGCCGGAGAGTCAAAGACGGTTGGGGTGCCCGGCGAGCCTCCACCTGGGGAGGTGGGGGAGGCCCGTCCGCGTCGCTTCCCCCCGCCAGGGCACCAGCCCTCATTAAAGAAAGAAGAAGAGAAAGCGGAAAGGCCCGCACAGCGTGGCGGGCTCCGCCTTGGTGTTGCCAGAACTTCGGCGCTTCGTATAGCCTCCGGCCTATTCGCACAATCGCTCGCCACTGATGTCAATGGATTTTTGCATGGCTTTTATAGCCCAAAGTCAACTAAGAGGGACCGCCCAAAACAGGCCAATGTTGCAATTTCGAGGAAGGAGAGGCGAGGACGGTGTCACGTGGACGTTAAGGCTTTGGGATGGAGGTTGCAGCAGACTGTCATGTAAATAGTTGTTTTAAAACGTGTTTTAACCTGTTTACCCTGTTGGTGTGTTTGTTATATCCTATAAGTTATTAAAATGTTATAACTACATTACTTCGTTGGAGTGTTTGTACATATTTGTAGTTTGATGACGAGCACAAGGAGGTTACTGTGCAATCGGAAAATTAACATAGCCCAATTGTGCGCGATCTAGCCCTAGTTTGGTGACGTCGATGGTGGGTGTCAGCAGGCTTCCGTTTGTGCGGGATTTTGTCATGCTTATTGGGCGGGGTGGGCAGTAGGGCAGACATGTTTAGGTAGCGAGAGTGATGGAGTCGGGCTACCTCGCGGTCGTCTCGACCGTGAGCTTGACTCGTTCCCTTGGTTTCATATGTCCCACAAAGGGCTAACTCCTAGCGTTATTTTAGTTTTTGTAAGGTCAAAAAGGATCCTACCAGTGCCTTTACTATCTTGTCGATTCCTGTCCGTTCATCCTTAGTTAATCGATTCATTCTGGTGGACTCTCTCTTTCCTATCTCATGGTCGACTGGCGTTGTGGTTGACGTTGGGTTCGGCACAAGAGGCTCAGCCGGCGCGGAGGCCGTGAGGGCCGAGGCCCTTGTACTGCTTTCGCTCGTGTTCGGGGGTTGTGGGTGTTGTACTATTGATTGGGAGGGTGCATACGGAGGGGGCATGTAAATGATCGGATGACCTAACAGTAACTCGTCATTCGTTCGCTGCTTGGAGGACAACTCAGGGTAGAGCAAAGAAGGGGTCCTAACAGCGTACTGGCCTGAGGTTTCGGGTTCCTGTCTTAGTTTAGTTTCCCTTCTCTCTTTTATGTCTTCTTCTAACTTTCTAGCGGCAAGGTGAGCTGCCTTTCGTAATTCCTTTTCTGCTTTTACTTCTTCCCTCTTTTTCCGTTGCGTTGCTTCTTTGCGCCACATGCCGATACTGTCAAGCATAGTAGGCGTCGTCTTATTGCTACGCAGAGCTATTTCTAGCGCTTCTATCTTATGGTCGTCGAAGGATCCCATCAGTGGCCACTGACTTTCGGGGTCCTTCTTGGTATATTTATGCCACAGCTTGCTATAGGCTACGGCGACTAATCCATATTTAGTGAACATGTCCTTATTAGGGGTGCCTTCCAGTGGAGCCGGATGGTTCACCTCTAATAAGCGGTCCGGGCAGAACCAACTACCAATCAGTGGGGAGAAGATAGGCATGACGGGTTTCAACGGGGACAAAAGTCAGCACTACCTATCTTTTCACTGCTTGCAAAGACTAGACAGAATATCTCTATTCTTCGTTATTTGTAAGCAGAGAATACCTCCAAAGAACCAATATCGAACAACTAGTGTTCAGACAATCAATCAATCAATCAATGGGGAGATAAAGATAGGCACGACGGGTTTCAACGGGGACAAAAGTCTGCGTTACCTACCCTTCACTATTTGCAAAGACTAGACAGAATATTCCTATTCTACGTTATTTGCAAACAGAGAATATCTCAAAAAGCACTATTCTTCAAAACAATCAATGTTCGGACAATCAATCAATGGGGAGATAAAGATAGGCACGACGGGTTTCAACGGGGACAAAAGTCTGCGTTACCTACCCTTCACTATCTGCAAAGGGAGAGAGAGAGAGTATTTCTACTCCTCCCCGTTTGTAGACAGCGAATATCTCAAAGAGAACAATCAATGAGCACAATCAATGAGCAATACTAGTATTTCCAGAGCATTAAACAATCAATCAATTATTTCTCAATTTGTCGTGTATCACGACCTTACCCGGACCGCGTGGACAGTTTCTCGTCTTCCGCCTCCAGCGCCCGATCGTCCTCTACTCTCCGTATTTGCCGCGGCACTCCTGATGGTTCCCAGTCAGGACCGTAGATCACTCGAGAGAGGTCTGCTCGGAACCAGTGAAGTTCGGATGATCGGCTGCCAGACGAGGGTCTATTGGGCAGGAGCTCTCCCGATCGTTGCAGTCGTTCACTCTGTCGTCGGGACCTCTCCCACTGGATCCACGTGTCGCTGATGGGCCCCACGTTTGGGACGCCAATTGTTAAATGGTAGCGGCAGTTTCAGTCGGTATCCTTTCAAGTATTTGCCCGGCGGTAATCGCCTCTCATACCACTCGATAATTTACCAATAAAAGAGGCAGGCGCTGGAGACTGGAAGGCAGGAAACAAGGTTTTATTCCGTCGGAGCAGAACACATCAGATCAGACAGCAAGGTATCGTCACGAGGTGCTCTAACTGCATCTCTGAGACCTGGTCTCTTATACACTGGTTTATTGCTTTATTATACATAGTACATTCTTGAGATTCCCTTGATGTGCGGGGAAATATCCCCTGAAGCCCCGGCTCAGATCCGATCCCACACATGGTTACAGTAGAGGTTCCCACCCTACCCGCAGTGGGAGATGGCTATCGCGCAGCAGGGAATTCCGCTAATTCCCGGGGGTGTGTGCAACCGGCCGGGTCTCAGGGGGTAGGGGCTTTGATTCTGCTGTAATCCCTTTGATGTGGGGTGTTTCCCTTACAGTAGGGGCAATAAACTGCATCCGCAGGGCTAGGTGATGGCCTGGGACCAGTTCAGACAATGGGGCGCAGGGGAAGGGGGGTTATCAAAGGAGAGGCACGACCATGTATGGGTTGTCGGTCGGAAGTGGTTCTGTAGCAGGGTCGCGCAGAAGGAGAGGGTTTATGGCCTGTACGAGAGAGCGGGGGTCGCCAGCGCGCGGGGGATGCTTGCAGCGCCAAGGGGACCGCGCTGGCGATTGACAATGAGTGGGGTGCCTAAAATGGCAGCCGTGCGTTCGCTGTGCGTGGTGCTGGGGAGGGGCAAGATGGCGCAGATAATGTTCAGTTTGCAGGCTAAATTTCCACAGGAGAGGGCACTGAGGTGTCGCATAACAGCAATCACAGTATATAGAGAGACTATATAGAGACAACAGATCAAATGAGAGCATCAGCAGTTTGCCATGTCACCAGTGGAGGTGATTGCGAGTCCCTTGGGGAGTCCACTGACTGGGTTGTATCTTTGTCTGAGAAAAAGATGTGGGGGCCATGCTTATTGTCCGTAACTGCCGTGGTGGAGCCCAAGTTGGCGGCAGCCCGGAGGGCGTATCTGAGGTCAGCTATGATTTGTTCCAGGTTTAGAGAGGGAGCTGCCAGAGGTTGTGGGGATAATTTCGGCCAGGACTTCTTCTGGTTTCTGTTTTGGGAGTGCTTGCGGGGCAATGTCGGTTCACTGTTTGAACGTGGTTTTTCTCCATGGTGCCGGTCTGCCCAGGTCCAAGCATCCTTTGGGTCTGTAAAGAAGGTGGTGGTGCCTTCTAGCCTTATTTTAAGCTGGGAATCTTTTTTTGACTTCCATAAAGGAGGAATGCTGGCAGTGGATAGCATGGGTGTAGTAAGGAAAGAACATCACTATTTTGCACTCCACTTGTAGGGCCCAGCTCGTTGGGCAGCACGGATCATGGTGTCATGGTCTCTGAAATATAGGAGTTTTGCCAGCATGGGGCAAGATGGGGCCTCTAGGGAAGGATGCCATGTTGGAATGTGGTGGTCTCTCTCCAGTGAATAGAAAGAAGAGTTATTGGTGTGAAAGACTTAAACCAGGTTTACAGAAACACTCACAATGACAGAGAGGGAGGCCTTGTAAGGGTAAGAGATATAATGCTCAATATTCACGGCCCTCCTCTGCCATGGCCCTCCTCCTCCATGCTGTGTTGCTGTCGTTTTCCCCCGGGCGAGGCAGGTCTGCTAGGATGAGTAGCTTCCACTGGAAAGGATGGGAGTACTGCACTAGGGGACCACATGGTCTGTGATGGTCCTACCCAGTGCCTATCAAGTAGAATGTCGGGCGATTGTTAGGCCGACCGGTGGAGCGTTAGTGAAAAGTGTCTTCCATTTTGGGTAGCTCGCCATGCCCCCCACACAAGTTGTGCTTCATTGGTGCTTTGCTAGTTTTGATATATTCTGAAATACTTGTGAAGGAGCCTGAGCCCACTTACACAGTAACACTTAGTCAACAATCGTTTTGTGCAGCATGAGAGGTAAGGGGAAACACCTCAAATTCCACCTACAAATATAGTGTAGCCAATTTGGTTACACAATAACTCAGTTCGACACTATAGCTCAAGTTATTAGTTTATTCCAAATTCAAATTCAAAAGCACAATAATATATAATAGTCTAAACATTATCCTATAGAAGAACAATGTACATAGTAAAAAGCTAAATCTTCTGAAGTGATTTACCCTATCTAATAAAAATAAAATTAAGGAATTCAATTATGGCTATGTAAGTAATGAGGAAACAAAATTTAGCAGCAGATTGAATTATTTTGTAATTAAAAAGGAAGTTAGATCCCCTGTCTGTCCCTGCACCACTCTAGAGGGACCCTAATCTAAGCAGATATTTAAGTAAAGCAGAAAATTTAAAGGTATCAGCCATCATAGTTTTCCATAGAAGAAACGCCAACATGGGTCAAGTAGCGTAAAGTCACACTAACCAAAAGTCAGGTCTGTACCTCAAGGTGTCCTAAGTCAGAATGCTAGCTATCCCTCACTACAATGCATCATAACATCAGTTACATTCAAAGTATGCCCCATAAATTCTACTCAGCAGTTTTAAATAATACCAGCACACATTGGTTTCTTTTCACCACTTTTCCATTCCCATAAATCGTTACTTTAACCATCCTTGGTCTTGTCTCCTTCTCCTGTGAGAACTCTCCTCCCACCCTCTTATCGTGTGTCCTTTGCACCATTTGTTTTCTTCTAGTGTATATAGTTTATTAGTCGATTAAAACCATAAACAAGATCATATAATTCATAAAGATTAAAAAAGCATACAAGAGGAATTTAAAAAGATTTGTCATACATCTAATTCAACCACTAAACATCTTGTTATTAGTCCTTTGGTTTCCTAGCATTCCTTCCTTAGTATATTAGTAGAGGTGCCAGATTAAAAAAATAAATGAACAGGAATGGCTAGGTGGGGACTGGTTATTTCTCTATTGTGCAAAGTGCAAAATGGTCAGACAAGTAACTTGGATTCACATACGTAGGTCGCTATAGATGATTAAGTGCATTATACAGGGCTGGGGCGGGTATTTATGCAGTACTAGATGGACCATGGTTTTTTCCCCTATAAAAGTGCAGGTTTACAAAACTATGTGTCATTAAAATGCCAGGTTTAAGCAAATTGATTACTTGAGCCGGGCGGGATAGGGAAACCTGCTAGTTACGACAGTCCCTAGCAGACCGCCCGTTCGTAAAACAAACTGACCTATTCAAGAAACATTCACCTTAAAAGCTATGAATTTATCATGCCCTATAGTTAGAATTGGGAACCCCCACCAAATTACCCATCGTCCACCCTATGTACAGATGATTTTTTAAAACATATTCAACAACGGGGTTAGTCTAATGTTCAGCATTGTATTGCACGGGTCCATGGACTCCACCAGACCAGGCAGACAGGACCTAATTCCACGGTTGAGGAACTCCCGTTTTAATAGAGACGCGTCCTTCGCACCAGTTGCCACTTCACATACCTTGCTATCTACTAAGAACAAAGACCCTTTTTCTCTCACTAACGAAGTCTTGGCCATCTGCAGTGGGAACATAAAATACATACAACATTTCTACTGCAAAATAAAATACAAATTCAAATGTTAAACTGAAACCTGAGCTTGAACCCAAATACATCCCAGGCCTACAAGTTAGGCTAAATTAACAAGTGCACGGGCTACATTTTGTGCACTTCTTTACACACAAATAAATAAAAAATGTTAATGTGTACTTTAGTAACTTATACAGTAATAACATGATTATTCATTTAGTAGACATATCGCTGAATCACTTATCCATGCACTTTTTTTCATTAAATATTAATATGTAAGCACCAACATTCTGTCAGTTGCATCTCTAAGTACACAAACAAATGTCATATGTTGCAAGAATAATTTGAATATGCAATACAACCACTTTCATTAACAATATTATACACACAGAATATATGCAAATGCAGACTACATGTGATTATAATGCCCTCCTAACACATCTCTTAGAGTGAAGTAATGTATACACTACTCCAATCCTCCCTCTGATGGCGTATCGAGACATCACATAATATTTTGATCTTATCAGATAATCTTTTCAGATGGACCAACCTAAACCGTTGTCATTGGAATTATTTTTTGTTTGAACTCCTCCAAATGCTTCATATCATGATAGTATGCATCCTGTGCCTTTTCCAACTCTATATCTCTCCCCTTTCAAGTCACTTCCTTCTTTGCTTGGTGTGGTAGTCGGGAGTCCCTAACGGGGGAGGTGACCCAAGCCAATGAAACTCTCTGAGTTCAACAGGTGCAGGTGTCGGACTCTTTTATTCTACCATGCCAGTTATTTGAGATAGGCGTATATTTCAAAAGTAAATGGCCGGGTATGTTCTCATAACATCACAACAAACAGTTTCTTCACAGTCTCTGGGATCTTCCTTGCGGGTTCGTCCGAAAAAAAGGGGGTCCGTGACTTCCAGGGTGGGGGTCTTGCTTCTTGGTGCTCGGCAGGTGAGGGAAGGGAGGAAAAACAACAAAAAAAAACAGGTCTTAGTCAGGGCTGCTTATTCAGGTGTATGTTGTGCTACCACCACCTTCGACTCGTGTGTGTGGGTAGGGAAGTGAGGGAATTCGGTCTGGTCTCACACTTGTTCTAGTGCCTGCCCCCTCCCCTTAGCACCTCCACCGACCCCACCCGAAAGGTCCCCGAAGGTTCACTTGCTTTGAGCCACGGCCCGTTACACGGACCGCGGCGCTGGGACCCGGGGCGTCTTCTCCTCCCTTCTGCCCACCGGGTTTGCTCGCCGTATAAATCCCTTTCCTGGGTTCGTCGTCTCTCGTCTCGCCTTCCGCCTCCTGTGCTCCTTCCTGTAGTCGCTTGCCTTCGTCCTTGTTCTCTCCGTCGTACTCGCGCCTTCTCTCCCTCTTCTCTCCGGTATCGCTCTCCTCTCTTCTTCTCTCCCTTCGCTTTTGGCTCTTTGCGTTTTCTTCCGTCTTTGGCCCCGCCCCCAAGGCCGAGTCCGAGACTAGACCGCGTCCTGCTTCCGGAGCGGCATTCAGAGGCTCCGTCCCGCCCCACTTCCGGTACGCTCCTTCCTCCTCCTTACATATCTCTCCCTCTAGGAATGGACGTTGGGGCCATTCAGTTGAGGGATTCCTGGATAGGTAGTCTGCACAGCCCTGTCTGGCACCCGGTATATGCAATGTCTGGAAAGAGAAAGGTTGTAGGGACATGAACCACCTGAGTATGCGTTGATTGGAATCCTTATGCTTCACGAGCCATGTTAAGGGGGCATGATCAGTGAGGATAGTGAAGCGGCGTCCTAGCGGATAGTATTGGAGAGCCTCCACTGCCCACTTTATAGCCAGGCACTCTTTTTCGATCGTGGAATAATGGGATTCCCTAGGAAATAACTTTCTGCTAATGTAGAGAATAGGTTTGAGCTCTCCCCCAGAGTCAGGTTGTTGTAGTACCGCACCTAGACCAAGACCGGACGCATCTGTCTGGAGGACAAACGGCTTATGGAAGTCTGGGCAATGTAACACGGGAGCCTTACAGATGGCGTCTTTGAGCGCTTGGTAGCTGTGTTCGTGCTCTTCTGTCCACGAGCGTATCCGGGATGGATATGTTTTGGTTAGTAGATCGGTGAGGGGGCTCGCCAGGGAAGAAAAGTTAGGGACGAATCTCCTCTAGTACCCTATGAACCCAAGAAAAGAGCGAATATCGCGTTTGGTTGTAGGGTTGGGAAGGGATTTGATGGCCTCTACTTTAGTCAGCTGTGGTTTTATAAGACCTCCTTGTATGGTGTAGCCAAGGTATTGTATGGTATCTGTGACTAGAAGGGACTTTTTTGGGTTTATTTTTAGGCCCGCTTCTTTAATGGCAGAAAATACTGCTGCGAGGTGTCTTAGATGGTCTGTCCAAGTTGGGCTGAAAACGACTATGTCGTCCAAATACGCTGCTGCATAAGTGGCATGGGGTTTCAGCAGGTGATCCATAAGGCGTTGAAATGTCGCTGGTGCCCCATGGAGGCCGAAAGGGAGCACCCGGAATTGATAGAGCCCGGAGGGGGTGGCAAAGGCTGTTTTCTCTTTGGCTTGAGGGGTTAGGGGGATCTGCCAATAACCTTTTGTAAGGTCGAGGGTTGTTAAGTACCTGGCATTGCCTAACTTCTCTATTAATTCATCTATGCGCGGCATAGGATAGGAGTCAAATTTGGTGACACGGTTTACCTGACGAAAGTCCATACAGAAACGCAGACTTCCGTCGGGTTTCGGTACTAAAACTATAGGTGAACACCAGTTGCTTGTGGAGGGTTCTATGATATTGGCCTGTAACATATCAGTAACTTCCTTTTCTACCGCTTCTCTTCTGGCTTCAGGGATGCGATAAGGTTTCAATTTTACGATGCTGTTATCCAATGAAATTATGTCATGGTGAGTTAGGGACGTCAGTCCCGGGGTGGCCGAGAACAGACCAGGGAAGCTGTCCAGTAGGGAGGATAATTGTGTCTGCTGGATAGCGGATAGAATATTCCCAACAGGGGCTTTCTCCCCTGTTACTTCCTGTGTGTTGGCCGTAGATATTTCTAGGGACCTCTCTGTGTTTATCGTCAGTATCGCTCGCCCTGGCTCATCGGGTGTAGTGGGTTCTACCCATTGTTTTAGCAGATTAACGTGGTAGATCTGTTTGCCTCCAGACCTAAGGGGTTGTATGTGACTGGGGGGACTTTTCTATCAATAATGTAGGGTCCTTGCCACTTGGACAACAATTTGTTCTCGGTCGTTGGTAGTAGAAGGAGAACTTTGTCTCCGGGAGCGAACTCTCTTACTCGGCTATTTCTGTCGTAATATGCCTCCTGAGAGTCTTGGGCTTTTTCCATGTTTTCATGAACCAAACCCCAGATCTTGGTCACAGCGGACTTTAAATCGGCTTTTGGGTAGTGTTTGTCCCTCCTCTTCCTCTGCCTCCCATTGTTCGGCTGCCATGTCTAACAGGGTTCGGGGTTTTCTTCCGAATAATAACTCATACGGGGAGAAACCAGTAGATTTCTGCTTGTGTGTTCGGATTGCAAACAGGACCAGGGGTAGCTGTTGGTCCCAGTCCCTCCCGGTTTCAGAGATAGCCTTGCGGAGCATACCTTTGATGGTTTTGTTGTAGCGTTCCACAAGGCCGTCTGTTTGTGGGTGGTAAACCGATGTTCGGATTTGGTGGATACCCAGGATCTTACATACTTGGGACATTAACCGTGACATAAAAGGGGTTCCTTGGTCCGTCAGTATTTCGGAGGGAAAACCCACCCTAGTAAAAAAAGAAATCATGGCTCTAGCCACAGCGGGGAAGTCATTGTGGTCAAAGGAAATGCCTCTGGATATCTGCTATACAACAAACAAATGATGGACGGAAGGCTGACAATGCAGACATTCTCCCCCAGTCAAGAGATCTGGGTTAAATCCATCGTTCTTTTGTCCACTACGCCACCCCAGTTTAGACATGGCAATATGCAAATCAGTCTTGACCCTGTGCCTCATGGGAACAGTCCAGCCCGAACTGCCAAGCCATGTCTTCCCTGGACCGGAATCAAGCATCCTAGGACCGGTTTCTGGCTATCAGCCGTCATCAGCCAGGATAGCTTGACTCCAGTGGCGTAGTGAGCACGGGTCCCACGTCTGGGAATACCCATCCCACTTAGTGCGAAAAGCGTTACAACAAACAAATGATGGACGGAAGGCTGACAATGCAGACATTCTCCCCCAGTCAAGAGATCTGGGTTAAATCCATCGTTCTTTTGCCCACTACGCCACCCCAGTTTAGACATGGCAATATGCAAATCAGTCTTGACCCTGTGCCTCATGGGAACAGTCCAGCCCGAACTGCCAAGCCATGTCTTCCCTGGACCGGAATCAAGCATCCTAGGACCGGTTTCTGGCTATCAGCCGTCATCAGCCAGGATAGCTTGACTCCAGTGGCATAGTGAGCACGGGTCCCACGTCTGGGAATACCCATCCCACTTAGTGCGAAAAGCGTTACAACAAACAAATGATGGACGGAAGGCTGACAATGCAGACATTCTCCCCCAGTCAAGAGATCTGGGTTAAATCCATCGTTCTTTTGCCCACTACGCAACCCCAGTTTAGACATGGCAATATGCAAATCAGTCTTGACCCTGTGCCTCATGGGAATAGTCCAGCCCGAACTGCCAAGCCATGTCTTCCCTGGACCGGAATCAAGCATCCTAGGACCGGTTTCTGGCTATCAGCCGTCATCAGCCAGGATAGCTTGACTCCAGTGGCGTAGTGAGCACGGGTCCCACGTCTGGGAATACCCATCCCACTTAGTGCGAAAAGCGTTACAACAAACAAATGATGGACGGAAGGCTGACAATGCAGACATTCTCCCCCAGTCAAGAGATCTGGGTTAAATCCATCGTTCTTTTGCCCACTACGCCACCCCAGTTTAGACATGGCAATATGCAAATCAGTCTTGACCCTGTGCCTCATGGGAACAGTCCAGCCCGAACTGCCAAGCCATGTCTTCCCTGGACCGGAATCAAGCATCCTAGGACCGGTTTCTGGCTATCAGCCGTCATCAGCCAGGATAGCTTGACTCCAGTGGCATAGTGAGCACGGGTCCCACGTCTGGGAATACCCATCCCACTTAGTGCGAAAAGCGTTACAACAAACAAATGATGGACGGAAGGCTGACAATGCAGACATTCTCCCCCAGTCAAGAGATCTGGGTTAAATCCATCGTTCTTTTGCCCACTACGCAACCCCAGTTTAGACATGGCAATATGCAAATCAGTCTTGACCCTGTGCCTCATGGGAACAGTCCAGCCCGAACTGCCAAGCCATGTCTTCCCTGGACCGGAATCAAGCATCCTAGGACCGGTTTCTGGCTATCAGCCGTCATCAGCCAGGATAGCTTGACTCCAGTGGCGTAGTGAGCACGGGTCCCACGTCTGGGAATACCCATCCCACTTAGTGCGAAAAGCGTTACAACAAACAAATGATGGACAACGCTCTGAAGTGGACAAGCGTGGTTACTGCGCTGCACCTACCAGGCTCTTGGGGGCCATTGCAATTCTCTTTCCAGCACCGTGTGGACGCCGGGTTCCCCTGCCGCTGCCGCCTCGCGTCACCTGAGGCTGCCGCAGGGTAGAACCACAAGCCCCAGCATTCCCCTTTGCCCCGCCCACTCACGCAGGACGACGCGCCCGGAGGCGCTACTTGTTCAGAGGCTCCCTCGGTGGAGCGGGGGGACAACGCTCTGAAGTGGACAAGCGTGGTTACTGCGCTGCACCTACCAGGCTCGGAGGCGCTACTTGTTCAGAGGCTCCCTCCGCGTCGCGGGATCGCGCGCGGGTCGGCGCCGGGAGAAGCCCGGGACAAAGGCGGGACCGTCTGTGGCCGTCCGGGGCCTGACGAGGCCGGGCCGGGCTACAACTCTTGTTCTTCGAGCCAACTCCTGGACACCTTCACATCTGCCAGAGGACAGGGGAGATAAGTCACGGGGGCATTCGTGGGTTATACATTGTTATCAGACAACACCCACTGTTTTGTGCTTGGTATTGGCTAGTCACAAGTGGTTGACTAAGGGTTAAAGCTGTTCGGTTTTAAAGCGGTTGTTAGACGACATTATAAACTCGTTAGGCCAAAGTTGCACCATGGGTAAAACGAAAAAACCCCACAGTAGAACAGGGGGAGGAGTAAAGGGAACCTTAGATGCATTCATCACACGGGCAGAATCCTTGCTTTCACACGAAATACTGTTGACGGAGCGTAGGTTATCTCTCGATTCCCTCCTGGCACACAAACGATCTTCACTGGGGACAATTGCTGAGTGTGTCACACCTGGGGGGAGTATCCCTGAAGGTCAGAACATTTCAGCCCATAGTAACACCCAGCACGTGACCACAGTACAAGTTCACACATCAACGGTAGTAGACGGGGAACAAGAGGTAATAATATTGGAGGGGTCTTTAACCCCCCCCTGTCAACACCATACTTCTCCCTCGAGACCGAATGTAACGGTGTCAGGAGTTTCCGAGCCATCTACCCCGGGTATCAGGGAAATCAGAGTTGAAGAACAAACTGGGAATGCCACTGGGGGAGAGAGAGAACCTGACATCCCACTAGGGAGGGAAAGTGAAGTGATCACCCGCTCGAAAAAGATGTTATTGGGGACAGACCCCACCCTAGCTCCTGGCCCTAGTGTGAATGTAAGGTCCCCGCCTAACGCACATCGTAAAGGAACCGAAAAAATTAGAAATGGCAATAAATTGAAAAAAGGAACACTCAGGAATGAGCCCATAGCTACTGAGGACATAAGATCCCGACCTACTTGCACACAATGTGAAACCTGTTCCCCGGTAATTAGTAAGGAATGGTTAATGGAGATAACGAAAGTATTAGAGTCCAACATAGAAGCCCTTCTCCTTAAACACTTGGCCCCCTTAGTAGAACATATCAAGAAAATTGAGGGGAAAATAATTAGGTTGTTGGATGCACAAAACAGGGAACACCCGGTGGCCCAAATAATCACGACTCAGGAAGGGTTGGGGAGTGCCTCGCGTCCCGCCAGCGCCGATTCAAATAACAGCAGGCTGGTAGGGAGCAATTTGAGAGCTGCCACTATAGCGAACAAGGACAGAGATACACTTCCCATCATTGCAAACCCTAGATTACAGCAGGAGGGTAAGAATATAGGGACGGTAATAGCTCACAGTCTTCCAGAGGCACAGGCCCAGAGTACTCCGGGTCTTCAGACATTGGACCTGCCCCCAGCCTCTTGTCCATACACAATAGTCCTGGCGGGAGTCCCAGCCCAAAACCCCGACAGAGAAGAATCGACAAGCTCCCTGATCAATAAAATTAACCACTGGTTATATAACAATGTGAAGGGAGTTAATTTGAGGAATACTCAAATCCTTATGGCAAGAAGGGTAGCTTGGGTTGGACCATCAGAGAAAAAATTCCCAGGGGACTGCGTTATTGTTAACTTCAGAGACCCGCAAATGGTAAAAGAATTACTCGCTTTTAGTTGTGGGTTCTTTGATAGTGGGTCGACAATAAAAATGCTTCCACTTAATTTTTTCTACAGGGACCACTTAACCGAGCAACGACAAACGACTTGGAGAAGAAGGGTAATGCATGCTATAAGAAACAATAGTCCGTGGTCTGGCCCAAACCGGTTCACCCCACTATGTGAGGCAGCAGTGATGGACGAACTGGACTGACTGGCCCATGAAGAGCTTTTAGAGCCCCTACCTCCCTCAGCTAATTCAGTGCACAAGGAGTTTCTGGATATCACGGGAAATATTCCCGAACTCTCCACCAGGCAAAATGAAATTTCACCAATTCCTGTAGTCAAAAGCGTGGTTTTGGGAGGGACTTGCCTTGCAGGGTTCCTTGACCAAAATCAGTCCACCCTAGCCAGGAGGACAATAAATTACGAGGCGGAGGAACTTAGGGTGGTCTCTTGGAATATTGCAGGATTATCTTCCAAGTTAAAAAACAAGGAGTGGTTGGATTTTAGTCAGAAATTCCATATTATCTGTCTACAAGAAACGTGGGAGACGGATAGTAGTGCTGCACACTTAGAGGGATATAAAATGTTTTTTGTACCGGCCCGGAAATCTAGTATGGGAAGAGCGAAAGGAGGACTAGTAATATATGTGTCTCTCAAACTACAAGGGACCTGGGAGGTCTTGGGCTGGAGTTCGGATCATTTACAGGGCATTAGTTATCGCAGGAAGGGCTTAAGATTTGTCTTAATAAATTTTTATAATGCAGTTCAGCCAACGCAGAGGTTGAATGAGCTCGAGGATAGATTATCAGATCTACACTCCAGGGGAAATAACCCCCCAACCCTGATTTTGGTGGGCGATTTTAATTGCCATCAATGCCCACACTTAAAATGGGAAGGGGCTCAATGGGATTTCTGCCCCTCTACCAAGGACTGGCATCTAGAACATTCACTGGAAGGTAGTAAACTCGGTAATATCCTGGGCACATATGATCTAATCCCTACGATGGACTTAATCAAGCCCATTAACTCTAATATTATTAACCCAACGTTCAAAGGCAGAGGCAGGGATACTATTATTGATTTTATTTTTGTTTCTAATGGTCTTAAATACAGGATCGTAGATTTTAGTATACAGATTAGCATTTTTAGTGACCATAACCCCTTGGTGTTGTCATTGATGGTTGAGGACTCATCCTCTCAGGCAAAGGCCAGTATGATGAGGGGCAAATTAGAAGCAATTGATCAAGGCAGGCGCATACGTTGGTCTAACATAGATGGGGAAGCATTTTATAAAAATCTTATTGCAACCCCCGACAGTGGGATCTGGATGTGTTTAGACCAGGATGTCAAAGGCAAAAAATTTATAAATGTCTTTGTAAATATGGCAAGGGACATCGACAAGTTACTCAGGGCTAAATTACCACCTACGTCCAACAGCCAACCAAAATGGTTTGACAAAGCATGCTCCAGTGCCCAAAGAGAATTAAAACGGGCACTTAAAAAAGTACCGAAAGACAGGAGCAGGATAATGGATTGCAGGGCCCAATATAAGCTGGCCATAAAAAGGAGGAAACAAACTATCCAATCTGAGGCTTGGGAGAATTTAAAGGAGGCAGCGGAGTTGAGAGACATGTCTAAATTCTGGAAGGTGATAAATGACCCAATTTTTCAGACATCAAATAGCGAGAAGATGGCCTGTAACATCCTTCCAGAAGAATGGGTTTCTCACTTTAGTAAGTTGTATAATCATGTCAGTGCTCCAACCCAATTAGCCACAGATGTGGGGACTCTGCCAAATTCATGGGTGGAGTTTACAGTGGACGAAGTTAAAAATGGAATTTGTGCCCTGACAAGAAACAAGGCCCCGGGGCCAGACGGGATTCCTCCAGATCTATTCTTATCACAGGTTGAGCTGTGGGCTCCTATACTAGCGAGAATTTTTAATACAGCCGTGGAAGAGGGACTGCCAAGGTCCTGGTCAACTGCCCATATTGTCCCCATATTTAAAAAGGGAAATAAGAGTAACCCACAATGTTACCGACCTATTTCTTTAATCGATGTGTCTGCAAAGGTGCTAGGGAAGGTGATTCTAAATCGTTTAATGGACCGGGCGGAGGAAAAGGAAATTATTACAGACACCCAGTACGGTTTTAGAATGGGCCGCTCAACTACTGACCAATGCCTCAATTTATACAATCTGGTCGCAAAATATACTGTGGCTGGCGAAGGTACAGTTTTTTTAGCATTTATGGACCTGACAGCAGCCTTCGACCGGGTTAACCGAGGGAAATTATGGGAGATTCTAGAGATGCTAGGGGTAGATTTAAGCTTGATATTCATTTTAAAATCATTGCACATGAATACCACAGCCCAGGTTCGGTATAGCAACGAGGGGAATCTGACCGACCACTTTTCTTGCACAGGGGGCGTGAGACAAGGCTGCATCCTGGCGCCTTTTTTATTTACATTATATATAAATGGCTTGGACAATGCTCTGAGAACACTGGGAGTTGATTGCCCGAGAGTAGCAAATAGAAGCATTCCTGTCTTATTGTATGCGGATGACGCAGTACTCCTCTCGCGTACAGGGAAGGGTCTGCAATCTCTTATTGATGGCTTCTGTGAGTTCATGGCAAATCTAGACTTATCCCCTAACCTTACAAAATCCTATATTATGGAAGTAGGAAAAAGACCAACTAAGAATTTTACTTTTAAAATTGGGGGACACAAATTAGAGAAGGTCGAGGTTTTCAATTACTTAGGGATCACCTTCGATAAACATCTCAATTTTAACGCATTAATCACTGAAAAATGCAAACAGCACGTGAGCATAATGGGCTCAATAATGAATCGTGCCACGAGATTAGGTAGGTGGTCAGTGTTGGAAATACTGAATTTATATAATTCAATTTGTTGTTCCAAAATCATGTATGGGAGTGAGGTTTGGGGATTCAGAAACATGGCCACTATACAATTAGAGGAAAACAAGTTTCTTAGGAGGATCTTGCAGGTTCCTCAAAGCATACCGGCCCATATTATTCACGAGGAGCTAGGGATCCCGTATATCTCTGACAGATTAGGTTTTAAGCCATTACTGTGTTGGATTAAAATCTGGACCAACCCTGAAGCAAGTCTAAGCAGAGAAATATTAATAGACTGTATTAACAGGGATAAAGGTCATAAGATACCATGGCTTAAATATGTTCAGGATAAACTGGAGTGGCTGGGTTTTGCAAAATACTTTAAGGAACCAACGGCCCTAACACCGCAGCTAAAGGTCACGTTAAAAGCAGAATATATGAGGCGGATAGCCTGTGCCCGGGAAGATAGTGAAATTCTGAAAGGGTCAGTGAGATCTCATATATTAACTAAATCTGTTGTAGGTCTCGAACCCTACCTGGCACTGATCTATAATAAAAACGATAGGTTTTTAATGACCAGATTCAGACTGGATCTCTTACATCATATTTTAGCAGTTCCCGCAGGGTACACGAAAGATATTGGTACAAAGGGTCCCTGTGGCTGCGATCTGGGATCTCCACAGGACACCCTACATTTTGTATTCTTTTGTCCACTATATGAATATCCTCGGGCTCTTTTTTTAAAAACCATCCTAAGAGCGAATAAATTTACCCAAGTTAGAGTAGCTCTTCTATACTTAAAACTGTCTGTGGAACCCTTTACATTGTTCTGTACTGTAAATTTTCTAAGATTAGCTGTGAAACTGAGGAAATCTAGAAGGGAGGCGTAAGTTACTCTGATTGCCGGATACTGTAGCTGAGGCATCCGGATTAAAGGCCCCCCGTATGATAGTTTTACATTGTACACAGAACAGGAGATAATTCGTGGAGTTTTCACAATTGTTGTCTCGCAATGTTTAGAGTACTTGGGATGTTATAAGAAGTTCGTTTTAATTAGGCCACGGCTTATTTTAAATTTGATTGATCTTATGTAAACTACGATCTTGCATTTTAATTATTGTTAAAGTGTTGGTATTCCCTATCTGTACAGCTGTCAGCACACTGCACTTTATAAAAACTATGAATTTGCAATTTAGTATAAATCTTAGGCCCAACTCTGCTATTGAGATCTTGGAATGGCCCATCAGATATGTTTTATTTTAATGTTTTATGATGAATTGCTCATATTTTCTGGATGTTTTAATATCCGAATAAAGATACTTTGATGATGATGATGAAATGATGGACGGAAGGCTGACAATGCAGACATTCTCCCCCAGTCAAGAGATCTGGGTTAAATCCATCGTTCTTTTGCCCACTACGCCACCCCAGTTTAGACATGGCAATATGCAAATCAGTCTTGACCCTGTGCCTCATGGGAACAGTCCAGCCCGAACTGCCAAAACGATGGATTTAGGCCCAGATCTCTGTACTGGGGTGAATGTATGACATTGTTCTGCATTCTGTCCATCAATTGTTATTTTTGCATTTGTCACCCCGAGTGGAAAGGGTATGCTCAGACGTGAGTCCCTTGCTCTCCATGCCACTGGAATCAGGCTATCCTGGCTGACGAGGGCTGAAAGCCCGAAACCGGTCCTAGGATGCTTGTTTCCAGTCCAGGGAAGACCTGGCTTGGCAGTTCGGGCTGGACTGTTCCCATGGGGCACAGGGTCAAGACTGATTTGCATATGGCTGGGTTCAAACTGGAATGGCATGGTGAGCAAAAAAACGATGGATTTAGGCCCAGATCTCTGTACTGGGGTGAATGTATGACATTGTTCTGCATTCTGTCCATCAATTGTTATTTTTGCATTTGTCACCCCGAGTGGAAAGGGTATGCTCAGACGTGAGTCCCTTGCTCTCCATGCCACTGGAATCAGGCTATCCTGGCTGACGAGGGCTGGAAGCCCGAAACCGGTCCTAGGATGCTTGTTTCCAGTCCAGGGAGGACCTGGCTTGGCAGTTCGGGCTGGACTGTTCCCATGGGGCACAGGGTCAAGACTGATTTGCATATGGCTGGGTTCAAACTGGAATGGCATGGTGAGCAAAAAAACGATGGATTTAGGCCCAGATCTCTGTACTGGGGTGAATGTATGACATTGTTCTGCATTCTGTCCATCAATTGTTATTTTTGCATTTGTCACCCCGAGTGGAAAGGGTATGCTCAGACGTGAGTCCCTTGCTCTCCATGCCACTGGAATCAGGCTATCCTGGCTGACGAGGGCTGATAGCCCGAAACCGGTCCTAGGATGCTTGTTTCCAGTCCAGGGAGGACCTGGCTTGGCAGTTCGGGCTGGACTGTTCCCATGGGGCACAGGGTCAAGACTGATTTGCATATGGCTGGGTTCAAACTGGAATGGCATGGTGAGAAAAAAAACGATGGATTTAGGCCCAGATCTCTGTACTGGGTTGAATGTATGACATTGTTCTGCATTCTGTCCATCAATTGTTATTTTTGCATTTGTCACCCCGAGTGGAAAGGGTATGCTCAGACGTGAGTCCCTTGCTCTCCATGCCACTGGAATCAGGCTATCCTGGCTGACGAGGGCTGAAAGCCCGAAACCGGTCCTAGGATGCTTGTTTCCAGTCCAGGGAGGACCTGGCTTGGCAGTTCGGGCTGGACTGTTCCCATGGGGCACAGGGTCAAGACTGATTTGCATATGGCTGGGTTCAAACTGGAATGGCATGGTGAGCAAAAAAACGATGGATTTAGGCCCAGATCTCTGTACTGGGGTGAATGTATGACATTGTTCTGCATTCTGTCCATCAATTGTTATTTTTGCATTTGTCACCCCGAGTGGAAAGGGTATGCTCAGACGTGAGTCCCTTGCTCTCCATGCCACTGGAATCAGGCTATCCTGGCTGACGAGGGCTGGAAGCCCGAAACCGGTCCTAGGATGCTTGTTTCCAGTCCAGGGAGGACCTGGCTTGGCAGTTCGGGCTGGACTGTTCCCATGGGGCACAGGGTCAAGACTGATTTGCATAGGGCTGGGTTCAAACTGGAATGGCATGGTGAGCAAAAAAACGATGGATTTAGGCCCAGATCTCTGTACTGGGGTGAATGTATGACATTGTTCTGCATTCTGTCCATCAATTGTTATTTTTGCATTTGTCACCCCGAGTGGAAAGGGTATGCTCAGACGTGAGTCCCTTGCTCTCCATGCCACTGGAATCAGGCTATCCTGGCTGACGAGGGCTGAAAGCCCGAAACCGGTCCTAGGATGCTTGTTTCCAGTCCAGGGAGGACCTGGCTTGGCAGTTCGGGCTGGACTGTTCCCATGGGGCACAGGGTCAAGACTGATTTGCATATGGCTGGGTTCAAACTGGAATGGCATGGTGAGCAAAAAAACGATGGATTTAGGCCCAGATCTCTGTACTGGGGTGAATGTATGACATTGTTCTGCATTCTGTCCATCAATTGTTATTTTTGCATTTGTCACCCCGAGTGGAAAGGGTATGCTCAGACGTGAGTCCCTTGCTCTCCATGCCACTGGAATCAGGCTATCCTGGCTGACGAGGGCTGGAAGCCCGAAACCGGTCCTAGGATGCTTGTTTCCAGTCAAGGGAGGACCTGGCTTGGCAGTTCGGGCTGGACTGTTCCCATGGGGCACAGGGTCAAGACTGATTTGCATATGGCTGGGTTCAAACTGGAATGGCATGGTGAGCAAAAAAACGATGGATTTAGGCCCACATCTCTGTACTGGGGTGAATGTATGACATTGTTCTGCATTCTGTCCATCAATTGTTATTTTTGCATTTGTCACCCCGAGTGGAAAGGGTATGCTCAGACGTGAGTCCCTTGCTCTCCATGCCACTGGAATCAGGCTATCCTGGCTGACGAGGGCTGGAAGCCCGAAACCGGTCCTAGGATGCTTGTTTCCAGTCCAGGGAGGACCTGGCTTGGCAGTTCGGGCTGGACTGTTCCCATGGGGCACAGGGTCAAGACTGATTTGCATATGGCTGGGTTCAAACTGGAATGGCATGGTGAGCAAAAAAACGATGGATTTAGGCCCAGATCTCTGTACTGGGGTGAATGTATGACATTGTTCTGCATTCTGTCCATCAATTGTTATTTTTGCATTTGTCACCCCGAGTGGAAAGGGTATGCTCAGACGTGAGTCCCTTGCTCTCCATGCCACTGGAATCAGGCTATCCTGGCTGACGAGGGCTGGAAGCCCGAAACCGGTCCTAAGATGCTTGTTTCCAGTCCAGGGAGGACCTGGCTTGGCAGTTCGGGCTGGACTGTTCCCATGGGGCACAGGGTCAAGACTGATTTGCACATGGCTGGGTTCAAACTGGAATGGCATGGTGAGCAAAAAAACGATGGATTTAGGCCCAGATCTCTGTACTGGGGTGAATGTATGACATTGTTCTGCATTCTGTCCATCAATTGTTATTTTTGCATCTGGATATCTGCTGGCATAGTCTATTATGACCAGGATGTATCTATGCCCTCTAGCAGATGGGGTGAGAGGGCCTACCAAGTCCATGCCAACACGCTTAAAGGGGACATCGATTATCGGTAATGGATACAGAGGGGCTTTTTTGATCCCTGCGGGGTTGGAATATTGACACCTCACACAGGAGGTACAATGTTTTGCCACATCCCTATAGACCCCTGGGCAGTAAAACCTGCCCAAGAGATACTTCAGCGTATTCTCCTTCCCATAGTGTCCACCCCCTATGTGATTGTGGGCCAACTGTAATACATGTGCACGAAAGGAAAGGGGCACTAAGAGCTGGGTTTTGACCTGTTCCCCCTCATTTACAGCGCGATACAGCAACCCTTTAATAAGAACAAAATATGGTCCTACCTTGTCTGGATCTTGCTCCTGTGCCTGTTCCCAGGCATGTACCAGGGTTTGATCATCCCTCTGGACTGAGCGGAAGCTAATCAGGTCTGCCTCAACGGGGTCTGTAAGGGAGATAGGAAAAGCGAGGTTTGAGTTGTGGGTCTCTAGGAATAGGTGTTTTGCTTTCCTTCTTTCCATCTTGCTTTTCCTTTCTTTGCCTGCCCCATTCTCCAGGACACATTCACGATAGGGTGCCTCATGCAACCATGTTAGTGCTTCTTGCTTTGTCTCATTTAAGTACTGTTCCAACTTAGGGTGATCTGTACCAATAATGACAGCCTCAGGTAAGGACGGGATAACCCCTACTCTCCTTATTTGGGGATCACTAGAGATATCGAGGAGTACCTCCGCGACGGGGTATGATTTTGTATCCCCGTGTACACAGGTGACTTGTACTCGTTCAGTTCCTTGGAGTTGTGTTTGGGGAACCAGTGATCTATCCACTACAGACACGTGACACCCCGTGTCCAATAACGCCTGTTGCTTTTTCCCATTAAGTAGTATGTCCTTTTTGTATCGAGGGGACCCCTGACCGCACACGAATATCCTTCCTCTAGAATACCCAACCTCCATGGGTTCCACTGTCGGGGTTTTATGGGGGCATTGTCGGGCTATGTGTCCCCACTCAGAGCAATGATAGCATTGGGGACCTTGACTACCTATACTCGTAAGTGGAGGAAGAGGTCTAGGCTGTGTACGAGGTTTTAACTCGGGTCGGGGCATGTTTCTCGGTGGTACAGAGGAGGTTCGGGCTACTCCGGCTTTAAACTCTAGTGACCGGTGGAAAGCACAAGCTAAATCGACCGCTGTTGCGGTTGTAAGGTTAGGGTGTTGTTTCAACCATGAACGGGTTGTTGGGGGAAGGGCATCAAGGTACTGTTCTAGGTATACTCTTTCTGTCACTTCCTCTACTGTGGATACATGGGGTGTTAACCATCGGCTTCCCATGTCTCTGACCCGGTAATATAGGGCTCGGGGATTGTCTCCTGTGTTCCACCTTTCTTTCCTAAATTTGGTCCTGTAATATTCTTGATCACAGCCTAGTCGTTCTAAAATCGCTCTTTTCACATCCTCTTAGGCTGTCGTTCCAGCGGGGTTGGCGGCCTGATAGGCGGCTTGTAGTTCCCCCGCCAGGAGAGGCGCAATATACTGACTCCACCTTTCCTGGGGCCATGCAGCTGTAGTCGCTACCCTCTCAAAGTTAATAAAAAAATAATCAGGGTCGTCTCCTGTTTGAAATTTTTGTAAGACCGACCCAGGGACATTTGGACGGACCCTTGAACTGACGATAGCGTCTGTCAGTCTAAGTATCGCTGTGTCTTGTACTTGTTGGTTGGAGGTGAGTATGACGGCTTGATCCCGTAATGCCCCATGCAACACTTCCCTATCCCTTTGGGCGGCTTGGGCCTGTTCCTCCAGTGCCAATTGGAGGTGTCTCTGTCCCTCGGCCAACTGGTTGATGATGCTTTCCACAGTAATAGGCACGGGCTGTGTCATTGTCGACACCCTAAAAATCCCACTTCTGACACCAAAACTGTGGTAGTCGGGAGTCCCTAACGGGGGAGGTGACCCAAGCCAACAGGTGCAGGTGTCGGACTCTTTTATTCTACCATGCCAGTTATTTGAGATAGGCGTATATTTCAAAAGTAAATGGCCGGGTATGTTCTCATAACATCACAACAAACAGTTCCTTTACAGTCTCTGGGATCTTCCTTGCGGGTTCGTCCGAAAAAAAGGGGGTCCATGACTTCCAGGGTGGGGGTCTTGCTTCTTGGTGCTCGGCAGGTGAGGGAAGGGAGGAAAAACAACAAAAAAAAACAGGTCTTAGTCAGGGCTGCTTATTCAGGTGTATGTTGTGCTACCACCACCTTCGACTCGTGTGTGTGGGTAGGGAAGTGAGGGAATTCGGTCTGGTCTCACACTTGTTCTAGTGCCTGCCCCCTCCCCTTAGCACCTCCACCGACCCCACCCGAAAGGTCCCCGAAGGTTCACTTGCCTTGAGCCACGGCCCGTTACACGGACCGCGTCGCTGGGACCCGGGGCGTCTTCTCCTCCCTTCTGCCCACCGGGTTTGCTCGCTGTGTAAATCCCTTTCCTGGGTTCGTCGTCTCTCGTCTCGCCTTCCGCCTCCGGTGCTCCTTCCCGTCGTCGCTTGCCTTCGTCCTTGTTCTCTCCGTCGTACTCGTGCCTTCTCTCCCTCTTCTCTCCGGTATCGCTCTCCTCTCTTCTTCTCTCCCTTCGCTTTTGGCTCTTTGCGTTTTCTTCCGTCTTTGGCCCCGCCCCCAAGGCCGAGTCCGAGACTAGACCGCGTCCTGCTTCCGGAGCGGCATTCAGAGGCTCCGTCCCGCCCCACTTCCGGTACGCTCCGTCCTCCTCCTTACACTTGGTATCTCTTGTACACTTTCACAATTCCCACTAAAACAAGTGCAAAAGGCCATAGAACCAACTAGACCACTCCCCACATTTGCAAACCATCTACTTATAGCACTAAATCAATTTCCGGATAAATCCCAAACACCTTCACCTGCCAACCCACTCAAATCTTTCTGGACATCAGTTATGTTCTTTATGTACTTCTGCAAGTCCTAACTTTTGTTTGGACTGCAAGTGCAACATTGTTGGATCTTTAGCACTCGACAGACTCCGCCTTCCTTTGCGAGTAAAATGTCTAAAGCAAGCCCATTCTGCAAAACCATAGCTCTAATGGCAACCATCTCAGTATTTACTAGCAACAAAGCTCCAGTAGCATTAGCAGAAAACCTTTCAACTACTGTCAACAACTTTCTGATCTTAATATCATTCAGTATTACCCCTACATTCGGTATTATTGCCCAAAAAATATCTCCCACAATCTCTCCAGCACTCAGACATCCCTTCCTAAACAGGATGATCGAAGCCTTCCACATGATCAATCTTTGGAAATGCTGCACCTAAATAGCATGTACCATACCACCTACTGGGCAGTTTAAAATAAGCATTCTTTCCATAAACAAAATAAACTCCAGGAATCACTTGGTCAGTTCCATCGACAAACCGTTTCCTTGATCCTCGAACATCCAAGGTGGGATCGCATTTACTCTACCCTACAAATTTAGAACTGTAGTCACTCTTATCATGGTGTACACACAATCTCTTGTGGTGTTGCTAATCCAGTGATAATGCTCCAGTGTTTCCTACCGTCTGATGTTCCCTCTCCCCAATTTTGAACATGCACTCCTCTTGCTGCATCAGTCAATACTGTCCTATATCTATCTTTTACATGATCAATACATTTCTTTTCAATGTCAGAAAGGACACATGTTATATTATGCCTATGCGCATAAGGGGTATCTATTGATTTAGTTGTAACTAAATATCTACCATCAATTTCACCAGTTTTGGCATATGAATGTCTATTTAGGTGCTTAAACATCGGCACTTCTGAAAGAACTAGGTCATAATTTGAAAAATAATACTCAAAATGACCCTTAGCATAAAATATATTAATAAGTAAATTACAGCTAATGCCAGATGTCAAAGGAAAATGGTGATAGGTAATACCTTCAGCTACTGAAGCAGGTAACTGCATGCAAACATAGCAATCCCTTGCTTCCATAGTATCTACATACACATAAAGCAATGTAGCATAAGCGTTTAGTGTAAAATCTCCCCTAGGCAAGTCTGTATGTAAATGCTGTTCTCCTAATAAAACTAAGCCTCCATCTGTTTTAGGTGTGGATTCCCTCTCAAGTGTATGTGTCTACTCTACATTATCAGCAGGACTCAAACATAACCCTACAATCAACACTATTATCCCCAAAGCTACAAGTGTTAGCAAAGCACCTATTATGTATCTACATCCACGATTAGGATTTCTAGGTTCCATACTATTTCAGATTCAGACCAAGTTGAGTAGAGAAATAGCAGCTACAGAATCTTCTCTGCTTAACTCCACCCATGCAGGTAGCAAAACAGTCTCTGTTCAGAGTTCAGTTTTATCTACATATCTATGTACAACCTTTGTGAGACTTTCCTAGCCCTACTCTGTATTCTTCTTCCACTCGGGCCTAGGTAAACTTATTTACATGACATAACACAGTTGATTCATCTTCCCTAATAAGAAGAGAACCTAGTTAACCAGTGAGCATTTCCAGTAACGCACTTCTCAGCGCAGCAACTAATGCAGGAGGCTCTTCCAAATTCAATGAGGAAATTCAGTTTCATTGAGTATCAGGTTTCCCAAGCCGCTCAGTGTTGGTCTGAAAGGAAGGACAAATGTAAGAAGAATATTCATATCAGTCCTCAAAATCTTCAACACAACATCTGACATCATTCCAGAACTCACAAAAGTCTCTGTCGTCATCATTCGCAGCAAGATAAGTCCACTCAGGAGAAGAGTACCTCTGATAAGGCACCCTCGATCTCTTGGATCTCCTTACATTAGGTCTTTCACTTTCATATCCACTTTTCTCTGCTTCAGATGCTGCAGCTATGGGCACAAGAGTTCCTTCAGAGGACAACTGCAGACTTCTCCTCAATTGCTCCTCTGGCCAGCTTTCTTACACTTGCACTTGTGGTCCCACAGCATTAGTTCCTTCCCTGGAATCAGGATCTTACTCATTCACCACTTTTGCACCAGTTTCTTTTGAGTCAGCACCAACTTCTAGTTCTTCTAGGCCCCCTTAGTTCGCTCTAGTGTTGTTTCAGATTCAGTGTATTCCCTTACAGATTTGCTAACCCTCTCCTGTGGCCTTTCGACCACCGCTGGCTTTTCTTCTGGGAATGGGGCTGTTTCATGAAGGGGACACAGGACCCTGCGAGTGTAGGATGCATGTACCCAGTTCGAAAGACCACCACACTTCACTGCAGTCGTCTTAACCAGGATCACTTGAAATGGACCACACCACCGGGGGTTAAGGCAGTTCTTCCTCAGATGTTTCTTGACAATGAAACAGTCTCCGCGGTTGAGGGCATGACATTGCTCCTGATGAGGCGGTGCTGTTGCTTCACCCTGATGAGACACAGAACAAACTAACACCTTACAGTAGTCGAGCACCAAATAATCTGATATGTTCACAAGCATGTTGGCAGGCACAGCAGGCAATCTCATAGCTCGCCCCATAAGGATCTCATATGGTGCTGGTCCTGTTCTTCTGTTTGGGATAATATGAAGACTTATCAGCACAAGAGGCAAAGCATTGGGCTATTTCAAAGATGTCGGAGCACTCACTTTAGCCAATCTGGATTTCAATGTGCCATTTATCTGTTCTGCAATACCTGAAGCCTCTGGCCGATAACTTAAATGCAATCTCTGCTCCACCCGTAAGGCTGCGCACAACAATCTCACGATCCCATTATTAAAATGAGACCGCTGTCTGACTCCACAGTAGTTGGAAATTGGAACCTTGGAATATGTTCCCTCAGCAGTAACTTAGCTACAATGAAACTGTTGCACCTTGCAATAGGATAAACTTCCCCCAACGAGAAAATATGCATACTGATGAATACAGGCCCCAGCTAGGCCCGCAGGACACAAGGGTTCGCTCTCCTGCAATGGAATCTATAAGGAAGTTGGCACGGAAACTGCAAAGTACAAAGACAAGGTTTATTAACCCTTAAGGGTGGTCCTACAATCCATACAATACCCTTCAGTATTGCATAGAGTAGCACAAAGAACTTGCGTACACAGTCCCCTTTTATACACAACAGAGGGGCTCATAAGTGGGTGGATACAGCATGAGGCAAGGAATGTTACCTTTTATGGACATTTTCGATACAAGATCAATATGTGGGCGGAGCTGACATACTCCTTGAGCCCGCGAAAACATGGTCAAGCAAGGGCTAACTGATGACAGATGTGGTCAAGCCTGGGCATGCGCCAGGCGGACAAAGGAACTATTTATAGACTGTTACTAGGCAGATTACAAGAGCAACTAACACGAAGATAGGACTCTTCTCGTGTTGAGCACGTGGAGACATGACAATACAAAATGGAGTCCAGACTTTAGTCAACATCACGGAAAGAGACATGTTCTATGGGAGGAGAATTCATGTCTTTAGTAAATGCTTAATCACATCGTAGTTTCAATTTACAACAGACGACCCTTTCAGCATTTACTGAAGACATCCGGTTTGTTAGGATAATCATCGTATATGTCAATTGTCATCATTTCTTCCACTTCTTTGGCTAAACGTTTCTGATAAGTGACATTGGAAATAGCTTTCTTATCGGGAATACAGAATGATACACATAAGGAACAGAGCAAGGGACCACATTGGACACAGATGCAGCAAGAAAACAGAACTGCTATAATTATACAGAGACCAGTTAAAACCTTCCAACCCCAAGCAGTGATCAATGCCCAAAACCATCCAGAAAAGGACCAAGTGCCGTTTTCTGTATGGATTTCAGCTGCAATTTTATGCAACCTGTTGATTGCATTATAGACTGACGGTGTGTGGTCAGGGATAAACACACAGCAACTACTTCCGATAATTTTACAAGCTCCACCTCGATCAGCTAACATAACATCTAACACCATACGATTCTGCAATGCAACAATTCTGGTAATCTGCAATTCTTCCGTAAGATTCCCAAGAGCAGCAGCGGTTTGGTTTGTCACAGCCTCTACCACTCTTGTTAATCTTCGAACTTTCCTACTATTTAGGGCAGCTCCAACGAAGAAAAACAATCCTAAATTAAAATCAATGTACTGCTGCAGACTGGTGTCAGTCTGATCCACGTCATCAATTGATAGAGTACGTTTATACCTATTTACAGTCACATTATTTAACAACTTCAAATCCTTATGATAGGATGCAGGAGCCAAAAATACAGGAGGCAATAGAAACGCTACATAACATACTCCGGACCAACCGGCTGGCAAACGGTAATAACCTTTATTTCCGCATACGAAGTATGTATTATGGGATGCTAAGAAGGTACTGTTACTCAACCCGTCGATGTTTAATATGGTAATACAATCGCTAACACCAACAGGAATATAACCCACACTTTGGACACACAGGTCCGCTTGAGCTTGTGCCACTTGAATCACAAATTTGTCTTTTCCCACAGTGTCTCTGGTGTTCGTGAAAACATAAGGAATCGATTCATTGTCTGGTCGATACTCTTCCCATTCCCAAATTGTCCCATTCGCTTGCGGATATCCATCTTTATCCTGATGACATTCTTTATTGAGTCTGAAGAGTAATCGTCCCACTGTGGGTTTCCGAGTGGCAAAAAGCAAAGTGTACCATGCTCTACAAGAGCCATTATGAGAGAAAGGAAGAGGTATGAATGGCGTTCCTCCTTTCTTCTGATGAGCTGGCATCATACCACATATCCAACAGTTCGTAGCATTCGTGGCAACGTGGGTATGATGCAACATCTGGATGAAAGTGTTATTCAAATAAGACTGACGATGCTTCAATTCTTGATACGGAAGGGTATAGAAGTAGTGCTCCTCAGGCACTGGAGTGGTCAACGCAAGTAACTCTCGAGCAGGAGTCACATCCTCCACAAACCATGTGGTTATCCCAACAATAGCTACTGTGAGCATAAAGCCTGTTGCACAAAGAATTTTCTTTTTCTCCATGTCAGAATAAAGAATCAATATCTTCCTGAAACTAAAGGCTTGTCAGAACTCTTCCCCTTGGGCAGCGGTCGATTTCTTCACCAACGGGCCAAGACGGGTGTCACTACACTAATGCAGGGCTGATCCCCCCCCCCTTGCCTCATTGGCTCTCCGTTTCACTAACCCAAGGGCCGTTCTGACATCATGTCCCGATACTGAAGAATTCACTTTCTTGGCCTCAGATGATATCGCTTTCCTCCAGGAGTCGCGTGATCCGGAAAGAGCTCCTCAGCGTCGTTCGATTCCACAGCACGGCCTTTTTCTGTGGTCAGAATCTCTCGTTGATCGGTCAATACAGCAGGCTCCACCAATCCGGGCGGTACTTTGCGGCAGTGCAGGGAATGAATCCAATTCTTTCTGTTGGAAACTCGCACAGCCGTCCTCGTTGCCAGTAGGACTTGCTCAGGACCAACCCATCTCGGCTCCAGGCTGTTCGTCCTGTCAAAGATTTTTATCATGACATGGTCGCCAGGCCGGAGACCATGTCCTTCACCGGTGGACCGATCAGGGAGCGCCTCCCGGACCTGTTGATGAATAGAAACCAAGTTATCCGTTAACTGTGCCAGATAATCATTCATCATTACACAAGGTACATCATACACAGTCTTAGGTTTTGGTGGACCCCAAATATTCATTGGACGTCCAAAGACAATCTCGTACGGTGTAAGACCGATTCGAGAGTGCGGTACCGACCTAATTGACAACAACGCCAGCGGTAAAGCATCTGGCCAAGTCAAAGACGTCGAAGCTTGGATTTTAGCGATCTTGAGCTTCAGTGTACCATTATACTTCTCGACTAGTCCTGCAGATTGAGGGTGAAATACTGCGTGGAACTTCTGGGTGATGCCCAGACCCTTCAAAACATACTTTATAACATCCGCTATAAAGTGGGGTCCGTTATCACTCCACAGAAGTCTACAAACGCCATATCGAGGGAAGAACTCCTTCAACAGCATCTTGGCGGTAGTCATTGCAGTATTGTCTTTCGTAGGGTATGCCTCAACCCATTTGCTAAAGGCACAAACCACTACTAGAACATACTTCAAATTGTTACAGCGCTCAAGCTGGATGTAATCCATCTGCAGAACCTCAAAGGGTGCAGTAGGTGTTACAAATCCTCCTGCTGGGGTTCGAGTACCCTTTCCTGGGTTGTACCTCAGGCAGATCATACAGGTCTGCACCACCCTCTTTGCCGTGCTAGCAATCTCTGGATGCTCCCAGACTTGGGTAAGCAATTTTACAATTGCGGAAGCTCCAACATGTGCTAGCCCATGTGCCATCTGAACCATAGGTTGTACAAAAGCCGTGGGTAATTTCCATCTATCCATCTGCTTATTTCTCCAGCAACCCTCATCATCCAATTCTCCCTCACTGGACCATTGCTCCCGTTCTTTATCAGAAGCGGTCCTCTGTATTTCTCGCACTTCTTCCTTCGCATCGTGCCATCTTTCTACTTGCGACTTCACTACATACATGGCAGTAGCACCGGGCTGCATCGCAGTCTCCCGTGCCACCCGGTCTGCTAACGCATTCCCTTCTCCAACTTTATCGACTACCTTCCTATGGGCGCTACATTTAATGATGGCAATTTTCTTCGGATATGTCAATGCAGTTAAAAGATTATGAACTAACTCCCCATGCATTATTTGTACTCCATGTGACGTTAAAAACCCTCTCTCCTTCCAGAGCAGGCCGAAATCGTGCGCTACTCCGAAGGCATAGCGGCTATCTGTATAAACATTCACACACAATCCTGTACTGAGCTCACATGCTCGTGTTAATGCTATCAGTTCCGCTGCTTGAGCTGATTTCTGTGGTATGCGTGCTGTCTCCACTATTGTTTGCAATGTGGTAATTGCATACGCTGCTGAAGTCGTACCATCTGGTAGCTTCAGGCATGACCCGTCCACCCACAGTTCTCCATCTACATCTGAAAAGGGCGTATCCTGGAGATCAATACGACCCTTTGTTTGTTCCTCAGTCACAAGGATACAATCATGTGCTTTCCGTGCCTCAGACTGAGTCTCGGGGTATGGCAACAATGTGGCCGGATTTAACGTCACGCACCTCTTTAACGTAATATGAGGAGCCAAAAGCGTCAGCTCATATCCCGTTAAACGGGCACTGGTCAAATGCTGCGTCTTTGTCTGATTAAGCAAGGCGTCAACAGCATGGGGGACTAATACCAACAGCTTATGAGATAACACAATTCCCTCGCTTTGGCGTATTGACACAGCTGTTGCCGCAACCGAGCGAAAACAACCAGGCAATGCTCGGGCAACAGGATCAAGTACAGCTGAAAAATATGCACAAGGGCGCTGCTTGTCGCCGTGCATCTGCACTAAAACTGATAATGCACATCCATCTTTCTCATGCACATACAGCGAAAAAGGTTTGGTATAATCAGGAGTCCCTAACACTGGTGCTGAACAGAGGGCCTGTCGCAATTTCTGAAAGGCAGTGTCACACTCATTCGTCCAAGGAAGCGGGATAGGTGTGTCTTTTGTCAAAAGGGCTAACAATGGCTTAGCTATGTGTGAAAACCCTAGTATCCATTGCCTACAAAATGACACGAGACCCAAAAATGCACGCACGTCCTTCTGCGTGGACGGCGTCGGCGTGTCCAGAATTACTTGGACACGATCTGGTGTGAGTGCACGCCCCTCCTTAGACAAAAGGTGACCCAGATAAGTCACCTTTGGTCTACAGAATTGCAACTTTTTCCGAGATACTTTGTGATTGTGGGATGCCAAAAAGGAAAGCAAGGACAACGTACTCCTTTCACACAACTCCGAAGTGTCGGCCGCCAGCAAGATGTCATCGACATATTGAATGAGAGCGACACCCTCGGGCAGAACAAAGGAATCCAATTGTCTTTTCAAGGCTTGACTGTAAATGCTAGGGCTTTCTGTGTAGCCCTGAGGGATTCTACAAAATCGATAAGACCTATTATTGAGAGTGAAACCAAAGAGGTATCGACTATCGGGATGAATAGGAATTGAAAAGAAGGCATTTTTCAAATCAATAACTGAAAACGTGGTCGCCGTAGGCGGGACCAAAGTAAGCAACGTCGTGATATCAGAAACCACTGGGTACTGAGGTATCACGATCTTGTTTACTTCTCTCAAATCAATGATAAACCGATAGACTTTGGCATCCGTATCCTTTTTCAAAATGGGTAGAATCGGGCTATTACAAACGTTATAGGGAACTTCTTCCACTACTCCCACCTTAATCAAATCCTGCACAATCTGTATAAGAGCCTCTTCCCCCTCCTGCGAAATACGATACTGTGGAAGGCGTGGTAACACCGCCCCCTCCTGGACACTAATGTGAACAGGCGGAATCACCATCTGTCCCACATCAGTATCCGAGGTGGCCCACAAAGCGCAAGGGAGGGTAGCTAACACAGCATCTTCTGCAACCACACACATCCGTCCAGACAGGGGGTAATTGTCGTTTAATATCACCCGCACTCCAGCAGGGGAGCAGCGGATCGTAGCTCTGAAGTGCTTCAACATATCAAGGCCCATAATATTGTCCGGCGTGTTCGGGGCAAGCAGAAACGGACAGGGTGCAGAAAAAGAATCAACCTGAAATGTGAGGGGCCGCGAAAGAGGGCTTCGGGAGAGTGTACCATCAAACCCTACCGATGTAACCATTAAGCCAGATGGGGGAGCCCTCGGAACCAATTGTTTAGACAGCGCACTACGAGTCGCTCCTGTATCCACTAGGAACTGATCAGTAGAACCCAAAACCTCAGCTGATACGTAAGGACCCTTCTGATCAACCGGCACCTCAACTGATTCTAACCCCCATCCAACGCATTCCTATGCATGCTGAGAATCATGGTACCCAGAACGGTCAATCCCCGACACTTGATACTGGTTTTGTCGATCGAAAACATTAGGCCTATCTCGTTGCTGCCCGGCAGGGTCAAAACGAGCGTGATCATTAGAATTCCCTCTAAAATTCGAGAAACCCCCTCTACCTCTCGGGCCACCCTGATTGTGTCCCTGACGCGAAGCATGCAACGCTGGGCAATCTCTCGCCCAGTGTCCCGATTGCTTACAATACGCACATTGATTCCTGTTCAAATCAGATCGGCCCGAGGGAGGACCATAAAATCCTCCCCTACCTCTATTTACACCCCGTCGGGGCGGACCATATACTTGTGCTAACATCACCTTCGTTTTTAAATCCTTCGATTTCTTCTCCTCCTGCCCCTTCGCTTCTTACTCCTGGCGCTCATAGTACTGAGCTATAGTCAGGAGGGCTGTCGGGGTCGCAGTAGACCAAGAACTTTCACTCGCTTTTAGGCGGGCTGCGATCGCCGGTAATAAATTCGCCACATATTTATCAGCAAAGAGGTGTCGACCCGTATCATCCGTAAGTGACTGACCACTAAAATCATGAAACGTCTCCTCAAAGCGCGTAAAAAAATCTGCAACTGATTCATCGACTTTCTGCTTGCACGAGGCTAGCATATTCCAGTCAATCTTTTTAGGGGGGATGATTGTCTTCAACTTAGCCAGAATAGCAGCAGGGAGATCTAAGATAATCTGAGGTGGTTTCTGCGCGGGCTTTCTCTCCCTATCCTCATCCTCAAGCTCAGACCACCGAGCCTTAAAAGCGGCAACATCGTCCACCTTCCGCACAGATCGCCACATATCTGGTGGTAGAATAAGCCCAAAGAACAAATCTATATCTGCTAAGGTCATAGTACAAGAATTCAAGGCCCCCTCGACTTCTTCGTAAAAGGCCGCTGGATTCTTGCGGGGATCAGGCAACGCATTCTTTAACGCCATGACGTCAGCCCTGTGCCAGGGAGTATAAACCCAATTATACACAAAATATCCCTTAGCATCGGCGGAGGTAATATCCGAGCTAGTCCCCGTTCCTTTAGGAGGAACATACAAAGGCACCGCCTCTCGCATTGGTTTAGCATGCACTAGGTCGCTCTTATCTGACTGAGAGGTGGATGAGTGGCCATCTCCGGTACGCGAATCTGACCGCTTCTCCTCCTCGACTTGTTGGCGTGCTTTCTCTTTAAGGTCCCTCGCCGCATCCCGCAACGCAAACAGTCGCCGAACCGCATCAGGCGCCTTAGAGGGAGAGAAAACACCATTACGCAATGCTTTAGCATCTAATACCACATCGTCAGGTTCAAAGACACTGGAATATTTCCGAAAAGCAGCAATCACTTCATCAGAAAAGTGTCCTAAAAAATACAACCTTTCTCTATCCTGCCACAACTCCCAAGAATCCAACAACTCAGCAAGGGATAACTTGCCCTTAAGTGCACTATAGGAAACTTGCCGAAGCTCACCCATTCGCTCAGCCGATAACATGGACCGCGTGTCTACCTTACCCGAGCCCGATCCAGAATCTTGTGGCCTCGGGGCAGACGCGCCGACATAAGGAGGCGGAGAACGATCTAATAAATAAAAATCATCGTCATGATTATCAAGGACAGGATAAAGTGACTGACGAACAGCATATTGACCCGAGACTTGCAACCTACGCTCTTTCTCTTGCCTCTCCGTCTGTTCTTTTTCCTCCCGACGCTTTGCTTCCTGTGCTCTCGCATGATCATTCTTCCGTTGCTCTTTATCAAACAGCGCTTTCTCACGTTTCTCTCGCTCACGCACTTCCTTCACCCATAATCGCACACATTCAAACATGTCTTGACGAGCACGCCGTTTACACATACACTGTTCCACATACTCAATCTTACGCATATCAAACGACCCATACAACGGCCACCGTAACTCAGGATCCTTTCTGGTATATTTCCTCCATACTGTGCTGTACATTATGGAAGAAAGACCATGCTTCACATACATATCCCTATTAGGAGTCCCCTCTGGGGGAGCTGGAGCAGATTCCTCGAGGTTTAACCGGTTTCCAAAGCAGCAGCACCACTTACGGAGTGCGCTAAAAGCAGGCATGCTCAAAAATAATGCAGAATATGCAGTATTATCAAAAAATGGCACTTAAACGTTGTGCCGTTCAAAGTTACACAGTTCCGGAGAAATATCTCCACATTACCCGCCTATATGTGTTGCAACGCATATATTCTCACAATAATCAATACAAGATATGACCGGTCATCACAAATCAAACTCAAATAGCCAAACCAGGCTTCAAAAACTCGGAGCAAGTACCGTACAACGGTTCTTACCAATCAAGAGTCCAGATTCCAACTGCCAAGCTCCAAAATTCGCCCAAACGGCTGTCACGGCAGGACCGACAGAAGAGGTCTCAGTCGAGGACCGGCGCCACCCAGATGGTCAGCTCGGAAGGGAAGGAAGAAAAACCTCGGGATGCCAGGACTAAAATGCCTCTGGCAGTGATCACATCCCCGGCCAAATTCCTCACCTTCGTCGTGACCAATCCTTCGAGCATCCGAGTCGCCGATGAGCCCCACGTTGGGCGCCAATTGATGAATACAGGCCCCAGCTAGGCCCGCAGGACACAAGGGTTCGCTCTCCTGCAATGGAATCTATAAGGAAGTTGGCACGGAAACTGCAAAGTACAAAGACAAGGTCTATTAACCCTTAAGGGTGGTCCTACAATCCATACAATACCCTTCAGTATTGCATAGAGTAGCACAAAGAACTTGCGTACACAGTCCCCTTTTATACACAACAGAGGGGCTCATAAGTGGGTGGATACAGCATGAGGCACGGAATGTTACCTTTTATGGACATTTTCGATACAAGATCAATATGTGGGCGGAGCTGACATACTCCTTGAGCCCGCGAAAACATGGTCAAGCAAGGGCTAACTGATGACAGATGTGGTCAAGCCTGGGCATGCGCCAGGCGGACAATGGAACTATTTATAGACTGTTACTAGGCAGATTACAAGAGCAACTAACACGAAGATAGGACTCTTCTCGTGTTGAGCACGTGGAGACATGACAATACAAAATGGAGTCCAGACTTTAGTCAACATCACGGAAAGAGACATGTTCTATGGGAGGAGAATTCATGTCTTTAGTAAATGCTTAATCACATCGTAGTTTCAATTTACAACAATACCACCACCAAAATGTATCACAGGCATCTTGACAAAGTCCAACTGCATCCTGTTAAAAGGTCCTCCTGACCTCCCAATATGGCTCAAGATAACAGCAGTTCTCTTTTCCACATTCATTTGCTGACAGGTCACACACCTATGATACAATGCTTCAGTCATCACTCAGAACTTTGGATTAAACCATGTTTGCCAGAACAACCTCACCATCGCATCCCTTCCTACATGCATCGGTCCATGGATATGTCTCACTATCTGGTGCAACAGACTATTAGGGAATACTGGTCTTCCATCGCCTGAAACCCAAATGTCATCATCTCTTTTCACACATCTTGCTTTGATCCAACCCAATTGCTCTTCGTCAGACAATCCTCCTTTTGCTATCTCTTCACCTCATCCCAAGTATCAGCAACTGTCGACAACAGGTTGAAATTGGTCTCATCTGTTCTTTCATTGATGTATTCCCCATTGAAAGTGCAAGCATTCAGTGCACAGAAACATCCAACGTCATCAGAATAACGGTTCCCAACTGTGACAAAGTAATTTTCTTTACAATGGGCAGGACACATAACAATGGCAATTTCTCGAGGCATCAGTAAAGCTTCCAATAATTTTCTCACAGCATCTCCATTGCTGATTGGTGACCCCGATGAGGCCATGAACCCCCTCTGAGACCAGAATTGTCCAAAACCATGCACCACACAGAACCCATAATGGCTATTGGTGAATATGGTCACTCTTAGCTTCTGAAACACACCATGCATGTGTCAGGACAACCAATTCAGCCACTTGTGCTGAAAATACCCCTTGAAGCCAAGCAGCTTCCACCACCCCTAAAACAGTACAGACAGTATAGGTAGCCCTCAAGTTTCCCTCATTATCCCTTAAAAATAAGCCATCCACAAACAGAATTTGATCAGACTCATGTAATGGCTCGTCAGTAATATCTGGACAGGGTGTGGTGTATAGTTCAGTCACATCAAGACAGTCATGTTCTATTCATTTCATTCCCCATCACAATCATGGAAAGGTAAAAGGGTTGCAGGATTGAGCACAGAACATAGTTTCAAGGTAAGATTTTCAGCGCCCAAGAACACCTGCTCATACCTTATAAGCCTACTGTTAGTCAAGTATTGAGTATGTGTCCTTGTTAACAGCAATTCCACAGAATGCGGAACAAAGACAGTTAAAGGGTGACCCATTGCGAAGCTTTTGCATCTCTCTATTCTGACATCTGTTGCAGCAACGGATTTAAGACATCCAGGCAACGCAGATGCTAATGGATCTAAAGTAGCTGAAAAATAAGTGACTGGTCTACAGGTATTTCCATGGTTCTGAGTTAACACTGAGAGAGCACAACCCTCTCTTTCATGGCAAAAGAGCAAAAATGCTTTGTTGTAATCCGGCATTCCCAGTGCAAGAGCACAACAGAGACTCTCTCTCAATTCCAGGAATGCATTCAAATAGTCATTGTCCCAGGGCACTGGATCATACACACCTTTGTGTGTCAACTTCTGCAGAGGTTTGGCCACTTGGGAAAAGCTGGGTATCCACTGGCGACAGTAGCCCACCATTCCGAGAAGCAACCTGACTTCCTTCTGCATGCGAGACAGATTAATTTGCATGATCGCCATGATTCTTTGTTGTGACACCTTTCTAACACCTTTCTCAGTGCGATGTCCAAATATAGGACCTCTGTCATACAGTACCGCAACTTGATCGGGGACACTTTATGTCCATTCTTAACTGTAGGAAGGTGGAATCTGACTAATGGTTGCCCCCAACTTTTTGCCTGGTATTTGAGGGGTTTTTGACTAGTCTGGCTGGGATCCTGCTATCCAGGACCCCAGCCTATCTGCTTTCTCCTTAAAACTGATGTGAGTACCCTAGGGACAAACCAATTGGATGCTGAGGATGCCCTGACAGTCCCTTGTAGATGGTACTCTAGGTACCCAGGGCATGCGTCCCTTAGTAGGCCTACCAGGGCTGCAGCACTTATTGTGCCACCCTGGGACAGCCATACAAACTGACACCACCAGACCACTACTGTAGTATGGGTAAGGTGGTGCAAGCACCCCTTACAGGGATATAGGTACCCTATCTCCCACCCCATTACAACACATATACTCTCATAGGTCACCCCTATAGCAGGCCTTGCTAATCCTACAAGGCAGGGTGCTGAGGTATGTGTGAGGGGGGACCCCTACCTGAGTAGGGCCTCTCTGCGACCTTCGTAAAATCATTGCTGGGTTGTTTGTAGTGTAGCCATACCATATACTCTTAACCGCATTATAAGTCTATTGCGATAGCGTGATAACTTGAGAATGGCTACACAGAACCATATCGTGTATAGTGTCAAACATGTAGGAATCCTACCCCCAGTCCAGTCATGGGCATGAGGGCACGATTCCCCCCTGCTAGAGGGGCGATATGGGAAAAGCGGCAGAATTTAGACACCAATTTAAAAGTGCAAACGTAGTACAAAATGGCTACTACCCACCACCCACACGACTCTGGCTGGCTGTTGCTGGGGAAAACCCCAGCCTCGCCAGCTGGACAATAGGGCTCCTGTGGCAGGGAGGTGCTAGCATCTCCCCAGACAGGATATGTGGATTGGAACAGGGTGGGTGCACCATATGTTGCCTTTCAGAGTTGCACGTAGGCAGCTACAGCGCCTACATTCTGCATACACCGCCTGGAACCGGTTCAGGGGCATCCTGCCCATCGCCCAGGTGGAAAACACACAAAGGGGAGAGGGTGTAGCCACCCTTTCCCGCCTCACCTCTCATTGGTGGACACTACTCTGGACACTCCCCTAATCTTGGGGATAAAGGTGAATAACGTGGCCCCAGAGCCTCAGATTAATCTTGGACTTCACAGACTTGACCTTCGATGAGCTGCTGCCCAGCTGACTGAAGAAATCTCCCTTGGGGTAAAGGAGTTACCCCCCTGCTTGGCAGGCACCTGAAACACTGCAAGTGACCGGTTGGAACTTCGCTGCTCCTACAGACTTTGTCGACTTCCAGCAACCTTGAGGTGGGTTTTCTAAGCATCCCAGAGGCCAGTGAGCGTGCACAGCAAGTCTGAGCACCGTGGACCGCGTGGATGCCGAGATTCCCAATACCCCAGGACACCGGCCACCTCTTGCATAGAACACGACCCTGACCAGTGGGGAAGTTGTGCTTTGGCCCATTATTGAGCCGACCACCAAGCAGCATTTGTGCCAAAGATCAGCATCCTAGCCCCCTCCGGTGGCCCGTGGGCTCCCTTTTACGCACTCCATTTTGCTGCCTTCTGCGGTCCCTTGTCTCTCGACTTGTGGGCCCGAGCGGAGGACAATCTCAAAATGTAAGAGTTCCCCTGGTTGCTCCAGGCCTGCTCTACAGTCTCTCTAAAGGAGACCTCTCACAGACCTCGTGGGTCTGCACCAGTAGCTGATTTGTTCATCTTGCGTGGGTTGTGGTTGCTAAGGCTTAGTGGATCCAATCCGGACATTAACACCACAGCGACCCTCATCCAACGTGGCAAAGTTGCCCTTCCAAAGCTGGCCTTCCTTGAAGCCTCCCAGAGCCCGTGGCTGCAGATCCAAGCTACACCTCTTTCCACTTGAAGCACCCAACATTGAAGGGCTCTTTCCTTTGAGCTCCCTGGTCACTGTGCCGTGACCCAGACTCTGTCCCCTCTGCTTTCAGGTTCTTCTCTGCAAGATCTACAACTTCAATCTTCACGGTATCATCGACGCTTTTGGCTAGCAGCAGTTTTGTACATTTTTCCATTGAAAATCAGCCCGCGACCCGACATCGAAAACGACCTATGCACCCGGCTTCCCTGGGGCAGGTAACAGTGGTACCTCAGTACTCTCGTGCTAGTGGGCTCCTCAAAAGCTTAACTCTAAAGTTTTAACTTTGAACTCCTGCTAGAAGTGACTTTAATCTGTTTAAATCAAACCGCAACATTCTCCATAGGCTTTAATAGAGATCCCAATAGCAGCTATTTCCACTGCACGCGCCTCCCATGGGTCCCCTTCCTCATAACCTGGGGTGGATTCTTAAGGGGCCAGCGATCCTAAATGACCTAGGCATTGTCTGTAGAATTGTCGTGGTTCTTATACCACTTTTTTAATATATGGTTTGGTCCCCCCCTGGGGCACTATGATTCCAGTGCTATTTATTGTATCTATCAATGCTTGTTTGAATTGTAACTTTGCCTCAGCCTCATAAAGAGACTTGTGGGATTCTGTTTAGAATAAATACATATATTTTATATATATACCTGTGTGGGCTACTCTTTCATTTGGTCATTCAAGAGGTTATCTATGGTAAAACAATAAGCTTAACACTCCTTCAAGACTTAGCCTGAAGGCTGCTCTCCACAGCTACCACTAGGATAGCTTTCTTTAAAGGTTGTCTTAAACCTATCATCAATAAGAGTCGAATTGGACTGGTGCAAGGTGTCCCCTATAACTAGGAGACAGCATATGCCAGGCCAACTTCTCACATTAACCAAATGGTTCAATAGGGCAATGGAATCCGTTTTGCAAGCATCTCGAGTATTCAATGCAACCAGAAGATAATCGATATACTGCACCAAGACCGAATTACAAAGCATAATCATGGACTCGAGATTCTTCTTCAGAATCTGGTTAAAGATGGACGTGTTGCAGGGATTCTGCTCTTAGAACAGAACTATTCTTGGAACCATAGAACATCAGTATGTAGGGACTGAGTCACCATAACACCTCGGTATGTATGAGTCCGAGTCCGACTCGCTATAGTGCCTCACTTGCCCTCCTAACCTTACTAGAGAAACAAGTGAATTGGCATCCCAAAATACAACACTCTTGAGCCTCCCAGGGATCGTGGTAACAGGACACACCCTTTCACTCTCTCACTCGTACTTTTCCAAAAAACGATAACCAGGAAACACAAAATGTATTTAAACTATCGTGCTCTGAAATGCAGTATATACGTGCCACAACTAGAAAACAAACGTATACTAAAAATACTGGTTAATAATCCATATATCATGAAAAGCCCTGCCATTTTATAGGACAGTGTAACCTAACCCCCCTCCCTGCTAATGAAGCTAAATGATTATATATCAAATATCTCTGGGATTACTGGCAGACCCCATTCCTTAGCATTCACAGCTGGACGTTCTACATCTCAGCAGACGCAGTGCTCTTGTCTCAGGACTCTTGTTCCATGTGTGTGTTTTCGGGTCCAGTGCTCATCTATATGATAGGACATGTATGCAATTTAACAACGGCTGCCTTCTTGTGTTATGTCTAGGTGCTAGTGCCTGGCCAGAAAGAATAACAATGGACACTATTGTTTGACATTGTAGGTTGTGGCACTTGCATCACAGGTCCTTGAGACCCTCCCATATTTTTAGATATTGGTCTAGGTGCATTTTGTATTTGTGCTCTGTGACTGATTAAATTCCCCAGTCTGATTTTGATTTGCAGAATTAAGACAACATTCATGCTTCCAGTGCCCCACTCTATTGTAATAGTGACATGGGCTGGTCTTCTTTAAAGTAGCAACATTAACTCCAGTCTTTGGATCTATTGGAACACCCTCGCCTCTTCCTTGTCCCCGTGATCCTCCATATTGTTGCACTTTAACTCCTGCTTGGTATGTCCCTGACAGTGGGGCGGCATTCCTTAAATAGGGTGAACCTGACCTTCTCTCTGATCAGCCTTCATCTGCACCAGTCTCAGGTTTGCCTTCATCCTTTTGTGTCTCATCTCAATCTCATTGCTGCAATCGACAGATTTATTCTGCCAACAAATCAAATGCTGTTGAATCATCATGCTAATTTCAGATCGCAACCCAGTTACAAATCTAGACAGAAACTGTCCTGTATCCTTGGGTTCGAGCGTATGCATGCCACTGTACTGTTTGAAAGCCTGTAACAACCTTTCATAATAGGCATGAATTGTCTCCTTAGGTTCTTGGGTCGTTCCATCAATCTTAACCAAATCAATATCCTGTCTAGCCACCTTAGCCTTTACCACATAATCACCTGGTAGTATTTCCCAATCACTATCGGTGAAGGACCATGCGCGACTGGGTCTCTCTCAGGTTCGCCTTCAGCCATTCCATGATTATTATTCATGCAGACCACAAATCACTAGGAACAACAATTTCAAAAGGCGTGTTTAGGTTGACCCACAAAACTTTCGAGTTTTTTGCAAAATGGTCAGCCTTTTGCACCATTCTACATGTTTCTCTCTCAATCTTGGAAAATAATTTGTAAATACAGAAAGATCACCTCAGTTCCAAGGTACATGTACATAACCCTCATCAGGCACTTCTCGTAGCGGATAAGCTCCAACTCCTGTACCTCTTTCCCCTAAAGAACATGGTCCTCCTGTTGCTCTCTTAGAATCCTATCTCATAGACCATTTGTCTTCCCACTTATATAATGTACTCCAAACTTGAATGCCTGCAATTCATTCCCAACTTTGAGTTTTCTGTCCGGGTGTTCTCAAATCTTCAATATCCCGGTCACTGAAAGCGAGCCTATGACTCTTCTGCAAGAACTTTATTCGTCTAAGATAAACATCATACTTTTGAGCTAGTTCATGTAATTTCTCATGAACTTGTCTCACTCTCCTGATAACATCTTTGGCCACAAACACCAGTACTCTTTTTTTTTTTTTTTTGTTTTTGTTTTTAAAAGTTATTGAACAATAATTCGATTACAAGCACGGGCCTACAACCACCAGGGCCGGCCGCTAAGTACAGAATGAAATATACATTTATCAACGCTGCAGTCGGTTCCCGGGGGTCGGCCCCGTAGTGAGTCCGGATAGTTCTAGAGGCACAGGAGACTTAGATCAAACAAACACAGAAAACTAAAAGAAAAACAAAAGGCGAGGCATAAAGACAAACGGCGCAGGTCAGGCTTCCTCCGGGGAACTCCAGGTCAGACCATTAAGCAGCACACGAAAGGAAGGAGTACCGGGAGGCTGGGGACGGGGGGGGGGGCCAAGGGAACTGAACGTCCATATGTAGTCATTCCAAAAGGTGCCCGGAACCGTCAAGGGTCAGGGGGACAGGGCGATATCGGTGTCCACCAGGGGGGGCGTACAGATACCCCCGCGATAAGCATTCCATTGCCCCCAGATTCTGCCCCATGCCCCCGGCTTACCACGGGCAACATACACAGTCTTCTCCCTGAACATACACCAGTCCATATTCTCCTTCCATACTGACACGGTGGGCGGCCGCTGGGCACCCCAAAGCTGCGCTATATCTCTCTTGGCAATCATGTTCCCCAGGGCCGCCCACCGAGTCTGAGCCGCGCTATAATCATTGGGCTCCCACACATTCAGGACACAGCGACGCACCTCCGGCAGCAGCACAACCCCAGTGACCTGTCCCATAACCGTATGTACCCGGCGCCAGTAGTCCGCCACCTCGCGGCACTCCCACAGGATATGGAGAAAGGTGGCACTGAGCCCACAACCCCGCTTACAGAGCCCATCGTCGGAATATCCCATCGAGACCAAGCGAGGACCCGTCACATACACCCGGTGAAGAATCTTAAGCTGTACCAACCGGAGACGGGCTGGAATGGCGACCTCTTTGGGGGACGACAGTGCAGACTGCCAGTCCTCGTCGTCCAATTCCACCCCATCCCCCGTCCAAGCCTCCCGAAGGCGCACCAAGAGGTCAGCCCGATGATTAATCAGTTTCTTATAAATTAAAGAAATAGTGCTGTCCGGGACATGTCCGTCAAGTATGCGGTCCTCGAGGGGCGAGGAAACCGGGATCGTGGTCCCCTCTCCAAAGACCGAGAGCAGGGCGTGTCGAACCTGGGCATAGCGGAAGAACTCCCTGTCCGTAAGCTCATATTCGGCCTGAAGAGCCGCGAAAGTCTTAACCGCGCCCTTATGCCACAGGTCTCCCACTTTGCTGATACCAATCGTGTCCCACTGGTCAAACCCCTTCGTAGTCCAGAGGCTCCCCAGGCGATCGGAGGCAAACAAAGGAGTAGCACATGTCAGTCGCTCACCCCAGCCCGTGGCCGCAGTGGCGGCCCTCCAGGTCCGCACAGCGATCTTAGTAGGACCCGTAAGGGTCCGGCCAGCCGAGCGGGAGTACAGCGCCCTGTTATAGTCCCCGCCGGGAAGCAGGAACTTGTCCATCTCATACGCCGGGTTCAGGCCAGGCGCATACGTGGCATGGTTGATGGCCGAAAGCTGCGCGGCCCAATAATACCTGCGAATGTCGGGAAGCGCGATGCCCCCGTCATACCAGGGGAGAGTAAGCTTAGCAAGAGCAATACGCGCCCGCCCGTCCCACACCAGTCTCCTCTGCAGGCTCTCTACCTCCCGAAAGTAGGCCACTGGGATGACGTCGAAGGAATTCTGGAGTGCATAGAGGAACCTGGGAAGGGACATCATTTTGAACAGCGCGGCCCGACCCAGCGGGGACAGGGGCAGCCTGCACCACCGGGCCGTATCCTCTCGCAATCGCCGAAGCGGACGCAGGAGATTCAGCTCATAGCGAGCCACCGGGTCCAGCGAAACGTATATCCCCAGGTACTTAAAGCCGCTCAGTGATACCTGGATCGGAAGCCGAGGCGGTAGGAGTGGAGGACCACCGGAGATCGGATAGACGCAGGATTTAGACCAATTGATCGTGAGACCCGAATTACTCCCAAAGGAAGTCAGAACGTCAAAGAGGACGTTGAGCGACTGCCGCGGTGAGGTGAGATATAGGAGAATATCGTCCGCATACAGCGAAACCCGATCTTCAAAGCCCGGGGCCCACCGGATCCCTCGAAGCGAGGGCTCCCAGCGGAGCCAAGCCGCGAGTGGCTCCAGGGCGAGAGCGAAGAGCAGAGGGGACAACGGGCATCCCTGCCTCGTGCCCCTGCCGAGGGCAAAGGGCCGAGAGACCCGCCCGTTCACCACCACCTGAGCCATGGGTCCCGTGTACAGAAGCTTCACCCAGCCAATAAATCCTTCCCCAAAGCCAAATTTAGCCAAGACAGCCCAGAGGAATGGCCACTCGATGGTGTCAAAAGCCATCGTGGCATCCAAAGAGACCAGCACGGCCGGTTCGGAGAGGAGCTCCGCCCTGGCAAGGGCGCCATGAAGACGCCGCAAGTTAAGAGCGGTGTTACGATGCGGGATGAATCCGCATTGGTCCGGATGAATCAGATCGCACACGACGCTCAACAGACGATTGGCAAGGACTTTCGCCAGGATCTTAGGCTCCGCATTTAGCAGTGAAATAGGCCGGTAAGAAGTACAGCGATCTCGCGGCTTGTCCTCCTTGGGGATAACGACTATCGTGGCCAAACGCTGATCGGCCGGGAGGGAACCCGCCGCCAGAGACTCACGGAACATGCGACTGAGGAAGGGCGCAAGCTTGTCAGGGCGCAGTTTATATAGCTCAATGGGCAGACCGTTGGGACCCATAGCCTTGCCCGAGCGAAGGGAGCGGATCGCGGTCGCTATTTCATCCACCGACAAGGGGGCCTCCAGCCGCTCACGGTCCTCAACGGACAGGCAGGGCAAGGCGATATCCCTCAGTAGAAGGCGAGAGTCGTCCTCATCCCTGTCAGTCACTGGGGAGTACACAGCCCGGAGGTGGTCAGCAAAACATTCCACAATCTCGTCAGGCTCCGTCACACACACACCATCCGCAGCACGCAACTCCGGGACCACACGATTCACTCTCTCCTTCCTGTCCAGCCACGCGATCAACTTTCCCGCCTTGTCCCCGGCATCGTACAGTCGACCCTGCTGCTCCCTATACATAGTTTTGGCCGCGTCAGTGACCAGGGACCTATATTCAAACTGTTTCAAGCTGAGGGCATGGAGCCCGTCCGGAGTAACATTCGCCTCCAAGGCCGACTCCAGCCCCAAGATGTCAGTCTCCAGCCTCACCACTGCCTCACTCTTGACCCTCTTAGCCACCACTATCTGGGAAAGGGCGTGTCCGCGGATCACGGTTTTAAAGGCTTCCCACAGGGACATTGCAGAAGACACCGACCCCTCGTTATCCAGGAAGTATTGGTCCATAGCCTTAACCAGGCTGTCACGAGTCGTAGGGTCTCGCAGGTACCATGGGTTAATGGGAGCGATCCGCCCTGCAGACCGCGGCCCGGTGTCAAAAACAAGCCACAGCGGAGAATGGTCGGAGATACCCCGCGCCAGGTGCCTGACCTCTCGAATCCGACCAGTCTGCGCCGCGGGCATAAGGAAGTAGTCTAACCTAGAGAGACTCCCATGCGCCCCCGAGTGAAAGGTGAATTGACATTGGGTCGGATGCATTAATCTCCAACTATCCACCAGGCCGAAGGTCTCCAGCATCCCACCCAGCCATGCCTGGGCAGCGGGGAGGGTCCTTGGTGGGTGACGATCCAGTTCACCCGAAACCACAGAATTAAAGTCCCCGCCCATGAGCAGGAGGCCGTCCGGAAGGTCCAGCAGCATTCGACCCAGGTCAGTGAAGGTGGAGTTCTGGAGGCCCGGGGGGACGTAAACTGAAACCAGGGCAAGGGGCTGCCCCTCCCACTTCCCAATCAAACACACATAGCGCCCTCTGTCATCCGAGACTATCTTAGTGATCTCCACCGGAAGTGAGGTTCGCAGCAGAATGCCCACCCCCCTGGAACCAGTTGTGAAACCAGAATGGGCCACGAGGCGGTATCCCCCCCTGTTCATTGCATGACAAACATTGCCAACAAGATGCGTCTCCTGGAGAAACACCACATCAGGAGTCAAACGACGCAAATATTGCAGTACTACACCCCGCTTGATACGGTCCCCCAACCCATTGACGTTCCATGACATAAGCCTCAACCCGTCCCCCCCCATCCCCCCCAATAGAACAAGGGCCCCCCCGCCTGCCGCACCGTTCCCAAATGTGGACAAAAATCAGTACCTCGCCCTGTAAACAAAAAACACACAGCAAAACAAACCCTCCTCCCCCCCAACCCCACCCCAGGACCAACTCCCCCCACCCTGCACCCCTGCGGGCCAAAAAACCCCCCCAACTTGCAGTGTGCCTGTCGCCCCACTAACCCCATTCTACGAAAAGAACCCAGAGGAGGTAAGGGACCCGTCCCCGCCCGCCCCCCTCACTGGTCCTGGTAAAACACAATATGCAAATGAAATAAGACCCGACTGTACAGTGCATAAAGGCAAAATCAAGGACCAAAAGTCATTCTAAAGGGGACCCATCACCTGCGGTGCCCGCAGCGGGTCCGGGACGGCCACCTCCGTCCGGCAGAGAGTCCAGCCAGTCACTTGCAGCCACAGGAGAGTCAAAAAAGGCTGTCCGATCCCCATGTTCCACTCGGAGTTTTGCAGGGTAGAGCATCGAATACTTTAGGCCCAGCTCACGAAGACGACGCTTCACCCCTTGGAATCCCATCCGTTGTTTCTGGACCAGTTGCGTGAAGTCCGGGTAAAAATTGATGGTCGAGTTCTCATGACGAACCGGGCCGTGGGTCCGTGAGGCCTGCAGAATAGCGTCGCGGTCCCTGTAATAGAACAGTTTGGCCACGATAGGCCTCGGGGGGGCCCCCGGCCGTGGCCGACCGCCCGGAACTCGATGGGCCCGCTCCACGGCAAAGAACTTACTTAGGCCAGCCGAGGACAACTGTTTCAGGATAAGTTCCTCGACCACGAGGTCAACCGGGCGGCCGTCAGAGGACTCCGGTACACCTATGACGCGGATGTTGTTGCGTCGGGCCCGTCCCTCGAAGTCCTCAAGCCGCCGGGCCATATGGTCGTTAACCACCCTGATGTCACCAAGCGCGGCCCGCAGATCCGACACATCCGCACCGAGGGTGGAGGTCCGTGCGTCGAGGGCCTGGACCTTCTCGTTAGTTTTGGAGAGGTCGGCCCGGATCAGGGTGACATCGATCGCGACAGTGTCAATCTTACGGGCCAGGGCCTCATATTGCGTCGCGATGGTTTCCCTGATGCCATCAATGGCGCCCATAATGTCCTGCAAGGATAGTTCCGTAGTGGCGGTCGCGCCTCCTTCCGCAGTATCCGAGGGGAGGCCAGCAGCGCCAGAGGGCCCCCTGCCCTGGGTGTAGCGGTCCATGTTATTGCTCTGGACTGCCCCCCCGCGGAGGGAAGCCTTGGTCTTGCGGCCCTCGGGACCCCCTTTGCCCCCCATGTGAACACGGTCACCCGAGGGGACCTCCAATCAAGAGGTGTAAGGCACCAGCAAGAAGACCACAAAATGTCGGTATAGGGGGTCCGAGGCGATAGGCGCTCTAGCGGCAGATGAAAGAAAACCTCATACAGAGGCCCAGGAAGCACCTCTCCACCCCGAGCGCACCTCCCTGCCGGTCTCCTGAAGTGCAAAACCGAAACCAAAAGTGGTGGATCGGCAGCTGGCACCGCGCTGAAGCCGCTGTTGTTCAATTGCAGCCCGGTCCCTCGGGTCACCTTCACCCCGGTCACCTCCGTCGGGTGGGTCCCAAAAGTTCCGACGACGACAACTCAGGATTCCCAGGTCCGATTTGAGTTTTGAAAAGAGATATACGCTCAGCTGGTCTTTATCTCCCAGATTCCATAAGCCACGTCAGGATATTCTCAGGATAAATTCCGAGGAGCAGAGAGGGTCCGGGGAGCCCTGTGCTCACGCGACCATCTTGGATGCGCGCTAGGCTCCTCCCCCAACACCAGTACTCTTGATTAATAGGTATCAATTTGATTTAGATCCAAATTCCCACTTATCATTTCATCCAATTCTGTATTCAATTTGACTATGTCAATTAAATCTACCTTTACAGCTGACTTTATATTTTCTTGACTCTGCTTAGGTCTCTGACTCTTATTAACATTGCCATGTTGTTTCAGCCACGCTTCTAAATTTAAAACATGAAATATATGGTGACTCTGGGGGGGCGTGGCCTGCCGAGCTGCGAAAGAGCCGCTAGCTAGGCGAGCTCCGCCGGCCAAGAATTAATCCTGCTATTTTCCGGACTACTGGAGAGATCTTGCTACTCTAAACCATTCCCAGACACGGACCACAGATCAGGGCACCGAACGAGCCGACTCCGGTCCCTGAGTTTGTTCCCTGAACAGAGCGGTACGTCCCAGCAGGGAAGGCCTGACCACGTCCACTCAGGATTCGGGTGTGCGGCGGGCTGAGCCGTAACTAGAGTCAGTGGCGCCACAGGAGTGGTAAGCCGTGAGCTGCGCGGTCACTTGTCTGCCATCCTGGTGACCAGGAGAGGGGTGCGGTGCCCTGTTGCAGACACCGGAGGGCGCAGGAGGGTCGACTGCCATCGGAAACCGCCACAGTAGATTCTGCATTGTGGCCAATGGCAGGGACATTGCAGTTAGGCGTCTGTCGCAGGCAGAGCGGGCCCAGGGATCACACGGGTCACCAGTGGGCACTCCGCCTGGCCGCTGAGGTCCTCGGGCAGCGACTAGCCCAGTGTTCAAGGACAGCACCTGTGGAGCTGCCGCCTCGGTGAGATCAGTGGGGGTGAGGCTGCCTGGGAGTGGCGGTGCTGCGTGGGGGCCTAGTGTGCCATCTTGGTTCCCTGAGGTGCTTCGCCTCCGTGCTGTGAGGTGCGGTCCTCGCTGCGCCAGTATTTCATGTGCATTGCGTTTGCTGGCAGAGGAGTGCATCTTGAGAGGGCACATGAGAGTGGATCGCGCAATTCACCCCGGGTGTGAAGATTTGCTCGAACTTGATGCACCTGGTATGTGTGCTTAAATTCAGGATACTTCTGCTTACTGCAGCCCAGCTTGGCACGACATACGCACTGACAACGCTGCGGCTGGGGCGGCTGACCCAACCTGGATTAGACTTTGATGCATGATCGTTGTTAGCCCCCTGAGGATCCCTGAGTGCCCGTGCAGAATGCTGCCCAAAGCCCAGAGTTGGGAGTGTCGGTTGGCAGGCCGCTGGCGTGGTGCGCGGATGTCTGCGTGCGAAACTGCAAGAGCCGCGGCCCCCTGGCGGCTTTTACGAGAAAGCCCTGCGAAAGCTGCTACGACATTGGAAAACAGGCGAAGCTGACCTTCGACCAGAGGAGGACCATGAGACTAACAGAGCAAGACCTAGAAGCTGGCACAGAGAAGGCGTCAGAGCCGCAGACGAAAGATCAAGGAGAGGACCTGCGCACCCTGATGCTTCAAATGAGGTCCAGTCTTCAGAACATTGACACCAAGTTGGATGCGTTAACTTCCCAGCTCGATGCTGTTAAAACGCAGGTGGGGTCATACGCGACTAGACTCAATGTGCTCGAAAACCAGGCCTTGGACTTTCATGAGTTCCAAGTCAAAACGAAGGAACAACTCCTACATATGGACAAGGTGTTAGGCATTATCCACACCAAAAACGAAGATTTGAAAGTCTGGTCCCGCCGCAACAACCTTCGAATTACTGGCATACCAGAGACAACAGCTATCGACAAAATGGAGTCCTACGTAGTGGATCTGCTTCATGAACTCTTTGACCCTCACCTATCCGCGGTTTTCGCAGTGGAAAGAGCACACCGCACCTTGGAACCGAACCTCCGGTGGGTGCTACCCCCAGACCCATATTGGCCGGAATTCTGAACTATTAAGACCGAGATCTTATCCTGCACCTAGCCCGGGGTAAGGGGACCATCACCAATAAAGGTAACACTATTTCATTTTACCCGGATTTTACACCTGCGTTACAAGCAGCGCGGCGGGAGTTCCTACCTGCCAAGCGTATCCTTATGCAAGCCCAGGGTCCCTACTCACTTTTGTACCCTGCCAAACTGAAAGTCACTCACGATGGATCTGCAAATTTTTTCACGGATGCCAAATCGGCTCTAAAGTTTCTTAAACACATTGGTGGGAAGAGATCCAAGCAACCTCCTAAAGCTGCAGACTAAGCTGCGGACCGTTTGAGTGACAATGACTGAAAGGATCACGGCCCAGATATCTCTCTAAATAGGGCTGCTAGGCCTGGAGTTGAAGTGGGATTGTATGTGTTTGCCTAGGTGGGGAGGAGGGGTTTCTTTTTACGGTTTGGTGTGTCCTGTCTTTTCTCTGCAGAGGTTGAGCCTCACTCACACTCCCTTTTGTCTGAGCCCGGCTGCTTATAAAGTGGACTGAGATGGGGTTGGGGTTATTGCGATTCTCGTTGTCTTGGAATATGCAGCCTGAATACATTCCCGATGTGCTGTTTCTGATGTATTGTTTTTTTTTTTTACACTGTTTGTTAACTGAGTACGGCTCGCCACAGTTTTCTTGGCCACCCTGTGTTGGCAGGGTAGTGCGCCGGCGGTACTGCGCCCCCATGGGAGAGCTCCCACTTGTTGCTGCATTCAGTACGATGTTTGGGGTGGGTATTCTACAACCTGATTGGCAGGTTGGAGTGGGTGGAGGGGTGGTGTGATGTTATGTTGTTTGCCAGGTCATTGCTTTTCGTTTCCAATTCTCATCACTGTGTGCAACCACTTATGTTATCATGTTTCGCTTTCACTGGCCCTCTAAATCATATTGTGATAGATGTCCTTTGACCAGTTTAATTTTTTTAACTTGGAACGTCCGAGGGTTGAATGACGGCAGGAAATCTAGGTTAGTTCACTCCTATTTGCTTAGACATAAAATTGACATATGCATACATGTTACAGGAGACACATCTCAGTGCTCCATCTTCTCCCAGACTGAGGCACAGCAGGTGGCTCCTCCGTTTACTCCTCCATTTACTCGAATTACTCCAGGGGGATGGCCGTGCAGATTAGACGGGATCTGGATTGGAAGGAATGTGACCTACTAACTGACCCAGAGGGTAGATATGTCATAATACTGGGTACCCTGGGTGGGATTCTAATTGTATTGGTTGCGGTATATGGTCCCAATGTTGACTCCCCTGGATTTTTTCAAGATATATGGGCTAAGGTGCAGGCGACAAACTGTGACACCATTATCTGGGGTGGGACTTCACCGCCATCCTAGATGACGGCCTAGATCGGAAAGGGGTGTCTAGAACGCTACACCCGGCAGCTAATACTGCATTAAAGGCCATAATCTCCGACGGGGACCTTGTGGATATCTGGAGACGTACTCACCCGACTCTCATGGAGGGGATGTGTATCTCAGAATACCATAAAGCGTGGTCAAGGCTGGACTTCTAGTTGGTGTCCCGTGATGTGGCTGTGTGGTCCAGAGAGGTCTCGCATCTTCCTCGGTCTCTATCAGACCACGCGCCGAGTCTTATGCACCTAGAACTCCCAAACGCCGTTCCCCGGATGTTTATGTGGCGGTTAACGCAAGATGCCCTCTTAGACGAGGCATTTAAGGAATCAATAAGAGGAGCCATAAATGACTATTTTACCCTAAACACTGGATCAGTTGAGACTGTGGCTTCCTTATAGGAAGCTTTTAAGACAGTAATAAGGGGTCACTGCATAGCCCGACAAGCTGGGGTACTGAAAGCCATTCGAGGGACGCTCGCGTCTCTGGAAACTCAGATCAAAGACCTAGAAACACAGTTCTATTCTGCTGATGATCCCAAAGTACTAGCCACATTGAAGGAGAAACTGCTTGCTTTTACACTTAGTGGTATGCTTATCTACCGCCCGCCTGGGAATGACACTGTCTTCAAGGCCGCCCTTACTGACGTGGTCAGCTCTTTAGCTCCGAGATGTGCCAATTTTAACATCGTAGGTGACCTCAATATCCATTTTGATCAGAGGTCATCAGCACCTATTAATACCTTGCTAGCGGACCTTGAAGCCATGCAAATGATCCAACTAGTTACCTCCCCTACCCACATAGGAGGTCATATCCTTGACCCCTTCTTTACCACACTGGAGCGGGTTAGGGTTTCTGACCCGATGGTGGTAGGCTGGACTGACCATCTGCTGGTTAAAGTTTCATGCCCTATAGATGACCCACAATTTAAACCAGTGGATAGACTGATCCTTAAAAGAAATTGGCACAAGCTCAAACTGGAGGAGTTTTATAAGATCTTGGAGGCGCAGCCCCTGGGCAATCTGCTGAATGTGGAACAAGGATACGAGCAGTTTTGTAACTGGGTCCTAGCCTCCCTTGACTCTCTTATACCGATGCGCTGGTCGAAATGCCATGCTAAAGTTCCCAGCCCATGGTATAATGATACTCTTGCCGAGCTTAAGAGAACGTGCCGGCAAGCTGAGAGGGCGTGGCGGAAATCCTTTGATCCCACTCTGAAATCTTCGTATTTTGCCCAGCTTAAGATCTATCACAGGGCAATCTGTCAAACTCGGGCCGAATACTATGCTTTCGAGTTTCAGAATAGCCCCAACCCGTCTAAATTAATTTTTAAGGTTCTTAAAGACCTGATGGGGAAACGGGCCACCTCGGTGGAAATCTGCACGGACTCTCACTGTGAAAGTTTGGCATCCTTTTTCGTGGAGAAAGTGCAGGCGATCTACCGAGGATTTACGCCATCTGTGCCCGGTGCTGAGCAAACTGGTGTGATAGCTATGGCTCACGAAACCCTGTCCTCCCTGCCAGTAATGTCTGACGAGGTTTTCGATACTCTGAGCCTCAAAATTAAATCTGGTTCTCCATTAGATCCGCTGAAGCCAGAGCTATTCAGACTTCTTTCTCCCTTATGTCGTGAGCCTTTACTGGATTTGATCAATCTATCGCTCACATCGGGCGTGGTCCCGTCTTACTGGAAGCAGGCAGTGGTCAGCCCTATCTTAAAGAAGCCTAACCTTGACCCACTATTGCCAGAAAACTATCGTCCCATCTCCCTCCTGCCCTGGACCGCCAAGGTTACTGAGGCACACGTGAACTCCATCTTGTCTGCCCACCTTTCTCGTAATAACATTCTTGACCAGAGCCAGAATGGTTTTCGTGCACAACACAGCACCGAAACTGCACTGCTCTTTATGACCGAGCACTTGCGAACGGTGCTGGATGCTGGGCAGACAGCGGCGCTCCTCCTGTTAGATCTGAGCGCCGCGTTTGACACGGTGTCTCACGACATCCTGATCCGGTGCTTGGAGGGAGTGGGAATTGAGGGGACTGCTCTCCAATGGTTTCGCTCTTTCCTTTCGGACCGGTTTTTTAAAGTGGCTATTCCACCTTGTCAGTCCTCTTTCCATCCACTGGGGCTGGGGGTTCCGCAGGGCTCTGCGTTGAGCCCCACTCTATTTAATCTATATGTGAAACCGCTGGCTGCAGTCGTCAGACAATGTGGCCTTACTATGACATCGTATGCTGACGACACGCAGCTGGCGGTGACACTCAGCGGTGCCCCCGAGGTGAACGCTCCCAGATTTCGTGCAGGACTCATAGCCGTGGCAAATTGGATGCGTACTAACTGTTTGCAGTTAAATGCCAAAAAGACCGAGGTCCTGATTTTAGGAAAGCAGGCGGAGCTTTGGGGAGACCAGTGGTGGCCTCCAGAATTGGGGGTGACTCCCATCCCAGCTGCCGAAGTTAAGAACTTGGGGGTTTGGCTGGATCCTACACTCTCTTTTACCAGCCACACGAAGAAGGTTGCAGCTACCTGTTATGGTATTCTGCGAGGGCTGAGACCGGTCCTCAAATTCTTCGACCCCCCTACTCGGCAACTGGTGGTCCAAGCCTCCATTCTTTCTCGGCTGGACTATGGGAGTGCGCTGCTGCTCGGAGTGAATCAGGCGGAGGCTACTAGATTGCAAAGGGTGCAGAATGCCGCGGCGCGTGCCATCGTTGGCCTCCCTAGACAGTGCTCTGTCTCTGCAGTTTTGACCTCTCTTCACTGGCTGCCGGTTAGACAGAGAATTCAATTTAAGGCTCTTTGCCTGACATTTAAAATCTTAAAGCTTTCCTCTCCTCCAGCCCTCGCTAAGCTTGTCTCCTCCTAGGTTCCTACGCGGTCTCTTAGATTGGAATCTCTCCATCTGGCGGTCAATACACGGTTAAGACTGAGTAGGATGGGAGGTCGCTCTTTTCGAGTATTAGCAGCAGGATTATGGAATTCTCTCCCTGTCCATATTCGAGCCCTGAATAGCCTTACTTCCTTTAGGCGCGCCATAAAAACTTTTTTGTTTCCAACCGCTGACTGATTCCCTCCTTTTCCCTTATTAGCATCGATCTGTTGTGTTGTGGTACCTGATCAGGCGCCGGGACGCCCCTTGGCTGGGGCAGCTGCGCGCCTTATAAAAACGATTAACATAACATAACATTTTGAATAAGAGGCAAACCGTGAAGTAAAATTTATGGGTAAACATGCCAGGAGATACGGGAGGGGGATCAGCCGGGGAGAACTTTGGTGGCGATGATTTGCCCCCCACGGTCCACGGCCTATGTAACTGAGTTGAAAGGTGCACACCAGTCTATAATTAGAGGCCAGAGAGATATCCTAGACGAGTTCTCCCTTTTTTATTCTGACCTATACACCACTACACAGGGATCTAGCCAAGAGGGACTGTTGCCATTTCTCGATTCCCTGGAGCTGCTCTGGCTGGGTCCAAGGCTTAGGGAGTATCTGGACTTCTCCTTCACGGTGGAGGACGTAGCTCAGGTCATCAAGAGCTTACCGTTGGACAAGGCCCCTGGATCTGATGGTCTAACTACCTCTTTTTCTAAAACGTATGTTGACGAGCTGGTGCCGCATTTATTAGAACTTTATGAAGAGGCTTGGGAGTCAGGTATTCTACCGCCATCAGTGCGTGAGGTGATGATACACACCCTGTTAAAACCTGGAAAGCCGGAAACTGAATTAGACTCCTATAGACAGCTGTCATTAATAAACGTGGATGCGAAAATATTGGCAAAGCTGATTGTAAATCGGCTGCAGCCCTTACTTCTGCTGATCGCTCTCCCAGACCAATCGGGGTTTATTCCCTGTAGATCTACTTCTCACAGTCTGAGAACTCTATTCTCAGTACTGCATTATTTACACCCCGAAGTGCAAGCTGGCGCTGTATTTCTAGACGCAACAAATGCGTTTGACACTTTGGAATGGCAGTATCTGTTTGCCATCCTGGGTCAAATGGGATTTAGCCCGCTGTTTATTAATCTTATTCATCTGCTATATACTCAGCCGACGGCTTGAGTTAGGGTTAATGGACTTATATCAACGCCATTTGGTATCTCGCGAGGTACGAGGCAAGGGTGCCCACTATCCCCTCTACTGTTCGCAATAGCGATGGAACCGCGTGCAGCACGCATCCAGCAAAATCACAAAGCCAAGGGGATCGGGTTTAATGCTCGAAGTCTTTTCATTTCACGGAATGCTGACGACGTCACCTTATACGTGACGGACCTGGCGTTGAACCTCGATCCGCTACTGAGGGAATTTATTAGATTTAGCGGTCTTTCTGGTATTTCAATTAATTGGGCCAAATCGGGTTTTTTGTCCTTAACGGATGCCACCACCCAAGCCCCATTTGAGTTTCCTCTTCAGTGGGTAAACGAACCTGTGAAGTATTTTGGTATATGGCTCAGTAGAAAACTGCAAGACATATGGAACACGAACTGCGGGCGCACCATAACATGGCTGGAAGGGAAAGTCGTTCCATGGGCTAAACTTCCGCTATCTCTGGCCGGAAAGATAGCATTAGTCAAGATGGTGGTTCTGCCTAAATTATTATACCTTTTTGTCAACATCCGTCTCCCCCTTACGCGCTTGGGTCCCTGTTGATCTCCTTGGTCTGGGTGGGGGGACAGGCGAGGATCTCGTAGGATCTTTTGACGGGCCCTCTGCGACAGGGTGGATTGGGGACTCCGTATATGCAATTATACGCATGGAGTGCTCAAGCTCAATTTTTACACCACTGGGTACATCTGACCCCTTTTCAACCTCATTTGGCTGTGGAGACGGGTGCTGCGGCACCTGTCCTCTTGCAGGTCGCTCTCTTTCAGGCCCATAGGCATCCTAGAGATGACAGAGACACAGTGGATACTTTACGATGGGCATGGCACGCATTGCGTCAGAGAGCTGGCAATAGCATTCCTTATGCCCAGTCCATACCCCTAGCGCATAATCCTATGCTGTTCACCACAGGTGAGAGTATTAGCAAAGATTTAGCACATCAAATGTGCCTCCATACTTTCGCGGACCTCTATCCAGAGGGGGAGTTTCAGCCGCCTCCGGCCTCCATGGAGGGTCAGCCAGTGTCTTTTTCTGAACTATTTGTACACTATAAACTTAGAGCTGCGTGCCGTTCTCTACATGCTACTATCCCAAATGCCCCGCCTACCCTGACTGCATTAGAGAACGTGCTTAAAACAGACTCACCCCACAGACTCATTACCCGGATATATAATCACATGCAAACGTCGGCCCCTTTGACACAGCCACGGGCGCTTCAGGCATGGAATGTAGAACTTCAACCCCCACACACGGAAGAACAATGGGCTTATTGTTGATGTCAACTCACTGCATTATCCCCAAACTATAAACTCCGACTAATTCACTTCAGGTTCTTACACAGATTTTATAGGACACCCTCTAGTTTGCATCACATGGGCCTGAGAGAGGATGTAAGCTGCTGGAGATGCGGCACAGTTCCCGCTGTTTTTTTACACATAGCATGGAGCAGCCAGAGACTAGCAACATACTGGTCCACTGTCTTTACAGTGATACACCAGATAAGCGGGGATCCTGACTCTATAATGGGATTGTTGGGCTATGTAAAGGACACACCTGTCAAGGTCCGCAAGCTGCATGCCCTTTTACTTTTATTTTCTAAACCCCAGGTTGCCATGCACTGGGGACGTAAGGGGGTTCCATCTAAAATGGATTGGATTAGGGACGTCACCTTTGGCCAATCACAACTTACCACCTTTTGGGAATTGATGCCCTCTGCATTCAGGCCCAGGGACATTTGGGAACCTTTTGTTGTGTGGGCCCGAGAAACCAGGAAGCACCTGGAGATACGATGACATAACCTGGGTCATTATGAGCCAGTGCGGGACAACTGGGGGAGGTCGGGAATAGGGTGTTGAATGTCTCTTGGGGAGAACTATAACGGTGTTTGTTGCTGTGTCTAATAACTTGTGAACCCTGGAAGTTGCTCCTGGGACTATCTCTACAATGGTCTTTTGTAAGTTGTCAGCTGATATTCTTCTTTATGGTGGGATGTATTTTTTCCGTGTCAGGTCTGAAGCAGTGGAGCGAACATGTATGCACGTATGTTCGTAATTATATGTTGGTTGTATATCGCGGTGATTATATATCAAATAGCAACTGGCTTGCTGTTTATACTGTTGTAGCATTGTTTTAAAATGCCAATAAACACAAATAAAATATATATATATATGGCAACTCTCAGGTGTCTTCTGCATAAGAGCAATTTCTCGAGGCATCCTGTTACACACTCTAGGAAGTGTTTCCAATATAGGCAAATCCATACCTGCCAATCCAGGAAAAGACCTTTTGGGTCTGTTGAAGATTGCATTCATCTCTTAGCATGAGCTGAAAGCCATTTTGTACTTGGCAGCCATTTTAGTTAGCTATGTGCTGGACATTTGCTGTTTCCCTCTCCCAGAGTCTTGCACATGCGCAGATGTGCTTAGCTAGTAGAGTGCACCTGTTCCTAGTATAGAACTGTCAGGCTGTTCTAACTGATGTCAGCAACTTATTACTCCTCCTACTTGTTGACTGTGCAGTTTCTGTATGACCATCTATGTGCATAACTCTTCTCATGTGTACTTGTACCGCCTTTTTCAGCCCCTGTGTGGGTATAAAAGGACCATGCTTCTTCTGTTCAGTGTGCTACTTCACTCAACACCAAAGGGTGCTGTGTGAATGTAGTTCCACCTCATGAGGTTTATTAAACTTTGTATTTTCTATTCCAGTTTTTGTTCCAACTTCTTCCTATTGGTCTGAGGACTCTGTGCAGAGAAGGGCGAACCCCTTGCACTGGTAGGCCTAGCTGAGGTCACAATCAACAAATTGGCGCCCAACTACTGGGGCTCATCGGTGACTCGGATGCCCAAAGGATTGGTCGCGACGAAGGATTGGAATCTCGCTCTGGACGCGATCGCTGCCCGATGAGACCCGAGTCTTGGCAACCACGGCGTTTTTCCTTTCTTTCTGATCTGACCATCCAGGTGGTGCCGGTCCTCGACTGAGATCTCTTCTGTTGATTCGCCGTGCAGTGATCATTTGGTCGATTTTAGAACTTGGCAGTTGGAACCTGGACACCAAGTCATTGGTAAGTGTCCTTCTGTGGCGCTTGCTGTTGGTTTTGATGCCTAGGATTGGTAAGGTAGTTTAGTAACACTTACCGTGGCTTTTGGATTTTGGAATTGGTGTTGGCCAACTTGGTTTGTTATGAGATTTATATATGGATTGCAATTTATATAGGCAGGTAATGAGGAGAATTTTCTCTATCTGAATTGATTTGAACGGCACATCGTACTAAAGGTACCTTAAGTGCTACTTTCATTATAATACTGCATATTCTGCACTATTTTTGGCATGCCTGTTTTTAGCACACTTCACAGGATGTGTTGCTTTTGTAGTGGTACCAATTTGAGACTAGATGAAGCACAACCGGCCCCCCGGAGGGGACGCCTAATAGGGATATGTATATTAAGTATGGTCTTTCTTCTATAATGTACAGCGCATTATGGAATAAATACTCGTAAGGATCCTGAGTTGCGTTGGCCTATGTATGGGTCATTTGATTTACGAAAGATTGAGTATGTGGAACAATGTATGTTTAAGCGAAAGACTAGGCAAGAGATGTTTGATTGTGTACGAATGTGGGAGAAAGAAGTGCGTGAACGAATGAAGCGTGAGCAAGCCTTGATTGAAAAAGAACAGCGAAAGAACATTTATGTGAAAGCATTAGAGCAGAAGAACAAAGCAGTTAATTGTAAGCAAATGCGTGATGGTCTTTTTGTTTTCCCCCAGGTGAATTTATGAATGTGTTGCTTTCTTGGATGTACCATTTTAAACTTGTATATAATTAGCCGGCTCCCCTAGAGGGGATACTTAACTAGGTTTAGGTATAAAAAAGTATTTCTTCTTTGGTGACTAGTACCCCGAGGAACTAAATATGTACATAGAAAGGATCCTGGTCTGTGCACTTAGTAACATTCCTAAGTGGTGATATGTAGAGCGTTTTTTTTCATGGTGTTCTGCCAGCCAAATCTAGTGAATATGACTTACAACTAGTATTTACAAATGGTTTGCTTTAAGTACAGTCCGTGGGCTGTCTTTTGTTTCTGTCCTAAGTGTTGATCTGTGGGTTAAATGTGTGTTTAAATGTCTGTGGTTTGTCATTAGTGGTACTTGTAAGTAGCGATTGCGCTCTTGGTGCAAGAATGGCTAGCCTTAAGTGCCCTGTATTATGTGTATGACACCGTTTTGAAAATGTCTGGAATGAGCTCAATGTTTTTTTTTGTCATCATTCTGTTATGCCAAATATCATTAAAATAAAATACATTTTAAAAGAATCCAGCAATGAATTATATAATATATGCTAAATAGCTGCACGCTATCATTAAATTGACAGAGTAAGACACTATACATGTGTGCAAATTGCCACAATGTTAAAGATAAAATTAGAATCCACATTTAATAGGAATAAAAAAAGCTTCAAAAAACGAAATTGTGTGTTTTGCAATAGATAAAATTAGGATACAAAATGTCACAGCATTTATCCTTCTGTATTAGGTATTAACAGGCATTCACATTATCTGAGTGAGTTGGGTGTTGCAGACCTGAATACATTACAGAACGACAGATTTGTGGAAAGGCTGACTTGCAAGGCTTGTGAATTCGACGCCTTTACGTGTCAAGCAGCTGTGTCAGCACGTGGGTATTTCTGGCCCCGGCCACAGAAAACAGCTGACGTCACTACCCCTTAAGTCAGTGCAAGCACGGTGTAAAATCCTGCATTTCAGACTGCTGTTTTAAAAGTTAGAAATATAGTTTCATTATTTTTGATAAACAGAGGACAGATTGACAGTAGGGATTTCTTTTCTTAATGCCTTTTTAAATAAGGATAAGAGTGGTTTTTGATGTAAAATAATAATGACTGTCCTTTAAAAGTGGCGCAGACTTTCAAATTAGGTTTCTGTTCTTAGGGCTATGAATGAATGCGTTTAAATATGATAGGCAAGGGATGCAGCTTGCTTTTCATATGTGGACTCATCAAAATGATTGGATTTATTAAAAAAAAAGAAATTATTTTGATTATATAAAAAATGTTATTTAAAATAGGTACATTAAATTCGTTTTTTAATATTTATAATGCCTAATAATGATGCTGTGACCTCCTAGCATCCAAATTGAATTTAAGCCATGCTATACAGCAATAGGGGGTCACTTACATGTGAAATGTCACTTTACCCAGGCGTACAAAACTCATTTTTATAAGGGTATACATTATACATTTCTGATGCCACATCTCTGGGATATGTAGGGGACATTCTGGGGATGACTATTATGCAAAAACATTGTAGGATATTCATTTTTAAGTGCCCCAAACATCAAAGTCGAAATTGAGTACAATTCACTATTTAAATGAGGTTATTCCAATCAGAGCAGCTTTTAAAATGCCTTAGGCTCCAGTAAATGCACATATGTAAGTATAGAATGAATAGCTGATATCTATACTGCTAGACAAGCACTCAGCACACTGCTTACAAATATAAATATGTACAAAAAAAACTGGCAGAAGTTATTAAGCTTACCTCTGAATTGCTGGTAGACAGGAATGGAGTGGGTTGCTGTTGCGCTCTCAGTCTCCAGGGTCACTTTGAATTTGTAAAACTGCATGAAAACCTTGCACTCAAGATGGAACAGCTGCGAATAGGTTAAAGGTCGAAGTTCTACATTTAGAAGCAGGGCTCAGCGCAACATTTGCTTTGACATTTCGACATTTGAAAGACGAAATGGCAGGGCAGGGACAGAAAGAGGTTTTGCTTGCTTTTTTTTGCAAAAGCAAGTATTTGTTCACTCATATGAACAGATTGAATAATAATGGTATATGTCAGCTCTTATTAAGACAATGGCTCTGCCATACATGTAGCACTAATGCTTTTAGGGCTGAATTAAGGAAGCAATGGGATTTAGTTTGAATTCATGTGCCCTCGTGTCACACTTGTACATTTGCCAAAGGAATATGTTCTTTAGCTAGCTCAATGTGCTATTTAGCTCCTCAGAGTTTGTTTATGCCCAGTTGCTACAAATTGGGGTTGATAGTGTTGACAGAATGAAACCTGTTACAGGTTTCCTACTGTCAAAAATAGGGGGAGGAGGCTAGCTCCTCTACAAATTAAGGGTAGGCACATTTATGTGTTCTCTCTCTTTTTCTCAATTTCTTTTGAGCCTGTCTAAACTGTCTGTGAAATAGCCATGAGACATTTAATTGGCTATTCAGTAATATTGTTTCAAACATTATTAGCATTAATAAAATGAATAAATAAATTTGCTATGTTACTGCCCATCCTGTCTGATGAAATTATGAAAGGATGAGTAGTCTAGATTGTGGTTTCCTTATTTGATCTTTAAGGGGAACTATCTGTGGGTAGTTTTTGTTCTAAAATTCTCAGGTGATAACACCACTATTGTTTGTTATTCTCATGCTACATACAGTTTTGCAAAGGCATTGCTAGTTTTTATTAGCTAGTCTGTGTAAATAAACTGACAGTCCTTACTAGAGCTGATGTTGCATAGTTTGGATTGTGAAAAATAGAATGCAGAGAAGATGCCCATGTGATCCTTAGCAAACATTTTTTAGGAAAATATTGTTTTATAGGAGTCTGTTTGTCACAAGATGTTCTGCTGGAGAAAATGTACCCATTATGTTGAAGTTTTTTAGTTCTTTATGTAATAGGAATCCCTGTTAAATTAGCATGTTTAAGATTTTCCTGTTGCTCCTATAACATGAGAGCATGGTCCTAAGCATACAATGTAGGTGCTTTTATTAAGAGAAATCATTTTAGAAGTGTCTGCAGTCCTGTACAAGTAATGCAAAGTCTATGAGTAAAAGTGTGGAACATTTCCTTTTTTCTTGAGGGTCTTTAGATGATTAAGATAGGAATATACAGATGTAAGGATTTGGAGTATGTCTGTATTGTTTTTCTCTTTTCCTCAGAATTTAGTAAATGAACACAGACTTCCTTGGCTGCTTGGGATTGGGTGACGTATTACTCTTGTCAGTTCACCAAAGAGTTCCTTTTATACTTGCCAATAGGTCCAGGCTGTTGTTTCTTTTACTCTCACATAGATGAAAGTGGTTCTTGGGTGCCTTGCTCTTATATGGGGCGTCTCTAGACTAGGAAGTATTCTGAGACTATCCTCTCTGTTGATAGATTATTTCTGTGCCTTGTCTAAAGACCTTTTGTTCTGTCCACCAATAGATATTTGCTGCCTTACAACCATTGCCAGAGGGGCGCGGACATCAGATCCAGCTTGGAGAGTCAGCACCAGTCCAGCTTGAAGTCAAAGTGAAGGTAACCAGCACAGGCATTGCTGGCAACCAGGACCTCAGTGAAGGTAAAAGGCCGGAAGCACTGAGATATGAAGTGTGCACCCCTGCCACTGTCTTGGGCGAAAGACGGGGTCACAAATCAGAAAGGAGAAATCGTGGATCAAGTTTTTGATGCCCAGCTGAGAGTCATAGACCGACCAGGAAGGCGAGAACGTTTTTGCTTGAGGTAACCCCCTTTGAAACAAGGGTTGCTTCAGAGATCCTAGCATCAGGCCTCTGAATCCTGGTCCCAAAGTGGCTGTAAAGTTTTCACCTTTGTTGGTCAAGAGATACCTGGGCACACTGAATGCAATCTATGGCCCCAACGAAAGAGCAGTGTGCCAGCAGAGCAATACAGGAGTTAGGGAAGGACTTGAGTTCAGGGTACAGGTGCTGTGTCTCTGGTGCCTGTTAGATTGAAATGAAGAAAACTGGTGCACTGCCTGAGACACTGGACAGGATCGCTGAGAGCATTTGCTCTGCTGGGTGATTGCCCTATCCTGAAAGAAGAAACTTTTCCCTTGAAACTGGGCCGTGATTCCTGAGTTGCGAGTTGTGCAGCTCCACCGTGGGAACAACAAGAGCCTGCCTGTGAGGCTCAAACGGACACAGGGAGAAGACCCCTCTGGTTGGTTGTACAGCGGCTTTAATTTCCCAAGGACTTCCTTTTCTTTTTTGTTGAAAATGTACCCCATTGGTCGTCCCATTTTTGAGGAGGAGCAGCCCTTTGCAGCTCTTCGTCCTAATTCTCATGGTCCTGTGTGGTCCTCCTGGTCCTCTGGATCCAGGATCATTTTTGTAATAATATGTCTGACTGCTTTCATAATTGTATTAGGAATAATGTTTATTCTGCGAGAGAAAAGTTAATCTGAGCAATTGACAAATGTTACTTTACCCTTTTCTTGATTGATACTCTAGCCCTCATAAAGGAAACACCGGAAAAGTCTAGTGAAAATGTTTTTATTAGATATGTGCTGTTGGCTATTCTGAAGTTGAAATTGATGGTCACTGAAATGCATAGGAGTCTTGAAAATGTTTTTACTGGATGGTTCTAGGATTTGCTTAGGACTAGAAAGCTAATAGTTCTGTTTCTGATAATAGTAATTACTCTCTCCTGCTATCTGTATGACCCAATGCTCTGTTCCCTTTGTACTCCTGCTTATACCTTATACATACCAGCTTAACAATATTTAGAATGAGAAATGCCCACCAAGCAATGAATTAGGATATTGATAAATTGTTGAAAAAAAATTAATATGCATATTTCCTACTGGATTATGGGAATGTCTTTAGCTCATGCTAAAAGGACCATCTGTTGAAGATTGCATTAATCTCTTAGCATGAGCTGAAAGCCATTTTGTACTTGGCAGCCATTTTAGTTAGCTATGTGCTGGACATTTGCTGTTTCCCTCTCCCAGAGTCTTGCACATGCGCAGATGTGCTTAGCTAGTAGAGTGCACCTGTTCCTAGTATAGAACTGTCAGGCTGTTCTAACTGATGTCAGCAACTTATTACTCCTCCTACTTGTTGACTGTGCAGTTTCTGTATGACCATCTATGTGCATAACTCTTCTCATGTGTACTTGTACCGCCTTTTTCAGCCCCTGTGTGGGTATAAAAGGACCATGCTTCTTCTGTTCAGTGTGCTACTTCACTCAACACCGAAGGGTGCTGTGTGAATGTAGTTCCACCTCATGAGGTTTATTAAACTTTGTATTTTCTATTCCAGTTTCTGTGCCAACTTCTTCCTATTGGTCTGAGGACTCTGTGCAGAGAAGGGCGAAACCCTTGCACTGGTAGGCCTAGCTGAGGTCACCATCAACAGGTCCTAAACCAGTCTGGACTACAGAAGGATGGGCGTTCGCTGCAAAAGGGGTACTTACATTCATCGGAGTTATTGGATTAAATCTCGTTTTAGGACTCTCTGTTCTTTCCTGTGGTGTCAATCCCTCTTTAGCTGCGGATGTTCTCTGAATTTCATTCCAAGCAAGATTTGGATCATAGATGGGAACAATGTGACCAATGGTGACTGGTACTGTAAGAGCATTTCGAATCTTTGATGCAGAACTAGGATTGCAATGCACACATTCTCATATCCTCCCTCTCTCTAGTTTGGACATCCCCTGAGTTGATATAAACCCCCACAACACCAGGGACGGGAGCCAGTGGTGCCAAAGCATTTCCAGTATTACTGGTAACATCTGGACTTCCCCCACTTCTGGGGTATAACTGGCTATATGGAGGTGGACATTCTGCCAACAATCCATCCATCAAGCTATCACTAGTATCACTATCGCTGTCTTCATGCCATTCTCCCTTTCTGTCTTTTCCGCATCTCCTTCTCTCTTTCCCCATATCAACTCCATCAGTCACCAATGCAGGGTATAATCTCACTCCCTCAATCATATATACTCTCCATCTCTTTTGTTGTTCATCCCATCTCGCATCCACAAATGTACACATATCATTTATCATTCTCCATGTGCATTGATCTCTCATTTTTAGGTCTCGCTGAGTCAGCGCGCATGCGCTGCTCGGAGAGACATTTAGTAGTTGAGTTTTCAAAGTGCTGCTGGCTGGCTTAGTGCTTGCGTTCACGCGAGCGTGCACGCGCGAACTGCCAGCCTTCAGAGCCATCCGTCTTTCCTCTCGCTTGCTCTCTGCCTCCGCCACTCCCCCGCCTTCGCGCTTACAAGCGTTCGGGATTCTCCCACTATTTTATCTTTATACACGCTGACAAGAAGTATTTGCAAAGCCAATAGATCTGGGTTTCATTTACTAACGCATGTAAATATAGGCATTTTGGACTAAAAAATAGGGACCAGACATAGAAGGTACAAAAAAGGAAGACTGCACATGGTGTGTGAACATGTGCAAAACATATATTGACCAGCAGAAAAGCTCAATGCGAAATTGCAAACCAGTAAACCACCAGTTCTAAGCGCTATATAAATAACTCCGGCAGTAGTAAACCACACTCAGCTTTTAATGTTTTTTTTTTACCCGTGCACTCTTAAAACGCTAGTCCAGTAGGCCTAATTAACATACCTAAGAGTCAATGGCTACCGAGAGCGGGCCTCTGTTACTTGCAGAGCACAAACTGCAGGCAAGATTGCTAGCATATCCCGAGGTCCTCGAAACAGCTGGTGCGCCTCCATAAAACCGCAGACAGCAACCGGACACACACACCTGCCCCCAGCCCTCAGGCTCTTCAACACAATCACAAATATTTGTAATTGACGTTTCCTCAAATGTAAAACATTTGCAGCAAGCCGGATACAGCGCTGTATCAATTAAACATGTGCAAGGAGGTCAGCTGGGGGAAGCAAGGGGCTGGCGGCTAGAGGCGAAGGGAAACATTGAAAGCAGCTGACACTATCATGACCGGATCCTTTTTTTCTTCTTTTCTGTTTATTATCTCAAGTCATCTCCCTGAGGAGTGTACGGTATAGCCATCCGGACAAAACACAATACAAGATTTCTGCAAGCATGGTCAGCTCAGTGACTTCGCATCCTTGGAGTTCTTATTTTTAATGCGTGCTTCTAAACATTCAGTCTTCTCTGTCAGAGAAGCAAACTCAAAACAAGCACTGGTACTTGGTGTTCTAAAACATTAAAGAAAACCCTTGATTGTTTTCTGCATACAACGCTTCTATGAAATAATGAATATAACGTGCGTGCGATGATTCAGTGTACTTTAAATAGTAAGATAGTCCATCATGCTTGTAATCAAGCACCCCACACACAGGAGGCGGATGATACAACAAACACCCAACAGCTTGAGGTGAGAGGGTCCTATTCATGTGGGTGGAGCCTAAGCCCACTCCATTAATGTATAATAGGAGATGATACAAATTCTGGTTGCCTCTTGTATGTATAGAAAAGGGACTCATAGATCATTAATTTTGGAAGGTTTTCTAGAGCAGCCTGTGTTATGTAACATAATTTCTGCAATGCCGATTAGCTTCGGTCATGTAACTTTTATAGTGTAGCCCATCTTACCACCTCAAGTTATGTGGAGGGCAGTGATTCACTATTTGTGTGAAACTATAAAATGTGCTGTTTTTAGGATGTTTGCCAGAGCTTCTTCTCATTATTACTGTGCAGTCTATATGACAGATTGCGATTTGACTCCTGTGATTAGAATATTTTTTAATTTTCATGGCTGGTCTTTGAATCGTGTGCTGAGTAAGTTTTCCTGTCTGAATTTTCCTTTATTTGCTTTAGGGCTCTCATGCTCTGGGACTCACGCAGCCCAAGCTGTCCAATCAGCTTTTATTCGTAGAAAGTACCGACACATATCTTGCTACTGACCAAACTTCAAGACTGCTGACACACACATGAGCGAACAGAGCCTTCTGACTACCAACTATCTGGGCATATGATCATATTACCAAGGACTATATTCACCACTTTTTTACGTATTCCAAATTTCACAGAGTCTTCTACTTTAAAGGATTTGGAATACACGTTCTCGCACATTCCACCAAAATTAATTATTCAAGTGCAAGTCACTGCATTTCGAGCATTGCTACCAATTGTTTGGCTCTGAAGCACACAGGAACATGTATGAATTGGTGAATGGTGTGTTGTACAGTGCAGCCATTACATATGCAGGAGTGTGATTTGTAGTTTACTAATGAGCAGCTCCAATGCTGGGCAGCATAGAGGCCTACCATATAAGCTGTATGCAGTACAGGACGTGCAGAGAAGCTGTGCAGGCTGGTCGGTGCATAGAGCTGTGCTCTGCACAAGAATTAGAGGTGCCCTCTAACTGTGGTGCAGCAAGCGGTAGGCAGAACTAGGTTAGAAAGAGTATGTGATACCTACCTACGTTTCTTATGGAGCTGCTTTCTTTCTTTATGCACGCACATACAAACCAGGACCCCCACCCTCCAAAGCATTACATGAAAGGAGAAACATGGCCTGCAGTTCTTTTAAGAACACTAGAACAAATACATCATTCTTTACTGTAGCACTACATGTTCAAAATCAGTTATTCGACTACCTACTTACTCTTCTGTGTCTATCAAACCCCTCTGCAGAGTTCCACACACACAATAACGTGTTTGTGCTCATATTAAGTACTACGTGATATACAACATTGATAAACAAATTATACAGTAGTGGGAATCCTGTACTCCCCAAAGCATAAAAGCACAAATAAATAAAACATTTCACAAAGTAACACCAGTTTCCTAAGAACATATTAAAACACCCTAACAGGTCAAAGAATGGGGCATTAAAACATGCTCCAGAGATCACATACGGCATCAGAAGTAAGCTATATTTGAACACTGTATTTTCAAATTACCTAGGGGGTTGGTCAACAGAGATGCAATGCAAAACAAATCAAGAGGAGCCAAGTGCAGGGGTGTGAAGTCAAACTAATAAAGCTAAAATGCAAAGACACATACTTTGGGGTTTATCCAATATTGATGTCATCAATGTCTGATTTATCAACCAGCAGAACTTCCAGAAAGCATTAGTCACAGACCAGTGGTGATGCTCCCCCTTGTGGTGTCCAGTTCAGAGAGGGACTTTTTACCATCTACATTAGACTGTTGTAAGTAAGGAGGCGTGGGTGACCGTTATTTGGAAAAATATGTTTTGTAGAAACAAGCATTGCAGTCTCGCAAAGGATCATACTTTAGGTGGCTAATCAATGTTCTTGCTTGCTAGTTAGGTCTCGCTGAGTCAGTGCGCATGCGCTGCTCAGAGAAACATTTAGTAGGTGAGTTTTCAAAGTGCTGCTGGCTGGCCTAGCGCTTACGTTCACGCGAGCGTGCAGGCGCGAACCGCCAGCCTTCAGCGCCATCTGTCTTTCTTCTTGCTTGCTCCCTGCCTCCGCCCCTCCCCCGCCTTCGCGCTTACAAGCGTTCAGGATTGTCCCAGTGGGTGCATCTCCGTCAGGCAATATCACCCCCACCTTAAATTTCTCTTCCGTCGCTGCCTCTTTATGATTTGGGCTTTCACCCTCCCTCCTCACGTTAGAAACCCTCCCCCATCCTCCGAGCAGAAGATCAGCTGTGGGTTTCTCAGTACACAGCAGAAGGCAGACGCCAAGTCTCTTCCGTCGCTGCCTCGCTAGTCTTCAGTTCTTCAGGCGTTCAGTGTCGTCAGGAAGTATGTTTTAGGGCTCGCTTGAACGATAGGAGAGTGGTGATAGCACGCACATTGGTGGAGGTCTTTGCAGGATGACGCCTATCTCTACGAGGTGCCCATGTGGCTTCACGGTTAGAATGTCGCTCTCAAGTTGTGAGCCAGTGTGTATCTTACTAGCGTTTATGAGATGTATGTTCCTGCAGCGCATTGGGTCTTCTTGGATACCAAGGTGAGATGTTTGTGATAGGCTCCATGCTCTTTATAAAAATTCTCCTCCTATTAAACATTGGTTAGATGTGAGCTCCTGTCTGCCCTGGTTGCTGTTTAAAATGTATGTACAATCACTTCATAATCTCTTACAGAGCCTGGGGATTCAGATGATTGGTACCGTAAACAAAATATTCTGTTTATGAAAACAAAAGCATATTTGAGAGAATTTATTTTTAAATGATGCTAAATTGTCTCATCTGAAAGAATTCTAATTGTGTCATCCAACAAGTTAAGCCTTGTCCAAGCTCCACAACATATCGAGGATGCTGGTAATTCATCCGTGCAATTGTTCTGAAGCTATGCTTTACTTGGAGAGCTTTGCGTTCACCGCCTTCAGTAAGTTACCGTGGCCTTATTTCCCACCCTCTGCTTAACATTGGGTGACTTTGTCACTCTCATTTGCTTGCTTCTTATTCAGTGGCTTGCCGTATCCATCGTGTTTTGACCCTCTCCAGGAGCATTGCCTCTTTACCATCCTTTTGCTTGGATGACTTGGATTCTTCCACTGCTTAATTTTTTAGTTTCTACTCTCCATGAGTGTGCACGTGTATTATATCCCTCTCCTTTGTGTATTGATTCCTTCCCCTAACCTCCTGATCCCCTCCTGCACTCTCCATGTGGTTCTGTCTTGTGTGTTGCTCTCTTTTGTGTATGTTGCACACACCACACTACTCTAGAACAGAGCTAAAATTCATTAGCTAAGCCAACAGCTCTGGCTAAACACTTATAAGGTTCCAAAGGCGAGACCTATTGGCTTTTTAATGTTAAGTGTTAGCGAACTTACTGCATCGCCTCATCTGAGTACCCCACGCCAACCATAATTGCAGACACGTGGGGGCAATGTACTCTATCCCACCCACTCCATTGTTATCTGCAAAAACCTCCTACCGCGCCACCTGGTTCCCCGCCTTACCCTTGTAATTAAACCCTTTGCTGCCCCTCCCTAAGCCACCGAAACGAGGGCTCCCATGCCCCTCCACTCTCACCACTCACGCGCTTTGTCTCCCTCTAACCCACCTCCAACATTAACAAGCATTGGCATAGCCACAACATCCCCCCTAAATGATCAATTATCCTCAAATTGAATGTACCATAGTGTGGAAATGTTAATGCAGCTTCTTTCTCTGTGATCTTGCTTCAATTTTTAAGCCAAACAATAGTATGAAGTCCTACATTCATTGCCATATAATGGGCAGGCGTTTCCTCATGGGGCGCCTCTTAACCCATCCTAGTTGGAACATCCACATCTCCTCAAATCATATTTCTGACCACTCTAAAACATCTCATTTTTCCTTTTCCTTAAAAAAGTATAATTCAACTTCAAATTCAAGATTGCTCGAATTCCACAGCAGTATAACCACCAACAACAATCCAATTCCAAATAATGAGTCCAACCAATCTCAGTGCGACGTTACACCAAATGACCTATCCCAGCATGGTAGACTCCGACATCACTCCCGCAGCAGCTCACTCTCCTTCACTATTTCATCCTACACATGTTTTCTTATACAACAATTGCCTGCTTCACTAAAGGATAAATAGAATTCAATCACTCAAAGAGCACAAACATTCACAAATGAAACCTCAACCAGTGGGGAATCACTTGAATCAGTATAGTTTCCCTTTGCGCAAAAAGGTCCACCACACTATTCACAACTGTCCCATTCACACAAATTTCCCAGTCTCAATTGGGCAATCACCTATGACTCACGACAAACCCCGCAAAACCCAGCAGACAAATATAACACAGTGTCTTCTGCACCTTACTATACATCCCTGGATCTTAGGCCACAATGGACCTGATAACAACTTCAACAACAACGTATCACCACATTCATATGACTCTCACAACATCACACAACCAAGTTTTTACTGCAATCTAAACATACTCTTTATGCACATAGCCCTACTGATGCTCACTCTTCCGCCGCTGTTTTCGCCGTACACCACCGGAACTCCAATTGTTCTTTAATCCCCAATCTTAGGTTCAAGACTGGGGACACTGGGATTAGGATCTAGGCTGTGATAGATACTATTCTCAAATGTCCCCTTACTTCAAGTGCACAACCATCCTCTATAGCTACCAACCGAAGGAGCCAGGGCCCATTTACACAGTAACAGTCAACGATCTTTTTGTGCTGCTTGAGAGGTAAGTAGAAACACCTTAAATTCAACCAACAAATACAGTGTAGCCAATTTGGTTACACAATAGCTCAGTTCGATACTAAATCTCAAGTTAGTAGGCTTATTCCAAATTCAAATTCAAAAACAGATTAATATATACTAGTCTAAGCATTATCGTATAGAAGTACAATGTACATTTTTGAAATTCAAATCTCCTGAAGTGATTTGCCCAATTCAATTAAAAAAAACATCTAATTCAGTCATGGCTATGTAATTAATGAGAAAACAAAATTGTGTGTCAAATTGCATCAATTTGTCATTAAAAAGGAACATAGATCCCATGTCTGTCCCTACACTACTCTAGTGTGGCAACCCTAAACTAAGCAGAGATTTAAGTCAAGCAGAAAATTTGAAAGGTGTCAGCAGTCAGAGTTCTCTGTAGAAGAAACTCCAACTGGGGTCAAGTAGCCTAAAGCCGCACTAACCAAAAGCAGAGGTTGGTACCTCGAGGTGTCCTAAGTCAAAATGCTAGCTATCCCTCACTACGTTGCATCATAACATCAGTTACGTTAAAACGACTTCCCGTGACCTATGCTACCAGCACACATTTTCTTTTCTCCACCTTTCCATTCCCATAAATCATTACTTCAGCTGTCCTTGGTCTTGTCTCCTTCTCCCATGAGTACTCTCCTCCCATCTTGATATTGCGTTTCCTTTGTACCAGTTTCTGCTTCACATATCTTGCTATCAACTAAGAACAAAGACTATTTTTCTCTCACTAATTAAGTCGTGTCCAACTGCAGTGGAAACACAAAATACGACATTTCTACTGCAAAATAAAATACAAATTCAAATGTTCAACTGAAACGTGAGCTTGAATCCAAATACATCCCAGGCCTAGAAGGTAGGCTAAATTAACAAGTGCATGGGTTACATTATGTGCACTTCTCTGCACACAAAAAAAATCTATATTTTCAACATGTATTTTAGTACCTAATACAGTAATAAGATGATTATTCATTTAGTAGACACGTCACTATATCGCTTATCCATAAACATGTTTGCAAACATTTTTTGACTAAATATTAATATGTGAGCACCACAATTCAGTCTGTTGCATCTCTAAATATACATATAAGTTTAGCATGTTGCAAGGATAATATTAATATACAACAACAATTTATTAATAATATTATTCACACAGAATATTTGTGAGTGCGGACTACATGTGATTATAAGGCACTCCTAACACATCTCTTGGGGTGAAGTCATTTTTACACTACTCCAATCGCACAGTTCATTTAAAGGTTTCTAACACCCAGTATCCAGCAAGATTGTCACATAAATCCTCTCACTTTGAAGTCAGAGAAACAAAAATAAACACTAAACTCCCTAGGAAGAGACAGCGTAACATTTGACTTCTGTCTTTGAATGCACTGCAAATGTGGCAAGATAAGAATATTAACAGGCCTGTTTACAGAAAGGAGCACTCATGGAAGAATACAAAGAGAGGTAGTGTTAAAAGGCTTTGCTCTTTGAGAGTGGAAAACTCACACTGGACAGCCTAAAACAAATAGAGCCTGAACCAGCAAATAGAAATCCAGAAAATGTGAGTTACAAACCACAAAACCAATGCTAAGCATCAGGCGGAATGCATTCCCAGAGAGGGTTTCTGAATGTCCCCAAGATGTCTTTAGCAAGCCAGGGTTCGACCTAAAAATGAGGCTTCCTCTTCCTTTTAATGGCTCATTGGATTAGGATGATGTGTAGGGCAGTGGCCCTTTTGTTGTGAAAGTGTAAGGTCATTGTTAGTTCACAATGAATGCAACCATTTTAATAGAACAGATTCTGGCTACATGTTTTACAGGCTGTGCTGCATAATAACTATGAATAATTAGAGGCCTGCACGTGCCAGCAGTAAAAGTCAAATGTAGCACGTGGGCAGCAGCAATACCTATGTGAGCTGGAGCATTCGCAAGGGTTTCCCCCCTGCCTTCCTCCTCGGGATCCCTGGTCCAATGAAGATCAAGCAACACACAACCACTGGCCAAAATGTGTATGATGCGACGATGATGCGTAGATTCCCTCCCTTATTTTGGGCACAGATGTCTATGAGGCTGCCCATCCTAGGTTTCTATAGGTCGTTGAGTGAGCCAGCGAAAGACACGAATGGGATATGGGTCAATACATTTAGGTAGCAGAAAGACAGAACCTACCAAGCCCTCGTGTAACACAAATATTTCATTAAGATCGCTGAAGCCTATTAAATGAACCAGTTCAAGAAAGTACCAAAGAACACGGCTATTCTCTGCACGTGGGATAAGGCATCTTTGACATAAACCTTGCAGGCTAGGTACAGCGTCACAGTAGATTGCAATGATGACGACCAGGCCTTTGCCACGTTACCCCAGGAGAGCATTGCCGCCGTTTAATTGTGCGTGCGTGCTGTGGTGTGCAGCTCAAGGGTGATAAATGGAGACGTTATGTACCTTCGAGCCTGGGGTGAGCGGAAATAACGAGATGGAACCGGATGTGCTCTTTCCTGTTCTAGGGAAACCTGTGCAAAATGAAAAATGGAATCTTAGTGATTAAAACGTGATATATTGCTTCCCCTTTGGGTTGCTAGGTTAGATTTCAAATGCCTGACAGATGGCGTGCAATGAACACGCCCTCTTGTGAGACTGTCTCTAGCTAGTGACTGGATGGAAAGAGGCTAAAAACCAGAAACATCTGGTGACTTGATATGTTCTAGCACAAAGCCAACAAGGGAACAGTACACAGAGAAATCAGAACATCAAAATGACAACGTTTGTATTTATAGCGCCCACAATGTTGACGAATACGGGAAAAGAGTCCGCACCCAGACCTGTGACTCGCCGCTTCAGTCCTGCGGTCCTAAATCACTCTTCCAGTTTTCCAGAATCGATAAAGTTAGAACCATTGAGTTAGGTAATAATAACAACTATTATTTGAACGACTAGATGAATTCAACTCACGCCGTGTGTCACACACTCAATTATCATTAATGTTGACAATAAGTATAGCTCTTCGCTCAAATAAGGACAACTTAGCACTAACTTTTGTTCCAACCTGCATTAATGCACTGTGGTAATTTTTGGAAAATAGTGCACGTGCCTTTCTTTATCACGAGGGTAGCATAGTATCGTCATAGGCATCCCTCTGTCCCCCCTCCAACCAATATACATTACCCAATAATAAACACACAACACAGACTGTTTGATTGGGTACAATTGCTGCAGGTTTATTACATACACCGTTATGTAATAGGTGGGTTATCTTACGGGCGATCCAAGGTGAGGCAACCAACTGGGCCGCCTGCCCGCCTGATGAGCCGGGCAGCACTGGGGCGAACCCCGCCTCTGCTGCCCTCCAAGTGATTCGCTTACAGGATCACGTGACCGTTGGTAACTTCTACTCACGCCCCTTCACGGGGCGGAGCGTCACATAGCAAACCCCCCAGTTGTTCAGGCTCACAACCGCCCAAAGGACTAGCGGGGCTCCGACACGGCTTCCAGGACCCTCCCATGAGGCTCCTCGGATTTGGCTCTGGCACCCCCTATGGTGCCGCGCAGAGGTACACTTGGTACCGACCTGCTTCCAGATCGCCCTGTAACTCTGCCACAGCTCTGGAGGTGGCCCCTGTCACCGCCAGGGCCCCCCACCACAGCTATAGTCTACCTGTAACCTCTCATCTCCAGTACCTCGCTTAGGTCTAAAAGGAAAAGGTCCATGCCTACTGGTGATAAGTGAAGTCCATCAAAGTAACCCTTCACGTTCTCTTTGATCATTTCGTGTCTGATGAAGCCCAGGCCCCTCTGGTCAGTGAACTTGCGCATTGTCCCATTGAGTCGCTTCCGTGAATGCTCAACCGCCTCGCCCGATTTTGCCCCTCACCAGATTCTGAGTGGGATCATCTCTGACCAGAGAACGTTGCACTGGCCTACGCTCTTGCAAATCTCGCCTAGGTCGCTCTTCATGGCCTGCAGGAGAAGCCTTCTACCCATGGGGATGAGGTCATTCCCACCCAAGTGAATCACTAAAATTCTAGGTGGTGCCCCCCGCGCCGCCATTCTCTGTTCCAGTTTGTTCCTGAGCCAGCTCCATCTTATGCCAGGGAAACCCATCCACTCAAACTGTGTCTGTGGGAAGTGCCGCATCCAATTCTGTTGCGCCGCCCACTGAGCCACCCTGGAGATGTAAGAATGCCCGATCACCCAAACCGGTCGCTCTAGTAAAACAAGAGACACGGTTTCACTCTCTAGTAATTTAATCTTGTCAAAACACAAAATAAGACACTCCACTGCAATACACTGCAAACAATAAATGATCAGGTACATCACGGGCGAACGTATTGTTTGTAGCAATCCGACTCCCACCACCCCACCTTCTTCACACTCCCGGGCTCCATGCCTGCCATGGAAGCAGCCGTGGCCGCCCCGATCCTGAATGAGTGGCTGGAGTATCTCTTGTCTGGCTGGGCCAAGCCTGCTCTGGACAGACTAGCCTTAATCATTCTCTCCATCTGATATCTGGTCAGGGGCCCCTGGTCCACGTGCATCAGTAAGTAGCTGGGGGCAGGGGGCGGCACTCCAAGTATACCTTGACCCAGTGGACCGGACAAAACCTTTGGTCCCCAAAGGGCATGAGAACCACATACACACCCGCCCAGCCTGGTCAGTCTTGGATCTCCGGAGGCGGCTGGATGGGGAATCAGAGAGGGACACATCTGTGATGCCTAAGGCGTCCCCCGAACTGTCTGTCTTGGACCTAGCCACCAACTCACTAATGCGGAAGGCGCCAAAGAAAGCCAAACAGAAAGCAGCCGCGAAGAGGGTAGCCTCATACTTGGAGTAGGTGACCCCATCCAGTACCCCCAGCATGCCCGTGAGGATGTCGAAATCGATGGGGGCCCTGTTATCCGGGGCCCTCGGCTCATCCCTGGCCCACCCCTTGAGGGCTGCCCTTATTGCGAAATATTTGGTTGGGTCCATCCCCCAGACAGCTTGGCGTCGAGGCTTACTGCCGCCAGGTGGCCGCACACCCATGAGTGGCTCCTCCCCTGCTCCCTGGCTAACACCACAAATGCCCGTACTGTACCCTCAGTTGGTGCAGAGGAGATACCCAAGGTGTGGGACACAAATCTGAAAGTAGCCAAGTGTGCCCCATAGCGCTTCCTGGTACCTGGAGGCAGTGCTCTCTCCCCCATGGTTCTTAGTCGTTGGTCCACTGCAGAATCCTCCAAAGGTGCGCCGGGAAGGGGGTTATCTGTGCTCTCACCTGCGGCCAGGCCTCCCTGAAGCGGAGCCACTGAAAACGAGAAAGAGCCTTAGCTGCCACATTATTTACCCCCTCAATGTGTCTAGCCCTGCATTCCACATTACATCGCAGGCAAGCCCTGACCAGTTCCCTAAGTAGGCAGAGGACCAACTGACACCAGGCTGTTTGCACATTGATGGCCTGGACTACCGCCATGTTGTCTTACCAGAAAAGGACCCTTCTGTCTGACAGGGTCTTTGGACAGAGGTGTAATGCAATGACGATGGGGAAGAGTTCCAGTACGGTGATGTTCGCAGTGATGTTGCGCCTGCGCCAGGCATTGGGCCACCTCTGTGCGCACCAGTCCTCGCCCAGGATGGCCCCGAAGCCCTCCCTGCCCGAGGCATCTGTGAATAAGCATAGCTCCTGACTATCCACCCAGGGTTCCCGCCAGATCACCGTCCCGTTAAACTGCCAGAGAAAGTCCCCCTACATGGCGAGGTCATGCTTCAAACCTGGCCCCAGGCGGACCCAATGGTGCGTCTTCTTGACCTTAGCTGTGGCCCTGGCTAGTCTGCGAGCAAACACCCTCCCCACGGGGATAACCCTAGCTGCAAAGTTTAGTTTGCCCAAGAGGCATTGGATGTCACCCAGGGTGGCCTTGTCTTTCCCCAGCAATGCCTGAATGTCCTGGCGCAGCGCCTGTACCTTATCTGCAGGGAGTCTGGAATCACCCTTGACCGTGTCCAACTCGATGCCTAAAAAAGTCAGTACTTGCGCCGGACCCTCAGTCTTGCCAGGTGCTAACGGCACCCCTAGGTGTTTAGCCAAGTCCTGAAAGCACTGCAGGGCTCTCATGCACTCCTGCGTGTCAGACCCCTGATAAACAGGAAGTCATCAAGGTAGTGGGTCACTCCCTCAACCTTGAACATGCTCATTAGCACCCATTGAAGGAACGAGCTGAACGCTTCGAAGTATGCATAAGAAACTGAGCAGCCCATAGGCATGCACCGATCGTAGAAGACTTTGCCCTGCCACTTCAATCAATCAATCAGTGACACTTATAAAGCGCGCTACATACCCGTAGGGTCTCAAGGCGCTGGGGGGGGGGGGGGAGCCGCTACTGCTCGAACAGCCAGGTCTTCAGCTTCTTCCTGAAGGAGACGTGGTCTTGGGTCAGGCGCAGGTCGGTCGGGAGGGAGTTCCAGGTCTTGGCGGCCAGGTAGGAGAAGGACCTTCCTCCTGTAGTCGCTCTTCGGATGCGGGGGACGGCGGCGAGGGCGTGGTTGGCTGATCGGAGGTGGCGTTTGGGAGCGTAGAAGTTGACTCGGCTGTTGAGGTAGCTCGGGCCTTGGTCGTGTAGGGCTTTGTGTGCGTGGGTGAGGAGGCGGAAGGTGATTCTTTTGTTGACGGGGAGCCAGTGAAGGTCTCTCAGATGTCCGGAGATGTGGCTGGTTCGTGGGATGTCGAGGATGAGTCTGGCTGAGGCGTTCTGGATCCGCTGGAGTCTCTTCTGGAGCTTGGCGGTGGTACCGACATAGAGGGCGTTGCCGTAGTCCAGTCGGCTGGTGACGAGGGCCTGGGTGACGGTCTTCCTGGTCTCGGTGGGGATCCACCAGAAGATCTTCCGTAGCATGCGTAGGATGTTGAAGCATGCCGAGGAGACGTTGTTGACTTGCCTGGTCATGGAGAGGGAGGAGTCCAGGATGAAGCCCAGGTTGCGTGCATGGTCTGTCGATTTGGGTGCGGTGCCCAGGGCGGGAGGCCACCAGGAGTCGTCCCAGGCGGAGGGAGAGGAGCCCAGGATGAGGACCTCCGTCTTGTCCGAGTTCAGTTTCAGGCGGCTGGTCGTCATCCACTCGGCTACCTCTTTCATCCCTTCGTGCAGGTTGGCTCTGGCGGCGGCGGGGTCGTTGGTCAGGGAGAGGATCAGCTGGGTGTCGTCGGCGTAGGAGATGATGCTGAGGTTGTGTTTGCGTACGATGGCCGCGAGGGGGCTCATGTAGACGTTGAAGAGGGTGGGGCTCAGAGATGATCCTTGGGGGACGCCGCAGATGACTCCGGAGGCCTCTGACTTGTACGGTGGTAGGCGGACTCTCTGTGTTCTTCCGTCGAGGAAGGAGATGATCCATTCCAGCGCCTTGTCCTGGATTCCGACGTTGCTGAGGCGCCGTACTAGGGTGCGGTGGCAGACCGTGTCGAATGCCGCGGAGAGGTCTAGGAGGATGAGGGCCGCTGTTTCTCCATTGTCCATCAGGGCTCGGATGTCATCCGTGGCGGCGATGAGGGCGGTCTCGGTGCTGTGGTTGGCTCGGAAGCCGGACTGTGAGGGGTCGAGGGATCCGTTCATCTCGAGGAAAGCGGCCATCTGCTTGTTGACGGTCTTCTCGATGACTTTGGCTGGAAACGGGAGGAGCGAGATGGGGCGGTAATTCTTGAGGTCGGTGGGGTCCGCTGTTGGTTTCTTGAGTAGAGCGCTGAGTTCGGCGTGTTTCCAGCTCTCAGGGAAGATGGCGGTGTCGAAGGATGTGTTGATGATGTCTCGCAGGTGGGGTGCGATGACAGCGTCGGCCTTGTTGAAGACGTGGTGAGGGCAGGGGTCGGTCGGTGATCCGGAGTGGATGGAGTTCATCGTGCGGATGGTGTCTTCGGTGCTGATCGGGGTCCAGGCGTGGAGGGTGGTGGTGGGGGGTGGGTGCTCGGTCATGGTGTGCGTTGGTTGGTTGTTGAAGCTGTTGTGTATGTCCGCGATCTTGTTGTGGAAGTATGAGGCGAGGGAGTTGCAGAGGTCTTGCGATGGGGTGATGTCGTTGTTTCCTGCGCTGGGGTTGGAAAGCTCTTTCACGATGTTGAAGAGTTCCTTGCAGTTGTGTGCGTTGTTGTCCAACCGGTCCTTGAATGCAGTTTTCTTGGCGGCGCGGATCAGCTGGTGGTGTTTCCGGGTGGCAAGTTTGAAGGAGGTCCTGTTGTCCGGTGTCGGTTCCCTTCTCCAGACTTTCTCGAGGGCTCGGCAGTTCTTCTTGGAGCTCTTGAGTTCGTCGGTGAACCATGGGGCTTTCTTGCTGCCGGGTCTGCTGGGCGGGGTCCTCAGTGGGGCGAGTTCGTCCGCGCAGTTGCTGATCCACTTCGTGAGGTTGTCGGCGGCCCGGTTGGGGTTCGCTGAGCTGGCAGGAGGGTGCTGGCTCAGGGAGGTGGCGAGCTGGTCTGCTGTGATCTTGTTCCAGCTTCTGCGGGCGGCCTGTTGCTGGTGTTGGTGGGTCGTCGTTTTCTTGAAGGTGAAGTGGACGCAGCTGTGGTCCGTCCATTGAAGCTCTGTGGCGTGGCTGAAGTCGATGTCCTTGCTGGATGAGAAGACAGCGTCGAGTGTGTGTCCGGCGAGGTGGGTGGGGGTGGACACCAGTTGCTTGAGTCCCAGGTTGGCGAGGTTGTCGAGCAGGGTGCTGGTGTTGCGGTCGTTGTTATTCTCCAGATGGAAGTTGAGGTCTCCCAGGAGGATGTAGTCAGCGGAGGGGAGGGCATGCGGGCTGACGAGGTCGGCGATGTCCTCGCTGAATTGTGTGCGTGGTCCAGGGGGTCGGTAGATCAGGGTGCCTCTGAGGGTGGTGTTCGGGTTGGTGTGGATCTGGAAATGCAGGTGTTCGGCGCTGGTCAGGGTGATGTCGGTGCTGGTCGTGAGACGGATGGTGCTCCTGTGGATGATGGCGATGCCTCCTCCCATCTGGTTGGCGTTTCGGTCCCTCCGGACGATCTTGTAGCCTTCTGGGATGGCGGTGGCGATGTCGGGAGCTGAAGAGGCGTTCATCCAGGTCTCCGTGAGGAAGGCAACGTCTGGAGCTGTGGTGTCGAGGAGGTTCCGGAGTTCGATGGCGTGTCTGTGGACGGAGCGGGTGTTGAGCAGGATGCACTTGAGGTGGGTGCTGCTGGTGTTCGGCATGGTGGGTGCTGGTGCGAGGCAGGTCCGGATGCAAGTGAACTTGCAGGCGTGGCAGCTGAAGGGTCCGTGGGTACGTCGTGGAGTGGCTTGATGGCATTCTGGGAGTCGGCCGGTGTTGAGTGCGATGAGGGTGGCGGCGGAGTACGTCAGGCGGGTCGGTCGGGGTCCTCGTGGGCCAGCAGTCCTGGCACTGGGCGCGGTCCAGGCGCGGACGGGCGCAGACGGGCTTACCTTAGGCGCACCTTCGGCGCGCAATCGGCGCGCCCGCTGCGCGTGGCCGCTGCGCGTTCGCACGGTCGCCATTTAAGGCGAAGTGCGCGGGTGGGCGGAGCAGCTGTGAGGCGGGAGCGGGGAGGGTACAGAATAGAAAAAGGGGCGGGGAAGAGCGGCGGTGGCGGGAAGGGAGGGCGGAGGGCGGCGAGGTAGGCGGCCAACAAGGAAGGAAACCACAACACGGGGAAAGTAAAAATTAAGCAGAGCAGGCACAAATGCTTGACAAAACAAGGAAAAAAGGAAGGTTATACGAAACAGGTACAAATTCTCGGCAAAACAAGGAAAAAAAGAAGGTTATACGAAACAGGCACAAATTCTCGGCAAAACAAGGAAAAAAGAAAGTTATACAAGACAGGCACAAATTCTCGACAAAACAGGGCAAAAACAACCGCAGCGGCGGCAGCCGGCGACCGGCAAACGAGGCAGCAGTGAGGCAGAGGGCAGGCAAGGGGCACACGCAGCAGCTGGTGGCCGTGCGGCGCGGGGGTGTCCCACAAGTGAAGCCCAATAGGTGTTGGCTGTCGGGATGGACCGGCAGCAGTCGAAAAGCCGACTCCATGTCTGACTTAGCCAACCATGCTCCCTTCCCAGCCCTCCTGACCATATCCACCGCCAAGTCGAGGGAGCAGTAGGACACAGAACACCTCCCTTCCTCCCTTCCTCCAACCACAAGTTCACAGAGTTCCCTTCTGGGTACGACAGGTGCTGGATCAGCCTAAAGGACACAGGTTCTTTCTTGGGCACGACCCCCAGTAGTGAAATTACAAAGTGCGGGAGGGGGGGTAGGTTGAAAGGGACCGCCCGCCCTCCTTCCTTCTTTATTTTTGCTAACACGATCTCTGGGTGGTCTCTAGCCGATTTGAGGTTATCCACATCCCTGGTCACTAGGGGGCCAAGGTACGGAATTCTAAAACCTTCCACAAAGCCCTCCGCGATGAGCGATCCATCTTTGGTGTTGGGATACCCACGGATCAGGGGAAGGAGGTTGGCGATACTGATGGGGGAAGGACGCTTAGCCAGGAGGGGAAGTTTCGATCCACCCCCGGGGAGCACAGGGCGGTCTGTTGCGCTGTTAGTTGAAAATTGGGGAAGGGATAGTGGATGGGGGACCTGGGAAGGGCAGGGATTACTTGTCATGTTTCGCAGGGGGCTGGGCCAGGCTGTCTCGTTTGGAGCAGGTAGGCGGCAGGGTGGGCGGCACCACACTTGCTGCAGTTATGTGCGAACCTGCATGCTTTCCCCCAAGAGCAAGAGCTCGCATTGAACAGCCTACAGGTTCCATTGGACATTGATCTATTGCCCTGCTTCCAACCCCCTCCATGACCCCCACGAAAGGACTTTTTAGACTGGCCCTTCGCTTCCTGTTTCATGTCCTTGGGCTTGTCACTATTGGAGGTGCTAGGCTTTTTTGTCCCCTCAACTGTGCGCTTCCCCATGTGCATGACCCAGAGCCTCACCTCTAATTGGTCCCACTCTAGCTCGGGGCACATGGCCATTTTCTTCCTAAAATCGCAATCGTAACGGTACCAACCCATCCCCCCTCTTGTCTCTGCCTCCTTAGTGATTATGCTAGCGTATTGGAAAAGGCCCGGCCCTTGGTCCGGAAATCTTTCCATGATCACCGCCGCCAAGATGGCGAAGGCTTGCCCCCATGTGACAATGTTCTTTTCAGGCCAGGACTGAAAGTGCACTTTCTTGTCGTCATCTTTCCCACCCATTTTCCTAGTATCGACCCCCTCGGCCCCATGCATGAGGAGGGTGAAAATATCAATAAACTCTCCTCGCCATATACCTTCTTTAGCTGCAAAGGGCACTTCCCACCCCAAACAACAGCGACCGTATAGCAGCGGTGCCATGGTGACCAGGGGCTTAGGCACTACTGCGGTAGGTACTACTGCTGGTTTTGTGACCGCGGAGACCTCCGTGGGTGTGGCAGGTGTGGTTGCTGCCGTGGGCGGTGTCAGGGTGGGGGAGGGGGTGCCCGTCGGCAAGGGGGGCGCGCCCGCTGGAAGCTGTCCTCCCAAGGACGAGGGGCTCACTGGTGCTGGAACCCCACCTGAGCAGGCTGAACGCCAGGCAGGCTGCCCGCCCCACCCAAGACTTGCGTGAAGGCCGGGACCACTGGTGCCACAGCAGGGGGGGGTGGCAGCAATCCCAACCATGCTGGCCGGGCTGGCCAAAGCTAAGTCCGCTCTAACCTCGGACATGAAGCTCCGTAGAGTATCTGAGAGCTTACCAAGGTCGTCCGATGTGGCGTAAGCCACCGAGGGCAGGCAGCTGGCCGGAGCGGGCACTGGTCCAGGAGCCAGCGCTGGGGACGCAGGTAAGGGGGCGGTGCCCCGGGTGGGGGCCAGAGACCGGCTCTTCGCAGGCAACTGCTCGGCCGGGAAGTCTCTGACCGTGGGCCTGCGGATCATTTTAGACTTGGAGGGCCAGCCTCCTGATTGGGCTCGTGTTAAGCGGCCGTGGCCTCAATGGCGATCCCAGAGTCCTCGGGATTGTTGGCTTTCAAAGGTTCGGTGGCCCAAGCCAATCCCTTGGTCTTGGCCAGTTCTAGAAAAGCTGCGATCCACGCATCCTCGGAGATGCCAGTCTGGGTCTCCTCGACTTGGGACCTCATCGAGAAAAGCGGTGGGGATCCCTGACTATCCATCGATTCACCTGCGGGTGCCTCCCAATCTGGAAGGATAAGGGAAAAGTGTTTAGCCCAAGAAGTCACACCTGCGGCCGCCAGTAGCACAGGTCAATGCCCAGGGGACCCACTCTGGCTCCCCCGTGGCTCAGGACTTACTTCCAAACAGGCGAGCAATGGCGGAGCGTCTGGCCTGGTGGACGGGCGGACGGGCTTCGGTGGCACTGTGAGGGAGATGAAGGATAAGTTAGCCGGTGCCCCCTTACCTCCTTGCTACCACCTTGATACCCTCCCCCCGCCAGGGCTCAGTGATGGAACTTCTTGCTCACAGGTGCAATTGGGGCCCCTAGGGCAATCGAGGACCCTCCCCAGTACCCATACCTGCTGCCTTCGTATATGTCCCTTTACGAAACCTGCATCAAGAGCTCTTCTCTTCTTGCGATGACCTACTTGTAGGAGACAAAAACCAAGTGTGAGGCGCCGGGGAACAGGTGCTCACAAAAATCCCACCGTGAACCATGCCAACTGCCCTGCTCCCGGGGCGGTGGGGAGGGCAGCCTCACCCCACGCGGCAAGCCAGAGCCCCCAAGGGCCCAATGCTATCTGGCCGCCCCAAGTTTTTACCTTAACCTTGGATCCTGACAGGCACTCCGTCGCTATTCCTTTGACCTGAAGTGCCGCAGAAACAAGATATGAAAGGCATGTTAGCCGCAAGAGTCGCCGCTGGACTCTTCACTGGGTCCTGGGCGACTCACATGGTGATGCACAAGCGGGTGTGCACAGGGTGGGCATTGGTGCTTGTTGACCCTAATGCCCCGGACAGCTGTGCACCCTAGAGGTGTGTGATTATTTACCACCCTACTGACGTAAATACCCTTGCCTTCACCTTATACTGAACAACGATGACATTGGAAGACCCGTGATTGAACACCTAATCTTCAGAGTAAGAGTCTAAGACCCTAACCATTAGGCCAGACTGGGCACATCCCCCAATCCGAGATGGATGGATGCCCAGGGGAGATGCCCTCCCCGTTGTGTCCCCTTCACGGCAGCATCTTGAGCCCCCCCCTGCCTCTAGCGCCGTGCACTACGCGGCTCGGCCGTGTGTTAATCATGCAGAGGCTCTAAAATGATTCACATGGGCTAACCTTAAGTAAAAATGGGGTGGGGGAGTGGGGGGGATCCACCACCACAAGAATTGCCTGTAAAAGTCCTATGTCTCCCGAAAATGTACACGATGTACATAGCGTGTATTTGAGAGCGCGCATTCACTCCCCACAAGACAACTCAACACTGAACACGCAAGCTACTCATTATGTCGATCTCTGCAAGAAGGCGAGAGAAACCGCCGGGGACTGAAACTGTGAGGCTGGGCCTTCCCTGCAGCGGAGGCATTTCACCAACAAAGGCACCAAACCCAGATCAAGCGCGACTAGAACCGCTCCCCCATGGCCAGAGACGGCAGCTTCTATTAATGCGCTACAGACACTGCTACTTCCGCTATTGACGGGCAGGGGGGCGGAGCGGATGCCTGCGCGGCGGCGACCCTGCTTAGCAGACCAGCTGCACGGCCGCGCATCTGCTCCCCCACATTGAGCCCCGGATCCGATGCCTTGCACCATGCAGCCCGGGCGTCCCCCGACAATCACGCACACTCTGCCGGGCGTCATCCGCCCCATCGAGTACAGGGCAGGGGGGGCGGGGGTGTCCGAGCAAGCAACTACCACCGCACGGGGGCGGGTGTGTCCAGGCAGGCAACTACCCCCGCACCACCCCTCAGCCCTTGTTATCTTGTGCAGCAAGCCAAAACAGGCGCGCATAGAGCGTTTTCCATACGTAGCCCGCAAACACACTCAATTGCTGCAAGAGCATGTGCCCCGTCGCAAGGGGAGCCGCGGCAAAGGAGGTGGCGGCGCAACCCCTGACCAGGGTCACCGTCGAAGTGGCACACCCCAGGCCCAAAAAGGATCTTCCGACCCCATCCCCTATGGGCGTGCATCCCCCCCAGCTCGTTGGCTTCTTTCCCTGGGGGAGATCGTGATCCCCATTTACTGGGGCTTTAGATGCTACACGGGCTAGACGCCACGGTGCTCGCACCCCCCACACCCATGGCAATCGATGCCACAGGGCCCCGTTCAACCTGGTACTGCCCAGGGACAGGACCGTGGTGGGGGGAGGTCGGAGCGGGATTCACCTGAGCGGTATGATGAAAACGGGGCGGCAGGACCTGCAATGCGGCGTGCGAGGCGATCAAGAGGTCGCCAGCATGGTGGGGGAGGGCTATATAGCCTCCCCCCCAGAACAAAGAAGCCCCGGAAGTGACGCCCCTTGCATCACCACCGGGCAGGAAGAGGAGGGGACACCGGCCAGAGTCCCTGCCCTCGAGAGGGGGGGCAGGGAGGGGAGACCGGTGCCCAGACAATACTAGGGTGCCGACCGCTCCAGTGGCCCCCTGTGGGGGCCGCAGTCAGCGGCAGAGGGCCGGACACTGCACAGCTCTGTGCTCCTGCATCCTCTGCCAGAGCTTGAAGAATCAGACCTCGACCGAGGCGTCCAGGCAGGACCTCTCTGGCCCGAGCTGGATCTTGAGAGCGCCCCTCCCTCCCTCCCTTTGAGCTACAAAAGAGATTGAGGGGGGAAGAGGAGGAGAAATGAAAAACAGCGAATATATTGAGCGATAATAAAACAGGAGAGAGTATGCCCAGATGTCATTCCCTTGATCAGTGTGCCATAGTGTCCAAGCTATGCCTCACCGATGAGGCCGCCTAACAAGGCAAATTCGGCCACGGTTGCTTGTGTTCCCTCCAGACCTTGGATGACAGTTCGGGATGAACTATTCACACGAGGAGCCGGGTGATAGTGATCTGCAAAAGGTGAGCCTTTGTCTAGAGTGGCACAGTGGGTGAAAGAGGATGCGCTGAAATGCCACCCTGAGCGATTGCAAGGGCTTATACTACTTGCAAGCATTCGTCTAATCACCATCTATGTGATTAGTGCATTTCTCTAATAAAGAACTGGTTTCCCACCGATTCTCATCCAATTTTTTCCCAAATGGCGATCATTTGAGGTGCACGTGGTCATTGTTTTAAAGGACATATGATGTGTGATGGGTTTAGATGCACAAACAGAACACATCAGGCCAATGAACTTGCCACCTCACAAAGATAGATAAAATATGGTGGATCTAAAACTGAGAACCAATAGAGATCAATTATGGAAATAGATAGAACAAGCACTCAATATCCATCAAACAGCTACACATTTGTAACAGAGCTAAATAATGAGGTTTTTAGGAAACCCCTAACCAGGAAAGCTGATTAAAGACCACACCCTTTATTTCTAAAATGGACTGAGCTCAATGAGCCAGCAATGGACAGCCAGACAGACGCAATACATAAGACCATCTGCTGTGTTAGCTACACATCACTCCATGAGCAACAATACAGTGTGGAGCCACAAAATGTACTAAGCACAAAAGTATGAGTAGGGCACCAAGACTTTACACATGTGTACAAACTGCTTTGATTTGGATGTGGACTTGTATGGTTTTTGTGAATTCATTGACAGTCTTGACAGTCAAAGGTAAAATGGCTCAGCGAAGATGGTCAATGGGAGGGAAAGGCCCTAATTTGTAGATGCCTCATCGTAGCTGGCAATGTCATGTAATATGATGTCTTCTGCTGCAGTTGGGGAGATATCTGTGGATCTTCAAAACAGGACTCTGAACTTAATAAGATCCTTAACTGGGGATCAAACTAGGATCTCACATTTTTCCGACAGATGGTCATATTTCAATAGTCCGAACACAAAATGGATTCCTTGGTTTTGGACTGATTGAAGGTAATCATAATAATCTTTATTTGGCAGATACTACCATAAAAGTGCATAATACGTGGATAGAGTTCACATAAAAGCATAAAAACATGAACACGAATAATATCTTTTAATACCATTAACCTTTGTTAAAATCATTGGAACATTGCTCATGTAACATCTTGAAAAATCGTCATAGGTCATAATTTTTGCAGTGTGGCCAGAGCCATTACCTATAACCAGTAGCATCTCATTAAGAAGGATCGATAAATTAGAGGGTCAGGATACATACTTAAACAAGACACATAATCATCACCAATCTTTATTCGACTATCTAAAGATAGCCATAAAAGAACAGTCATTATAGAATAAAACCAATACAATCAAATTATAAAAAACATTACAACTTATACATGTGTATTGACCATAACATTCATGCTTCTACATCATTGAGGTAATTCATAATTATTACAGGTAAAATGATAATTTATAAAACTAATCATGTTTAAAATCACAAGTCACTACTCCTATGATCTTATACTTTTCCTCTTATTAATTGCTTTCATAATGAACAAGGCCACACTATAGCAGGTCGGGGGTCACCTAATCGTACCAAAAATTTCATAGCCTCTATATGTAACCTGATGTTATATGAAATCAATAGTGGCTTTAAATAAAAACATCTAAAAACCTTATAAAATGTACAAAATAGCATAAAGCGCAACGTGCTCTGTTTACTTCTATTGTCACATGGACATAAAAATCCTGCAGGCGGATGAAACCGCATAGTAGGAAAAGCTACAAGAAAATGAATAATGCCACATCTAAATCTCGTTAATACAAAGCGATGCTGTGCATAAGTCACACATGACAAATAGTTATTAGTAATCACATCGCTGCTGTATGACTCATACTGAGCCACAATAGGTTTGTTCTTTTCTGTCAAAAGCCTTAGATCTATCCTATTTTGTAGAAAGGAATCTCTAATTTCTTTCTTAGAGTAGATCAAGGTTTTAGACATTTCAGTCCATATTGATATTTTGTAAATCTTTTCTAGAGCAGTATTAATGTACAGCAGCCATGGAATTTTGAGTGCATTTTGCAATTTAAGACAGTCTAAAATAATTGATTTGGTCAAACCTGTTTCTTCCCTTTTCCATATTGAATCCCACAGTAATAGGGGTCGGGCCAATAGGGAGTCTTCTAAAAACTGGAGGCCTGTCTCATAATGAGCAATGGTATTGGATTCAGATGAGAGTAAAGAAAGCAACCATTTCAAGAACAAGTTTTCTTTACATAGCAGGACTTTGGTATTTGAATGGCCCCATAGCTCCGCCCCATACAGGGCCATGCTTGTTCCTTTAGCTTTGTATAAGGCTACCATCTCATTAACTGGCCGACTCCCTAGTTTGGAAGAAAATTTTAAAATACCTTAAGTTGCCCTGCTCATTTTGGCTCTGGTATATGAAATATGTTGGGACCAAGAGCCACTATCCACAAAAACTATACCTAAATAACAAAAGGACTTTACAGTCTTAATAGGAGTTTTTTCAATATAAATGTTTTAGGGGGTTTGGGTTTGGGCCCACAGATCATAGTATATGTTTTAGATTTATTTATGACCATTTTCATCTGTAACATAAAATCAGAAAATGCGTCCATCAATCTCTGCAGGCCTATTGGGGTTCTTGCAACTAGTACGGCGTTGTCCACATATAATAAGACGGGTGTTGGACAACCTGCCACCATAGGGACGTCGGCCTGTATTGCTTGTAGGTTATTATCAATCCCATTTAAAAATAAGGAGAATAACATTGGTGCCAATATGCACCCTTGCCGAATCCCCCGTCCCACCTTAAAATTTGGTGTACATTCTCCCTGGGGACCAAATCAGACCTGGGTAGACAGTTTTTCGTACAGGTGGGAGAGGAACCCAATAATAGCCCTAGGAGCTCCCATCTCTGTTAGGGTTGACCACAACAAATGGTGGTCCGCTAAGTCACATGCACTGCTTAGGTCGGCAAAGCAAAGGTATAGGGATCCTGGCTTTGCCCTAGTATATTTACTAATAAGCAGTACTAGGTTAGTACATTGTTTGACTGTACCTAAGCGTTTTCTAAACCCATATTGGGCTGGTGTCAAAACAGAGTATTAAGTTGCCCATTCTTCAAACAAGACACATAACTAGCAGCAATAGACAATACAATTTGAAACTCAGAGACCAACACTATACCGAATTCTCCATACTCCCATTAGAAAATGGGACAAAACAAACACAATCAAGAGTGTTATGTTCGATCTAAAAATTCTGGAGGCAATCCTATAGTTCCTAATCCCCATAATACGACAAAGTGTGAGTATACATTTTTTCCTATAATTTGAATAACGCCTGGCAGAAAAAGGAGCAGGGTCTTGTGTTTTTGATCTCCCTGGCCCTCTGCTGTGCGGTGTCTTGGCCATTTGGTGTCGCTGGCATTCCTTCTGTAGGGGGTCATGTACCTCCTGTTGTGGTGGGGTGTTGTGCAGTTGCCCTACTGCTTCAACCTCCTCAGTGGCCTCCTTTTGGTTTGTCCGGCTCTCTGGTATGTTCTTGCCCCATTGTCTTGGCCCTCCCCTTGGGGATGTGCCTTGCGGCGTTGCTTTGGAATCACTGTTTGCTTTTCTTTTCCCCGGTGCCCATATTGTGTCAGAACCTTCTTGCAGGACTCCAGGCTTGCATTTGGCTGGGTTCTGCTTGGCTTCCCGGCTGGGAGTCTGCTGTGCTTTCCTCTGGTCAGGGTTGGTATGCTGTTTTCAGTGGGAGGGCCACCCAGCCAGCTTCCTGCTTTGCTTGCTCCCGGCTGGGAATGGTGTGGTTCTAGGCGGTGGGTGGCTCGCCCGGTGGTCTGCAGTGCATTCTCTCCGGGTTTGGTTTGCTGCGTTTTCCTCAGGCTGAGCTGCCTGCATGCCGGTTCCATGCATGGTCGCCTGTTTGCTGTGCAAAGGACTTGCGCTTGGGCCTCTGCTGTGGGGAGTTGGTTCCCCTTTCTGCCTCTTCCTAAGGTTTTCTGGCTCTCCGGCTGCCATTTCTCAGGGGCCAGGTGGTCTGCCGGGCCCTGTCCCAGGCTGGTATCCCTTGTGGCCCCTGTGTGTAGGGGTCGGTCTGTTGGTCGGCGTGCCTGGTTTCCTGTATGGCCGCCTGTTGGCTGTGCCATGGGCCTGTGCTTCTGCTCTTTTCTTCGTGTCTCCTCGTCCTGGTCTGGGGGTGCGGTGCCTCCCTCCAGTTGGCTGGGGGTGTGTCTAGTTGCGGGAACGCTGGTTTGGTTGCTGCCTTGCTGTTGCCTTTCGCTGCTGCTTCTCCTTGGTTATCGGGCTTCCCTCTGTGGCCTGCATGCTGCCTTGGAGCTGGGTCGTGTCTTGGTTCCGGCATACTCTTCCTTTGTAGTGTGTGGCTTGTTGTGGTTTCTGGCGCCTCTGGGGTGCCATATACCGCGTTTCCTGACTATGCGGCTTTGGTCTGCTGCCGCCCTTTTCCGTGTTTTGTGTATTGGGTGATCTGCTTTTGGGCCTGGTGCTTTTTGGGCTGACGCACTCTGTCTGTGCAGGTTGGGGCCTTTGGGCTCCTTTGTTCTTTGTGCCTCTTCTTCTGGTTGGGTCCGGTCCTGGCCTTTTCTTCTGCTGGGTCTCTTCCTGCCCGCTTGGTCTGTTTCAGGCCTTCAGCGGTTCAGTTGCGCCTTGTACCGTGCTCTGCCTTGTTGTTTCTGCTGCTCCTCGGCTGTTTGGTGGCTGCTGGCCGTGGCTTTCGTTGGGGGTTCCTACTGGCCTGCTGTGCTGTTCGTCCATCCTGTTTTGGTGTCTTGCAGCGCGGGCCATTTTCCCTCCTGCCCTGGGTCGCCCTGGCTGGTTGACATGCTGCTTGCGCATGCTTCTGGGTTGTCTTTCCTGGTGCTGTGGCTGCCCGTTTCTGCGGTTGGTGCCTCTTCCTCTACGTTCTGGGCCTGTGCACCATCGCTATTTGCACTGACCTGGTGCAGTTGTGCTTCTCTTTCATGCTCACTGTGTGGCGGGATGTTGGTGGCTGGTTTTTAGCACCCCTGGGATGCTAGACTACTGTGATGGCTGCTGGGCTGGGTCTCGTGTCTGCCCTTCTCCTGCGTTTCTGCGGGGGCCGTGGTGGTGGGTATCTCAGTGGGCTGCTGTGCTCCTGTTGGGGTCCCTTTTTGCTGCCTCAGTGTCTGATTGGGCTGTTGCATATTGCTCTGGTGGCTTCTCCGATGTGGGGTGTTTCCCCCTTTGGGGTGTGCGGTGGTCTGTGTCTTCAGCTTTCCCTGTGCGCTGGTTGGTGGGGTGCAGTTTTTGCCGCTTTCCGGCCTTCCTGGGCCCGCCTGTTAGCCCCACCTTGTTATGCCGGGGACTTTTTGCCTTCAGTTCCGGTGGTTCGCCTGTGGGTGGTGGTCTGTCAATATGTTTTCTGGCCTCTGGTTTTTGTGCCCGGTCTGCCTCTTGTGGGATATTGCCGGCTTACTTCTTGGGGTGGGGTTTTCTTCCTCTGGCTGTGCCGGTGGGGGTGTGTTGGTTGACTCTGTGCAGTGGGCTCGACGTTGCCTCTTTCTGGTAGCTGTGTCTGCAGTTTTTGTTCGGGTTGTCTGGCATTCCTCCTCTGCTCGGCTGGCTGGGTGGCTCTTGATGTCCATCTTCAGTTACCTTTGAGGCTGCTGTGCTGTTCGGTGGCCTTCGTAGTCCTGGTTTTCTTTGACTCACCTCTGCATTGGTGGTTGGGGCTGTGCTATTGTCCCTTTCTCTTGGGATGTTTTCTTTTGGCTCTTCTTATTGGCTGTCCCCTTGTTCTTTCCTGAACGTTCGGCTCCTGTTGTTCACCTGGGAATGGTGGTCTGCAGCCGTTTGTCCCCCTGTCTTCTTTGGTGCCCGGGCAGCCTCATTGGGGCCTTCCCTGCTCATTCTTGGGTGGGGTTGGCCTGTCCAGTGGGTCCCTTGGGGCTGCCCTGTTCTGGCGTCCCTTCTACCTGGGTGTTTCCGTTCACTGTGGTTTGCCAGTTCCTGGTCCAGCCGTACAACCTATGTCCGGGTCCCCGGGTTCATGCCTGGTTATTGGCCTGTCTGCTGGCTGTTGTTTTGAGGTGGATTCCTTCTGCCATTTTGGCCGGCTGTTGGTCCCCAGGGACTTCTTCTCCCATGCCCTATTCCTGGTGCAGCCTGGGCTGGGGTTTCTGCCATGTCCTGGCATGGTGTGCTCCATTTCCTGGGCTTCCGCTTTTTGTTTATACGCCCCCAGAGCTGGTGTCCTCCGAGTGGGGCCTTTCTGGGTTCAGGTTCCCTTGCGGAGCTTGGTGGTCTCCCGGGCCTTTGGCCTCTGTGGGTCCTGGTTTGGTGCCCTGCTGGTGCAATTTTGGTTGCCTTCTGCTCACCGGTTGGCTGTTCGCCTTTTCTGTCCACCGTCTGCTGGTTTTTGTGGCCGGTTTGTTCTCTGGTGGGTTCCAGGCTTTGTGTTGGCGGGCCTCCTTCTCTTTCATCATCTTCTGCTTCTTGCTGGCACTCTGTTGGTTGCCTTTTGGGGGTTGCTTAATTCTCCTTGTGGCTCTCCCTCTTGAGGGGGGAGGGGGTTCGCGTTCGGCTGGTGCAGATTGTGGTGTTCTGCGGTGCTGGCGTGGCTTTTTGGTTTTGCTGGTGGCTTGGCATTGTGTTGCATTTTCTGTGCAGTTGGCTTGGTCCTTTTTGTGGCTTTGGTAAATCTCACTATGTGATTCAGCAGGTCGAGAAGAACGAGGAAGTAATGCTGCGATTGCTTACCAGTAAGGGCATTACTCGGGCGGGATGCAAGATGACTACAAGCTAGCGCTGCTCCAACCGAGCGCACCCGTTCCTCAACAAATCCGTCCACAGATCCGGAGATATTGCACAATAAATAGCTTTTTACTGCACCGGAGCCCACCTGGCAAATGCAGAGTGAAGAATCGGGCGTAATCCGGCAAGCAGATGCGGAGAACGACTCAAGAACCCTGACGAGGGGCCCGACTGCGTAGCTTGAGCGTTGGAGGAGGGGCAGCCGAGTTTCGGCAATCATCAGGGACAACAGTGTGGGCAAAAAGAGCCCCGAGCAATACTCGAAGGGGTGTGCAGCCTCTGAAGCCTTTGAAGGCCGGGCCGGTGAGTGCCCTGTTTTTAGCAGTGGTGAACGGGAGTGACGGTCAGAGGCGTGGTGAGCAGTGAACTCCGCAATCCACTTGCCTCTCAGTGCCCGACCGCGTCCCGATCCGGAGGGCGCTATATAGATGCGGACTTCCTCTAACTCAGGCACCACGCCCTAAGGTCTGAGGGACCAACATAGGACATTAGGGGCTAGTAAAGTGCCCGGTGACTGCCGTGGGGAGCCCAGACGAAGGTCCGGTCGTTGCCCAGAGACGGGGTTCAGTTCTCGCTACTTACTGCTTTAAACTAGAGGTGCGCCACACAAGAGGCGATCAAGCAGACCATCTCCACAGCTCTCCTGTGCTGTGGCGAGTGTAGGATCAAGGCCATAGTCCACTTACCAGTAAATCCCAGAAGCACATACTTCCCGCACCGCTAGCAACAAATGCTTAAGAACCCAGCGTGGGTGCTTTGAAGTGGCCGCCTCCTGCTGTATGAACCGTTGCTTAGGCCCGGGGTGGTCGTACACCTCCTATCCTATTGATAACACATGAGGGTCGCAATGACGCAACAGGCTCCATCAAACTAGGAAGTCTACCAGCCCTAGTGGGTCCACACTATACCCTGTGGCTCCCCGAACACTGAAGGGCACGGGTAGTCCTGGAGGCGCTCCGACAACCTGGTGAATTGCGGAACGGACACTTCACCTATCGGGCAAAGACCACCCAAGTGACGGAGGGCCTGACGTTGTGGGTACAAATTGGACAGTGATCCATCCGTGCCACCCGGCACGCAGACGAAGGCCTTACACCCTGAGCTGCGACGGACAGTCAACGCTCGGATACTATTTACCAAGTAGCTTCTGGGTCCATAGAGATACATAATGGCCGGGGGGTCGGACAACCAAGTCTTCTATGCAGGCCAAACTGGACAAATATACCTGGAATAAGGGAGCAGGTCCGAAGGACAAAGAAGCAGATGACCCGCCAGAGAAACAACGAGAGGGTGACGGGTCGTCAGAACTGACCCTCCAGGACATAATGACAGCCATTACTCGAGACCAGGATTGACTCTGTATCTAACGAGGTTTCCCTAATACGAGCAGATGTGTGCAGAATGAACTCTAGCAATTAAAGAAGTCGAATCAACCACCAGTTCCTTAGTCAAAGACACATCCACCCTTCAAAAAAGGGTGACTGACTTACAGACCCACAGTGACAGGATGGAGGCCCTGCTTGACGAGTACGAAGGGCATTCGAGGCGCAACAACTTTAGATTGCTTGGAGTTCCGGAGTGCACCTAGGGACAAACAGCAGACCTGTTTGTAGAGGATCTGGTCATGAAACACCTACAACCCTGTCGAAATTCTTCACGATTGAGGCAGACCCAAACCGGGAGCACCCCCACAGCCCATAGTGGCAAGAGTCTTTAATTACAGAGATAGAGACATTATTTTACAAACAGCTCAAATAGCACCACCAATTGAACTCGAAAACAGCAGGGTGACTTTTTTCTCTGACTTTACACTTAGGGTCCAACGCCAATGACGTAGCTTCCTCAAAATCAAAAGAGCCCTGCGTGAGAAAGACATCAAATACGCCATGCTCTTCCCTGCCAAACTGCGAGTGGAAGCAGAGGGTAAGGCATGGTTCTTCAACAACCCTGATGAGGCATGGGACTGGCTCGAAGGATGGAGAGTAGCAGGGAAGAAGAACCACCACAACTCACAAGAAAGACAAGGGCAGACTCGGTGGAGCAGAGCACGGGGTCCACACCTGGCGAAAGCTCGATGACTGATGGCGAAAGAAAATAAATGGTCTGTATCCTTTACTGTGATAATACAAAGTCTACCATGACCTTCCTTTGGGCCACTGATGGTCTTATCTGCCACAAAGGCCATACATTTCTTGTAACACAAGATGTTGCAGACTGTCCCTCACTTCCATCTTGATACTGCATAATGGATATGCGAACTGGGTTCCCCTGAAAAAAGAACCAATGCTTCAATATCTCACTGAATCATGGCAGAGCGGGTGTGGGGTTGGCACATGTACCACAAGTTTTAGGGGTGGGCGATGGGCACTCTTCAATGTTAGAGTGGCGGGAGGTTCTGATGCCGCCATGCAGGGAGACATGGAGGGGGAACAGTTATTGTTTGACGGGGATGGGACTCCGGTCACTGAGAAATTCCATCATACCCAAGTTCGATTACACTGGGGCAAAGTCTGTCCCACACGGAGCCATGAAGGGGGGGGGGGTTATTATGCTAGGTTTTTTCAAACTTTTGACAAGGTCAATAGGAGATGCTGGTACAGTGCCATGACAATGCTCACAATTGACATAATTAAGCCTGCGCTGGACGAGACTGACCACACAAAGGCAGCTAGTCAAGCAAGTGGGACACCTTTTGGGGACTACCCTGTTAGATCAGATTAATATGCCGCGTAGAAATGGGATTACCATCAACACACAGACTTAAATTATTGTCCTGGAATGTCAATGGGCTGGGAGATAAGTTGAAGAGGAGCATAGAGTTCCAATACGTAAAAAGACAATCCCCTGATGTGATTCTACTCCAAGAAACACACTTACTGGGCAACGCATGCCAGGATCTGACAAGATGGGGGTTCAAATTAGTGGTGCACTCTTCATTTGGCTCTGGATCCTGGGGCGTGGGGATAATGACCGAGAAGAATTTTCATATGACGACTGATCGCATATGGACAGACAACCTGGGTAGATTTGTGGCTACCTCAGGGTGTTGGGAGGGGTGCACATTAAAACTAGTAACTGTTTTCGTACCACCTGGCCTCCAAGCCGCCTTCAAAGATCTGGGTGATCTCTTACTCTCCCTGCCTGAGGGGAGACTCATGATAGGGGGAGATTTCAACTCAATCGTCTGTGATAGGCTAGACCGCTGGCCGCCAAGAGACCTGCCGCCTGCTCGCACACAAATCCATAACTTTTTGGGAGCAAAGGGTCTAGTGGACGCCTGTGTACTCCGGGGCCCATCAGGGTATGTCCAGGATAGACTATATTATAACACCGGCGGGCCAACTAGAACATATTAGGGAGGTGAATCACCTTTCAAGGGGTATATCAGATCACTCGCCCATCTGGTCCGGATGGAGGAGGGGGAGCCACAAAGAGGAAGGACGGCCCTGGTTAATCCCTGGTATGTTAGGATTCCTCAGGTACATGATACAATTGCACGCAACACAGAGCTTTTTTTTCTTGAAAATGAGCAATCGGTTGACTCGGCGCAGGTATTGTGGGAGGCCTACAAGGCCGTAATGCGAGGGACGGCTCTCTCTCAGATCACCGGCATCGAAAGAAAAAAACAGGCTGCGCTAGTGCGACTAGAAACTGATATTCTGGAACTGAAAGGGAAACTCCGGGATGCGAACTCAGACGGGATACAGCATGCTCTGTGACTTAAAACAAAAGAATACTTAGCGTTGGCCACTGACACGGCCAAAGTGCAACAAAGAGCGACAATTAGTAGAGTCTATGAGGTCGGTGACAAAGCCGGGAAGTTGCTGGCATGGCTTGATCGGAGAGAATGGGCCAATAGAGTGGTAGTAGAACTCATAAATGAGTCCAGTAACACAAACAGTGACCCGCAAGAGACTGCAAATGCGTTCGGGGATTATTACCGTAGTGTGTACACGTGCCAGACATCTTGCACAGAAGAAGAGGCACTCTCACTATTGCAAGACATTCCCTCAACTAAGACGACGAATCGCTGGACCTAGACAAAGACCTGGAAAGTACAGAGGTAGAAAAAGCCATACAAGACCTGTGCGTGGGCAGGGCATCGGGCCCCAACGGCTTGCCTGTCGAACTATATAAAATTGCCCCGAGTAAAATCGCACCATACCTGGCTAAAATGTTTCAAGAGAGTTGCAAAGTAGGATTGCTTCCAGCTAACCAACATCTAGCAAACATAGCGGTAATTCATAAGCGTGGGAAAGCCAAGCATTTGTGTTCCTCTTCTAGGCCAATATCATTGCTTAACGCAGAGGCCAAGATACTAGCTAAAATACTCGCTACTCGCTTATTACACGTCATCACTACACTGGTACACCTTGACCAGTCTGGCTTTATTCCAGCTAGAAATACCTCTCTTAATTTGCAGACACTGCATGGGGTGTTGGATCGAGCAAACACAATACATGAAGATGCGGTAGTGGTATCTCTTGATGCGGCCATGGCGTTCGACACGATCGAATAGCCTATATGTTCGCATTATTGAGGAAGCTGGGATTTGGACCAGACATTCTGCGATGGCTACATCTTCTATATGCGGAACCACTGGCACAAATAGTGGTCAATAACCGAGCATCCTCAACATTCACACTTGGACGAGGTACCAGGCAGGGTTGCCCCCTTTCCCCATTGCTATTTGTCCTCGTATTAGAACCCTTGGCAATGTGGATATGGAAAGACCCCATTATAAGAGGGCTAAGATGAGCTGAAGACTGGGAGGACCATATTTTGTTATATGCCTACGTCATTTTACTATACATGGCATCGCCGGCAGCCTCCCTGAATAGAGTGCTACATATTTTTATAGTCTTCAGAAGGTTTTCAGGATATCAGATTAATTGGTCCAAGTCTGTCATCTATGTTCTCAGTGGTAAATCGCCTTCCTTACCTAAGGGATTCACGATTACTGAAGCTACAACAGGGTTCAAATACCTGGGGAGCTAGGTTTCCAAGGATCCGACTCTCTTCTATGAGCGTAATCTCCTCCCCCCATTGCAAAGGCTTCGGAGCGATGTCTTACACTGGAAGTCACTTCCACTATCCCTGTTGGGGCATGCTGCCCTATTCAAAATGATGTCCCTTCCGCATTTCCTATATGCCTTGCAGAACACCCCACACCCAGTGGGAGCAGAATATTTAAAATCTATCGATAGTGCTCTGAGAGAACTTTTGTGCGAGGGGAAACAACCACGAATATCGATTCAAAAGCTGATGAGAGGATGGTATGATGGGGGAACAGCCCTCCCAGACATCAAAAGATATTACTGGGCGGCACAACTCACTGCTATAAATCAATGCACCTATTGGCAGCAGGGAGAGCCTGGATTCTGTATGGATAGATGGTTGCTCCCAGGGGGAGGCTTTACAGGTGCCCTCTCTGCTAACCCCACTAAATTGAAATTGTCGGGCCCTACTGGACACGCGGTCCAGGTGTGGCAGACTGCCACGACGAGTTTGGGCTGGGAGAGTAAGATTACACTGGCTACCCCACTTTGGGACGCTGGATTGGTTTCGACTGGTGGGACTTAATAGGCATCTCCACGGTCGGGGTTCTATGGAAGGCGGGAGGGGTGGTCCCTTTCACCTAACTGCAGGAGGAATACGAACTGGCCAACACAGAACAATTCAGGTATTTACAGATTAGACATGCACTGCAAGCGGGCATACCGAAGGGAGAGATGCCACATGAATCCTCCCCGTTAGAGGACAGGATCTTAGACGGGCATCTCCCGGAGGAGTCCATTTCGTTGATATATAAAAAGCTTATCAACAATACGCCTGATCCTTTACTCTGACTCAAAGCTAAATGGGAGTATGACTTAGCTGAACTGGAAGATGAGGAGTGGCTCGAGGCACTAGCCTCTTTCATGGAAACAGCCATATACTCCAGACTCAGGCTCGTACAGTTCAGGATACTCCACAGAATATATCTCGCAGGACGACGTTGCTGAAGATGGGTTATAGGAATGATGCAGGATGCACTGGGAGATGTGGGCAGCAGGGCACTTTTGTGCATATGCTTTGGGAATGTCAGATTTTCCAAGGGTATTGGGCTGATTTAACAAAAAGCATGGAGGAAGTAATGGGCAGTAAGATTGATTACAATATAAAGCTGTGTCTCTTGAATATTTGGGGCCCTACAGACCTTAACACTGAAGCGAGAATATGGGTGACACTGGGAATGATGATTTCTAAAAGCAATATTGCAAGACTATGGGGGTGTGCAGGAACCACCGTCACTGAGAATGTGGGAAAATGACATGGACCATTGCATATTAATAGAGAGGACAGTGTATGAATCCAGAGGATGCCCCAACAAATGGACACAAATTTGGGACAAATGGAATGGATATAGGGGAGGGATCTGTGATCCTCCTCTGTCTAGACGAAGGCAGGAGTTGGGGTAGAATAGTCTCACTTTGATCGATTGTAAAGAATTTGTAACTGTATATTTACCTATGTTTTTGGTGGGAGCTGTGCTAGCGGACGAATCTCAGGCAACTATGTGTGTATAATATTTTACCTTTGTGACCTTGTCTTCAATAAAAAGGAAAGTTTAAAAAGAACAATGAATACAAAAAAAAGTAATGGCATTACTCTGAGTCTTTCTCTCGCCATGCTGAATCAGGCCCTCTCTCCCGTCCTGTCGGCCAGTCCAACTGTGTGGTCTTTGGCCTTGGTACGGAACAGGAAGTATGGAGGGGGAATGGACTATATGCTTGGGAAAGGATTGTGAGTGGGGGCACAGGTACAATCCTGAATGTTATTGAATTTAGTGTTGTGATTAATTGGGGAAGGAGCACTTACTAGTCTGTTGGAAGGCGGGCCTCGGGGGGGTCGGAGAGACCACCCAGAGGGGCCCCCACACGGCACGAAGTAGCCGAGGGCTGCTGAGAAGCCTCCGGGGGGAGGTCCTTCTCCTATAACGTACTAGCACAGTAACACCACCACACAGGACTCAAGGGGATTCAGCAAGACGAGCAGTTCTTTATCAGCCCTTATGAAGTTACGATTATCAATATTTACAAGGGGGGATCGAGGGATCCACCAGAGTCTCAAAGTCTTTGGTAGGGACGGGGTAGCGGGAAAGTCTTTAGCAGCAGCTTGGTACGAGGGTACCTGGGGCCCAGTTCTTATCCCCACGCTGGAGGGCCTCCGGATCTCGGAGGGGTCGAGCCGCGACGGCGTCAGCAGGGCTCTGGTGTTCAGTCCGTGGAGTTCGAGCCGTGACCAGGTCAGCAGGGCTCTTACAGTGTCTTGGTTCAGCTCGAGCTGCGACGACGTCAGCAGGGCTCCGAGGGAGGTTTCAGCGAGGTTGGGCCGCGACAACGTCAGCAGGGCTCCGATGTTCCGTGAGGCTTCGTGACCTCAATAAGGTGGAGCCGCGACGCAGTCAGCAGGGCTCGTGGTAGAGTCTCAAGCAAGAGTTCTTCTCCGTTGGGTCGGCCGCGATTCAATCAGCAGGGCTCTCGACTCCGGAATACAACTGCTGTCCTGTTGCAGGGTCGCCCCAGATATAGGTCTGGAGCCCTTTGATGTCCGGACCCTTGCGCCCGAGGGGGCGGAGAGGCCGGGCTGGGAGAGGCCAGACGCCCAGCGGGAGAGGCGCCAGGCCCAGGAGAGCTGTGGGGCGATCGTACCTTGGTGTGGGAGGACGGTTGGGGGTCCCATCGATACTGCCCTCCGCCGGGAGTGGGGAAGTGTTCACGTGGTACCCCCTGGCCAGTTGTTGGTGCCTGGATGTCGGGGCTTGCTGGGGCCGAGGCCGGGTTGAGCGGGGTCACGTAGGCTGGCGCGCAGAGTCACGTACAATCCAAAATGGAGGAGCCCCGAGGTGCAGGGGACCTCGTGCGGCTTGGCGAGGGGGAACAGGACCACGCCACGAGGCCGGTGTCATGCCACGCGATTTAGCCCCTGCAGGTGGCAAGTATATAAGGGGCAAAGAGCGTATACACGCCGCTTCGCGTTCTTGCATCGAGCCCCATTTCCGTCACAAGCGCTGTTGCCTGACTTCCTGTTTTGTTCGTTCCGGTTTCCTGTTTGGTGTCGGGGACGTTCCTCGGCGCTGGTGGTTGTAGCGTGTGGATCCTGTCGTTACTGACAGTGGAAGGTGTCCTCTCTCTTCAGGATATTCACGAGGGTTGCTCCTGGTTATGGCATCTTCACCCAAGTAAGGTCGGCTGGGTGGTTGGAGTTCCAGGGGTTTCCTGTCTCGCGTTTCCTCGTGTTGAGAGGTCTGACATTGACGGAGCGCTTTCTTCATTCCTAGCGCTGTCTAGCGAGGTGTCCTCTGTCATTCGCCTAGCTGGTCCATGTGTCATTCTTGAATATCATTTAGTATTGTTTTTGCCTGTTGTTAAGGTACTCCAAGTTTGGATTAGCTGGAGTCTTTTCCTTTGGCCGGTTTTCACGCCCCCAGTATACTTTCCTCCAGTCACCTTTACATCCATTCCCTTCATCATCCGGAATAGCTACCTGGAATCCGGTGGTGATATATTGCGAGGACCATTGAGCAGGGGGGTTAGGTTTCCCGCTCTTCTAATCACCAAGCCAGGTACTAGCTCTTCCCCGCCTTCCTCAGGTGTTACAGGGATACTCTACTTTCCCAGGAGAATAATCTTGATATACTTATTCCCTACAGCTGCACCCTAAGGAACTACTACTTAGATCACACCTGTTGGTTCATACAGACTTCTACTTAGCAGCAGAAGATATACCGGTAGGTGTTGGGGGACCAAGGAAGTAGGGACACAGGGTGGGCGTTACAGAGGTATACCACTAACTACCTTTATCTTACAGCGGGGAAATCTACTTGTTTGCCTTGTGAAGATCTCTTACGCTCCTGTTGTTCCTCCTGACGACATCACCTATCCAGACCTACCGGATCCCCCCACCTATCCTTGTTTTGTTTCCCTGTTTTCCCCAGTGGATTCCTCGCACTCTAGAGTTTGATAGAGTCGGGGAGACACGGGGGACGGCTGTGGACTCATCTACACGACTCCAGACGCTCCTGCAGAATATCCGCGATCCTTACAGCCGGCTCCAACATAGTCTAACTCATTGACGTGATCATTTAGGAGCGTTTATCACTCTTAACCCTATCCCTTTGATTATAGATCTAACCTGACCATTTACCCTTTTTGGTTGGATCTCATCATAATTTACTCCACACCCACTTGGACCAGTACCAGTCTCTAGTGGCCAACTAGGTATGTCTTTATCGAGTATATTACATTCAGGTCATGGACTCTGATATGTTGGCTAAATCTGATTGGGGGATATGTAGGTATGTGGCTATAGTAACTTAGCATTTCTCTTTCCCGATATATAACTCTCTGGAGCAAATAACTGAGCTGACGCAACATGAAACGATTGGTTTCACTTTCCTCATGTGTTCTCCTCCACCTTTGCTCTAGGTATATCGCTATCCCTTACTTAATCTCGGACAGAGTATGATATATAATAGTTATGCCTTGTTTTTAAATCAGTTATCTCACCCATCAGGTGTACTAATAGACGTACATTCACTCTGGGAGAATCTACCTCAAGTTAAAGATTGTGGGACCCGAAAACTTGCCAATGTGAGGTTGTAGATACAAGCCATCTCAGACTACTTTTTTCATTTGGTAAGATTTGTGCATTTGAACCTCTCTGCATATTTTTGCTTTTTTTTAGCCACCACCAAAACATGGATGAAGCATGATATAACGTGCATTGCCCTTCTAAAATCCTGCATTTCACCCCTAAGGCACATTAAAAGACGCACATTCAATCTGAGAGAATACACCTCAGTTAGGATTGTGGTACGCGAGAACCTGCCAATGTGAGGCAGCAGACACAAGCCGCTTTGCACTACTTTGTCATTTGGTAGTAATTGTACAATTACACCTCTCTTTTGGTATAGGGCTGTATAAATTGGTTTCTGGCGAATTTCAGTCCACCAATTGGTACTGATCCTATGTACCTCCTGAATTACTGTCAATCTATGTTAAAATATGTCATCATGTGATGTCTAAGTATCTTGTATCAATGACATTGGTCCTATCGAAGTGTAAGATCTGTTTTATATTGTATGGAATGTCTTTATGTAGTCAATATGTTGAGTTGTTTGTGAGTATTTGAGTCTTAATTTATCACAAATCAGAGTGTATATATTAGTGTTACATGTAATTATGTGTATGTATGTATAGTTTTGGTTAGTCCTGTGTCTCAGTATTTGAGTGTAATATTTGTGTTTCCTACTCTTTCAGCCCTGATGAAGTTCCCAGCAAGGGAATGAAACGGGTTTGTTTGGAGTGTCTATGTCTGATGATTTTAACACAATCTGAAATAAAGAAATTATTTTTTCATCTACCTTTTGACTACTGGACTTTGTGAGCTGCGCACCCCAATTGAACTTATAAACAATTCTTGATCTGGAGCACAGTGACGTCACGCAACGGCTGACGTTGGGGCAGTTTGCGCAGCTAACTTACTAACTGGAACTGGCGTGCAGAACGAGTGGTCCGCCGTTGCTTCATTGGATATTTATTGTACTGGGCCCACCAGCACTCACTACCATCCTTGTAACAATATGGCACGGTTTGATGATAAAAGAGAAGAAATGGCACAGGAACTTTTTGAAAAAAAAGCAACAATGCCACGGATGGGACAAAGTGCACAAGGCACAATGGGCTTACGTGCCCTTTTTGTCAAACTCGAGAGTTTAAAGAAACAAGAACTCTCCCGTTGGTGGGACGGGGTAACCCTACAACAAATCATTGACAAAAAAAAAACACCTAGAAGGTTATGTATTTTAATCTTCCACACCTTTGAAGACCTCAGTGACGAGCTCCTTAGAGAATGGGAGGCAAATATAGAATGTGCTTCCCTGACAATGATGCAAATACTAATAAGACACGCGATTGGGAAAGGGGCAAAGCTCTTATTAGAGATTGAGGCAATTGAGAAAGAGATTGAGGCCTGTGAAAATAGGGATCTTATAGACAAGAACTATGATATTCTAAGAAGGTTATTGAGGGGCACCAAAATTATCTAAAAGAGAAAAGAATGCGTAAAATCAAGCGGGATGACAAAGACTATAGTGAGGGGCGAATATATACTTTCGCAAAGAAGTTTAACACGATCACTGGAAATGAGGATAGAAAAAGGTTGAGAGCGGAAAGTGAGGAAGTAAGATCAGTAAGTAGCACATCGTTATCCTCTGTGAGTAGTGCATCCTCAAGTAACACCACTGGTGAGCACCCTTTAGGGGAGGGAACAACGGCCTTTTAAAGGGAGCTGGCCAGGCTAAGGATCAGTGAAGACCAGGCAAAAAAAGTACAATTAAAAAGACAAGACGAGGGGGCCGGAGGGCAAAAGGGAGGTACACGAGAAGCAGCCGAGGACACCCTCAGGAGATCAGAGAGGGCGAAGAACAAACAGAAATAGAATCCAGAACTGATAATCAGACCGCACAGGGAGGGGACAAGGGTAATTTAGAATTGAAAATTGTTAACCTCTCATGTAAAATATTGGACTCTGATGAAAGAATTTACTTAGTAAGGGTTTGGGCTTTTGCCCAACCCAGGATGGGGATTTTGCCAATGTACATGTGGACCTCTTTAAATTCTCAAGAACCTTAAAAGTAAAATATTTTTCAACGATAAATTGCTGCACAGTAATGTTTCTCGTAACAATGCTGAACAAACGGATTACACAATAGCTGAGGTTAGAAACCTACAATGCTTGATGTCTTTGAGTGGTGGGGAGGAAGTGGACATGCAATCCATTTTGGAGGAACTAGGTATAAGTGAAAATGTTGCAGGGGAAAGTGGGCTACGACCCACTTCCAAATTTACATCAAATACATACCATCACAACATTGATATATTCACTGAACGAATAAGTGAAGGTCTATACAAACTAGAGCAGCGAGGTAGACCAAAACATAGGTCACAGCACAATCTGACACTGGGAGAGAGAGAAGCACTTAAGAGGCTTAAAAATGACAAATAAATTGTTATAAGGGAGGCTGACAAGGGCGGAAACGTCATTGTAATGAACAGAGAGGACTATTTTGGGGAAATTGAAGGACAACTGGGTGAAGTCCAGTGCTATGACAAATTGGGTTTCAATCCCACAAATGAACTGACTATGGATATCAATGTGAAACTAACAGAGTGGAGGGATGTTGGGCTACTGAGTAATCAGGAATATAGGTATCTGAGAGTTGACAACCCCAGGTTCCCTTGTATCTACATTCTTCCTAAAGTACACAAAAAAGGGGGCTTTCCACCTTGTAGACCAATCATTTCGGGGGTGGGCTCACCCACAGAAAGACTTTCAGAATTCATCGACCTCAGGTTGCGCAAACATGTCCTTGACTTACCATCACATATCCAAGATAGAAGGATATTTTATCCAAATGTAATGACTTCCTTTGGTCTAACGAGCTGTTTTTTGTGACACTTGATGTTACGACTCGTGCATACAACATGGCTTTGGACTCATGGCCACCAGATTGTATCTGGATAGAGAGGGGGCTGACCACTATGAACAAAATCAGATGGTCCTCGAGATGATGAAGCTAATCCTCACCAGGAATTACTTTTTACATGATGGCACATGGTACCATCAGAAGAGGGGTACGGACATGGGCTCCAGGTTTGCTCTCTCTTATGCTTGCCTCTTTATGGGGTGGTATGAGAGGGAGCATGCCTGGAATAGATGTACCTCCCCCTGGACAGAGCACATTGTGTTCTGGGGGAGGTACATCGACGATATCATCTGCCTATGGTCGGGGACTGAAACACTGCTCCAGGAATATTACAATGTCCAACTTACAATGGAGTATCACAAGGAGAGTATTGACCTTTTGGATTTGCATTTCTATGTTAAGGATGGGCTGATACAAAGTACGTTGCTTCGCAAAGAGACTGCCTGCAACACAGTACTACACGCCAGTAGCACACATGCAAGTTCAACCATCAGGAATATCCCATATGGGGAGATGGTCCGCATGAGGCGTAACTGTAGTGAAGATGACAGTTTTGACAGTAATATCCAAAAAGTAAAGAACAGATTTCTAGTAAGAGTATACAATATGGAGGTCCTGGACGCAGCTGAGAGCAGAGCACGCACACGGACAATGAGAATCCACATTGATGAAAAGTAGGAGGGCCGGAAACAAGAAGGAAAATCTAGACATTAGATTTGTGACACCGTATACTACTTACAGTGACGCAATTTTCAGATTACTGAAACAGAACTGGCACTTGCTGGAGGAAATCCCCAGCCTCCGTAATGCAATCAGAAATAACCCATCTGTCACGTACAGAAGAGGTAACACACTAAGGAACAAACTTTGTCCAAGCTATGTGGCGACTGTCACTGGGAAGGGGGCGACATGGTTACCAACAAAACCGAAGGGTTTTTACACGTGCAGTTTGTGCAATATCTGCAATTTGGGTATGAATAAGACTAATAATTTCACCTACAATGGTTCTGCGAATTTTAACATCACAAAATGTATTAACTGCAACACCACCTTTGTGGTATATGTATTTGGGTGCCCATGTGGGCTTATCTATGTGGGCAGCACCAAACGCAGTTTAAAACTTTGTATTCAGGAACACAGAAGGGCCATTCTCAAAGGCGATTTGCGATACCCAATGACAGAACATTTTGCTAAAAACCATAATGGCCTACCAGCTTTCTGGTTCCATGCCATTGAACATGTTGAGATGGGAGCAAGAGGTGTAGATAAAGAACTTAACCTAAGACAGTGTGAATCGAAATGGATCTGTAAACTTAGGAGCATCAATAAGGGGTTCAACACCGATCATGAAATGCATTTCTTTCTAGGAAACAGTTGATATGTTCCTTCTTATCAAATGTTGTATCACTGTAGGAAAATAGCCATCGAGTAGATTCTGAGAACAACTATCCTCTTTCGGTGTTTATGTTTTGACAATTATTGTGCTTATCCTGGGATATGTAACTTTTGCTGCAAATATATAACGAACAAACAATGACTCCATATCTCACAAATATCTTATAGTGTAACATATGTTCTCCATCACATTAGTAATAGAGTAGAGGGTTGGCATTCCATTACACTAGGATAGTGACCTCCTAGAGATTACTTCGGTTGTACCTATCACATATGAGAAATGCACCATTTTTAAATTGTACATTGACTTTATCCAGATTGACACTTCAGGAGATGCCAGATATATGATTGCATTGAAATACTGGCTTAATGCTGTGGGTATTTTGCCAGCTATACGTGAGATGGGTTAGAACTGGGCATTCACATTAGCATCATCTACCTTTAGGCCATCTGGGGTCATCCACTTTCATACTGACAGGAATCCATGCGTCCATTTTAGGGTTAGGTATAGGAATACTACACCTACAGCAACGGGTGATTACACCACCTTGCCCCAGCTGTCGTGCAGCCAGTTGTGTCAGATTTGGGCGGCCATCCAGGGGTGGCACAATACATGCTGCAGCCCCTGGTAGGCCCTGGGTACACCGATGCCCTGGATACCTGTGGTATGCTGATACAGGGACTGATAAGGCGGCCCAGTTCCAATTAGTGGATGCACCTAATGTACATGTGTGTTAATTTCGAGAGAGAACAGCTAGGCTGTGGGTCTGATTGGCAGGCCCGCAGCCAGGGAAAGTCGTAAACCAATGAAGCAAAAGCAAAAAAAATCTGGGTGATCATAGGATTGCAGACCCTACTCTCCTACATGACCCCCCCCCCAAACTTTGGGACAATAAGCTAACCTTGACCAGGTGAGTCTTCTTGCTCTAAGTGGAAATACCTGGAGAGCCCATCTGCATTGCCATGATCAGTGCCAGGTCTATGCTCCACTGTGAAGTCCATCCCCTGTAGGGAAATGGACCACCTAAGTAGTTTGGGGTTTTCACCCTTCATTTGATTTAGCCACAAGAGGGGCTTATGGTCGGTCTGAATCTTGAAGTGAGTGCCAAACAAGTATGGCCTCAACTTCTTCAGGGCCCAAACCACAGCAAAGGCCTCCCTCTCAATAGCTGACCAATTCTTCTCTCTGGGGGTCAGCCTCCTGCTAATGAAAGCTATGGGCTGGTCATGACCATCAAAATTCAGCTGAGATAGAACAGCTCCCACACCCAACTCCGAAGCGTCTGTTTGGACAATTAATGTTTTGGAGTAGTCTGGACTCTTTAGAATAGGCGCTGTGCACATGGCCTGCTTTAGGTCATCGAATGCCTTTTGACAGCTGGCTGTCCACTGAACTTTTTTTGGCATCTTTTTACTTGTCAGATCGTTTAGCGGGGTCACAATGGATCCATAATTTCTGACAAATTTCCGGTAATAACCAGTCAGGCCCAAGAAAGCTCGAACCTGAGTCTGGGTGGTTGGAGGAGCCCAGTCCTGTATGGCCTGTATTTTGCTCTCTAATGGCTGAACCTGGCCTCCACCTACAAGGTGGCCCAGGTATACAACCTGTGTCTGCCCTATCTGGCACTTAGTGGCCTTGATAGTGAGGCCTGCCTTTTGCAGGGCCTCTAACACTTTCCTCAGGTGGACCAGGTGATCCTCCCAGGTGGAGCTAAAGACAGCGATATCGTCCAGATACGCCGCACAGAAGTCGTCCAACCCAGTGAGAACTCGATTCACCAGCCTTTGGAAGGTGGCAGGTGCATTTTTCAAACCAAAGGGCATTACCACGAACTGATAATGCCCACCCGGGGTAGAAAATGCTGTTTTGGGCTTGGCCTCCTCAGCTAACCTGATTTGCCAATACCCAGCTGTCAGGTCAAACGTACTTAAGTAGTTGGCTGAAGCCAACCGGTCTATAAGTTCGTCTGCTCTCGGTATCGGGTGGGCGTCAGTCTTAGTGACTGCATTGAGGCCTCTGTAGTCCACGCAAAACCTCATCTCTTTCTTACCGCCCTGGGTGTGAGGTTTCGGCACGAGAACTACGGGACTAGCCCAGGGGCTGTCCGAGGGCTCAATGACTCCCAGCTCCAACATTTTCTGCACCTCTGTCTTGATGCAGTCTCTGACATGATCAGGCTGTCGATAGATTTTACTTTTTACGGGCAGACTGTCCCCAGTGTCGACCTCATGGGTACACCAATTGGTCTGACTGGGTGTCAGAGAGAACATATGTCGAAAGGATTGAAGAACCTGTTTACAATCCTTTTGTTGATGTCCAGAGAGGCTGCCACAAAAGACAACACCATCTACTGATCCATCGTCAGGGTTCTGAGAGAGCAGGTCCGGGAGAGGGTCACTCTCCTCCTCCTGTCCCTCATCTGTGGCCATGAGCAAGCCCATGCCCTCCCTGTCGACATATGCCTTGAGCCTGTTTACATGGAGCACCCTGTGGGGGCTCCGGGGAGTTCCCAGGTCTACCAAGTAGGTGACCTCTCCCTTTTGCTCAATGATCGTGTGGGGCCCAGACCATTTGTCTTTGAGTGCTGCTGGGGCCACTGGCTCCAGCACCCACACCTTCTGCCCAGGCTGATACACAGTCAGGACAGCCTTTTGGTCGTGCCAAGCTTTTTGTAATTCTTGGCTCGCCTCAAGGTTTTTAGATGCCTTTTCCATGTACTCAGCCATCCGCGAGCGGAGACCGAGCACATAGTCCACAATTTTTGATGCCGGCTTTTTGAGAGGTCTCTCCCATCCTTCCTTTACCAAACAAAGGGGTCCCCTTACAGGATGTCCGAACAGAAGTTCAAAAGGGCTGTAGCCAACCCCCTTCTGCGGGACCTCTCTGTAGGCGAACAAGAGGCAGGGTATCAGGACATCCCATCTCCGCCGAAGCTTTTCAGGTAGTCCATGAATCATCCCTTTGAGGGTCCTGTTGAATCTCTCAACAAGCCCATTGCATTGTGGGTGATAGGGTGTGGTGAATTTGTAGTTGACACCACACTCCTTCCACATAGCAGTCAGATATCCCGACATGAAGTTTGCACCTCTGTCTGAGACAACCTCCTTAGGGAAGCCCACTCTGGAGAACACTCCAACTAGGGCTCGTGCCACAACAGGTGCTGTAGTGGTCCTAAGGGGAATACGTTCAGGATACCTGGTGGCGTGGTCCACCACCACCAGTATAAACTTGTGCCCTGATGCTGTCTGGGGTTCCATTGGTCCGACAATGTCGATCCCCACTCGTTCAAAGGGTACCCCTACCACCGGCAGTTGTATGAGGGGGGCCTTTGTCGTGCCACCTGACTTACCACTGGCTTGGCAGGTGACGCAGGAGCGACAAAACTCCTTCGTATCTTCGGACATGTGGGGCCAGTGAAAGTGTGGAACAATTCTGTCCCAAGTCTTATTCTGGCCTAAGTGACCTGCAAGGGGAATCTCGTGGGCCAAGGTAAGGAGGAAACCTCTCAGAGACAAGGGGACGACCAGCCTCCTGGTCGCGCCAGGCTTGGGGTCTCTTGCCTCAGAGTACAGGAGTCCATCGTCCCAGTACACTTTGTGGGTACCTGTGGCGTTCCCTGCAGCCTCAGCAGCAGCCTGCTGTCTGAGGGGTTCAAGTGAGGGGCAGTCTAACTGTGCCTTCCCCAGGTCTTCCCTGGAGGGTCCCCCTGAGCCCAGAAACTCAACCTGACCAGGTTCAAGCTCTTTCGGCTCAGTTTCCCTCAGTTCTTTAAGGTCAGCCTCCTCGGAGACTTGATCCACGACCTGGGGCAAGGGGGAAGGCGAAGCCTTACCCTTACTGCCCCTTTTCTTGGAAGGTGTCTGGTCCGTTCTTCCAGGATCCAGCACCTGTTCAGTGGGGCATCTTTTGGCCTGTGACCTGGTCACAGCAAGGACATGTGCTGGCAAGCCTAACATTTCCATGTGAGTCCTCTGCTCCACTTCTGACCATTGTGACGTTTCCAAATCATTGCCCAACAGACATTCTACGGGGAGGTCTGAACTAACCACAACCTTTTTCGGGCCACTTACCCCTCCCCAGGAGAAATCAACAACTGCCATACTGTGATTGGTAGTGACATTGCTGGCATTGGTCACTAGGTAGTCGGTACCTAGCATGATCTGTCCAGGGTCCACAAAGTTAGGCGTCACCATGGTGACACTGGCACAAGTGTCCCTGTAGGCCTGAGCCACTTTTCCATTGATCAAAGGTGTCTGTCTGTATTTGCCCAAAGTATTGGGACTGGCACCAGGGGACATATCCATATCCCCTGTACAGACAAGGACGGCCTGAGTGAGCGTGCCGACTAAGTCGTCACTCTCCTCGGTTCCCAAGGTTAACCCAACTAATGCCTTGGGAGGCGCACTACCACTGCTGACTGTACTAGGGGGTGCAGGTGCCTTAGGGGCTGCAGTGGCAGGAGTTTGCCCTCCTTTCTTGGTGCACTCACTAAACCAGTGAGTCTTACTTTTACAGTATTGGCACCACCTTTTTGACTGGCCTTCTTGAGTCTTCTTCTTCTGTGAAGCCTGACCCCCACCCTCTTTAGTTTGTTGGGGACCTGTCGAAGACTTCTGGTCATTTTGTTCGTTCTTGTTACTACCCTTTTGGTCTGCTTTCTTCTGACCACCCTGGTTCTGAGTCTGGTTCTGCTTGACCCTTGTTCTGACCCATCTGTCTGCCTTCTTTCCCAATTCTTGGGGAGAGGTCAGATCCGAGTCGACAAGGTGCTGATGCAACAATTGGTTCTGACAGTTGTTTAAAATCTGTTCTCTCATGATAAGATTGTACAATCCTGTGTAGTCAGTAACCTTGCTACCCAGCAACCAGCCCTCCAAAGCCTTAGTGGCACAATCGACAAAGTCAGTCCAATCCTGAGACTGAATTTTCTGGGTGTCCCTGAACAGCACCCGGTACTGCTCGGTGGTTAAGCCGAACCCATCAATCAGTGTATTCTTCAGGACTTGGTAGTTGTTCGCATCCTCAGCTCTAGTAGTGAGGAGCTTGTCTCGTCCTTTACCCTCAAAGGAGAGCCACAGTATAGCTGCCCACTGTAACGCCCTGAACGTCTCAGGATCGTTTAACAGACACGACAATGAGGACGCAACCACTTGTGAAGGGTTAGTTCTTTTAATGAAGGCAAATAAAATACAAAGAACAAACAAAAGTTATAGTCACTGGAATCCTCCAGGCTAAGTACGTTACCAGCCCACAGCACGGATGGTCCTAACCGTCCTCTGCATATACGCCGATCCCGGCGTATGCCAACAGAGGGCAGAAATGAAATGGCCGACAATGCCAATCGGTAGGCTGTGAGGGGCACGAAGAGTGTTGGGGAGAATCGAGGAGTCAGGGAAACACCCAGCCGGGGTCTCTACCTGAAGGGAGCAGCCGCTCAACCTCTTCCTCAGACTGCACCGGGACGCGGAGTCACCTCCTGGTGATGCGTCACCGATACCCCAATCACAAGCAAGAAGACTGAACCGAGAGCAGCCGCTCGATCGATCCTGTGGACTTCCGAGTCTGTAACGCGGCAAACACCTCCTGGTGTGCGTTACAGCTGGCAGTCCCTGTGTCTCTGGTCGGGCTGGGAGTTACGACTCCAACCAGCAAAAGCGCCACTGCGCTTGGACTCAGCCGAGTCAAAAAGCGAAGCTCAATGGTTGACCGGTAGAGCTTCCGGGTCCTTCATAGGTGACGATGGGGCAAGACACGGCCCAGGGAGTAACGACTCGACCTACCTCCGTTCTTGCCTTACTGGAGCACCACTCCGGAACACTGCTCTTCACGAAGCAGGTACGTCGGTGTAAACACAATATCCGACAGCCTTGTACCTCCCGGTTCCTCCCTTTATAGGGCGTGTTTTCCTTGAGTTATGTAACAGCTCTCCTGTTTACATAAGGGCGTGTTTCCCTTGAGTTATGTAACAGCTCTCCTGTTTACATAAGGGCGTGTTTCCCTTGAGTTATGTAACAGCTCTCCTGTTTACATAAGGGCGTGTTTCCCTTGAGTTATGTAACAGCTCTCCTGTTTACATAAGGGCGTGTTTCCCTTGTATGACAGGAATTCTTGACAGTACATCCTCCCTCTCAGCGGCTCCCCACGGGTCCAGCGCTGGCAGGAAAACGCCGATGGAACAAGGAGACCAAGCGCGGAGCATGAACCCCTTCAGCCGGTTCCCATGAATGCTCCTCCGGGCCATAGCCTTTCCACGCAACCAGGTACCACAGCTTCCCCCTGCGCCATTTGGACGCCCGTATGCCCGACACTTCATACTCCACCTCCGACTCCACGCATACCGGCCTAGGTGTCCCAGACGGCTTGGAGGGTGCTGGTTTGAGCAATGATACATGAAAGACAGGGTGTATCCGCAATGACTGGGGCAAGCACACCTTCACGTTCACGGGACCCATACACTTCGTAATTCGATAGGGGCCCATGTACTTGGGATGGAACACACTGTTCTTTCGAAACCTCATGTTTCTTGTGGATATCCAGACGTAGTCTCCAGTGCGGTACAGTGGCCCGGGCCTTCTCTTCCTATCTGCCGCAGCCTTGTATCTTCTCTTGGCCTCTATTAGGACAGCCCTTGAGCGCATCAACGTGTCTTTTATGTGTGCCACCCTGTCCGCTGTGGCGGGAATCCTGTCCTCTCTGAACGGATGTAGAAATGGCAAGAACCTGGGATGTTGGCCATAGTTGCTATAGAACGGAGATGACTGTGTGGAGCTGTGAGTGGCGTTGTTATAGGCTATCTCTGCAACCCATAGCAAGTCGACCCATTCTTCCCTGCCCTGGTCCACAAAACATCGCAGATACTGTTTGAGCGTTTGGTTCAGGCGCTCGGTTTGGCCGTCCGTTTGAGGGTGGTAGCTGGTGGACAGGGCGGTCTTAACATGCAGCGCAGTGCACCAAGTCTTCCAGAATTGCGCAGTAAACTGCGACCCCCGGTCCGACATGATCACCCCAGGTAATCCATGCAGTCGTACCACATTCTTTAGGAGTAGTGACGCCAATTCCCCGGCCGTAGGGACTCTCTTGCAGGGGATGAAGTGCCCCATTTTCGTCAAGTAATCCACCACCACCAGTATTGCCGTCATCCCCTGGTCTACCGGTAGGCCCACCACGAAGTCCAGTGATATGCTATCCCATGGTCTATCCGGGGTCGGAAGTGGATGTAAGAGCCCTTGGGTTCGGCCATGGTCGGCCTTCATGGTAGCACACGTAGGACACTCCTGTCCCCACCTCCTGACATCCACTCTCATGGTTGGCCACCAGAAATGCCGTCCCATGCTAGCCACCGTTTTTTCAAAGCCCAAATGACCTGCGCATGGAGAGTCATGGCACCAGATGAATGCTTGTTTCCTTAGCCTAGGCGTGGGTATCAATAGGCACCTGCCCTTCAGGGGTATCCCGTCCTTCAGCTGCCATTCTCTGTGACTGAGGAGCCACCTCCGCCATGCAAATGACCTGATCCCTCTCTTTATTCCCCTCAGGAAAGTATCCGGTTGGATAACCCCCAATACCATCCTCGGGGAAATGATGGAACGCTCGGTTGCAGGCAATGGTTCCTTAACTGCAGATTGACGGGACAGGGCGTCCGCCTTCCGGTTTTCCGTCCCCGGCCGATATGTGATGCGGAAGTTGAACCCCGCAAAGAAGATCATCCACCGCAGCTGCCTGGGAGAAAGGTGTCTAGTGGCCGTCATGAACTGTAGGTTCCGATGGTCCGTGTACACCGATACCACATGTCTTGCCCCCATCAACCAATGCCTCCATTCGGTGAAGGCGTCCTTGATTGCGAGAAGCTCCTTCTCCGCAATATGGTAGTTGCGTTCGGCGTCGTTGAGTTTGCGGGACATGTACGCAACGGGATGAAGCACCCCTGTGTCGTGGTTGCGTTGGGACAAGATAGCCCCCAGCGCCACATCCGACGCGTCCGCTTCCACCACGTAGGGGAGATCCGGATCGGGGTGAGCCAACACCGGCGCCTTACCAAAGGCGCTTTTCAGGGCCTCAAAGGCTTTGTTCGCTTCAGGGGACCAGACAAACTCCTTGGACTTCCTCAGTAGCTGTGTGATTGGGGCCACCACTCCTGAAAATCCATCTATAAACCGCCTGTAAAAGTTGGCGAAGCCAATGAAACTTTGGACGTCCTTCACGCTTTGGGGCACCGGCCATTCTTTCACCGCCTTGATCTTTCGTTCTGCCATCTCCTGTCCCTCTGGACTCAGCATCACTCCGAGGAATTCCACGGATGTGACGTGGAAGTCACACTTGCTGAGTTTACAAAACAGCATGTTTTCCCTCAGCTTTTGGAGCACAGCTTTGACGTGGTGTACGTGCTCCTCCACACTGGACGAATAGATGAGGATGTCGTCGATATATACGACCACGTAGATATCCAACTCCTCTCTGAATACCTCATTCAAAAAGTACTGAAAGGCTGCCGGGGCGTTGCACAGACCGAACGGCATGACGAGGTACTCAAAAAGGCCGAACCTGGTCTTAAAGGCGGTCTTCCACTCGTCTCCGTCCCTCATGCGCACCAGATGGTATGCCCCTTTCAAATCCAACTTTGTGTAGATACGAGCTTTCTTGACCTGTTCCAGAAGTACACTGATGAGAGGCAAGGGGTACCGATTTTTTATGGTTATCGCATTCAATGCCCTAAAGTCCACACAGGCTCTCAGCTCCCCATTAGCCTTCGGGATGAAGAAGAGTGGCGAGGCGGCCGGAGACTTGGACGGGCGGATGAATCCTAGCTTGAGGAGTTTATCCAGGTACTCCCGGAGATGCACGTTTTCAGGCTCCGTCAGGGCATACAGCCTGCCGCTGGGAACGCTGGCCCCTGGCACCAGGTCGATCTGGCAGTCAAACTGTCTATGTGGTGGTAGCACTTCCGCCTTCACCTCATCAAATACATCCTCAAAACTGTGATAAGCCTGGGGGAGAGCCACATCTTTTTCTGCCGCTGTAGCCACCGTCTGACTCCCGCTCTCATCTGCGTCAAGGGATTCCGTTCTTATTCCACAATGCAGGATGCAATACGGTGACGTCATTTCGATGCGATGTGTTGGCCAATCCACAAAGGGGTTGTGTTTCTGTAGCCACGGCAATCCCAATATGACGCCATATTGGGGCGCTCGGATGATGTTAAAATCGATTTGTTCCAAATGGTTCCTCCCATATCTCATCGGAAGGACCCCCGTGTGCTGTCCGATGGGCCCAGTCACCAATCGCCTTCCGTCTACCGCATAGACGTCTTCGGGTACTGCTTTGGGAAGAAGCACTAGCCCTAGCCTGCATGCCTCGTTGTGGTCCATAAACATGCCAGTGGCCCCTGAATCCACCATGGCCACAACGGGTATCCACTGGTCATGCACTCCCACGTGCACCGTGATAAACAGGTGTCGTTGTCCCTTAGTGACCGAGTTGGAAAGTGAAGGGATGGATGAGTGACTCCGAGATGCCCCTTCTCTGGTCTTGGAGTCCTCTAGTTTTCCGCCGGTATGTCCACCACGGCTGTTACCGACCGGTTGGCCCGATAACGTGACGTCTTCGGTTTGGCAGGGCATTCACGTACGTAGTGGCCTTTTTTGCCACAATATAGGCACAATCCTTGTTTACGGCGTGACTCTTTCTCCGTGGCTGTGAGGCTCGCTCGTATTGCGCTGATGTCCATGGGTTCTCCCTTGGATGCGGTGGAAGTTTCAGGACTTCCCACCGTCACATAGGATGGAAGGGATTTTCCTTTTCTCCCATGATCCCCCTTTCTTTCACTTAGCCTATGTTCCAGCCGTAATACCAGGTTGATAAGGCCCTCACATGTCTCGGGTTGAGGGTCAATATGAGCCACGGCGTCCTTGAGCTCATCGCACAGCCCTTGATGGAAGAGCGCCGTCTGTTTAGCAACAGGCCACTTGGTTTCCGCAACCAGCCTTCGGAACGCGTTGAGATACTGCACCAGGTCGTTGGATCCCTGTCTCAACTCAAGCATTTCACGGTCCGCCGTGTACGAGTCAGCCCTTCTGTCGAATACCTTCAGGAATTCCTCGCGAAAAGCACCCCAATCACATAAGAGGGGGTCGTCCCTGCTCACCAGAGGTACGGCCCATTGTGCCGCGTTTCCAGCCAAATAGGATATAAGGAAAGCCACACGAGCCTGACTCGTGGGGAACGCCTTTGGTTTGCACGATAAATGTAGCGCCACTTGTGTGAGGAATACCTGCACTGTGTTAGGATCCCCACTGTACCTCTCTGGTGTTGCCAAGGGGATGGCTACCGGCATTTCCACTACAACCGCAGGGGTCTGGTTCGTGAGGGAGGTGCTGGGCGTGAGCGGGTCCAATTGGATAGCATCCAGTCTGGCTTTTACATCGGCTGTTTCTTGCCTAGAGGCAGCCACTTCAACTTGCATGGCCGCTAAAGCAGCCAGCACATCATCAAGTGTTGCCATGTCTGTTATCGACCGGGAGACAGTTAGTGTTATTACGGTCGGATATTTTGTAACGCCCTGAACGTCTCAGGATCGTTTAACAGACACGACAATGAGGACGCAACCACTTGTGAAGGGTTAGTTCTTTTAATGAAGGCAAATAAAATACAAAGAACAAACAAAAGTTATAGTCACTGGAATCCTCCAGGCTAAGTACGTTACCAGCCCACAGCACGGATGGTCCTAACCGTCCTCTGCATATACGCCGATCCCGGCGTATGCCAACAGAGGGCAGAAATGAAATGGCCGACAATGCCAATCGGTAGGCTGTGAGGGGCACGAAGAGTGTTGGGGAGAATCGAGGAGTCAGGGAAACACCCAGCCGGGGTCTCTACCTGAAGGGAGCAGCCGCTCAACCTCTTCCTCAGACTGCACCGGGACGCGGAGTCACCTCCTGGTGATGCGTCACCGATACCCCAATCACAAGCAAGAAGACTGAACCGAGAGCAGCCGCTCGATCGATCCTGTGGACTTCCGAGTCTGTAACGCGGCAAACACCTCCTGGTGTGCGTTACAGCTGGCAGTCCCTGTGTCTCTGGTCGGGCTGGGAGTTACGACTCCAACCAGCAAAAGCGCCACTGCGCTTGGACTCAGCCGAGTCAAAAAGCGAAGCTCACTGGTTGACCGGTAGAGCTTCCGGGTCCTTCACAGGTGACGATGGGGCAAGACACGGCCCAGGGAGTAACGACTCGACCTACCTCCGTTCTTGCCTTACTGGAGCACCACTCCGGAACACTGCTCTTCACGAAGCAGGTACGTCGGTGTAAACACAATATCCGACAGCCTTGTACCTCCCGGTTCCTCCCTTTATAGGGCGTGTTTTCCTTGAGTTATGTAACAGCTCTCCTGTTTACATAAGGGCGTGTTTCCCTTGAGTTATGTAACAGCTCTCCTGTTTACATAAGGGCGTGTTTCCCTTGAGTTATGTAACAGCTCTCCTGTTTACATAAGGGCGTGTTTCCCTTGAGTTATGTAACAGCTCTCCTGTTTACATAAGGGCGTGTTTCCCTTGTATGACAGGAATTCTTGACACCCACTGACTTTGGGGGACGCACTGGACAGTGCAGGCCCTCTCCAAAGCAGTTATCCACTTGTGGATGTCGTCCCCTTGTTTAAAGGGGGGCACTATTTTACTCAGGTGTCTAGTATCTATACCCCTGTCTTTCTCTCTAATGAGAATGCTGCCACCAGTGGGATCTAACCCACTTAATTTCTGCCTTCGGGCTAAGGCAAGTCTTTCTTTGGCGAGGGCAAGTTCTTCCCGCTCGATCCTCAGATTGACCTCCCTCATCTTCGCTTCATGCTCCCTTCTCTGAGGGGACGTCATTCCTCTCTGAGAAGATGCCTGAGAGACATGTGTACAAACAGATCTGTTAGAGCCTCTGGAGAGAGACCTAGCTCGTCCGTTCCCAACGTTAGGCCTGCTTGAGCGTGGGGCCGGGGCTCCCCCGGTTCCATTCTCATGCCTGCTTAAGTTGGTCCTCGTAAGCCTGCCGACTACCACTGGACATTTGTTTACCTCGTCTCCTGATAACTCCTCCTCGTCTTCCTCCTCTGTATGGAGGTCGAGGTCCGGGTCACCAAGGGTTCCCTCTAAGGGAGGCATGTTCCCATCAGCATTGGGGGGACCTGTGTTAGAGGACCTCCTAGCATCGTATGTCTCTAAGAGACCTATCAGAAATGCGATGGTAGGGTTAGAACCCTGGTTTAGCTTCCTGGAGGCACACAGTTGTCTCATCTCCTTGAAGCTAAGAGCTGCATATCGTGACACGACCTGTGGAGGGTCACTGACCACTAAGGGAGTCTCTGCAGACTCTCCGTGGACCGACATGCTTTCTAGTGAGGTGTAAGTGATGCACCTACCTACACTATTTGTTTACCTACTGATCCCTTGCTAAGAGTTGTAGTCAGGGTGTGCTAAGCCCTGTTACACTACTACAGCTGGTTCAGTAGAACTCAGAGTATTCTAAGTTAAGTTATATGTACCTGGGTACTTATGTGATCTTTCACTTTGATATTCTTAGGATACGTGTGTGGTAACCAACAGCAAGCTCAAATCCCAACCGCTGCTCACCAATGTGAGAAGTTGGCCTGATATGTAGTGCTCACTATTCTAGTGATCACTATGTATCATTCCAAACGACCCTTATTGATGATTGGTTGTAAGTCAACCTTATAGACCAGCTATCCTAGTAGCGTGGATACGAGCAGTCTTTAGGCTAAACTCTAGAGGGCGTGTTAAGCCAGCTGTTTACCATCACATATACCCCTTGAACACCAAGTGAAAGGACACCACACAAGCTGTTATGAAAATAAAGGATATTTATTTATAACAAGACTACCCTGGCTCTTTATGAGTCAGGGAGCTAAGCACACTACAAAACTCTTATGAAAATACTTCTGGTTGCACAATTTACACAAATGCCCGAAGGGCACGGAACCAGTCCACTGCAAGTGGAATGGGAGAGGTTAGAAAGTTTAAAGTGACTGATTCCGGAGGAATCCGATCAGTGGGACTAAACGAAAAAGGAACTGGACACTTGTAGAGTGAACCTACGGTGGAGCACCGAGATGCTCGAGTTACCTAGCCCAGAGGCTGCGACTGCGTGGGGTTCAGCAAGATGTCGGGAGTCCTCGTTGTAGTCTCAGGAGCCTGAAAGAAGAAGTTGCTGGCAGGCGACCAGTGTCGATGTTCAGAGAGATCCAAGCCTGGATCGGTGATGAAGGAAACCTGAAAGCAGAGGGGACTCAGTTCTCAACCGCTAGCCAGCGATCGTGTGGGTACCAGGAAGGTACCGGCTGAAGTCACCTCGACCAGGTGAGTGGATGACGTCGGACTCGGCTGTTCCTTGGACCAGGAGGCGCGGCGGCGACCCGGAGGGAGGGCGAGCTGTCCCACGAAGGTGTCTGCTGTCGATGATGCTGGGCCCAGGAATGGGGCAGCAGGTCTTGGCAGTGGCAAACCCACGCGGTGGAGTCAAGATGGCGTCGGGAGTGGACCAGGAGGGTCCGAGGTACTCCTCTGTTGAAGGGGAGCAAGAGCCAGTCTGGAGCAACCAGACCAGTGATGAAAGTCTGTCGTGGTGCGTCGTGAAGAGGGCCACAAGCCGGTCGGCGAGTGGTCGGACAACGCGGTGAGCAGTAAGGAGCAGAAGGGCCCCCACGCAGATCTCGTGGATGCTGGGGAGGCAGACTTCGGTGCTGGAGCCGCTCAGGGTTAGGGCTTCTCAAACCCTAGGTGCACTCACTCGAGGGTCCCTCGGTGGGCGTGCTAGATAAGCGTCGTGCAGGTTCTGAAGATGGCCGGCCCCGCGGGTCTCGTCACACCTACGAATCTCAGCTGAGCTGATGATGTAGGTAGAGGTCAGAGATGGCAGGGAACCCGGGTCTCGTCGAGCTGGGCAGTCTTGATCCGTGGGAGAGACGTGCAGCAAACCGCAAGCGCTTAGGTGGTGCCTGCTGGTGCAGGGTGGCTACTCCTTAGCCACAAGGGAGAGTCTTCAGAAATAGTCAAGAGTTCCTTTCGTGGAAAGTAGTTCAAGATTCAGAATTATCCAATTTGGGAAGGGGACCCGCTCCCACCTTTATTCTAGGAAAAAGGGGCTGGCCCGTGACTAGGTCCTACCTATGGGTGGGACCAGGAGGGGGGTGGTTACACCCCTATCCTTTGTCCGGCTTCGCCCCAGCTCAGGGGCTGGTGTGCCCCCGAAACTGGTTTGAGCCGGGCTATGCACAGTGAGCACCGGGGTGCCACTTGCAATCACCTTCCTTTCAGCCCTGCCTACCTGGGATACACAAACCCTGTCTGGGATGGTGCTAACACCGCCCTTGGCAGGAACCCTTTGTCCAAGCTCCCCTCGCTGGAAGGTCTCCCAGCAGCAGGGGGTCAGACTTGTGTCTGGTGGCAGCATCCATTTTGTGATGCTGAGGCTTGAGTCAACTTTTAACCGGGGTTCAAGGTTACTTCCATGTCGTGTCCCTCTAGAAGGGTGGAATGCTAACCCCGTCGCCGGAACTGGCGAGGGGTTCGTATTCCAATTCGTATGACACCTTACTCGACATGTTTGGGTGACGCGATGCCAAAGTTAGCAAATAACCGCGAGGATTATAATGCACTTTAAGGTAGTTGGCCCGCGTCACCATGGAACGGCTATTAGGATTTGGTTCCGCAAGCCGTCGACGGGCTCAGCTCGCGCTAGAGCACCATCTCACATGATTCCCAGCACTCTGCCTTCAGGATTGATAAGGCCTGCCATAGGAGTGACTGACAGGAATCCATGCGTCCATTTTAGGGTTAGGTATAGGAATACTACACCTACAGCAACGGGTGATTACACCACCTTGCCCCAGCTGTCGTGCAGCCAGTTGTGTCAGATTTGGGCGGCCATCCAGGGGTGGCACAATACATGCTGCAGCCCCTGGTAGGCCCTGGGTACACCGATGCCCTGGATACCTGTGGTATGCTGATACAGGGACTGATAACGCAGCCCAGTTCCAATTAGTGGATGCACCTAATGTACACGTGTTAATTTCGAGAGAGAACAGCTAGGCTGTGGGTCTGATTGGCAGGCCCGCAGCCAGGGAAAGTCGTAAACCAATGAAGCAAAAGCAAAAAAAATCTGGGTGATCATAGGATTGCAGACCCTACTCTCCTACACTTTCCTTTCTGCACCTCCTCCCCGCCCCATTTCTTGTCCGCCTCTTCAATATGAGGGTCCCAAATGTGTTCATGTAGACATACAGATCTGGGGGCTGACTTGTTTCTAAATATAATAATAGTGGTACACTGTTTTCTCCCTGTCGGTTACAGTATATGATTGGTAATTCACTTACTGCGAGAAGCTGTCAGACCGCTGATCAATGGTGGTTATTCCTCCTAATTTTCGTGGAGGTATATTGTTACGAATGGCCCGACACCACACTTCAGTGAATCTTTTGGTTTACCTGGAGGAAGATCTTTTTTTTAAATATAAAATGCCAGTTTTCTGATTTCAGTTTCCAAATCTTGTGAAGTTGTCAGACCACTTATCTATGGCGATCGTTCCTCCTTATTACGCGGAGGTGCTTTGTTATGAATGGCCCATCGCAGCATTTTAGTGAATCCTGTGATTGACTTGGGGACAGATCGTTATTTGATATAAAATGATTTTTTTTTTCGTAATTCCGTTTCCAATATTTGTATTTAACTAAATTTTCCTTAAACAAGAACTAAATCGCTTATGTTTGGCGGCCACTTTTCTTTCTTAATCTCTTAGAGGAGCATTAAGCTGTATATTCCTTCCCGTCAGTTTTTTTATGTCTTTTTGAAGCACTGGCTTTATTCAGTCATAAAGAGCCATTGCATGAAAGGAACTTTATTTGCTTCACTTAATGTTTGGGCGAGAATGCTGATTTTAACCGACCTTAGGCCGAAAAACAACACTAAGAAATGGCAACTGTGTTATCCTTCTTCTTCCGTCAACCTATATGGGTAAGATTCTAGTTCCGGGAATTATAGTCACGGATTGGGTGCTGCTAATTGGATGAGGCGGAGCTCTGTTTATTTACAGCGGTGGCGGGAAGTTCGATTTTGTGCACTAAGAGTGAGAATTAATCGTACTGCTTCGAGGTGAGAGGGTCTAGGCAGGGTAGCGCTTTGGACCTTTTGGTCTTTACATTGTGGGAAGTGGCTTTCTGGTTCTAAAGTATGTATCGAAAGTAGGAGGATGGTATTGCGAAGGCTTAATATATAATGTGGGCTGTCTTGGAAGGGGGTAGTAAATTTTGGGGCTATGGCAATTGATTTGAGCATGCTCGAGGGTCTCACCCACTAATCATTGTTTCTGCCTAGAGCACACCTTGCATACTTGGCTACTAACTTGGGAACTTGGCAAACTATTGTGTTGCACGATTAACATATTATGGAGTAGATTTACATACTATTGTTTCGAACGTGAAATGCGCCGGGACAGTTCCTTCATTCCCGATATGTTTAAGTATCTTGTGTCAATGACTGTGTCCTATCAAAGTCTAGAATCTGTTTTATATTGTGTGGAATGTCTTTATGTGGTCAATATGTTGAGTCGTTTGTGAGTATGTGAGTCTTAATTTATCACAAATCAGAGTGTATATATTAGTGTTATATGTAATTATGTGTATGTATGTATAGTTTTGGTTAGTCCTGTGTCTCAGTATTTGAATGTAATATTTGTGTTGTTTTTTACTCTTTCAGCCCTGATGAAGTTCCCAGTATGGGAATGAAACGCGTTGGCTGGAGTGTCTATCTCTGATGATTTTAACACAATCTGAAATAAAGAAATAATTTTTTCATCTACCTTTTGACTACTGGACTTTGTGAGCTGCACACCCCCATTGAACTTATAAACAATTTTTGATCTGGAGCACAGTGACGTCACGCAACGGCTGACGTTGGGGCAGTTTGCGCGGCTAGCTTACTAACTGGAACTGGCATGAGCAGCGGAACGAGTGGTCCGTCGTTGCTCCATTGGAAATGTATCACTATGTTATTCAGCACAGCGAGAGAAGAACTCAGAGCAATGCCATTACAGGTAAGTAGTTGCAGCATTACCTTCCTCATCATTCTTCCTCATCACAGTCCTGACACCTTGAGCTTTAGTCTCCTGACACACAGAATTCACCTTGTAGTAATAAAGCTTTTGACCCTATCAATATGGCTGTACCTCACTACCTGTGAGGTGACTGAAAATGAAGGGGTCACTACATAGAACATCCTATTTTGTTTCTGTCTGACTACTTGAGTCACTGATGGAGCAGGTAGTACAACATTTTGTATACCTCCTCTATTCTTGCATGAAAATACTAATTGAATAATCGATTAATTATAATATTATTAAGAGAGTGTTGCATGTATACTAAATCAACATTATTAAAACTTAAACCGCACGTGGGATTTGCTAATTGAATGGCTAAATAAATCTTATAACTAAAATCTGTACGCATATTAATAATAGTATATGTGATAATAGAATATTGCATGATATGTTGCTTTGTGACATTTGCATCTTCGTGGAGGATCGTATAAGGTGAATATAATGGCTTTAAATGTCGCTACACGCTAGATAAATACAAGCACATAGAGGGATTAGTAAGGGGTTAACATTAGAATCATCATTTCTATGTATTAATTATTCTTTTGTGTTTGTTTTGCTTAAGTTGGCATCTTGGCCTAAATTCAAAATGGCAGCTAACACCGCGTGCAGAAGTGGCCACCGTTTCGTGAGGCGCAGTCGATTGAGCATGCGCGAACAGTATTGTGAATTTCGTAGCGACCTTTGCTCATCGTGCTCCTGGTCAAGGATATGAATTTGGTAGCCAGCCAAGACAATAGAACAATCAACCTTAAGTAAACCGGAACAAGCCGACACTTGAGCGTACAAGTGACCTCACCCTTCGAACTGTACTGAGGGCCTGATTCACAGAACTAACTTAAGACAAAATCCTAAACTTACTACCATTTTGGTATTCACAGAAGGCACTTACGCATTTTGGTATTCACAGAAGGCACTTACTCATTTCGGTATTCACAGAAGTTAGGAGTCCTAACTTTAGGACTCCTAAATGCCTTCTGTGAATACCGAAAGTCTTAAAATTAGGATTTTTCTCAGTTTAGTAGTAGTATAGTTAGGACTCCTAACTTTGAACTCCTAACTTTAGGACTCCTAAATGCCTTCTGTGAATACCGAAAGTCTTAAAATTAGGATTTTTCTCAGTTTAGTAGTAGTATAGTTAGGACTCCTAACTTTAGGACTCCTAAATGCCTTCTGTGAATACCGAAAGTCTTAAAATTAGGATTTTTCTCAATTTAGTAGTCCTAAATTTAGGACTCCTAAATGCCTTCTGTGAATACCGAAAGCCTTAAAATTCTGATTTTTCTCAGTTTAGTAGTTGTAAAGTTAGAAGTCCTAACCTTAGGACTCCTAAACTGAGAAAAATCCTAATTTTAAGGCTTTCGGTATTCACAGAAGGCATTTAGGAGTCCTAAATTTAGGACTACTAAATTGAGAAAAATCCTAATTTTAAGACTTTCGGTATTCACAGAAGGCATTTAGGAGTCCTAAAGTTAGGACTCCTAACTTCTGTGAATACCGAAATGAGTAAGTGCCTTCTGTGAATACCAAAATGAGTAAGTGCCTTCTGTGAATACCAAAATGGTAGTAAGTTTAGGATTTTGTCTTAAGTTAGTTCTGTGAATCGGGCCCTGAGAGTCTGGGAATAAGAATCGGACGATCCCAACCAACCAATCACCGTTGTTCTTTGCCTAAAATTGTATCATGTTAATCTGTTCTTTCATTATAAAAGAATAGTGGGATAGTTAGGAAAAGGTGGTGTGTTTTAGCATTAGCAGAAGAGAGATATTCCTCGTTCCCCTTTTTCCTCTCTTATGACGACGACGCCTTTTTTCCTTGATGATCCGGATGCTGCCCGACCGCTTGATGACTGCAAACTTTTCCAAAACCCAAAGGCTAGGATGGATGCTTGCATGATTTCTGGTCCTTTGATAAATTGGGGACTGTAACGTGCTGAGCAGAGGACTATGGACTTTTAGCCTTGGCCTGCTTATTTGGACAATTTACAACAAACCTGGTTATGCAGAGCCAATGAATTAGAGGATCCCAAATAGCCGGATTAGGTAAATATGATGTTCTGCGATTTACTAAAATTGATCTAGAAATTCTAAACTTTGACGAGACAAAATGCTAATATAAATCATTATGAAAATTTAGATAAACAAATATTGATTAATCAGAAATATGAGTTTGTGGTCTTTCCTTAATGAAATATAGATTCTGATTCTTAAATGTGTTTTAGCTGGTTCTAAATCACCATCAACCAATCCAACTAATTGGTCCATCGACCAAGTGGATGGAGTTCTTTGATGTTTGAGATTAGGGATCTATAGGCGACGGATGTCAATGTATATAATTTGTAGAAATTACCTTTCTCTCCCTATAGGTTATAAGGTGTTTCCCACATATCCAAGCGCTTGAGTCACTCATCCCTCCTGTGTGTGTAGATTCGTGAATGGTGATGTGTGTGAGTTGCTGTTATGGGCCCCACCAATGAATGCGTGTATGAATGAGTGTGCGTGACAACGGGTCTGCGACACAGGGAGGATATCGGTAGAAGTTGTTGTTTCCACAATATATATTTCACCCCCCCGTTGGGTTTGTCTTCCGCTCCAACATCACCTATGCTCGATAAGTCCCTTTTATATTTTATTGTATTTAAAGTTGTTAATTTTTAGGTCTCGCCTGGCGTAAGACTGCGCAGACATGCGCAGTCTCGCTGGCGAGATTTAATGACTTTAGGAGATTTCTCTAGTGGGCTTTAAGCCCCGCCCCTCTTTTCCATTGGCTGGCGTCACCGTTTACGCTAAACGGTGGCCAGCCATTGGAAAAGAGCGTCTAGTGACGTACACTTTTCTCTTTTAGAGCCGTCCCAGTTGGACTGGCTGCCCCGACTTACTGCTGGCGTGAAAGGTTTTCTTATCTTTATGGGGCCAAACACATGGCCCCATAAAGATAAGAAACCAGTCATGCGAGTCAGTCCAACTGGGACGGCTCTTGAGCCAGTCCAACTGGGATGGCTCTAAAAGAGAAAAAGACTATCCCTTCATTTATCTCCTGCACACACATGGCCAATTCACTCTCTTCCTACATACACCATACCCCTCTAAGCTCCATACCTTGCTCTTGGCGCAGGTCACGCTCCGCAGGGCTCCGTAGAAGATGGGCAGCAGCGCCATAATCATCAGGCTCCCGTAGGCTAGCGCCGTCCCCTCGGGGTAGGCCGACAGCCGGGCAAATGCGTTGGAAGCTGTAGGGTCCGAGTCGTTGATCAGCGACGGGGGAGGCTCTACCTCTGCCATGGCTGGAGGTTCGGGGAGCTGCGGGTTTCAGAGAGGGAGGTGGGACGGGAAGGTGCAGCGCCGAGGCTGCATGGAGCTCTGTAGGAAGCTCTGGACAGGGAAGAGACTGCTCTTTCAAGCTCCGCTGCTTTTTGGTATCGGTAAGGCCACGTCGGCTGCGCTGCCAACTTTGGTGCAGGAAACCAGGGTTTGAGCCTCGAGGTCTCGTCCACATCCTGTGATTCTGGGCAAATCCCTTAATCTCCCCGTGCCTGAATATGTAATGTAAATACGGTGCTCATGTACAGCACTCCAATACCTTCGGGTCGAGTTCACGCTATATAAAAGATGCAAAAAAAAAAAAAGTGACGTCCCTCCCGGATGAAGCACTGCGCAAGCTCCACTTTGTCCTTAGCAACGGGTGGTGACGAAGGGCGGGCCAGGTAACTAAGGAAGTGTATGTAAACATCAGAAACAGAATTCATGCTGCAAGTCAACCTTACTCCACTTTTGAAATGAATCGGGTAAACGTGCTTAACCTCAATGATAGACTGTACAGGTAAACCTTCATTTATTTCAGAGACCACAAGAAGTTTCGAAATTGAGACTGCATTTGTGAAACAGGGCAGGCAGCAGAGAACACTGGGCACCAACAACCAATCGGCTTCTTTGTTTTCTTGGAGCACATGCCAAAAAAGGGGCCGGAAAGATGCCACCTGCAACCGATATCTAAATGAACATCTGAGCGACATCTGCACAGCGCTCAGTTTCATTTGACAAAACGGGCTGGGGTGAGAGGTCACTTCTAAATCTCATTCAAGCAGGAGCGGAAATATTTTAAGTCACAGCAAAAAGCAAAATCGTCTGTCTGCCATCTATTTCTAGCATTAAATAGATTGCCAAACTTACTCCATAGTCAGCAATGTCGGTAGGGGCGGGATTCCCAGTGGAGCGCGCGCACTGGTACAGAGCAGCTGGAACAAGGACGGGCTTGCAGAACGGAAGAGGGGTCGTCGAGTAATGGTTTCCTCTCCGCACTGTGCCACTCCACCCGTGGTCATGAGTGAGTGATGGCCGGTGCTACCAAAGTGTACTCAACACTGTCAGCAAATCATGCGACCAAAAAGAAACAGACAAGATTCCAGATCACACGTAGGAGATGGACGCCGTTATACCGTGTGTACCTTAGCCCTCGGGTCGGCTTGGAGGCACTGCTTAATTTGTATTAAAACAAGCATTGAAAATGCAATAGGCCTCTACTTTTATTAAGTTAAAGCCATTTGATTTGCTAATGGTATTATACAGCAAAGCAAATGCCTTTAACTGACCACCCGGTGAGAAACCAGGAGGGAGGGGTAAAGCAGAAGAGAACCTGGCGGAAGCGGCAGCACGCGGTGACGGGGGAGCAGAAGAGACGCGACAAGTGCAGGCGCAGCTAAGTAGTGCGGACGCACCAGGCAGCCCAAGAGGCCCAGGGGCGGCGCCAGAAAGACACACGGAGATGAGCGCGCAAGGATCTTCGCTGACGGCGCTAATACCATTCCTACCGAGACCGGGAGAACCCCAAATGAAGTGGGAGGATTGGCGAGAGTATTTCAAGAACTACATTGCAGCGCTGGAAGATGAAAACGAAGGAGCGTTCTCCAGTGCGAGGAAGAAAAGGATTCTCCTGCACAACTTAGGCCCGGAGGGCATAAGAGTGTATCAGAACCTGGTACCTGCACCCCGGCCAGCGGATGACGATGACGTATTTAAACATGCCATGGAGGACCTAGACGTCCACTACCGCCCAGGAAAGTAAAGGACCTACAAAATGGAAAGGGAGACAAGGGCAAACATGGAAGCAGAACAGGGACAACAATGGGGCTTGCTACAGGTGTGGTAGTCTGGCACATACAGCCCAAGACAAACGGTGCCCGGCATTCCACGCGAAGTGTATGTATTGCGGCATAATGGGACACCATGAGAAAGTCTGTAGACGAAAAATGAAGAAACCCATGGTGAAGTACGTTGCTCAAGAGCAACTGGAGGAAGAAGAAGATCAAGAGGAAGACGTGGAGGTACTATGTGTAGAAGACCAAGTACTGGGGATTGATGGGAAAAGATCCCGCAAACCACAATGTGACATGGTGATAGGGGGAGTGAGGATCAAGATAGTAATAGACTCGGGATCTCCTTACACCATCATCCAAAGAGCAGTGTGGAAGGAACAATTTGAGCCCAGTTTGGGAACAAGACTAGAACCGCCGGACATACGACCAGTATCGTACACAGGTGAACCGATTCCCATGGTGGGTTACAGGAAGTTGATCTTCGAATTCAGAGGAAGACGGGCAGAATGCAAACTGTACATAGCGGAGAAGTGCCCCTCCGTCCTAGGATGGGTGGACCAAGGTGATTTAGGGATCAAGCTGGACCCTGGAGGGGACACACAAGTGCTTATGACAGCGCCAGGGAGCTGGCCGGGACTGGAAGAGATGAAGAGCAAATTCCCGAAAGTGTTTGGAGGGAAGGTGGGAAATCTGGAAAAATTCACACACAAGATAGTGCTCAAAGAGAACTCCAGACCTGTTTCCCACAAAGTCCGCAACATACCTCTAGCCATAAAAGAAGCAGTGCAAATGGAGCTTCATAGACTGGAAAAAAGGGAATATAGAGCCGATAGACAGCGCAGAATGGCTCGCCCCCTTGGTAGTGGCGATGAAGCCCAATGGCAAAGTCCGCTTATGTGTGGATCTTCGAGAACTGAACAAATGTCTCATAGTGGAAAAATTTCCGTTACCGCACATCGAAGAAATGCTAGCAAAGACCAAGGGGGTAAAGTGGTTCTCCACCATTGATCTGACGTCAGCCTATCACCAGATAGACCTACATCTGACAAGCCTGAAACTGACATCCTTTATAACACCTTTTGGGTGCTACCAATTCCGCAGAATGCCATCCGGTCTCGCATCGGCAGCGGCGGTGTTCCAGAAATTAATGCATCGCCTATTCCAGCACATCGAGGGCATTCAGTACTTCCAAGACGACATACTGGTGATGGGAACAGATAGGAAAAACCATGATGAGAGGCTGGATAAGGTACTCAGAGTACTAGAGAACAACGGCTTAACTGCAGAATGGGAGAAGTGCCGACTGGGAACGACATCAGTCACGTACCTAGGTCATGAAATAGGAGGACATGGCATCACCCCTAAGCGAGCAAATGTAGAGGCGATATGCAAGGCAAAGGCCCCCAACAACAAAGAAGAAGTGCGGTCCTTCTTAGGGATGGCAGAGTATTACAGCAAATTCGTACCACACTTCGCCACCAAAACACACCATCTAAGAAAACTGACGAGGGACAAAACGGCATACAAATGGACGGAAGAAACACAAGAGGAATTTGAAACCCTGAAGAAAGACATCAGCCAAGCGGTACCCCTACAAAGATATGATCCACTCGGTCGGTCAATACTGACGACGGATGCCAGCGAAAATGGCCTAGGGGCAGTCCTCATGCAGGAGAGGAGAGACGGAACGGTGGCGACCCTCAGCTTCACTTCGAGAACGCTATCACCCACTGAACAGAAATACAGCGTGATTGAGAAGGAGATGCTAGCAGTAGTATGGGCCATGGGGAAATTTCGCCAATTTTTATGGGGCAAAAGATTCCTACTCAAGACAGATCACAAGCCACTAGTCAAGGTGCTCACCTCAAGTGGGCATGCCAGCGCCACGCCACGCATCGCGAAAATGACGCTAAAACTATTAGAGTACAGATATGATGTAGAGTACATTCCGGGGACAAGAAACAAGGTAGCGGATTACCTTAGTAGAGCGGCAGCCATGGAAGAAGCCCCGGACACGGCTACAGAAGAGGAAGAGATGGTAGCAGTAATGGAAGATCCAGAAAGTGTGATTAGCAAGCAAGATTGGACACAAGCGTATGGAGAAGATATGGAAATCCGCGAAGTCAAAGAGTACATAGAAACACGGATGGCCGGAAAAGAAATGCCTAGGGGAGGCACTCAGGAAATACTACGAAGTCAGGGAAGAATTATCGGTGGGGATTGTAGGAGAGTAGGGTCTGCTTTCTATGTTCACCCCCACTTTTTGCTTTTGCTTTACTGGTTTTCGACTTAGATGTGGCTGTGGGCCTGCTATTCAGACCCACAGCCCTGTTGTTCTCTCTCTAAATTAATACTATGTACTTTAGGTGCATAACCCAATTGGATAGGATCACCTTATTGGCCCCTGTACAGTGTACCTTAGGTACCCAGGGCATAGGTGTACCCTAGGCCTACCAGGGGCTGCAGCATGTATTATGCCATCCCTGGCCTGGCCTTCCATTATGACACAACTGGCTGATCACTCAGCTGGGGCAAGGTCGTGTAATCACCCCTTGCTTAGGTGTAGTATTCCTATACCTACCTTATATATAGACACATGTGTACCTATCAGCCACTCCTATGGCAGGCCTTAACAATCCTGGAGGCAGAGTGCTTGGTAACATGTGAGATAGTGCTCTAGCATGAGCTGAGCCTGTCTGCAGCTTTCGGAACCATGTCCTTATAGCTGTTCTATGATATAGCCTACCATATACTCTTAAAGTGCCTTATAATCTTAAACGGTTACGGTAACTATGGTTTGGCTTTATCAAAACATGTCGTGTAAGGTGTCTAACACTTTGGAATAATACCCCCATCCCATTTCTAGTGATGAGGATATTATCCCTCCCTTCTAGAGGGAGAAGACATGTTGAAACCTACTTTCCCGGTTAAAGTTAACCAGAGCCCCAGCATCACAAAATGGATGCTGCTGTCACGACACAAGTCTGACCTTCTGCTGCTGGGAGTGATCCCGGCACGGGAGGCTTGGACAATAGGTTTCCTGCCTTGGGAGGTGCGAGCACCACCCCAGACAGGCCTTAGTGTATTGGGGCAGGGAGGGATGAAAGAAACTAGACACTGCCTGGGGCACACAAGGTGTCCCATGCATAGTCCAGTTCAAACCGGTGCTGGGGCACTCCAGCCCCAGTCCTGGCACGAAACTGGACAAAGGGAAGGGGGTGTAACCACCCCCCTCCCAGGTCCCACCCATAAGGCGTGACCTAGCAGGCAACCCAGCCCCCCAGATTAGTATAAGTGTGGTAGCTGGGCCCCAGGAAATTAGATTATCCTGAACCTGCAACTTGAACAGAAACTCTGGACCTTCGACATTCGATGAAAGAAGAAGACTGAAGAATCTCCCTTGTGGCCAAGGAGTGGCTACCCTGTGCGAACAGGCACCATCAAGAGACTTACCCTTTGCTTTGCTGAAGTTCTACGAGGGACCGACTGCAGAGCCCGACCAGAGCCTTGACTTCCAGACTTCTCCAACCCTGATCCACATCCACAGCCGAGCTGAGATCCGTGGAGGCGACGAGAGACGTGGGACCGGCTACCTGGGAAAAGTGGCGAGTATCTTCCAGTGCAGCTTCTGAGGCACCCTCGAAGTTGTGCACCGGGGATTGAGAAGCGCCAACCCCAAGCACCATCTGCACCGAAGATCAGCCCCCCACACTCCACGAGTCCTGCGTGGGGCCCTTCTGCATTTTCCTGCTTGCCGCGTCTGTCCGGTTGCTTGCCCGTTGGCTAGTAACCTTTGCGACGACACACCTTTGATTTTCCACTGCTGGTTTGGCTCCTCCAGACTGGCTCCTGCTCCTCTGCAAAAGAAAAGCACCCCAGACCTTCCTGGTCTGCATCAGAAGCAAGTCCTCCATTCTTCGTGGGTTCCGCTTGCCAAGGCTTGGTGAGTCCTAGTTCGACTTCGACGCCGCCGACAGCAAGAGCCTTTGTGGGACAGCTCGCCTCCTGGTCCTGGTCGTCCTCGACGTCTTCTGGTACCCGTGGCTGCTGCGACAAGCTTCACCTCTTCACCTGCATCTTCACGACATCGCCTGGTTCCTTCCTGGTTCCACGTGGTCACTGGCTAGTGACCCAGACTCTGTCCCTTCTGCTTGCAGGTATCCTTCCTTCTTGATCCCAGCCTTGGGATCCACCGGACACTCTTCACTGACTGCCTGTCAGCAACTTTCCTTCAGGCATCCATAGAAGTCCACGACGAAACCCGACGCAAGTTCACACCTATGCACCCACAGCCCGTGGACTAGGTAACTTGGGTACTCCGGTGCTCACGAGGGTATTGACTATCCTAGGGTCTAGTTTCCGAGTCTTGACTTTCTAGCTATACCAGAAGTGTCCTAAAACTGCTTATTTCTAACTGCTAGTGATTCTATCGACTTTTACGCATTACGCGTGAGTGTTTCCACTCTGCACCTGAATTCCGTGGGCCTCCCACTTCCTAACTGTTGGTAGTATAGTGTAGCCCCAGCGATTCCCTAGGCCGAGGCCTATCCTATTTCCGTGACAGTGGTCCTTATACCACTTACTTAGTATATGGTTTGCGTGGCCCCTAGGGCCTAACTGTGTTACTTACCTGTGTGACTTAAATAAGACTGTGTTGTACTTACCTCGAATCTCATAAAGAGTGCTGAGGGTTTGACTAGAATAAATACACTTTATTTTATATATATATCTGTTGTGGTGTCCTTTCATTTGGTATTCAAGGGGTTACATATGGTATAACAGCTGGCTTCACATGCCATTCAGAGTTTAGCCTAAGACTGCTCTTGTCCATGCTACCACTAGGATAGCTGGTCTAGAAGGTTGACTTTACAACCAATCACCATAAATGTTGTTTGGACTGATATAAGGTGTACACTAGAACTAGTGACATCATACATCAGGCCAACTTCTCACAGGGATGAAGGAACATTCTTGTACAGAGGAGATAAAGTGATTCCCCCGGCAGCGTTAGTCCCGAGATGAATTGCATTACTACACGAAGGACATTTGGGAATAGTAAAATCCAAAGCAAGAGCAAAGCACATGTACTGGTGGCCAGGAATGGACACTCAGGTGGAAAGGCAAGTGAGAGAATGTGATCAGTGCCAAAGAGCGGACAAAACGTTGACTCCCCTACGACCGGCGTTAGGAAAATTCACACTACCTAGTGGGCCATGGGAAGATGTGGCGGTGGACATCCTGGGCCCAGTGCTGGACACCCATGGAAAGCCCCAATACCTATGTGTCCTGGTCGACAAGTATTCGAAATGGCCGGAGATACACATACAGGAGGAAATGGATGCAGAGACAGTGATTAGATTTCTCACCACAGTGTTCCTAAGAGAAGCTATTCCGAGAACCATCTTGAGTGACAACGCACCTCAATTCACGTCCGAAAAATGGCACGTAATGAGCGTAATGGAATCAAATTGTTACTCACAGCAGTGTACCACCCGTCGAGCAATGGACAGGTGGAACGATTCAACAGAGTATTGATGGGATCCATTCAAGCGGCCATCATGATGGGAAAAGATTGGGAGAAAGAGATACAGAACATGATTTGGGCATACCGCATCACCCCCACGGGCACGCGGTATAGCCCATTACAAATCTTAAGAGGGAGACACCCCTTCACCAAGGACAATGTGATGTGGAGAGAGAAGATCATCACCAGCAAATGGTCTCCTGCGGTGGTACAACACAACCTAGAGAAGGCCCAGAGGGTGTACACAGAGTACTACAACCAGAGAAGGAAAGTGAAGGAAACAACACTAGAGAGAGGGGAATGGGTGAGAGTCAAATTGGCTGTACGGAAAAGGAAGGGAGACAGCATGTACAGTCCACCACTACAGGTGAAGGAAGTGTATGAGAGAGCTGCATTACTCAGTGATGGGAACGTGTGGTCCCAAGACCGCATGGCCAAATGCAACAAGATCTTGAAATGGCCCGAGGAAGAGAATGAGAAGATACAACAAGAAACCAATCCAAGAGAAAACGAAGGAAGTAACCCCACGGAAGGAAGAGACAGGAAGGAAGGAGAGAGCAATGAAGAGCAGGAAGATCAGGGCTTGACGGAGATGGAGGAACTACAGAGAGAGGAGAGCAGTAGCCTGGGGAGAGTAGGACGGAGTGACCCCCGAGAGAAGGTGGGGAACCCAACTGGAAACAGTAACCCGGACCATTCCTCCACTCCAGTAAGGCGCACCCGTGCAGGCAGAGCGATTGTAAGACCTAGCCGCTTCAGAGACTTTGATTCAGAGGGAAGCTGTGCACCCTAGAGACTGTAAGGACTGCTTGTGCTATTGCCTTGTAAAAGAAGGGAGATATGTAGTGTAGCGCTCTAGTCCTCGTACGCTACGTGGTTACGTACCGCGCGAGAACAGAGCGCGGAATGCAATGCGCATGCACGAGTCACGTTAGGCACAGCGCGGTCGGATCAGCCCGGCGCTCTCGTGTGTGTAAAGCTAATAAAAGCGTTTTGAGAACCATAACCTTCCGATTCACTGTGCATCATTGGGAGTATGATACGACATTACATTGTGTTGCGCGATTAACACTTTATGGAGTAGATTTACATACTATTGTTTCGAACGTGAAATGCGCCGGGACAGTTCCTTCATTCCCTTATTTATTTATTTATTTATTTATTTATTTATTTATGCATTTTTATAAAGCTTGGACTTTACCCGAACGTGCCAGAGCGCTGTACAATAGAACCAGTTACGTTACATGAGAGTAATGTTACAAAATAGAACATACAAAAATAGCAGGACACAAATTCAAACACAGCAGGCAAGAGGAACACAATATCAAACACAGCAAGCAAGGAATGTACAAAAAATAAATTAATATAACAAATTTACAATGACTAACAAACTTCCTGGCGGGGTCTGAGAATGAAGGAATTAGTTCTGAAAGTGTCTTTGGAATAGAAGAGATTTGAGGTCCGCTTTGAAGATCCGGATGGAGGTGGTGGCACGGAGCACAGGAGGAAGCGAGTTCCAGATTCTCACCGCATTACCTGAGAACGATTGAGCCATCAATTTTTCCCTTTTGAAGGAGGGGGTTCAAGCAGGAACTTTTCCGCATTCCGAGAAGGTCTCAAGCCTCCGGACAATTTCAGTTAATTCGCCAGATAGCGAGGGGAGGAAGAGTGCAAGGCTTTGTGGGTGATGCAAGCCGTTTTGTAAATAGCTCTAGCCTCGATGGGAAGCCATTGGAGAGAAGACAGGATAGGAGTGATGTGGTCACTTAGTTTGGACCCTGAAATGAAGCGAGCTGCTGAATGGAGGACGGATTTAAGGGGGGAGAGGTGAGATTTGGGAAGGCTAGTCAGAAGAGAATTACAATAATCCAGTCTAGAGCGAACTAGTGATTGGACCAAGGTTTTTAGGTCTTTCTCCGGGAAGAACCGACGAATCCCCCCACAGAAGGCGCAGCTGATGTCGTGCGTTCTTGGCAATGGAGTTGATGTGTGAGATTAGGTTGAGTCTTTTGTCAAGTATGACACCTAGGGATTTAGCGCAGTCGACAATGATGGGTTTACTGTTGAGTAAATTCAGCTGATCCATCCAGGATTGAACAGGAGGCGGGGAGGGAGAGGTAGATAGGAGGAGGAATTCAGTTTTGGAGGGATTGAGAATGAGTTGGTGAACTAACATCCAGTTGTGAATAGAGTTGAGAGTAGAGTTGAGTAGTAAGAGATCTTGAGAGGAAGACACCTTGAGGTAGATTTGGGTGTCATCTGCATAGAGATGGTAGAGGATTCCAGATTTGCTTAGGAGGTTCCCTAATGGTTCCAGATAGAGATTAAACAGAGTGGGTGCAAGGATGGAACCTTGAGGGACGCCTTGACCAATCACCAGTGGAGACGAGAGACTGTTCGCAATCTTGATCATTTTGGATCTGTCCGAGAGGAATGAGGCAAACCATTTAAGTACTGTGCCTTCCACGCCCATTCTCTGTTGAAGAGTGTTAAGGAGGGTGTTGTGATTAACAGTGTCAAAGGCTGCAGATAGGTCAAGAAGAATCAGAAGGCACGATTCCCCTGAATCGAGTATATGCAGCGCATCATCGATCAATTGCAGCAGGGCTGTTTCAGTGCTGCAATTTTGAATAAAACCAGACTGGAACACGTCAAGGAGATTATTGTCCATAATGTGTTGGGAAAGTTGTTTTGCAACACATTTTTCTGTGATCTTTGAAAGAAAAGGGAGATTGGTGATGGGGCGGAAGTTATTGAGGTTGTTCGCATCTGCGGAGGTTTTTTTTACAAGGGGGGTAACCTGTCCTATTTTGAGGACAGCTGGGAGGGATCCTTGACTGAGGAAGAGATTAACTAGCCTGGTCCAATAAGAGAGAGTATTGGTATAGAAATCAATGGCGATGACACTAGGTATGGGGTCAGGAGAATGGTTGGAGGGTTTGGTTTCGAGGATGCATTTGAGGAGGTCATCTTCCGAGATGGCGGCAAAGTTCTGCCAAGTGACTAAGGATTTCCGCTCCTCAATGGGGGTGGGTGACCTGATCCACCAGTAATTTGACCTTTTCATCAAAAAATATAGTGAATTCAGTTGCTTTCTTTGAAGCATCCTCAGGTTTGATGGTTTGGGGAGAACAGTTTGGGTTTTTGATGAGGTCGAAAAGTTTTTTGGGTCTGTTTTTAGCTGAGTTGAGGAGGGATCTGAAATGTGATGCTTTTTCATGGAAGATATGCTTGTGGTATTTGGATCTTGCTGAACGTAAAAGAGAGAGATTGGAGGTGGATGGAGATTGTCTCCAATGTTTCTCCAAGATTCTAAGGTTTTTCCTTTCGTCATAGAGAGCTTTATTTAACCTAGGTGCTGAGCGGGTGGGTCTTTTCCTTTTGCTTTGGAGTGAAGCGACATCGTCGATTTCAACTGCAAGGATTGAGAGGCAATGGGGAGTGAGATCGTTGACATCCGCGTTAGGGTCTAGACTAGGAAGTGAACGCATAGCAGAAGCACACAGAGTCTCAAGATCAATGTTTTTAGTGTTGCGGAACCAGGTAGAGGCCCTTTTAGGTTGGCCGAGAGTTATAATGTGCGAGAGGTGAAAGCGGAAGGGAATGAGGAAATGGCCTGACCAGTCTACATGGATAGGGGGAGCAATGGTAAGCTGATCTGGTTTAGAAATAACAAGGTCCAGAATTGAGCCCTTGGCGTGTGTAATTTCCAAGCAGTGTTGGACAAGATCGTTAGCTGAGAGAAAGGTTGCAAGCTTGTTGGCAGCCGAGTCTTCCACGGAGCCCCAGTGGAGATTGAAGTCACCTAGGAAGATCTGCCTGTCGCTTTGTGAATATTGGTCACTAATGAAGTCGGTGAGTTCCTCCATGATGGAAGAGCAGTTAAACTGAAGGGAGTTTCTGAAGATAATCGCAACACCTCCCCCGATCTTGTCTGTTCTGTCGTTTCTGAGGATAATAGTCGGTAGGTATCAGAAGATCAAACAAAGTGTGAGAGGAGTCATTAAACCAGGTCTCCTTGAGAAAGAGCTTGTTGAGATTGTGGTGGGTGATAGTGTCAGAGATTACCAGTTTGTGTTTGGTTGCAGATCTGCAGTTGTGGAGCATACAATGTAGCTCTGACGCAAGTGTTTTGGTGATGGGGGTGTTTGGGCTGATAAGATGGATAGGGATTAGATTCTTGAATGAGGGTGCCCCTTGAGAGGGAGGCTGGTAAGTTCTGACGGAAGAGATGGTCTGAATGGTGAATTGAGTAGAATTGTTAGGAGAGGAGAGTGGAGGGGGATTGACGTTGGTAGTCTTGTAACTAGCCAGTAAGTTGGTGATGTCTGTGGAGGACAGACTGTGGTTGGCTTTACTGGGGCACGGGAGCAGGGAACTCCTCGGGAGGTTATTAGGGGAGGGGGATATCTTAGCACTTAAGAGTGAAATGGACGCTTCAAGCTGGGAAATGGAAGAGATGAGAGAATCAAGTTTAGTTTCCAGGGATAGGTGGGCTGAGCACGAAGTGTTGGGTGGCTCAATGGTTAAGGGAGTAGGCGAAGGAGGACAGGGGGATATGGGGGACTGGGGAGAGTGTTGGGGTGCGAGGGTCAAAGGTGGGGGAGGGAGTGAAGTAGGCGAAGGAGGACAGGGGGATGAGGGGGACTGGGGAGAGTGTTGGGGTGCAAGGGTCGAAGGTGGGGAGAGATGGTGGTAGAAAGGAGTGGATGGAGTTACAGTGATATTTTTTTGGGGAAAAGGGTCGGCCGATCGAAGGAGGATACATTTCAGGACTGATTTGATATGTCTATTAGGAAGCATTATAGGTCACTCTTGTGCAATGTTGGTTTTTCTGCACAGCATTGTATCTGCCGGCAGAATCGATTTAGGAACAACAGGGTATTGGTTTATGAGTATCATCAGTTGGGTTGATGCCTATCTGAGCATCATAATGGGTTCGTTGTCTCCTTCTTTACAGGAATTATCATACCAGTGACCACAGAGCTGGACCCCAGTGCAATAAACGGGACCGAGTGAGATATTAATATATGGACAACGTCTAATATATTCTATGGCTTATGAGGTACGATCCTGTATGTTATTGAATTTAGTGTTGTGATTAATTGGGGAAGGAGCACTTACTAGTCTAATCATTGCCGTGTTTACTTAGGAGCGTTTATTACTTTTAACCCTGTCCCTTTGATTATAGATCTAACCTGACCATTTACCCCTTTTGGTTGGATCTCATCTTAATTTACTCCATGCCCACTTGGACCACTACCAGTATCAAGTGGCCAACTAGGTATGTCTTTATCGAGTATATTACATTCAGGTCATGGACTCTGATATGTTGGCTAAATCTGATTGGGGGGATATGAAGGCATGTGGCTATAGTAACTCAGCATTTCTCTTTCCTGATATATAACTCTCTGGCGCAAATAACTGAGCTGGTACAACATGAAACGATTGGTTTCACTTTCCTCATGTGTTCTCCTCCACCTTTGCTCTAGGTATATCGCTATCCCTTACTTAAACTCGGACAGAGTATGATATATACTAGTTATGCCTTGTTTTTAAATCAGTTATCTCACCCATCAGGTGTACTAATAGACGTACATTCACTCTGGGAGAATCTACCTCAAGTTAAAGATTGTGGGACGCAAAAACTTGCCAATGTGAGATTGTAGATACAAGCCGTCTCAGACTACTTTTTTCTTTTGGTAAGATTTATGCATTTGAACCTCTCTGCATATTTTTGCATTTTTTTACCCACCACCAAAACATGGATAAAGCAGGATATAACGTGCATTGCCCTGTTCTTAAATCTTGCATTTCACCCCTAAGGCACATTAAAAGATGCACATTCAATCTGAGAGAATACACCTCAGTTAGGATTGTGGTACGCAAGAACTTGCCAATGTGAAAGCCGGTAGACACAAGCCGCTTTGCACTACTTTTTCATTTGGTAAGAATTATACATTTACAGCTCTCTTTTTGTATAGGGCTGTATAAATTGGTTTCTGTTGCATTTCAGTCCACCAATTGGTACTGATCCTATGTACCTCCTGATTTACTGTCAATCTATGTTAAAATATGTCATCATGTGATGTTAAAGTATCTTGTGTCAATGACTGTGTCCTATCAAAGTTTAGAATCTGTTTTATATTGTATGGAATGTATTTATGTGGTCAATATGTTGAGTCGTTTGTGAGTATTTGAGTCTTAATTTATCACAAATCAGGGTGTATATATTAGTGTTATATGTAATTATGTAATTATGTGTATGTATAGTTTTGGTTAGTCCTGTGTCTCAGTATTTGAATGTAATATTTGTGTTGTTTGTTACTCTTTCAGCCCTGATGAAATTCCCAGTATGGGAATGAAACGCGTTGGCTGGAGTGTCTATCTCTATAATCTGAGGTAAAGAAATCATTTTTTCATCTACCTTTTGACTACTGGACTTTGTGAGCTGCACACCCCCATTGAACTTATAAACAATTCTTGATCTGGAGCACAGTGACGTCACGCAACGGCTGACGTTGGGGCAGTTTGCGCGGCTAACTTACTAACTGGAACTGGCGTGAGGTGCGGAATGAGTGATCCGCCGTTCCATTGGAAATTTATTGGGCCTCACTATGTTATTCAGCACGGCAAGAGAAGAACTCACAGCAATGCCATTACAGGTAAGTAGTTACAGCATTACCTTCCTCATCATTCTTCCTCATCACAGTCCTGACACCTTGAGCTTTAGTCTCCTGACACACAGAATTCACCTTGTACTAATAAAGCTTTTGACCCTATCAATATGGCTGTACCTCACTTCCGGTGAGGTGACTGAAAATGAAGGGGACAATACATAGAACATCCTATTTTGTTTCTGTCTGACTACTTGAGTCACCTATGCTCAATAAGTCCCTTTTATATTTTATTGTATTTAAAGTTGTTCATTTGTATTCATTTGCATTCTGTTACATGTAGGCCGATAGGTCTGCTATAGCAACCTACCTCTACCCCCATTCATTTTGGTTTGCCAGTGAAGATTTGTCCCTGTGCTTATATAGGATTAGATTTAGGGTGTGTACTCCTCCGCTGTGTGCCAAATGCTTAGGATGTTCCAGCTAGACTCGCTTCACCTGACCTAAGTCCCTGCGGAAGTCCCAAGAGATCCTTGAGCTTTCACTGTCCCATTACTATAGAAAAATGGCACTTAGGAAGCAGTGCATGTTTATCAAATGTGCTACTGGTGTCAGGCATCCAATTCTGCTAGTTCTCAGGCATTTCTATTTATGTCTATGGAGGCCTAACATGAGCAAATTAAAACCCTGCTAAGGGAGGCATGCTAAGGATGAATTCTCAGATGAGGGGTCTGCTTATGCTCCACCACTTGCTCCAAGCCAGCTTCCTGACCAGCAGCAAGCTGTGGAGGCCATTTTCAAAGTTGGAGAAGGTCCTTCACCTCCTAAAAATGGCAAGATTTTATCTCCTTCAGACAGGCCAGACATTCTGGAGAGGAAGAAGACTAGAGAAGCAAATATGTTCAGGGGACTGAGCTGACTGATTTAGTTAAGCACATTAGGAACAACTTGTCTTTTCCTGATATATCGACAGAGGATGATATCTTCACACAGTACAGGCATAAAGAGCTAATGGGGCATATTATCAAGACAGGCGATAAAATTATCGCCGCTGTAGCGGCAGAAAACTGCTGCTAAAACGGTGATAATGGGCTTGATAATATGCTCTATGGAATTCCAATTGAAGCTCAGGTTAGATGTGAAAGACTTCTAACCTGAGCTTCAATTGGAATTCCATAGAGCATATTACCAAGCCCATTATCGCCATTTTAGCGGCAGTTTTCTGTCGCTAAAGCGGCAATAATGTTATCGTCTGTCTTGATAATATGCCCCTGATAGCTTTACCCATCCATAAGACAATCAGAAGTCTCCTTTCCAGAGAGTGGGCAGACATTCTGAACTTTTTCTTCCTGGGGTTCCTTTCAAGGCATTATTCCTTGGAGGGTTTTTCAAAGGAGTTCCATTTGACAGACAAAGTGGAGTGTCTCATAGCTGGTCTCTCTTCCGTTAGGACTATTATTCAGAAGACATAGCTGTGAGAAGTTGGCCTGATGTATGATGTCACTAGTTCTAGTGTACACCTTATATCAGTCCAAATACCCTTATGGTGATTGGTTGTAAAGTCAACCTTATAGACCAGCTATCCTAGTGGTAGCATGGACAAGAGCAGTCTTAGGCTAAACTCTGAATGGCATGTGAAGCCAGCTGTGATACCATATATAATCCCTTGAATACCAAATGAAAGGACACCACAACAGATATATATATAAAATAAAGTGTATTTATTCTAGTCAAACCCTCAGCACTCTTTATGAGATTAGAGGTAAGTACAACACAGTCTTATTTAAGCATACATTAAGTCACACAGGTAAGTAATACAGTTAGGCCCTAGGGGCCACGCAAACCATATACTAAGTAAGTGGTATAAGGCCCACTGTCACGGAAATAGAATAGGCCTAGGCTTAGGGAATCGCTGGGGCTACACTACACTAGCGTTAGTTAGGAAGTGGGAGGCCCACGGGATTCGTGTGCAGAGTGGAAACACTCACGCGTAATGCGTAAAAGTCACTAGCAATAGTACAGTTTAGAAAACGATAGATTTAGGACACTTCCGGAGTAGCTAGGAAGTCGAGACTGGAAAACTAGACACTAGGATAGTCACTATCCTGATGAGCACCGGAGTACCCAAGTTACCTAGCCCACAGGCTGCGGGTGCATAGGGGTGAAGTTGCGTCGGTTTTCGTCGTCGACTCCTATGGATGCCTGAAGAAAGATGCTGACAGGCAGTCAGTGAAGAGTGTCCGGTGGATCCCAAGGCTGGGATCAAGAAGAGAGGAGACCTGCAAGCAGAAGGGACAGAGTCAAGGTCACTAGCCAGTGACCACGTGGAACCAGGAAGGAACCAGGCGATGTCGTGAAGATTGCAGGTGAAGGTGAAGCTTGTCGCTGCAGCCAGGAGGACCAGGAAGCGTCGAGGATGACCAGGACCAGGAGGCGAGCTGTCCCACGAAGGCTCTTGCTGTCGGCGGCGTCGAAGTTGGACTAGGACTCACCAAGCCTTGGCAAGCGGAACCCACGAAGAACGGAGGACTTGCTTCTGGTGCAGACCAGGAAGGTCTGGGGTGCTTCTTCTTTGCAGAGAAGCGGGAGCCAGTCTGGAGGAGCCAAACCAGCGCAGAAGATTTCAGGGTGCGTCGTCACAAAGGCCACTAGCCAGCGGGCAAGCAACCGGACAGATGCGGCAAGCAGGAAAATGCAGAAGGGCCCCACGCAGGACTCGTGGAGTGTGGGGGGCTGATCTTCGGTGCAGATGGTGCTTGGGGTTGGGGCTTCTCAATCCCCGGTGCACAACTTCGAGGGTGCCTCAGAAGCTGCGCTTGAAGTTACTAGCCACTTTTCCCAGGTAGCCGGTCCCACGTCGCTCGTCGCCTCCACGGATCTCAGCTTTGCTGTGGATGTGGATCAGGGTCAGAGAAGTCTGGAAGTCAAGGCTCTGGTTGGGCTCTGCAGTCGGTTCCTCGTAGAACGTGGGCAAAGCAAAGGGTAGTCTCTTGATGGTGCCTGTTTGCACAGGGTGGCCACTCCTTGGCCACAAGGGAGATTCTTCAGTCTTCTTCTTTCGTCGAATGTCGAAGGTCCAGAGTTTCTGTTCAAGTTTGCAGGTTCAGGATAATCTAAAGTCTTGAGGCCCAACTCCCACTCTTATACTAATCTGGGGGGCTGGGATACCTGCTAGGTCACGCCTTATGGGTGGGACCTGGGAGGGGGTGGTTACACCCACTTCCCTTTGTCCAGTTTCGCGCCAGAGCTGGGGCTGGAGTGCCCCAGCGCCGGTTTGAACTGAACTATGCAAGGAACACCTTGTGTGCCCCAGGCATGTCTCATTCCTTTCAGCCCACCCTGCCCCAATACACTAAAGGCTGTCTGGGGAGGTGCTAGCACCTCCCCAAGCAGGAAACCTATTGTCCCGGCCTCCCTGGCTGGGATCACTCCCAGCAGCAGGAGGTCAGACTTGTGTCTGTGGCAGCAGCATCCATTTTGTGATGCTGAGGCTTTGGTTAGAGTTAAACAGCAAAGTGGGATTTTAACATGTCTCTCCCTCTAGAAGGGGGGAATAATATCCTCCTCACCAGAAATGGTATGGGGGTATTATTCCAAAGTGTTAGACACCTTACACGACATGTTTTGATAAAGCCAAACCATAGTTACCATAACCGTTTAAGATTATAAGGCACTTTAAGAGTATATGGTAGGCTATATCATAGAACAGCTATAAGGACATGGTTCCGAAACTTGCAGACAGGCTCAGCTCATGCTAGAGCACCATCTCACATGTTACCAAGCACTCTGCCTCCAGGATTGTTAAGGCCTGCCATAGGAGTGACTGATAGGTACACATGTGTCTATATATAAGGGTAGATATAGGCATACTATATCTAAGCAAGGGGTGATTACACGACCTTGCCCCAGCTGAGTGATCAGCCAGTTGTGTCTGATTGGAAGGCCAGACCAGGGGTGGCATAATACATGCTGCAGCCCCTGGGAGGCCTAGGGTACACCTATGCCCTGGGTACCTAGGGTACACTGTACAGGGTCCAATAAGGTGATCCTTACCAATTGGTTATGTACCTAGGGTACATGGAGTCCATTTTAAAGAGAGAGCAGACAGCCTGAGACCCTGAATGGCAGGATCTCAGGCCAACTAAGTCGAAAAACCAGCTAGACACTAGGCAAAAAGTTGGGGGTAACCATAGTCAGATATCCACCTTCCTACAATAGCTCTGCTGATGCTACTGATAAGAAGGTAATTCCCAGAAGTCTATTCTCAGTCATCTTCACTTCAATGGAACAAAACATTTTGGTGCTCAGCTAGAAGAATGGGTAATGAAATCTGCTGAGATCGCAAGTTGGTATATCTGATTCATTCAGCTTCCCCGTGGATGAGGCTTTGGATTTTGTTAAGCTTTCTCCTCCTCTTCTAGAAGATCCAGTCAGCCATCTCAAGGAAGGGGTTGTTGCATGAGAGGCCCCTTCAGTGATAAGTCCCGGCTGAAATGAATAAGTTACTTACTTTGGTGACGCCATATCTGGTTCAGACTCTGTCTAGCTGCAGATTACTTACCATAGAATTATCCGTAGGAATCAGATTGGATCCAGAAATTTTGTTCGTGAGCAGTACCCCTGCACGCTGGTAGGTGGTGTCGTTTGGTTCAGCATGGAATTGATGTGCAGAGTGTCTGTATAAGTGCCACCCCACACTCTGTCAGTTTCTTTTTGCGACTTTCCACACCTGGAGCACGGAGCCACAAAGAGCACTGACCACTGGTGTGTAGAAGTAGGACCTTGAAAAGGGAGCAGTCATGTACCTATAAATGCACTTGCAGAGTGGGGGAGGATGGATTGGTCTGTAAGGAATCTGCGGCGTTACCGAAGGTAATAACTTGTTAGTCTGATAGAGACTTCTAGCCGCAGATTCCTTACCTTAGAATAGATACCTAAGCAATACATCTCCGAAGGTGGGTCTGCAAACTTGAATTTAGACTAGGAACCAAGTGGACAAAGTACAACTTCCGACGGACCTGACTGTCCAGGCAGTAGTGCTTGGTAAACGTATGCAGTGAGGCCCATGTTGCTGCCTGGTAGAAGGCCAGGACCAGAACTCTACGTGCTAATGCAGTGGTCGCAGCCTTTGCTCTGGAGGAATGAGCAAGCAAACCCTCTGAGGGTTGTTTCTAGGCCAATGAGTGGCAGATCTTTATGCAAGTACTAACTATCGGGAGATGATTTGTTTCTTCACAGCCTTCACGTTTTTGGCTCCGACATATCCCACAAAGAGTTGATTGTCCACCCGGAATGGTTTTGTGTGGTCAAGTTAGAACAGCAAAACTCTTTTTGGGTTCAGGTGGTGCAGTCTCGCCTCTTCCTTAGAGAGTTGAGATGAAGCGTAGAAGGTAGGCCAAGTGAAGGACCAGCCTTCGTGGAATGGGGCAACCACCTTCGGCAAGAAGGATGCTGGGGTCTGAATGACCAGTTTGTCTGGGAAGAAGGAAATGTATGGAGGCTGGGATGACAGTGCCTGCAATTCACTGACCCTCTCGGCAGATGTAATTGCCAGGAGGATGCTCAGGTGTGAAGGACCATGTGGTATCTTCTATTTCTACTGTGGTTGTCATGCATGACATACTTGTGTTCTCTATTCTGTTGTTGCTATGTATGGCATATTCTGGTTCTGAAGAATCTTGGTGGGTTGGAAGGTTGGCATTACGGAGTTCTGTGAAAGGGCGGTTGGAGTTTATCTGGCTGGCTGGTGGATAGGATCTTTCCTTAAGAAATAAACGTACATCTTCAACTCTTCTTCGTTTGAGCCTGCTTCGAAATATAATACTGGCGTTGTCGGCAGCTCTCTAAACAGGAAGATCCTAACACGCTCAAAATTTGGAAAAGTCACCGTGGAGGACTAAAAGACCCCAGACGCCTTTCTGGTGGATGGTGAGACTTTTCCTTGTTCTACAGTTAAATCCCATTTGCGCTTGCAATTATCGATACACAACGCTCACTCATATACTCTTGGGAAGTTTTATCTTTGAGTTGGGAGCGATCGGTGTGTGCTGCTTGTGCTCTTGTGTTGTGGATTGACAAAACACACAAAGAGGTCGGCGTTTCTCTTACGGTGTCAGCTCATGCGCCGTGCTCACTCCATTGATTGCAGTGGGGCTGGGAGCGAGCGAGCGGTGTGTGCTACTTGCTGGTGTTAAGTTTGGATTGGGATTTGTGTCTTGTGCCCATTCGTGTCCTTGGTTGCTGATCTCTTCAACGTTTTTTTTAAAGGAAAACAATCAACGTGAAAGGTTCCACCTACCCTGCACGCGGCGTTCCATCATCATTGTCTGGAGTTTCATCGTCACGCAGAGGATTAATGGAAACGCGTAGCACGTAATTTGTTTCAACGTAGCATTGCGTGATGACCTGTGCTGACGTACTTTTAGCTTTTTCATGGTTGACTAGCTACGTACTAGGTTGTTGTCAAAGACGCAGGAAGCGAGCCTAAGCGTTCTGTTATTGGGGATTTGTATTCTCGCTACTAACTCAAGTGAATTTTAGTATTGGCGTGTTTCCGTATTTCATTTCACAGCGACACGCACGCTTCTGATGTAAACTTTGTGCTATTAGGGTGTAGTTTTAGCGGTACGTGTGCTTGTTACTGCGATGGGCACGCATTTTATTTAATAGTCATATGCTTGGCTCAGCGCGTTGCTTCAGCGATACGCACGCTCATAGATAGTGCGATATTTTAATTATTTAATAGTCATACGCTTGGGTCAGTGCGTTGATACAGCGATACGCACGCTCATAGATATTTCAAAGCGCTTATGCATCATTCTATGCGCACGCATTTAATACCCATTATTTGATCATTTTTATTATTTATCTTGTTTGTGAGGGGGAAGAAAAAGGGAAATATTTCTTGCATCGATGTACATGCTTGTGTCGAAATGTTGTTCTTAATTGCCATTCACATTAGTTTTAGATGTTGTTATATGTGATATAGATTTAGCAATAGTAAAGGCAACATTGTAAGTACAGTTATAGTATAACAAAAAAAAATATATATATATATAATAAGTCTCACGTTAGGTGGGTCATTAGATGTTTGGAGCAATGCAAAATGTTACTGCTGCCCCATTTTTTTTAACTTCTCCGGGTGAGGCCACAATTAAATGGAAAAAGTGGAAAAAGGTGTTCGAAAGGTATGCAAGGGTATGTGGTGCGTCATTAAGTGCAGAGAGAAAAACATCATTATTGCTTCATTGCTTAGGATCAGAAGGCCAAGATGTTTTTGATCATTTGCCAGAATTGTCAACTGGTGAAGCCGATTGTTTGAATGATTATGAAATTTGTATATGCAAGTTAGACAAACATTATCTTCCCAAAATAAGTACGATACTTGAAAGGTATCACTTTGGGAAAAGAATGCAACGTGATGAAGAAACAGTAGAAAGTTACCTAACTGACTTGAGGATGTTGGCTTCTGCATGCAAATTTGATGCTTTGATGTATGAGCACTTACGTGATCAATTCATGTTGGGTTGTAATATGGATAAGGTTAGAGACGAATTATGGCTTAGGGGTGAACCTACATTGGATGAGGTCATTGCTGTGGCCAAGAGAATCGAGCACTCGTTGAAGTGTGTAGCCATTATTAATAAAGACAAAACAGATAATTCAAAAGTACAATCTATAAGTGAAAAGAATATGCAGAGTGTGAATGAAAAGAAAATGATTCCCGGAACACAAGACACAAGGGAGAAGTTTGTTGCTAATAGTGGAAAGATGAATAGTACCTCTTTCAGATGTTATAGGTGCGATAAGACGGGTCATCTCGCAAATGATAAGAAATGCCCCGCTCTTGGTAACATTTGCAGTAAATGTAGGAAAAAGGGGCATTATCCATCAGTCTGTAGAACTAAACCTACTCCGAGGGTTAAGAGAGTAGATGTATGTGAGGGTGATGGCGTCAATACAAGCTCTGATGAATATGAGTGTGGACAGATTGTCTCTGAGATTTGTTGTGTTAATAATAAGAAATCATGCCCATTTGATGAGATCATAGTTGATGGGATTTCAACCCGTGTTTTGTTCGATTCTGGTGCGAAAATAACGATTGTGTCCAATGAATTATACATGAACAAGTTAAGGCACAAGGTGAAATTGTTTAAACCTGACATAACGGCAGTTGCTTACGGGGGAGAACCTATAAAATTGCATGGCTACTTCTTGGGTATGATTGAGTATCGAGGGAGGATGACTTCAGGAAAGGTTTATGTGTCAAAGAAAGGAGATAGTCTGATAAGTTGGTTACATCAGGGTGATCTTGGTGTTTACTTGGATCCCAATTCAGGTCCGCAAATATTATTGATAGACCCTGTGTGTGTTGTTGAGAAAGATTATGATTGTGAGTTCACAAGGAAGTTGAAGATGCAGTTTCCCAATGTGTTTAATGATGGACTGGGTTGTGTAAAAGGGTATCAGCACAGGATCAAACTGAAAAACAATTCTATTCCTTCATCTTGCAAAGTCAGGGGGGTACCTCTGTCTATTAAGGATGAGATGGAGAAAGAGTTGAATAAATTAAAGAATAATGGGATAATTGAGGAGGTGGAAGGAACCGAGTGGCTTTCTCCGGTGGTGGCAGCGAGGAAAGCCAATGGGGACTTGCGTCTATGTATAGACTTGCGCCAATTGAACAAGAGCGTGGTTGTTGATAGATATCCTCTTCCTAATATAAATGAATTGTTGGTCTTGTTGGGTGGAGCTAAGATTTTTAGTACAATCGACCTTACGTCGGCGTATCACCAGATTGAACTTGAACCATCTTGTAGAGATCTTACGGCATTCATTACTCCTTTTGGAACTATCCGCTTCATTAGGATGCCTTTTGGTCTTGTTTCTGCATCTTCGGTTTTCCAAAGGGTGATGGAAAGTTTACTTAAGGGTATTGAAGGTGTATGTATTTATCAAGACGACATACTTGTGTTTGGTGATGATACAGAGCAACATGACGCTCGTCTTAAAGCTGTACTAACTAGATTAAGTAGTGGTAATCTGTCAGTAAAGATTGAAAAATGTCAATTTAGGTCAGATTCGTTGAACTATCTTGGTCATAATATCTCCGGAAAGAGTGTTAAACAAAAGGAAGATTTGGTTAGTTCTATTCATAAGTTATCGCCACCTACTTCTAAAGATGAGCTCATGAGTTTTCTTTGCATGATTGAATATTATGCAAAATTTGTCAAAGGGTTTTCTGAACTCACATCTGATATGAGATCGCTTCTTAAGAAAGGTGCTACTTTTGTTTGGTCGAGTGGATGTCAGAAGGAATTTGTGACTATTAAGGACAAATTAGCTAGTGCACCATTCTTACAGAGTTTTGATACCAAATTGAAATCTATTTTGACTACTGATGCTAGCACAAAGGGGCTTGGTGCTGTGTTGCAACAGATGGGTCCCAAAGGAGTAAAAACGGTTATGTTTCTTTCACGTGCTTTGAGAGAACCTGAAACGAGGTATTCGGTTGTTGAGCGTGAGTCTCTAGCGATTTTTTGGGCGGTAAAGAAACTGAAGAAGTTCCTGTGGGGCGTTGATTTTGAAGTTAAGATGGACCATAAGCCGTTGGTGGAGATATTTGAAAATAAAGGTTTGGACATGATATCAAGCAGAATTACCAAATGGGTAATTGGGCTTCAGGAGTATTCCTTTTCTGTAAAGTATATTCCTGGTGCAGATAATATGGTTGCGGATGTATTTTCAAGGTTAGTTCCTGAGAGTTGTAGCGAATGTGATGATGTTGATGAAGGTGGTGAATGTGTCTGTACTGTGGAACCATATCATATTTCTGAAGAGAAATGGTCCAATGAAGTAGCACAAGATGGTACTCTTAATGAGGTTATGAATTTGATTCAGAGTAATTGGGTAAGTGTGAAGTGTGGGTCTGAGATGACTAGACCTTTTTGGTATGTGAGGAATGAACTTGCGGTAGATGGAGGCATCATATTCAGAGGTTCGAAACTTATTCCTCCTGATAGGATTAGGAAAGAGTTAGTGAATTTGGGCCATGCTAGTCATCCTGGGATTACCAAGACTAAAGAGAGGTTGAGTTCATCTTATTGGTGGCCAGGTATGGACAACTTTATTGAGAGGGAAATTCGAGACTGTGTTTTGTGCAATTTAAATGATAAATCTAAAGTACCAAGTGTGCAACCTATGGTTGTGAGGTCTCGTCCTAAGGTCCCTTGGGATGATATTTCGTTGGTTATTCTAGGACCAATCAATATTACTGGTTCTCAGATTTATCTCTTGGTTATAATTGATATGTACTCTCGCTGGCCGGAGGTATTTTTTTTGTCCCATATTGATTCAATGAACATCATCAAATGTCTTAAAAAGCTGTTTAGTAGAGAGGGTTTGCCTAAGTCAATTCTATCTGACAATGGGGTACAATTTGTCTCTAACGAAATGGAAGAAATTTTGAGTTCTTGTGGGATTGTGCATAAGAAATGTTCTCTCTATCATCACGAGGCAAATGGGATGGTAGAGAGATTCAATAGGGTTTTAAAAGAGACGATTACTCTTGCGAAATCTCTTTCTTTGGATTGGAGGAGTGAAGTTCTCAAAAAAATCGAGGAATATAGAAGAACTCCTCATTCCACTACAGGGAGAACTCCATTTTTTTTGTTCCGTAGGAGAATTCCCAACACTCTTTAGGAGCCAAGTTGGGTTAATGAGTACAGTGTGAGCAGGGGTAAGGAGAATGTGTGTAATGAAGAGGATCTCAAGGAAAGGGAAGATTGTAAAGCTGGTGAAAGAAAAATCAAGTTTGACTGTAGAAAATGTGTCAAGTTGCTAAAGGTGAATGTTGGCGATCTAGTGGCTGTCAAAAAACCTGGTCAAATTGGTAATGCAAATCTCAAGTATTTCGATCCTATGACTGGTATTATGGTTTTTAGTAATGCTGTCAAGACTCAAGATCACCGTGTATGGAATTTGAACAGAGTGGTACTCTTGAAAAATGGACATGGCAAGTTGAATGAGACTGAGGATAAAAAAAAAAAGAGGAGAATACTTTGAGGAGGAATTCATTTACTCCTGCTGTGATGGTCCGACTTTCGTCGAGAGTTTCTTCACGTCCTAGTTATCTAAAGGAATACGTTTAACAATGTACATATTTTGATTTGTCATTTATTTTATTTTATTTTATTTTATTTTGTAAGAAAGGGAGATGTGTGGTATCTTCTATTTCTACTGTGGTTGTCATGCATGACATACTTGTGTTCTCTATTCTGTTGTTGCTATGTATGGCATATTCTGGTTCTGAAGAATCTTGGTGGGTTGGAAGGTTGGCATTACGGAGTTCTGTGAAAGGGCGGTTGGAGTTTATCTGGCTGGCTGGTGGATAGGATCTTTCCTTAAGAAATAAACTTACATCTTCAACTCTTCTTCGTATGAGCCTGCTTCGAAATATGATAGACCAGTTTATCTGTGAAGAAGGAGATGTATGGAGGCTGGGATGACAGCACCTGCAGTTCACTGATCGTCCGGGCAGATGTAATTGCCACCAGAAAGGCCATCTTGATGGGGAAAAGCCTAAGATGGCAGGTATGAAGTTGCTTAAAGGGAGCACATATTAGAAAAGTAAGAACCAAGCTAAGGACCTATTGAGGCATAACGAAGGGCCCTGGAGGAAATAAGAGTTGCAAACCTTTAAGGAACCTATTTACTATAGGGGCTTGAAGAGAGAAGGCTGATCTGACAGCCGCAGGAAGGCGGAAATGGCAGATAAATATCCCTTGAACGTGCCCAATGCTGAGCCCTGCTGGGCCAGGATAAGGATACACAAAACAACTTGGGAAAGGGGTGCAGATAAAGGGTCAACCTGTTTGACTGTACACCATGACACAAACTTGCTCCAACAGACAGCATATGCCGTCTTGGTGGAAGGACGCTGAACTGCTAAGATAACATTACAGACTTTGGGCAGAAGGTTGAAAGTTGTCAACCGTCGCCACTCAATCTCTGGGCATGAAGGTGTAGCATTGACAGGTTCGGGAGGGAAGCCCTCACCTGCTGTGACAGAAGATCTTCCTGAAGGGGGGCAGCCTGATCGGAGCATCGGTAGCCATTCCCAGCAGTTTGGGATACCAGACTCTCTGAGCCCAGTCTGGTGCTACTAGGATGACTAGGGCCAGCTCGTTCCTGTTCTTCATGAGAACTCTGAGCAGGAGTGGTATGGCCGGAGATCCACACGAAACAAGAATTGTCTCTGAGCAAGAGCCGCCTTGGAAACTCCAGCATGCAGAACGCCTGATATTGTGCATTCTTGGCTGTGGCTGTGGCAAAAATATCTAACCAAGGCTCTCCCCACTGCTGAAAAAGAGACCTTGTAACACCTTTGGATGTAGACACCATTCGTGATCAGCTAGGCATCTTTGGCTGAGTTAGTCCACTCTGGCGTTCAGAAATCCTGCCAGGTGTTGACCCCCCAAGAAAAAATTCCCTGACATACCAGCCATGTCCAAAGACCTAGGGCCTCTTGACAAAGAGTCCATGACCCCACCCACCCTGTTTGTTGCAGTACCACATGGCGATGGTCTTATTCATGAACACCTCTACTAGGCCTTACCTTGATGGCGGATAGAAAGGCTTTCAATGCCAGTCGGATCGTTCGGAGCTCCAACAGGTTGATATGGAGCCCAGATTCCACCAGAGACCAGAGGCCTCTGATCTCCACCTCTTAACCTGGGAGTGATGTATCGGTCACTACTATCAGATCTGACTGGGGAAGGGAGAGAGGTCTGCCGCTCACCCAATTGCGGTTCTTTAACCACCACTGCAGATCTTTTGCAGTGCCCTCCGAGAGCTGGACCATGTTGAAGAGATTTCCCTGATACTACACCCATTGGAACTTCAGATCCCAAAGCACATGTGAGCATGTGTCACAAGCAGGAGGCCATGAGACTCAGTAGCCTCAGAGCCAGAACCCCAGGATAGAGGCTGAAAACATCAGTATCATAGCCGGAATATCCTGAACTCTCTGTTCAGGAGGATAGGCCCAAAACTGCACGGTCTTCAAAAAAGCTCCAATGAAAGGGAGCATCTGAGAAGGTCCAGTGTGACTCAGCATGTTGATAGTGAACCCCAGCAAGTGCAGGAGGTCCACCATAGTCTGGGGATGGGAGATGACTGCCTGGGGCGAGCCCAACTTCAAAGCCAATCATTGAGATAGGGGAAGACTGGCACCCCTGATCTCAGCAGATGAGCTGCAATCACCACCAGCACATTTGGTAACACTTGTGGGGTGCTGGTAAAGCCAAAGGGAAGCAGGTTGAACTGAAAGTGCTCGTTGCCTTCTGTGAACCGCAGGTAACGTTTGTGGTTAGGCAGGACGGGGATATGGGAGTATGTGTCCTACAAGTCTTTTTTTTCAGGTATAAATTGAGAGGGTGCAGGTTTAGGATAGGAAGCAAGTCTCTGTCTTCTTGGGCACCAGAAAGTAGCAGATATAGCAACCACAACCTACTTCTGATGCTGGCCCCCTTTCTATGGCTCTCTTGGGTAAGAGAGCAATAGAAAGGGGGCCAGCATCAGAAGTAGCTGGTGGAGTAATGATATATGGTCCTCTGTCTGCCTGTTGCAAGTGGGTGGCTTGGGTGGAGGGGTAGTCATGAAGGGGAGGGAGTAGTCCCTTCAGACAATCTGGAGAAGCCAGCAGTTAGATGTTGTCGACCTCTAGTGGTGCAGGTGATGGCATATCCTCCCTCCCACTGGATGCCCATGATGATCGGAGTGCAAACTAAAAAAGGCTTGGGGGGGGGTGGATTGGCCTGACTTCTGGCTACCTGATCCACGAGGTCTGTGGGTACCGCGTCCTTGGCGACGCATTACGGAGCGTTTTCTGGATAAGTGCAAATGGAAATGGGTGGAATTCATCAGCCTGTGTTTCAGTGATAGGCACACCAGTTTGAGAGAGAGAGAGAAAAACTCTGTTTATTTAGACCATAGTCTTTAAACACAATGGGAACCCAGAATTTGGTGACAATATAAATTCTTTAGCAAATAAATTACCAATAATACACTTGGCAAAAATAGCATCATCATACAGTCATAATTCAATACAAACATTTAAAATTCTTATATAAATTCCTAAAACGTTTATATTAATGGAAAGAGAAAGACTTAAACCATTTAGAATCGCTGCCCCTCCTTCAGTTTCTCCCTTACAAAGCTTTTTATGGCTTTCATATATTTTCCCAAAGCAATTGCAATATTAAGATATGACATATCCTTAAGTAGGAGTTCTGCTTGGGCACGCAGTCTTATCTCATATTTTAAAAATATGGGGCATAGAAACAGTTTCCGTAAGGCTAAAACCGAGATACAATCGAGCAATATGTGCAAAATATCATTCCTACTTCCTAACCCACATTTAGAAATTCCATCTGTCTATATCATTGCTGCTTTTATTTTCTCTTCCATCAGCCAAGGATTAATACCAACTCGTACCCTTAAGATTTCATGCCTTAGCCCTTGATTAGGCAGGGTATCCAGGTACAGGTACCAGGCTTCGTTTACCCATGAATTCCTTATACATTGAACTGATTTTTTCACACTCAGGTATTCCAGGTCCATCATTCTTGAATATTCCTGACCTTGGTACCTGAGAATGCTCTTAGTAAAATCCACTTCCATGGACGGCTGAGATAGTCTCACCTTAAGGCGCGCGCCTATTATCTGGAGTTTCCTTCTTACTTTCTTAGCCCATTTTAGGCTACTAAATTGAATCTCCTCTCTGCACCATTGTGAGACCTTCTGCACACCACCTGGGTCCTGGCGTTTCCAAAACCTTAGCAAGGACATTTGAATCTGAATGCTCCATGCTGTTGTACCTGACTCCATTCTGAAAGCCTGACTCATTGTGGAACTCGGTGATGACAATAACATTTTTAAAATCTTCCCTTCTTCTCTGTCCCACCCGCATTTACCACTTCGGTAAAGAACTTCTGCCCCATACAATACTTGCGGGGGGATCATTGCTTCATATGCCATTAGCATGGGTCTATGCGACATGTCTCCATATTCTTTATTACATTTTTTCAGCCCACAGATTGATGAAAGGGCTTTCGCTTTTTGGGCTTCTAAATGGGTATACCACTTTAGGGCACTATTATACCAAAGCCCCAAATATCTATGGGGCATATTATCAAGCACAGCGTTAAAATTATTGCCGCTTTAGCGGCAGAAAACTGCCGCCAAAGCGGTGATAATGGGCTTGATAATATGTCGCAGAGAATTCCAATAGAGGCCCATGTTAACACCAGAACATGGGCTTCTATTGGAATTCTCAAGGGCATATTATCAAGTCCATTATCGCCGCTTTAGCGGCAGTTTTCTGCTGCTAAAGCGGCGATAATTTTAACTCAGTTTCTTGATAATATGCCCCTATATTCCTCAACAATCTTCAATTTCTTTTTCCCTAAAAACCAACTAAAATTCTTATCTCTTGTCCCAAAACAAAAAAACTTTGTTTTTTCCATATTTACAGTTAAAAGCTTTGCCTCGCAATAGTTCTTAAAAACATTTAATTTCCTTTGGAGTCCTAGCTCCGTTTGATCAAGTATCACTAGGTCGTCCTCATATAGGAGGTACGACACTTTATTACCACTCATTCTGGGACTTGCGCTTCTTTCCACTTCTAATGCAGCAGGTAAATCAGATAAGAATATAGCAAATAGCAAGGGGGCCACAACGCACCCCTGCCTAAGACCATTCCCTACAGTTATTTTCCGAGTCAATGACCCTTGCGTATCGCTAGTTACCTGAGCCCAGTTTCCTCCATGTAGCTCTTTTAAAATTGCTAATATACCTTCCGGTATTCCATACTTTATCAGGTCTTCCCATAAGCATTTACGGTCCACTGAGTCAAAGGCTGCCCGAAAGTCGACAAAGCAACAGTACAATTTCCCTTTTTGCTCTATCGACTTCCGGGCCAATGCCCATAGGGCAAAACAGTGGCCTATGGTGAAATGTCCTTCTTTGAAACCACCCTGTTCTACCGGTACAATTGAACCCTGCTCCACCCAATCTCTTAACTTTCCTAATATTATTTTACCAAAGATCTTTTCCCCAATGTCTAATACATTAATTAGTCTATAATTCTTTGGGGTGTGTATATCTCCTTTCTTGTGTATCGGCCTAATTATGGCTCCCTTCCAATTTTTAGGGATCTTCCCGGTTTCTATGATGGCTAGGAACATAAGGGAGAAGAATTCTGCACACCAGGTCAACTTTGATTTTATTATCAGAGCTGGTAAATTATCCAGTCCTGCTGCTCTTGTTAGCTTCAACATTTTTATCGTGTTTTTCACGTTTGCTAATGAGAAGTCAGGTTTTAGATCTTCTACTAGGCCAATCCAGTCCCGTGGTTCCTCCTCTTCAATTTATCTGCCTGGGCTATACAATTCCAGCAGATACTCCTACCATGCATCCTCTTACTGGCGTATGTTCTTTGATTCAATTGCCTCCAGCAATATTCCCCAGCAGCTTTCCTTATAGGCCCTTTTCGTGCTGCAGATTAGCGTGGTGTATTCTCTCTTTAACTTAACGAGATTGTCTGCCCTGTTTTGTTAATATTTTACGCTAAGTTTGCGTGCCTCTCTCCTTAATTCCCTCTTCTTTTTTAAACAATTCTTAGAGAACCACATTCCTTGTCTAGCCGGTACATTTTGTTTACTCTTTGCATTCTTAGCATCATTCTGAGTTCTACACGGAGGCTTTGAACCACTTGTTCTATTTTCCCTACATACCAGGCCAAGCTCAGGCCTCTCGCACTTCCCAGATCAATCTTTTGTTGCAACCTTGTTAACCTTTCTATATATTCTTCTGTTAACCTTGTAATACGCCTGGGATAATCCACCTGCTATTCTATTACATTATCACAGGGGGTCTGGTGGAAATCTGCGAGCTCTAGTTCCATAAAATTGTGGTCACTGCCTTCTCTATGGCAAATCCTGAATGCCTTTATAACCTGTTCATATTTCTTCATAACCTCTGGATCAGGAGCCCCTGTCTTTGGATCCCTAGGGTATTCCTGTGTTGGCCAATTTATCATGAGCTTACACTCTGTCCATAAATCTGCTGGGACTATTATATCAAATAGGCTATTCAGATCAATCCACAATACTTTAGATAAGTTCACAAATCTATCTACTTGCCTATACCACTTGACAGACTTTTCGCGTAGTCGAGGGAAATCATTCGTGAATGACAAAATATCTTGTCTAGTCCATGGAACATGTACATATCCTCCTCCTGGAATTTCTCTCATGGGGCATTCTGTTACTACCTTTTCCTTTTCTCTCACCGGGAATGCTGCAAATGTTTTATCTGAGGCATCATCTCGTTTTCAGTACCACCTGCTTCTCCATTTATCTACATCTCCCCATTTTCTCAACAAAATAATTATTTCCTTAATCTGACTTATCCGTCCTGTGGTGTTCAAATTTTCAATATCTTTTTCAGTAAAATCTATTCGATATGGTTTTTGTGAAGCCTTCACCTTTTCAATATCTATACCCATTTCATTTGCTACTTCTTCTAATCTGTCATGTAAATTTTTCGCTCTCCATGTTACACTTTTACATAAAAATAGTAACTCCTCATCCTGATAAGTTTTTAAGTTCTCTGTGGGGATAGTTCCTACTATTAACTCTTCCAGTACCATTCGTAATTTGGCCACATCTATTGATTGGGATTCTTTGTCTTTTCTCTGCAAGCTTCTCAACCATTCACTCAATTCTTCTGAAGATGGACCTACTGGTTTCTCTACATTACTTTGTTCTAAATCCTTTTGTGTCTCTAATATTGACTCCATTGTCATTGTATGTCTTTCTGCTATATTTGGGCCTATAAATGGGTTACTCGAAACATTTGGTTCGATCATACTCATTGTCTGTCTCCATGGATTTTCATTTAGGTTCAGTTTTGGCTTCTCAATCTGTTTATTGCTATTATAAGGAACTGTTAAACAATGTTCACTATCTTTATGTTTATCAAAAATAGGCATCACAGGGTCTATAGTCACTAGAACAGTTACAGCTTCTCTCTACCTCTCTAATGGAATTATTTTTCTCTAATTCTTGGGACACTGGTTCTGACTTAATGATTCGTAAAGTTTCTCTCATTGGTGCACTTGGTGTCAACATTTCAGATTCTGGTTGATACAGAGGTGGATTTTTATAAAACATGTCATCAAGAACATCATCCTCTGATTCATTCACTCCATACCCTCTTGACTCTACATTATGTCTCTTTTCCGTACATTTTCTACCTCCAACTTCTTCAGCAGTTCTCACAGGAAACAGACCTTCAGTCATACTTGCATTCCGCCACCTTCTCATTCTCTCTTCATGAGTGTCATGCCCATATCTACCAAACATGTACTTATATCTTCCGCCACTACTCTGTCTCTCTCTGTCACGTCTATTGTTGATTGATCTCAGCTGCGTCAGTTACCGGTATTTAAGTCGGACCTCCTAGTCCTGCCGTTGCCTCCCACCCTGCTCGGGAAGACTTGGGGCAACGACGGATAGGTGAGTGCCGGCTTAATGATGAGTTCAGTTTGGTTGTTACAAGATGCTTGGGCAGCTTCTTAAGCGACGCAATGAATACCGCTGCAAGTGAGACTTTGGGGATAAGCTCGCTGTTGTAGATCTGTTAGGTTCTAATTTAAGCGCTGATAAGTTCGCTTCAATTATATTTCCATCACACGAACAATGTCGAGGTGCCATTATGAGATGTGGGGTTTGGCAGGGGCAGGTTATTTTAGGGTAGTGTGTCCCAGTGAGAATGAAGGCACATTACGCTCAATTTTACGTAATTTAGTGACTAAGATGCACTATTTGATTTCCTTGGTTTGGAGAAAACAACAAAAAATGTGTTCAAAAATTATTTTTTCATCTGTCACCCACGATCTAGAGCTGGGCCTCCTTCACCTGAGCCAGGTTCCAGGGTAGGTGAGGTGCAATCCCGGATCACGTGGGGTAAGCAATTTGTATATGCTTCTAAGTAATGAACAGGCATACCTTTGTGATGAGCCTGTTTGAAGACAGTGCATTTTATGTTTTATGTTGGTATTTGTGTGTTAACTGTCCTATCTCTCCAGGTGACGATTGCACCCTGTGATTCAGAGGATTAGGACTTTTTTGAGGTCGTATCAATTTCCACCTTGTTTGTTTACTTTCACATATATTGGATTTGTGTGGGCACGTTTCATTATTGGAAGTGCACTAATTAATTGCAGTAGCATGGTTTAAAGAAATACAGGTCCTGAAGAAAGCCGTGGGTAGTATTCCCGGATGTCTGAAACATGTCGACCTATATATATAGCAGCCACTAGGTAGTACTGCTATAATTTTGTTACACTTTTTAATCAAGGTGTGCGGAGTGAATTGAATATTGAGGATCTCCATCTCTACACAACCTTTTTTAGATTTCACTGTTTTCTTTACACTGCACTTTAGAGGATTACTCTTCTTAGATACCACAGTCTTGTTCACTTATCTTTTGGTCAAACATTTATCAGCCCGAATGAGCAATAGAGCTTCAAACTAGCGAGGCAGTCTCCATGATCAAGAGACATACCTCTGCCAAAAGGTGGATGACCAGATGATATAAACGATCAAGAGAGCCACCTTGTTCTCTCTACATGCTCCATCCTATGAGTGAGGTTGATGGTAATCCACGCTCTGCTCGAGGAATGTTCAGGGCTTGATTGTTTTTATGCACGAATCTCCTGCTTTTCTTCTGTGCTGTCAGTTACTAGACCCCCAGTTCTTGTGTGTGTGTGTATAGTCTAGTTATGGGGATTAGAATCTGAGCAGGTCCGAGTATTTTTGATGCATTTCATCTTCCCATTCGGTCAATGCTTCAAACTGTGTCGGCCTAGGTCTTGGTTCTAGATTCATCATTTTCTCTCTCAAATTTCTCAAAACCGCTAAATTAAACGAACCATGCTATGGAAATGCTAAGACTCCGTCGTCTCTAGTGTATTTTACCCAATTGTCTAACCAAATACAAGTATGATATCCGTATTTCGCAACCATAAAGGATGCAGGGGTTTTCGGTGGAGGAAGTAACTGTCCTTCTCTAGTCACAATCGGTTTGTCCTTTTTAAACCACTTCTTAATTTTCCCAAACCAAGACCTTTTCTCCTTTTCTGGTGGATCGTAATACATCTTTTCTGTTTTCCGTGTATCGCTAATTGTGAAACTCTGGTTTTATTTCTCAGGAGCATTGGGTCTCCAACTAGGTGTCTTAATTCTGGAGAAAACGTTAGCTGATGCTTGTTAGAAGGGTAAGGTAGAGGGATGTGCTACTTTATCAACGGAAGTAACGATTCCGTAGTAGGGCAGAGGTAAGCGCTGCTCCCGGGAAAGACGGAATTCTTGTGAGAAAGGTCATTGACTGTTCTTTGGTTAGCGAAGCGGACAATGGTGGCGTTTTTATGTCGTTACTAACAGATTTGTGAATTAGGAAAACGTAAAAAGCTGACCGAGAGAGTTTTGTAAAGGAGGGGTCAACAGGAGCAGGAGCTGCGACTTTACTGTTGTTCTTGACCAATCGCAACGCCACTTACACTAACGCACCAATCCGGAGCGTCCACGACACTTCTGCAATTCTCCAATCTCAGCGTGACTCACACTAACGCACCAATCCAGAGCGTCTACGTCACCCTGTAATTCTCAACTCCTAGCGTGGCACACACTAATGGACCAATCAGGAGCGTCTACGTCTCTAGCTGACTGGCCAATCCCAGCGTGGTCTTTCTGATGTCAGCAACCGCTGCCGCAGCTCCTGCTCCTGTTGACCCCTCCTTTACAAAACTCTCTCGGTCAGCTTTTTACGTTTTCCTAATTCACAAATCTGTTAGTAACGACATAAAAACGCCACCATTGTCCGCTTCGCTAACCAAAGAACAGTCAATGACCTTTCTCACAAGAATTCCGTCTTTCCCGGGAGCAGCGCTTACCTCTGCCCTACTACGGAATCGTTACTTCCGTTGATAAAGTAGCACATCCCTCTACCTTACCCTTCTAACAAGCATCAGCTAACCTTTTCTCCAGAATTAAGACACCTAGTTGGAGACCCAATGCTCCTGAGAAATAAAACCAGAGTTTCACAATTAACCTGAATACTATTTCATTCACGCACTTTCACACAGAAAAATGTAGCACATTCACACAGAATTCTGTCTTTCCCGAGAACAGTGAACAGTCTGTCCTACTACAGAATTATAACATTTGTTAACAAAGTAGCACTTCCCTCTACTTTATCCTTCTATCAAGCTAAGGGAAACACCTATTACCTTTCCAGTGATAAGCGTTATCAGAGTACCTTCTGGACTCCTGGTACCTAAGACCAAAATTTCACAGGTGACCTACGCTACCACACACTTCTTTGATACAGGAGATATTTCGAATGGCAACACACGGCGATGTCACCGAGTCGAACCCAGACAATGCGTCGTGTCACTTCACTTGTTACACGTTTCCCCTGTGTACCTACAGGGCAACAACAATTCCGTCTTTCCCGAGAGCAGCGCTTACATCTGCTCTACTACGGAACTGTTACAAACTTCCGACTTCCTACATCCCAGAAGCCGTGCAAACAACATAGAACCTGACGCGACTTAACATACAGTGTTAATACATAAACCAATACCAATCAATAATCAATAAGCTTTTTACAAGCAATAATCATCAAACCAAAAGAATAAAAACCATCATCTTGCTACCAGAAAAACTGATGCAGCGCGGAAACCTGGGTAACGGGAATCAGGACAAAACCCCATACCTAATATCCTCCCTCCGTCACAGACCAAATAACTCATTCACTCCTACAATCATTTGGTGGGGCCCACAACACCAACATTCACACTTCGCTTCTCACTGGTCTGCACTTACAGGAGAGATGAGTGTTCCAAGCGCTGACATGAAAGGAATACCTTAAACCTATAGAGAGAAAACTTATTTACACTTCTATACACTAAAACCTTTATTACTACACATCATAAACCTAAACATCAAGATACTCCTCCCACGTAATCGACGGATCAAATTAGTTGTTTTGAGTTTGATGATCTAGTCCAGCTAAAACATACTCAAAAAAACTCCTAATCTACTCCCTTTCAATAAACGACCAAACACATTTTCTTGTTAATCAATATTTTTGTTTATCTAAATAATGCAAGAATTTTAGTTCCATCTAGTAGATGATTTTTGTGGGCCCTATAACTTTTTGTATTAGTTGAATTGCAGCAAGATCTTGGGTGAGTTCCAAGGCATCTCCCTTGCTAGGGTCCTCAAAGTGTAAGTTAAAATCCCCTAAGAGCGTAAGGTTAGTAGATGAACTTGCTAGAGAGGCCGCCACTTCCGGGGGTGTATTAAGGAATTGTCCACCCACCCCTGGGGGACGATAAATGAGAATACTAGAGAAGGTGAATGTGGCAGTAAATATGGCAGATTCTATCCCTACCTCTGTACAGTCAGAATGCAAATGTCAAATTCCATTATTGAAATTCTGATTTCTGAGTAAAATGAATTTACTGGTATCTTGTGTGACTTTTTCTCAAGCAAGTGCACACCTTGTGTTAAACTGTCGTGCGAGATACCGGCATGAGACTGGTAGTGGCACAAGATGTCTCTCAGTGAGCTGTTCAACTCAATCTCACACTACTATCTTGCAAAACTTTTTTTTATGTTTGGCATGCTCTCAATTAAACAAAATATGCAAAATCGTGTAGATGGAATTTCTAGAAATTTTGTGCAATACGAAAATTTGGAATTCATGAATTTTGTAAACATAATTATAAATTTGCCAGGTCTATTAAAAATGTGGCTAGTTTGATCCTTTTTGTTTTGTCAGTCTCAACTTGTGCTTTATTTCATTTGCTGAACGAGGGCGTAGTTAAGACTGCTGCAAGGTGTAGTTAAGACTGCTGCAAATTAAAAAATACTAAATAAATAATCATGTTTTGACTGGAAAAGAAACGTTTAAGAGAGGTTGGGAACCACGATTTGTACAGTGCAGGGCACCAGATCTGGCATTCTTGATTCTTTGAAGCCTGATGAGGAGACCTTGATTGTTGTTCAGAATTGTGAAGTGGGAGACAGTCTGAGCAATGTGAAATTGGCATCTCACTGGAAATCAGAGCGACTGGTAGATCCAAAGAAAGCGGTGTAAATACTTTGGGCTATCTTGGATGGATACTGATTCGTATCTGAAACTTTTCTCATTCAAATGTCTAAATCAATTTGCATGAATTATTATAATAGAGGACTTGCATATCTTATTGATTACCTTCATGGTCAGGCACATACAACAACTGAGGACCCGAAAACTTCTGTCTTATTATTTATCAAAATATTTGTTACAATTACTGAAGCACAATTGGAAATCAGCAACAATCATATTCAATTTCTGGGAAGCTGTTTTTATACACACACACACACACGCACGCACGCACGCCCGCAAGCACCCCCCCCTCCAGTTGTGCTAATTTTTGGCTGTTTTGAGTTCCAGTCGGGATACCTGCATCCAATAATTGCCCATAAACGAACAGCTGGGAAGGCGTTAGTTCTCCTATCCTGATCTGCACTACTTTTCCTTAGTTCGCTGACGAAGCATGGTAGTTTGTGTTGTAAAAGGTACTGTTGTTATGTGGACGCCATCAATCTCTTGTCTTCAGTCTTTTGGTCCACTGCTTTGCATCTGCAAGGTTCTGCTCCGTACAACTTTTATTCGTTGCATCTAGTAACCTAGGCTATTTGTCCCAAATGACCCCTGCAATGAGCTTTAAGTCATCCAGAGTTCACTTCTTTGGTACATCTTAAAACCTTCATCTGTTGACTTCGTGAACATGGAATTGTTGTATTGGCTGGACTTGCCAACTGAGAAAAATTCTGAAGGCATCCCTATCCAGAATCCCTGACAAAACTCAAAGATTATTGCTTAACTTCTTTTGGTGGTATGCCCTTATATAGTACTGGTGCTACCAAACACTGCTTCATAGAACAGATAGGTATAGGGTTAAAGGCAAGCAAGCAAGCAAAGTGCGGATTTTACCACCACTGGTGAAAGGGAAATCCAGAAGGATGTAGGATACGTGCCATTTCAGAAAGGGATAAAGTAAGCAACTGCAAAAATCATACCTGCCAGATTACTGCCAGTGATAAAGTTGGTTTGGCTGCGCTAATGCGCTGCAGTCTGTCCGCTAGGTAATTCCCCAACAGCACCAGTCCTTGGTGATTGCTCACAAACTGGGGCCGTTCACCTTGTCAGGAGCAGGTAAGGAAAATAGGAAATGGAAGCAGAGAAAAGCTGTGGCACACGGCCATCTCGCAAATAATTCTGTAAAAAAAATCCAGGCCACATGGGTGTGCCTCCCCTGTTTAAAAAAAAAAATATATATATATATATATATATATATATATATATATATATATATATATATATATATATTATCTACTGGCAGTCGCCAGTAGATAGTTATAGTTAGGAAGGAGTTCCCATAGGAAATCTGAAAATTCTATTTTGAATAACTTTGGCGCCGGTTGACGAATCCTCGCGACATTTTCAAAACTAATGGGGCGCTCCGCTCAGCTCCTACCCTGAAAGTCTCGGGGTGATTCGTCAAGCGGGGGCTGAGAAAAAAGGGGGGTCCCAAAATGCGTTTTCCCCATTCATTTTCCCATAGGACCTTTAGTCGAAGGTACAGCCCGAACGGCTGAACAGAATTACTTGAAATTTGGCAAAGAGGTAGTCCTCAGGTCAGGGATGTGCCTTTTGCATATATGGTGTCAATCTGTTCAGTAGTTCCTGAGAAAATTGCAGTTAAAAGAACATAAATATCTATATGCGCGCACCGTGCGCGCAACAAATGTGCGTGAGCGTAATTCTGATTGGTGGTTAGATGTCAGTCAACATTCGAATCGGTCGAAATCAGGAAGTGTCGGACGCCATTGTGTGTGTGGCAGTGAAAAAGAAAAGTGGAGAACGTGAAAAGGGGGCAGGGTAGAGAGTTCCTGACCCCCTAGCCTTTGTCAGGGGGTCCCTGAAGGACCCCGAAGGGTGAAAAAAACATTTTATTTTTTTTCAAAAAATCGCGGGGTGCGTGCATGGTGAAAAACTCTTTAAAAAAAAACATTTTAAACTGTTTATAAGTTTATAGAAGATATTAACTATGCTGTTCAACTTTAGCCAAATAAAAAATAAAAGAGCTGAGCCATTCCATATTACAGGATACAGTCAATCTATAACTATATACATAGGTAGTTTATTGTAAAATAAATATATAAAAAATATAATAATACATGCATAAATTAGCATTTAAAAAACCTTACAAATTCACAAAAAAAAACATAGGTTTCACACACGTTATAGTTAGAAATTAGCATTTAAAAAACCTTGCAAATTCACTTAAAAAACCATAGGTTTCACACACGTTATAGTTAGGAATTAGCATTTAAAAAACCTTGCAAATTCACTGAAAAAACCATAGGTTTCACACATGTTATAGTTAGCTGGACACTTCACTCGTAAAAAACCATTGAAATTCCTCCGTTATAGTTAGTTCAGCTAAATATAACTCACGCGACCGCAATCCACTGCTGATGACATCACATATTACATCACTCATGACATGGTCAGTGACATCACTCATGACATCACTGATGACATCTCAAATTACATCACTCATGACATCACTGATGACATCATCCAGTGAATATGTGTCTTTCTGAAAAATAAATATTTTTTATATATGTATATCTAAAGGTTAATGGAAGAATAAATGGGTAAATAAGTGTCTAAATGGATGTTTTTTTTGTAAAATTAATTGTATAACTGACTTATTAACAGTATCTTAGTGAATACAGTGATGTAATATGTGACGTCATCAGCAGTGGATTGCGGTCGCGCCAGTTACATTTAGCTGAACTAGCTATAACAGGGGAATTTCAATGGTTTTTTTACGAGTGAAATGTCCAGCTAACTATAACATGTGTGAAACCTATGGTTTTTTCAGTGAATATATATATATATATATATATATATATATATATATATATATATATATATATATATATATATACATTCATACATACATACATACACCGGCTGCAGTGTCAACCTCAGTTTCTATGCTGTGATCCACTTACATAATACCCGGCCAAAAGTCGGGCACAGGTTAGAAACCCCCAGGAGAGGCAGGCCAATAGAAAGCCAGAACAGGTGCTTGTTCAATAAATAAAGAGTGCTGGCAAGGATATGGGCAACTCACCATGGGATGTTCACCCACGCACTGCATGCAAGAACCGTTATAGAATTTGAAAAAAGATTAACTGGCATCAACTTTATCATTACAAGAAATAAGATCATTTACAAATGGTACCCTTTGTCATCCTTCTCTGGTCAAGCAGCCAAACTATGGACCTCTTTTCCTCCAAACATAAGATCCATTGATAACCACCTTATCTTCAGAAGACTACTCAAGAATTGGCTCTTCCCCACATAACCACCGTGCTCAAACATAAATATACAGCATATCCCTCTGAATATACGCATTTATTTGGAATAAAGATGTGTACCTACATATGTGTATCACTTTGAATAAACGTGTATAATATTTATGTTTTAAGGATAAAGATATTCGTTAGTTCTGCTTAACAAATGTACATATCACTTAGAATTACATAATTCTATGTTTAACATGTATATAAGTGATTGCATAAATAAGTAAATTTTTTTATCATAACTATTTACAATTGCTTCACTTTTGAATTACAAAAAATATATATTTTAAAGTACAGCAACACCTGAAAGTCCGACTTTGTTAAATGTAACTTTAATCTACATATTCATTATACATATATACCTTCCATGTACTTACGATATACATTCCATGTACTTATGTATCTTTATATTTATTACTTTGCTTCTAAATCAGAATGTCCAATGCACTACCCTATATCTCTCACAATAGATCTGATACCTCCACTCTGACTCATCTCAACCTTCATTCCACTACTCTCTCCAACGCACTACCCTATTTCTCACACGATACCTCTCTCACTATATATTCTACCTCCACTCTCCCATTCATCCCAAACCCCATACCACTACTATGATCCCCAAAATAACCCTTTCTAGACTCTTCCCTCCACTGCGCCTCCTTGCATCATCTCATACCTCTTTTACTAATCAGATTCCCAAACAAACTTTTCTAAACCCTTACCTCGGACTTTTCTCCCGCCACCTCCCCTTTACTCCTCCCAAACTCCCTCCTGCCGCTATGAACTCCAAAAGAAAATTATAATCATTTCTAGACCCTTCCTTCTTCTATCCCTCCATTATTCATTTTACAAAACAAATAGCAGACTAACATGTCCATCACTCAAATGAATTTGATACTTCCCTAGACTAATTCACCACTAATCCTTTTCTGGCTCCCAAGTAGTGTGCTACTCATCGAAAAGAGCTTCAACACTTCATCAGGGGTAGCAAGCACTATATAAGTGCAAACCTTTTTCTCTTATATGCCTCCACTATCCTTCTCAATCCAAATAACAGACTAACATATCCACCACTCAAATTAATTTCATATTTCACTAACTAATTCACCACTAATCCTTTTTGGGTTCTAGAGTAGCGTGCTTCCGCCGAAAAAGCAATTTGATGCCTCGTCAGGGGTAGTAAGCGCTATATAAATGCAATTACAATACAATACAATAGTTGGAGGTAAGAATGACAAAAACCCTGCTGACAGAGAAGCAGAGTGGATAGTTCTAACAAAAACAGACCAGGGCAGATTAACAACACTGTCTCTTCAGGATCTTGTGATTGGAATTGGATAGTGACAGCTATTAATCCAAGAAACCTGTGCCTTGGAGAGCTTGATGGGGGCCTTATTCATTGTTTGTCTTGGAATATTGCAGGCCGAAAAAGGAACTGGGAGCCTCTAACTAAAAAGTTGAAAGATAAGGATCTTGCAATCGTTTCCCTACAGAAAACACTGGAGTCCCAAGACGTAGTCACAAACGACTGTCATATAGCCTTTATGCGGTAAAGGAAAGACTTGGCAGGCCAGCATGTGGTCGTTTAATATTAGTGGCTGTAAAACTATCAAGAGCATGTAAATCCTTAATGAATTCACCGATTTCCTAACAGTCAAAATAACAACTTAAAAATCAAACCCCAGCAAATGACTTATACAGCAAGAGGTCAAATTATCATAAATATATACTTCCTGTCTATAAAGCCTTAAGATAAACAAGTAAAGCAGATGATCGCACTTCTGGAGAGGATACGAACAAAGTGTTCCATGTTTCCCATCTTCCTGTTTGGTGACTTTAACGCTAACATTTGTAATCCTGCTTTCTGGGAAAAGTTTCAAGCTAAAAAGGAAAAGGGCCTAGGCATCCCTGTTCAGTCTTTTATAAATAATTCTGGTGACCTCAGAGGGAACAAATTAGCTGCGATACTGAACACACTAAATATGACAACAATCAATGGAAGGTGTAAGGGAGATCATCCCGATAAACAAACCTTCAATGTTGGTAAGATGCCTTTGTTGATCGACTATGTCATAATTTCTACAGATGATTATTAGGATGTTGACGATCATAAATAATAGGGGATTTGACAGGGAGTTACCATGAACCTCGTCTACCAACCTCAGATTGCGCTATCAATGAAAAGAAGACTTGGTTAAATTAATCCCTAAATCAACTGAAGAATGCTCCTAGGATACTCTGGTCTGAAAAACTGAAAAAGCATACAAAACAAAATTATCCACGAACTCCTGAAAAGTATATCAAGAATACCCTGAGTGCGAGACACTAGTGAAATATAAAAAGTTAATAAGTAATAATACACGTCTTGCATCCAAGCCCAGAAACCAGAGGCCACTGGTTAAACCTTGGGCTGAGAAAGATAAAGTTAAATCTATATTGAACGAATAAGAAAATCAGGGATGCTTTCAAATGTGATGTTGCTACCAGGAATTCCTTGATAAGAGAATACAGGGGGAGGGGGTTAGAAAAGAGATCAGAAAGGTCATCTATATAGAAAAAGACTGTATTTAGTAGGAGGTAATCCTCACTCAGAGAGAGATTCAAAAGTTTCTGTCCATTAATTAGAAAACCTTTAAGTTGGATTCAGAAACCTGAAGCGAGTCCAGTTGATGAGGAGTGTTCGATGAATTATATATCTGACCTTTATCGTAGCAAAGAACACAAATATGATGAGATGCAGCCAATCAGTGTAAGAGAGGATCAGGGTATCTTAATTCCATCTATAAAGGATGGTATCCAAAAGAATTGTAAAGAATCTAAAGAGCTCTTGAGCTCAAAGCCTGGATAGTCTTTCAACGAACATGCTAAAACTTGATCTCGATCTATGGATGCGAGTCCTAATACCCCTGATGGCTGCAGTAGTCCATGGTAATAAAATTCTAGACTCCTAGTTGAACTAAGGGGTTGATTTCTCAGTCACATCCCATGTGGAGTCCCAACAAAACTCAGATGTGTGAAAACCAGCACAGGATCAGGGAGAGTTGCCAGGGGATGGAGTATAACAAAGTAGCACTTTGAAAACAAAGTGCAGCTCCCATGGATGGGTGACTTTATTCAGTGGAATACTCCATTTTGGGTCACATTCCAGGGGTTTCAATAAACGTCTTTTCCTGCCCTCACGTGCATCCCAAAATCCAAACAGTTCTTAGAGGAGGGATCTCAGTTATAAGAGATTGTGTGGATTTACCAAGAAGCAAGTGCAGGCTCCTCGCACCAGGGTATAGGAAGAATGTATGCAATTGATTGATACTGCGATCAACTGCCGGTCTGGCTTTAGGGGGGCTGAGTCATCCTTCGCTGTGGGTGGAGGTACGCTTTGAGTGTACTCCCTCTATAGTACACCTCAGCCCTCTTCAGGAGAACAATTCAAAAGAGGAAACTTGGAGCGCCTTTTAGGACACACTTTCCCAGAGCTAGAAAAGTACTAGGTAAGTCAGAATTCTGCACAAAAGCATGGGATCACCAGCTAATGAAGCAGGAGAGGGTTCGACAGAATTCACTACAAGCTATTACCATATAAAAAGAATTCTTCCCCACAGAGGTTTGATGATATATGAAAGGCTCCAGTACCTACATAAAGCACTTTAATTCCCCAATCACAGTCCAACAGAAACATCACTGCTCACTTATAAGAAATTTGCATCACCGCTCTACTGTGATAGGTTTTTACAGTTGAGTTGTAAAGCCACAGTGTGGAAAACCTGAAACAACAGACATTGTGGACAGCAGCTTTGGGTAGAATGACTACAACGAAAGATATGATCAGCGTGTTCATTGTTACCTTCTTACACAGCTGGACAAGAAAGGACAGCTTGTATCTGTTTGCAAACTAGCACATAATTAAACATAAAAGTGGCTTCAAATAGATTTAAGTGAAACTGCCTAACATATTTTTTATCTAACCAGTGTACGCTCCATGTTGCTGCACTTGTTGCCACAGTATGAATTCTACTTTGAGTCTACATATCTGCAACCCTCTGTTGGCTTACATAAGGTAGGAGAAAGAGAATAATAATGGATTGAAATGTTGTGCCCCTTACTGTATGTCGCAAGCATTGTCAAAGTGGTTGAATGAATGAGTGCATGGGTGAATGAATGAGTAATTGAGTGCATGGATTATCAATGGGTGCATGGATGGGTCAGTGACCGCATGGATGACTCCATTCTTTGAGGTTGAGTGGTTATAATGATAAAAAATGCAAATAATTAGCAATACTATGCCAGTGTAAGTATTACACCATTGCTGAGCACCATGGTGCCAGGAATGTCCACAATATATAAAGAATGGCCATCATCATGTCGCCAGCTCTAGCACACACAAGGGGTGGTCACGAGTTACCAATATGTTTCACTTTGCCCCACCATTCAGTAATGATATGATTTTCCCAATCACTCAGTACTCATTAGTACATGTTAGGATGTATACCATGACTTACAAATCTTCATCACAAACCCAGATTTCTATCATCACTCAGTAATACTATGTAGATGCAGAAAACGTGAACTTGTGCCTCGACTGCCACCATTACTCATAAATCTTGAGTGCATGCTCAGACTTACACCGTCCCTCATTAACAGCACACAATGGAGGGCCCCGTCCCCAGCAGTCCCTCATTAACGGCTCACAATGGAGGGCCCCGTCCGCAGTCGTGCAGTGCAGGAACTGCTTTACACCGTCCCTCATTTACGGCTCACAATGGAGGGCCCGTCACAGCCGTGCAGTGCAGGAACTGCTTTACACAGTCCCTCATTTACGGCTCACAATGGAGGGCCCCGTCACAGCCGTGCAGTGCAGGAACTGCTTTACACCGTTCCTCATTGATAGCGCACTAAGGAGGGCCCCGTCCTCAGCCGTGCAGTGCAGGAACAGCTTTACACCGTCTCTCATTAATGGCGCACTAAGGAGGGCCCCGTCCTCAGCCGTGTGTAATGTCGTGACCCTGACGTGATACGCCTAATGCGTACGCGTCGGGTCACGTGGTTTTGGTTTAGAATAAAAGGAGGCTACGCACGCACATACGCACTGAGGCTACGGCGGCGGGGCCAGTATAACAACCGCTCTGTGTCCGTAACCTTATTTATGCAGTAGGCCCAGTCTCGGTCCCCCCCCCGGTGATCACCTGCACGTTCTCCTGTCGGACGGAGACCGCCCGACACAACATAAACTGGCGACGGGGGTGGGCGTGCCCTCGCCGACGCGCAGCACGCTGGTGTGGCGGCCGCGAGCGTTGTCCTCAGCTCGCGGCGCTCGTGCCCCGGCGTTGCGCGGTGTGCGGATCCTCGCACTCGGCGGATCCTCATGCGCTGGGTGCGCGCCTGGCACGCAACGAAGTTGCGTCGCCCGCAGAGGTGCTGCATGCCTGACGAGTGGGGCGTGTGATCATCCTGCTCTGCCACCACGTGGTCCCAGGCCTGGAAGAAGGCTAATTACCATGCTCCAACGCGAGTGAGCCCTGAAAGTGCAGTAGGGAGAGGGACAACCATTGAAACGCCTGGTGAGTACCCGTGACAGAAAGGCTGGAATAAGCCCACATTAGTGCACAGTGGTCCCGCGTCTCACAGATTGGTAGAAGGGGAGCCCATAGCCCAGACGCTCACACGGGGCAAGAAGAATACCCACAAGGCCGAGGGGAACGGCAAACAAGCCACACGCGTACGCACACACAAAGGCCAGGGAGGACCGCGCACGGCGCTATATAGCAGCCATGGCCACGATACCGGCCATAGAGCCATTTGTAGTGGAAGGGTCGCCATCTTCGATTGCGGCCAAGTGGAAGGACTGGGAGGATCAGCTGCGAATATTTTTTGAGGCTACCAAGGTCCACAGGGACCAGAAACGAGCCATGATCATACACCTTGGGGGAAAAGACATTCATAACATTGTCAAGACACTACCAGAGGCCACTCCCAAGACGCTCCTCACACTGATAGCCGCCCTTAATGAACACTTTGAACCGATGGCTAACCGCGATTATGAGAGATTCATTTTCCGGCAAGCACGCCAACTTCCGGACGAGTCGCTGGACACGTATCATGCCCGCCTAAAAAATCTGGCAGCCATGTGTGGATTCCGGGACGAGACGGAAGAAATCAGAGGGCAGATGATTCAAGGATGTGCATCAGCCAAACTGCGAGAGCGCATACTAGAGGAGTCCGGGAAGCCGTTGGCGGAAATCCTGACAATGGGTCTGACCAAGGAACTGTCGAAAGCACGAGCGGCGCACATGGAGGCAGCTCTTCAGGCGCCGGTGAAAACGGAACCTGTAAACGCGGTGTCAGCCAAACCCACACAGAGGGGGAACAAGAAAGGAGCGGGAACTTCACCCCCAGGACAGTCAAAGTCGTGCGGTTACTGTGGGGGATCGCCGCACACAGTGGCAGAGTGTCCTGCAAAAGGCAAAGGATGTATGACGTTACAACGCACACTTTTACAACGCATGCACTTACAACGCATTTTTTACAACGCATAATCCATTACAACGCATGACATTACAACGCATGACACTACAACGCATTTTTAAAAAATACCTTTACAACGCATTACCATTACAACGCATACTACCTTTACAACGCATACCATTACAACGCATAATATTAAATTACATTTAAGGTAAGTATTAGATAGTATAGGGGTAAAAATTACTATTCTAACTCCAGGGGGTGCAACAGTAGGGTAAGTGTTGGATAGTGTAGGGGTAAAAATTACTATTCTAACTCCAGGGGGTGCAACAGTAGGGTAAGTGTTGGATAGTGTAGGGGTAAAAATTACTATTCTAACTCCAGGGGGTGCAACAGTAGGGTAAGTGTTGGATAGTATAGGGGTAAAAATTACTATTCTAACTCCAGGGGGTGCAACAGTAGGGTAAGTGTTGGATAGTGTAGGGGTAAAAATTACTATTCTAACTCCAGGGGGTGCAACAGTAGGGTAAGTGTTGGATAGTATAGGGGTAAAAATTACTATTCTAACTCCAGGGGGTGCATCAGTAGGGTAAGTGTTGGATAGTATAGGGGTAAAAATTACTATTCTAACTCCAGGGGGTGCATCAGTAGGGTAAGTGTTGGATAGTATAGGGGTAAAAATTACTATTCTAACTCCAGGGGGTGCATCAGTAGGGTAAGTGTTGGATAGTATAGGGGTAAAAATTACTATTCTAACTCCAGGGGGTGCATCAGTAGGGTAAGTGTTGGATAGTATAGGGGTAAAAATTACTATTCTAACTCCAGGGGGTGCATCAGTAGGGTAAGTGTTGGATAGTATAGGGGTAAAAATTACTATTCTAACTCCAGGGGGTGCATCAGTAGGGTAAGTGTTGGATAGTATAGGGGTAAAAATTACTATTCTAACTCCAGGGGGTGCATCAGTAGGGTAAGTGTTGGATAGTATAGGGGTAAAAATTACTATTCTAACTCCAGGGGGTGCATCAGTAGGGTAAGTGTTGGATAGTATAGGGGTAAAAATTACTATTCTAACTCCAGGGGGTGCATCAGTAGGGTAATTGTTGGATAGTATAGTGTAATATTATGCGTTGTAATGGTATGCGTTGTAATGGTAGTATGCGTTGTAATGGAATGCGTTGTAAAGGTAGTTTTTAAAAATGCGTTGTAGTGTCATGCGTTGTAATGTCATGCGTTGTAATGGATTATGCGTTGTAAAAAATGCGTTGTAATGGTAGTGCGTTGTAAAAGTTGCGTTGTAAAGGTTGTTCCCCAAGGCAAACGGTGCTCGGGATGCGGACGATTCAATCACTTCGAAAAAGTGTGCCGGTCAAAAAAGTACCGCAGGCCCCGACAAGCGGTGAAAGCCATCAAAGAGGAAGATCCCGTACCTAGCGACATGGATGATGATGAGGAGGAAGAGAGAGTGGTACACAAAATCCACATGATTGGCACCGCCACCCGCAAAACAAGGCGCCTACCGCAATGCAGCATCCGAGTAGGGTCGCAGGAGGTCACAGCAGTTGTGGATACCGGGGCCACCATCAACATCATGGCCGCCACACTTCACAGTACGATGCACCCGAAGCCGGCGCTGCATCCCTCAGCGATAACAATGTTTGCGTATGGCCTTGAAGCACCATTGAAAATACGTGGACGATTCCGGACAGTCATATCTCACGGGCAGCAGTCAGTTACCACCAACATTTACGTCACCGAAGACGGCCAAGGGATGCTACTGGGATGCAGAGCGGCTGAAGACCTGGGCGTCGTCACATTTGCTTTCGGAGTCCACCAGGAATCCTTGCAACACATCCTAGACGGATTCGATGATGTCTTTAGGGGGATCGGGAGATTCCGAGGAAAAGAAATCCACCTCCACATTGACCCAACGGTCCAGCCGGTTGCCTTACGACACCGGCGAATAGCATTTCATCTGAGGCCGTTGGTGGAAGAAGAACTCAAGAAACTAGAAGCAGCAGGGATAATAGAAAAGGTATCCGGCCCCACTCCGTGGGTGTCCCCTATCGTGGTCGCCCGAAAGCCCAAACAGCCCGGCGCGGTGAGAATCTGTGTTGACATGCGACTTCCCAACGTTGCAATCAAGCGGGAACGCCACATCACTCCCACGATAGATGATCTCATCGGAGAGATGGCGGGAGCCTGTTGGTTTTCAAAGTTGGACCTCAGATCTGGATACCACCAACTGGTATTGGACGAAGCATCCCGAAACATATTGACTTTTTCCACGCATGTGGGACTCAGGCGGTACACCAGACTAAGCTTTGGAGTGTCTAGTGCCGCGGAAGTATTCCAAAACGTGATACAAGAGTTGATCACGGGCATCCCGGGGGTAATCAATGTCAGCGATGACATCATGGTCCACGCTAAAACCATTCAGGAACACCATGAACGACTGCTCCAGGTACTCCGCCGAATACAAGAAGCTGGCCTCACTCTCCACCGATAGAAATGCGAGTTCCTGTGCACCAAACTCCAATTCTTTGGCTACGTCTTCTCCGCAGAAGGAGTAAACCCAGACCCCGAGAAAGTGAGAGACATTAAATAAGCGGTAGCCCCCGCCAATGTCACGGAAGTCCGCAGCTTCCTTGGGATGGTCAATTATTGTGGAAGATTCATACAAGACTTGGCTAACCTGACGGCACCATTGAGGGAACTAACCAAGGAGTTAACCACCTGGAAGTGGGGCCGTGAACAAGCCCAGGCCTTTGAGAAGATCAAAGAGTCGCTTTCTGAAGCCACAACCCTGGCGTTCTTTGACCCCACCAAGTTAACACTGGTCGCCGTCGATGCTGGTCCAGTTGGACTGATAGAGATCAGGGTGTCTATAATATTCCCACTACCACAGATAGAGTAATCTCACAGTTACACGCACATACATTCATCATACGCTAGGGCCCATTTCACTAACATACGCTCAAATACTCTACCAGCAATAAACCTGTGGAAAGAAAACTCCTAGTCACCCTGCATCTATATCGAGGTCGATAAGACCTGGTTATTGAGACTGTCCATAAACATAATCTATACAACCTATACGGCAATAATCAAAATATAATACACAATAATTGACAAGAAATAATATCCAACACCATGTTCAAATTATATTGCTTTATCTAAAATTAGTCAAATGAAATCAATCAGAATAAATCATTTTTCTCATAGTTACCTATTCTAGCTAAATGTCAGAACGGGTCAGGACAAGTCTCTCGGTAAAGTCTCTCAAGACGAAGTCCCTTCAGCATCAATCCTCAGCAATGTAGATTCGGTACGCGGCAAAGGCAAATGGCAAGTGGCAAGTAACCTCTCTAGGCTAACAATTCTTATACTGAATCGAACAAAAGAAAGATACATAGAAAAGTTGTAATGTCCGCTGGACCGCTGAGCAGAGCGAGAAGGAAAGGATGTAACATTGCTACATTTGAAAATCTCCGCTCAGGAAAAATCACAAAATAAAGACTACGGAACAGGAACCAAGAAACATAAATGTATCTTGTTAGTTCTACTTCTCCTCGGCAATGAAACCACAGTTCAGAGTCTTTCTCTAAGGCTCCTTTGTTTCCCAAGGCTGCCAAGGACGTTCCATTTCACTTGAAGATTACCCAGGCTGCTGCTGTCCTCACGGAAATTTTAGCAAGGCAAGCAAGGACTGTGGTCAGCTGACTTCAGGACCATATTCAGCAGGGCTCTCTCCCATCACGGTTTTCTACTTTCAAATCAAGGCCAGGCTTACAAAATCGGCCATCTTTGACTAGGCCACCATAGGCCACAATAGACCATCTTAATTAAAGAAACAAAAACAACGTTACCACAGCATAGTGATTAAACAGTGTTAACCCCACTAATACCCTTATGTGTATGCATCTATCTAGCACTTGCAACATAGAAAAGCATTAATTCGGAAAGCGTTTTGTGCTCAAAAATAAACAGCACGTAGCAACGTTTAAACATGAAAACACGCACGTTATTGTTAAACAGCACTTTTATGCGTACCCACGTGTAACTCTCTCTTATTAGGACAAACGGATTGATTAATATAAACACACTTGCACAAGACAAATAATTAATTGCTAGTAATTAATAAAATTAATATAACAAATAGACATACCAGAGCTTCAAAAACCAACGAATTTTCAAACAGAAAACTCTGCTCCAGCAATCCCCCCTTTGGTGATTTTATCACCAAATAAACCCAAAAAAAAAAATTTGTGAAAATTTAGTCCCATTTTAGGAGAAATCGGAAATGTCTTTTTCCCCTTACACAACATTACACACCAGTCACTCTTTCATCATCCCTTTTTGTCTCTAAGTAAACACTCTCCCTCAATTCTTCCAATTCAATTTCTTGCGGTTCTCTTTTCAGCCTCTTGTTTTTCTTCTCTTTATTCAATTTCTTCTTCCCTCCCCTGTTTTTACAACACACACACACTAATCTTATTATCAATAAAGCAACAATTATACAAGTTAAAGGAAACAATATTCTACCTATAATAGTACTACCTATTTTTGCAATAAAATCCTTAACAGCTATCATTTTATTAGCTATTTTAGTCCATAAATTCTCAGCTTCAAGTGGTACTAATTCTTCATGCAAATCAGTAATATTTTTGATATAGACCTTCAGGTCTTTGCTTTCGTCTGGAATGTAAGTGCAACAATGTTGAACTTTCAGCATTCCACAGACTCCACCCTCCTTGGCCAATAAAATATCAAGGGCAAGTCGATTTTGCATAGACATGGCACGTACGGCACTTAATTCCGTATTCACCAAAAGAAACCCTCCAGCGGTATTTGTCGATAAGCGATCAACCACTGTGGACAGTTTCCGAATTCCATAAGCATTCAAAGAAATTCCCACTGCTGGAATCAAAACTCCAAAAATATCACCCACTATTTCAGACCAAGTTTCTCTCTTAAAACGCATTAGTAAATTAATATGTTCCACATCTCTTATCTTATCTATATGAAAAATCTTTGGAAAAACCAGGCCCACATAACACGTGCCATACCAATGGTCAGGCAACTTGTAATAAGCCTTGTTCCCACAAACATAGTATACTCCTGGAAAAATTGTATCTTCTCCACCTCTGAAACCCCAACCTGTTGCAATGAAGTATGTATCATGGCACTCACTAGTCCCAACAAAATATGTATCATATTGGGATTTCCTTCTTGTAATGCAAAGTTTACCCTTCTGTGGTGCATCTAAAGCTAAAGTTGGACTACCCCCATTCTTCAACTCTTTTCCCATCTCAATGTCCCAAATTGTCTCACTCACTTTATATTTTCCTGCTTTCTCCTGCATGTTCAATCTCCTTTCCTCTACCATATCCAGGAAAGCTTTCTCCTCTCCTTTCAGACTGCAAGTTAAATTATTCTTAAAAATGTAATCTAATGTTAATCCTTTTTCTTCAATAAAAATTTCACCAAAAGTGTTAGCTTCTTTAGCTGGATTCAGCTCTTTGTTCATTGGCAAATGCCCAAAAATACTATCTCTGTTAGACATCTTATAATCTACTTTCCCTAACAAATAAAAAACACTACTTAAAATACTACAAGAAATACCATATGTAGCTGGTAAATGATGATAAGTAACACCCTCTGAAACGGATGCAGGTAATTGCATACAAACGTAGCAATCCCTCACTTCCATTGTTTTCACATATTCATATAACAATTTTGAAAAAACATTACTAGAAAAGTTATTAATTGACCTATCTTTGTGTATGTAAGTATTACTAATTCTAATCGGAACTACTTTTTGCGAATTCTTCTCTACATTTGTCACATTCTCTGTATGCATCTCAAACTCAACTTTAAAAGTAACTAATAAAACTAAAACACCCCATAAAAGCATTAATAATCCAGTACAGCAGCAGCACATTCTACACCACCTTTTAAAGAAGGCACATCTATTTCGATTATCCTCTATGTTAGCCATTTTACTACTTTAATTTAGCCTCTACTACTCCACTACTGAAATTGGAACTCTTAAATTCTTCAACAATTCTTTTCAAATTTTTCTTCAGTCTTTCCAAATGATCTTTTCGTTCACTTAATCCAAGTGAATCCTTCCTTTATTCAGTTTGGATACTTGTCATTCTTCACTTCAATTTCTTCAACATCAAATTGTATTAGATCTCCAACATCAAAATCCTCAGTACTTGACTCTTCTCCAATGTCAGTCAAGAGTACTTTCAGAATTTCACCAGTATCTTCCTCAACCACTTCTCTCAAGATCTCTTCCGGATTATCTCGAGTCACTGTTTCTTCTTTTCCTTCTTCAGACAGTGCCACATAAGACCATTCCGGTGATCTGTACTTTTGGTTGGGTCTTCTTACTCTTTTTATTTCTACTGGTTCTTTTGATTTCTTTGATTCTTCTCCTTCAGCTTTTGAACTTTGACTTGAAACTTCATTCACTTGTTCAGCTTTTGATGTATTTGCTCTTATTATTCTGTATCTCAGTCTCTTAACTCTGTTGTTAGGCCAACGATCTCCTTTTATCACCTTTTTCGGCTTTATTTCTTCATTACTTCTTTCTCCAATCCAAGTTCTCTTTCTCAGAACTCGACCCTCTGTTTGTTCATTCTCATCATCCAATTCTGCTTCAAGTGCCTCCTGTTTCCGTTTTCTAGCAGTTTTCTTCTTTTCCACAGATTCTTTCACCACTGTTTGAGATTTCCCTACTTCTGTCCCTCCTCGAGTCTCTGACACGCAATCTTCTTGCTGTCTACTTGTCCCTTCACCTAGCTCATCAAGAATGTGATCAACTGTCAGGTCAATAGATGTTAGAAATCTTCCTCTCTCGGATGAAGCAATCCAAGTAGTTGGTGTAGCCAATACGCAAATCAGAACACGTCTTACTGAACCAGTAAGAGTACAGATAGGGAAATTTTCAGACATGCACAGATTCATTGTCTGTGACACGAGTCCAGTGAACCTGTTATGTAGGGACTTGTTGTGCAAGATGAACTGCACAATTTTTTGTACACCGAATGGAATAGCCTTTGAGACACCAGATGAGGATGTTTTGTACCGAGTGACTCTAGAGAATAGAGAAAGTGAGTTAATTGGTGCATTTGCTGTGTTTAATCCGGAGGATTTGCCTCGAGAGCTGAGAGACACAGTGAAAAGGACAGTTTGGGATTTTACTGAAGAGGATGTGGGATTGATGAATAATGTAGATCCAGTGAAAATTGCAGTAAAAGAGGGAATTACATATCCTAACATTCCTCAATACAAAATGACACCAGAAATAATTGAAGGAATAACTCCTATAATTGAGAAAATGATTCAGCAGGGAGTCCTGAGAGAACTACTGAGTAGTCCGTGTAATTCACCGATAATGGGACTAAAAAAGCCTAATGGGAAATTTAGGATCGTACAGGATTTGAGAAAAGTTAATCAAATTGTGGTGGCATGTTGTCCTATCGTGCCAAATCCATCAGTGATCCTGTATCAAATTCCACATGATGCCGAGTGGTATACAGTAATTGATTTGTGTTATGCGTTCTTTTCAATTCCATTACATCATGATAGCCAGCCGATTTTTGCATTTAGGTTTGGCCAGCGTATTTTAGCATGGTGTCGTATCCCACAGGGGTATACGGAGAGTCCTTCGATATTCAATCAGTTATTGAAGAAATCGTTGGAGAGTTTGATCATGCCTGAGAGCTCAGTACTAGTGCAGTATATTGATGACCTACTTGTGGCATCAAAGACACGTGAAGCTTGTGAAGTAGATACCATAGCTTTACTGAATCATCTGGCCGATGGAGGGTTAAAGGTATCTCCAGCTAAATTGCAATTTTGCAAGAAAGAGGTGCATTATCTTGGACACAATATTGAAAAGGGTCTGAGAAAAGTGACGGATGACAGGATCAGAATAATCAGAGAAATGAAAGCCCCAAAAACTCAGAGGGAAGTGAGAATGTTCCTGGGTATGGTGGGTTATTGTCGTCAGTGGATAATTAATTTTTCCTTGATAGCAAAGCCACTGATTAAACTGACAAAAAGTGAGATGACAGACCCATTGGATCTAGATGCAGAACAAATGGCAGCATTTGAAGAGCTCAAAAGTAAAATGTGTGAGGCTCCAGCTTTGGATATGCCTGACTATGAAAAGGAGTTTGAGTTGTACTGCAGTGAGAGAAATGGATGTGCACTTTCAGTGTTAATTCAGAAGCATGGATTACTGAGAAGGCCTATTGCGTACTTCTCATCGACACTTGACCCTGTAGCTGTGGGTTTACCAGGTTGTCTGAAATCTGTGGCTGCAACATGCAGGAGTCTGGAACAAAGTGAGGGAATCATAATGGGATATCCTGTAAGGGTATTTGTACCTCACAATGTGGCAATTCTTTTGACAAGAAGCAGAACCCAGTACATGTCACATAGTCGGTTGACTAAATATGAAAAAGTGATTCTGGGAGCATCAAATGTGACTCTTGAAAGATGTGTGAATGTGAATCCAGCGACACTCTTGCCGGATATTGAAAACGTGGGTGTGAAAATGGAAGATGATCATGATTGTTTGGATGTGCTTGAGTACTGTACAAAACCGAGACCAGACATAAGGGATCTTCCCTTGCATGAGAGTGATCATGTGTTGTTTGTGGATGGATCATGCCTGAGAAATGATGATGGTGTGTTATGTGCAGCATATGCGGTGTGCAAAGTTTCAGAGGTCATGGAAGCATCACCATTGATTTATTTTCCCATCCACAAATGGTCCTGCCTGGTCTATTTCTAGAGTTGCACCAAGTATGCACTCTTCTTCCTCTCCTCGGCACCGTCAATAATCACCCTCAGATTCACTCCCTTCACTCTTTAACAAGTACTGTTGTACCTTGTTTGAACGTCTTGGTTTGTTTACCTGTTCATCATTGTAGAATCCTGAATCCTGATTATACTTTTGTAACCCTTTATTCTGCGGCAAGGGCGGTTTTGGCTCTTGACTCTGCTGTCTCACAACTTTCTGTTGTTGCTGCTGTTGATTATTTCCTTCATTCTGCACCCGTTGATTTAAGGATTTATTCTCATTACTCACTAATGGTGGATTAGGACACTCCGATCTCCAATGCCCCAATTGGCCACAGTTGTGACAAGGAAACTTTTTTTTCGCTTCCTCAAGACTTCCTTTTCCTTTCCCTGCATATCTAGGTCTATTCCCTGCATTGTTTCCTGGATTATTCGCCTGTTCCACTATCTGTGCTTCTTGTCTTTCTGCAACTTTCACTTGTGCCCACATTGCTTTCTCTTTCAGCTTTCTTTGTTTTGCTTCAATTTCATCACTGAAGTATTTCGCATGTCTCAGAATCTCATCTACTGTCTTACTCTGCCAATCCACTGTATGCTCACGAATTCTCTCACCAATTTCAGGTCTAAGGCCATATACAAATCTGTATACAAAATGACTCAAATCTTTATCACCCAGGTGTTCATCTCCACTGAATTGTTTAAATGCTAGTATCAGCCTCTCGTAAAAAGCATGAACTGATTCTTTCGCTTCCTGTTGTGTTCGATCTATCTTTACCCAGTCTGTCTCTTTTGCAGGAACTTTACTCTTCAGGTATACCATCACCTGATCATACTTTCTCATTACCTCTGGATCTGGTGCCCCTGTTCTTGGGTCTCTTGGATATTCCTCAGTAGGCCAACTCACAACTATTTTACACTCAGTCCACAAGTCTGCTGGAACAATTATATCAAACAGACTATTCAGGTCAACCCACAGGACTTTTGACAATTTCACAAACCTATCTACCTGCCTATACCACTCGACGGGCTTTTCTCTCAATCGAGGGAAATCATTTGTGAATGATAAAATATCCTGTCTGGTCCATGGAACATGTACATATCCTCCTCCAGGTATTTCTCTCATAGGATAATTATCCACTGGTTTCTCTTTTTCTCTCACTGGAAATACTGAATAAGTTGTTCTATCTTCAGCTTAATCTCTTTTCTTATACCACCTATCCTTCCACTTTTCTACATCTCCCCATCTTCGCAATAATGCTACCATTTCCTTAATCTGTCCTGTTCTACCAGTAGCATTCAAATTTTCAATATCCTTCTCTGTAAAATCCATCCTGTAGGTTTTTTGTAAAGCTTTCACTTTATCAATGTCAACTCCCTGCTCATTCGCTATTGCTCTTAGCCTGTCATGTGTATTTCTTGCTCTCCAGGTAATGTTCTTGCACATAAACATTAGCTCACCATCATGATGACTCTTCAGAATTTCTGTTGGAACTGTTCCTGTAACAAGCTCTTCTAGTTCTACACGCAACCTAGCCACGTCAATTACTTGTGAATCTTTATCCTTTTTCTGTAGAACTTTCATCCAATCATTCAAATCTTCAACTGTTATTTCAGCAGTTTTTCTCACTGGAACCACTCTCTTCTGCGGTTCTAAAATTGGCATCCCTGAACAACTAGCTTCACTAGCATCCAATATTTCACTACATGTGTCATGTCTCGATTGTCTCAGGTCACTTCTTTCTGCTCTTTTGCCTGAATCTCCTGAAGGACCAACTGAATTTGTCAAATTATTCCCAACATATGGAATCACTAGTCCATTTTCACCTGTCCTCTGTTTGTCAAACACAGGCATAACCGGACCTATAGTTACAGGCACCGTAACAGCTTCCAGATTCTTCGTTAACTCCCTAATCTTCTCAGACAACTCTGTTGTAGTTCTGGCTAATTGTCTGGCATTCTCATCAAGGTAGTGATCACTTCTTACCTCAGGAGTCTCATTTTCTGTCTCACTGACACAAACTGTATCTCTTATCGGAGAAACAACTGGTGTACTCTTATCCGGTTCTGGTCTATATGGAGGTGGTCTCTTGTAAATCATGTCATTCAAGACCTCATCCTCATACTCATTAACTCCATATTTTCTCATTTCTGACTCAGGAACCCTTTCTGCTCCTCCTTCAACTGTTCTCATCGGATATAATCCCTCTGACATACTAACATCTCGCCACCTTTTCATTCGATCATGATGAGTCTCACGATCATGTCTCCTCCCAAACATATATCTGTAGTACCCTCCAGATCTCTGTTTTTCTCGCTCATGTACTTCCTCTTCCCATTCCACTAAAGCCTCGAACTGTGTAGGTCTTGGTTTCGGGTCTAGACATAACATCTTTTCCCGTAAATTTCTCAACACGGCCAGATTAAATGAACCATGTTCTGGAAATGCTAGAACACCATCTTCTTTAGTATACCTAACCCAATTCTCCAACCATATACAGGTATGAAACCCATATCTTGCAGCCATGAAGGATGCAGGTGTTTTCGTTGGAGGTAACAACTCACCCTCTCTCGTTTTAACATCTTTATCCTTGTTAAACCACTTTTTAATTTTACCAAAAAATGTTTTTTTCTTTTTCTCTTCTTGGTAATACATTTTAGCGTTTACCAAAAACTCTCTACTCTTTCCGTATTATAAATATACAATACGAATATTCAACCAATAGCAGCGCGACTCACACCAACGCACCAATCCTGGAGCGTCTACGTCACTAAATAGCTCTTCCAATCCTTGCGCGGCTCACACCAACGCACCAATCCTAGCGCGAACACTATTCTGATCCACTATCCAATCAGAGCGCGGTCTTTCTGACGTCAACAGTCGCTGCAGTCGCTTGTCTCCTGTCTTCTGTCACTCGTCTACCCCTCCTTTACAAAATCTCAGTAGACTTCGTGTCAAAATTTCTACAAAATCTATTAGTTACAACATAAAAACATCTCCATTGTCTGCTTCGCTAACCACAGAATAGTTAAAAAAAAACTATTTCACAAGAATCTCTCGTTGACACAGTAGCACATCCCTCTACTCTGTCCTTCTAACATACATTCATTAACTGTTTCCTCTAGGACTTGTCCAAAGAGTCTTACAGTCAACTAAATATACGAACATTCACGCACATTCATACAAGAAAATATACACACAAAATCCTGCTTCCCGAGAACAGCAAACAATCTGCTCCACTACAGAATTATAACATACATCAACTAAACAGCTTTCCTCTGCCTAGTTTCTCAAACAAGCTCAGAGAATACCTATTACTTCTCCCGCGATAAGCTTTAACGGTAATCCTTACGGATCCCTGGGACTTAAGACCAGAGTTTCACAGATAACCTTCACTATCATACACACTCCTTATATACCAGAAATATCTAATAGTAACATACGACAATGTCACTGATTCCGAACCCAGACAATGTGACGCGCAACTTCAATTGTCACACGTTATTCATTACAATTCCGTCTTTCCCGAGAGCAGCATATACTTCCCTCTGCCCTACTACGGAACTGCTACCAGCTCCCAAGTTCCAGAAGCACTACATATAACTCAACATTACGACTCCAACATATAGTATTAGTACATATACCAACATCAACCAATAATCAATAATCAATAAGCTAATGTACAAGCAATCTTATCAGATCAAGACAATCATCAATAACCATCCTCTGCTACCAGGAAATTGATAGAGATCAGGGAGTGTATAATATTCCCACTACCACAGATAGAGTAATCTCACAGTTACACGCACATACATTCATCATACGCTAGGGCCCATTTCACTAACATACGCTCAAATACTCTACCAGCAATAAACCTGTGGAAAGAAAACTCCTAGTCACCCTGCATCTATATCGAGGTCGATAAGACCTGGTTATTGAGACTGTCCATAAACATAATCTATACAACCTATACGGCAATAATCAAAATATAATACACAATAATTGACAAGAAATAATATCCAACACCATGTTCAAATTATATTGCTTTATCTAAAATTAGTCAAATGAAATCAATCAGAATAAATCATTTTTCTCATAGTTACCTATTCTAGCTAAATGTCAGAACGGGTCAGGACAAGTCTCTCGGTAAAGTCTCTCAAGACGAAGTCCCTTCAGCATCAATCCTCAGCAATGTAGACTCGGTACGCGGCAAAGGCAAATGGCAAGTGGCAAGTAACCTCTCTAGGCTAACAATTCTTATACTGAATCGAACAAAAGAAAGATACATAGAAAAGTTGTAATGTCCGCTGGACCGCTGAGCAGAGCGAGAAGGAAAGGATGTAACATTGCTACATTTGAAAATCTCCGCTCAGGAAAAATCACAAAATAAAGACTACGGAACAGGAACCAAGAAACATAAATGTATCTTGTTAGTTCTACTTCTCCTCGGCAATGAAACCACAGTTCAGAGTCTTTCTCTAAGGCTCCTTTGTTTCCCAAGGCTGCCAAGGACGTTCCATTTCACTTGAAGATTACCCAGGCTGCTGCTGTCCTCACGGAAATTTTAGCAAGGCAAGCAAGGACTGTGGTCAGCTGACTTCAGGACCATATTCAGCAGGGCTCTCTCCCATCACGGTTTTCTACTTTCAAATCGAGGCCAGGCTTACAAAATCGGCCATCTTTGACTAGGCCACCATAGGCCACAATAGACCATCTTAATTAAAGAAACAAAAACAACGTTACCACAGCATAGTGATTAAACAGTGTTAACCCCACTAATACCCTTATGTGTATGCATCTATCTAGCACTTGCAACATAGAAAAGCATTAATTCGGAAAGCGTTTTGTGCTCAAATATAAACAGCACGTAGCAACGTTTAAACATGAAAACACGCACGTTATTGTTAAACAGCACATTTATGCGTACCCACGTGTAACTCTCTCTTATTAGGACAAAGGATTGATTAATATAAACACACTTGCACAAGACAAATAATTAATTGCTAGTAATTAATAAAATTAATATAACAAATAGACATACCAGAGCTTCAAAAACCAATGAATTTTCAAACAGAAAACTCTGCTCCAGCAGGACTAGGGGCCGTCCTCCTTTAAAGAAGGAACCCTCAAGAAGAGTGGGCTCCCGTGGCATTCTCCAGCAGATCCCTCACCGCGACAGAGCAAAGATATTCGCAGATAGAAAAAGAGGCCATTGCGATTCACTGGGGGTGCCACCACTTTCATTTGTACGTGTACGGAAAACCGTTTATAGTGGCGACAGACCACAAGCCGCTGGTGGCACTGTTCGCAGGGACCTCAACTAAGCCGCCGCCACAAATTGAAAAGTGGATGCTGCAGCTCGAAAACTACAATTGTAAAATAGAATTTCAACCGGGATATAAGAATCCGGCCGACTACTTGTCCCGCCATCCTCGGAAAGTTACAGCACAAGAAATTGAGGAGGCTGCTGACACGGAGGAGTACGTCAGGTGTGTCACTGCCCGATCCTGTCCCATACCCATTTCCATGGCCAGCCTGCAAGAAGCAACCAGCGAGGATGAATGTCTACAGTGGGCTAAGAGAGTCATCCGGGACAGTAGCTGGCATAAAGCGAAGGAGGAGTGGAAGAGTTTGACGACCATGGGTAATGAATAGTCTATACCACGTTCGGGACGAGCTCACCGAGGATGACACAGGGTGCCTGCTACGAGGACACCGGCTAGTAATACCAACATCTTTAACCCAGAGGGTGGTGGACCTGGCCCATGTAGGACACCAGGGCATGGTGAAAACTAAATCGAGGCTTCGCACAAAGGTCTGGTTTCCACTAATGGACGACTTGGTAGAAGCCACTGTTCGGGTTTGTCCATCGTGCCAGGTTACTGGGGAGGCACCCCGACCAGCCCCAGTCATCATAGAACCTCGGCTGAGGGTCCCATCGTCCCGAGTGAGTGTCGATTTCGGCAACCTTCCAGACGGGCGCCATACCCTAGTCGTCATTGACGATCACTCGAAGTATCCGGAGGTGGAAATCCTGTCTGCACTCAGTGCGGCTGAAGTCATACCAAAACTTGAAAAAGTCATGGCGGCTCACGGGCTCGTGAAAGAGATACGGACTGACAATGGATCTCCGTTTCAGAGCCAAGAGTTTGCTGCGTACCTACAAGCGTTGGGTATACATCATCGCCGAATCACCCCCCCACTGGCCGCAAGCGAATGGGGAGGCTGAAAGATTTATGCGAATGCTGGAGCAGAGTTTTCTTTTAGAAAATTCATGGCCTTTTGAAGCTCTGGCATGTCTATGCGTTTTATTAATTTATTAATAATTAACAATTAATTATTTGTCTTGTGTAAGTGTGATTCTATTAATCAATCCGTTTGTTCTAACATAAGAGAAAGTTATACGAGGGTTAGCTTATTTGTGCTGTTTCTGTTTAATAATAACGTGCAAGTTTTCATGTTTAAACGTTGCTGTGTGCTATTTATTTTAAGCACAAAACGCTGTCTGAATTAATGCTTTTTATGTCGCAAAGCTAGATAAATATATGCACATAAGGGTATTAGTGGGGTTAACACTGTTTAATCATTATGCTGTAGTAACGTTTATTTTGTCTCTTTAATTAAGATGGTCTATTGTGGCCTATGAAGGCCTTAATCGAGCTGGCAGTATTTCGAAGCCTGGCTGTGGCATATTCTGTGATGTGGCAAGGGAGACCCCTGCTGGAAAAAGGTCGAAGACAACTGACCATGGTCCTTATTGTAAATTTCCATGAGGACATCAGCAGTTTGGAGGATCTCCAAAAGAAATGGAACGTCCTTGGCAAACAAAGGAGCTTCAGAAACGAACAATGTACTGTGGCCCGGCTGCCGAGGGAAGTTGAACAAGTTGGATACTTTGATAGTTTCTTGGTTCCTGTTCCGTAGTTCACGTCTTGTGACTTTTCCTGAGCGAAGATTTTCAGATGTAGCAATGTTACATCCCTTCCTTCTCGCTCTGCTCAGTGATACAGTTTATCCTGCCAACTTTATGTGTGTTTCCATTGTAATTTTCACTATAAGAATTGTTAGCTTAGGGAGGGCTTTGCCACTTGCCATTTTACCTTTGCTGCGTGAACTTGCGTTGCTGAGGATCGATGCTGAGGGACTTCGTCCTGAGAGACTTTACCGAGAGAGTTGTCCTGACCCGTTCTGACACTTAGTTAGAATAGGTAACTATGAGAAATGATTTATTCTGATTGATTTTACTTTGACTAATTTTAGATAAAGCAATATAACTTTTAAACATGGTGTTGAATTTCCTTTCTTGTCAATTATTGTGTATATTTTGATCATTATTGTATAGATTGTATAGAGTATGTTTAAGGACAACCACTATAATCTGGTCCTATCGTCCTAGATATAGATGCAGGGTGTTTAGGTGTTTTCTTTCCACAGGTTTATTGCTGGTAGAGTATATGAGCGTATGTTAGTGAAATGGGCCCTAGCGTATGATGAATGTATGTGCGTGTAACTGTGTGATTACTCTATCCGTGGTAGTGGGCATATTTTAGATACCCTGATCTCTATCAATTTCTCTGGTCGCAGAGGATGGTTATAGATGGTTGTCTTGATCTGATAAGATAAGATTGCTTGTATATTAGCTTATTGATTATTGATTTATTTTGGTTGATGTTGGTATATGTACTAATACTATATGTTGGAGTCGTCATGTTGAGTTATATGTAGTGCTTCTGGAATTTGGAAGCTGGTAGCAGTTCCGTAGTAGGGCAGAGGAAGGTGTATATGCTGCTCTCGGGAAAGACGGGATTGTAAGGAATAACGTGTGACAATTGAAGTTGCACGTTCACATTGTCTGGGTTCGGAATCAGTGACATCGTCGTATGTTACTATTAGATATATTTCTGGTATATAAGGAGTGTGTATCGTAGTGAAGGTTATCTGTGAAACTCTGGTCTTAAGTCCCAGGGATCCGTAAGGATTGCCGTTAAAGCTTATTGCGGGAGGAGTAATAGGTATTCTCTGAGCTTGTTTGAGGAACTGGGCAGAGGTAAGCTGCTTAGTTGATGTATGTTATAATTCTGTAATAGGACAGATTGTGCGCTGTTCTCGGGAAGCAGGATTCTGTGTGCATGTACTATATTTTTCTTGTATGAATGTGCGTGAATGTATATACATTAATTGATTGTAAGACTCTTTGGATAAGTCCTAGAGGAAACAGTTATGAGATGTATGTAAGTTTGTTGATTCTTGAAAAATAGACTCTTTTTTACTATCCTGTGGTTAGCGAAGCAGACAATGGATGTTTTTATGTTGTAACTAATAGATTCTGTAAAAATCTTGACACGAAGTCTACTGAGAGTTTTTGTAAAGGAGGGGTAGACGAGTGACAGAGACAGGAGACAGAGACTGCAGCGGCTGTTGACGTCAGAAGGTCCGCGCTCTGATTGGATAGCGCTAGGATTGGTGTGTTAGTGTGAGTCGCGCTGCTATTGGTTGAGAAACTCGTATTGTATATTTATAATACGGAAAGAGTAGAGAGTTTTAGTAAGCGCTAAAATGTATTATCAAGAGGAGAAAAAGAAAAAAACGTTCTTTGGGAAAGTTAAAAGGTGGTTTACCAAGGATAAAGAGGTTAAAACAAGAGAGGGTGAGTTGCTACCTCCAGCGAAAACACCTGCATCCTTCATGGTTGCGAAATATGGATTACATACCTGTATATGGTTGCAGAATTGGGTTAGGTATACTAAAGAAGATGGTGTTCTAGCATTTCCAGAACATGGTTCATTTAATTTGGCCGTGTTGAGAAATTTACGGGAAAAGATGGCATGTCTGGACCCGAAGCCGAGACCTACACAGTTCGAGGCTTTAGTTGAATGGGAAGAGGAAGTTCATGAGCGAGAAAAGCAAAGATCTGGAGGGTATTACAGGAACATGTTTGGGAGGAGACATGATCGTGAGACACATCATGATCGGATGAAAAGATGGCGAGATGTTAATATGACGGAGGGATTATATCCAATGAGAACAGTTGAAGTTTCTGCTCCTTCTGTAGAAAGGGTTCCTGAGTCAGATATGAGAAGATATGGAGAGTATGAGGATGAGGTCTTAAATGACATGATTTACAAGAGACCACCTCCATATAGACCAGAACCAGATGAGAGTACACCAGTTGTTTCTCCGATAAGAGATACAGTCTGTATTATTGAAAAAGAAAAAATGACACCTGAATCAAGAAGTAATAGTTCTTTCAGGGAGAGAGAAAATCGAAGTAGTGAGGAAAATGCCAGAAAATTAGCAAAAACGACAACAGAACTGACTGAGAAAATTAGGGAGTTAACGAAGAATCTGGAAGCTGTTACGGTGCCTGTAACAATAGGTCCGGTTATGCCTGTGTTTGACAAACAGAGAGCAGGTGAGAATGGACTGGTGATTCCATATGTTGGGAATAACTTAACAAATTCAGTTGGTCCTTCAGGAGATTCAGATAAAAGAGCAGAAAGAAGTGACCTGAGACAAACAAGACATGACACATGTAGTGAACTATTGGATGTTAGTGAACCTAGTTGTTCAGGGATGCCAATTCTAGAACCGCAGAAAAAAGTGGTTCCAGTGAGAAAAACTGCTGAAATAACAGTTGATGATTTGAATGATTGGATGAAGGTTCTTCAGAAAAAGGATAAGGATTCACAAGTTATTGATGTGGTTAAGTTACGTATAGAATTAGAAGAGCTTGTGACAGGAACAGTTCCAACAGAAATCCTGAAGAGTCATCATGATGGTGAATTAATGTTTATGTGTAAAAGCATAACATGGAGAGCAAGAAATACTCATGATAGACTAAGAGCGATAGCAAATGAGCAAGGAGTTGACATTGATAAAGTAAAGGTTTTGCAGAAAACTTACAGGATGGATTTCACAGAGAAAGACATAGAAAATTTGAATACTTCTGGTAGAACAGGACAGATTAAAGAAATGGTGGCATTATTGCGAAGATGGGGTGATGTTGAAAAGTGGAAGGATAGGTGGTATAAGAAAAGAGAGGAATCTGAAGATAGAACAACTTATTCAGCATTTCCAGTGAGAGAAAAGGAGAAACCAGTGGAGCATTATCCCATGAGAGAAATACCTGGAGGAGGATATGTACATGTTCCATGGACCAGACAGGATATTTTATCATTTACGAATGATTTCCCTCGATTGAGAGAAAAGCCCGTCGAGTGGTATAGGCAGGTAGATAGGTTTGTGAAATTGTCAAAAGTGCTGTGGGTTGACCTGAATAGTCTGTTTGATATAATTGTTCCAGCAGATTTGTGGACTGAGTGTAAAATAGTTGTGAGTTGGCCTACTGAGGAATATCCAAGAGATCCAAGAACAGGGGCACCAGATCCAGAAGTGATGAGGAAGTATGATCAGGTGATGGTATACCTGAAGAGTAAAGTTCCTCCAAAAGAGACAGACTGGGTTAAGATAGATCGAACACAACAGGAAGCAAAAGAATCAGTTCATGCTTTTTACGAAAGGCTGATACTGGCATTTAAACAATTCAGTGGAGATGAACACCTGGGTGACAAGGATTTGAGTCATTTTGTATACAGATTTGTATATGGTTTAAGACCTGAAATTGGTGAGAGAATTCGTGAGCACACGGTGGATTGGCAGAGTAAGAAAGTAGATGAGATTCTGAGACATGCAAAATACTTCAGTGATGAAATTGAAGCAAAACAAAGAAAGCTGAAAGAGAAAGCAATGTGGGCACAAGTGAAAGTTTCAGAAAGACAGGAAGCACAGTTAGTGGAGCAGGCAAATAATCCAGGAAATAATGCAGGAAATAGACCGAGATATGCAGGAAAGGGGAAAGGAAGTCTTGAAGAAGCGAAGAAAAAGTTCCCTTGTCACAATTGTGGCCAGCTGGGACATTGGAGATCTGAATGTCCTAATCCACCATTAGTGAATAATGAAGGTAAATCCTTAAATCAACAGGTGCAGAATGAAGGGAATAACCAGCAGCAACAGCAACAGCAACAGAAAGTTGTGAGACAGCAGAGTCAGGAGCCAAAACCGCCCTTGCCGCAGAATAGAGGGGTACAAAAGTACAATCAGGACTCGGGATTCTTCAATGATGAGCAGGTAAACAAACCAAGACGTTCTAACAAAGTACAGCAGTACTTGTTAAAGAGTGAAGGGAGTGAGTCTGAGGGTGAGTATTGACGGTGCCGAAGAGAGGAGGAAGAGTGCATACTTGGTGCAACTCTAGAAATAGACCAGGCAGGACCATTTGTGGATGGGAAAATAAATGAGGAGAGTGTTACTTTTTTAGTAGACACAGGTGCGACAAGATCAACTGTCAGGTCAACAGATGTTAGAAATCTTCCTCTCTCGGATGAAGCAATCCAAGTAGTTGGTGTAGCAAATACACAAATCAGAACACGTCTTACTGAACCAGTAAGAGTACAGATAGGGAAATTTTCAGACATGCACAGATTTATTGTCTGTGACACGAGTCCAGTGAACCTGTTAGGTAGGGACTTATTGTGTAGGATGAATTGCACAATTTTTTGTACACCAGATGGAATAGCTTTTGAGACACCAGATGATGATGTTTTTTACCGAATGACTCTAGAAAATAGAGAAAGTGAGTTAATTGGTGCATTTGCTGTGTTCAATCCGGAGGATTTGCCTCAAGAGCTGAGAGACACAGTGAAAAGAGCAGTTTGGGATTTTACAGGAGAGGATGTGGGATTGATGAATAATGTAGATCCAGTGAAAATTGCAGTGAAAGAGGGAATTACATATCCTAACATTCCTCAGTACAAAATGACACCAGAAATAATTGAAGGAATAACTCCTATAATTGAGAAAATGATTCAGCAAGGAGTTCTGAGAGAACTACTGAGTAGTCCGTGTAATTCACCGATAATGGGATTGAAAAAGCCCAATGGCAAATTTAGGATCGTGCAAGATCTGAGAAAAGTTAATCAAATTGTGGTGGCATGTTGTCCTATTGTGCCAAATCCATCAGTGATTCTGTATCAAATTCCACATGATGCTGAGTGGTATACAGTGATTGATTTGTGTCATGCGTTCTTTTCAATTCCATTGCATCATGACAGCCAGCCGATTTTTGCATTTAGGTTTGGCCAGCGTATCTTAGCATGGTGTCGAATCCCACAGGGGTATACGGAGAGTCCTTCGATATTCAATCAGTTATTGAAGAAATCGTTGGAGAGTTTGATTATGCCCGAAAACTCAGTGTTAGTGCAGTATATTGATGACCTACTGGTGGCATCAAAGACACGTGAAGCTTGTGAAGTAGATACCATAGCTTTACTGAATCATCTGGCAGATGGAGGGTTAAAGGTATCTCCAGCTAAATTGCAGTTTTGCAAGAAAGAGGTTCATTATCTTGGACACAATATTGAAAAAGGTCTGAGAAAAGTGACTACTGACAGGATCAGAATAATCAAAGAAATGAAAGCTCCAAAGACCCAGAGAGAAGTGAGAATGTTCCTGGGTATGGTGGGATATTGTCGTCAGTGGATAATTAATTTTTCTCTGATAGCAAAGCCACTGATTAAGCTGACGAAAAGTGAAATGAAAGATCCATTAGATCTGGATGCAGAACAATTGGCAGCATTTGAAGAGCTCAAAAGTAAAATGTGTGAGGCTCCAGCTTTGGGTATGCCTGATTATGAAAAGGAATTCGAGCTGTACTGCAGTGAGAGAAATGGATGTGCACTTTCAGTGTTAATCCAGAAACATGGACAATTGAGAAGGCCTATTGCATACTTCTCATCGACACTTGACCCTGTAGCTGTGGGTTTACCAGGTTGTCTAAAATCTGTGGCTGCAACATGCAGAAGCCTGGAACAGAGTGAGGGGATCATAATGGGATATCCTGTAAGGGTATTCGTACCTCACAATGTGGCAATTCTTTTGACAAGAAGCAGAACTCAGCATATGTCACATAGTCGGCTGACTAAGTACGAAAAAGTGATTCTGGGAGCTTCAAATGTGACTCTTGAGAGATGTGTGAATGTGAATCCAGCAACACTCTTGCCGGATATTGAAAATGTGGGTATAAAGATGGAAGATGATCATGATTGTTTGGATGTGCTTGAGTATTGTACAAAACCGAGACCAGACATAAGGGATATTCCCTTACCTGAGAATGACCATGTGTTGTTTGTGGATGGATCATGCCTGAGGAATGATGATGGTGTGCTATGTGCAGCATATGCAGTGTGCAAAGTTTCAGAGGTCATGGAAGCATCACCATTGAAAGGAGTGAAATCTGCGCAAGTTGCTGAATTAGTGGCATTGACAAAAGCTTGTGAGATTGGGAAAGATTTGAGAACAACCGTGTTGACTGATAGTCAGTATGGATTTGGAGTGGTGCATGACTTTGGCCAGTTGTGGCTGCAAAGAGGTTTCTTGACATCGGGTGGAACTCCGATAAAGAATGCTGAATTGATTGGAAAATTGCTTGAGGCGATACAGCTGCCTAAGGAGTTAGCCGTTGTAAAATGTGCTGCCCATGGTCCAGGGGATGATTTTATCACGGTTGGAAACCGTTACGCCAACGATGTGGCGCAGTATTGTGCTAAGACAAATCAGTCAATTAATCGGGACAGAATGGAGGAAATGTCTTTTCTTTCTGTGATGTTTACTAATGTCCTAGAAACGTGGGATGAAGTAAAGCAGTTACAAGATGAGGCAGGAGAAGAAGAGAAACAAGATTGGGTTAAAGCAGGATGTGCTCCAAGAGAAACAGACCATGTTTGGGTCTACAGAGATGGCAGACCAGTGATGCCTAACTCTATCTTGTCGTCAATGGCAAGGATGTATCATGGCCAGGGACATCTGGGGAGGGATGCGATGGTAAGGTCATTTAAACAGACCTGGTACAATGCAAAGTTCAGGACAATTGCAGAGAGCATCTGTCAAAGGTGTTTAATTTGTCAGCAATTTAACACTGGGAAAAAGACAGTGGTGAGTCTAGGGACAATTGGCAGAGAAGGAGGTCCTTTTACAAGAATGCAAATTGATTTCATTGAAATGCCCCAAGTAAACAGACTGAGGTATGTTTTGGTGGTAGTCTGTTTGTTTTCAAGGTGGGTGGAAGCTTACCCGACTAGAAGAAATGATGGATTAACAGTGGCAAAGTTACTGTTGAGGGAGTTGATTCCTAGGTACGGGTTTCCAGTTACAGTTGAGTCTGACAGAGGTAGACACTTTCAAAATGAACTCATAGGTTTAATTTGTGAAGCATTGAAAATACAGCAGAAGCTACATTGTGCATACCGACCAGAGGCTTCTGGTGTGGTTGAGCAGATCAATGGCACAATCAAGAATAGAATTGGAAAGATGTGTTTAGCCACTGGCATGAAATGGCCAGATGTGTTACCTCTAGTTCTGATGACTATGAGATCTACTCCAGATAGAACTACTGGTTTGAGCCCGCATGAAATAATCATGGGACGTGCTATGCGCCATGCATTCGTGCCTGTCAATAAGTTGGTGACAATAACTGATGACATGATTTTGGATTATTGTAAAGGCCTGGCTGACGCAGTTCATTCTGTGTTTCACCAGGTTGGAGAAGAAGCTACCACACTTGAGAAGAAGCAAGCCCATGATCTGAGTCCAGGAGATTGGGTGAGGATAAAAGTTCACAGGAGAAGAAATTGCTTGATTCCAAGGTGGGGAAGGCCGAGACAAGTTATTCTGACTACAACGACTGCAGTAAAGTGTGCTGGAGTGAAGCACTGGGTACATGCAAGTCATACTCTGAGAGTTCCAAACCCAAAAGAAGGGACTGGTAAAGAGTATTTTGAAGAGTCAGATTCCAGTGATGATGAAGATACTGAAGATACAGAATCAGTGAGAAAAGAAGCACAGAGAGCTTCAAGAGAATCACTGCGAGTATCAGAGAGAAGATCAGATTCTGTTAAAGAGCCTGAAGTTTCAAGTAGCAGTGGAGGGAAAAGAAAAGAAAAAAGAAATCACACAGAGATTACTCCTGAATCAGAAGAGGAGGAGATTGAAGAACCACTTGAGATTATTCTTGAAGAAACAGGGTCAGAAGAAGATAGAGAGGGACAGATTGCGGAAGACCCCCGAGGAGGTGTAGGGAACATTGATGAGGAGCTAGGTGAAGGGACAAGTAGACAGCAAGAAGATTGCGTGTCGGAGACCCGAGGAGGGACAGAAGTAGGGAAGTCTCAAACAGTGGTGAAAAAATCTGTGGAGGAAAAGAAAACTGCTGGGAAACGGAAACAAGAGGCACTTGAAACAGATGATGAGGATGAACAAACAGAGGGTCGAGTTCTGAGAAAGAGAACTTCGATTGGAGAAAAGAGTGTTAAAGAATTAAGGCCGAAAAAGGTTGTGAAAGGAGATCGTTGGCCTAACAGCCGAGTTAAAAGGGTGAGATACAGAGTAATAAGAGCAAATTCATCGAAAGCTGAACAAGTAAATGAAGTATCAAGTCAAACTTCAAAGGCTGAAGGAGAAGAATCAAGGATATCAAAAGAACCAGTAGAAATAAAAAGAGTTAAAAGACCCAACCAAAAGTACAGATCACCGGAATGGTCTTATGTGACACTGTCTGAAGAAGGAAAAGAAGAAACAGTGACTCGAGATAATCCGGAAGTGGTCTTGAGAGAAGTGGTTGAGGAAGATACTGGTGAAATTCTGAAAGTACTCTTGACTGACATTGGAGAAAAGTCGAGTACTGAGGATTCTGACGTTGAAGATCTGATACAATTTGATGTTGATGAAATTGAAGTGAAGAATGACAAATATCCAAACTGAGTGAAAGAAGAATTCACTTGGATCAAGTGAACGAGGAAATCATTTGGATAAACTGAAAGCTGAAGAATTGCTGAAGAATTGAAAAAGTTCAAACAGTAGTGGAGTAGTAAAGGCTAAACTAAAACTAAAATGGCTAACATAGAGGATAATAGAAATAGGTGTGCCTTCTTTAAGAGGTGGTGTAGAATGTGCTGCTGTTGTACTGGATTATTAATGCTTCTATGGGGTGTTTTAGTTTTATTAGTTACTTTTAGAGTGGAATTTGGAATGAATATAGAAAATATGACTAATATAGAGAAGAATTCACAAAAAGTAGTTCCAATTAGAAGTAGTAGTTACATACACAAAGATAGGTCGATTAATAATTTTTCTAGTAATGTTTTTTCTAAACTGTTATATGAATATGTGAAGACAATGGAAGTAAGGGATTGCTACGTCTGTATGCAATTACCTGCATCCGTCTCAGAGGGTGTTACTTATCACCATTTACCAGCTACATATGGTATTTCCTGTAGTATTTTAAGTAGTGTTTTTTATTTGTTAGGGAAAATAGATTATAAGATGTCTAACAGAGAAAGTATTTTTGGGCACTTGCCAATGAACAAAGAGCTGAATCCAGCTAAAGAAGCTAACACTTTTGGTGAGATTTTTATTGAAGAAAAAGGATTAACATTAGATTACATTTTTAAGAATAATTTAACTTGCAGTTTGAAAGAAGAGGAGAGAGCTTTCCTGGATATGGTAGAAGAAAGGAGAGTGAACATGCATGAGAAAGGGGGAAAATATGAAGTGAGTGAGACAATTTGGGACATTGAGATGGGAAAAGAATTGAAGAATGGGGCTAGTCCAACTTTAGCTCTAGATGCGCCGCAGAAGGGTAAACTTTGCATTACCAGAAGGAAATCCCAATATGATACATATTTTGTGGGAACTAGTGAGTGCCATGATACATACTTTATTGCGACAGGTTGGGGTTTCAGAGGTGGAGAAGATACGATTTTTCCAGGAGTGTACTATGTTTGTGGGAACAAGGCTTATTACAAGTTGCCTGACCATTGGTATGGCACGTGTTATGTGGGCCTGGTTTTTCCTAAGATTTTTCATACAGATAAAATAAGAGATGTAGAAGATATTAACTTATTAACACGTTTTAAGAGAGAAACTTGGTCTGAAATTGTGGGTGACATTTTTGGGGTTTTGATTCCAGCAGTGGGAATTTCTTTAAATGCTTATGGAATTCGGAAACTGTCCACAGTGGTTGATCGTTTATCGACAAATACCGCAGGAGGGTTTCTTTTGGTGAATACGGAATTAAGTGCCGTACGTGCCATGTCAATGCAAAATCGACTTGCCCTTGATATTCTTTTGGCCAAGGAGGGTGGAGTTTGTGGAATTTTGAAAATTCAACATTGTTGTACTTACATTCCTGACGAAAGTAAAGACCTGAAGGTCTATATCAATAATAATAATATTACTGATTTGCATGAAGAATTAGTACCACTTGAAGCTGGGAGTTTGTGGACTAAAATAGCTAATAAAATGATAGCTGTTAAAGATTTTATTGCAAAGATAGGTAGTACTATTATAGGTAGAATATTGTTTCCCTTGTCTTGTATAATTGTGGCTTTATTAATAATAAGATTAGTGTGTGTGTGTTGTAAAAACAGGGGAGGGAGAAAGAAATTGAATAAGGAAAAGAAAAATAAGAAGTTGAAAAGAGAACCTCAAGAAATTGAATTAGAAGAATTGAGGGAGAGTGTTTACTTAGAGACAAAGAGAGATGATGAAAGAGTGACTAGTGTTTAATTTTGTGTAAGGGGAAAAGACATTTCTGATTTCTCCTAAAATGGGACAAAATTTTCACTAATTTTTAAATTTTCACTAATTTTTTTTTGGGGTTTATTTGGTGATAAAATCACCAAAGGGGGGATTGCTGGAGCAGAGTTTTCTTTTAGAAAATTCATGGCCTTTTGAAGCTCTGGCATGTCTATGCGTTTTATTAATTTATTAATAATTAACAATTAATTATTTGTCTTGTGTAAGTGTGATTCTATTAATCAATCCGTTTGTTCTAACATAAGAGAAAGTTATACGAGGGTTAGCTTATTTGTGCTGTTTCTGTTTAATAATAACGTGCAAGTTTTCATGTTTAAACGTTGCTGTGTGCTATTTATTTTAAGCACAAAACGCTGTCTGAATTAATGCTTTTTATGTCGCAAAGCTAGATAAATACATACACATAAGGGTATTAGTGGGGTTAACACTGTTTAATCATTATGCTGTAGTAACGTTTATTTTGTCTCTTTAATTAAGATGGTCTATTGTGGCCTATGAAGGCCTTAATCGAGCTGGCAGTATTTCGAAGCCTGGCTGTGGCATATTCTGTGATGTGGCAAGGGAGACCCCTGCTGGAAAAAGGTCGAAGACAACTGACCATGGTCCTTATTGTAAATTTCCATGAGGACATCAGCAGTTTGGAGGATCTCCAAAAGAAATGGAACGTCCTTGGCAAACAAAGGAGCTTCAGAAACGAACAATGTACTGTGGCCCGGCTGCCGAGGGAAGTTGAACAAGTTGGATACTTTGATAGTTTCTTGGTTCCTGTTCCGTAGTTCACGTCTTGTGACTTTTCCTGAGCGAAGATTTTCAGATGTAGCAATGTTACATCCCTTCCTTCTCGCTCTGCTCAGTGATACAGTTTATCCTGCCAACTTTATGTGTGTTTCCATTGTAATTTTCACTATAAGAATTGTTAGCTTAGGGAGGGCTTTGCCACTTGCCATTTTACCTTTGCTGCGTGAACTTGCGTTGCTGAGGATCGATGCTGAGGGACTTCGTCCTGAGAGACTTTACCGAGAGAGTTGTCCTGACCCGTTCTGACACTTAGTTAGAATAGGTAACTATGAGAAATGATTTATTCTGATTGATTTTACTTTGACTAATTTTAGATAAAGCAATATAACTTTTAAACATGGTGTTGAATTTCCTTTCTTGTCAATTATTGTGTATATTTTGATCATTATTGTATAGATTGTATAGAGTATGTTTAAGGACAACCACTATAATCTGGTCCTATCGTCCTAGATATAGATGCAGGGTGTTTAGGTGTTTTCTTTCCACAGGTTTATTGCTGGTAGAGTATATGAGCGTATGTTAGTGAAATAGGCCCTAGCGTATGATGAATGTATGTGCGTGTAACTGTGTGATTACTCTATCCGTGGTAGTGGGCATATTTTAGATACCCTGATCTCTATCACGAACACTCAACAAAGTGATACGCATTGCACATGACAAGGCTCGATCAGTAGAACTGGCTATCTTCACGTTTCTCCGGAGTTATCGCCAGACACCTCACACGACTACTGGGGTGGCCCCCGCACACTTGTTGATGGGAAGAATAGTCGCAGACACAATCCCCCATCACCCGGAATGGCGAACAGACACTCCCGAGGACAGCGCCATCGACACCCGAAGACAAAAAGCACATGCTCATGTCAGTACCCGGCGAAGAGCCGCTCTGCCCAGCATCCGTCGAGGGGACACCGTACTGCTCAAGAACCGAACTCAAGGAAGCAAATTTCGTTTGAACTTTGAGAAAGAACCGTGGACTGTAGAGTCCGTCAAGGGGACTTGTGTTACGGCCACTTGCGGAAGGGAGAGAATAACCCAAAATGTATCCTATTTCAAAGATATCACCCGCAGCGAGGAGAAGCAGGCTCTGACCAGAGGGGCGACACTGGCAACACCAGGCGTGTGGAAGAACGGGCGGAAGATGTCGCCGCTTGCGATGGAGAAGTGGAGGTGGCCATGGAGAATTTTGGAGAAACTGCTGTTTCCCAATCATCTCCGCAGAGAGGGTCACCTGACACAGTTGTGTGTCCAGAGCGGCCGTCTCAGGAGGCGGTGACCCCTGTCGAGGGGCAAGGTGGATGCTCAGGAGATTCACAGGGCCGGGGGGCATCTCAATACAGCCTGCGGAACAATCCGTAGCCGTCCTGTCGTCTCAAGGACTACCTCACGTAAGACTGTTCCATATGTTTATCTTGAATGTTGAAATGTGTGCGATAAACGTGAGCACCGGGCGGGGAGCCCCATGTCAGAGAGATTATGAATCGATTTTGGTTTTTGTTCCATGTTTATTGGGGAGGAATGTAATGTCGTGATCCTGACGTGATACGCCTAATGCGTACGCGTCGGGTCACATGGTTTTGGTTTAGAATAAAAGGAGGCTACGCAGCACGTACGCACTGAGGCTACGGCGGCGGGGCCAGTATAACAACCACTCTGTGTCCGTCACCTTATTTATGCAGTAGGCCCAGTCCCGGTCCCCCCCGGTGATCACCTGCACGTTCTCCTGTTGGACGGAGACCGCCCGACACAACAGTCGTGCAGTGCAGGAACTGCTTTACACCGTCTCTCATTAACGGCGCACTAAGGAGGGCCCCGTCCTCAGCCGTGCAGTGCAGGAACTACTTTACACCGTCCCTCATTAACAGCACACAATGGAGGGCTCCGTCCCCAGCAGTCCCTCATTAACGGCGCACTGTGGAGGGCCCCGTCAGCAGCCCTGCAGTGCAGGAACTGCTTTACACCGTCCCTCATTAACGGCGCACTAAGGCGGGCCCCGTCCTCAGCCGTGCGGTGCAGGAATTGCATTACACCGTCCCTCATTAACGGCGCACTATGATGGGCCCCATCCGCAGCCGTGCAGTGCAGGAACTGCTTGACACCGTCCCTCATTGATGGCGCACTAAGGAGGGCCCCATCCTCAGCCGTGCAGTGCAGGAACTGCTTTACACCGTCCCTCATTAACAGCACACAATGGAGGGGCCCGTCCCCAGCAGTCTCTCATTAACGGCTCACAATGGAGGGCCCCGTCCGCAGCCGTGCAGGAACTGCTTTACACCGTCCCTCATTGATAGCGCACTAAGGAGGGCCCCGTCCTCAGCCATGCAGTACAGGAACTACTTTACATTGTCTCTCATTAACGGCGCACTAAGGAGGGCCCCGTCCTCAGCCGTGCAGTGCAGGAACTGCTTTACACCGTCTCTCATTAACGGCGCACTAAGGAGGGCCCCGTCCTCAGCCGTGCAGTGCATGAACTGCTTTACACCGCCCCTCATTAACGGCGCACTATGATGGGCCCTGTCCGCAGCCGTGCAGTGCAGGAACTGCTTGACACCGTCCCTCATTGACGGCACACAATGGAGGGCCCCGTCCTCACCCGTGCAGTGCAGGAACTGCTTTACACCATCCCTCATTGATGGCGCACTAAGGAGGGCCCCGTCCTCAGCCGTGCAGTGCAGGAACTGCTATACACCGGACTCACTATGTAAGCTTTGCACTCTGGGAGCACGGGGTGCTCTCGGAAACTAGTCCAGTGCGAGGGCTGGCCACTGGAAGACTTGAAGGTGTGGGTAAAAGTGTACATTAGGGCCTTTATTGCCACAGTTGCAGAACTTGCGATGCAGTAGTAATACCGCACCTGGAAATCCTGATACTGCTGTAACTTCCGGTTGTGGTATTGCTGCATCACTACAAGTCTTTCCCTTGGGAATGGGGAATAAGTGTGGAATTGGTGCTCCCGTAGAGATTCCCAATTTTTTTTTTCAGGACCATTTTACTTGCACAAATTTCACCAGGTTATTATTTCTGGTAAAATGATTATAAGAAAAAAAAGATAGTGCAGTGACTTGCACAATTTGTAAATCCTGATTCCAGTAAGGGCTGCGAAGGAGGGTGCTGAGATCGCATTTTAAACCCTAGTTCTTGTAGAAGTGGCCAAGCAAGAAGCGTCGGCACAGTCAAGAGACTGGCGTTCAATGCCCATTGGGCTGTAGCCCCCCTTGTCCTCTGCCATAGCCCGGGCTGTGGAGCGCACAGGCAGCCGGTCAGCTGTCGTAGGCTGGGCAGCGGCTGACGACTCACATTTGGCCTCATTCAAAGCACTTCGCAGGACTTCAAAAGACCATTTATCAGTTCACTGGTCTTTGTGTGTTTTAATTGCTACCTGCCTCTCTGCTGTCCCCACTCTTGCTATGGACTGTTGCTGCCAGAGTGGGAGAAATGATGAAAGAAATTCATTTACAATACAAACATGGGCCTGTATCCCTTTTTACATAAAGTGATTGGCCATTGGCCTGGTTTGCCTCTAAGCTCAAAAACAGGAATTGAGCACTCTGCATGGTATATAATTCATCATTTAAAAATATGCCAAAGACTCACATTTCAAAAAGTATATTTCTTTAACTTGGAAGTGTTTCACTTAAGTACACTACATCGAGCTTCTGCATTGACAGACATTTATTAGAATTCACAGTTTCCAAACGCAAACTTTGAAACATTCTTGCCAGGGATGAGGATGCTATTAGCAGGGCCACTGGAACTATGCGATTCAAGCATTTTTCCAATAATATTGCACCTGCCACATAATCCTTTGTCTGGTGCATAATCTGTAGATTTTGAAAAAATATAGTTTTTAGCTCAAATAGATCAAAATGTATTAAGAACATGGCGATACGTGTTACTGCACTCTGGAAGGCCCTTCGCAAGGGTTAAATGGTCATATTTCACTTGCTTAATGCTGTATTGAGATGTAAAATTGGTATCAAGGTGAAATCTTTCAGAGACATTGTTACCATGTGTAAAAATGACAAAATAATGAGGTAATACTATCACAAAATGTGGCGCATTATGCCACATAATTTACCTTTTCTTGACACATAATTTAGGCAACACTACTGAAAAATTAGGTCCTCGTTTGCCACATAATTTCAGTGGCCCTGGTCAGTAGTGAACCAAGAGCCAGGTCAGCAGTCATGTGAACACCGCTCAGTGGAGCAACAATAAAGTCTATCAAAACATAAAAGTGAGATTTTTGTAGAGGGCACATCCTAAATTGCGATTTTTTAAAGGTACGTTTAAAAGGGACATTAGAAGACATGGAGGCACAGTGAAATAAGGTAATTGCTTAGGGTAAAACAGATCTTGTCTAGCAGGTAAACAGTGTTTGAAACTAGATTTCCTGGTTTTACGGTGCACAATTTAACCACTAGATGAAGGGGCTTGCTGACTGACTTAAGGACGAGAGTGGCAGAATCCACAAAGAAGTCTTGGCTCAAAGTTCCAAGAGGACTTTTTCCAGAGCTAGAGCTCAAAATCGGTCTCAGGCCTACAATGACTCTTCCACCTCTAGAAAGTAACTTTAGGCATGCCCCAAAGGCTGACATTTTATTGCAGGATCAGGTTTGATAATCACAGTTCAAATTTTACCCGATTCCCTACTTTTCAACTGCCAAGGATAAGGTGAATTACTTAGAGTGCCTAGGGATACATCATCCTGCATTCACACAGCTCACACTACCCTCACGTGGGGTCACAAGCCATCCTCCGCTCACACCGGCTCACATTTTACTCTCCCCATCCACTCACAAGAGCATACTGGTCACCAAATTCTCAAATGGGCACACCACTCCCCCTGCACTCACATCTCACACTGCATTTACACAGGCATTCCTTTCACCCTGCACTCACACTGCTCTCCTGTCACTTACAACACTTACGGTCACTCAGCACTTCCAGACAACACCTGTAACAGCACACATTAACTACTTGTGAACATGCACACGTCTACAAACACAGTCACAGAATATCTGTCCTTCCAGCAATACTAGATGCCTATTCAGTTCAGTTCCATCTGTTAACTACAGGTGCAGGGCAAGAGGGCAGAGTGTACTAAGACTGTGGGATGGTATGGGAAAAGAGACTGAGCTGGGGCTGTGGGGACTGGTGTGGGAGCCGGGATCAGTCTTAGGCTGTGGGAATCAGCCAAGGGGGAGTGATAAATGCAGGTGAAGGCAGCAGAATGAGGAGTAGAACGACAATTTAGGATGAAGCACCGCAACTGAGGCTGTGAGCTGATGTGGGAGTTTGAATGGGACAATAGGCTTAGGGTGTGTGGCAGGTAGGGGAAGAATTTACAGCTCACGAGGTAGTTGTTGGCCCTGCACTGAGCGCCATTGGCCTTCATAACAGCCACTGTAAAGAAAGGTAGGGCAGTTACCTGTGGCCAGACATATGTTTTTGCTGCTTCTGAAGCCATGATGTAGACCAACATCTGGGCCCTGATGGCCTGCATAGTGGTAACACTCTTCACGGGCTGGTATCAGAGGGGAGAGCGTGCTGAGGCTACAACTGGTGTGTGAGATGGGAGCAGTCCGTGGAGGCGCCAGTGAAGTTGAGGAGAGTGAAGTGAGGTTGTAGATTGGTGTAGGAGTAAAGACTGGGATGAGGCTGCAGTGATGCAGGATCGCAGGCTAAGGCTGCAGTGAGCAGCACTTCTGGAGAGCAAGGAAGGTCGGGCAAAACAAACTTTTTGTTATGAATGTTACTAGTACAAATGGGGAAGAAGAAGCAAACAGGATCAGATGCCACTGCATCATCACACTGGACATGGCAACCATTTTGAATGGGGGAAATCCCTGGTTACGAAGCTCTACTCAGCAATACGTCTACCAGTTATACTGCTGCTTGGTCATAAAGCAATATTCTTAGCCAATACTATCACATCATTGTGGAGGATTCTCCTTCTTGCACACTGCCACGTTATTACGTTTTAATGAGGTTGCTGTGTTAGGTGAGGGAACACCGCTCAGAAGTCAATATAAGTGCAACAAGCACTGCACTCTTTGTTGGCAGCACCACACAAGTTCTGTCAGATCAAATGCTGTAATCAAAGTAAACGTGGAAGAAGCCAAATTCTCTCTGACGGCTGTGTTTCTTACCGTTTTTTTCTGTTGATCACAAAAGGTATGGCGATAGCCAGACCTAAAAAGTATATCTCAAAAGTTTTGAAACACATTCAATATTGTGCTTAAAAACTCACATCATAGCACTATACATTACCAATTACATTAACGCTTCAAGAATAACACAAAGAGTTATGTCATGTGTTGTGAAGTACTGATGATTATCCTAAAGTTGTGAAGTGGTTTTTAAAACAGTATCAGTTTTATTTAAAAAAGAAATCTTTGTTTTCATTATTTTCCATCAATGCCTTTATTGCCTCTTGGTAAATTCCTACCTGAACCCATTGTGCTCTTGACTCCCATTGCAAATTTAGTATTAAGTGATTGGCACTGACTATATAGACTTAGGTGGCATACAGGGTATAGTTGGTCACACTGAATACATCTCCTTTCTGGCAGAGGGCATGTGTAAGATCCAGTTCAGGTGGCATGGGGCAAGCAGGAGGTACTGGCCCTCAGCTGTGTGGGCAGCGGTGGTTTACCTCGGATGTCCCAGAGTCTGTTCTGTTTTCGATTCACAAACTGGGCCACATACAACCCCTTCAGCATTTGACTGTCAGTGGTAACACTTTGAAGCTTTCACACACTTCTCGGGGAGGTAGTGTAGAAGTATAGAAACTCAGATCACCCCGCAGAGCAATATTTGTTTGTCCAACCCAGTGCTTTAAGAAACAAACTTCAATAGATGCGCTTAAAACGGTATACTGCCGCAGGAACAATAATGTGCACTGCCACTTGGGCTAATGCACCTTGGGATACTGTCTTTACTGTCTTCCACTTCTCCCTTTCACATGAGTCCCTCCTCTTGTGAGTCTCGGCAGGTCGCCATTAGGTACGTTTTATGACATATCAATCATCAGTTCAATTATGGTTGTGCTAAGTTCAGTAAATTTTCTTAGATACAGTCTCACCACAATGCAGGTCTCTATGTATTTCAGAATCACGTGTTTCCAATCTTGTCGACTTCTAAGATGAGATGGCATGGTTGCAGGAGTATCCCTCGGTTTGGATAGACTGCAGCAGGATGGGGCAGCCAGAGCTGCAGCCGTGAATTCTTCGGTGAATGCAGGTCATGAAAGTCAGTGAGGGCTCTTGACAGGCATCAGACCTGCTTCTGGGTTACTGGGCAACAGATGGGCCACCATGATGTGACACCTGTGTAAACAGGTGACACAACAGCACGGTAGCAGCCACAGGATGCAGTTTGTAAATAATACAGTGATGACCGTCATGTGCAGAAGTCTTGGCTACGACGGTGACATTCACTACGGTCAACGTTTTAGACTTCTGCTGCGATGTCATCCGCAGGAACAGCTCTGGGTTTTGGTGGCTGCATTCGCCATGAGCACAGCTGTCGATTTAAGCAACAAGGTCAACCATGATTGTTACTATTGCAAAGTCGGCTTCCTGCTTGTGAATCCCTCTTGGAACTGCACTTCTGGAGAGACTGCACCTACCCTCTTCAAACTCAAACATTGCTTTCTGCAGTCTTTTTGTCTCCCGATAGACCCTCCACACTAGAGTCTGGCAGTTTCTGGCACTACCTGGAACAGTCACACCTCCTGCGGCTTGACAGGCCCTCTTTCAGCAGACTGCTGGCTTCCAGGTCATTCAGGTCAGGGTTATAGCTCTTCCAGCAAGTAAATACTCCAAGTGATGTACCCTAAGCTCTGGGAAGCTGGCCGTTACATAGACACCAGTTCTGGTCATTGTACTGAAGTCCCCAAAGTATACTGCAGAATACTCCCTTCATTGGTGAAAGAACTTGGAACTAGAGCAACAAGGGTGCAAGTAGCTCCCACTTTTCTGCAGTCAAAGCAGAAAATGAATTTGGATTCCCTGTCTGCAATCTCAAAACAGGTTTGCAGTGGTTCTTCTGTCAAGTGTCCTCTCTGGGCTAATCTCCTGACTGAGTCTTTATGTAGAGTGATGCTCACAGCAGGGTAGCCTCCAGCCTGGAGTACTCACAACAGAGGCCCAAAGAGATGTGACGTTTCTGCAGCTCGCATTTCACCAGCAACAGTGGTCAGGATGAAGACAAAATGCTGTTTTCACCTAAAAGATCTCTCTCACCCTGAACAAACAAGATGATAGTCCCACCCCGAACATCTACCAAATGACAGTACCACAGGAAAACTAATCAACAGCTTCACTCAGCAGGAGCTACTTAAGTGAATTTTAAATGAGCCTTGTCGCCTCCCTCCATTTTCAGGATTGACAGCAATATTTTTCCACTGTCTGTGAAAACAATCTCACCTACATCTTGTGCACAGGAGCAGGCTAGAGTCTTCCAAAATGGGACCCGTAGGCCTCCATTACCCTGGCTAACTCATGCGCATACTGCATGTACTACACAAGCCACGAACATGGATGTAGGTACAAGGATCTAGGTTATACATTGATGTACAACTTTACACAAGTGGGCCGGTTACCATATAGATGGTCTGCTCATGACTGGATTCACAAAACATGGTATGCTGCCACCATCACTGTACATGCTAAACCCATGATTAGGGCGGTAGTCCACTTCCAGCAAAATGAGAGCACAATTGGTGCACCCCTACAGGTCCCAGGACAGCTGCAGGACTTCTTTTGTGTATGGGACCGGGATCGGCCTCTGCACATGTTATGTTAGTGTAAGCTTAGAGCCAAAATCAACAAGCATTTACAATGCAATAGTTCTCGCATTTCGAGAATTTGAGCCATTGCCATTATAAATGGCAATGTTACACAAGCATCAAACCAAATACTGGTTGCAAAGGGGCAGATTTGCAGAATCTACCCCTTTGCGACCGGGACTTTTGCATTTGGGATGCATCATCCCAAATGCCAAAATCGCAAATTAAGGAATCGCAAAATTTGTGAATACTTAAATTGCGATTGAATTTAAGGAATCGCAAATTGCGATTCCTTAAATGCAATGCATTACAGAAAAAAACGTGATTTCGTAATTAAGAATCGCAAATTACCGTCAATTTAAATGTGATGGTAATTTGCGATTTCTTTGAAAAATGCACCAAAGTGCATTTTTCAAAGTCACATGTTACACACACACATGCCCTTGGGGCATGTATGTGCGCAACATGTGGATAAATTGTAATTTCAGGGGTGCAATGGGGTTTCCTTTGGGCACCCTTGCACCTTTGAAATTGCATGCGCAATTTGCGAAAACCTATTGGGTACTCGCAAATTGCACATGCAATTCCCATTCATTCCTATGGGCCTCTAGGCACATAGGAATGAATTGGAAGCAATTGCTTAATTGCGACTCGTAATTTGCGAGTCTCAATTAAGGAATTTGTAGGAATTGCTAATTTATTAGCGATTCGTAGCTGCATAGCCGATAGCGAATCCTTAATTGCGATTAATTAAAAATCGCAATTAAGGATTCGCTATTGGCTATTTTGATTCATGTGCACCAATGTCTTCTAATTATGTGTTATGAAAACCTGCAAGCGGTGCCTAAACACATTCTTTGTGCTTATAGTCCTTACCTATGAACAGCAAGGCAATCAGTAAAAGAGGCACATTTACTGTAAGCCTTGCTTCTCATAAGCAACGACTATAAGTACAAAGTACAAATACAATTAGTAGCTTTGAAATATAACAAAATAATCATTATATTAATTCCAGATTAGGTTGTACTCTATGTGGAGCTGATGAAGGGAAATTTATAGAAGGTCTAACATAAATGAGATGTGGTAGATGCAGTACCACAAGCTGCGCCGAGAGGTCCCTAGTGAGCATCACAAACTTTGAAGATATGGTAAATCCACCCTACCCATAATCCATTGCATGCAAGACAGTACCACGAGTACATTCAAATATCTATGTCCATGTATACAATTAGTAGCTTTGAAATGTGACAAAATAATTATTATATTAATTCTAGATTAGGTTGTATTCTATGTGGAGCTGATGAAGGGAAATTTATAGAAGGTCTAATTTAAATGTGAGATGTACTAGCGAGTAAAGTAACCACTGCCAAACTAGTTTAGGACTATGTGAGTGTCCTGTCTGAAGGCCTTTAAGAAAATAGTGCCTTGAGGCTGTAATTAAAACCTAGGGCGTGACAACACATGTAACAGGGGGTGTTCTCATGGGAGGTAATAAGAAGAGACAAGGCGGTACTAAGGATGGACCACAAAGCCTAATGACCAATGAAAAGCCACCATTTACAAAGGACAGGGACAGGAGCCATTTAATAAGATGGGTGGGAAGTAGGCAGAGCGTTAGCCACATATCCTGAATACAGCATGTCTCGAAGAGACAGCGCAAGCGCTCCCTAGGTGAGACCTAAAAACTGGGGTATAAGTGAGTCATAGTCAAGCACTCAGAATATAGCAACATGACTGTGATCTAGCGCAAGACTGGAAAAATGAGGAACATATACCGATATCCTCCCAGCGAAGCAGACCCGTCGTCACACACACTCATTCATACACACATTCATTGGTGGGGCCCATAACACCAACTTTACAAACGTCACCATTCACGAGTCTACTCACACAGGAGGGATGAATAATTCAAGCGCTGGACATGTGGGGGAAACACCTTATAACCTATAGGGAGAGAAAAGTTATTTCTACAAAATATACATTAACCTCCGTCGCCTATACTTCCTTTATCTTAAACATCAAGGCACTCCACCCACTTGGTCGGCAGACCAATAAGTTGGATTGGTTGATGGTGATTTGACTCCGAATCCTTATTTCTCTTTATGAAAAACCACAAACTCATGTTTCTTGTTAATCAATTTTGTTTATCTAAATCTTCATAAGGTTTTATATTTGCATTTGTTTCGTCAAAGTTTAGAACTTCTAGATCAATTCAAGTAAATCGCAGAACACCATATTTACCTAATCTGGCTATTTGAAGTCCTCTAATTCATTGGCTCTGCATAACCTAATTTGTCGTGAATTGTCCGAATAAAGCAGGCCATAGCTCAAAGTTCAAAGTCCTCTGCTCGGCACGGTACAGTCCCCAATTTAATCAAAGGACCAGAAATCGTGCAAGCATTTATCATAGCCCGTGGATTTGGATAAAGTATGCAGTTATCAAATGGTCGGGCAGCATCTGGACCATCAGGAAAATCGTCACAAATTCCCAATAATGAACGAACGAGCGAGCGACTCTCTATTCTACCACCTTTTTTATAGTGTTTTTTAGGTTAAGAAGATACAATTTTAGTCCAAGAACAGTGGTGATTGGCTGGTTGGGATCGTCCGATTCTTATTCCCAGGTTCTCAGTACAGTTCGAGGGGTGAGGTCACTTGATAGCTAAAGTGTCGGCTTGTTCCGGTTTACTGTAAGGTTGATTGTTCCATTATCTTGGCTGACCACCAAATTCATATCCTTGAATGGGAACATGATGAGCAAAGGTCGCCAAGAGGATCATGATACTGTTCGCACTTCTGCAGTTCACTTCGCGCTTCATGTGAGAGTGGCCACTTCTGCGTGCGATGTCAGCGGCCATATTGGATTAGGCCCAGATGTCAACTCAAGCGAAACAAACACAAAAGAATAATTAATACATAGAAATGGTGATTCTAATGTTATCCCCTTACTAATCCCTCTATGTGCCTGTATTTATCTAGCATATATCGACATTTAAAGCCATTATATTCACCTTTTCCGATCCTCCAGGACGATGCTACGTCACAAAGCAACATATATCATGCGATATTCTAATACCACATATACTATTCATTAATATGCGTACAGATTTTAGTTATAAGTGTTATTAAGCCATGCAGATTGCAAATCCCATGTATAGTTTAAGGTTTAATAATGTTGATTAGTATACATACAACACTCGTTTAATAACATTATAGTTAATAGATTATATAATTAGTATTTTCATGCAAGAATTGAGGAGGTATACAAAATGTTATACTACCTGCTCCATCAATCCCTTCTTTGGTGATTATATCACCACAATACCTAAAATTTTGTAAAATTTATTATAAGAGAAATGAATTCAAAATTTCTTGAGTTTTGTTAGTTCACATTTCTGTTTCACCTATCTCTTCTTCTCTTGCTTTTCTATACATACTATCTTTAATTTCTTCTAATTCTACTTCTTCAAATTCTCTTTCTTGTCTTTTATTCTCTCTCTTTTTCAAAGTTTCTCTTTTTAAGTTTTTAAGTTTTTTCTTTCTTTTGCAACATAAACATCCTAGTCTTAAAATTAATACTAGAAAAACCACACATGTTAGTGGAAATAGGATCTTACCTATAAATGTACTACCTAATTTTAATAGGAAATCTTTAATAGAAGATAATTTCTTTCCAATCTTTCCCCAAACACCATCAACCTCCAGTGGTGCAATTTCCTCATGCAAATCAGTTATATTTTTAATGTATGTCTTTAGATCTTTACTTTCGACAGGAATATAAGTACAACAATGTTGAACTTTCAGGATTCCACAGACTCCACCGTCCTTTGCCAAAATTATATTCAGGGCAAGTCGATTTTGCATTAACATGGCACGCATGGCAACCATTTCTGTATTTACCAATAAAAATCCTCCAGCGGTGCTTGTTGACAAGCGATCCACAACTGTTGATAATTTTCTAATTTTGCGTGCATTCAGAGATATTCCCACTGCTGGTATCAATGCTCCAAAAATGTCTCCCACAATTTCTGACCAAGACTCTCTTTTTCTACGCGTTAGTTGACTACCTAACTCATGTACACCACCTCTTCCCCTTTCCACATGGAATATCTTTGGGAAAACCAGGCCTACATAACATGTGCCGTACCAATGGTCTGGTAAACGATAATATGATTTGTTACCGCAGATAAAATATAATCCCGGAAAAACTGGATCAAAACAAACTTGCTATTACACTACATGTTATTCCATATGTTACTGGGAGATGATGATATGTCACCCCTCCAGACACGGATGCAGGTAACTGCATGCAGACGTAGCAGTCTCTCATGTCCATCGCCTTTACATATTCATATAGTAATTTTGAAAATACGTTGTTAGAGAAATCATTTATAGACCTATCTTTATGTAAATAATTTCTATCTATTTTAGTCGGATATATTTTCTGAATCTTTTCTACATTAGTTTTGTTTTCACTATGTCCTTCTATTGTTTCTAGTGTAACCTTAAACAAAATCATTAAAGCCAACATGCTCCATAGAAGCATTAGTAATCCTGTACAACAACACATTTTAAACCATCTTCTAAGAAATACACATTTAGTTTTTCTACTTTCTGTTTTTGCCATTTTGAAAAATGATCAGTGTCTTTTGACTTAGCCTCCTCTACTTCACAACTAGTTTTTATCTAACCCAAGGCTCTAAGCACCTACTTGGTTCTATTAGTTATGTCTTTTCCAGCAAATTATTGTCTTTCCATTGGAATCACCTTTGGTCTTTTCAGTTTGGCATTCGATTGTCTTTCACTTTTCTTTCATAATCTTGATACAGATTTTCCATGAACATCCGTTTCTTCTCCAATGTCGGACAAGATAACTCTAAGGATATCCGATTCTTCGTCTTCCTCAATCACTTCTGGTACAGTCACCTCTGGATTCTCTTGGCTGTCCACCTCTTCTCTTATTTCAGGCAGTGCCACATATGACCATTCTGGCGACTTATACTTCTGGTTAGGTTTTCTCGTTCTCTTATTTTCCTCTGCTGTCGTTTGTTCTCCGTCTTTTAATTTTTCTGGACTCAATACTTCGTTTACTTGTTCAGCTCTAGATGAATTCACTCGTGTCAATCTGTATCGTAATCTCTTTATTTTGTTTGGCCAAATTTCATCTCTTGCCGATCTTTTCAATTTATTTCCCTTATCATGTTTCTCAGCTCTCCATGCTCTTTTTCTCAGGACTCGACCATCTGGTAGTTCTTCATCACTGTCTTCTGATTCTGTTTCAACTTGACTTTTACTTTCAACTGTTTTTCTTTCCACCACTTCTTTTATTTTCCCTATTTCTGTCCCTCCTCGTGGTTCTTCTATACAATCTTCCTGCTGACTAACCGTCCCTTCCTCTAACGGGATGTTTGAATTCCCTACAACTCCTCGGGGGTCTTCCGCAAAAATCTCTCCCTCACTTTCTGTATCTGGCACCTGACCATCTGCTTTTGTTACTTCAGGTGGAATTTCTCTCAACTTTTCATCAGAAACTTCCTTATCGAATATTTCTTTAATTGTCTCTTCGCCGTTTTTCTCTTTTCCCGTATGTACCTGTGCTTGTTCAATCTCTGAGTCTGAGCTAGTGTCAGAAATCTGCAATTTTCTTCTCAAGGGAATGTTCTCTGGGCCAAAGGTCAAATTTTGTTCTGATTCCCCCTTTCAGGATTTTGTCTTGTTCTAATGTCCTCAGTGTCAGATTCAGAACTAGTTTCTAATTCTTCAAAGTACTCTCCTTCCTTGTTATCCACAGGGTTTGGAATTCGCAAGGTATGACTAGCATGAATCCAGTTCTTCACTCCTGCACACTTCACAGCTGTTGTCGTAGTTAAAATCACTTGTTGTGGTTTTCCCCAACGTGGGACCAAACAGTTCCTTCTTCTGTGCACTTTAATTCTCACCCAGTCACCTGGGCTTAGATCATGAGTTGGCTTCCTTTCAAGGGTGGTGGCATCCGATCCAACCTGATGAAACACAGAATGAACGGAGTCAGCCAACCCCTTACAGTAATCCAACACCAAGTCATCAGATATAGGCAACAGCTTGTTGACTAGTATGAATACATGCCTCATTGCTCTCCCCATCACAATCTCGTGGGGACTCAAACCTGTGTTCCAATCTGGTATTGATCTAATAGTCATGAGTACCAGAGGCAAGACTTCAGGCCATTTCAAACCTGTGGCTAAACACATTTTTCCCAATCTGTTTTTAATAGTTCCATTTACTTGTTCCACCACACCAGAAGCCTCTGGGCGATAGGCACAATGTAGTTTTTGTTGTACATTCAATGCTTCACAAATTAGCTTCATGATTTCATTATGGAAATGTTTTCCTCTATCTGACTCAATTGTGACTGGAAACCCGAATCTAGGATGAACTCTCTCAGTAGTAGTTTGGCTACTGTAATTCCATCACTTCTTCTTGTGGGATATGCTTCTACCCATCTAGAAAACACGCAGACCATCACCAAAACATACCTCAACCTGTTACAGGGGGGCATTTCAATGAAGTCAATCTGCATTCTGGTGAAAGGCCCTCCTTCTCGACCTATCGTTCCTAGACTTACAACTGTTTTTCTTCCAGGATTGAACTGTTGACATATAAGGCATCTTTGACATAGGCTCTCAGCTACAAGTCTGAACTTTGCATTATACCATGTTTGTTTAAACAATCTGATCATTGCGTCTCTCCCTACATGTGCTTGTCCATGATACATCCGTGCCATGGTAGATATCATACTATCAGGCCTGACTGGTCTTCCATCTCGATAAACCCACACATGATCTGTTTCCCTTGGTGCACATCCTGCTTTTACCCACTGTCTCATTTCCTCATCTCCTGCTTCTTCCTGCAACTGTCTCACTTCTGCCCATGCATTCACAATGTTAGTAAACAACAAGGGACATTCATTCATTTCTTTTTCTCTTGCCCGATTTACAGAATTCTGGTTGCACAATATTGAGCCATATCGTTCGCATACTGGTTTCCAGCTGAAATATAATCTTCAGTCCTTGTATGTGCAGCACACTTCACAACAGCCAATTGCTTAGGCAGCTGTATTGCCTCAAGCAATTTCCCAACCACTTCAGCATTTCTTTTAGGGGTTCCACTTGAAGTCAGAAACCCTCTTTGGGACCATATTTGGCCAAAATCATGCACCACACCAAAGCCATATTTGCTATTGGTTATCACAGTCACTCTTACATTCTTTCCCAACTTGCATGCTCTGGTCAATGCAAACAGTTCAGCAACCTGGGCTGATTTTACTCCCTTTAGGTAAGACGCTTCCTTTACCGCTGCTACTGTGCATACTGCATATGCTGCACTCAGAATTCCTTCGTCTGTTCTCAAGCATGACCCATCCGCAAACATTACAATGTCACTTTCTGACAAAGGTACATCTTTTCATCAGGACGTGGTTTGGTACAGAAATCAAGCACATCCAAACAGTCATGATCCACATCATCTCTGACTTCCACATTTTCAGCATCAGGCAATAATGTTGAAGGATTTACATTCAGACATCTTACAAAGCTCACATTTGTTGCACCTAATATGACTTTCTCATATTTAGTCAGCCGACTATGCGTCATGAACTGAGTGCAGCTCCTTGTTAAAAGGATTGCAACATCATGAGGTTCAAACACTCGCACAGGATATCCCATCACAATTCCTTCACTCTGTTCCAGACTCTTACAGGTGGCTGCTACAGCTTTCAAACAACCAGGCAATTCTACAGCTACAGGGTCTAGTATAGCTGAAAAATATGCAATTGGTCTCCTCAGTTTTCCATGTTTCTGTATTAATACAGAAAGTGCACTTCCATTCCTTTCGCTGCAATAGAGTTCAAACTCCTTCTCATAGTCAGGCATACCAAGTGCTGGTGCCTCAAACAAACTGTCTCTCAATTGTTTAAAGGCTGTTAACTCTTCCTTACTTAATTCAATGGGGTCTTTTACATCACTTCTCGTCAGACGTACCAAAGGTTTGGCAATCAGGTAAAATTTACTTATCCACTGACGACAATATCCAACCATTCCAAGAAACATTCTCACTTCTCTGTGCGTCATTGGGGCTCTCATTCCTTTTATTATCTTGATTCTTTCTGCAGTTACTTTTCTCAATCCCTTTTCAATTTTGTGGCCTAAATATTGCACTTCTTTCTGTCAGAATTGCAATTTTGATGGGGATACTTTAAGTCCTCCATCTGCTAGATGATTTAGCAATGCTATGGTATCCACTACACAAGCTTCTCGTGTTTTTGACGCCACCAGTAGGTCGTCAATATATTGCACCAGTACTGAGTTCTCGGGCATCTCTAGATCTTCTAAGAACTTTTTCAATATCTGGTTAAATATTGAGGGGGTCTCTGTATACCCCTGTGGGATTCGGCACCATGCGAAAATACGTTCGCCAAACCGAAACGCAAAAATCTGCTGACTGTCATGATGCAATGGAATGGAAAAGAAAGCATGACACAGGTCAATTACTGTGTACCATTCCGCATCATGAGGAATCTGATACAAAATCACAGATGGATTTGGTACAATAGGACAACATGACACAACAATTTTGTTTATTTTTCTCAAGTCTTGTACTATTCTAAATGTTCCATTGGGTTTTCTCAGGCCCATAATTGGTGAATTACATGGACTACTCATTATTTCTCTAAAAATACCTTGTTTAATCATCTTCTCTATTAAAGGAGTAACTCCTTCAATTATTTCGGGTGTCAATTTATACTGAGGAATATTTTTTTTTGAAAATTGTTTTTATTGGTCAATACGCACATATCCCAGAGGTATCGGCCCAAGCAACACACTGATTATGACATTGACAATTTGATCATAATAGAATATTTGGAATGCATTTCAGGTGAAAACCAACATCCCCAACTTCCCCCCCCCCCCCCCCCCCACCTCCCAACTCCCTCCCCCGGACCGCACCATAGTGTACCCAACCAACGACATCCTGTACTAAGCCAAGACCAGACATAGCCGCTCCCATCCCTGTGTGTACCCCCTTTCGGGGGAAAGCTAGATGTGCTCCTCCCCCCTCTCCTCTGGAACTGGCTCCAGGGGGAGACCCCTATAGTCTGCCCACCTCTTCCAGATCTTATAATGTTTACGAGGGCACCCCCTAGCCACAAATACAGGGAGCTCCAGACCCATGTTGAAGTCCAATCCCCTCTTCCACACATTCAGCGAGGGGGCAGTCGGCACCTTCCATGCCCTGGCGATATCCCTCTTGGCTAGTATGAGACCTAGCAGCAATAGGTGCCGCTTGTATATGTTGCCACCAACATCCTCCATTATATGCAGGAGTGTCAACTTGGGGTCCGCGGGCAGATCCCACCCCAGCACCTCGGATAAACAGGCCAGCACCCCCCTCCAAAACCGATGCAGTGACCCGCACAGCCACACGGTGTGTATGAAGGAACCCTCCTCCCGTCCACAGCGGAGACACTCCGGAGAGGTAATCAATCCCGCCCGCCACAGCCTCCGCCGGGTAAAGTACGCCCTGTGCAAATATTTAAATTGTATAAGGCGTAGTCGGATAGCTATGGGTGCTCCCCGTGGCGAGGCCAGTGCATCCGTCCAGTCCGTCTCATCAAGGAGCCCCACGTCATCCTCCCATTTCCCTTTGAGCTGCTGGAGCGACAGGGCTCTGTGGATAACTAATGATCGATATATCTTGGAAATGTTCTTGTCGTGGAGGTCTCCCATAAAGAGCTTCGCTTCCACTGGGCTGAAGTCAGCTATGGAGTCCAATCCCACCAGGCTGGGGGAGAGTGCGTGGCGTAATTGTAGATACCTATAGAACTGCGGCCGGGGCAAGCTGTACTCGCGCTGAAGATCTTGGAAGGACTTCAGGACACTCCCACATACCACATCTCCTATTGTGGAGATACCTATCCGATCCCATCCCTCAAACTCTGACAGGGCCGCCAACTGCGGTAGTTGCCCATTATGCCACAGTGGGGTCTCCCGCGTAAGCACGCCCCACCACCCAATGCGCTTAAGTGTCCTGCCGCCAAAGTTGGAAAACCACTTGCGTCGCCGGTGGCAACCGCGCCCGAAGGACAGCGGAATAAAGCAAGGTGTGAAGTGTGTGTGGGCCCATGAGCCGCCGCTCCACCGCATATGCCGGGTCTCCCCCCGTCCCATACCACCACTCATTCAGCACCAGTAGATGAGAGGCATGATAATATGAGAGCAGATCCGACGTCGCCAGACCCCCGGTATATGTTGAGAGGAAGCATGTCCGTAAGGCCACTCGCACCACCCCGCCCTCCCACAAAAACTGGCCCAGCGTCGAGTTCACTCGACGAAACCACTCCGGCGGGAACGTATAGGGGTGATTCTGTAACTGATAGGAGAAGGCGAGGAAGAGCCACCATCTTAAAAATTGCAGACCGGCCATAGATAGTAAGTGGCATGCGAGTCCACAATTTGATATCCCGACAAACTTGCTCCCACACGGGCACCACATTTCGCCCCCAAGAGACCGCCGGGGTAGATGATAAAAAATGCCCCCAGATACTGAAGCCCCCCTCCGCGGTCCGCACCGAGGACGCCCACTCCTGCACCGGGGCCGGGCCCCCCAGTACCCACAGTGTGGACTTCCGGGGATTCATAAAGAGACCCGACGTCTCACCGAATATTTGCATGATCCGGAGCAGCCGGGGCCCCGTACGATCGAGGCTCGTCAAAAAAAAGAGGACATCGTCCGCGTAGAGGGCTATGCGATCGGCCAACCCAGTCTCCCACTCAAAGCCTGAGATCTGCGCGTCCATTCGCACCCAGACCGCCAACGGCTCCATGGCCAGGGCGAACAAATACGGGGACAGGGGACACCCCTGGCGCGTTCCACGTCATATGGGGAACGGCCGCGAGGACGTCCCCGCCACCCTAACCGAGGCCGTGATCTCCGTATACAGAAGCCGCACATAGGACAGGAACTGTGGCCTGAAATTCAAACGCTGCAGCAGTAGGAACAAATAGCGCCAACTAAGGGAGTCGAACGCCCTATCCATATCTGCCAACAAGAGGGCTGCCGGGACCCCCAGCCGTTGCACTTCCGCAATCGCCACATGGGCCCGCCGGATGTTGTGTCGCGTGGCGCGGGAGGGCATGAACCCCGCCTGGTCCAGATGGACCAGCGAGGTGATATACGGAAGAAGGCAGTTGGCCAGAGCCTTCGCTAGAATTTTAGCCTCCACATTGAGGAGGGAGATCGGGCGATACGAGGCGTGTTCTTCCAGGGGCCTACCCGGTTTGTGGAACACTACGATCTCAGCATGCCTCCAGTCCCGGGGCAACAACCCACGCTCTCGAGCCTCCTCCACCACAGCCGTGTAATGCGGGCCTAATGGTAGAAAGTACTTCTTGAAAAACTCGCTTGGGAACCCGTTCGGGCCTGGAGCCTTGCCCGGGTTCAGGCCACCTAAGGCTTCCCCCAATTCCTCCGCTGTCAGCGGACGATCCAGCGCTGTCCGTGCCGTTTCGCATAACACCTTGACCGGGTGCTCTCTCAAGAATCGCTCCACCGTCCCTGTCAGGAGGCTCTCACAGGGGCTATACAGCCCCGCATAATATGTAGCAAAGCTATCAGCCAACGCCCCCGGATCCACTATAGGAGCTCCCTCATGGTCCACTATGCCTGGGAGGTCCTGGGCATGGTACGTCCCCTGGCACAACCTGTGCAGCATTGCCCCCGATTTGTCTCCCCACTGATACACTCGACTCCTAGTGGCCAGCCACACCTGACGTGCCTCATCAAGCAGCAGGGAACCATAAGTCTGCTGCGCATAAAGTAACTGCCTACAGTGCGCTCCACATCCCTCCCCCGGCACCTGCGCTCCAGCTCCAGAACTTCAGCCTCCGCTCGGGCTAGCCCCGCTCGTCGCCCACGGCGGGCCGCCGCACAGAAGGAAATATCTGCGCCGCGAAGCGTCAGCTTGAGCGCCTCCCACAACATATCCGCCCCGGACACGGAACCCACATTCCGTGACAAATACAACTCCACCGCCTCTGTCATATGCGCTCTATAGTCGTTCTGCTGCAGGTGCCACACCGAAAGTCGCCAACGAAACGGCCCCCCCACACCCCCCATCCGTAGAACCGCAGACACCGGGGAGTGATCCGAGAGCCCACGCGGCAATATCTCTGCCGCCTCTAACCGAGGCACCGCGGACCCGGATAAGAATATGTAGTCTAGCCGGGAGAAGGAGCCATGCACCGCCGACAAATACGTATAAGCACTAGCCACTCCATGGCACCGCCTCCAGGCATCCACCCACGCCAGTCCACCCACCATCGCTTGAAGTTTTGTCTGTCCCCGTCCCCCACTCTCCCGCCCTCTTGTCAACCGATCCGCCTGGAAATCCATCACATCGTTCCAGTCCCCTCCTATGATCCCCGGGACGTCCGGGATGTCCACCCAGCGCGCCATGAGCTGCACCGCAAATTACCAGGACAAGTGGGGAGGGGCATACACACTCCCGAACACCACCTGCTCCGAGCCAATCAGGCCCAACACAAAGACATACCTCCCATATGTGTCAGCCCATGTCTGAGTATGCACAAACGGGACTCGTCTATGAACCAAGACATCCACACCCCTAGAACCTTGAACAAACCCTGCATGAAACACCTGCGTGTATCCATAGCGCTGCAGGCATAGTACCTTCGTCCCCAATAGGTGCGTCTCCTGTAGGAGCAATACGTCAGCCAACGCCCTCTTCGCATACTGCAGGATCGCACCTCTCTTAATCTTGTCGAGTGCACCCCGAACATTCCAGCTCAGTACTTTAATTGTGGCTAATCGGCCACTAGTCCCCTCGGAGCCGGTCGCCATAGAGAACGTGTCTACAGGATGGGGGCCACTCAGGAACCCTGTTGTCCACCCCCACCCATGCCCAGTACTGTACTACGGTGCGGTCAACCCCTAATCGAGACCCAACTTCCCAACACACCCCCCACCCCCACTCCCCCCACCCCATACCTCTCAAACATGGAAGTATCTGTCGCAGTGAGAAACTCCCCCAGGCCCAAACCGTGGACCTCAGTAGTCCTCAGCCAATGGATCCCCAACATGCCCGTCCAACCCCAATTCCCAAAGAACGGTGGTGATCGCCCCCCCCCGTTTCTTCAGTCCCCCAGACCAAGACAACACCCCGCCTCTAGGATAACACAACAGCCAGCGGCCTGTCCATGACACAAAGACCCGGGAGACTCGCTCCCAAAACACCCCCGGGCCCTCAATGTCCAGTCGGCGGATGACCTGCCTCCGGGCCTGCCCCCTGCCGGGCTCCCCCGGACTTATGCCGGCGGCGGGATCTGGAACGCCGCTGCTTCTTAGCAATAGTCCCTGCCACCTCATTTTGAGATGAGTCCGATTCCTTGCCCGGGGGTGTATGAGGACGCAGCCTTACAGTCTCATCTGTCCATTTAAATACTTCCTCCGGCGAGTCGAAGAACAGTGTGCGGGACTCGTATACGACCCTCAGGCGCGCCGGATAGAGAAGAGCGTAGGATAAATGAAGCTCCCGCAGCCTGGCCTTGGCCGCTAGGAAGGACTGACGCTGCTGTTGAACCATGCGTGTATAGATAAGTATGCGGGAATTTTCAAACTGCAGAGGCTCATTCTCCCTGGCCTGGCGGTGGGTGACATCCCTGTCATGATAGTTCAGGAGTTTAGCAATAATCGGCCGGGGACGGGCCCCCACTGGCGGCCTCTGGACCAGAGCCCGGTGCGCCCGCTCCACCACGAAGCAGCGGGACAGCGATTCAGCCGGGAGCCAGCCCTCCAGCCACTGGGAGAGGAAACGTTCCATGTTGTTTCCTTCGCAGCCCACCCTTCAGCATCCTCGACCCTGCCTGCCAGGCCCCGCTGCGTGGATTCTAGGGCCGCCACCTGCTTTCTTCAGCTTCGTAACTTCATCCTCCACACTCAACACCCTGGTTTCAGTCTCTGTAATGCGGGTCACTGCATTTCGCAGGTCCTGGCGCAGAAGCATTACATCCGAGCCCACCGCCCCAATCTTGGCCTCCAACATGTCCCGGGACTGCGTTATGGCTGCCAGGAGAGTGGTATTATCCGGCACAGCCCCCGAGGGGCCTCCAGCCACCGCCCCCGCCTGGCCCGGGTCTGTGAATTTATCAATGGGCCCCTGCTTCGCCGCCCCTCCACCGGGCTTGTCCCTGGTCATCGCTACAGGGCTAGTGTTCCACAGCCACTGCCGCGCAGAGCCCCCCGGGCCCGATCGTAGATCCTCTCTCTTCCGGACGTAGCCTTCACCAGGATAATGCCCCTGTCACCTGTCACCTGTCCTCCGCCCCTGTCCTCCAGAGGAATCCACGCGGCCGTGGCCTAGTCTGTCCTCCGGCACCCAGCCCGCGCCGGACCAGGCCCAGTCTCCGCCAGATGACAGGGGGCGGGGGACACCGCTTCAGAAACTGTGGCTCCAGGCAAGCACGCACGATGGTCCCTATGTCCCAGCCGGTCAAGCCAGCTGTGCCCTGTCGCCACCCGAGACCAGCAGGCCGCAGCCCTGCTCCAGCCGAGCCAGACGGCCGCTCAGGAGCCCTCCCGCTCCCAGCCAGGCACCTCACCCCCCCCGCGACCCTAACCGGCCGCCGAACCCCCAAGGACCACATGCTCATCCGGGGGGGGAGGGGGGAAGACAAACCACCGCACCCGGGGATCCAGGACACCACCACACTGCAGGGCCGGAGCGCACAGCACACCTCACCGTCTCTCAGGCCCCTCCTGGCCGGGATACTCCAGGCTGTCCCCACAGGAGCACTGCAATCGGGGCCCAGTCGTCGCTACCCCAGTAACCCCGTAGAGACCGGCCGCCACCTCCGCTAGGCGCCGCCTGCAGCAGCTGCTCTCGGGCAGGTCCGGCCCGGCCTCCTCGCTCACTCGAGGCCGCAGCTCCCATCACCCCTCCAGGCCGCAATCTTCACTCGGGCGCTCCGCGGCCTCACATGGGACCCAGGTCGTCCGGAGCACTGCATTCGCTATCGCCGCTCGTCCGCTGTCTCTGCCTGCGGGCAGGGCGTCGCAGCTCCGGGGGCAAGGATAATTCGTCAGATAAGCGTAACGGGCGGGCGGGAGCCGGCTTACAGCGCGTTCGCCATCTTGGCTCTCCAAGCCACGCCCCATCATACTGAGGAATATTTGAGTAGCGTATTCCTTCTTTTACAGTTACTTTTACAGGATCTACATTTTTCATTAATCCCACATCTTCTCCTGTGAAACCCCAGACTTCTGCCTTTACTGTCTTATTCAGTTCTTTTGGTAGTTCTTCAGGATTAAATACAGCAAATGCCTCAGTAATCTCGGGTTCCATATTAGCCATAGTCATTTTATACAGTACATCTTCGTCAAGGGTTTCAAATGCTATACCATCGGGAGTGCACAATATGGTGCAATTCATTTTGCACAACAAATCTCTCCCTAACAAATTTACAGGGCTTGAATCGCACACGACAAAACGGTGCATTTCAGAAAATCTCCCTATGTTAACATTTACTGGTTCATTTTAATCTGTCTGTTGGATACTCCAACTACTTGGATGGTTTCGTCCGAGAGAGGAAGGTTTTTAACATCAGCTGACCTAACAGTTGAACGAGTAGCACCAGTATCTACTAGGAAAGTAATGTTTTCGTCATTTACCTTTCCATCCACAAAGGGACCTGTCTGGTCTACTTCTAGAGTTGCGCCAAGTACGCACTGTTCTTCCTCCCCTCGGCACCGTCAATAGCTTTCTTCTGACTCATTCTCGTCACGTTGTAGCCAATACTGCGAAACAGCACTAGCACGCGGGAGCTTAGTTACCTGTTCTTCATTGTAGAATCCTGTCTCATTACTGTATTTCTGAGGATTTACGTTCTGTGGAAAAGGCTGTTCTGGCACCTGATTCTGTTGGGCAACAACCTGCTGCTGTCGCTGTGGTTGACAACTCACCTCTTTCTGCACCTGCGAATTCAATGATGCATTATCACCATTAGCACTCGGGGAAAATTTACACTTGGCTTTCCAATGCCCTATTCTTCCGCAATTATGACATGGCCATTTCTTCTTGGCTTCTTCTATATTAAATTGTCCTTTTCCTTTTCCAACATTACATTTTGATTTCATACCTGTACCATTGGCCTGTTCAATCAATTGAGCTTCCTGTCTTTCTGCCACTTTTACCTGAGCCTTTTCTTTTAACTTACGCTGTTTAGCTTCAATTTCATCACTGAAATATTTTGCATGTCTCAATACTTCATCTATTTTCTTATTTTGCCAGTCCACTGTATGCTGTTTAATCATTTCACTTATTTCTGGACGCAACCCATATACAAATCGGAATACAAAGTGATGCAAATCTTTTTCACTCAAGTTATCATCACCACTAAACTGCTTAAAGGTGAGAATTAACCTCTCATAATAAGCATGTACCGATTCTTTAGCTTCTTGATGAGTTCGGTCAATTTTTACCCAGTCAGTCTCTTTGGGAGGTACTTTGTTTTTCAGAAAAGCGATTACCTGTTCAAATTTTTTCATCAGTTCAGGATCAGGGGCACCAGTTTTTGGATCTCTAGGGTACTCTTGTGTAGGCCAACTGATCACTATTTTGCACTCTGTCCATAAATCTGCTGGTACTATTATGTCAAAAAGACTATTTAAATCAATCCATACATTTTTTGATAACTTTACAAACCTATCTACCTGCCAATACCACTCGACTGGTTTTTCGCGCAATCGAGGAAAGTCATTGGTAAATGACAAAATATCTTGTCTAGTCCAAGGTACATGTACATATCATCCACCTGGAATTTCCCTCATGGGACATTCTGTCACTACCTTTTCCTTTTCTCTCACAGGGAAGGCTGCAAACGTTTTGTCTGAGGCATCATCTCGTTTTCGAAACCACCTACTTTTCCATTATTCTACATCTCCCCATTTTCTTAACAAAATGATTATATCCTTAATCTGAGTTGTTCTTCCTGCAGTGTTCAGATTTTCAATATCTTTTTCAGAAAAATCTACTCTGTATGGTTTTTTTAAAGCATTTACTCTTTCAAAGTCTATACCCATTTCACTTGCCACTTCTTCCAGTCTTTCGTGTAGATTCCTTGCTCTCCAGGTTATACTTTTACATAAAAATAATAATTCTTCATCCTGATAGGTTTTTAACCCCTTCGACGCTCATGACGGAACGGTTCCGTCATGAGCGTCGATTGAGCTGTGCTCATGACGGAACCGTTCCGTCATGACCACGCCCGCGCAGGTAACGGTCAGCACCGCGGGGGAATCCGCCCCGCATGGAAGGGGTTAACTTCTCTGTGGGGATAGTCCCTACTATTAATTCTTCCAAAACAATCTTCAGCTTGGCCACATCTATAGATTGGGATTCTGTATCTTTCCGCTATAAACTCCTCAACCATTCACTTAACTCTTCTGAAGTAGGTCCTACCTTTTTTTTCTCACTACTTGATTATTCTGAACCCTTTGGTGATCCTGGGACTGATTCTGTCATCATTATTATTCTATCCACTAAACTTTGACTTACTGTCAAGTTTTTAGGCGTACTTTGTTCTGAAATACCTGCTATTTGTCTCCATGGGTTCTCATCTGAATTTTTTCCTGGCCTCTCAGTCTGTTTATTACTGTTATAAGGAATCGTCAGACAATGCTCACTATCCTTCTGTTTATCAAAAATAGGCATTACGGGTCCTATAGTTACAGGAACGGTTACGGCTTCCAAATTTTTGGTCAATTCCCTAATCTTTTCAGTTAACTCTAAAGTGGTTTTCGCTAGTTTAGCTGAATTTTCATTACCCGTTTTACCATGTTGTGTTTTCTCTATTTCTTTAAAAGGATTGTTTCTTCCTACGTCTTGTGGTACTGATTCAAATGTTATATTTCGTGGCGTCTCTCTCACCGGGGCACTTGGAGTCAATAAAGTGGAATCTGATTCATATGGGGGTGGATTATAAAACATGTCATCAAGAACATCATCCTTCGATTCATGCACACCATACCCTCCTGACTCTGTATTATTTCTCTTTTCCATACATTTTCTGTTGCTAATTTCTTCAGCATTTCTCACAGGAAACAACCCATCAGTCATATTTGCACTTCGCCATCTCCTCATTCTGTCATCATGATTCTGCTGCCATATGATCTACCAATCATGTATTTGTACCTTCCGCCACTCCTCTGCCGTTCTCTGTCATGCATGTCGTCTTACCATTCTGTCAGTGCTTCAAACTGAGTTGGTCTAGGTCTTGGTTCTAGATTCATCATTCTTTCTCTCAAATTTCTCAAAACCGCTAAATTAAATGAACCATGTTCCGGAAATGCTAAGACTCCATCATCTTTTGTATACTTAGCACAATTATCCAACCAAATATATGTATGATACCCGTATTTCGCAACCATAAAGGATGCGGGCTATTTTGGTGAAGGAAGCAACTGTCCCTCTCTAGTCACAATCGGTTTGTCCTTTTTAAATAAACTCTTGATCTTTCCAAACCAGGACTTTTTCCCTTTTTCTGGTGGATCGTAATACATCATTTTGTCTTTTCAGTATCGCTAGATTTCGCTACGACTATTCTGTTGTTTTAACCAATCGCAGCGCGACTCACACTAACGCACCAATCCGGAGCGTCTACGTTACCCTGTATTTCTCCACTCCTAGCGCGGCGCACACCAACGCACCAATCAGGAGTGTCTACGTTTCTTAACAGCTGGGCAATCCCAGCGCGGTCTTTCTGACGTCAGCTTTTCTCGCTACTCCTGCTTCTGCTGACCCCTCCTTTACTAAATTTATCTGCAAACTTTTTACGCTCTTTCTGACTCATAAATCTGTTAGTAAAGACATAACAACGCCACCATTATCTGTTTCGCTAACAAAAGAATAGTTAATGACCTTTGATACAAGAATTCCGTCTTTCCCGAGAGCAGCGAACAATCTGCCCTACTACGGAATCGTTACTTCCGTTGATAAAGTAGCCCTTCCCTCTACCTTACCCTTCTAACAAGCATTAGCTAACTGTTTCTCTAGAATTAAGACACCTGTTGGAGACCTACTGCTCCTGAGAAATAAAACCAGAGTTTCGCAATTAGCCTGAATGCTATATCATCCACGCACATTTGCACAGAAAATGTAGTTCATTCACACAGAATGTTGTCTTTCCCGAGAGCAGCGCTTACCTCTGCCCTACTACAGAATTATTTAATTTGTTAATAAAGTAGCACATCCCTCTACTTTATCCTTCTAACAAGCTTAGGGTACACCTATTACCTTTCCAGTGATAAGCGTAATCAGAGTGCCTTTTGGACTCCTGGTACCTAAGACCAAAATTTAACAGATGACCTTCGCTACCATACATTTCTCTCATACAGAAAATGTACCTAATGGCAACACACGACGATGTCCCCAAATCGAACCCAGACAATGCGTTGTGCAACTCCAATCGTTACACGTTTTTCCCCGTGTACCAACAGGGCAACAATTCCGTCTTTCCCGAGAGCAGCAAACAGTCTGCCCTACTACGGAACCATTCCAAACTTCCGACTTCCTACATCCCAGAAGCCGTCAAACAACATAGAACTCGATGCGACTCAACATAGAGTGTTAATACATAAACCAATATTTATCCCCAATCAATAATCAATAAGCAATTTACAAGCAATAATCACCAACCCAATACAATAATAAGCATCATACTGCTACCAGAAAAACTGATCCAGCACATGACTGGGAAAATGAGGAACAACATATACCGATATCCTCCCTGCGAAGCAGACCCGTCATCACACACACTCACTCATACACACATTCATTGGTGGGGCCCATAACACCAACTTTACACACGTCACCATTCACGAGTCTACTCACACAGGAGGGATGAGTAATTCAAGCGCTGGATATGTGGGGGAAACACCTTATAACCTATAGGGAGAGAAAAGTTATTTCTACAAAATATACATTAACCTCCGTCGCCTATAGTTCCCTTTATCTTAAACATCAAGGCACTCCACCCACTTGGTCGGCAGACCAATTAGTTGGATTGGTTGATGGTGATTTAGAACCAGTTAAAACACATTTTAAGACTCAGAATCCTCATTTCCTTTAATGAAAAACCACAAACTCATGTTTCTTGTTAATCAATTTTGTTTATCTAAATCTTCATAAGGTTTTATATTTGCATTTGTCTCGTCAAAGTTTAGAATTTCTAGTTCAATTCAAGTAAATCGCAGAACACCATATTTACCTAATCTGGCTATCTGAAGTCCTCTAATTCATTGGCTCTGCATAACCGAATTTGTCATGAATTGTCTCAATAAAGCAGGCCAAAGCTCAAGGTTCAAAGTCCTCTGCTCGGCACGGTACAGTCCCCAATTTCATCAAAGGACCAGAAATCGTGCAAGCATTTATCATAGCCCGTGAATTTGGATAAAATATGCAGTCATCAAATGGTCAGGCAGCATCTGGACCATCAGGAAAATCGTCACAAATTCCCAATAATGAACGAACGAGCGAGCGACTCTCTCTTTTCTACCACCTTTTTTATAGTGTTTTTTAGGTTAAGAAGATACAATTTTAGTCCAAGAACAGTGGTGATTGGCTGGTTGGGATTGTCCGATTCTTATTCTCAGGTTCTCAGTACAGTTCGAGGGGTGAGGTCACTTGTTAGCTAAAGTGCTGGCTTGTTCCGGTTTACTGTAAGGTTGATTGTTCCCTTATCTTGGCTGACCACCAAATTCATATCCTTGAATGGGAACATGATGAGCAAAGGTTGCCAAGAGGATCACGATACTGTTCGCACTTGCGCAGTTCCCTTTGAGCTTCATGTGACAGTGGCCACTTCTGCGTGCGATGTCAGCGGCCATATTGGATTAGGCCCAGATGTCAACTTAAGCGAAACAAACACAAAAGAATAATTAATACATAGAAATGGTGATTCTAATGTTATCCCCTTACTAATCCCTATATGTGCTTGTATTTATGCTAGCATATAGTGACATTTAAAGCCATTATATTCACCTTTTCCGATCCTCCAGGACGATGCTACGGCACAAAGCAACATATATCATGCGATATTCTATTACCACATATACTATTCATTAATATGCGTACAGATTTTAGTTATAAGAGTTATTAAGCCATGCAGATAGCAAATCCCATGTATAGTTTAAGTTTGAATAATGTTGATTAGTATACATGCAACTCTCGTTTAATAATATTATAGTTAATAGATTATATAATTAGTATTTTCATGCAATAATAGAGGAGGTATACAAAATGTTGTACTACCTGCTCCATCAACTGCATTTCCCACAGAGAACATTCTCAGTCCAATAGCATGTTCAGGCAATATTATGTTTTTCCTGAATTAATATGGCTTGTCTTACAGTCTTTTCACTGCATATATGTTTACTTGACTCCTATGAATATGCTATTTTGTGGATCCTAAACAAGTGCATATCTGTGTCTCAATGTATAATCATTGTTGTAAACATACATTATTTACAATCGTTGCCCCTCTCTACAGAGTGCACACATGCGGGAACAGCCACTCCTCACCCTCTAAATGGTGAGTAGCTTCGATGTTTTGTTTTATTTTTTCACAAGAATGATAAGTTGGTAGCAAGGAAAGCTCACTGGAGCCAGTGCAGTTAGCATTCGTTGTGAACTGGTGCCTGCCTTGCTCAAAGGAGACCTGTTCTATGTCCTGGAGAAGTTAACTACAGCCTGTAGAGCTGAGAGTAACCACGACCCATTAACATGGGGCAGAAGATTTGAAAAGAGAAAGCTGTTGAGGGGCCTTCAGACCTGTAGAGGGGCCTCAAGGTCACAACACCTCCGCTTTTAGATTTCAAAGGAAAAAGGGTCCGCCAGCCATAATACACAGAACATTCTGATTCCTTGGCAGTACAGCTGAAGTCCTCATCACCACTGGCCCTTGCTGCTTGGAGGGCAAACCTGCATTACGTCTCACCCACCAGTTGCACTCTCTTGCATCCCTTCCCCATGATCAACCCCAATTCCAGAAGTTCACTACAGTTTAACAGATAACAAAACAGAAACACATCTACAGTCAATCCCCTTTAATTTCATCAAGTCTTCATCAATCCTTTATCAATGTTGTAAATGGCTGTGGGCCCGCAGAATCACCTGAAGACTCATGTCCTCATGACTAGCTCTGCAGCCAATCCAACCAGAACAGCCAACAACTTTTTCCAAAGGAACTCCAAATGCCTTACATAAAAACCCTCCCTGATCCAAACAGGCTTTGAGCCAAGAGACCCTTTTAACCAGAGGCCAATAACAGACAGTTTTTAATCAAATCGATAGAACAATTGGAAGACCTGCCTCAAAACATATACCTACATTCAAAAAAATTAACCTGCTTCCAGATTTCCAAAACAGATTCTAGTATGGCTGAGGCACAGCAGCTGCAATGATTTCCACATGGGATGATTTTAAAACAGTGGAATAAAACGGGCGTACCGCCACACCTATTACTTGAATTCTCCCTTGTCTTTGATACTATTCACCATCCCAAGCTTCTACAGAGACTTGACAACATCAAAGTGCAGGGCACATAACTGAAGCAGATTGCATCTTTTCACGCTGGTCTCTTCACGTCAGCTCTATTAATTCACAATTAATGTACCAAACATCGTTACTCCCTCTTTTGCATTTACCTTAGCTCTATACTGCACCCAATATGCTCCTTCAATTTCAAGTGTTAATGTTAAGCAGGTATAAACAAATCATACTTTAATATGAAAACTCACCTGACTTTGACTCATACTCAATAGGACAAGAGCCCATACTCAAATAATGGATAATATCTAACCACAGCAAAACAAACATGTCACAAATCGAAATATCCATATGCAGTAAATGGATCAAACACCACCCAACAACAATATGGCCTCAGCAAGTAGACCCGCCCTCAACAACTGAGACTAAGTAAGGACCCAAGGAATAAATACGGACTCCAGTCAGTCACTCTGAAGATTGTGTTTGTCCAATATGTTTCAACTGCAGTTTTGCTCTTCTTTCCCTCATATTCGCTATAAAGATATCTCAGCCTACATTGCTTGAAATGCTTGTCCAGCCCCAGTAACTGAAGACTTTGCCCCCCCCCCCAGAAGTCGGGTCTAGTTGCGCCCCTGACAAGAGGTAAACGTTGGTGACAGGCAATTTCGGTTCAGGTTCATAGGTATACACGTGTGGGCTGCGGCGAGGCCGAGAGCCAGCGGACAGGCAATACAGAGGAGTAGTTTGTACAGACAGAAGGAACGACATAGGATACAGTTTATCCACTTGCAAACATTTCTGGTAATGTTACCTTATAAAGCCACAAATCACTATTGTCTTACTTCCAGGATATTAACCTGTGCAGTAAACAGACTTGTCCCAGCGCTGCGTGCAATGAATACATAAAGAGATGAACTGGTCTTTATAGAACTGAACTTCGAACTAGAAAGCGCAAGGAGCATTCTTTCTTGAAAAAGCAGGTGAAAACTGAAATCACAAATAGGGAATTTCATATCCATTAACGACCATGGGCTTTAAATTCCTTTCAGTTTCTTTCAAGCATTTTTCCAACTGTCCAAGATACATTTGTAGCGGTCATTCATTATGTCTCGCATGTCTGAAACGTCTAGAATCATTCACAGTTGTACCCGTCACACAGTTACTCGAGCACCTCAAACGTTTGCGACCCACCTACCTTTAACGGACATGAGACAGGCGATTTTTAAATGCAAATAAAGCATTATGTGATAGCGCACTGTCATTTACAGACAGCATATTTTCCCTTGAAATGGCCAGTACATTTGCACAGACATGCCGTTTTACTGATAAAACCATGCTGCACACACATGATAATGTGTGGACAATAGGCTTTCAATGAATATTTATCATTTGTGCACCACCAAGTAAGTGTCTTGATTTGTTTTGATCCTATTAAAATCTTTGTTTTCATCACACCTCAGTATTACACAACAAATGTGCTTCAGTTTTTGCTTTCCTAACTGCTGAATGTGTAACGTTCATTTACAGGTATTCATATTTAGTTGTGTGTTACAAAAGAAAGATTGTGACATAATTCACTTTACTTTTCTTCCTCTGACTGTAAAGTGAGAAGAGTTTACAAACACCAATCCCCATGTTAAACAAGCATTGGCATAGCCAATAGGTCTCGCCTTTGGGACCTTATAAGTGTTTAGTTATGCAGCACAATATCCTTGGTGCAACAACATCAACTGTTGCATGGCCAAACACTTATAAGGTCCCAAAGGCGAGACCTATTGGCTATGCCAATGCCTGTTAATTGAATGATGCCATGTCCAATTGTTGGCTATTATAACATTATGTATTGGGGGGCGAAGGAGAGTAGGACCAACAGAGTGTAAGAACATGAAAGGCCTCTATAATATGATTACTTATTGTCTTTTCTCTCCCTTAGGTCTGCTCAAAAAGCTGAATAAGCAGACAAGCATTTGGCAAGTGTAAAGAACGCCCTCTTTATTTAGTTTACTATTACATTATGGCTTTCACAGGGGCGAGAGTGCAATTAACCCTATTGTCGAGAAGGCCTCTTTCCTTTGTGCAGACGCGCAGGAGCCTTATTGTCCTTGCATTTGTCCATCAAATATCACTGATGAAAGGAACCGAGCAATCTGCGAAGGACACAGGCCTCCGGGAATCCTCATTAATCTTCCGAAAGTTTTTGCTGTCACTCGCTTTGAAAAGACTCTTGTCTTAGGGCATCTGTACGAAAGCTAGCGCCGCCACAGCCTTCATTCACTGAGCAGTGCCATGCAGCCCGGCACAGACAAAAGGTATGGCGCCCGGCAGGGCCGGACTGGGAACCACAACCGGCCCTGGCAAAGTGCTCGGCTGGCCCACCTCCCCCCGGGAGGGGGGGGGGGAGGTGCCAGGGCCGGTTTTCGGCCGATTTTGTTAGAGGGCCGATTTTGCAAAAAAACAGCCCTGTAACGAAAACGGCCCCCAGGAGCCCAAAACCGGCCCCCATCCCTGCGGGTGGGGGATTGCCCGGTGCCCACTACGGCCAGTCCGGCCCTGGCGCCCGGTCAAATGGCTTTGTTTCAGCTGCGTCATCGGTCACAGCTTTCACCACAGAAAGGCTTAGACAAGCATTGGCATAGCCAATAGGTCTCGCCTTTGGGACCTTATAAGTGTTTAGCCATGCAACACTTGATGTTGTTGCACCAAGGATATTGTGCTGGATAACTAAACACTTATAAAGTCCCAAAGGCGAGACCTATTGGCTATGCCAATGCTTGTTTTACAGGGTGTGTTTGTGTATTTCTGGCTTATTGGTGCTGTCTACAGATTCTACACCCAGTTAGACAGGGAACAGAGTGTGCAGTCCTGAATGACCGGACATACTGCCACGGAGAGAAGACACATGGTCAACGTGTCTTTGGGTGAAGGGCGGCAGAATACGCGTTTAAAAACAAAAACTAAAAGAAACAGCAAAGCACACCACTAAATACAATAATAAGGAAAAGAAGAGAAAAATAAGCAAAGGGCACATTCAGATTTAAAAATCAACCTGCAGTGGTCTTTTTATATGCAAATCGAAGGTCGATTTGTCAGGGAAGATAAAAGTAGTTCCACTGTAAGCCAATGTCAGATATGACAACATTGGATCCTTTGCAGTGTGGGGTTTGACGTTTACCACTCTAAGTACGAAGCAACAATCCCGTCCATGTCGAGCTCTGTGTCTAACATGCCAGGTCTGGATGTAGCCACTGGACAGCTATTATAATGCCACTAGACTGTTTTTCCAATCAGTTCACTATGAATGCTGGGACATGTAGTTTAACTTGACCTATTATAGGCATCGGCTTTTTACAGGATATATCTGGAGTGCTGAACATGACTCTAATAAATGAACTACCGCCTAACTGTGCAAGCAACATAAAATATAAACAGATAAAACAAAAATAAAATGATTTTGCGTAATAAAGGGCCCATCTCTTACTGAATTTACCTCTGTACTGCTTTAAAAAATACTGCATACTGATTATGGCTTAAATGATAATTCCCAACTAATGCTCATGTCTTTTGTAAAGTGCACTGATACCCCAACGAGCTTCCAAACGCTATCCTATCCTGAAAACCTGTACATAACCAACAGCAGATCCTTGTAATGCTAGGGGGTTCTTCGGATATATGTGTTGTTATTGTCAGGGATCGGACACAACCTCTTTCTCAGCGACCAGTCTTTCCCAAGAGGGGCGCGGCTCTGGTGTGATGTCAGCAGCCAGGTCGGGGTCTCTCGCCGTGCGTCGTCCCGTGTTTGGGCGAGTCGGGGCCTGCACTGCCCTTGCAGGCGGCGCTTTCAGACTACAAAAACAATCAGATCACCGGGGTTTAGAGCTGCGCTTCGCCAGTGGAGGTTTCGTAATCTGCTTATTGAGACAGCGCTGTGTCCACACGCAAGTGCAGTCCTCCCCATGTACGTCCGTATCACTAAGGGAGTGGCGAGGGCTGGGAGAGAAGAGGGTCGAGACAAGGAAAGGCTCAGGTGAATTGACACGTCATTAAAATGGACGGGCATTGAGTGAGGGAGAACTAGGAATGTGAGGAGGGGAGAGTTTAGGATGGACAAAAAGACGCTGTGTATGTAACTCATCTAACCAATGTTTTTGATTTGCTTTCTGGGACATGTATTCGTGTGTAGACTATTAGAATGTCAGAACCATAAGTACAAGCATTCAAAGCAAAAACAACTAATAGTTTGTTGGCCTTGAGGCACCTCTAAGCGGGCTGCAGCTTCAAAGTGAGCTGCACAAATGGTGTGAATTTTGTTTGTTTATTCTCATGAGTAGTGATGAAAAGGGACGAGGGAGATGCGAGCAGAGCAGATGGTGTGCACTTTCGCGGCCGCTTTGATGTTCTCAGTGGCCGCGCTGCTCACTGAGAACATCAAAGCGGCCGCGAAATGATCACGCAGGCTGCCAAATGGTGCGCGCGCCCGGTGCACATGCACTGTAGTTGGCGGCCTGAAAGCACTGGTTTGCACTTCCAAATCCCCCTTTTACAAAAGCTCTCGCGAGAGCAGCGCTAAAGCGCTGGCTCAGGCGAGACCTAAAAAACATATTTATTTAACTTGGCTTCCCGAACAAAGAAAAAGTGCAAGGGAAAACAGCCATTCTGTTGCTTTTACCCTGCATGCGCACTGACAGAAAAATATGTTTTTGATCACGGAAAAAAAAAAATACCACCACACTGCTCGACCGAAACATTCTCAGACTCAAAAACCTTCTCAATTAATTGGCTTGAGTGATTTATGGACTGTTGGTGGTCGGACAATTGGGACACATGTTAAAATTAAAACAGACAAGCCACAGCAAGATTATTTTACAAAATACAAGAGTCTAGTAAACAATAATTAAAGTCTGCTTTGCTTTATCTCTATATCCTATTATCGCACTATTTGAAAAGCCGATGCCTCTATTTCTTAAGAACACAGAACCAAGTTCTTAGACTGGATTTACTTCCAAGAAAAAGAATATGTTTGAACTTTGAATGTTCTCACTCGTGGAATCCTCCACTGACAGGGCTCTTTCGAGAGGAATGCACTGCATATATTAACAAGCATTGGCAGCGCGGCAGTAAAAGTAACGCCGCGCAGTCGTAAAAGCGAAAGTGATCGCGATCACTCTGAAAGCGAAAGTGATCGCGATGACACGCTAAAGCACGCTAGGGAGGCGCGGGCAGCAGCGCGCGCGCTTGTGCGTGTGACAGTAAGCTGGTGGCCGCTTTGGTACTAGTATTTGAAGCGCTAGAGCATTAACAAGATAATTACAGAATTTAAAGTCATCTTTATTTATTGCGTGAACTTTCACAACCCACCAAACATCGGCTCACGACCCATCGATGGTTCAAAACCCACAGTTTGAGAAACAATCTACTAGAGGTTTTATCTGACAGTATCAAGAGACATATGCCTTCTCCTTAGGACTATGCACCCTGGAAGCAGTACGTGACTCTTGCTGTAGCTACTCTGCGAGTCACTCTTGTGGAATACTCAAGAGGAACTGACCCTCTTCTAAGCGGAACAGCTTTGAAAAACTGGAAAGAGAATGAACTTTACTCTGTAATGCTATGAGTGTTGTCTTTATATGTTTGGCACCTCACCTGTTCTAGGGCCCTCTGGTACGCATGCTTGAGCCTGGAACTTCCCATTATCAGAATAAGTGAGTGAGCTGCTGGGTATATCACTGCAGTAAGATAACACAACACATTGCAAACTCCAGAAGGCGGGACCATTCCTGAAAGAATAGCCATAGAAGACAGGTAAAAGGAGGCATAGAGAATGAGCAGGCTTATCATGGTCCGGGCAGCACCAATGTGAGTATCCATGCGGTGGTTCTGAAATACAGTTGGGCTCTTCTCCATCTTCTTGGCATGGCTGAAAAGTGACCAAATGAGCAGAATACATGAAACCAAAACCATAGCAAATGGTAATGAACATTCCAGAATAGACACAACCAATGGGCCCATGTCATTGAACCTATAAATGGAGCTCCCAATGACATTGGTACTCTTGATTTCAGTTTCATTGCAGCCTCTTGATTCAACAAAGCTCCCAGATTCAGTGGTTCTCTTAGAACCATTACTGAAAACAGTTCCACGGAGGCTCCAAGATCCATTGCTTGTGGAGCAGTTAATCACGTCCAGTGGTCCTTTCTGAAGGCTCACACCGACTGGAATGCTGGTAAGTATGGACGCCCCCACTGAAAATACCAGGAGCCAAGGTACCATGTAGGAGATGCTCAGCTTCAGTCGGAGGCAGACAGGGTTGGCATTGTTGACCACCTTCACACAGTAGAAGACACAGAGCCAGGCAGTGAGCCAGAGACTGCAAAGGTAGAGGAACATTTGAACGATGAAGAAAGCGACGAGGCTAGAATGGTGTGAGTAGAATCCCCTCCAGGTGTAATAAAATACATTATCTGTGGTCAGGACACAAGACAGAGTGATGTTTAACAACCCGACAAAACAAACAATCTTATCAGAAGAAGCCATGCTCTTCTTCTTGCACCAGTCAAGGAGGTACACCACCACAATGTGAAGATTTCCCACCAATCCAACAGAGAAAGCCACCCCATTCAGCAGCAAAGTTACCACTGTCTCTGTCTGCACCATTTCCAACTTCACATACAACTGCTCTTTTCCTTGTGGATTCTCAGCAGTCCTCCAACAGCCGGTATACTCTCATGAGTATCTGGTTGAGGTCAGTGCTTGATTTGTAAAATAAAGAGTGCTGATGTCCGAAGCACTGTTCAGAAGGCCGACCCCGCTATTAAATGTCAGTGCACAGAATACAAAGGCTGCTGCGTTGTCTTGAATCCACCTCAGGCCTCTTTAATCCCCCACCAAACAATCCACGATTCTTTATCTAACTCTTGCAGATTCTTGCTTTTTCCCTAGGTGACGTTCTTTCCGTCTTTCTCTTTCTCTTCCTTTCCCGTTTGTGTGGTTTTCCCTCTCCTTGCTCTCGGGAAATGTCTGATGGGGAAGACCCCAAAAATGAATGCCGGTGGTCACCACCGGCAACCACCAGTTCAAATTGGCACTGATTGAGATCGGATCTCCTCTCTTCATGCGGGTTTCTCCCTGAATGCGAGTCCAGTGGCCTCCGGTAAATATCGGCTTGTTTTAAATCCAAAAGCTTATCTGAAGCAATGGATGTAATTAGACTATGCAAAGTGCAGAAAAACCTTATCTTTCTACCTGATTGCACAAGGTACCTGCCAGGCATGTAAACATGTTCTCAATCTCAGTGACAGGGGGATTTACTTCCAAACGACAGAAGGCGAGGGATGGAAAAGAAAAGATTTCAGTCATTGGAAACGGAAATTAGGGATTTGTTTAGCATATTAAAGTCAATCTCACTCCTACTCATCTCTGATACCGTGCCGTATAAACTGTATGTATGTGGGAATGGAGGCTGGGCCCCTTATGTGAAGAGAAAACTGCATGGAGAGCTCCCAAGTCTCCATAACCTAAACCGAAGGTGTCCTACACCCTTATATCACCACTATGGTGCATTCCTGAATTTAGACAATGCAAACAGCTTGGATAAATGCAGGAGTCATATCTATAGCTAGCACTGTGCTGCATACATCCCAGACATTACAAGAATAACCTGCCACTCCATAACCTTCGATGCTCTGGTCAGATCAATAACAATAATTTGGCCACATGTCAATAAGGGCCCCAACCCTGCTGCACTGGAAACGTAAGGACTGGGCAACACCAGAAATGCAGTAACACGGCCAAACACAACATTACTACAAATGACAAAAAAAAACATCTAGGGTTCATTGATATATAGGCCACGAATTTAAACTAAAACATATCCGATGGGGAATGGAAGCCAATCCTGCCAAAAACAGTCTCTCAAGAAATGCTGAATACAAAATATAGCATACAACATATAATACCGCACATATTTGACCACTAACAGACTATATCAAATATATCACACATTATCTGGCATGCACTGAAATACGCCAGCTCTGGGACAGGTCATTCAAACAAAAGGAAAAGTGGAAATTTAAAACTAGAACCCACCCCACCCCCAAAGCTCGTCTTCTGGGGCTGAAAACCCAAACTAAGAAAACAAACATGAAGGTAGATTTGCGGATCTAGAGCTCATTCTTGTGAATGCAGAGCTGGGTTTGATGTGGAAATCTGATGCCCCACCAACCCTGATACAATAGAGGCGAGAAATTAATAAATCGGTGAAGGGTCTACGATTCCTGGGCAAAAAACAATAAATAATCCTTAAGAAAATAACTATTTAGGATAAGATTCCTCTGAGTCTATCTGAACAGAATGATGAAAAATTGCATTGAACTTCCATGACTCAGTATTGTAAATTCCTTGCCACAGCATAAAGGGATAAATAGATAAGACAACTTGGAAACACTCACCGCATTCAGCCTCCACTCCCCGACCTCGTTGTACCTGTGCCCCCTTCTCACGCCCAGCCCCTTCGTGATCAATAAATTGGCGACCGAGACCTGACTCTTGATAAGAACCAGCACTGTCATTGTTAACAGAATATATGCTGAACAAGACAATGTACCCATTAATGCCCAATTGCTGTCACCTTAGTTAATGTATAAATGGGTTAATACTTCGTTGGGGTAAATGCAAAACAAATGTAGCAATGATCGTAGAAAATTGAACAATCATGGGAATTATGTTTTTGTTTATAAAACGTAATACAAACATAAAAAGGGGTGAGGGGATCAGACCATTCCCCTTCCATTCATTTCTTAGGATTCAATATTCTGCAATTGAGAATCTATTGGATTCAATACAAAGGGAGTGGTCCGTTTCCCTCATCCCTTATTAGTCAGTGGATTGTAATCTGAAAATGGGTGTCTGAAAAGAAGTCAGAGAGCCATCTTGCTCCGAAAGCTATGCCAAGGACTGGTTAGATATATCCAAAGATTTGCCAGTTACTAATGACATATGGAATTGGGGTCGCTTCACACTTAGAGACGACCTCTTCTTCCTTTTTTTTTTTTTTTTTTTTTTTTTCTTGAAACCGTTTATTGCAATCTCAGATATATACAAGTATGGGCCTACAACCTTCCGGCCGGCCGCTAGAGTGACAGGAGCACCTGACAAACTTACAAAAGGGCACTTGGCATTACAGAGAAGCAAATCAGGAGACATCAACGACGTGGGCCACATGACTCTAAGCCCACAATACGGTTTCATTTTATACACACGCAACAACATAAAAAAACACACCCACAAGGCAACCCGCAATCGAAGGTAACCACACGTGCTCCTCGAATGAGGGACCCCGACCATCCACAGGAATCTGAAGAGGGGGAAGGGAAACAAGTCCAGGACTGGGGGAACTCTGTGCTCGGGGCTGGGGGAGGGGGTCAACTAGGGGGACGGAGCCGGTGAGGTAGCAGGCAGCAGTGGTGGCTCGCAAATACCCCCGCGGTAGGCGTTCCAGGGGCCCCATATTCTCACCCACGCCCCAGGCTTGCCCCTCGCCACATACACCACCTTTTCTCGGAACATGCACCAATCCATATGACCTCTTCTTCCTTGGCCTGTAACTAGGGAGGAATGGAATTTAAGTGGCATAGATACAAAACTGCTTCATGAAAAAATGGTGGTGCACTGACTGTATAACTGTTGGGAAGGTACACAGTCCAGGAGTTTAGGATCCGGAGAGGGTAAGGCAACCTGAGCATGTCAGAAGGGTAGGATAAAGATGGTAACAGAAATAAGCAGCAAATGTTAACCCAATACATGTTTTGTTTATAATGTACCTCGTTAGTAAGCATCACATAATAAGGAAAAATATTAGCTTAATGTAGATATTTTTGAAGCTTGGTTTTGTTTTGCTTGTCTTTAATTCAAGAAAAAACGTCATTATTTTAAGGCCATTATTATCCATCTTTTCCGCGAACATTTACAATAGATAATTTCCTAAAAATTAAAGTAAACGCCCTTAGTCATAAACAAAGCTTTTAGAAAAGAAAGAAAAATTGCAAAGAAAAATATTTAACTACACTTTAAATATACTATTGTAAATGTTCAGTTTTAATAGTATGTTCTATTATGTTGCCATAGTTAGGATCCCACTAGTTATCACATCCATAAAAGTTGTGGTCTAAGGGCTTTATTGCAATAAGAGGTGTTTCACCACTCTCCAGTGGAGGGTTCTTGCACCCTGCCTCCCCTAAAGGACCTCCAGAGACACAATGTGCAGCCAATACAAGACTCAAAGGTCATTATTCACAAACGTAAATTTACACATGTAGCTTTACTCATTTGTAAATTTACTTTTGCACTTAATGTAAGTCTACGCTTTTCACCATTTCCAATGTAGATTTACACCTAAGTGCCAGGGGCGTAACACAGGCCCCCGCATCCCCCGCGGTGCGAGGGGCCCCCGAGCTGCAGGGGGCTCCCTCAGCACAGTACTCAGGCCAAATAGCTCAGATTAAATCCGGAGCAGGGGACCCTCTGTGTGCGTGGCAGGGGGGCCCCCTCAACTTTCGTTACGCCACTGCTAAGTGCACACTTACATGTCTCCACTCCCTGAATTCAGGGGGTGGAGACATCTAAGAAGAATTTAAAAGCATAAAGTTACTATCAGTAAATGTACTATTAGTAACTTTTCACATGTATGCAGAGATCGCTGCCAGTGGGGCTCAGATATCCCTAGGGTAAAATGAAGGGACGAATGATACATTTTATAAATTCCCGAAAAGTATACAAATATTTTGAGGACAATAAAAATGTACATTAATTTAAAATACTTATTATTAGCCTAGAAATAATATCATTTAATATTACAGCACATTAGCTCATCAAATTAAATATTTAATAAACAATTAAATATTTACACTATATACATTTTCCAATATTTTTTATCAAACCTTAAAAAAACTGCATTTTAATAATTAATATTTAATAAATGTAATTAATGATGTTGTTTGTATTAATTTAAAAAGTAACTTTTTGGGGGGTGTGGCCAAGGCAGCCAAGATAACAGTCAAGCGTTCCTGAAGCTACCGTCGCCTAAGCCTAATCCTCATTCATCCGTCCTGACTGCTACATTAATCCACCTACTGGGACTCCTGATTGATGGCCTCACTCCTGGTGACCATCAGGCCCGTCTGGAGCCGCTGGGGACTCCTGGCTCCCGGGCCAACTGCCTTGACTGGGGCCTGCCCACTGACGAGATGGCAACTGCGTGGATGTAGGCCGTCCCGACCTTCTCTCTCGACCAGAGCGAAGCTGGTGTCAATTGCTATGGGCTTGGGACGGATCATGTCGCCTGCCCAGGGCCCCGCGTGGCACTGGTGGAGGAAACTGGCCCTCTTCTGTGGAACTTCGCGGGGCATTCGGCGGCCTGGGACATCAGAGGGCTGGACTACAGTGATGACGATGACCACACCACTATTCTCTGGGTGAGGCCAAACGGCAAACGGCTTGGATGGCTGCTGGCGTCCAGCAGCATCCGCCTGGAACCGATGCACTAGTGTGTGCGCTGCCCACTGTGGAGGCACTGCCTCTTACCTGTTGACCAGCCTGGAACGGCTAAGCCCGGAGTGGACAACGGCAGACAAGCATGGCCTGTCCCTCCTTTCCTGCTGACGAGTGCTGCAGGATCTTGTCTGGAGGCTTCACTGGGGCCTCGCTTGTTGGCCTCGGTGCCCTAGTATGGCGCTTGGGCCTTCATGTGTTGATCAGCCCTGAGAGTCATGGACTGGTGGACTTGTGGCCAGCGGTGGATACTGTGGGGCACAATGGTGGCAGTGGTGTGGCTGACTTGTGTGGTGCTTGATTTTCCCATTGGTGCTTTAGGGCCGGACCTGCTTTTGTCCCCTGTGTTTGCATCAATGGGGGGGAGGGGGTTGCCTGATTCCCACCTCTCTGGTCACTCTTCCCCCCGTCCTCCCTACATCTGGGATCTCTATCACTGATGGCCAGATGCCCATGCTGTGTGGGCTGAGGTCTTCTCTCTAAGAGGTGACCACTGTTACTCCATGGCGCTGACGTCTACTGGGACATATACGCTGTTGGGGGCCTCGTTGCCATGAACTACACCAACATGCTGTGACACCCGGTTCCACTGGGCCCCATTGGTTGTCATATCTGATCCTGCCCCCTTTCTGACTGGTCTCCTACCTCACACATTGCTACTGGGTCCAGTACTGCTGCATCTCCGGATTGACGATTAACTGTGCATTGGGCCCTGTGGCGAGACATGCAGGTCCTACATCTGGGGTGAATCCATACCTTGAGGCGTTCAGCGCCTGCTGTGGGCTGGCTGCTCGTGCTGCCTGTGTGGTAAGCGTGCTCCACATGGGCCACTCTTTTGTGGGCGACTGGGCCATTGGACTCGGATGATGAGTTGCAGGAGACCTCTCCCACCGATGCCTGCCCAGACCAGAATGGACAAGTTTACTGTTCTCCCACCCGAAACAAAGCAGAATGCCGGAGCCCATGATACCGCGTCAGATCAGCCTGCTGCAGCAGACATACGAATGATCCTTAAGACCATCCAAGACTCGAGAGAGAGGCTGTGGAATCCAAAGTTAACGGCCTCCGAGTGGACTTCTACCTGCTGCACCAAGATCTAAGCAAAATAGCCGCTAGAGTGACCAAAGCTAAGACGTGGATCTCCACGACCGAAGACAAGATCGCTAATCTGAAGCATTAAGTATCGAAATTATTCACCTTGGTGGCGGCCATCATTGAAAGGGCAGAAGATGCGAAAAATCGCTCGAGTCATAATAACCTCCAACTCATAGGTCTTCCTGAGCTCTTGGAGCCCTCAGGCCTGGCTGAGACACTGGAAGAATGGTTCAATTCCAGGGTTCCAGAGGGCAAGCTTTCACATCTGTTAGTCATTGAAAGGGCACACCGTTCGCTGGCTACCAGGCCCCTGATTGGGGCCCTGCTTTGGCCTGTGATACTGCGACTGCTTAACTTTAGTGACTGGGATACTATTCTGTGTAAGATGCACTCCCAGCTAGAACTTCGGCATTCTAATTCTAGAATCCTCATCTTCCCTGATCATAGCAGGGTTGTCTGCTCCTTAGAGGAGGTGAAGCACAAGCTTCACACTCTCAGTCTTCGCTATATGTTTCTCTTCCCGGCCAGCCTGAAGGTAATTTTTCAAGCTAAAACCGTTTTTTTTATACCCCGGAGCAGGCATGGGAGTGGGCCACAGAGCAGCATTCTCTGAGATGATCTTCACCCGATGAACACCAAACTGGTGACGTCGGGGGAGGCAATCGGACACTTCCGTGTCGACAGAACAGTGGCGGTTGCTCTCACTTCAGAATGTCACGGACTGATCAGCGGGAGGTAGCCACCTCACTGGACCTGCAACAGGCAGGGGGTAGGCTGTTGGTGCCCTCGGACCTGGATGATAATGACAGACACCCCATTGATTTTTCGGTCCTTTAATGATGTCTGAGCTCCATTTCTCAACCACCCTAACCTCTTTGATTAATGCTGTTGAATGTCTCTATTTCATGCTTCACTTGCACTACACTTGTTGGAGGACATGGCAGGGGCACCTGGGTGGGCTATTCTTGTCTCTACCTGTTTGCTGGGGTGAATACTTGCCTGGTGCTTGCTCTTCAGCAAAGATCTAGTTGCCCCTTGCCTTGCCCTCAATCAATCAATCAGGAGTTTGTGTAGCGCAGCTACTCACCAGTTAGGGTCTCAAGGCGCGGAGGGGGACTGCTGATCTCTCTGGACGTGGAGATTCAGTCAGAGGCAGGTCTTGAGGTTCTTCCTGAATTGGGTCAGCAACAGGGATTGCCTGAGATGGAGGGGTACGGTATTCCAGGTGTTGGCAACGAGATAGGAGAAGGATTTTCCTCCGGTTCTTGTTGTGCAAATCCGTGGGATGGTGGTCAGGGCAAGTTGAGGGCAGCGAAGTTGTCTGGCGGGTATGTGGAATGAAAGGCAGAGGTTCAGATATGCTGGTCCCGGAGTAGCTTGAAGGGGATTCTCTTGTTGACTGGGAGCCAGTGGAGTTGTCGTTGGTGTTGTGTGATGTTACTGTGGCTGGGGATGGCGAGGACCAGTCTGGCTGCAGTGTTTTGAATGTTCTGTAGTTTCCTGGGCTGTTTCTGTGTGTCGCCGGCATAGAGTGCGTTGCAGTAGTCCAGTCTGCTGGTGATGAGTGTGTGGGTGACCGTCTTTCTGGATTCTGCGGAAATCCCTCTCAATGTCTTACAAAGCAGGAGGAGCGTGTGGCAGCAGGATGAGGATACGGCGTTGATCTGGTGGTTCATTGTCAGCGAGGATGCAGCTCTTGTCGCCATGGGCCAGACGTTTATGGCTTGCCTTGATTTTCACCTGCATGCTGTCAGGAGCATTCTCCTACTTAATGGGCGCCTAAATAACACAGATGGTTCCCCATAATTTATATGCTGTAAATGTAGTCTGTTTAAGGGCGACACATGCTTCCTGGGAAAAAGTGAGGGAAGGATTCAGTTGGCCCTTTGGGCTGGGTTTGTTGTTCTAACAATGTCCTTTCCTTTTCTGGATTTTATATATGGCAAACATTTCCAAGGCTTCTCATGTATTCTTTTGACTGTGCCTACCACACTTTGGACAGATATTCCTGGCCCTCGGCAGGACCTACCAACGCCTTTCCTCACTTACCATGTCTGTCCCTAACATGATGGTCTTCTGGAATACCAATGGTCTCCTGGACCAGATCAAGCGCTCTGCATTGTTAAGAGATATAAGCCAAAACAACAGTTGATGGACAGAATGCAGAACAATGTCATACGTTCAACCCAGTACAGAGATCTGGGCCTAAATCCATCGTTTTTTTGCTCACCATACCATTCCAGTTTGAACCCAGCCATATGCAAATCAGACTTGACCCTCTGCCTCATGGGAACAGTCCAGCCCGAACTGCCAAGCCAGGTTCTCCCTGGACTGGAAACAAGCATCCTAGGACCGGTTTCGGGGTTTCACCCCTCTTCAGCCAGGATAGCTTGATTCCAGTGGCATGGAGAGCACGGGACTCACGTCTGAGCATACCCGTCCCACTCGGAGTGACAAATGCAAAAACAACAGTTGATGGACAGAATGCAGAACAATGTCATACATTCACCGCAGTACAGAGATCTGGGCCTAAATCCATCGTTTTTTTGCTCAGCATGCCATTCCAGTTTGAACCCAGCCATATGCAAATCAGTCTTGACCCTGTGCCTCATGGGAACAGTTCAGCCCGAACTGCCAACCCAGGCTCTCCCTGGACTGGAAACAAGCATCCTAGGACCGGTTTCGGGGTTTCACCCCTTTTCAGCCAGGATAGCTTGATTCCAGTGGCATGGAGAGCACAGGTCTCACGTCTGAGCATACCCGTCCCACTCGGGGTGACAAATGCAAAACCAACAGTTGATGGACAGAATGCAGAACAATGTCATACATTAACCCCAGTACAGAGATCTGGGCCTAAATCCATGTTTTCTTTGCTCACCATGCCATTCCAGTTTGAACCCAGCCATATGCAAATCAGTCTTGACCCTGTGCCTCATGGGAACAGTCCAGCCCGAACTGCCAAGCCAGGTCCTCCCTGGGCTGGAAACAAGCATCCTAGGACCGTTTTCGGGGTTTCACCCCTCTTCAGCCAGGATAGCTTGATTCCAGTGGCATGGAGAGCACGGGACTCACGTCTGAGCATACCCGTCCCACTCGGGGTGACAAATGCAAAAACAACAGTTGATGGACAGAATGCAGAACAATGTCATACATTCACCCCAGTACCCATATCTGGGCTTAAATCCATCGTTTTTTTGCTCACCATGCCATTCCAGTTTGAACCCAGCCATATGCAAATCAGTCCTGACCCTGTGCCTCATGGGAACAGTCCAGCCCGAACTGCCAAGCCAGGTTCTCCCTGGACTGGACACAAGCATCCTAAGACCGGTTTCGGGGTTTCACCCCTCTTCAGCCAGGAAAGCTTGATTCCAGTGGCATGGAGAGCACGGGACTCACGTCTGAGCATACCCGTCCCACTCGGGGTGACAAATGCAAAAACAACAGTTGATGGACAGAATGCAGAACAATGTCATACATTCACCCCAGTACAGAGATCTGGGCCTAAATCCATCGTTTTTTTTGCTCACCATGCCATTCCAGTTTGAACCCAGCCATAAGCAAATCAGTCTTGACCCTGTGCCTCATGTGAGCAGTTCAGCCCGAACTGCCAACCTAGGTTCTCCCTGGACTGGAAACAAGCATCCTAGGACCGGTTTCGGGGTTTCACCCCTCTTCAGCCAGGATAGCTTGATTCCAGTGGCATGGAGAGCACGGGACTCACGTCTGAGCATCCCGTCCCACTCGGGGTGACAAATGCAAAAACAACAGTTGATGGACAGAATGCAGAACAATGTCATACATTCACCCCAGTACAGAGATCTGGGCTTAAATCAATCGTTTTTTTGCTCACCATGCCATTCCAGTTTGAACCCAGCCATATGCAAATCAGTCCTGACCCTGTGCCTCATGGGAACAGTCCAGCCCGAACTGCCAAGCCAGTTTCTCCCTGGACTGGAAACAAGCATCCTAAGACCAGTTTCGGGGTTTCACCCCTCTTCAGCCAGGATAGCTTGATTCCAGTGGCATGGAGAGCACGGGACTCACGTCTGAGCATACCCGTCCCACTCGGGGTGACAAATGCAAAAACAACAGTTGATGGACAGAATGCAGAACAATGTCATACATTCACCCCAGTACAGAGATCTGGGCCTAAATCCATCGTTTTTTTGCTCACCATGCCATTCCAGTTTGAACCCAGCCATATGCAAATCAGTCTTGACCCTGTGCCTCATGTGAACAGTCCAGCCCGAACTGCCAAGCCAGGTTCTCCCTGGACTGGAAACAAGCATCCTAGGACCGGTTAAGCCAGTAGTTGTCCTGTTACACAAATCTCACTTATTGGGCTTGTGATGCACCTTTCTGGGTCGATTTGTGTATGAAGTTTTTAATTCTGGGTTTGTGAGGGATACTCGGGGGTAGCTATATTGTAACATAAATTCCTCTCTTTGACGCTCACTAGGGTCCATGGGAATCTCTAGGGGTGATATGTGGACACTATAACTTAATTTCCTGCTATGTTCCCCCACCGTTGTTGCAACCCATTCTCCAGATGTTATGATCCTTTGTCCTGGTCCTGCCCGTGGGGGCTACAGTGATAGGCTGGGAATTTAATGTGGTCCCTGACCCCGATCTTGATGCCTCTACCACTTCGTATCCAGGCCGACGCATTCGCTCGGTCTTTTTATCATCTTGAGCAGATTCTATGGGTATGTGGGATGCATGGCGCTCCTGGCACCCTGAAACTCGAGCTTATACACATCAATCTGCAGCTCACAGTATGGAATCACAAATTGACCTGCTGTGGCTGCCAGATGTGGACCTCTTCTCTATCCCATCGGTGTGCATTCTTCCACGCAGTATCTCTGACCATGTGCTCCTCTTATTGTAATGGGATGTTCGGCCCGTCACACTCCGTCCCACCAGGAGATTCAGTGCCGGGCACCTGCAGGCTTCTCAATGTGTCACATTTGTGGAGGAGGAGCTACAGGCTTTCGTTCAACTTAATTTAGGCTCTATGTCATCTGCAGTTACATTGCGGGCATCCAGCAAGCCGTCCCTGTGGGGCATCTTGAAGGGCTATGTGCGGCATTGTGAGGCCCGCCGGTTGGCACAGATAGCTGATCTTGCGGAACAGATACTTAACCTGGAGACCGACTGCCGACACTGTGATGCGGAGGAGACCCTTCACTACCTGGCTGACGCTCACGCTGACCTAAGACAGATCTCCATTGAGGAGGCGAAACAGTGCTGGAGGGTCTTGACCCAGATAGTGTACGAATCGGTTGATAAATCTGGCAAGTTGTTACACTGGTTGGCCATCCGCTGCACCTCTGACAGGGTGGTGCCTGCAGTTTGGGATTCATCTGGTCGCCTCAGGGAGAAGCTGCCCAAGATCGCTAAGGACTTCGAGGATTTCTATCAAATTGTGTACACCCGACGCCCACAGTCATCACCAGAGATAGAGCATCCCATTCTATTTGATATTCTGCAACTGTCTATTCCTTACTCTGTCCCAGGAATAAGATCAGGCCCTCACTGTAGAGGAAATAGATTACGTGATGGCCTTGCAATCCGGGTAAACGACAGGCCCAGATGGCTACCCCATTGAGTATTACAAGCAGTTTCAGGACATTTTGACCCCCCCCCCCCACTATCTGCTCAATTTTATACTGCTGCAATACAGTGGGGCTCTTTTCTGCCGTATCTGAACTGTGCCACCATTGTGGTTCTTCCTAAAGAGGACCTTCTAGGGACCAATGATCATCCTATCGTCCCATCTCCCTAATCAACGCTGATATTAAGTTATATAGCAAGGCTTTGGCAACCTGCCTCTTCCCTGTCTTATTCACCCAGCTCAATATGGGTTCAGGCCAGGTTGGAGCACTTGCCACTGCATTTGTAGAGAGCAGGAGGCTCTTTCTCGAAATGCATTGGCACTTCTGCTTATAGATCTTTCTAAGGCCTTTGACAAGGTCTCCTGGGACTTTCTGAATGCAGTCCTCCTGTAGGCAGGCTTAAGAATTACATTTTGTCAGGTGATTTGTCTTCTTTACTGTGATCCGACTGTCCAGGTCCTGTGCCTCATGGACTGTTCCCATGAGGCACAAGGTCAAGACTGATTGGTGGCATAGTGGGCAAAAGAACGATGGATTTAACCCAGATCTCTTGACTGGGGGAGGATCTTTGAATCATTCAGCATTCTGTCCATCATTTGTTGCAATTACACCTTTTGCCCTAAGTGGGACGGGTATGCCCAGACGTGGGTCCCTTGCTCACTGTGCTACTGGATTCAAGCTAGCCTGGCTAATGAAGAGTGACATACCCTGAAACTGTTCCCAGGATGCTTGTTTCCGGTCCAGGGAGGACCTGGCTTGGCAGTTCGGTCTGGACTGTTCCCATGAGGCACAGGGTCAAGACTGATTTACTTATGGCTGGGTCTGAACTGGGGTGGCGTAGTGGGCAAAAGAATGACGGATTAAACCCAGATCTCTTGACTGGGGAGAATGTTTGAATCATTCAGCATTCTGTCCATCATTTATTGCAATCATTTATTGCAGTTACATAGGTCCAGGTGAAAGCATCTTAACCACCTACTTTCCCATCTGATGGGGTACATGCCAGGGCAGCCCACTATCTCCCCTGTTGTTCGCCCTTGCGATAGAGCCTCTGGCGATGCCCAAGTGGGGGGATGGAAGTGGGGGGATGGGTTTGAAGACTGCATAGGGTTATATGCAAATGACATTCTCATGTTCCTTGAGGACCCTCAGACCTCTGGACCTCGATATCTGTAAATCCTTCATCTATATGGCGATGCATCGGGCCTTCAAATTAATGCTGGCAAATCCACCTTGGTGGAGGTGTGTGGGGATGCAGGGGAAGGGCGGTACTGGTGACTGGACATCCCCATCCGATGCAATTTCTTCAAATACCTGGGGATTCACGTATCTCACCTCCCTGATATAGCTTGTGCTCTTAACTTCCAGGGGCTAGCTCAAACTCTTGATCAGGATCTGCAACGTTGGGCCACCCTACCCCTTAATCCTTTGAGGCAAGTCACGCTGTTCAAGTCTCCGCTGCTATTTACAGGCCCTGGGGAACTATCCGTATGCCATTCCTTGCAGATTGTTCCACTCCCTGACTTCCATACTTAGGCACTTTGTCTGGGCGTCATAAGGTGGCTTTTAAATCGGTGCGTAAGTTCACCTTCGATGGTGGCCTTGGAATGTCTGATCTATACCTTTACTACTTGGCAGCGCAATGACAGGTTCATGGGTATTTGGGATGGTCCCGCTTATCATTTGGAGCTCAATCTTGTGGACCTTGATGGTTTACAGGACCTCCTCTATGAGGGATGGCTGCCCCCAACATTGCCTTCTTGCACTCAAACATCCCTTGTTTGCTAGAAGGCAATGCGCTTGCCATTTGACTTGGATGACACCCCTCTGGTGGGGTACATGGCTCCGTCACCATTTTGCTTTGGAGGGTTTTACTCATTGGGACCAGATTGACATTTCCTACTTAGGGGATATAGTGTATATAGGGTAAAACGTAATGCCCTTTCAGGATCTGAAAGATCGATATACTTTAGCTAATCAGCAATTTTTTTGCTTCCTCCAACTGCAACATGCTCTACGATCCCATGCCTCCCCAGACGCCGTGCTACCTGAATATAGTTCACTTGAAGCTAAAACAATCCTGGGGCACTTGGGGAAAGGTGCCATCTCCCTGCTCTATCGCTCATTGGTCATTCATGCCCCAGATAACTTTGATCGGCTCGGAAAAAAATGGGAATGTTGGGTGGGGGAACTTGATGAGGATGATGATGATGATCCAACTAAAATACTTTTATGCGACTTATCTCTCCCCACATTGAATGTCATCCACGGCTTGCATGCGACATGAACGCCTGATGCCAGATGTGTTCCATGTGGTATTAGTCTCCTCAAGCTGTGCCCCTTCTGGAACGGGGTGGGTCAGGAGCACTGAGCAGTTCTTTGGCACCCTCTGGATTGGAGTCCACGTACTGCACTGCTGGGGCTGTTGGAGGAGCTTGGGGTTACGCAGCCTGAGCAAATATCCAATGGGGTGGCCTGATTGGTGGCCAAGAGAGATGTGGTGGCCGCACATGGAATCAGCTGACAACTCCTTGATCTTGTGTTGACATTGGTGGGGGGGGGGGTTAGATTGGTGTGCGCAGCAGGAAAAACCTATTTATGTTGCTCGTGGGCATCCTCACAAACACGAACAGGTGTGTGGGAAATGGTGCTCCTGTCATGGGCTATTGATGTAGTGTATTTGTTCTTGCCTGACGAAATGGTGCCACGTCTTGAGATTTCACTCTATGCGCGGTCTTTTTTCTGTATGTAACAATAACTATCCTTGCAGTAAAACTTGTAATAAAGTTGGTTATTACAAAAAAAATGTAACTTTTTTAAAGTTTGAACATTTAATGTCATTTTTTAATGAGTTAATTATTATTTTTTTAAAGTATAAAATATATAATTTGAATTTTAATCTAATGTCTTAACACTATTTTATATATATATTTATTTTAAAAGTTTATATAATTTAATGTTATTTTCTATGGAATGTTATTTTAAGCTCCTGCCTCCATTATTTCTATGAGAGTGTGTTGCAGTACCTGTGAGTGGCCATGAGTTCCCAATAGGGGAAACACCACTAATTTGGCCCAGTTGTAGCCCGAATAACTGCCAAAGAGCTCAAAGACATGGAGAATTATTGCTATTGAGCTGTATGGCCTGAAGATATATAGCACTATGTTGTCAGTGTACAAAGAGATGTGTTCCTCCCAGCAGCTTGGTGATGGTGATGGAGCAGGTAGTACAAAATTCTGCATGTTTATACTAATTAGAATAACCTATTAATTATACTATTAATGTGTTTGTGTGAAGTTTAACCAACATTACTAATGTACGAAATTTACGTGGGATTTGCATTTTGCATGGCTAAAATAATTTGTAATTAACATATATACGCATACTAATACTAGGAAAATAGAATATCGCATGATATATGTTGCTTTTGTGACGTTATCGTATGTTGCACCAGATGACATCAATGGGTGAATATGAACGCTTTCAATGTTGCCATATGCTAGATAATTACAAGCACATAGGGGAATTGGTGAGGGTTTAACATTTTATTCGTTATTTCTATGTTTTAATTACTTTTTGTGTTTGTTTCGCTTAAGTTGTCCTTTGGGCCTAAAATCAAGATGGCCGCCTGACATACTCGACGCGATGGCCACCATTCCACGAGGTTTCAGACAAAGTGCGCCTGCGCCAACCCCATGTATCAGTGGCCTCGACATGACCCTAAACTTGCTGTGCCTTAGCAAGGTCACGATGGGATGCTTGCCAAATATTCAAACAAAGGACTTATGCAAGGAACCGGATGGATCATGCCTGACGATATGACCTCATGAACTGTGTGAAACTTCACCGGACGATCTTAACTGACCAATGGATGATGCCCAAATCTTTAAAAATGTATCTTTTTGACCTTACTTGTATTATAAAAGACGGTAGAATAGAGAGGGAAAAAGGCTGCTGCTGTTAGATTGCGTGTTTCCTTTGCTGACGGAGACGACAGTGACGCTACGTGACGGTTGTGTTCCTGAATCTTTTGACAGACTGAATTGCTGCCCAATTTCTTGATGAACCAAGGACTTCCAAAAATCTATGGGCACTGATCGATACTTGCACGTCCCTGGTCCTTGACCCAATCTTTGGGACTGTAGCGTGCTGACGACTAAATTAGATGACTTAGAGGACGACCGATAGCCAGAATAGGTAAATATGGTGTTCTGTGATTTGCGTAATGATTAATAAATTTACTAGATGGAACTAAAATTCTTGCATTATTTAGATAAACAAAAATATTGATTAACAAGAAAATGTGTTTGGTCGTTTATTGAAAGGAGGTAGATCAGGATCTTTGAGTATGCTTTAGCTGGACTAAATCATCAATATCAAATCAACTAATTGATCCATCGATCACGTGGGAGGAGTATCTTAATGTTTAGGTTTATGATGTGCAGTGATAAGGGTGTTAGTGTATAGAAATGTAAATAATTTTTCTCTATATAGGTTATAAGGTATTCCTTTCATGTCAGTGCTTGGAACATTCATTTTCTACTGTAAGTGCAGACCAGTGAGAAGCGAAGTGTGAATGTTGGTGTTATGGGCCCCACCAATGATTGTACGAGTGAATGTGTTAATGTGATATTTGGTCTGTGACGAAGGGAGGATATTAGGTATGGGGTTTTGTCCTGATTCCCGTTACCCAGGTTTCCGCGCTGCAACAATGGAATACCCCATATCAGCGGATCACATTGGATCCAGCACACCAACGGCTCCAGCACTAGGGCAAATATCAGGGGCAACAATAGATTCCTGCCTGGTGCCTCTTTGTAGGGGGAAGATCTTTGATAGCACTCCATTAACCCTCACTCTAGCCAGAAGGGCCTCATAAATCAACCTGACCCATTCATGAAATTGTGTTCCAAATCCCAGTCAGGCCAGGGAAGTAAACAGATAGTGTAGTAAAGATTGCTATCTATATACGTACAATGCTAAGTTAGCACAACCGCGTTAGACGTTAGAAAGCCATCTTGCCGCTTTTGCTGCTTTTGCACACAACACTGTAGTTACATGTTATTAATTGAGAAATGCTTGCTCGACTTTGCTTCACATGAGAACTGTCTGTTGTTCACATCCCGAACAGTGAGCAGCGACCTTGGTCTGAACATCGTGTAAAGAAACAGTCTGGGTCGCTAGACGGTGCATGTTGTTGGGTTCAGGTTGATCGGCCCACTATTTAGCCATAACACGCACGCAGCTGCAAATACCTGAAAGTCGGGTGCTTTTAATATTGCAGTGTTGCATGTTTTTCATTACATTCGGAAGAAGAGCTTTGCCAGGAGCAGAGTCTAGCTGATCCTGTGATGTGATCTCACTGAGCTGATCTTTACGGTATGGGGTTCCCCATTCAAGCCTAGAGACCTTTTATTAGTCTAATAATAATAATATTAGTTTACTAGCGAAAGGAAGGTGGCTGATATCCACTGTCATTTTAGTATGATTACTCCTTTCATTTTCTATGGTATTGTAACTATGCTGATGGTTTTGATCTTAATCATTTGTCTGCTTATGTTAGCCAAAGTACTGCATCTTAGGACACGAGGTTTATTTTTTCACTTGTCAGAGAATGCTTTATTCGAATTTCATTCATAAAAGCAGAATACAATTACAGTAATCAATTACATACAATAGATTAAAATAAGATTAAATTTCAATCAAGAGATCAATACAAAACATACTTCAGCAGATTTCTGACTTAATAATAACCCTAGAGGAGCCTAGCGCGCAACCAAGATGGCCGCGTAGGTGCGAGGCTCCCGAGGACCTCCGCAACCTCCTACGTTTATCCTGTCTTCATCCTGTATCGGTTGAGGGGACTGTGTCGGTGAGCCTGAGCCGAGGTGGTACCCGTTTCCCGTTTTCGAATCGGACCTCGGGTGCCGGAGTGAGCACCGACTGAAGTTTGCGGCCTACTTCCCTCCTGACCCCGGATTCGCGTTTGGGGGCGACCCAGTGGCAAAGTGAACAACAACGGCGGGCTGGGCCTGGCGAGTTGCGTACCCCATACTTTCACTTTCGAGTCCCCTTGCCGTTATCGCAAGTGGGATCACGGCGCTCTTTGTGTTGGGGTGGCCTCGCTGGGAGACCCTGCCTGCCTGCCTGCTGTGGCCCGCTCTGCCGTCCTGGGGCGGCCCCCGGGGCTCGCGGCCTTGATTGCTTGCTCTCCACTGCGTGGCTGGTGCGGGTGCGAGATACGCGACGATGGCCACGAAGCAGGATGGGGATCGGTTGAAGGCCAAGTCGACCCGGCGTGACACCGCACATCAGGCCAACATCATGAACCGCTACACCCTCCCGAAGGGGTCTCCCGGCGGATCGCAGAAGTCCTCTGAGTGCCCCCCGGATGCCCCGGATTTGCCTGCGGATCTGTCTCTGCAGGACGTCATGGGCGCCATTGCTGAGATGAAGGCCTCAGTGGGCCAGCAGTTTGACACTTTAGCACACAAAATCGACGCGGTCCTCATTGATGTCAACCTTGTGAGAGCTGATCTCTCCAAGACTAACGACCGGGTCGACTCTTTGGCCCACACCGCGTCGGGCCTCACGACTGAGGTGGCGGCCCTTCAAACGGAGGTGCACCGGCTCCGTCAGGCAGGTGCGCTCATGGATCGGCGCCTGGAGGACTCCGAGAGCCGGGCCCGGAGGAATAATATCCGTATCATCGGAGTACCCGAGGGACGGGAGGAGTCGGCGGCGGATCTCTTTGTGGAGGACCTGATCACTACCCATCTCCAGCCTCGAGGATTGAGTAAATTCTTTGCTGTGGAGAGGGCCCATAGAGTTCCCGGGGGCAGACCGAAGGTCGGAACCCCTCCGCGGCCTCTTATTGCCCGTATTTTTAACTTTCGGGACAGGGATGCGATTTTGCAAGCTTCCAGACTGCAAGGGCCGATTAAGCTGGAGAACATGGAGGTGAACTTTTATCCCGACTTCACCCAAGCGGTCCAGAAGCAGAGACTGAGTTTCCTGGGCGTCAAGCGGCGGCTTCGAGGCATGAACTTAAAATACGCCATGCTCTTCCCGGCCAGGCTGCGGGTGGAGGTGGATGGTCGCACTCACTTTTTTGACCGTCCTGAAACGGCCGGGGACTGGCTGGACACTTTGTCTGGGGGTCATGGTCGGGATGGCGGGGGGGGGGGGGGCAGCGGGAGGATACTGCCCACCGGACCGGATCTGAGGTACTGATGCGGGGACTCACTCCAGATGATGCTGCCACTTTCGGCCAAGCCTAGGGTCTTTTGTCTGTCGTGTCTTGTCTCCCCTCCATTGGAGGTGGTGCGGGGTCTCGAGGGGGTGCTCTTTCCTCCTCTAGGGGGTCTTAGTAGTTTACATTACATAGGGGCGACAGGCACACTGCAAGTTGGGGGGGCTGTCTGGGCTCATGCAGGGGTGCAGGGAGGGGGGAGTTTTGTTGGGGCGGTTGGGTTGGGGTGGGGTATTGTTTATTTGTACCACAAGGCAAAGGTATTGTTGTGCTATTCCTAAAGTGCTCTCTGGGGGGCGATTGATCGCTTTCGGCTATGATGGGGGGTAGGGGACTGAGTCTTTTGTCCTGGAATGTAAATGGACTGGGGGACAGGATAAAACGGGGGGTGGTCCTGCAGTTCCTAAAACGAATTTCACCTGATATAGTCTTTCTGCAGGAAACACACCTCATTGGAAACTCCTTTCGTGCTATGAATAGACGGGGCTACCGCCTTGTGGCCCACTCGGGCTTCACGTCTGGTTCAAGGGGTGTGGGCATTATGGCTAAGACCTCGCTCCCGTTGGAAGTTGATGAGGTGCTCCATGATGACAGGGGACGTTACACGGTTCTGGTGGGTAGATTGGAGGGCAGAGTGATTGTTTTCGTTTCTGTTTATGTCCCGCCAGGGTTGCAGACGACTACTTTTGCGGATCTGGGGCGCCTCCTCCTTGGCCTTCCGGAGGGGATTCTAGTGGTTGGGGGGGATTTTAACGCTGTGGTTTCCGGTACTGAGGATCGTCACCCCCCTAGGGATCTCCCCCGTGCCCAAGCGTGGTTGTCCGGCCTCTTGGACACCTTGGGGCTGGTGGACTGCTGGCATTTGAAACACCCTACGCAGATACAATACACCTTTCATTCCGGGGCCCATGGCAGTCTTTCGAGGCTAGATTATGTCCTAATGCCAGCGGCGCATGCGGGGAGGGTCGGGGAGGTGCGCCATTTGGCGCGGGGTATTTCAGACCACTCCCCGCTCCTGTTGCACTTCGACATTGTCCCGAGGGGGGAGGGGAGGATGGTCCCTATTAATCCCTGGTACCTGCGTGACCCCACCATTCGCACAGAGTTGGTTAAATCCCTTAAACGATATTTTGAAGATAATGTGGGGTCTGTGTCCTCGGCGGTCTCTCTGTGGGAAGCGTTCAAGACGGTACTCCGGGGGGAGGCCCTGTCCCTTATTTCCCATTCCCGGAGGCGCGAGCGGGAGGAGGTGACCCGTATTGAAACTGAGATAACTGAGTTGGAGGGTGATTTGGAGTGTGGGGTGACGGAGGACAAATTGCACGCTCTCCGACTCAAGCAGGCGGACTACAAGGCCCTCGTCACGGAGGCAGCCAGGGGCCTCAGTAGGGAACAACAGGGGAGACTGTATGATGTGGGTGATAAGGCTGGTAAACTGATTGCGTGGCTAGATAAAAAGGAGAGAGCGAGTCGAGTTGTCCCGTCGATTGAGCAATTGGATGGTGTGTGTGTCACTGACCCAGGAGAAATTGTCGATTGCTTTGCAGAATATTTCCGTGGGGTGTACTCCCCGGTATCTTCCCGCTCGGAAGAGGACTCCCATGCCTTACTTAAAGACATTGCGTTGCCTTCCCTCTCGGAGGAAGATAAAGCGTTGTTGGACGCGACCCCCACATCCGAGGAGATTGCCCTCGCCATACGCTCGGTCGCCTCCGGCAAGGCCATGGGTCCCAATGGCCTTCCCATCGAACTGTATAAACTACGACCGGATACACTGGCGCCACATCTCCGTGCTATGTTCCTAGCGGCCCGCTCGGCGGGTTCCCTCCCGCTGGACCAGCGTCTGGCCACTATCGTGGTTATTCATAAGGAGGGGAGGCCGCGGGATCGGGTCACGTCATACAGGCCCATTTCGCTGCTGAATGCGGAACCCAAAATTCTCGCCAAGGTGTTGGCTAACCGGCTGGTTGGCGTGGTGTGCGATCTGATTCACCAGGATCAGTCCGGCTTTATCCCCCATCGCAACACTGCGCTCAACCTGCGGCGTTTGCATGGGGTGCTCGCGCGGGTCCCGTTCATACGAGAGCCGGCCATTTTGGCGTCCCTAGACGCCACTATGGCATTCGACACGCTTGAGTGGCCATATATTTGGGCGACACTGGCGAAGTTTGGTTTTGGCCCGGGATTCATCAGCTGGGTGAAATTGTTGTATTCCGGACCGCTGGCGCAGGTGGCGGTGAACGGTAGAGTGTCGGCTCCGTTTGAGCTGGGTAGGGGCACGCGGCAGGGCTGCCCGTTATCACCGCTCCTCTTCGCGCTTGCCTTGGAGCCCCTGGCGGAGTGGCTGCGGTGGCATCCTTCTATCCGTGGTCTCCGATGGACCCCCGAGTATGAGGATCGCGTATCCCTTTACGCTGATGATATTCTTTTATACCTTGCTTCCCCGCGTAAATCACTGATTGTACTAGTTGATGTTTTGCACTCATTTGGCCGCAACTCCGGCTTAGTCATCAATTGGGCTAAATCTTGTGTGTATGTCCTTTCCGGGGAGGCTCCTATCCTTCCGCGGGGTTGTCCTATCCAGATCGCTCCGCAGGGATTTAAGTACCTGGGTATCTTCATTACCCTGGACGCGGAGGCCCGATATAAACAGAACTTGCTCCCCCCCCTCCAGCGCCTGAAGGATGACGTGGCGCGTTGGAGGCGCTTGCCGCTCTCACCGCTCGGCCGTGCGGCATTGTTTAAGATGATGTCGCTGCCACGTTTCCTGTACGCTTTACAGAATACGATGGACGTTGTCCCGGCGCGTTACTTTCGCGAGGTGGAGAGTCTGCAGCGACTCCTGTTCTGGGAGGGTAGGCCGCGTATCGCCCTTGCGAAGCTGACGCTCCCGTGGTACAACGGGGGGGTCGCCCTCCCAGACATCAAACGGTATTACTGGGCCTCCCAGCTGGCTGCGATAAACCACGGCCTTTATGGGCCCGCTCTTAACCCGGCCTTTGAAATGGATAAACTATTACTGCCGGGTGGCGACTACAATCGGGCGCTGTATTCTAGATCGCTTGACGCGCGTCTGACGGGCCCCACGCGGGTCGCGGTACGGGTGTGGCAAGCGGCTAACTTGGCGATGGGGTGGAAGGACCGGTTGACCCGGGCGACGCCACTGTATGCATCGGAGCGGCTGGACTCCCTGTGGACCTCGAAGGGCTTTGAGAAGTGGGACATGATAGGCATCAGCAAGGTGGGCGATCTCTGGACGAGGGGGGGATTTAAGACGTTCGAGGCGCTGCAGACGAAATTCCAGTTGCAGGACAGGGAGTACTTTCGATATATGCAGGTCCGTCACGCGCTGTGCTCCGTATTCCCGGATGTTGCCTCCATCCCGGAGTACTCCCCTCTGGAAGATAGAGTGCTAGATGGGCATGTACCGGACGGCACGATTTCATTAATTTACAAAAAGCTCATCAATGATCGCTCGGGACTGCTGACTAGCCTTCGCGAGGCGTGGGGGGCTGATGGACTGGAGCTGGATGACGAGGACTGGGTGTCTGCGGTGGCCTCCCCGAAAGAGGTGGCCATACCGGCTCACCTTCGCTTCGTCCAGCTCAAGATACTCCATAGGGTTTATGTTACGGGGCCGAGTCTGATGCGTATGGGCTATGCCGTGGACGGGTTGTGTAAGCGTGGGTGTGGTTCTTTGGGGACCTTTCTCCATATTTTGTGGGAATGCCCGGAGGTGGCGCGATTCTGGCGTGGTGTGCATGCGGTTTTGCAGGCAGTCACGCATGTGACGCTGCTGCCCGAGGCGAGGAGATGTCTCCTGAATGTGTGGGAGCCAACCGACTACTCAGTGCCGCAGACGTGGTGGGTGACTCTGGGATATATGGTGGCTAAGCGTGATATTGCGCAATTGTGGGGTTCCCAGAGGTTGCCAACTGTCTCGGCGTGGAAGGACAACATGGATTGGTGTATGTTTCGGGAAAAGGTAGTGTATGTTGCGAGAGGTAAGCCTGGGAAATGGGTGAAAGTGTGGGGCCCCTGGAACACCTACCGTGGGGGAATCTGTACCCCGCCGCTGACGCCTGATCTGTCACCGGCCCCGTCTCCTTAGCCTGCTTGTCTCCCTGGTTCTGGGCATTGAGTTCACTTTGTCTCCGTCCCGACCTATCCCCCCCCTGCTATTCCTGTGGATCGGTAGGGTCCCCCCCAGGGGAGCTCATGCTGCTGCTTCGACTGTTGGTTGCCTTGTGGATTTGTTTTTTCGTTTCTTATATAAAAATGAAACCGTTGTGTGGGGTCCGGATGGTGTGGCTGCCGACGCTTCTTTCAACTCCTGTGACCTCTCCTCTGCCGCAGCGTGTGCGCTACTGCTTGTATCATATGCTCTTCCTGTTTGCTAGCGGCCGGCCTGAAGGTTGTAGGCCCATCTTTGTACATCTTTTGGATTCTGTAATAAACGGTTTAAAAAAAATAAATAAATAAATAATAACCCTAAGTAAAACATCTGTTCTATTAACAATGGATGTTGTTTGTTTAAAAAACAAGAAAAGAAGAAAAATAAGAATAAGTTCAAAAACATAATACAAGGAATAGAATGCAGAAAAATAACATGGGAGAGAATAGTCAAAAGACTAGCAGTCTCTCCCTAATCAAGAGAATAGTCAAACGACTAGCAGTCTCTGTCTAATCGACCACGCCCATCCTAAATATTTTGCAGTGGCTACAGAAATCCAAGTCAATGTACTGGTGCATATGATGCGCAGAGCTACGGTACTGCTAGTTGTTCCTAGATTTTTACACATCGGAGACAACCAGTTACGCCTTGGTGCCGCATAAAGTTTGCAAGCAAATAAAAAATGTCAGATAGTTTCTTTGTTAGTACCACAAACAGGACAGCCATCGCAGGATCCCACTTCCCACTTGGATGTCAGAGATTTGAGGGGAAGTGCACCTGCTCTCAGTTGAAAAAGGAGCTTCCTATCTCTGGGCCTTGTTATAATGTCCCAATATGGTTCTAAACAGGGATACATCTTGGCCTCTAGGAACTCTCCGGTCATGGAGCCAGCACTGGAGCTGCTCCAATGCCGGCGGGCGACCATCTCCCAATAAATGATCTTTAGAGTACTTTTAGATGGAAAAATAGAACTCACCGGATCATCCCAGAGTGAGCTCAAACCGAGCTCAGACAGGGACATCCTAAGCGATTTTAACCATCCAATTTTGTGATGAACATCGGTTCTTATAATGTCTAAAAAACCTTCGGCATAGTGAGAAAGCGCAGGAGTCATCCATAGCCTGCGCCAATACAAAATCGGACTAAGTTGAGCCAAATCTAAGATGGCTCTTCTGCCTAAATCATATTTAAGGGGCAACAATGGAGTACTTTTGGGGACGCCTGTTATAGCTCTGAGAAATTTGTTCTCTGAGGATTGAAGAGCAGCCATCTTCTCAAAACCCCACAGCTCGGCGCCATAAAGTGCGGATCCTAGAGCTTTTGCTTCGTAAACCTGCAAAACTGGTTTTACAGGTTTAGTCAAGGATTTTCTATGCTCTGTGCAGATAGCACCAGCCAGTTGCCTGTGTTTAATTGTAGCGATATCGATATGATGCCGCCAGCTCTTCTCACTAGATATATGCATGCCCAAATAAGTAAAGGTATTCACTACCTCTAGCGGTCGATCATTTAAAATGATTTTTGATTTAAAGCTGCGATGGGGGTTAAAAATCATAAGCTTTGTTTTGGCAGTGTTTACCTCTAGGCCATACTCGCCACAAAATTTATCAAAGATAGACAAAGCACACTGCAATCCGCTAGGAGTTTTAGATAGGATGAGCGTGTCATCTGCAAACATTAAAATGGGGATTTTAGTCCCGGCTAAAAAGGGAGCATCCACTTGTGCAGAAGTCATGCGTGCAACAACATCATTAATGTATAGTGTAAAAAGGACTGGAGCCATCGAGCAACCCTGCCGGACTCCCCTCTCAACAGGGAAGTCCGAGGTTACCGAACCTAATCCCCCCCACTGGATTCTGGCATAATTAGATTCGTGAAGCCTCATTATCATGGATAATAAATCACTAGGAAGACCCTGCTTCTGGAGGACCGTCCATAACTTAGATTGGGGGACAAGGTCAAAGGCGGCCCGTAGATCGACAAAGGCCGCATACAAGCTTCCTTTACCCAGCACAACCGTCCTCCATTGTAGCAAGGTAAAACGAAAAACCTGGTCCACCGTACTTGTGGATCGTCGAAAGCCAGCCTGGAATGTCGAGAGGGCATTGGTCTCTTCCGCCCAGTCCAGGAGCCTATTGACGATCACACGTCCCACAACCTTTTGAATGGTATCTATGAGGCTTATTGGCCTATAATTACCCGGCAGGGATCGATCACCCTTCTTAAACACAGGGATGATTACTGCACCCTGCCAGGATTTTGGAACTGCTGCACCCAGAGCAATAGCATTGATAAGATGATGGATATACTGACACCAACGCTCTTTGTCGTTTACAAATAGATCAGCTGGCACTCCATCAAGACCGGGGGCACGTCCACAAGCAACCGTGTTAAGGGCCATCATAATTTCACCAAGACCAAAGAGGTTTACTTTTGGGAGATCTACTCTAATTTCCTGGGCCAGGTTAGCATTATTTGGTGCAGCATACTGATTTTTAAATTTTTGTATCCATTCTACTTCTGGAACGTTGTTATGAGGGGACTCGGTAAAACCTGATTTACCCCATCTAACAATGTGCCAGAATAGTCGGGAATTCCTTCTATCACTAGCTGCCTTTAGCTCGGTCCAATGATGTTCGTCCCAAGCTTTTTTAGCCTTAAGTATACTATTTTTATAATTCTTTCTGGCAACTTGGATTAAAGCTGTTTGCCCCCCCTTAATAGCTTTACCCAGAGCAAATCGTGTTTCCCTACACTCTTCATTATACCACTTAGCAGGCTTTGGGGCTCTGTCGCCTTTATTTTTCACAGGTTTAAGGAAGTATTCCTTGATTGTACAGAAAAGGGAATTATGTAATCCTTCTACCTTGTCAGAGCCAGTGCTAAGTGTATTAAAGTGCTCTATGGCTGATATTGCTGTGTCAACATGGCTATTGATGTTAGCAATAGCCTGATGGTTAATTGCTACCTTTTCCCATCTTAATCTCCGCATATCATTGGTGGGAACAATCCGGGGAGGGGCGGACTCAGAAGAGCCTGTGGGCAAGTTGATATGAGACCACCATTTATGAGTTGAGCACAAGGGGTTGTGATCACTCTCGATCCTCCCTACAACCTTCATATCACATATCAAAGGCCATAATTTTAGACTACATAAAACGTAATCAATTCTACTGTTATATCGGCCATTGTCAAATGTACTTGTCCCATTCCTGTCTCCACTAGTCCTACCATTTAGGGCTCTTAATCCCTTTTCATAGCATAGGGCATTTAGGCCGATGACGTCGGCAGTCCAACGCACAACAGGAGGGAGCTCTAATTTAGGAACACCCCATTGTCGATCCTCCTCATCGCCAAATAAATCGTCATCACGTATTAAGGGTTCAAATGTTCTATTAAAATCACCCGCAATGACAATATTGTTATTCGTGGATTGTATATCGAGAAGACTGACCAAGGCTTCTAATACCTCAGACCTCCCTCCCCTCTTACTCCGGACGTAAACATTATAGATATCCACACTTCCCGATTTATCTAAATTCAATCTGATTAGTTGGATATCCTGATTTTTGGTGTCAACAACCTTAATGGCCAACTTTAGAGATTGGCGAACCCATATTGTTAGGCCCCCCATGGGTCTACCCCTTGGTCCTTTTAACGCAGGGACAAAATAATTCAAATATCCCTGCGCGAAACAGGGTTCACATAACCAAGTCTCCTGGAATATGCATAGGTCAAATTTATTAACAAAACACATCCACTCCACAGATTCCAGTTTGGAAGTCAACCCTGCAATATTCCATGAGAATAAATTCCCCGTTGGTTCCTGAATGTTAGCCGGGTCATTAACTGATGTTAGAGGATCAGGGGCAATAAGTTGGTTGGGACAATGCTCTACGCCTACTACCAGTGGTACATTCCTTGACTCATTGGGAAGAATAAATGAGTCAGTCAGTGGCTCATCAGAAGACACTGTCATGGCCTTATAGTTATTGAGTCAATCTACGTCCTCAAGGTTTGCTAAAACCTCATATCGATTTCTCAACTGGATCGGAGGAGTAGGTTGGATACGAGGTGAAACCCCCAAATTAGAGGTAAAGACTGGCCTGGTTCTTGGGAAAAAATAGGTTAATTCCCACGTGGTAATGACAGACCTCCTGTGATTTGTGTGCCAGTTTAAAATATGGCTAACAGCTCTAGAGTCCCTAAAATTAATTAAGATGACATCCCCATTTATATTTTTAGGTATATTACCCAACCAAGGTAGGCGCCTTACGTGTAAAATTTCCCCGTTAATATACGAAGGAAGAGGGCGATTTTGTCCTAGCCAATGAATAACCTTGTTTTTTAATTGTTGGTATCCTTCTGTAGCATCAGCTTTTAAAGTGGGAACCCCCGCGAGCACAACTACAAGAGGGACAGCTTCTGGTGGTAGATTGATAGAAAGAGGCCCTCGAATCTTAGCCGTGGGATCCAAATTATGACTTATTCTATCGGGCAGTAGACCCACTTGATTTAGAGTGTTTTCTACCGGGCAATCCCTGTCCTTATTTAGATAATTTGACTTGGGATTGATGGTTCTACCTGCGTAGTTATTCCTTTCATTATTTGTACTCGTATCAGCTTGAGAAACTATCTCATATGGTGGTAGAGTGGAAGATGGTATAACAGAAGCTGAAACAGTAGGAAACGCTAATGTTGATTTTGCAGAACTCATAGTTAGGTCCCTTTTACTACCCATTAGAGATTCTACTTTCTCCAACCTTCTTTCGATGGTCTTTAAACTCTCGACAATTGGTAGCATTAGAGATTTAAATAGTTTGTCTATTTTATCCAATAGGTCCACAGCAATAGTATCTTGTATAGGACGGGATGCGGTGCTGCCGGGAAGAGATATATTGTCAATGCAGGGAGTAAGATCTTTATCAGGATGAGCCAAAGTAGAGTTACAACTGGATTTGTTTTTGCTTTTACGTGACTCAGAATCTATCTTCCTCCTTTTCCTAGGCAATGGACCTGACAATGTAGGTTGCCTAGATAATATGTCATTGTGAGATAGCGGCTCGGTAACTTGTGTTAAAAGCCCATTCGATACAGCCGGGACATTGATTACATCAATGGGAAAAGGAAAAGCAGTTAAGGACAAATCATTAAATGAATCACCCATGATTGGATTACTGGAAGGTATTGAAGAGTCATTATTACCCAAGAGTTGAAAAGACTCTAGGGGAGGAGAGGCACTCTTGTCTGGAGAGATTACTTCAAGAGGAGAGGCTATAATCAGTGACATATTTTTAATGTGCTCAATAGAGCTGCGGCGCCTAGCCCTTAGTTCTGCAAGACTAGCCTCCCGATCTAAACCTGAATTAACTTTCAATAGATAACCGTCAAGGGTACCTCTTTTAGAGGAATTATTCATGATAGTAAAATTAATAAAACAACCACTATCAACGGCATTCAGAAATGCTAGGATGCTTCATTAAAACTATTACGATACACTACTAATACAAATAACCACTATTACAAACACCCGTGCACGAACAGAACAAATAAAAGTCAAGGGGGTGAGCCCGGCCCGGCCTCCCTCGGCTCCTGAGGGCTACAGAGGGCCCGCCCTTTGCCCGGGCTCAGCCCGGCGCGTCCCGCGACGCGGAGGAAGCCTCGGCCTTTTGTGCGCCTCTGGGCGCGAAGGGTAGCGGAAGTTGGCCGCAAGGCAGCCTGGGAGCTGTAGTCTCCCCCTGTCGCAGGCGCGATGGAAGCAGGCACCGACAGACGAGACCCACAGCGTCAGCACCCCAGGAGCGGCGACACACCAGGACACTTGCCAGCAGGACCGCAGGTAAGGACACGAAACACCAACAGTCACCCCCGCTCCACCGAGGGAGCCTCGGCCTTTTGTGCGCCTCCGGGCGCGAAGGGTAGCGGAAGTTGGCCGCAAGGCAGCCTGGGAGCTGTAGTCTCCCCCTGTTGCAGGCGCGATGGAAGCAGGCGCCGACAGACGAGACCCACAGCGTCAGCACCCCAGGAGCGGCGACACACCAGGACACTTGCCAGCAGGACCACAGGTAAGGACACGAAACACCAACAGTCACCCCCGCTCCACCGAGGGAGCCTCGGCCTTTTGTGCGCCTCCGGGCGCGAAGGGTAGCGGAAGTTGGCCGCAAGGCAGCCTGGGAGCTGTAGTCTCCCCCTGTCGCAGGCGCGATGGAAGCAGGCGCCGACAGACGAGACCCACAGCGTCAGCACCCCAGGAGCGGCGAAACACCAGGACACTTGCCAGCAGGACCGCAGGTAAGGACACGAAACACCAACAGTCACCCCCGCTCCACCGAGGGAGCCTCGGCCTTTTGTGCGCCTCCGGGCGCGAAGGGTAGCGGAAGTTGGCCGCAAGGCAGCCTGGGAGCTGTAGTCTCCCCCTGTCGCAGGCGCGATGGATGCAGGCGCCGACAGACGAGACCCACAGCGTCAGCACCCCAGGAGCGGCGACACACCAGGACACTTGCCAGCAGGACCGCAGGTAAGGACACGAAACACCAACAGTCACCCCCGCTCCACCGAGGGAGCCTCGGCCTTTTGTGCGCCTCCGGGCGCGAAGGGTAGCGGAAGTTGGCTGCAAGGCAGCCTGGGAGCTGTAGTCTCCCCCTGTCGCAGGCGCGAGGGAAGCAGGCGCCGACAGACGAGACCCACAGCGTCAGCACCCCAGGAGCGGCGACACACCAGGACACTTGCCAGCAGGACCGCAGGTAAGGACATGAAACACCAACAGTCACCCCCTTTAAACTCTTTAAACTTTACCGTGTCTCTGTTTATTCTGTTGTGGACTGATATGAGAATAATTACGAACAGGTATTTCTGATTCCCACCATTCCTGAGAATACCCTAAGTCGCTTGTTCTGGGTTGTCTATACATTGGGACCGCCGAGATAAAACTCGGATAACGAATGGGACACTGATGCTGGTCGGATAAGGGGTTCTGGGTTCTGAGGTGAGTTTTTGGTACACCACAATTCACTGAGGTCCTGGGTTCCTGTGCATAGTTCTGTGCATAAGCAGAATCCCTGCAACATGGCGCACCTAACGTTTGGTCTATTGATTTGAAACGCCTTAGTAGTGCTTGTATTAGTCCACAACACCCTCACTCTGGTTTCCGGTTGACGGGAGTGACGGTTTAACCTACCTGTGTTTCGACTAATAGGTTCATTAAAGCTTGATCATTAAAAAGGTTATTTTTACTGAACCCCAGTGCTACTGTTGATATCGTTGATACTCTTTAGTGTGTCCTAATGGCGGTCGAGATAGCCGCGCATAGTCGTGCACCTCTACGCCGTCATTTGATGACGTATGGGGTGCCAGATGATGGGATGGCTGTTATTTTTGTGGTGAGCGCTGATGCGTCTTACCCGTATGAGTTGTTTTACTCTTGGGTGACTTTTCCGGCGGTGGATGACGATGATACGTTTAATTCCTTTACTGCCACACAGCTACCTGCGGTCTATACCCCGTATAGGACACAAGAAATTCCAATCTCTGCCTGGCAGCATACCATTTGGTTTAATGGCACCCTTCCCCATGGGGTTGCACCAGCAAGAATGGGCCCGTTGTCTATTGCAGGGGCCACATGGCCGGTGCTGGCCGGCTATACGCCTCATCCCCGCTATCTCACGGTGGCGGTGGCTGAGTTGAGGGTACTACACACAGCCCTGATTACAATTCATAGGGCTTTAGTGCAGTACGTGTCGCGCAACGTGCAGGTGGGGACACCTGCTGTTGCGGGACAACCAACGGACCACCACGCAGTGGTTATTAGTCCTGTTATGGTTAATTCGGTAATGGGCAAGCGCCCACAGAGTAAGGATGATTTTCCTTATTGGCTTGCTGAGAAATTTGACCAACTGGAGGCGGTTTTTCCGCATATCACTCCTGTGGAGAAACACAGGATACTCACCATTAGTTTGCCGAAAGACTTAGTCCCAGAAATGGCTGATTGCACAAACTGGGGCAAGGTCTTTGCAGCGACCTACTCGAAGTGCTTCAGCACTCCGTCTATGTCTGTACTACCCTCCGTCATCAAACGTGTTCAAGAGAATCACGGTGCGGAGGCTGCTGTTGAATTAGGAATGAGGTTTGTCGGAGTGTTCGATGTGGTGGCTTCCATGGTAATGGGCAACCTCAAAGGCGATGCCATGCAGTTCCAAGTACTAAATAAGCTGGACAGCGTGGATGAACTCGACAAGCCCAAGGAGTTCGCAAAAATAATTGCGCAAGCCTACAGGCAAGTGGGCCGTAGTGCATTGGGTGTTAAACCAGCCGTAATAATTCCTGATATTATACAGCAAACTAAGGTGAGCTCGTCAACTAAAGACGAACAACCAAATTTTCTTAAACAAAGTTGGCGAGCGAAGAAACAGGGGAAGCAGCAACAGAAACAGGGGTCTCGTCCTGCCTCGCCCGTGCAGTCGTTCAGCGAGCACACATATGATCTGCGCGATCGTTCTCGTATTAAGTCACCTGATAGATTTCAGGTTTCTGAACAACGCTCTCCTCGTTCTTCACAGGAAACATCAGCTTCACAATCCGGTGGCGGAGACCGTGGGAAAGGAAGGGGTGCCCAAAGTCGTGAGCAACCCCGTCAGATTGACGGCAAAGGCAAGCAGGACGAGTCTGCACGTCAACGACCCCCGTTTCAGAAGAAGAAAGTTGCTGCATTAACAGCGAGGTATGCCACAGATGGTGCGGACGCAGCTTCAGAACCTGACATGGGCACTAACGCTGCTCGACAGCGCGGCGGAAGTTACAGTAGTGCGACAAGCACTGTGTCCATATCTGGTGGCGACAGCAACTGATACATTCATAACTGTAGAAACTGCTGACACTAGAGTGGCTCCCCCTGACAGACTATATAATATAGTCCTTTTAATTGAAGGTGACATACAACGCACGATTAAAGGGATTTTTTGGGATCATCTGACCACTTCATATGATATTCTATTGGCAGAGGCAGATTGGCCCCCGGCTTTCGTTTTAGATGCTCCTAGAGGGGAGGAGGTAATCCTCCTGTCCTTCGCGCACACAGTGCCAAAGGACCAAGCTAAAAAGTTCGCGAAGGAGTGGGCTCTGGTGCTTGCACCTGCGCTGTATCGTAATCAGGTAGGCTGGGATTAATTGTCCCCCAGTCATGAAATTCCGTTGCGGTCCACGCCCCAGCCACAACCCCAATATCCCATGCGTCGCGAAGCAAGACCTCATGTCGCGGCTATCCTTGAACAATTGGAATATCAAGGTGTAATTGAAACATGTGTGTCACCAATGAATAATCCTTTATTCACTGTGACGAAGCCTGATGGGTTGTACCGCCTGGTTTTGGATTACCGGCATTTAAACTCTCATTGCCGGACATGTGCAGTACAGAATACCCACAGTTCGGCTCTCGTCGATAGTCTCGTGAGAAAACGGTTTAAAACCACACTTGACATTTCCAATGGCTTTTACAGCCATAACCTGCCCTCTCTTAGTAGTGAGTGGACGGCATTTACCTCGGGTGGTAAACAAAAACATTTCAAAAGATTACCGATGGGCTATAAAAACAGCCATGGTGTCTTCGCCGCTCGCGTTGTCTCTCTGTTAGAGAGCTTAGACCCTGATGCGTACTCGTATGTGGATGATATTTATCTCACAGATGACGAGTTGGGACCGCATCTCCGTCGCGTTGATCGCATTATTGTTTTGTTTGCAGACTTCGGTTACAAATTCAACTTTGCGAAGTCTCACATTGCGGAATATACAGTGTTGTTCCTGGGATACGAACTCAACAATGAAGGTCGAGGATTGGCTCCGCACTTCCTAGAGAAATGCGCATGCCTACGTGCCCCTACGACACTGAAGAAATTACAATCTCTGCTGGGCTTTCTGAATTTCGGTCGAACGTACATTCCTGACTATGCCCAGCGTATCAAGCCGCTTTATGCCTTGGTACAACCTACTTTTTCCAAATCATGTTGGCTGCCAGAGCATTCAGCTATATTGCAATTATTGCAAGCTGACCTTCTTGCTTCAAAATATTTACTGACGCGTGATACCCACACTAACCTGGTGATAAGAATTGTGCCAGGCGCAGTGGGTTTCACATACTTAACGTTCAATGAGGGCGACACCGTCCCCATTGCCTACAAATCACACTTGTACACTTCGGCTGAACTGCGATTTTTCGCTGTCGAGAAAGTTCTGACGGCAGTACAGATGGCAATTCTGAAAGAGCGAGCGCTATCGCAAGGCAAATGCATGTTGGTGGTAACACCATATCCTGCCCTTGAGGCGGTGACGAAAGCAAGTGTACCTAATTCTAAGGCTTTGCATCCAAGGTGGATACAATGGGCCACTTCCTTGACATCGCCTGACGTCACATATATCTTTGACGCGGCACTTCAGACTCAGGAGTTTTTGCAGTATGAATTCGTTCATCCAGCTCCTCTGTCTTTGCGCCCGCTCGAGGATTAACGTTGTGTCATTTACACTGACGGTTCTGCGCAACCGGTTACTGGATCGAAGCATGCCTATTCAGCGGCTTGCGCAATTGTGGTCGGTACTTTCGTGAATGGTGAATTCCAATCCGATGTCGTGCATACGCAGTCATTGGGTGATTGTACCGCACAGTTGGCGGAGCTTCGTGCTCTGGTGCTTGCACTAGAGTTTGCTGATCCCCGAGTCACTACTCTTATAGTGAGTGACTCATTTTATTGTGTCCAATCATACAACAACAATCTAAATTTTTGGTCTCAGAATGACTACCATGATTCCAAAGGTAGCACGATTAAGCATAAAACGCTTTGGGTTCGAGTGGCAGAACTTAAAGAACATCTGCCTCTCGTGAATGATATTCACACTCTTGGTCACCAACGAGTTGGTGTCCATGCTGTCGGCAACAGCCTAGCTAACGAGGCAGCAAAAACAGCAGTGGCGACATACTTAGTAGCAGCAGTTACAAGATCCAAAAGTAAGATCGATGATGACATCTTGGCAGCTATTGCTGCTACAGAGAAGGGAACAAAATATCCAAGAGGTTTCCCTTCTCGTTACCATTATCGCTTAAGTCCTGATAACGTCCCATTAGTGTGGATTAATGACGTTGGTGACAGATTGATTCCCAACGCGGACTGCAGACCATTTTTGATATTAGCAGCTCACGAGGGTATGGCGTCCGCGCATGCCGGCGTTGCAGCTACTGTATCTCTGTTACAACAACGTTACTGGTGGTGCAGGTTTATATAAACAAGCCGGTGCTTATGTTCTTAATTGTGACATTTGCCAGCAGATAAAACCTTCAACTGCGGCGCGCCCACCACAAACTCAGTTGTACATATCTAATAAACCACTGGGTTGTGTTTATTTAGATCATTGCGGTCCATATACCTCTGATACTGCGTACAAATACATCTTGGTTGCAGTGGATTCGTGCATACGTTTTCTGTGGGTGTGGCCACAAAGGAGTGCTGATGCCCGTACTGTCATCAAGGATTTGCATGTCTTTGTTGGAAGTTTTGCATGTGGTACCTTTCATTCTGATCAGGGCCCTGCGTTCGCCTCTAAGGCGTACAAAGAAGCCATGAGAAATTTGGGGGTCCAAGTCAAAGTTTCGTCTCCATACCGACCTGAGGGTAATAGTGTAGTGGAGCGAATGAACCGTGACTTAAAGCAATCTTTGACAGCCAGGGTTCTAGGTACTGGCCGGAACTGGCTAGCCCACTTGTATGACGTGCAACGTGCACTTAATAATCTCCCTAGAAGGTCTCTGGGTGGGCGGACCCCATACATGATGCTCTTTGGCATACAAATGTTTGTCCCGGACCTTGATGGTCTAGACATGGCAGCGTCGGCCGCACCCTTTGACGTAGATGATCACTGTGCTGTATTGCAGAATCTTCAAGAAGCCAGAGACAGTCTAGCGAAGGAACACGTACCCTCCACATCTGATGCTGCGCATCAGATTCCGGTAGTCAGCTGGCTACCTCGAGTTGGTGATCTGGTCCGTGAGAAGGTGGAGAACAAGAAGGAGTTCGGCCCCTCTTATCGTGCACCAGTTCCAGTGCTTGGAGTACAGGGTACACGTACAGTCATTTTACCTCCACTTCCTGGTCGAAAGGATAACAGGTACATCTCTATTGACAATGTCAAGCTACAGCGAGTGGCCGATTCTTCTTAGTATGACACCGGCAGTTTCTTGCCCTTCGATGCTGAGAAATTCTGTTGTGGCCCCAGCTTCTAACACCTTGCCTGATGTTGCCATCGAGATGCATACAGTTGCTGGTCCTTTACTGCCACCGACACCTGTTGGTCTACCTGAAGATGTTGAGTATGCTTATCCTGCGGATGTTCCATTGCCTGTTTTACAATCCACCACAGTTACCCAGTAACGATAGACATTTTTTAATTCCCCCTTGGACTTACATTTGGCTGGTGCTCATATGTGTTTTTTTGTTTATGTCCATTGGCTTTGTGGTAGTGTTCTTTAGACTTATCAATGGCCACTACCTGAAAGAAGATCTACAATTCGACTAATTGATGGAACTTTGCCCCCCCACTCCTCATCACATCTCATGAAAAGGGACCAGACTTTTGTGAACATTACTGCCTGGCCTGTACGTGATGGGATCGCTTGGGATGCTGTAAAATTTAAAATTCATGGCCCCACTGAAGTAATCAATGTGCCAAATGTATTTCGTGTTTCTATGGGTGATGTAGTCAAGCAGAACATCCACTCAGATGATTGGGATGTACAAGCAATAGAAGCACTGTTTTCTGATTTGAAATATTATGCTGCATTTGATGCTGAAGATTTGTATTTAGATACTGCTAATTATGATGAGCAATTCTGCTATCAACATTATGGCACACATTTCCTACACAAAGCAAATACGTTTTAGAAATTTTGTAAACTATACACAATGGGAACACTGTCCCGCCCCTAGGCTGGGCAGCTCCACCTCGTTAGTGGACAAATTCACATATTTTTCGGATTTCAATGTGTCAAATCCGACCTCCTTTTATTTTAAGGTTGCGGCTGAGTCTGCTTCTAAAGTTAGACTGACACACACCAAATTGTTGTATTCCAAGTCCTTTATGGACAAGTTGGCAATTGGAGGATATGATCTGTGGAAAGCTACTATCAATCTTAAATCGGTTTGGAGTTCTAAACCGTGGCAGGTACAGGGAACAGAAGCTTTGCATCGTGCCTGCCTCATCCCGAACCACATGTTATTTTTAAATTCATCAATTTTTCGGACCACCTGTTTTGGATTGGCTATTTCTAAAAAATTAAATTCTCCCTCCATTCCGGGTCTGGGTGCTTATCCTAATTGGGGTAATCATACGGATCTGTCCCTTGTTACGTTGCAGTCATACATTTCCAACACATCCTTCAATATTTCTGAATTGAATCCGGAAGGGTGGTTGGTGTGGCAAACGAGCTCAGATTCCTGTCAACATCGGTTTCTGGATTTAGCACCGGGGTATACACAAGTTCGTGTTGACCCCTGTTTTGAGTCTTCTCACACTGTAACTACCTACTCAGTAGGGAAGTTATGCCAATCTTGGCTGCAACATTCCACCTTAGCATCTGTTAAACTTCATTTATCACAATTAAACGACAAAATACATTTAAATGATTTTGTTAAGGGTCCTGCGGTTGGCAGGTCCAAAAGATGGGTATATGCTATTTACAACGAAGTTTGGAAGCTATCACAGATTGAGGCTGCATCCAGATTACGAGCTATTGATCAAGCCAATATGGAACAGATATTGGCTGTAATAGATAATAGCATTAACACCCTGTCTTCCAGAATTTATACCTTAGATAATATTGTTTCATCTGTGGTAGACATTGTGCAGGATGATTTGTCTGTTTTGTATCATGGTCAGAATCAATTGCGTTCCATTATGCAGTTTGCATGGACATTGCAAACGTTAAAGGCTGGGAAAGTCCCTTGAGATTACATGAATACTTCATCTTTGTTCCTCCCTTTTAATTTAACTGCAAAACAACAGTTCATGTCCATGAAAGATGCAACATATTCACTGCTGCACATTGAAAAGTTAGAACCTTTTCTTTCTCAGTGGCCGAATTAAACTCCGCTGTGTGGCTTATCCACGGGTTGATCACATTACCGTTCCCCCTGTTTAAGTTCAGTTTGTGCATGAAACATTATGCCCTTGGCAGATATGAAAAACTTGGTACTGCCTTCCTGCACGAAGTTTGGTCACTCCCATTCACGTATAGATGTGTGAGAGACGGAAAAGAGGTATACTTAAAAGGTGAAGAGTGCACTTCCACTCCGGATCACTCTGTAGTGTGTAGGCACATTCAATTGCATGGTGCATGTAATGTGCACGCTCCTAATTTAGCTTGCGTCCTGAAAGGGATCCCTGTGCCAGTTATAACACCGTCTTTTACGCTGCTTGCTAACGGTAGTTATTTGCTATTAAATAATGAAGCTTGCTGTGGGATGTTAGTGGGGATTCCCTACATAGTGACTGTATCACAGAGAGTAGTTTGCTGTAATAACTTCCTTTTCCCACCCCCGCGTGGACGGCTCGATGTATCCATCTGGCCTTCCATTCCAACCTTGAAAGCAGAGTTCAATAAGATGAGCAGAATAAGGGCTTTTTTGTCTCAAAAAGAAGTCGCGTTGACTTCATCCCGGGAAACATTTGTCCTTCACGTAGCAAACACGCGCACAGAGGTGCAAGCGCTTTTGAATACTGATCTCCCACTTCATTTTGGGGCCCTGATTCAGACTATCTTTAATGCCTCGTCAACAAGTGGCCTGGCTCATTTTTTTTAAATTGTGGGCTCCGGCCTCGTGACCTCCTTTCAAACTATTTTTGGTGTGATCCCGGCATTTTCTCATTCTATTTTTTCCAGCGTCTTCGGAGGTCTCCCTTTGCTTCTCGCCCTCGTAGCTGGGGTGCTTTTGTTAATTTGCGTACTACGCTATGGACGCACAACTTGCGTCACACGACAGCAGGTCCCGGCTGCTCCATCTTCGTAACCGGATGCTTGAATACTATGGCACTTTACCACTGGCGACATTAAGCATAGCCTATGGATTGTCCTTCCGGTTTCCCTACTTTACTTGTGTGCAGCCGGTCTTTCATTGCCTAGATTGTCCATTCCAATGGGCTCTGGATTTGTGCCTGTCGAACTCGGTGTCTCCTGCCCCGGATTATGATCGGCTGATGAGTTGGACTGTTCTGGCGTCAGGATTATGGCCTGTGGAGCAGCACATGGAGTCCTTGGGAATTGGGATATCGGAACGGCTGCAGCTGAATTCTTAGCGAGAAGTTATCTTGAAGAACACACCAGTTGTCCTCGAATGGTGCTGGAGGCTCCGATTTTCGAGGCACATGTGTGTTCCTTCCCCTTACTGAACTGGATGGCAGATAATTTTGCAGAACGTTCCAATGATTTCCTCTTGGAAGCTCTTGCAACTTATTGTGCTTATACATTGATGGATTGACTTTTTGCACCTTCATTTCGTCATACGTCCTTCAATGATTTTTTTTATCCTTTAAATGGTTTTTTTCAATCCTTTTTATTTTTGTCTTTGTTTTTTCTCTTCGAACTTTGTCACTTACCTTATATGGACTTACAGTTCATGCCCTTGGTTCCGTTCTATCAAACTTGAACTCTGCGTTCTTGCAAGTGCGCCCCTACTGGTTAGTGGTCTGATCAAGGGGGGGTGTAGTGAAGATTGCTATCTATATACGTACAATGCTAAGTTAGCACAACCGCGTTAGATGTTAGAAAGCCATCTTGCCGCTTCTGCTGCTTTTGCACACAACACTGTAGTTACATGTTATTAATTGAGAAATGCTTGCTCGACTTTGCTTCACATGAGAACTGTCTGTTGCTCACATCCCGAACAGTGAGCAGCGACCTTGGTCTGAACATTGTGTAAAGAAACAGTCTGGGTCGCAAGACGGTGCATGTTGTTGGGTTCAGGTTGATCGGCCCACTATTTAGCCATAACACGCACGCAGCTGCAAATACCTGAAAGTCGGGTGCTTTTAATATTGCAGTGTTGCATGTTTTTCATTACATTTGGAAGAAGACCTTTCCCAGGAGCAGAGTCTAGCTGATCCTGTGATGTGATCTCACTGAGCTTATCTTTACGGTATGGGGTTCCCCATTCAAGCCTAGAGACCTTTTATTAGTCTAATAATAATAATATTAGTTTACTAGCGAAAAGAAGGTGGCTGATATCCACTGTCATTTTAGTATGATTACTCCTTTCATTTTCTATGGTATTGTAACTATGCTGATGGTTTTGATCTTAATCATTTGTTTGCTTATGTTAGCCAAAGTACTGCATCTTAGGACACGAGGTTTATAAAATAAACTCTTTAAACGTTACTGTGTCTCTGTTTATTCTGTTGTGGACTGATATGAGAATAATTACGAACAGGTATTTCAATCAATCAATCAATCAACAAAGCTTTATTTCGATATTTGATATCATAAAAGCACATTTACACCTTGAAACACAATTCGTAAGAAGTACATTAAAAGAGAATTCATATAAAAACCTTTTTGTTACAATAAATATTTTTTAAAAAATGTATTAAACTTTAACAGCTTTGTGAAGAATAAGAAGCATATAATAGAAATTCATCATATAGCCTTCTGCCTAATCAACCATGCCCAACTAAGAAATTTAGCCACCTCACATACTAGGGTTGTACTAACGTCAGCCTTAAGTATTCTAAGCGCTACAGAGTGGTCCCTAGTTCCAAGCTGCAGGCACACAGGTTTTAGCCATTTCAGTCTAGGTTTCAAATAGGCTGGGCATACAAAAAGAAAGTGAGGAATGTTTCCAATAACACCTAAACAATTTGGACAGTCCACAAGTGTCTGATGCGGGGGATTCTACTTACTAGTACGATCACGAAGAGGAAGGGTGCCCATCCTAAACTGGATAAAAAGGGATCTATCCCTAGGCTTCGTAATAAAGTCTAGATAGGGCTCAAGGCGGGGCGTAGGCTTATGCTGTCGAAATGCCTGTCAGCCTGCCTTGGTTTGGATCCCTCTGCTCCTGGTGATCGATCCATGCCCAAAAGGCTCTCTTAATTTCTGCCTTAGATAACAATGCCCCAGACTCCCAAGCAGTTAAAAGGCCTATTGCCAAGAGAAACTTCTTTATGTTAACTAGCCATCCAATTTTATAGGCTCCTTGGAGATTCATGACCTCTTTTAGGCCATCAGCATATCTAGAGAGCTCTGGAGTGCGCCATAACCGCGCCCAATATAAAAGAGGACGCAGAGTGACTAGGTCTTTAATAGAACGCCGACCCAAATCACTCAGAAATGGCTTGGTTGGGGTGCCCCTCGGGAGCGATACAAGCTCCCTAAAGAACTTATTTTCTGAAGTAACTAGCACGTCGACACAACCAAAGCCCCAAAGTTCTGCACCATAGAGGGCACAGCCTACAGCTTTCGCAGCGTAAATTTCCAGAGCAGGAGTAATGGGCTTGGTAATAGAAGCACGAAGTTCCCTCCCTAGTGCTCCTACTACCCGCTTATGGTTTAGCGCCATTTTATCAATGTGAGGCTGCCATTTAAATTTGTCAGAAATTCTAATCCCCAAGTAGCCAAACTCTTTGACGCGCTCTAATGGCATCCCGTCGAGAATCAAAGTAGATCTGGACGATCTACTCGGGTTAAAATAAAGAAGTTTAGTTTTAGAAGTATTAATGGCAAGGCCCCATAGCTTACAAAACAGAGAGAAGCGATCCAACAGCTTCTGCAATCCTGCCGGTGTTTTTGATACTAACAGCGTATCGTCCGCAAAAAGTAATGCGGGGACTTTATCACCCGCCAGAACTGGGGCGTCGGCATTGACTTCAAGCAAGAAAGAAACTACACCGTTCACAAAAAGCGTGAAGAGTGTGGGAGCCAATACACAACCTTGGCGGACCCCTCTATTCACAGGAATTTTGTCCGTTTTTTGCTCCTGCGACCCCCATCTGATTCGGGCATAATTACCATCATGCATACGGACCAAGAGATTCAGAATGGGCAGAGGGATCCCCATCTCCTGCAGGACCAGCCATAGGCGGTCACAGGGAACCAAGTCAAAGGCGGTCTTCAGGTCAATAAATGCCAAATAAAGACCGCCCTTGCCAATGGTAACCACCTTCCAGTGTAAAAGCGCCAGCCTACATGCCTGATCAATCGTACTTGTACAGGTCCTAAAACCCGCCTGGAACTGTGAAATAATATTATTTTCTTCCGCCCATGAGAGGACCCTCTCCAGGAGAACCCTGCCAACCAACTTCTGTCCAGAGTCTATAAGACTAATTGGGCGGTAGTTGGCAGGGTCCCCCCTTAGACCCCTCTTATAAATAGGAATTACTTTGGCCCCCTTCCAAGAATTCGGGACCGGCGAGCCTTCCAACAGAGCATTGATAAGAATCACAAAGTAAGAGGCCCATCCCTCAATGTTAGCTTTAAATAGGTCACCAGGAATGCCATCTTGTCCCGGGGCCTTAGCTGGTACAATCCTATTTATAGCGGCCTCCACCTCTCTCTTCTCTATCCTATTAAATGAGACCTGTTCAGGGTCGGTGGCTGGGGTGCCACTTCGGGCCCCTAAGCCACCAAATTGCTCATCCCCTACATACAGTTTCCTAAAATGCTCAAACCACTCCCTATCCGTTATATAATTAGGAATTTGGTCCAGATCACGGCCATTGGATCTTCTCACTATAGACCAAAAAAGATCTCCGTTCTTAGACTGGCTCGCAATTTTTAGACTCTCCCAATGCGATTCTTCCCATTCCCTCTTTGCATCTACAATAGCCTGCCTATACTGCAGTCTTGCCAGCCGGACCTCACCCGGATTATTGGATTTAATAGCAAGGACCAAACTGTCTTTTTTCAATCTACAGTTTCTATTAAACCACTTCTGTGCTGGCTTAGCACTCATCTGGCGCTTTTTACTGCAGTCTAAAAACAGAGTACTGATCAAATCTATGGTGTCCACATAATTTTTTACTGCAGCAACGGGCCCAACCCTATCCCTACATGCTGCAGAAAGCCTAAGAGTCTGATCAATAAGAATTTCTTCAAGAGTAATTAATCTTAAATCGCTCAGAATAAAGGCCATTTAAGGAACCTGTTACAATTAGATGGTAAGACTGTCTTAGTTAACATTCTCAATCCAATGGTGGAGGTGTGCTCCTTCCTATGCTACATTTCCAACATTATAAGGGACAGAGGGTTATGATCACTATTTACTGATGGTATAGTGACCATATCAACCACAAACTTCCATGCCCTCCTGTCAACCAGTATATAGTCGATTCTACTTTGGCAGGGGACCCTGTTATATGTAGTTGCTCCCATTACATCAGAAGTCGTACGCCCATTTACAGCTCTTATCCCAAATTCTAGCATTAGAGCGTTTATTTGAATGACAACTGGTAGCCATCTCTTCACCTGCTTGAGTGACAAAGAGGGAATGCCCCATCTAGCATCCTCATCATAGATTCCCAAGATGTCATCTACTGCTAAAGGCTCGAATGAGCAGTTAAGGTCGCCGGCGACCAGAAGAAAGGAATCAGATGGACAAGAAAGAAGCATATCAGAGAGAGCAGAAACGATAGGGGATTTTGCACCCCCTTGGGTGCCTCTAGCATATACATTAAAGAGTTCCCAGGTAAAATTACTATCTGTGCCCTTAAGAGAGAGTCTCATTACATCTAGTGTAGAACAAGAATGGTGAGTGATCTTAAGGTTGAGTTCTACCCTGACCCATACCATGAGCCCACCAGATGGACGGCCTCGACCTTCCGAGGTAGCTGGTACAAAAAAACAGGAAAAGCCAGGCTTATACAGCGGTTCAAGGCTCCAGGTTTCCTGGAATAAACACATGTCATACCCATCAATAAAATCATTCCAGTCCGGAAGGGAAGCTTATTACGCAAGCCCGCCACATTCCACGAAACAAGCTTAAGAAGACTGGTAAGACCATCACAGGAAATTAAGGCACTTGAAGAATAATCCAGGTGTTGACCAGTAATGTTGTTAACCCTCAGTGGTATTATGACAGGAGTCGGTAATTCAGGACCCGGAGGCTGGTATGATACAAGAGGACCAGAGGTACAGCAACCTAGGGGGAGCGAGGGACTAGTCGATACTCCAACTCTATCCTGGAGTCAGTCGACAGCCTCCAAACTGCTAAATCGATTTTGAATGGGGGTAGAGTCTAAGGATGATAAAGGTCTACGCCAACCCCCTAGCGGCAGCCCCCTCCTATTCCGCTGTACTAATGTCCACCCATCCGCTAAAGGTATAAAATGACCTGGGGGATAAAAGTAGGTCAGTGGGAGAGAGCGAACAGTTACTCCTGGGCTGGGGTATCTCCAATTACAGATATGCTCAAACTATTTTAGGGTCATTGAAGTTGATCAAAATACAGTCCCCCTCTATATTCTTGGCCAGGTGTCCTACTCATGGCACCCTCCTACCCATGAGTATTTTGCACACTATATGTAGTGGCAATGGTCTATTTTTGTTCAGCCAATGGACAACCCTGTTCCTCAAGGTTGTAGGGGATTCAACTTCATGTTTGCCCAGTTCGGGGATCCCTGCTAGAATTACCACAAATGGACAGGCTTCCGGGGGTAGGTTTGGGATGTTTTCCCCCCTAGAAACCTGGGTAATAGAGACCCTACCACCCTCAATAAACTGGGATATATTATGCTGGGAAGATTTAGTAGTAACAGCCACAGCTATACCCTTATTAGCTTCAACCAAGACCTGATGGCCTGCAGTCGATACTGGGGGATCTTTTAGGACAGCCAGGACATTTTCTTCTCTAACATTATCCAGTGGTTGGGAAATCCTGGAATGAGCATCCTTCTTTGAGGAATCAATGATTCCCACAAAGCCTTGCTCGATCCTTAATAAATGCTGCTCAATCTTACTTAGTCTATCCTCCACTGGACGAAGGAGAGACCTTATTATGTCAGATATATTGGTCAACTCAGAGGCCATTCCCTCAGCCCTGTCAGCTTGGCTTAACCCCCCGCTTGCAGCCAGATTTGCCAATCTGGTGGGTAATTAATAAGCTAATGGTGCAACTATGTTTGCTCTGGCATCCATATCAGGCTGCTCCAATATAGCAGGGATTGGTCTAGGGTTTCTAATATGTCTCGCGGCTTTCTGTTGCTTCCCGCCATTCTTGTTCTTCCCACCATTGTTATTAGACAGCCCTTGCTTATACTTAGGAATAGCCCCAGGGTGCCTCTCCCGCAGTTGCCTAGTGCTATTCTCCAGTACTAAGCTGGGAGCAGGCAACAGCATATGGGGGGATGACAGTAACGAGTCAGAGGTCATAGAGAGTTCCCCCAAGGAAACATGAGTTGTTCCACTGGATAAAAGATGTGTAGTCGGGGATTCTGATGTTGGTAATACAGCAATACTACTGTTTTGGACTTGATGGACAGGAGACCGCACATTAGCAATGTGCCCCATAGAAGACCTCCTGGCCATCACAAGGTCCTGGGAAACTCGACGTTCCAATATCGTGATCTCCTGATCTATGACACAATTTACCTTAGTAATGAACTGGTCCATAGTTCCTGTGAGATTAGCATTGACCACTCTACCTCTGGCATCTTTTGGTGGCATAACAAGACCAGGAAGTCGATTGACGAAATAGAATGCGATGTACTCACGAGTCAGGCCCCCAAACAAGACGAAAGAGAGGTGGCCCGTCCTGTCCTTGCACGTTCTTGAACGGGCTTAAACGGGCCCGCCCTTGGCCCGGGCTTCGCCCGGCGCGCGCCTGCGCGCGTCCCGCGAGGGGGAGAATGAAATGGTATAAACCCCGTGGGAAGTGGGCGGGACAAAACCTTCAATCAGCAGGTAGGGGCGGAGGCAAGAGGACACAGCTGGTGTAGAAAACGGGCTGCTGGTCCTCGCAGTCCCGTGCGCCAAAGATCAACAACCAAGTTCTACTGCTACGAGCGGCACCCGCAAAGCGGGGGCAGCGAGCAGTTTTCAATCAGCAGGCAGGGGCGGAGGCAAGAGGGAAGAGGACACAGCTGGTGTAGAAAACAGGCTGCTGGTCCTCGCAGTCCCGTGCACCAAAGATCAACAACCAAGTTCTACTGCTACGAGCGGCACCCCCTCGAGTAATGACGTTGGGGTCAGCCCTTCTGGTCCATACAAGTGCGCTCGTATCCCCCGCCGAGTCCCACCATTCCTGAGAATACCCTAAGTCGCTTGTTCTGGGTTGTCTATACAGTGGGACCGCCGAGATAAAACTCGGATAACGAATGGGACACTGATGCTGGTCGGATAAGGGGTTCTGAGGTGAGTTTTTGGTACACCACAATTCACTGAGGTCATGGTTTCCTGTGCATAGTTCTGTGCATAAGCAGAATCCTTGCAACAATAGGGCCATTCTATACTATAAAACGCCATTGTGGCATCTAGCGCCATTAAAGCGGACTGCAGTGCTTGCGGCACACCCGTCATGTGTAGAACCCCCTATCAACATCGGAGAGTGAGCCGAGTGCTCCTTTGTGGCATAAAGACTAACTGATCAACATGAGTAATGGAGTGAAGGACAGAGGTAAGTCAAGTCGCGAAGGCCTTGGCCAATACGTTCGCCTCTACATTTAGGAGAGAGAATGGTCTATAGGAGCTGCACTCCTCTGGGGGCTTACCCACTTTGTGTAATACTACGATTGTGGCTATATGTTGATCTTCTGGCAAACAGCCAGCCTCCTCTGCCGCTCTGAACATCGCCAGCATTGGGGCCGCTAGCTTGCATGACATGCCCTTGAATAACTCAAAAGGCAACCCCTTGCGTCCCTCTGCTTTCCCAAATTGTAGGGCTCCGAGAGCCGACACCATCCCCTCTACCGTAAGTTCTGCGTCTAGAGCCTCTTCCGCAAGCATTGGGAAAGTTAAGTCCTACAGGAACTCCTAGCAGTCTGCTCCCAATCTAGTACTCACAGGTGTGTACAGGACTTCATAGTTTGATGAGAATGCATCTGCTAATGCAGTTTTCATCGTCTGGAGGAGTCCTGTACTTTCTTTTACTCCCACCACCCAAGAGATCTATCCCTATCCCTCTTCTCGAGCCAGGCAAGCATTGTTGATACTTTGTCTCCAATGTCGTACAATCGGCATTGTGTGGTTAGTGTGTATAATCGGGCTGCATTTTCGGCTAACGTACGCAGATCATGGTGATGCAGCAACAGGCAATGGCGAAGTTCCACCCCCTTCGTAATTCTTGTCTCGAGGGTGATGATTTCTAGTTCAAGTGCCTGGCTTTGAATCACTGTCTCCCTCTTATTCCCCCTATCGGTGCCTGGGCCTGTCCACAGATCACTAGTTTAAATGCTTCCCACAGGGTACATAAGGAAGGCACATATCCCAGATTCTCTTGTAAGAATAAATCAGCCCATGAGTGCAGTTGTTCTTTGTGCTCCCCGTCCCTCAGATACCACAGGTCTAATCTGGGGAAGGCAGTCAAAATGTTGGGCTCCTTAAGCTGACACTGGGGAGTAGTCGGAAATGCCTCAAGCATGATGATTTGCATCTTCAAAGGTCCCAACATGGGCATGGTGTGCAAAAAGGTAGTCTAGGAGTGAAAAAGAGCCATGGGGAGCAGAATGGTATGTGTATTGCTTCAATTGAGGCTTGTGGGTTCTCCAGATATCCACCATACCCATTACAGACATAAAGGCTGGGAGCATCTCTCCCTCTGTGTGCCCCATCGTCATGCAGAGCCTATCCAGGTCTGGCTCCATCACAGCATTCATATCACCCCCTAGTAGGAGAGTCCCCGCTGGCAATTCAATTTCTCTATTTTTTTTTTAGCACTCAGAGCGTGGAAGGAGCATGAGATGACCTTATTCACTTGATTTTTATATTTCAGTTCTTTGACTAGTAGCACCCCCAACATCTTTAACCTTTAAAACCGGTGTAGGAAGGGATCCAAAATCAGATGGCCATCATGCTGGTGACCAAAAAGACAAGTTATTCCTAAACAGAATAACCTCCGTCTTAGATTAATTTAGATTCAAACAATTGCAGTCCATTTACTTACTGCACTCATGCAGTTCCTGAATACGTCACTAGAGTTGACATCATTTTTGGAGAGTTAGACTATTTGAGGGTCATCAGCATAGGATGCTAATGCTAAACCAAATGATTTTAGAAGGGTAGCCAAAGGTGTTACATACAGGTTGAACATCATAGGGCACAACAATGCTCCGTGCGGGGAATCCACAAGGCAAAAAGTGAGGTTTAGAAGTGAACTCAACCAGAGACACTACATGTTGCGGATCAGAGAGGAATGACTGCAACAGGGCAAGCGCTGGGCCATCTATCCAGAGTCTCAGCATACGATCAACCGGTACATGGTTGATCGCATCAAAAGCTATGGACAGATCGAACAAGACGAGGGTGGCATTTCCGCCACCATCAAGTGTTGCTCTGATTTACCCAGTAGCCACTATTAGCGTGGATTCCGTGCTATGGTCTTGCCTAAAGCAAAACTGAGTTTTGTTAAGGAGATGTATGATGTATCAAGGTCTAGGGTAGCAGCAGGGGCTTAGGCTGTCCTTGATTTTGGTATGCACTCAACTTTATACCTATGAAGGAACTACAGGCCGTCCTGAACTCGTTTTCCACCCCAGTGATTGACACATATTTCTCAATAATACTTCTTAGATGACATTTCTCAAATTATTTAGACTGGTGAGTGGGAGGATGAGTTCCACATTTGTGGCACTTCATCTGTGCTGAACGAAAAGAGCCCAGTTGAAATAAGGCACTGTGTTCTTCACTGACTCGTGTTTGAAATTGGACACCACCATTTTAAAATCTGTGATTAGTGTATATTGTGCCAAAATCTCCTGTTTATCTCACCCTGTGAGGTGGTCCAGGTCCTCTCGTCATCAGTTTCTCCTCTCTCTCTATCTGACACACAAACATTTTTATTCCTCTACCCTTTAGGCTTCTTACTTCCTGCATTTAACTACTGGCATAGTTCTGTGACTTTTGTACCTCCCCAGTCATGTGCCTGCTCATACATGTGCCACTGGCTAAACCCCTCCTCCCAAGGCAGTCAGGTGAAGGGCAGAGAAGTTAGGAGTGTCTAACTGTATGATGGGCAGAACCAACAGTGGTTACATAACTTATCTCAATACCGTAGGCTCCTATTATGCTGTATTTCTTACCATTTCATTTAATAGCAGTCACTTGCTTTTCGAACAGTAATCCAATGAACTGATAAAACAAAAACAATATTCACCAGGATTGGGTGCTGGCCTACCAACTGTTACAATTACAGCTTTCCTACTAGTTCCATAAAAGTAGTCCTAGGAACATCCTGCCCGACCTCTTTCTTGCTGCTGGCAGTCAGTCAAGTGTCCACATTCTTTCCTTTTAAAGGCTTTGATTTGATCAACTATGTAGTGTACTGTCATTAAGCTTAATGTTAATGTTCATCATATTTCGTTTTCCAGACTTATTACTAAGTTTATTTGGTATGCTGTTTTAATGTAGTGCATACTGTTATTTCCTTAAGCTTCATCTTAGTTCATATTTAGGAGAAAATGTTTTATGGTTTGCATTTAATTGCTTTTCTGGGCTTGCCAGATGGTGATTAATTATATACTCAGGCAGCTCCCGTAGTTTAAGTAAGTATTGCTCACCTGTGAGAAGCACCTTTGTCTCAATCTGCGTTAGGCTTTAACAGATTTTTTGGGACATTGTGCTGGAACTCTGCAAGGTTCTTCCTTCCACAGAGCATTTTCAATCTTATGTGCTTGAGCTCGCCCACTCATAACAGGAAAACAAGCCCTACAGCCAGTGAAGTGTTATTTCAGACTCCTTCAAGAAACCTTAGCAGCACAAACGTACAGGCTTCAGGCCTATTGTTAGGACATATGCTTGCAATTTTGCAGTTCTAATACAGACTTTTAATTACTCTTTTTGGAATTATAGGAGACTATGTGATGAATTAAATAATTGTATTCATAATGGCTGAATCTAGACAAAGTGAGGAAGATATGGATGCGAGTGAGGTTTTCAAAGACCGTTTTAACAAAATTATAAACTCCTCAGTAAAATTAGGAGCAAATGCTTCCTTCTATTGAGCAAGGGAGTGGTATGAAAGAGATTGTTTTGGCACAGACCCAACCAGCTGGTAGCAGCAGGTGCATTCCTCCTTCAGCCAATAAAAGTCTGGAATCCGAAAACCTCAAAACCATGGTCATAATTTTTTCCGCAGCAAAATTGGGCCCTGTGGAATTCAGCAGGGCATTCTGCTGGCAATATAGCTGGCACTGTCAGAACACAAGATAGGGATGGCACATCCTTTGAGGATTGCGACGGTATGCCCTCTAACAGACAATCTTTGAAAGAGGTAGCAAAATGTAAAGCTAAAAGAAAACACACTGAATTGCTCATATCATATCGGATGATGTTTCTGATGTAGTGGTACCCTCCATGTGCACAGATTCAGAATAAGACAACCCTCAATTGAGTTGGTTTGATCCTCGCAAGAGTAAAGTGAGGAGACTGTCCAAGTTCCCAAAATATAAGAAAGATGGTAGCTTACATCCTGAGATGTTAGACTCAATTGGTGAACCCTTGCTTGATCAGTCTCTAATATTCCAACCCCTTACTTCGTATTGGATAACTATTCCTTGTGTAGAGGATTAGATTAAATCGAGAATCATACAACCTTTATATGAGGTTATACATAATATACTTAAGTATGAATGCCCCAGGCTAACTATTCCTAACCCAGTCTTACTTAAGCCTGCAATCGATCGTAAACTGTTGACTTTCTTCACTAAGTACAACAAAGATCATAACAAAGGCATAGACCAGACCTGATCAGCAGCTCAGACAAGCTTCTGGACTCTATAGGAATAATCATTAAGATTCTGGAGAAGGCTGAACATGCCAAGTTGGGGGTTATTACCATTGATCTTCACAAACTGTCCAATTCGATCTAACGCGTTACATGCCTAATCAGCGATCCATGTTTTGCCATCTTGCTTGAAGGCTGCAAAAGCCTGCTTCTGAAATTAGATGGCTTCCACTGAAAAAGGTCCAGAGACTAATGGCCATCTTTTTGGAGAAATTTCATAAAAGAAATATGTTAAAACTTCAAGCTCCATTCGCAAAGCCCAGCTATCCCTACGAAAGGTTTTTGGCCTGCAGGTTTTCTCAATGACCAGTAGAAAAGCAAGCCGTTCTACCGGTAGTTAATAATCCAACTATAGGCTCTAATTGTCCAATATAAGAGGTCAGTCAGGATATTTCCACCAGAAGCCTACATTTTATCCACAAAGACGAAGAGGGGCCAGGGGCAGTTTTAGAGGAAAAGCCAGTTATGACAATGACAACGGTAGGTGTACAACCAATTCTACCGTCCTTGGGGGCAGAATTGCTATGCTTCTCCAGTCTTGGTTGTTAACCTCAGATCCCTGGGTACTACAAACGATACAGGGTTAACAGACAATTTTTTTTTTTTTTTAAACCAAAAAAAACCAAAACGTGCAAGTACATTACCCACACGTAACCCAGTTTTCTCAAGCAGATTCCAGCGTCATAAATCAAGAGGTAAATTACCTCTTTCTAAAACGAGCAATTCAATGGACGGAGTGCAATCAGTCAGAGTTTCTAAGCAATACATTTCTGGTCAGAAGAAAGAACAATAAAGTCATACCAGAAATAAATCTCAAGTACTTCAATTAGTTTGTTCTTTACAGGTATTTCAAGACTGACTTACAATTAGACTGTTCGTTTGGATATGAAAGATGCTTATCTTTTGGTTCCACTTTTACCTCCTCATCAAGACTCTCTCCAATTCCAGTGGAAGGGGAAGTTTTACAATTTCACAGCACTCCCTTTCAGTTTTTTCGCCGCTCCTCTGTGTTTCTCCAAGTTGCTGAAGATGGAAATTAACACATCTCAGGGAACTAGGGGTTCATCATCCGATTAGGCCCCGTCCTTTTCGGATTCGGGGGCGTGTTTTTTTCAAGAAGTCTAATTATCTCCTCCAGCCAATGGCAGGAGGAGATAACAGAAAAACACGCCCCCGAATCCGAAAACGCCTTCTCCGAGGCATTTCTTCTTAACCTCGGAGAAAGGCAGTGGTGTCTTTTCAGAGCGGGTGTCTGGTCACACTCGATGCCCCTTCCCCTGCCCCAATTCTTACTGGCACACGGTCGGGATACTTCTTGCGGATCTTCTCGCCCTCGGACCGCCGCTTCTCGAACGGGTGCTCTCGCGAGTGGTGGCCAACTTAGGGACAGGCAAGAACTTTGTGATGCATACGGTGTTCAATATTGCAACAACAAAAACAAATCTCACTGCCTGACCTGTACCTGGCCACTATTTAGCATTAACAAGCAGAGTTCTGCAAGGCTAGTCTCTGCCTGACCTGAACAGGAATACTAAGTCGCCAAACGACATGAACTATTCTTTCGACCTCAGGTCTCACCCCACTCTTCTATCAGACAGATTGAACACAACATATATCACAAAGATAGAAAATAAGATGGGCCTCCTTACTCGTGAGAAACAAGTCTTTGTTGGTTTCAAGTGGTGTCAAGAGCGTCATCAGACTTTCGAGCCATTCTTTTAAATTGAGACAGACGAAGGACTTAAATCAGTGGTAACACATAAATGCCGTCTTTAGCATACATAACAGTACACTGGACTCTCTCTAGATATAACCATTGTCTTTGGTCATTAGGAATAGTACACGATGCATTAAATTAAAAGGAAAACAAGTTATTTAAACTCAGTGGATGGTGGCTCAGTTTCAACGTAGTTGTCAAGTTAGCGACACATTCCCTTGACCGCAGCAGTCTTGATTTTATCAACACAAAAGAAGGCCTAACCATCGCCGTTGTAAAACTCGGTGGTGGCCATGGTACGTTAAAAACAAACTTACCAGAGCCGAGTAGATTGTTTTTCTTTCTCAGAAAGTCACACTTTTCACGTGATACTCAATACTGTTGAGGGCATTTGAATATTTACAAAGGTTTACATATTTATGTCAACTACTCACTAGATGGGAAATGGCCTGAATTTTTTGTTATATCTTACTTTTTATTTACAAGTTGACAATACATCTTTCTCATATAGTTTGCACGGCTTTTAGATCCACGAATAAGACGAGCCATTGTTGAAAGATGGCGCCAGCGTTTACACACGTGAGCTTCAAGGTTGGGCCGTACATGTGGACTAATGCGCATGCGCTATGTACACATGCTGACAAGTCTAGTGCAGGCTTCTCTCTGCTTGTGGAGTTGGCGAGATCCCTGGTAGAGCCGCTGGTGAGTGGGGAGGTCTGTGAGATGGTAGTATGCACGCTAACATTTAGGACATCACGCGAATTGATCGGTAATGGATATCGAGTCTATTCCACTTGAATTTAATGAGCGGTGCAGTCAATTCCACTTGAATTTAATGAGCGGGTGTTAAAGCTCACCTTTACCTAAGCAGGGCGGACCGTACCGGAGGAGACCTGGAATTAGAAGAGAAATGTTTTACCAGTCTGTTTAAAAGCATTTACTTCACCCTAATTCTAGTGGGAGAGGGTTCCAAAGCCGCAGAAGGAGTTGCTACCGATATCATAGTTGCCACGTCTTTTGTATGCATTCTGTGTAACGTTTCTGTGTTTGAGTTTATTTTTATTTATTTATTTTATTCAATGCATTTTTATAAAGCACGGACTTTACCCGAAGGTGTCAGAGCGCTGTACAATAGAACCAGCTCCCTCGGTCCACATCCTTCCCCGTGCTTGAATGTGCAACGTAGCCGGCACTCGTGCCGGGTGCTCCAAATCTCCCCGTGCCTGAATGTGTAATGTAAATACTGGGTTATGTAAAGCGCTCCAATAACTTCCGGGCCAGTTCGCGCCATATAAATATATAAATCTGCCAGCTGGTGCTTTCGTTCTACTGCTGCCTACATCGGGAGAATAAAGGGGGTTAAGAGTGCTGGTTAAGTGTTGTGTTGAAGATTTGTGGTGGGGGTTATGAGCAATGCCAATAGCTCTAACTTTAACAGTACCAGTTGCAATCAATGGAATTCCCAAGGTTTCCTGTGAACTCAACACCTTCTACACTTCAATTTCCAGACGAGAAACTGAAAATTATCAATAAAGAGTTACCGCTGTTAACACCTTCCGTTTCAATTTCCCTACACCATTTAGCATGAATAGTGGGATTACTAGTATCTTCTATTCAGGCCATTTTCCCAGGTCCTCTTTACTATTGTGCTCTTCAGAGGTCCAAATCGGTCAACTAAGAAGAGGCTTATGTTATTCAGAGCTAATCCCTCTAGACCAGAGGTCTTCAAACTTTTGGGTGCCGAGACCCCCCTGACAACATTTTCAGTCGTAAGGACCCACTTCTGACAAACCTTTCTAAACCTGTAGGCAGGGCTACTGGAATTATGAGGCAGGTGAGGACCAAATTACAGAACAGGCTTGACTAAATTGTGTGGGAAGAAAATGTAAATAATGTTATGTGATGCCGTGTTATTTTGGGATAGAATTGCTTCATTATTTTGACATTTTTTGTACACAGTAACACTGAGGAAAGATTTCACCCCATCAGTACCAGTTTAAAACCAAAATACAGCAATTAACATCAGAAAGATGTCTAGTCAACCTTTGTGATGGGCCTTCCACTCCACAGGAATACGCGCTGCCACATTAGAAGCTCACCTGGCCCTGGCCGGGAGCAGCAGGGGTCCCTTAAAACCCTGGTAGTCTTGTGCAGAGTTAAGAAATTTACCCATGCTCCTTTCCATCCCTCTCTCCTCTCCTCTCCTCTCCCAATCCCGGATCCCTCTCTCACTTTGCAGGCCATTTTCTTTCACCCCTTTTTACAACTTCTGAACTCTCTCCTTTCAACTTCTCACTTCACCCTTAATCACCTCTTGCCATTCTGTCTTTTCACTGCCCTCATCTCTAACAGTCTCTCGCATTTATCTCATGGCCTCTCTTGCCCAGTCACCTCCCGTGCCCATTTGCACTTCTCATTCACCTCAAGTCTCTCCATTCAAATTGTTGTCTATTTGTATCTTACACCTCTCCAGTCCCCCCATTCATCTTTCACATCTCTCCTTTGTTCTTTCACATCTTCTTTAACCAATGTCCCTCTCCCCTGTTACCTCAGCACCAGTGCTTAATTTGAGTAGGTGGTTTCCAGTGCTCCACACTGGCACCTAATTGTGCACACTGGCACTATGACCGTCTGCCACATGGTGGCTCAGTCTGTGTAATTTAGAGATGAGCAGAACAGCTGTTTATTAATTCAATATACATTAAAAACAATAAACTCCTGACATCCATGACATTCTTATAGCCTTGGGGGCTTGAAATAGTCACACTTGTACAAGTGTTATGATTGGTAGTTGCATAGGTATTGTCATTGGCTGCACTGGCAAGGCAATGGGTGGGTGGTTAAAGTTGGAGTGGCCTACTGGTGAGGTCCCTGGCACATGTTTTGTTACAAATTAATCACTGCTCGGCACCCACCCCAGTAGTCCCTCTCTTCCCCGATCGCTGCTGTCCCTCACCCATGTCGCATCAAATTACTTTTTAGGTCACAGATCATCTCTCAGCTATCTTCTCTCACAGTTTAACAGTAGCGCTCCTCTGTGCCCTCAACTTTCCCTCACACTCACTTCTTGCGTGTCTGCACTTCCCTTCGGCACTTCACATTGCTCCTCATCCCTGACCTCTTCAATCGAATTCTCTCACTCCCTTGCTGTACTTTCTCATCCTCTCATCTCTCCTCACCGAGCACACTGGTTGGACCCGTATGCTCCTCTTGGCCTGTGCCACTCTGCTTATTGTTCCCTAATTCAGGAAAGCACAAATTGTCGGTCATGCTGTTTTGGTGCAAGACGAACAGTTGTGGAACTTGCACCCTCCTTTGCTTCGCTCCACCAAGAATCTATTATCCTTTAGAAAGATATATAAACCTGGCTCTATGTTCTGGAGGTCACCCCATTTGGCTGGTTCGCCTTCCCCTTCTGTGTGTTTCTCATTTGCCTTCCGGCAGAAGATGGCTATTAGCCCCTGGACTCCTTTTGGTAACAGTAGCGCACTACAAATGTAAAAAATAATAGTAATAGGCAGAAGCAGGGGAGCCACTAGACCCAAACTTCGCGGGGGCCTACAGTCCCAGGCAGGCCTGGCCCTAGCTCTGGTCACACACGGTGCAACAGTCTTTTTTGGTGCCCCCTCCCCAGTTTCCTCCTTCTCCATAAATTCCCTCACTACCACTCACCAACAATGCAGCTCATCTCTCTGTAGCACCTTTCTGACAAACATTAATTTGTATTTATAGCGCTACTCATAGTTTACTCACACTCAGTTCTGTGATCTGCATAGTACATGTTCTTTGTAGCAGGCACATTAACCCTCTGCACTCTGTGGATGACAAGAGTGACCATGTGAGTGCACGGTGAGCGATGCAACAGTGTGAGAGTAGAGAAAAAGGAGTGACTGTAGGGTGAGTGAGGTGACCATATGAATTTGGGTGCAGATGTAAGTGCGGAGTGGGACAATGAATGCATGGTTAATGATGGGCTTGTTTGAGTGAGTTGCAAATTGAGCAGTGAGGGGGCAGGTGAATGAGGTGTCACATGAGTGCAGATGAGTAGTGTGACTGCAAGGTGAGGTACAGGGTGAACAGCGCAAGTGCATTGTGAATGCAGAGTGATCGCTGTGAGTGCAGGGTAAGCGGGTGAATGATGTGAGTGCATGGTGATCAGTGTGAGTGCATTGTGATCGCTGTGAGTGCAGGGTGAGCGTGAAAGTGAAGTGGGCGAATGAGAAGGGAGTTATCTGAATGCAGGGTGCATTCCCAGACACTTGAAGTAACTCAGCATATTATTGACGGCGGTGTAGGGTTTCAGATACAAATTAAACTATTGCTATTATGGCATTAACCAGGGATAAAGGGCTAAAGGGTGGAGGAAATAAATAATATGCTGATCCGGCAACACACGCTTCCAGTCCTATGGTTAGGGTTGCCATTATTTTGATGTCCCAGACGGTACAAAAATAAGCAGTCACCTAAAGCTGTATTTTTCAGCACTCATCTGTGCATACTTCGAACAGCAAATATAAATAGAAAGCACTTTTGTGTTCTAGGGCTGCCTCAATAATCCATGACTGATAATTAAAGGGACAAAGACAGAAAAGTCACATTAGGAATGAATGCATATGGTTTTATTTACAATCCTATTTAGTGTCAAGAGGAGGCCTTTGCAGGCTCTTTAAACATCAAAAGGCTGGTATTTTTCTTTTGGCAACCCTACTTTATATTTCTTTTCATGAAATGCATTCTCACACTACTGCAGTAAATGTAAAATGCCTATTCCTTACATTTGTAGAGTGGGGGCCCAGGGGGTACTGGAACTAGAAAAACAAACATTGGCATAGCCAATAGGTCTCGCTTTTGGGACCTTATAAGTATTTAGTTATGCAGCACAATACCGTAAGTACTGTGTCATGGGCCCTGGTGCAAAGGAGGAAATATACGTACTGACTGCTGCCTGAATTATGAAATTCAGAAATAATCATGGTTCAGTGTGCCCGTTAGTCCTCTGGGCCCTGGTGCACTACACCTGCTGTGCCAATGGAAGCTACGCCCGTCCTCCCCATCTCTATGTGTCCTGGTGCTTTCTTACTATCTTGGACTAATTATGAAAAATCAGGTGCCCACTGCATTATTTTTGTATCTTATGCAAACTGAAAAACTTTGAAAATTCTTTGATAGGTGATAATTCGTGGAGTGACCGGTGGAGGCCGGATCTGTGGGGGCATGGGTCTTTCTTAATAGCATTCTGTCCTCACATGTGCGTGAACTGTAGACACTTCTCTCTTAAATCGTAAATATACTTCTTGAGTGTTTATCAAAGTTGGAAGTAAGACATCCCTCTCCCCTCACTCATCACATTAGCTCTCGCCATTTCTTCCCTTTCACGCATTCCATATACCAGACCCCTATCCAGTTCTCTCCCTCATCTCATTTCTTCCTGAGCATTTCCATTCTGTCCTTCGTTAGAGCTGTCCCTTACCTTCAATGTGAGGATGTTAAGAAAAAGCCCCAAAAAAGCTTTAAACCTCCAGCTTGCGAAGAGATTGAGATATTTTTCACTTTCCCGGAGTACAAACTCGTGGACAGAAGGAATTATCCGCGAATTGCAGCAGGCAAAAGGAAACACTGGTGCATTTAAATGTACGATGCACGTTAAACTTATAACTATTATTGTTCAAGTAGCTCCAAGCCCGAGTCTAAGATGAGACGCCTGAGCCCACCCTTGCTGCCCTCCGGGTGTCAGATCCGTAGTATCAGAGGGTCCTTCTTCCTGTTCTTGGAAGCAGGGTCCATCCCTCTGTCTGGAAAGAACAGTGACTTCCCCGGCTTTCAGCACTCGGGCCTCCTGACGTGCTCATGGCCCTCTTGTTATGCATAGGTGTGTCTGCGTGAATGTGGCTGGCATCTTGTGTGGGTTTCCTCTCAAGCCAGATGAATTTAACATCCCTGCTGCTGAACTGAGGGCGAGGCTTCATTTACAGGATGGGGGAAAGTAGTTTTATCTTAAATAGCTCCTCAAACGCAATGTGAACTAGCGAAGGAAGGGGAGAAAAAAAGATGAGGAAATGAGGTGGCAGCAGGGGGAGGGGAGAGAGGAGGGGGCCTGCGCCGGTTTCCCTTGTGGGAAAAATTAAGCCTCAGTAACCAGTTTACAAAAGGTATGTAAACATGCAAATGGTCTTTAAAGAAAAGCCTCAGTAACCAGTTTACAAAAGGTATGTAAACATGCAAATGGTCTTTAAAGACCTGTGAAAAACTCAGGCGTGCCGTGCTGTGCTGGAGAGAAGACTGCAGACACAGCCCAGCGGAGCCCACAGCAGCTCAAGCTGAGACACACTACGGGGGAGGAGGGGGGCTGAATCCCTTGTAGTTGTATGGGTCTGGGCAGAAGTGTGACCGGGAATGCGCGACCCCCTTTGCAGTGCTCCACGGACCCCTTTGCAGCGCTCCACGCCCCCCTCGGGGTCACGCCCCATACTTTGAAGACCCCTGTTCTAGACCAAGAGACAAGGGAAGCAGCAGCCTGGTGGTTAGAAAATCTAAAAGCATGGAACAGCAATCAATTTTCAGAACTACCACATTCTACTATTGGAATCCGATGCAAGTTTGTCAGGGTAGGGAGCTCGATGCAGGGTTTTCCCGACTTCCGGCGCATTGGTCAGGGAAGGAGTCCTTAATGCATATCAATTATCTAGAGATACTCACAGGCTTCTTTGCCATCCAATGTTTCACAAACAATCATGCTCGTTGTTTGGTTGTATTGAGAATGGATAACTTAACAGCGGTCAAATACATCAATCACCTAGGAGGAACACGGTCCCGCATACTAATGAATTTGGCAAAACAGTTTTGGGAGTACAGCCTTCAACATCATATTTCAATCATGGCAGAATATATTCAAGGCCCTCTCAATTGGGAGGCTGGCGGTACTCTTGGCATCTCAAAGACAACATCGATTGGCAATTACACATCAATCAATCATCGTATTTATGAAGCGCACACCTGCCAACCGGCATACCGCCGCGCTAGAGCAAAAAAAGGATCCCAAGACTGATGGACTACTCCTGATCAAAGAGACAGGTCTTGAGTTGTGCCCTAAACAGGCATTCTTTCTCAATACGACAAAGCGCTAAAAGAAGCTTGTTCCAGGACCTGGCAGCTAACACCGAAAAGGAGTGGCCTCCTCTGGTTTCTCAAACTGAAACGAGGGCATTTTAGAAAAAGAGCATGCTCAGAGTGCAACTTGCCAAATAATTTTAGTCTGTAGCATAGATATTGGAGGGCCAACTTGCGAAGGATCAAAATGCGATAACTAATGCTTAAAAAATAATACATGTATTCGGCGGGAGCCAGTAAAGTCTTTTTAGATGATACCAGACAGAATGAATTTGGGCAGACCCAAAATCAACTGTGGAGCTGCATTTTCCACCAACTGTAACCGATTAAGAAGATATCCAGGGAGACCCAAATAGAGAGCATTGGCGTAATCTAGTCTTGCATGTTATGGTGGCATGTACGATTGTTTTCCGAACATCTAAGGGGACATATTCCAGTGATTTTTTAGGTCTCGCCTAGCTATTGCGTTTACGCAATCGTTATGCGAGACTCTAGTAAGAGGGGCATTTCAAAGTGCTCCCAAAAGTGGATTGCATGGCGAGCACGCGCACAATCACGTGCATCGTGCCGCCATGCAATCCGTTTGGGGAAGTGCTTCAGCCCACTGGCGCCCTCGGCATCATACTTCAAAGGGTCTGCTTCCCCGCCTGGAATGCGCTCCCCCGCCAAGCGCGCGCGCCACAAATTTGCTTTCACTTTCGCGCGGCGGGCACTCGCTCGTGTCCGGACCACTTGATTTTCAGTAATTGTGCCTTCAAGTGTTTGCTTTTTGCCTGTGATCGTTCGTTGTTTGTTTGTCTTGCCATTATTGTCCTTTTGTCTGTCTCTTTTTCCCATGATTGTACCACTTTTTTTGCCTTTCTTTCCTGTGATTTTGCCTTTATTGTGCCGCTGCCATTCTCTTAAACACTGGCTTTATTAAATTAATACAAATACTCCTTGTAGTACAAGTTGTGCCGCCCGACCGAGTTAAGTAATGTGTGTAAGCTTAGATGTAGTGTGCTGCTGTGTGAAATCTTTTAGTTTGCTCCTGTAGCTGCAGCCAATCTTAGATGTGGTCTTGTGTTGAGACGCATTAACTATTCAGCAGTTCCCCTCCGCAAAGAAAACAAATTTCTAAATAGCCACGCCCTTACGTTCACTTTCGGAAGTATTTTAGAAAAGAAAAACGTATCGTAACGTCTCGTAAGTCTCTTTCTTCCGAGACTGTCAAAACGGTGCTATCGAATATTTGAAAATATCCAACTATTCTTAACATCTAGATTTGAAATGCACACGTTGCTATTAATGGTGTTCTCTGTTATTTTGCCACGGCTCTTGCATAACAAATCACGCACTCGTTTAATTAAATGGAAAGTGTATTTTCGAAATCACATTTAAGCTGCTAATTATTCACTGCGAAATAAATTGAGCTCTTTAGCTGCACAGTTAAACTGAGCAAAACGTTCTAAGTATCTGCCACATTTCGATAGAAGATAAAGGTTGGGTATAGCTCTTTAATGTTTAAAATGACATGTTAACTCTGTGTGTGGATGGTTTGAATGTAGCAGCAAGTCCAAACTGTTTCGGTTTTCTTTCGGACCACGATGTGTATTCACATAAACGTTTCCAGTTAGCTGCTTTAAATAACGCTTGTTATAATGCACGTTTAGTCTTTTAATTACAGTATTATGCAGTCATAATTACATGAAACTCTCCTTAAGTCATGTATTGCGATAGCTACAGTATCTTTACCTTGAGCACAGGATGTTAACTCGGACAGCCCTTCTAATAGCAATACAATACTTATGAAAGTGAAGTGTCACGTACATATCGCAGTTGAGTTTTAGAGGGCAGGTTTCATTTGTGTTAATTATAATTGTTCTGTACAGAAATGAATTTGAGTTCTGTATGATTTTAATAAGTGTGCGTGAAAACTATAAAAATCAATTAATCTGCCAACCATACACGTTTTGAACTAATGTTTCAAATTGTCAGCCCAGTTGCACTGAACATGGATGCCTCGCGTGGACTATTTTTAAACCCACTAAATAGGTCTCGCATTATTAAAGTTTGAGCTATTGTTGTTGCATTCTTTAGCAATGCAAATAGCTCAAACTTTAATAATGCGAGACCTATTGCATTGCAAATGCTTGTTTTTTTTTAGCATCCTTCACATGGCAAAACAGGACACCGCCACTGCGGAGGTCTGATGGCTAAAGGAGGGAGTGTTGTCAAATTTAACACCTAAATTCCTTGCCAGCCATGTGGGCAGTGGAGGGGGCCCTAATTATTCCGCCCATCAGTTATTGCCAAGAAGAAACACAGCAATCAAAAAGTAAGACCTCAGTTCATCCAATTACCCACTTCTAGCAGATATTGGTTGAACCAAGTCAGCTCACCTAGGGATTGCTGCCCAAAGGAAAAGGCCAACTGAGTATCAACAGCATATGAAATTACTTTAAAACCATATTTATCTACGATGTAGGCTTGAGGCGTTATGCAAACAAATAATGTGGGGCTCAACAATCCCAGATTTCCAACTATTTAGGAAATGTGGGGTCAGTTTTCAGCAGACCCGTCTGCGTCCCCACAACTTCTCAGATTTCTCAGTTGTAGTCCAGATCCACTGGCTCTAGCTTTGGGTGCCTTACTTCACTTCACAATCAGGGGCTGCCATATGCTTGTCCCCCTGTTCCTTCCAATATCTTGTTACCTATAAAAGATCAGGAGGGAATTCTCTTCTCTAGCAATCATAACCCAATTTTGGCCATCCCAGATTTGGTTTCCAGATTTCTTACAAATGTTGATAGATACACATGCCACATTTTCTACTCAATCCTAAGGGCCATCTACACAATCTAATAAATTCAGGCAATCTCAAATTCAGGCAATCTACAATTAATGGCATAGAAGGTATCAGGACAGCTTGGGATGTCCCAGGATTTTCATCACAAACTCTCACTTTCACCTCCAGAGCATGGACCTCTGGAACCCCTTGAATTTACAAATCAGCATGGGAAACCTGGACACGTTGGTGTATGGAATCAAACTCAGATCCCATTTCGGAAAATGCTGTGACAATAACCAATTACCTGGGATCCCTTCAAAGCTTCATGGAAATCTTATGGAACTGTGAACACACATAGGTCAACAGTCTCTTTACATCATCAGTATACATCAGGCAAACCCATAGATGAAAATCCTCTAATTTGCAAGCTTCCTTGTAAAATAACTATAAGCATTCCTCCTTCACCAAAATATTCGCCTTTGAGGAAAGTGAATTTTGTGTTGAAGATGTTCCTATTTTGGACTGACAACTCGGATTTATCACCTAAAGCCTTGCCAGCAAAATTAACAATGTTATTATAGCCTTTCAGTCTGCCGTAATGGGCTATACCAGCTATTAAAGACCCGAGCTGAAGGCGAGGGCCTTTAACAAGGGAGCGGGACTTCAATAGCCGGTATAGCCCAGCTACTAAGGGCTATAAGAACATTCTGCCACTTGAGGACAGAATGTTCTAACAAATAAAACAAAGGCTTTAGGGAGCGTGAGGGGACTGAAATCTCCTCAAGCTCCCTGAAGCCTTTGTTCACAGCCACAGCTGTGAACAAAAACATTGGAGTGTTGGAGATCTGGGCTTATACCAGACATTATAAGCCCGGAGCTACTCCATTGTTTTCAATGGAGCTCCCAACATTCCAATGTTCTAATATGCCTTATATAATTTAAAAGAATTTCTTATGCAATGGATATTTCAGCTAGAAGGTTTACTTCGTCTGTTGTTCATTTTTCAGTTTCAAAGAGAACTAAGACTCTAATTTAATCAGTTACAGTATCCGGCTTTTCCAGACCATTCAAAGCTCTGTGTAATACTTTATTAGAAAGAATATGAATCCAGAACAGCTTCTCTCAGAACATCTCATGGTCAGCTTGTCATTTCCCTAATTAAATCTCACTCTCTGGTGTCTTCAACAACTGTAGCCCGCTGAGTCAAGCAGATTATATTCCAAGCAGAAAAAGGCATGTCAATTTTTGTCCCTCACTCTTCCAGAGGAGCTATGGCCTTTAAACCTTATTTGTCTGGAGCCAGACTGAGGACATTCTGAGATCAGCTGACTAGTCTTCAGATTCTATATTTGTCATGTTACTGCAAACTGTTTCTCATGCATCTTTTGCCGTTTTTGGCTCACATTAAAACAATGCAATGAGTCTTCACTATTGATAAGAAATGCAGCTTTCCCAAGTATTCATGTAGGAAAGTCCTAACTTTATTAAAGACACAGAGGCGAGTATTATCTCGCTGCTTTTTAAAAAAAAATATGTTTATACCCCTATCTATGAAGATTACAAATCAATTCTTTAGTTGTTTCCAGTTCTATTTCACAAACGGCTTGAGTAAACATCGGAGTGCCACAAATGGATAGCATCTTTACTCCTCATGGGCATCTGTGTGTTTTTCTTCGGTTTTCCTTTTCTACATTGATAAGCAGCTCCAGACTTCAAGAAAGAGAAGGGGAAGGATGTTCCCAGGACTATTGAGACAGCTGTGATTGTAACAGTTGGTAGCCCAGCGCCCAAGCCTGCTAAATATTGTTGACTACTAACTAGACTAGAACAAACTAGAACATTATGCCTTTAGTAAAGGTGATGGGGACACAAACACTGGCTATTTTTTCAACATAAAACAAACCTGACATGCTAGGGCTTCTCAGAGAGTTGTGTACCATAAATAAAACATGTTGGTAAAGATATTACTTAAGCTTCGTTGTGAAAGTTTTAAGTTCTGCAGCTGGAAGTGGGGGTAACACAATATGGCTAGGCTTTGTGAAAAGAGGAAGATATCAGGGTGCAGTAGTATTATTGTAGGTTGCTGTCAATAATCACATGGTCTCACTCAATGAGTCAGGCCAGCAATATATTACTCTGTTGCACCAGTGATGTTGTTAAGTATGTGATTGGTAGAAAAGGGCAAGTGTGCTCAATGTGGCAATGGTTCTGCTCACATAGGCCTAGACCAAGGTTGTTGGTCATGACCAAACACACCATATTATTGGTCAAAGGCTGCTGCTCATTTGTCCAGGAGGTACTATATTGGGCAACGCTGCTCAAGTTGCAGCTGTAGCTTACACTGGCAGAGCAGTGGTACACTTTGTTGTGCGACATCTAATATGCCACAAATCTCATCACATGCCATGGATCCTGACCAGTGTGTCGGGTATGCTGTCTCATAAAGGAATAGCAATACATTTTTAATTAAAATGTAAACAACAGCACTAGACATTAATACCTTTAAGGGCACTTATTACTCTATGAGACACCCCTTGATGTTATCCAATCACCTCTGGAGAACAATGAAGTAACATCAGAATGTTTGCACGTGCCTTCACTCCTACTGCTGCACCCCAACAGCACTACTCTGTAAACATATTTCTGTGTAATTGTTCTTCTTTTGGAGAAAAAGAACCCGAGCAGGAACAAGCGATGTTGTAAGCAGGGAAACAGAAAGAGTTAAAACTTTGACATGGACACACCAGTTGAGCTGAAACACCAAAACCTTTAACTCTTTTCTTTTTTTTTAAACACTAAAATACGGTTCTTAGTTTTCCTTTGGAGAGCAGTAAACTATAATTACAAAATGAGATACAAATTAACTACATCTACACTTTTTTTTAAACTTCAAATAAATATTGATAGCATTTATGTACAGAATTTCAATAAAACACATCTATGTACATGGTCAGTCTTCGAGTTCCTGTTTCATTTTTTCCAGATTTTTATTTATTATTCTCAATGCTGTGAAAATGGTCAACATGATAAGTATCGACTCCTTTGGCACGCAGAAAAAAGGAATATCTTCGGAAAAGGAACAGGCTGGCTTGTTAGACTGGAGCAGTGGCCAAGTCCTGCTTCCATAAGAATTCCTTGCAATACTCTTTTTCATCACCGCAGTTTTCAGCACAAGTAAATACAGCCAATGTTCCCCAGTCTATGCTATCTCCGATGCGGTCAACATTTAGATGATTCAGAAGCTGAGGCATAACCTAATAAAAACAAAACCATAGATTGAAGGACCCTAAATATTTGAAGAAACAAGCAACACAAAACATATATGCATTTATTCATGGGATGAAGTATCCTCTGTCATACTTCATTAGGATATTGCAAGTGATCTATGAGTTCTGAGATCACAGAACAATAAGGCCTAAGGCACAGTTTCTTTGTCAGGTTAAGGAGCTCCGAGGGCACTTGCCTTTTAATGTATTGCAGAGGTCAATTTAAATCTTATGACTCAGACACCTTAATACCCATAACGCAAAAAGCTTAAATCAATGGTCTCTTGATATGAAACAGCATGGTTAAAGACAAGTACAATAAATGCGGACTCTAAAGTGTGGAATTTTATAACTACTATAAAGATAGTAATTGTTGCAAAAACATACTTTAAGCAGTTAAATGCGAGTCACTTTCTAGCAAAGTTGTAGTGCAAAATGTGTAATAACATGCACATATTTGTGCTAGCATGTAAAAAACTACAGCCGTGAAAAAAGTAAATCTGGGTCATAAATGTTCCCTTTCTGCTAATGACTATTCGTTGCAGCTAAAACGATCAGAGGAGATACAAAGTTTAGTTTCACTGTTAAAGCACCAGCTGCAATTCTGATCTGTGACTAGCATGTCACACTGGCTGTTGTCTCTGACAGCAGGGATGGTGTTAGCACAATCCAAATGTAATAACTTATTACAGTGTTCATGTTTGTAGCTGATAAGTTATGTCACAACAACACTGTAAAAAGAAAATCCGATTCAGGTTATTGTACAAGGAATGCAAGTATTCACATATTACACAGGGCTTATGCAGAAGCGCAATATCCCATTTATAAGGACTGTTTAGTAAGGAAGGGCCGTCATTAAAGAGAGGCAAAACTCCTAGTGCATCATGATGCCTCTCCCAAACCTCAAAAGTAATAATCCATTTTTCGTGTCTTCGGCGGGAAATGTACTGGGGGAAAGCCAGCAAATGAATCCTCCTGAAGTCTTAACAATTCCTAGTTTTCAGAATGCGTGGCATTTTATCCTCCTTCCTCTGGGATGTGCAAGTGTCGGCCTTTCCTCACTTAGGTGTGTGCCACATTACCCACTCAAACAAGCAAATGAAAGTAACTAGTACTTCAATAACGGGTCACATCCGGTACGGTGACCCATGCCTCTCTGCCATAGTTGTTAATCGGAAAATGAAAAGAAATAGAGCGCACCATAACATGTATTAAATTACAACCACTTTAAAATAGTTTAGGAGTAATATCTAAGTCACGGTGCAAGTAGTTTCATGAGTATTGCCCTTGCCAGATCATTATGGCTAGAGAAACCTTATGTGACCAACACGATTAATTTTACTTTGGAGTCCTCTGCCTGACTACGCACCAAAAAAGCAAGTTTTCCTGGGTTGGAGGCTCATCCAAGTAAGAAGAGGGATGCTAGCTCTCAGCCCAATGTGGATTATTGAAACACACACATGGCTGACGTTCTGACATTCCCTATCCTCTCCATTACATGCATCCTATATACATGGATATGGTATGCTAAATGCACAAACGTGTAGAAGTATGTTCTCACATGCATTGCTGTAGCTAAAAAGGTTACTAATTTTGGATGGCATTGATTAACTGCTTTTGATTTGATTTGATTTTTCTAGAGCGCAGGAATGCCTGGAGGCGTCTTGGTACTATCAAATCCACCCGCTTAGGCCTCATTTAAGCCAAAAATGCCACAAAGTTTACAAGGAAAGTGAAAACAGGCAGATATTTAGCTGTCTACAAAACATAAGAAATTCAACTAGCTTTTGAGAGGTTTAGGCCATTTTTCCCAAAATTGACTGATATTGTAAACAAAGCTGTGACTGCCCAGGGACGCTTTCTTGATTCTGGGGATGATCACGGACCTTAATGGGGCAGGTCGCAAAGATCTTTTCGGAGTACCAACTAAATTTGTTTTTTAGGTACTCAGGACCGATTCCGTGTAATGCTTTATGTGCTAAGCACAGAGCTTTGAAAACAATCTTTTTTAGGTCTCGCCTTGCGTTGGCGCACACATGCGCTCCTCGCTCTGCGAGGCGTCTTATAATCGATAAGATTTTTGAAGGGGAGTTGAAGCCCTGCCCATCATTTTGATTGGCTGGCGTCATCATTTATACTAAACTTAAAGTGAAAGTGCAATGTAAATTTAAAAAAGCGGCTGCCTTTGCGCAATGGCGAGAGCTTGTTCCTGAGGGTGTCAGAGGGTTGGAACACGCCGCTTTGCTGGTTTATGTTGATTTTATCTGCAGGCAATCCGGGAACTAGGTAGTTTGCCCGCACCTATATGAACATGTGTTAATTCACTGTGAGAGGACAACATGCAGATTTCTTCAAATCGGGTTTTCCTTTATTTATGTGGCAGGAAGCCCAATGGCTACACATTAACCTCGTGGCCGCTGCAGGACAAATAAACAACACACACCCTTCCTCCATAAAATGCATACTGCCCCCGCCGCCCCCCCAACTCCCCAAACACAATGCACAGAAATAAATAGGTTCTAAACAGTTCTTGCTGAGAATGCGGTTGCATTTTCAGCCTTCACGTATCTCTTGAATATATTAGATATTTAAAAAGTAAAACTCGTCAAATAAATGCTGTTTTCAAAACACATTTCTAGTTCCCTGCTGATGCCAAAAATAGACAGCCTCGAGCCCTATTCATCATTGTCTTGGAAAAGGGACTGTGTTTTTCTCTGTCTCCGAGACCTGTAACACAAGCCGAGCATGACCGCCTTTGAGCCATAAAATCACACAGGATGCTGCGAGAAGAAGCCAATAAAACAATCAGAAAATGCATTTCAGTACGCGCACCAGAGATCAAAGCCAACAAACCTGTCTACGCAAATGTTGAAATACGATTGCATGAAATAATAAACACAGGAGAGCATCGCCGAGCACGGACCATAAAAGGCTGATATTTTCCTATGGCGCATACAGCAATGTTGTTACCTGCATTCCTTTACAGTTCAAGTATAGTTAAATCAATGCACACAATTGGAAAATAGATACAGCTTAAGAAAATAAAAGAAATGCCCATCCTAACAGTTGCTGCACAAAGTACTCGTGTCCATCATGATATTTGGTCATCAGCGCAGCTCTATTATAAATAATCATAATTTGCGACCAAGTCTTCAATAAATGCTTTCTCTCCCTCGGCCTGCCTCCCTCCCTCTCACTCACACACCCAAAGCAAGCAGGCGGCCAAGGGAGGGGGATGGGAGGGGGAGCAGAGTAAGCCTTTATGAACACACAGATATCAACGCAGCCAGACGCCTACGAGCTCGCTGAACACAAGACATCCATTGAGGTGTATGTCCAGACTCCCTAGAGTTAGGAACTTCAGGGAAATGTTTTAAAAATTCCTAAACATGTGACGGTCACTTCAGTTTTTTCCCTGAAGTAACACATGTGTGACCACTCACCTAAAGCCCCAGCGCTGCTGTCTCTGGGCTGAAAGTGGGAGAGATGACGTGGGCAGAGCTCGGCTGAGGCCGGATTTATCTCTGTTTAGCAGGCTCGGAAGAGCAGTAAAAGATGAGGAGGGAGGTGTAAAAAGAGAAATGTAAACAATTTCCATCCGTCTTATCTACAAAATGGGGAACCATGCAGTTTTTCTGCTGGGTGTGGTCAAATGAGTAACACCAGCTTGCAATGTCACTGCTTTGAAGTTAGTGCAGGTAACAGTTCAGTGACAGCGAACATCTTATTTAAATTTTTTTTAAAAATACAAGCATTTGCAATGTAATAGGTCTCGCTTTTACATGACTTTAAGCTATTGGCATTGTAAATGACAATGCCTTTTATTTTGTTTAAAAAAACAAAACACAAATAGAAGGCATTGTCATTTACAATGCAAATAGCTCAAACTCCCGTAAATGCGAGACCTATTGCATTGCAAATGCTTGTTCTCACAGGGAGTCAGAGTTCGGCTAATGTGCCCGACACCGACTTGAATTTCAGGATTTTCTTCAATAGGCGACATGATGCTTTTTGAAGCATCTCGAGCTTGTTCATTGGTCTCTGCTTGATGCCCATATAAAGGGCATTACAGTAATCAATCCTGGATAGAATTAGGGAGAGCATCATTTTTTGAAGGTTTATAGGAATAAAAGGTAACACCGTCCTGAGCAATTTTATTTAAAAAAAACCAAAAAAAGTTAGGCAGAAAAACTTGGTCATTTGCTCCATGAAGAACAGCTCGGTGTCAAAAATGATCCAGAGGTTCCTTATTTGGGGGACAGGTGCTGGATGGGGACCCAATGATTGGGGCCACCAGGATGTATTCCAAAATGTATCTTCCTTACTGAATAAGAGAATCTCAGTTTTTTTGGAAATTAAGCTCTCTGCAGGAAAAAGTGATAGATGCTGAAAAGGAGGAGCTAATAAGGAAGGGGAAAATAAACAAACTCCTCACAGCTTTCTAAGTAAAATCTTTCTTCTAAAATTGAAAGCTCATGGGTTTCCGACTGGCACAGACCAAGTGAAGTCAATGCATCACTCAAATATGTCACATTACGAAGAAAGGCATTCATTGAGAGATACCCTGTCAACTCAACTATGCATAAGGATGGTCCCTATCCTTCAACCCCACTAGAGATTCCTACAGGTTAGGTTGCGAAAGCAGACTTTTAAATTCAATCCTTAATCTTTGGCCTTTTGCCAGCCCTGTGCTGCTTCACCGCAATGATGAGGAAGACCCAGGATTTCTGAGAGGGGAAGGATATTTTATGTGGATAACATATTATTCATGTTCCAGGATCCAGAGATGGTTCAGAGCCTGCTGAGTCTAGCAAGGTCTATAGTGCCGCGGATGAATCAAGAACAGTCTGACATCAGAACTCGGACAAGAGACCAATAGAGTTCTTGGGATTAAAGGCAGACGTCAGTTGCGTCTAGCCAAGATAAAGACAGCCAAGGAAAAGTTTTAAATAAGGATATAGTATTATAAAGACAAGGGTCAAGAGTAGTGGGCTGCTACCTTTCTCAAATCAGGCCATTTTTCTGAGTCTGCTATAGTACACAGTCCGTCAGATGGTGAAAATTCTTCATTTAAGTGGGGGATTTTGTTACGCAGATACTGTACACTGTCCAGTGAAGCCAGGAAGGAAATCTAACTGTGAGTAAACATTAAGGAAGGCTGCAAATGCAGGATGAATTTGGATTTCTCCCCAGTTTTGATAGTGGATTCTGACATCACTAGACTGGGATGGAGAGACAGGAGCAGAGACCTATCTACTGTAGGAAAATAGTCACATCCAGAGATCCCACAGCATAAGAATTACCTGAAACTACTGGGGGCTCCCTTTCCATGAAATGTCTAATAAGAGACAAGACAAATTGTTGTGCTCCTCTGAAGATGGACTGTCTTGTCGGTCCAGTACATTAATAGGCTGACAGAAAAACAGTCATAATCGCTGGTGGAGATAGCCAAGAACTACTGCCTGGAGCAAAAGGCTTTTGGTACTAGTGGAAACGTTCTTAGGCAGAAACCGTTGTGGCAGACAAGAGTACCCGGGAGGGGGGTGGAGAGCAGGGGCAGATGGAGGAGGGAAGCAAGAGAGTGGGCCAAGGCAGAAGCAGTGTATGTAAGGAGTGTACAGGGGGGCCAAACAAGAACAGAATAGAGCGAAAAAAACATTGAAATGGGGGTTGGACAAAAAAAAAAAAAATGAATCGGGCACAAAGAACAGAGTGGAAATAGACAAGCAATATGCAAAGAAAGAAAAAATGTGTAGTAAGCAAAAAAAGAAAAACTAGAGAGAAGATCAAATAAGAGCTAAAAAAAGTTTGCTGAGGAAAAGAGAGACAACCAATAGTTAAAAGCAAGAAACGAAAATGAGGAGCATGAATGGGCAGATAAGCAAAAGGACTCAGTGAGAGAGTGAAGAACTAAGACAAAGGCACAAAAAGCACTGAGATGGCGGGAAAAAAGGCAATCAGAAACAGCAAAAACAGTCAATAAAGCATGGAGACAGACAAGAATAGAAACAGGGCAAGACAGAGACACAAAACAAGGCGTTTACTTAAAAAGAAATCTGCTGCAAAAACTGGCAGCATGGACAAATATAAGTGCAAATCTATTCTAGCTTACTTAACTGATCAAAAAGAGGCTGTATTGCAAAATATCTTACAGGGTTAAGACACCGATTAAGACACCTACTGCACAGATCTTTGCTTGCCCAGCAATATTGAGGGGATTATAATAGCCGTAAGTTAATTCTTGTGGTTAATGGAGTTCTGTGTTTAATCCAATCACAGTTTTGACTCACAGTAGCATAAAGCAGTGCTTCCCAAACTGTGGGACATGACCCACTGGTGGGCAGTGAGCTGATTTTTGGTGGGTCGAGAAAGTCTAAGCAATAAATACAGATGCCTTTAAATTATGTGCTTATCTTTTCACAATTGCTGTGCCTGAAAGACAGATCACGTCAGGCTGTATCTTCCACTGCTTATTTTTTTAACATGAGGACTGGTGATTACAAACTCATCTCACTTTGCAGGCCGAGAAAATAAAATAGAGTGAATTATGTGATAATCTTGCTAGGGTACATGAAGAGTGAAAGGAAAGGTTGTAAGATGTCATTATTTCTTAACACGACAACATGTAAATACTGGCAAATCACTGTACACAATCACCAGTTAGGAAAGCAAAAATGAAGAAAGTTTTTTGTAATTCTGAAGTGTGATGAAAATAAAGAATTTTAATAGGAACAGAACAGATCAAGACACTACTTGGTGAAGCACAAATAAAATGTTCACTGAAACCCCATTTCCACACATTGTCATTTGTGTGCAATATAGTTATAACTGTACGTCTGGAAATGTAGTGATTATTTCAATTAAAAATGTGCTGTCTGTAAATGACAATGCGATGCCATACAATGATTTAGTTCTATTAAAAAATGACCCGCCTCATGTCCATCAAAGCTAGGTGAGTCGCAAAGGTTTGATGTAATAAAAAGCAGGTTGTGGTTCTAAACAGTTTGGGAAGCACTGACATAGGGTTTATGTGCTTGCTGCGAAGCCAGAGTAGCCTGGAGATCACAAGTTTGTATTTTAAATAGGCAGGTATAGATTCTACTATTTTTGACACTGAGATCATTTAGTTATTTCCAGGTCACAAAATGCAGTTCTTCTAATATTGTACAGTGATCTATTCACTAGCTTCAAGGAACTTCATCCAAACTGCAGGTCATGGGTTTCGATCCTTATTGTTTTGTTTCCCAATATGTTGTGATTCTAAAACTGAAAAGAAGGGCTCCTCTGTGAATTAACAAAATCTAGCTAGTACACACAACCTCAATCACTGCATTACGTTTATATCCTAACTTGGTTTCTCCACACTTTTCACTCTTAACCCTTTAACTGCTGAGGTTTTTCCACCCCAGTACTGAGTCCTTTTTGACTATTTGGAGTACTTCACGCTTACCCCTCCATAACTTTTTTTCCACTCAAGGTATCCATGCCAAATTTGCATCCCTTTTTTTCCTCAATATCATGGGGATTCTAAAGGTACCCAAGGATTGTAGATTCTCCAGCACAGGACCAAGAAAATAGCCTAAATATAGTTAAATGTTTTTGGGGGAAAATAGGAAAGAAGTGCTCTGTGAAAAAGTGTCCGTTTTCCCCCCTACACATGTTATCAACGAAAGGTTTGCTGTGCTAAAGGCATCATCTTCTCAGCTTTAAGGTGCATGTAAAGCAGATTAAAAAAACACTTTTTACCACAGTTTTGCCATTTTTTCAAAGAGGTAACCCATTTTTCCTAATTTTTGTGCTTTCAACCTACTTCCAGTTTGAGGTTAAAACAGGTGTGAAACCCATGAGCTATAGATTTCTGAGTAGTAGACAAAATTCAGAATTCAGCAAGTGGCCATTTGAGTAGATTCCTCACGGTTTTCCCAAAGAAACTGTTGAAAGTAAACAAAATACTGAAAAGAAGTAGACAAAAAAACAGTCATTTGTGAAAGTTTTCTTCGGTAACTTCTAGTCACAATGGTTTATTTACAAAAGCAATATACCATAACAACCGCTAGACCCTTCTAGTCACAGGGATAACAGGGTTTGTAGCAGGGGTGCCATGGACCCCCCTCCACCCCTTCAGCAACTACAGCGGGTGTGATTCTTTATGGGCCTCTCTTGTCTGCAACTGGGCAGACAAAAAAGCTCATCATTAACGCTGAAATACAGCGTGAATAGAACAGCAAGCAAGAGCAAGAACATCTGGGTAAATTGAACAGGGAAAGAGGTAAGGAATATTGGAAGACCGGATGAAAAGAAGGCAGTATGGATGAATGAGTGGGTGAAAGGATGAGTGGGTGAAAGGATGAGTGAATGATAGGGGAATGAACAGGTGAAAGAAGGCAGAGTGGATGGACAGGCGAAAGTATGGCCGAGTAAAGGCAAGGATGGATAGGTGGATGAACAGGTGGTAGGATAGCAGAGTAAAAATAATGGATGAGTGGGTGAAAACATGAGTGGATGGATGGCAGGGTGAATGAATGGTAGGATGGATGGCAGAGTGGATGATTGGATGGACGGCAGGCAGAGTGGATGCATTGATGGATGGATGGCAGAGTGGGTGGCTGGATGGATGGCAGAGTGTAGGGATGGATGGACTGATGGAGGGATGGCTGGATGAATGAATGGAACGGGAAAAGATTGAATGAAGAATGAAAGACTGAATGGATGATAATGTAAAGGTGAAATCGTGGATATTAGCAGGTGGCTTGAAGGGAGAAAGAATGAATGGATAGATGCATGGTTGAAGAGACAAGGTAGCTATTCTACAGAGGGTTTGGCTCACTTGCTTCGTTTGTTTGGTGGTATCAGTGCAATCTTTCAGTGGGGCTATTTTAATTTCTTAGCTACTCTCTTGGTTTGTAGGTTCTCCAAGAACCCAATTTATCCACAGCCAACAACTGATCTGCATCTTACAATGGCCTTTTCACTCTGTACAGAGAAAAACCTATGTATTTCCGAAATGTATACCAGATACTGAGTTTAGAAGCAGTGGTTATTTGCACATCCCTAACTTAGTGTGTACCCATACCAGCATGTCGTTCAGAAGGCATTTTTCAAAATGTCTTCTTTCTTACACACTGGCTTACATATGGAAGCCACAAATGCCGAGAAATCAAATTGGTAATAACAAATGACTATTCTGTGTTTCCACATGTCTCCGGATGAAAACGGTACCCCATTTGTGCGGTTGGGACTAGCACCTACAACACAATACACCCCAAAATGCCACCCAGACATATAATTTTTCACCCAGAATTCATTCACTTAAAAAAAAAGTTTCACCATCTAGCTAAGCTGCCACCCTGGAAATTCTACCATACTCCGGCATTTCTGAAAACTAGATTCATGAAGGGGAGAGTGGGAGTGGATTGGCTGTGTCCAGGGTGGTATGCCCTTGAGTGTTTTTTTTTTAAACAACCAGAAGTAGGACTATATTGAGACTTCGGCCCACCATGCTACCCATATGTAAATGAAACAAAACATCCAAAGGAACTATAATTTCACCTCCTGCCATAGGGATAGGGATGATTTAGTACTCAGGGGACCAGAAAGACTGACGAGGCTTTAGTGGGTGGGGGTAGAGTCTGATATTATGTTCAGCAAGAACACACTCCAACTTTTTATGACAAATATTCCTATCATCCAGTGGGTTTCCTGAAAGCAGGGCAAATTTGTGTAAAACATCTCTTTGACACCCCCCCCCCCACACCACCCCCTCCCTCAGGCAGAAAGAGTCCTTTGTCATGCACCCCTTTGCTTTACCCAAATGTAAAATCACTGGTGCCCAGTGGACTCTGTATCCCTGGCTGGCAAATGCTCCTGGCTGTATCAGTATTTCTGCTTTCCTGGAGGCGCATGGAAGGTGTCTACCCAAAATCTGCCCCTGGGAGACAGGAATGAAAATAGGCCCCAAAAACATAAAAAAGGGTGTGAGGGAGGCTCATCCATGTATTGTGTCATGCTCCCACCCCAGCAAGGGCACAACAGACTTTATACTCCTTTGGAGGTTGGCTGAGAGTGTTTATTCTAAATCTGGCCCTGGGGGACAGCAAGGAAAATAAACACCAGGGGAAAAATAGTCAAGGGGCAGGAAGACTGTTGGGGCCATTTTTGGGATGGGAGCTTGGTCTGGGTAAGCTGCCCCACCCTGGCAGCAATAAAGAAAATCTTCCTGGTTTCATGGTGCCTCATGGGCATTCTGGTAAAGATCTATCTGCTCCCTACGGGTGGCAGAGTCTATTGTGCCTGGGAGGTGGAGGAGCTCTAGCAAATGGCAATGCAGGCCGCTCCCTCCCTTTTTTGGCACACATTTCCCTGGTGTCTAGTGGGCTGTCAGTCTACCCCTAAATTTGTCCCCCCCAGGGTGGTGGTGGGGGCGCCTGGGAGAGAACAGAAAGACTGTTTTGACACTTGTATGGTGTGTGGCTCGACTTGCTGAGTGGGAGGGCTAACCCTCAATGTTTGCCCCACAAAATTCCCTGGGATCTAGTGCGCTTTCTGTATTCCCCCCCTCCCCCCCCACCCCGGTTCACTCTAATGAGAGGAAGTCAGGGGAATAAGGCTGTTACTCTATTTTTGGAGGTGAGGGCTTGGTCTAATATGTGTGGGATGGCCGCTCCCATCCCTAAATTTTGTGTTTTAAAAAAAACGTATGTGTGGTCTAAAAGGCCTTCTGACCCTAGGGATTGACTGGAGAGTACTCCCCTCTTCCCCAAATGCAGCCCCCGATTGAGTGTCAAGAACTCCTATCTGCCCCTTGGGGGGCAGTCATGTGTTGCTCCTTGGGAGAGGAGCTCCAGCCCATTGCCATGTGGGACACTCTTCCCCTCTGAAGGTATCCCTTGTGCCTAATGGGTGGATCCCTGCTTGAGGATCGCTCTCCTGAGTTGACCTCCAAGCAGGGAACCACTAGAGAGATCATTGGAAAGGGGGAATTCTTATCTTTCCAATAATACCACCCCTATGCAAAATCGGTACTCGGGAGCTGAGATATGTCATTCCTCCTTAAAACACCCCTCACCCCCACCCAAACCACACACAACTGCTGCTTGAGAAGCTTTTCCCAGCAGGCCAATCTCAAAAATGTAAAAGGAAACCCTCTGGTGCAAGCACCAAAAGGTCCTTTACAGCCCTCCGCAGCGTCGGCCAATTGGCGACAGATGTACATTGGAGGGAGTGCGGTCGTTGACTAATGCATTACTTTATAGGGTTAACAAATATGGTGTAGAAGTATATGTGATTCACGGTCTTAAGTAACATTTTTTGTACATTAATCTACACACTTTATGATTTATTGTGTCTGATGTAAAGCGCTCCGACACCATACACTCGGATGAACAGTGCTATAAAAGAACTACATTTGAAAAAAATGAGTCTATGCCATTTAAATCGATGTTTGTGTAATCGCTCAAACAGGCAGGCACATCTTTATTCCTTCCAGTGTATGCACATCTCTCACATAGGGAGTAGAAGAAAGTAATAAAAAAAAATGCTTTCAATATTTTCTCTCAAGTATTGTAAAGTGGTAACAAGCTTTGCGCCGTTGTTTCCTTCCACTGAATTGGGGTCTAGATGTTAGGCTCTAGATGGCTCTCAGCCAGGGTGATATGTGAACAAAAGGAGGTTTGATAGGCTTTAAATCAGACCTTTCATTTGGGCCCAGCTGGATGTTAAAATACGAAATTCCCTTCTTGTTCTTCATTTAGCACCTCCTGTGAGCAACTTCACCAAGCATTAGGTGTCGTCAGTTTCCTTGCCATATTTAAGGTCCTCCTGTGTGCTCTCCCAACCTGACCTGGGGGGTAGTATTAATTGCTCAGTAATTTTTGAGCCAGGTTCAGCATTTTTCAGATGATTGCTTTCTCTGCTGCAAGAGCTCGCTCTGCTCGGACCGCTGTCACCAAGAGCAAGAAAGGAGGTTTTTCGAATTTTGGAAAAAGTTCTGCCTAATGAAACATGTCCCTTAAACAGTTACCAGCTAAACAGACCATGCTTTTAATTCCAATTTCTTGAAACAGACTGCCTGACATCAAGAGCTTTAAATGTAAAGGGTAGAAGACTTATACCGCAGAGTGTTACTTTCATGATTGCAAAGTCTAGCACTAGATCAGGTTTTTACCTCAGATTTTCTAGAAACCTACGGCTTTGTGTTAGAAATGGGTCACGACTGAATCCGGTATTAACATAGAGGTTTGGCCCTTCATGTGGAGAAGATGAAGATATGCCTACTAAATTGTTTATTGGAGGTCAGATTGGAAGATACTATGCGGTCTACAGAATCAACTTTTAAGTAAGGCAGTGGAGGAGTAGAATAAGGTACTCTGTCCGTGTTCGGAATCCAGCTGTCTCATTCATGCTGCACCCTACAGTTTGTTTCTGAGCCACATTCTGTGGTATCACCTTCTTTAGCTTGAAAATCAAACTCAACAGCGCTGCAGTTTTTCCTTGCATAACCTACTGATGATCCATACTCCATCACTGCTGTTTCTGTGAAATTCTGATATTCATGCTGACCTAGAGGTCAAAGCCACAGGGCATCCTTCTGCCAGTCATGGGCCACTCTAGTCGATCTTGTTTTGCCTATGTCACCGCAGAGTGACCTTTATGCTATAAAAGGGATGATGGCTGTCTGTTTCCTAAACCGCCAAAGCGCAAAGTGGGGAGTCGATTTATTGATCTGGCCCTGGTCTTGGCCAAGAGGCGAATCGTGATTACTTGGAAATCTGCGGCGGGACCGCAGTTTGGGATTTGGGAATCAAAGGTCTTGCGCTGAGCAGCGGCGGAGGGCAGGGCACTGCAAAAGGAGGAACAGAAGGGCATGCGACGGGTCCCTATTGCAGGAGCTTGGAGGAAGGTACTATTTAATTGGGAATACCCGAGTTGTCCCAGTAGTGCGGATGAGGAGAGTGGGACAGCCCCAACCTAGTGGACCTCGACGTGAGAATGTACAGTGAGGAGGTAGGGGAATGCAGGGGGCGTGTCGACTTGATTCCTGACCTGGACCTGGGCTGACCCCAACCGCTTGCTCTCCTTGACTGACGTCCACCTCTCGAGGAAGCGCTCTCTGGTTGCTTACCCCCTCCCCCTCCCGTCTTTCTCCCCCCCCGTCCACTGTAGATATAGTTGATTGATGTCAATCATGAGAGGGCTTGATCCCGACAGCGGGTGCGTGACTCCACCCAACCGGGCCAAAGATGACGACTGAAGATTCCCCCTCCCACATGCAGTCTAGTAGTCATAAAATCGGTGACCGACAGGACGGGTTTTGCTCTCGTTTATTTTAATGTTTTCTTCTTGCAAAGGCATACGGATATAGGTTACATTAGCTGAGACCACAGATATCTGGCCTTTGGCTGTCAAGATTGGGCCCCAGGGATCAGAGCTAGGTATGCCATGGGCACATTCAAACGTTGGACTGGGTAGAGCTGTAATGTTTGCGCTATGTGCCCCACACACCGCATAGAAATTGTATTGCTGCAATGCATGGTTTTACTCATAGCTCATTTTCCGCAGAGGTGGTATACATTTCATATAGGGCCCATTACCCACATGGACGGATATTATATACATTGTAATCGTTTTGATATCACATTCTGTAATTGTACATGTGAAAGTTTTATACATGATCAGAAATGCCAATAAAAATATTTAATATAAAAATTAATAAAAGGGATGGTGACTGATTAGGAATGAATCCATCAGACCTATCCTTTTTTGAAGAAAAATAAAAAGTTATTTACACTGGGTCATGATCGTTCTGGTGGATAGTCTATTCTACCTGCAGATTCTACATCTTCTGAATATCCCCAGGCCTTATACTTGATCCAGAAACTCTACAACAGATGTCCCGTGCCGGTAGGTGGATCTGGCTCCATCTCGGTGCCATATGCAGCACACGTGTGACGTCACTGGACCAGTGTAGCAGCACACTTACAGCCAGACGTCAGTTTCTCATCAATTTTTTCTGGATCCCTATAGGCATAGTCAAGGACAGCATTTGATCGAATGTGAATGTGCAGTGCAAGAAAAAGTTGAAACAAGACTGGCGAGGAATCTGCAGGTCCTCTTTGCCCTTCCTGCTGCATACATACCTCACAAAGAGCTGGTTGTCAGACTTGAACTCTCATCTGGAAAATGTAAAAATTGGCTGCCGTTGGGGATGGGGGGGGGGGGGGGGGGGACAGTGATGTAATCTCTCCTACTCTCTGGTGGGATGGGGAGAGGGAACAAGGTGGAAAGAGTAATGGACTCCCCCATATGGAAGGCAGGGCTATACTTTCGATGGAAAAGCTGCTTTAGTTCTCAGTACCAGTTTGTGCAGGTAAAAGCTGGTGAAGGTTGGACAGTAACAAAGCGCTTTCACCTTGCTGACACAAAGCGATGACGTGAGCCCCATCGAGAACCTAGTTTTAAGGATTAACAGTTGTAAATGGCAAGCGTGCAAAGGTTCAATAGGGGACCCACATCAAAGCATGTTAGTTTTCAATCAACTTTTATTGAAATTGTTTCATAAAACCAGACAGTCATTAGAGTTAGAGCAATCTCCACCTTAGAGGTGGATCACTACCAGAATAGAAAGAGAAACACGCTTCATCTACGATCCCAATTCCCTCTCACTTAGGAATGGTCTGTGGAGTACCAAAGAGTTAAAATATCATCTAAGTTACAGATAAGTCTAGATTGCATTCCACTGTAGAAGGTTAAGTCAGTATAAGTCAGTGAACTCTCTTGTTTTCAATGGAGGAATAATTTCCTAAGGTCCTTGGGCAAGCGAGCTACCAACGGACCTTCTTAAAGTGCCCAATCTTTGGTAAACCACTTTTCCTTTAATAGTCTACGAGATCTTTCCCATGCTTAATATAAATCATAGCGGTACAAAAGGGGGTGGTGATGGACGGAGCATCAGAACCAATCAAACACTCACACCCAATCAACAGATCTGGGTTTGATCCATCACCGTTCTTTAGCCCACTCTGCCACCCCAGTTCAGACATAGCCATATGCAAATCAGTCTGACCCTGTGCCTCATGGGAACAGTCCAGCCCGAACTGCCAGGCCATGCCTTCCCTGGACCGGAAACAAGCTTCCTAGGACCGGTTTCTGGCATTTCAGCCGTCTTCAGCCAGGCTTGCTTGAATCCAGTGGCAAAGTGAGCAAGGGACTCACGTCTGAGCATACCCTGACAACTTATGGCGAAAAAAGTGGTACAAAAGGGGGTTGTGATGGACGGAGCATCAGAACCAATCAAACACTCACACCCAATCAACAGATCTGAAATGCCAGAAACCGGTCCTAGGAAGCTTGTTTCCGGTCCAGGGAAGGCATGGCTTGGCAGTTCGGGCTGGACTGTTCCCATGAGGCACAGGGTCAGACTGATTTGCATATGGCCATGTCTGAACTGGGGTGGCAGAGTGGGCTAAAGAATGGTGATGGATTAAACCCAGATCAGTTGACTGGGGGTGAGTGCTTGCAATGTTCAACATTCCGTCCATCATTTCCTTTGGTTTTCGCTTTGTTCGCCATAAGTTGGCAGGGTATGCTCAGACGTGAGTCCCTTGCTCACTTTGCCACTGGATTCAAGCAAGCCTGGCTGAAGACGGCTGAAATGCCAGAAACCGGTCCTAGGAAGCTTGTTTCCAGTCCAGGGAAGACATGGCTTGGCAGTTTGGGCTGGACTGTTCCCATGAGGCACAGGGTCAGACTGATTTGCATATGGCCATGTCTGAACTGAGGTGGCAGAGTGGGCTAAAGAACGGTGATGGATCAAACCCAGATCTGTTGACTGGGTGTGAGTGTTTGATTGGTTCTGATGCTCCGTCCATCACCACCCCCTTTTGTACCGCTTAATATAAATCATAAACTTGTGAATGAGGGTTGAGTGGTGAGCCCTAATTCACAAAAATAGCCTGCCAGGTAAGGTGTAAGATATTGAGCAGGGCCGGTTGTCATCTATATGTCCATTTCTTTGTTTCTGGAAACCAACCAAGTAGAACACACTCCGGGTCCTGTGGAACCTTCATTCCAGTACAACCTTTTAAACCCTGTTCCAGAAATGGTGACGTTTCTCACATAATCAGACACTATGGGTCAGGGTTCCCTTGTTGTCACAATTACATCAACATTTGCCTGATTTAACCAGATCGATATCATTCAACATGGTGGTGGTGAGGAGCAACTTGCAAAGTATTTTATGACCTGCTTCAATGCCCTGTACATGAATGATTCACTTTCTGATGTTGCTCATACTGGTATGCCACGGCTTCTCTGAACTCTGTTCACCTAGACCTTTGTTCGACTGACATTGGAATTTTGTGTTTAGAAAAATGTCAGCTTCCTGAAGGATACAGTATATTCTAGATATCAGGTGTTTATCATCTGATGTCTTTTGCAGCAATTTTTCCAGTGATGGTAATGGACATGTTCCTTCTGATCTAATCCCTAGGTTACACACCCAATGCCAGATTTGCATGTAACTGAAGAGCACATGGGGGGTGTGGCCGACTGTTGACCATGACGGTCGCCATTTAGCTGAGCTCCGTACTCGGTCTCTGAAATCCTGAAATTCCACTGACACACGCTGCACTGAGGGGTTCCTAGTAATGTGCCCTGGTGAAGCTGGCCAGCACTGAGGATCTGACCTGCTTCCCGGCCTGCTGCCGCCCACATGGAGCGACCTCCGCGGTCCGAAGCCTGTGAGCCAACGAGGAGAGGGCGAGGATCCCAGAGTCGCGGACTCGCTGTGCTGCTCTACGGCGGGCGTTGCATGTGGACTTACCGAGGAGGCAGACCGGAGGGAGCAGTCTGTGGGTCGTGGAGGACGGAACTAGCTGCTGCGCACCCTGAAGAGCGGACCGGGACGAGGCGGTGAGTGTGCCCACGCCCTGAAGGCGGGCCCTGGGGCTGCGGCCACGCGAGGCCCGGGGATGCGGTGCGGCCTGTGGCTGATGCTCCGAGAACAGCCTTGGAATGTACTCGGGCCCGCTCCCGGAATAGAATGCAGCGCTGCAAGAGGGGCATGAAGAGCGGCTGGTGGCAGGCGGAGACCAGAGACGGTTATCCAGACGGGAGAGATCAGCCTAGATACTGCGTCACGGCACTGGCGGCAGGCCTGCAAAGCGGAAGGACGGCGGCCTGGTTGTGAGGGGAGCTGGGTGCTCCTACTACGATTGTGAAGAGGGGGCGCAGAACGCGGGACTCACCCTAGGTGCATGTACTGGGGTGCGGGGCACCACTGCATCACTGGTTGGTCCCGCCAACACCGTGCCTGTACTGAGGGGGATGGCTCCGGTGGACCCAGACGACCTGTGGTGGGCTGAGGCGGGACGCGCCTCTGAGCGGGACACCCTGGAAGACAACCGGTCCGACAGCGCCCATATTCACAAGGGGCCATAGTCTGCACTGGTGCGAATGCCAACTGCTTGCCCTGTATTCACAACGGCAACCGGCCGTGTGCCCCATTGGAAGGATCGCGGCTGGTGGCCTATTGCTGGGGGTGTCCCCTTCCATCTGTCCCCCGCCCCCCCCCCCGGGCACAGCAGGGAAGCATATCGCTCTGGCGAGGCTGGGGCGTCGGTGAAGGGCCGCATTAAAGGAAGGCAGCAGGACACTGGGCCCAATGTGGACCCCGGGATGGAGCGAGCGGACTCTAGCGAAGCGTCACAGTCACCCAGTTGTATACCACCTACAGCGGATGCGGTGCCCCTGGACAAGCTGGATCTTATTCTTCAGGAGGTCAGGGACTCCAGGAAGGCCATCGAGCAGCAAATTGGTGCCCTTACAACCGGTTTTACGCTGCTCAAAGCGGATCATGCCAAACTGGCCGACAAAGTGAAGGATAACACCATGGCGCTGACGGAACTGTCTCCACAACAGGTCCAGAACACAACTCATATACAGCAGCTCCAGAAACAAGTCATACCCTGATGGACCGAGTGGAAGACACGGAAGGGAGAACGAGATGGAATAACGTACGCATAATTGGCCTGCCAGAACGTTGTGAAGGGATGGATTCAGACCGCTATATGGAGCAGTGGGTCCGCGAACATGTCACGTCGGAGGGCCTCTCCGCTCAATACTGCGTGGAACGAGCGCACAGGATACCTACAGATCAACCTAAGCCGGGAGCCCCTCCGCGTCCCCTTATCATCCGCCTGTTAAATTATAGGGACCGTGATGTGCTATTGCAAAAAGCAAGAGAACTGACTCAGATAGGTTTCGAAAATAGCAGAATATCGCTATATCCGGACTACACGCGTATGGTGGAGAGACAGCGCTCCTCCTTCATGGCAGTAAAAAGAAAATTGAGAGACCTAAACCTAAAATACGTGCTTCTCTTCCCGGCTCGCCTGAAAATTATTTATGAACGCAAAATGCATTTTTTCGAGAGCCCAGAAGACGCCGAGGAATGGTTGGAGGTGACGGACCTACAGTGACTGGAGATACTGCCTCCCACAGCTCACAACATAGCACCAGCCGAACAGAACTAACTGGTAACCGTCGGAGTCGACGAATCAGAGGGAACTCTCGACTGAATAAATCGACGTCACAACAGCAGGGCAAAAAGCAGGCACTTCTAGCAGCTGCTACGTTCCGAGAGACTGAACTAATTGAGGACTCAGCATCCTCTGGGGATGAACTGCACAGGTCAGACTCCGAGGGATGTGTAGCCCTATTTTCCACCGTGACCCAACAGATGGCGGATGGATTGTTTGGCTGACTGCCGTAAGAACATTAATGCCCAAAGACCTGCTTCGGACTATGGCGCAATATCCTTTTATTAAAACATGCTGCGGCGATGTGTGCATATATGTTTCCCCAAGCCCGGGGGGGGGGGTTCTTGCTCGGACTGAGCTGTACAGAGTACCGGAATGTGAATTGCACCCCATGGATGGCATTAGCGATGTCCCCCAAATTGCAAATGCTGTTGTTGTAAAGGGCATAGTTTCATTTGCCATGTTTGGTTGCATGGTCCGGTATAGTTTCTTGACTAGACCGAGTATTGGTCGTTTTGGGAGGGATTCCTTTGTTTAATACGAAGCGGCTTACCACCCAGACATATATGACACAACCTGCCCTCAGGACCACTCTACTATACCAATACACACACTTAGCTAATATAACATAATTACATGGAACGTACGAGGTATGGGTTCGATGCAGAAACGCCATATAATACATGCTCAATTTCAAGTGGCGTAAAGCACACATAGTGTATTTGCAAGAAACTCATATGTTAGAACAGGAGACAGTGAAGCTCCGCAAGAAATGGAGGGGGCAGGTTTTCTCTACTAATTATTCTGGATATGCACGTGGCGTCCCCATATGGATTAGGCATGGTGTGCCCTTTACAGCACTGGAGCTAAGAATAGATAAGTAGGGACAATATGTTTTTCTGCGGGGGTCCCTGGATGGTCAACAAGTCGTGTTGGGCAGCACATATGCGCCGAATACTGAGCAAGAGAGTTTTTTCATTATTTTGAATTTAGCATTGACTGGATGGGAGATGCATCCCTAGATTATCGGCGGGGATTGTAACACAATCATGGATGTTGCTTTAGACAGGTCCCATCCCCCTTTACGTGGCACAGGCGTGATTAAACAAAAACGCAAAAATCAGATATATCCAAACCATGATATTACACAGGGCATATCTCACCCCTCACAGACTGGACAGAATGTTCCCGCAAACGCAACACTGCTGCCCTAGAGGTCACTGGGAGGGAGCAGGGATAGTTCATATGGTGTGGGCTTGCCCACATATACGGGAGTTTTGGGGTTTGATCAGACAATATATAAGCGGAGCTACACAAAGGGACATAACCGACACCCTGGAGGTTTGTATCCTGGGCATCCACAAGTCCTCCACTAAATACAAAGCGCAATATAGGTTTGTGAACCTGTCGCTCATCTTAGCTATTCGGGCTATCACCATGTGGTGGAAATCCAAGAAATCACCTTCCGTACACATGTGGCGTAGCGAACTGATTCGGTGGGGTAGTGCAGAAAGCGCGGCCATCAGATGGGAGGAGGTCAGGGGCTTACATAAAACCCCAATAGCAATCGAGTGGGATGTTCTGCTGGAAACCCTTAAAGCGCAAGAATTAGATACTATAGATGCTCGAACAGGTCACAATAAAAAGTGTAAAACTCCGAACCCACCTCGCAGGGATAATTATAATGGCAGGAATGCATACCGAAGAACAAGTGTCGTTGTCAATCTAACCCAAGAAGTAATTAGGTTGATGTTAATAAATGATGTGGTACGCCGAGCCTGAGGCAACAAGGTGCCCTCGGTCGCTGCTGTATGAGGTCAATAGGACTGGTGGAAGGGGGGAGAAGTTGGGGTTTCTTTGTTGGAAATAGCAGTCAAGGACGTGTTGGGATACGGACATACCTCCTGATTGGAGTCTATGACTATTTGTAAAATGTTTAAGTGGAAATTATTTGTGATTGAGCGAACTATGTATAGTGCGAGTAAAAGCAGGTATTGGCTTTGTCGACCTTCTTTCTTTTTTCATACTGCAGTGCCCACAATAGTGGAGATACTGATTGTACCGACCCACATGTTTATTGTACTGCAACAGCCATATTGTGTAAAATGAAAATCTGTTAATAAAATTTGTTTAAAAAAAAAAATGAAGAGCACATATTCCTGTAGTCAAAATTGTTCTTTTAGGGCCTTAAGTGACTTAATTACAAATATTTGGTATAGATCCCCTAATTTGGTCCATTTAGCACTTCTTCCTTTTTGGAAGGTAGTTTTGACTAACCCCAGAGGGAAGGCCAGCTTTACCATAAAGGTGGGTGTATGGGGCTGGCACTGAAGAGAGAACCATTTTAATTCCAATTCAGCCCCTAACAGCTATAAGTGTCTTTGTGATTGAGGATAAGTACATCCCTAATGGCTTAACTTGAAGATTAAGTCACAGTATCTCCAAGTAGACCAGGTTATGGTCTATAAAACACTAAGGGCCTCATGTAGGTAGCTAAATACCGGTCGGTAACGGCCGAAATTCGGTAAATATCCCGTTACCGACTGGTATTTAGCTATTTGGGATGTAGGAGGCATAATTCAGGATTCGGTAAATTACCGAATCGGTAAAATACCGAATCGGTAAATACCGAATCCTGAATGTAGGGAGCACTCTAAAGAGTGCAAATTAGAATTAAGAATTCGTTATTTACCACCAAATACAGGTTGGTGATAAATAACGAATACCTTGCAAAACGCAATATTTTGCAGATGTAAGAGTGCCATGTGGCAGACATACATGCCCTTAGGGCATGTATGTGCGCCACATGTGCACACATGCAAGAATCAGGGGTGCAACAGGGTGTCAATGTGACACCCTGCCACCCTTGTATATGCTCCCCCCATTACCGAATCGGTATTTACCGAATCGGTAATGGTGACTGGATTCCTATGGGCCTCCAGGCCCATAGGAATCAATGGGAAGGTATGCCCCATTACCGAATCGGTAAATACCGATTCATATTTACCGAATTTTTCCGATTCGGTAAAATTTACCGAATCATTACCTACATCACATTTACCGATTCATAAATACAGAATCGGTAAAATTCGGTATTTATGAATCGGTAAATGTATGGCCCTTTGGGTGGTATTTTTGTTACTTCAACCTTTCCAGAAAGTACAGCACTTGGGTAGTAGTTCTAAATGTGTGGAATCCATATTCCTCCATGATTGGAACGAAGGTATCCTATTTTACTAGGATTCCTTAATTTTCTCCCCCCCCAAAAGGTGGCACTACAGCACAGGAAGAATTGTTGGGCAATAGTCAACAGCATTATTTGGAACGAGAATAATATTTTATATAGAATACTCATTTTGATCGTTGACGTACAGCCCAGACAAGATAGGGCCATGTTATACCATCTTTGAAAATCTGAGGTGATATTTTTTAATGCTGGTGAAAAATTAGCTCTTTGTATTTCTGGTAGGGTAGGCGCTGTAGTGATCTCCAGGTGTTTTAAATACTTTGTGTTCTTTCGGAACTGATCATCAAGAACGTTAGAACCAAATTGAGGTCCATTGGGGCATAAAAGGATGAAAGAGGAAACCTGTATTTAAGCCTTTTCCAAAATCTGAGGACAATGGGGGACTTAAATATAGGTGGCTGATTTGGAAGGCAAATGAATACCGAAAAGGCTGCAAAGTATCCTTTAACAGTGCCCAACAAACAACCTTGCTGGGCTTGAGATAGAGAAAATGTAATCTATTTGACAGGGGTGCCTTCAATTGCTTTCCATGCTCATTTGCACAACGTAACAAAATAGTTCCGCCATCTGGCATAAGCCGATTTTGTGGACAGATGATTTTGTGGATAGATGACGACCTGAAAGGATCAGGTTGGTTATCTCCACAGGCAGGCAAATGAAGCTCGACTGCACCTTTTGGGCCCCAGATATAAAGGTGGAAGCTCTGAAGATGGTGATAAAGAACTTGTCCCTCCGACTGGGAAATGTGGTCCGCCCTGAGATGTAGCCTGAGCAGTAGACACAAGGAAAATCGCTGATGGTCTGCATTCCAAACCATAGCTGGCCAATCCTAGGCAATAGGGATGACTTGCACTCATTCACGTCGAAATGAACTCAATATCACAGGCATTAAGGGTATAGAGAGAAATGCATAGTGAAACTGAAAATTTCATGTAAACCGATACACACACACACAAACTCAAGGCCTTCTACAACAGAAACTAGAGGGCACTGAACTGTGGGCAGTGTGCGTTCTCTGTAGTGGCAAAGAGGGCCAGGAATGCCCGCTGGGGGAAGAAATTCTTGACTACTACTAGGTGGAGATACCAGTTGAAATAAGAAAGATTGCGCCAACTCAGGCTGTCAGCTCTGGCATTTAGCAAGCCTGCCTGTAGTTGGTGACCAGCCGGGTCCCATAGACTTCAGACCCATGCCAAGAGCCTTACAACTTCTGGCAAAGAAAATGCCTCCTAGTTTGTTTACATGCCACATTGCAAGCATGCGGTTTGTTGGTATCTGGACAGACTGGCTGCAAAAAGGAGGGTAAGAAAGTTTTCAGAGTCAGTCAAAATGAACAAGTTAATGTGCTGAACCTGCTTTTCTGAAGATCAGAGGCCTCTTATCTACAGTTCCTACAGACATGCACCGCACTCTAAGGTAGAACGATCCGTCCATCACTACTCTGGCCACTGCTGGTGCTGAAGGAGTAGTTTCTTTTCTGTAACTCCAGTTCTGTGGTAGGGGTATCTCTGTGATAGTCATAATCTAGTGAATAGTCCCGCCCATGTGCGGGGACCCCGGAGCAATAAACAAATAATCTCTTAAGGTGTCAAATCATGCAGACCTGCATCCACCTTTAAGAGAGAATTTAATTTAAAGACAGATAATGCAGCCTATATCTCCACAGGCTACACTGTCCAGTACTTCAACTAGAAAATTCCACCAACATCCACAAACAGCACTGCCTGTCCAGCTTTTCTCCACAAGGGAAAAAACCCTGCCTCTACCAGCAAAAGCCTCTGGAATGATAGAGAGGAAGGAATGGACAGACAAGCCCCATAGGCTGCCATTATGTGGCTCAGAACAGGATACTGTGCCTTTAAGAAAACTTTCCAGAACTTTCCCAGTATCCCAGAATGCACAGCAGGTCCCTTTTACTTTCAGTTCTTTTTGAAGGCATAGCACGCCAGATCTGTAGCATTCCTTATATGAATAATCATCTCTCCACCTGGGAGGAGGGCGGGCGCTTATGACTATAACAGAGATACCCCTAATACAGAACTGGAGTTACAGAAAAGAAACTACTCCTTCTGTAGTAGGGGATCTCTGTGTATAGTCATAATCTAGTGAATAGAATGGCAAGCCCATCCCCACACAAAAACTGCGGTGGAGAAGACACAAAACAAAACCACTACTGTGCGAACAGATTTCGCAGCGAAGCCTGCCCAACCTGAGCATCTGCCCTGGCATCCACGTCCAGACAGTAATGCGCAGCAAAGGTATGGACCGACTTCCAAGTGGCCGCCTTGCATATTTCTGCAATCGGAACATTACGCAGCAAAGCAGTCGTGGCCGCTTTGCCCCTGGTGGAATGAGCCTTAGGTTTACCCCCTAAGGTCTTATTAGCCTTTTGGTAACAATTGTATGCAGGACACAATCCACCGAGAGGTGGACTGCTTAGAGGTCGCGAGACCGGTCCTGACTGATCCATAATTAATAAACAATTGGTCTGACCTACGAATATCCTTGGTCTTATCAAGATAAAATTTCAACACCCTCCGAACATCCAGGGAATGGAGAGACCTTTCCGCTGGCGAAGAGGGATTCTGAAAGAACGTAGGTAAAGTTATGGTCTGGTTGACATGAAAATCAGAGATAACCTTAGGAAGAAATTTAGGGTGAGTACGCATAACAACCTTAGCAGGGTGAAATACAGTATAAGGTTCTTGACAACATAATGCCTGAAGTTCACTCACCCTGCGGGCCGATGTAATGGCCACTAGGAACGCCGCCTTCCAGGATAGGTGCTGCAACGAAGCCTTGTGAATGGGTTCAAAAGGCTCCTTCATCAGTCTGGACAGCACCACATTCAAGTCCCAGGAAGGCGAGGGAAGTCTGACAGGAGGAAACACTTTCTTCAAGCCTTCCAAAAAATCCTTGACCACAGGGATCTGAAAGAAGGAAGTCTGTGAAGGGCATTTCCTGTAAGCAGTCAAAGCAGCCAGATGAACCTTAATGGAATGGAAATTAAGGCCTGACTGCGCCAAATGTAAAAGATATGGAAGGATGACATCTTCCTTACATGACGTAGGGTCAAAGCTCTTGGACTTGCACCAGATACAGAACCTCTTCCACTTGTAGGCATAGGACGTTCTAGTGGAAGGCCGTTTAGACTCCTTCAGTATGTCCATACAATTGTCTGGCAAATTCAGATGGCCATATTGCACAATCTCAGGAGCCATGCCGCCAAACTCAAAGACGAGAGGTTGTGGTGCACCATCCGCCCCCCTGAACTTCGTGAGAAGGTCCGGCCTGCACGGCAGCCGTATGTGCGGAAGGAGAGACCGATGAAGTAGGTCCGTGAACCACCACTGTCTGGGCCATTCCGGAGCAATCAGGATCATCCGAGCCCCTGACTGGGACAGTTTGATGAGCACCGCCGGAATCAGGGGAATGGGTGGAAAAGCGTACAGAAAGCTGTTCGACCAGTCGATCCATAGCGCATTCCCCAGCGTCCCCCGCTGGTAGTACCTGGATGCGAAGTCTCGGCATTTGCTGTTTTCGGCGGTGGCGAACAGATCTACGTCTGGAGTCCCCCACCTTGCGAAGACTTCTCCTAGTACTTCGTCGTTTATGACCCATTCGTGGTTTTCCTGAATCAGTCTGCTCAGTGCGTCCGCCTGAACATTCTGCACCCCTGGCAGATGCGTGGCCGTAATAGTCAGTCCTCGGGCCAGAAGCCAGTGCCAGATCGCCTGCGCCTCCTGCGACAGAGTGCGCGATCTCGACCCCCCCCTGCTTGTTGAGGTAATACATAGTGGTTGTATTGTCCGTCTGTATCAGCAGCGAGTTGGTCTGGAAGGACGGAAGGAAGGCCTTCAACGCCAGGAAGACAGCTCTGAGTTCCAGGAAATTGATGTGGTACGTAGACTCCAACTGGGACCACTTTCCTTGAATCTGCAATTCGCCGGAATGCGCTCCCCAGCCTTGGAGAGACGCATCCGTCACAACACTCTTCGCGGGAATGTCCTTGTGGAAGGGAACCCCCTTGAGGAGGTTCTCCGCCGAACACCACCACTTCAGAGACTGAAGAGCATGTAGAGACAGCCGTATCTTGTCGTCCCAAGAACCTGTTTTCTGATCCCATTGATCCTCCAAGCACTCCTGCAGTGGTCTCATGTGCAGCCGTGCGTGAGGCAGATACAGGAGGCCATCGACCCCAGCAGTGAAGACACCTTCCTCACCGTCGTCGATGGAGCAGTCCTGAGGTCCTGAGCCTTTCGAAGGAGTGATAACCGTCTCTCCTCCGAAGGAGACATGCTTGCTGACCTCGTATCGATGGAGGCTCCCAAGTACTGAATGCACTGGACCGGAGTCGGGACCGATTTGGACATGTTGACGTGTAACCCCAACTTGTGCAAGAGGACGCACGTCCACCGGAAGTGTGCTTGCGCCTCCGAGAAGGATGAGGCCTTGATCAAACAATCGTCCAGGTATGGGTAGACAAACACCTTGTTCCTCCGCAGGTGTGCCGTCACCACCGCCATGCACTTCGAGAAGGTCCTGGGCGCAGACTTTAGCCCGAACGGCAGCAATGTGTATTGATAGTGATTGGCGCCAACTTGGAATCGCAAGAACTTCCCGTGCTTCCGTGCAATGGGCACATGGAAGTACGCATCCTGTAGATCTATGGCACAGAGCCAGTCTCCCCGTTGCAACTGAGGGTAAATCTGATGCAACGATAGCATGCGAAAGTTCTCTCTGCGAATCCATTTGTTTGCCTGTCGCAAATCCAGAATGGGCCTGAACTCGTTCTTGTCCTTCTTGCGAACGAGGAAGAACCGAGAGTACAGACCTCTTCCCCTTTGAGACAGAGGTACCTCTTCTACCGCCTTTTTTCTCAACAATAGGTCTGCCTCCGCCTGGAGCTCTTGCAGCTGAAACGGAGAGCTTACCGGCGGAATCGCTGGAGGCGGGCTGATAAACCGAAGACTGTATCCATTGCAAACAATATTCAGCACCCACTTGTCCTGAGTAATTTTTCTCCACTCTGCCGGAAAAAATTGAATGCTTCCCCCCACTGGAGTGGGTAACGGTTGCAGGGGAAGTAGCCGCTCAGGGCCGAGACCCGGCCGGGCCCTTGGTAGTAGTAGCGGCCTGCTGGCCTCCTCTACCCCTCTGGCGTTTCTGGAAGGGTTTCCGGAACTGCTGCTGTTGGTGCTGCTGCTGTCCCGAACCCTGCCCACGCCCTCTGCCCGTAGACCCGAACCGCCCCTGGAACGGGCGCTTCTTCTTCTCGGCCTTCTCGAACCCGACAGCCATCAGGGTCTCCGCCTCCGCCTTCATGCGGGCCATCTCATCATCCGCATGTTTACCAAACAGGGTCTCCCCCGAGAAGGGCAGATTGGCTACTCTGTGCTGAGCCTCCGGCTTGAGCGACGTCAGGCGCAGCCAAGAGTGACGCCTCTGGTGGACGCCATGACAGTAGGAGTGCGCCGCCAACAAGGAGACATCCGCTGCCGCACTGATGACCTGGTTCGAAACCAGCATACCCTCTCGCCCCGTCTCCAGGAAGTCCTCCTTCCTGTCCCGGGGCAGCAAGTCCGCATACTGTTGGAGGGACTCCCACAGGGCCCGGTCGTAACGCCCCAACAGCGCCCCCGCACTCGCCGCCTTCATGGTGGTAGACGCGGTCCCACACACCTTCCTGCCCGCCGAGTCCAGCCAGCGGCTTTCCTTGTCGGGCGGAACCGTCGATGAAGGTGCGGTCGCATGCTGTTTCCTCGCCGCCGTCACGATGACAGAGTCCGGCTTCGGGTCCATCCTTAAAAAAGCAGGGTCCGAGTCCGGGGCCCGTTACTTTTTCAGGAGCCGTGAGGGGGCGGATTTCGTCACCGCGGGAGTGAGGAACAACTCCAACGCGGGCTCCACCAGTCCCGGCACTAGAGGCAGCAGGGGGCGAGAAAGGTGTTTTTTGTGTAGAGTCTCGAATATCACGGACGTCGTGGGTGTCGGCACCGTCACCGTGATTCCCATCTTGGCTGCCCCCCTCAGCAGCACCTCCTGGAAGGAGACTAGATCGTCCACAGGAGACACCCTAGTCCCCGGTGAGTCTGACAGAGTCGGTGAGAAATCCCTGGCCGAGGACCGTGTGCGTGACCTGGACCTGTGCCTCCTATGGCGTCGTCCTGATGACGACGACGACCTCCTATGGCTCCGCGACCTTCTCCTCCTGACGGAGCGGGACCGCGACCTCCTCGGCTTCGGCCTGTCCGCTGGTCTAGCCGGGCCCGGCGACCATGGATGTCGCGGCCTCGGCATCCCCTGCGGCGGAGTCGGATACCTGGGCAGGGAAACCGACCTCGGCGGAACTGCAGGCGGCCCCAACGGAGTGCGAGGTGGTATAGAACGAGGAGGGGGAGGTGGAGGTGGTGACGCTGGCGGTGGTGGTGGAGGAGGAGTCGGTGGTCGTGGTGGTGGTGGCGGAGGTGGCGATGGCGTAGGGTTCCGAGGAGGTGTATACACCACGGAGTACCCCGATCCCGGCGACTCCGTTCCCCTCTTACTCCTGGTGTCAGGGCTCCCCCTGCGCCGTCTCGACGTCGATCTTCTTCTCGACGTCGATCTTCTTCTCGACGTCGATCTTCTTCTCGACGTCGATCTTCTCGACGTCGATCTTCTCGACGTCGATCTTCTCGACGTCGATCTTCTTCTCGACGTCGATCTTCTTCTCGACGTCGATCGTCTCGACGTCGATCTTCTTCTCGACGTCGATCTCCTCGACGTCGATCTCCTCGACGTCGATCTCCTCGACGGCAGTCGTCTTGACGTCGATCTCCTCGACGGCAATCGTCTTGACGTCGATCGTCTTGACGTCGATCGTCTTGACGTCGATCTACGTGACGTCGATCGCCGCCTCGACGGCGACCTTCTGCCTCGACGGCGTCCTTCTTCTCTTCGCCGACGGCGATCGGCGCTCTCCCCTCGATGGCGAGCGCCGACGCCAGGCCTGATCTCGACGCCGATGGCTTGACGGCGTCGTCGCAGAAGATGCCGATGCCGTCGACGGCGGCCTGTTCAGCTCCTCCGACGCCGATCGTCGACCCCGCTTCTCCCCAGAGCCCTGGGGAGATGGCGAACAGACCGTAGTCATCCCTCTCGACGCCGCCGTCGACACCTTCGACGTCGAGTGGGGACGCTTGCTGGTCTTCCTGCCCCTGGGGAGCCCCCCAGAGGCCTCAGCATGGGCAGAATCAGCCCCTCCAGACCCACCTCGTGCCTTCAGCCTTCTGTCCTCCAGGACCTGGAGCCTGATCTTCATCCTCTCTCTCAGGGTCCTGGCTGAAAAAGAGCGGCAGATCTCACACTCCTCAGGCACGTGGGACTGGGGAAGGCAGACGATGCACACCCTGTGTGGGTCTGACTTAGCCTTTTTCCTTTTTACAATCAGGACACTTGTCGAACAAGCCAGGCATGCTGACAACACCAGAAGGAAAGGACTTTACTAACACTTCTAAATTCACTTGAAAAGTAACAAATAACCCTTGAAAATGGAGAGCTCAATGCTCCAGGGTCCTGCTAGCAGGAGCCGGAAAAAAGAACTGAAAGTAAAAGGGACCTGCTGTGCATTCTGGGATACTGGGAACGTTCTGGAAAGTTTTCTTAAAGGCACAGTATCCTGTTCTGAGCCACATAATGGCAGCCTATGGGGCTTGTCTGTCCATTCCTTCCTCTCTATCATTCCAGAGGCTTTTGCTGGTAGAGGCAGGGTTTTTTCCCTTGTGGAGAAAAGCTGGACAGGCAGTGCTGTTTGTGGATGTTGGTGGAATTTTCTAGTTGAAGTACTGGACAGTGTAGCCTGTGGAGATATAGGCTGCATTATCTGTCTTTAAATTAAATTCTCTCTTAAAGGTGGATGCAGGTCTGCATGATTTGACACCTTAAGAGATTATTTTTTATTGCTTCGGGGTCCCCGCACATGGGCGGGCCTATTCACTAGATTATGACTATCACAGAGATCCCCTACTACAGAACGTCAGGTTCTCCTTTACTGACCACAAGAGCACACCCATCGCCATGTCCCCAGAATTCTGACAACATCCGACAAATGACCCGTGTTGGAACCACTGTACATGGAGACACCATTGGAAAGCGTGCATTTGTGGCCAGCAGAATACAGGAAGCCAGCACCTACCAGATGAAGAACCGCCAGGACTATAATTTGAGATCCCCCACAAAGACCCAGATCCTCTGGGGAAGAGGGAAAGCCCTAAAGACGACGTGTACTACTGCCTCTATGAAGAAGAGGCACTGAGAGGGCTCTAGGTGTGACTCGGAAAAGTTGACCGAAAATCCCAAATCAAACAGCAGGTATGCTATGGCCTTGTAAAATGCCACAAGTTGCTGCAAGCCTGCCTTGAGCATCCAATCGTCAAGGTACTGGAACACGGAGTTATCCAACCTTTGCAGATATGCCGTAACCACTGCCATCACCTTTGTGAGGTCCTGGTTGCCAAAGTCAGTCCAAATTGGTGGACCATGGATTGGCAGTGGGTTGAAACAACCACAAACCCCAGGTACCTCCTGTGCAACTGCAGGATTGCTGTGTGGAATTAGGCGTCCTGCAAGACGAGTAGTACTATCCAGTTTTCCGCTTCCCGCACAAAAAGCACCTAAGATAGGGACAGCATCTTGAAATTGTGAAGTTAAAAGTTCAAAAGGCTGAGGTCTGGGATCACACACAGGCCAACGTTCTTATTGGGACCAGTAAGTACCAGGAGTAGCACCTCTGCGCAACTTCCTGCTCTTGTCTCAACTCAACTGCTCCTTTATGCAACAGGTCAGCCACCTCCTGTTGTAGAATACGAAGGTGATCTTCCAACTGAAGTGACTGTGAGGGATTTGGAGAGGAACTTGCTGGAAGGGAAGGGGTGATCTCCTTTCTATAATCTGAAAAACATACTGGATCTTAGTAATATCCATCCAGACCTGTAGAAAGGATGACACCCTCTCTCCAACTGGCTGTGTGTGTTCTGTTAAGGGGAATCTAAATCAGCTTTGCAGGTGGCACAGAGGAGGACAAAGAGGAGAAGGGCTTTTGGGTCAGTCTACCCTTCAGTTTGCCTCTGCTCCTGTACTGCCAGAGAAATTGGTTCAGCTGTTGGTTGGGCTAGGAAAGTTGGCATCAGTGAAAAGGAAGCAGTTTTAAGTTTCCCCAAACTTCTAGTACTGTCTATGGAAATCTTGGGACGGGGATGCTAATTCCAAGGATCGAGCAGTTGCTAACCTGACATGGACCTCTAACCACCTCTGCAAAATTATGTTTCAGGAGTTCAAGTAAACCCGGCACCACTATGTTAGCCTTTTCACACATAACCCTCATTTCCAACTTCACAGGGGAAAAATTGGAGGGACACCTATTCAATTTCTTTGATTAAAGAAACAAGTCTTTCCTTACTTCTAAATCTCCAGCAGTATCTATAGGGCCACGCTACTACACCCTACGGATACTGAGGGAGATTCAGAAGTAAGGAAAGGACTAATTACACTGCACAGCATCCAGCATTAACTTTGAATACATCTGTGGTTATGTTATGTTATGTTATAATGATCTTGTATAGCACACGTACACTGATTGGTTTCATGGCGCTGATTCTAGGAGTTGCCGAACCCTGTTGGAGTTATTAAGAAGCTTGAGTGTACAGCCAGGTTTGAAGGGATTTCCTAAAGCTCAGCAAGTCGGTGCATGATCTAATTTCCAGAGGAAAGGAATTTCACACTCTGGTAGCCAGAGTTGTAAACCTACAGCCCCCTTGTCGCTTCAGCTTAAATGCAGGAGTTGCCAAAAGATGGAGGTGGGCCGAGCGCAGATTGCGTGGGGGAATGTACCTTTGAATTAGGCTGTCAATAATTTAGGGCTCCGTCCATGTAAAGATTTGAAGACCAAACATCCTACTTTAAAAGCGCAACGCTGGGGACTGGGAAGCCAATGCAGCTTCCCCAAAAGTGGGGTGACATGTTGCCATCTTGGTTGCTGGTGAATCAGTCTGGCCGCTTGATTTTGTACCATCTGCATCAGTTTAGTTAAGAAGAGTGGCAGACCAAGGTAGACTGAGTTGGCATAGTCCAGGTGTGACATAATTGTAGCAATCACGACCTGTATCAGTGCTGCCTGTGTGAGTAGTATGCTGATCTTTCTGATCTTCCGCAATTGGAAGAAACAAGTAGAGATCACAGAGCCAACTTGAGTTTTTAATGACAGGTTGTTATTTATCGTGACACCAAGACTTTTTGCCGAAGAGGTTGGAATGGGGGATGGTCCCAGGTCCATTGGCCAATAGTGTGGACCCCACAAATTGTGGCTGCCCCCTGTCAAGAAGACTAATTCGTTCTTGCCAGGGTTAAGCTTTAAATGATTACAGTCCATCCAGTTGCTGATGTGCAACATAGTAGCTTGGAAGTCAGAGACTGATTGTGGTGAGCTGTCGATTGTAAACATTAATTGTAAGTCGTCGGCATAGTTGAAGGTGACAACTTTTCTTGCCTTGAGACCCCGACTCAGAGGGAGAAGGTAGAGATTAAACAAATGAGGGGACAACGAGGAGCCCTACGGGACCCCGCAAGTTGTTTTTAGCTTTTGTGTGGTAAACTGGGCTGCACGGACTGACTGGGAGCGATCTTCGAGAAAGGATCTAATCCAACCCAAGGCTGAGCCCTGGATCCCAGCCTCCCTGACACGGTCCACCAAAATTCCATGGTCGACTGTGTCAAAGGCGGCCGAGAGGTCTAACAGCCCAGGGCCAGAGGAGTACCTCTGTCAGCCTTCTCTCGCAGGGAATCCAGTACCGGCAGTATTACCCTCTCCGTTGAGTGGGCAGGGCGGAATCCAGCTTGGCGTGAGTCGAGATAGTTGGATTGTTCAATAAAATTAGACAAACACTTTGCCACATGAGCCTCCAATACCTTCGCCAGGTACGGGAGCAGAGATATTGAGCGTTAATTTGACAGAATCTGGGGGTCTGCCCCTGGTTTCTTCAGGAGGGGAACTACAATTGCCTCCTTAAAGGCTTTAGCTTCTATGTTGAAATATTACTGTCTTATGCCTTTCCACTATATTTGGAGCGAGGATTCACTTTACTCGTTTGCCCTGAGGAAGTCAAGTATAAGACGAAACACATTTTGGCTAGCGTAGAGAAGTCACAAAATAAACCATCGTCATCATTAATCAAGGCTCGGTCTATTGTTTTGTGGCACTCAGGGTACTGTTTCAAATGTTAAGGTAAAGTTTGGAGACATTTTTACTAATATACAGAATAAAGAATTTTGATTTCAAAGCAGGTCTGAACTGAAGCTCATGGAGCTATACTTCAAGGTATGCCAGAGGTACCAGTTCGTATTGCTCCCCAACAACTGATCATATGCTTAAGTTTCCACCAGAAAATTATGTGCTCAATAGAAACCCTGTTTACAATAGAGAACTGTTTATGCTCCAAGAAAAAGGTGCAGTATTCATTGCACCCCATCAGTTTTGTTGACAGTATTTCAGAAATTGAATATGTTCGCAAAAGCAATAAAATTGAACTTGAATACCTGAAACTCAAATATCCGTTTGGCACCACAAGAACAATTTGGAATATCTGTATCCTGAGGAACTTGGTCACCTGAAATCCACAGAGGGTCTCCACCTCTGCAATATCTCAAAACCTAAATGTAAAATTAAAAAATACAAAGACATCCTCGTTAAACATTGAAATACAGGGTACGTGACACTCAACTTTCATTACATAAAGTGCAAATTCATAATCACGTTCATGTGCTTATGATCTTATCATATGGATCCCTTCTTTTCTTATTCTTCTTACCTTTTACTGACGACTAGTGTATTAAATTCAGTGCCGTTATTTAGCATAGCATAGAACGTATATTGTAGGATACTTAACAAATAACTCTTTCTATACCATCGCAACAGCGATGGAGTACCCACTCTGCCAACTTTACTGTCTGCCTGTGTTCGAATCAGAGGTGGGCAGACCGACAGCATGCCAATGACAGAGCCAACTCCATCACATACGTATGCCTCCGACGGCCAGACGGAATACAGGCCGTCAGAGTTTAGCCATCTCACCGTCCACCCTATTTAGAGAGAGCCGGCTGATGGCTTTTATTTTTTGACTATCAGTTACTTGGCGGCTAGGGACAGTAAAAATAAAAGAATTACTCTCACACCAGGGAAGTAAACTCCCATGAGGTTGGGGTCATTCATTTTACTTTTTTCAGAAACAAAATCCCGTTCAGGGAGTCTGTTTGTGGAAAAAGTAAAGGTTTGTATAAGTTTGGTGGTGTCCATCAATTGATGGAGCCAGCCATCAAACATTTGCAACAACAACTGGAACCGCAGTGACGGGGTTTCCTGTCAAATTAAGAGGTGTCCACAGGGCTGGCACATCTCTAAATTTAGGGCAAGGGATGTCCGTCAGGGAGACAGAGTGACTTACTCTTCTGCCCTGACAAACATTACTACATTCTCCAAACTCTGAATCAGGCCCTCAATCTTCAAATGGTATGAGTGGCAATAAACGATTTACCTTGTAGGAATTTACTGCATAAACCTCCAATCTTCTTTTAAATAAGCAGACCTACTTTAAGAAGCCTCTTGTTAATTACTGTCCTCTAGATATACAGTGGGTTTATTTTGAGTTGATCTGAAAACATGAAATAGATGATGATGAAATAGTGAATGTAATCTTGTTACACTGACAATGTCCAAGGTACACAGAACGCCTGTTTACTAAGGCAGTACAATAGTACGCCCAGCAGAGCCCTTGCTGAGAAATTGGGCCTGCAAGCTTTGAGCCCAAGCCTTACAGTTGCGGTAGAAGGGAGACATTGTAGCATTGAAAGAGCCTGGGGTATTAAAGCAAAGACAGGCGTACTAGGGGACTTTTTGCCTCAAGGGAATGATTTGGATGAATATGTTTTACTGCAATCAAATTGATTGATTTTACCTCTACAGACTGATTGATGTAAAAATAATTTTCCTTAGGTGAAAGTAGTTTGGACACAGGATGAGGGGCTCATCAGCCTTCACTCTGTTGAAATTATGAGTGATTCTTCCACACATGGATGATGGCTATTTCCAGGTTGCTTCTTCTCTATTCACTTACCCAGTCCTGAAGAAGACTCGCTGTTGAGGAGTTTACTGGCCCTTTCCACCCCCCCCTTTGCCGGGTCGAAAAGTCTGCATTATATGCAAGGCCTGTATTCAATAGATGGTTCACAGAGGGGCAATTTGAAATTAATAACTTTTCCTCAATCTGATGGAAACAATGTGTTCTTGCCATGTATTAAATATTTGAGCAGGCTTCTATGTAAAGCAATAGGGTATATGTAATTGGTCCATACCCCTCCCCCTATTTTCCTTCTCCTTTCCAATCTGCATGAGTATATTCACTGAACACCATTTTTGTCACCAAAATCTTTCTGAAGCCAAGAATTTAATGTAAATAATGTATTTATATGGTTGTTTTGTAATACATTTTCAAACTGAGTGAATGTTCTTGTGGCTTGAATTTCACCTATTTTTGATTAAATCAAAGTGGGTCTATTTACGTGAAGGAAGGAAGAACCGATTAATTTGGCCATCCGCTTTAAAGTAATTTTCCTTTTTTTGCCCCCCTTTGTTACTTCCGATTGGACCACTATTGTCAAGATCGTAAGCTACCCAGGTCCTTCAGGTTATTTTGGGTCACACAATTGTTATGTAATGTCTCCTGTCAATTTAAGGGATGTCCACAGGGCTGGTGGACATCTCTAAATTTGGGGCATGGGATGTCCGCCAAGGAGACAGAGTGACTAACTCCTTTGCCCTGGCGAACATTACTACATCCTCCAAACTCTAAATTAGGCCCTCAATCTTCAATGATATGAGTGGCAGTAAACTGATTATCTTTTAGCAATTTATTGCATTAACCTCCAATCTTCTTTTAACAGTGGGTTTATTTTGAGTTGATCTGAAAACATGAAATAGACAAAGATGAAATAGTGAGTTTAATGTAATTACACAGACAATCTGCAAGGTACACAGATTGCATGCTTACTAAGGCAGTACAAATAGTACACTCAGCTGAGCGCTTGCTGAGGAATGGGGCCTTCAAGTTTTGGGCCCAAGCACACTTTAATATGCGTTGGCCGTTGAAACAAACTCAAGGGTGTATGTTACTTAATGTTTGTGGGGTGTAGGCCTCAGATTTCCCGAACAAGCAACCTGATAACTCAACAATGAATAATAATGAGCAGGTTGAGGCAGTGGAGTGATACTGAGAAGAGTTGAGAGGGCCGGACTTCAAATGCTGGAGAAGCGTTTCCTGCGATCGAAGGCAAAGATCAGTGTGGCCTGAAACCCCTTTTGCAGCAGGTTGCAGGGGTCATCCTGTACTGGAAGAGAGTGAGGGACAAGCAAGGGCCTGCAGGGGCTTTGAGAAAGCCCAAGCCTCTGGACTCTGCCTGCCAGTGCTTTAAATGGAATAAAAAAAAGATAGGGGGATCTCCAAAAGGGGCATGGCCACAGAAGCAAAACTGGGATACCTTTCTAAGAGGTGTGGCAATGTAATTAATTTTCTTAAACCATGTAAACGAAAATCGGGTGCTTCAGAAAGTGGGCCATTTGGATAGCATTTGTATTGTGAGTTTTCCATTATTGCATCCCGACATATGGCACAAAATGCTTAAAACAATGCAGACCTATTGGCTTTTCCGATTCTTGACATCTGCATGAAATAAACAAGTGACAAAGATTTTGTGCTAAATAAGTTTAATTGAAAATATTTTCAGTTCTGAGAATACGAGACTGTGAATTAAACATTACTAAGGGCCGTGGAGGATAACTGGTCTTCTGAGTGTCTCTAGCACTTCGGTCCTCCCTTCACACTACTTTCCTCTGCAGTCTCTCGCTCTTTTAGATACTTACACCCTTTTTCTCTCCACATATTGCAGATTTTCTCCATGCGTATATCTTGCACATCGTCTTCCCTCTTCAGCAATTGTAGGAAGGTGGATATCTGACTATGGTTACCCCCAACTTTTTGCCTAGTGTCTAGCTGGTTTTTCGACTTAGTTGGCCTGAGATCCTGCCATTCAGGGTCTCAGGCTGTCTGCTCTCTCTTTAAAATAGACTCCATGTACCCTAGGTACATAACCAATTGGTAAGGATCACCTTATTGGACCCTGTACAGTGTACCCTAGGTACCCAGGGCATAGGTGTACCCTAGGCCTCCCAGGGGCTGCAGCATGTATTATGCCACCCTCGGTCTGGCCTTCCAATCAGACACAACTGGCTAATCACTCAGCTGGGGCAAGGTCGTGTAATCACCCCTTGCTTAGATATAGTATGCCTATATCTACCCTTATATATAGACACATGTGTACCTATCAGTCACTCCTATGGCAGGCCTTAACAATCCTGGAGGCAGAGTGCTTGGTAACATGTGAGATGGTGCTCTAGCATGAGCTGAGCCTGTCTGCAGCTTTCGGAACCATGTCCTTATAGCTGTTCTATGATATAGCCTACCATATACTCTTAAAGTGCCTTATAATCTTAAACGGTTATGGTAACTATGGTTTGGCTTTATCAAAACATGTCGTGTAAGGTGTCTAACACTTTGGAATAATACCCCCATACCATTTCTGGTGATGAGGATATTATTCCTCCCTTCTAGAGGGAGAGACATGTTAAAATCCTACTTTGCTGTTTAACTCTGACCAGAGCCTCAGCATCACAAAATGGATGCTGCTGCCACAGACACAAGTCTGACCTCCTGCTGCTGGGAGTGATCCCAGCCAGGGAGGCCTGGACAATAGGTTTCCTGCTTGGGGAGGTGCTAGCACCTCCCCAGACAGCCTTTAGTGTATTGGGGCAGGGTGGGCTGAAAGGAATGAGACATGCCTGGGGCACACAAGGTGTTCCTTGCATAGTCCAGTTCAAACCGGCGCTGGGGCACTCCAGCCCCAGCTCTGGCGCGAAACTGGACAAAGGGAAGTGGGTGTAACCACCCCCTCCCAGGTCCCACCCATAAGGCGTGACCTAGCAGGTATCCCAGCCCCCCAGATTAGTATAAGAGTGGGAGTTGGGCCTCAAGACTTTAGATTATCCTGAACCTGCAAAACTGAACAGAAACTCTGGACCTTCGACATTCGACGAAAGAAGAAGACTGAAGAATCTCCCTTGTAGCCAAGGAGTGGCTACCCTGTGCAAACAGGCACCATCAAGAGACTACCCTTTGCTTTGCCCACGTTCTACGAGGAACCGACTGCAGAGCCTGACCAGAGCCTTGACTTCCAGACTTCTCCGACCCTGATCCACATCGACAGCAAAGCTGAGATCCGTGGAGGCGACGAGCGACGTGGGACCGGCTACCTGGAAAAAGTGGCTAGTAACTTACAGCGCAGCTTCTGAGGTACCCTCGAAGTTGTGCACCGGGGATTGAGAAGCCCCAACCCCAAGCACCATCTGCACCGAAGATCAGCCCCCCACACTCCACGAGTCCTGCGTGGGGCCCTTCAGCATTTTCCTGCTTGCCGCGTCTGTCCGGTTGCTTGCCCGCTGGCTAGTGGCCTTTGTGACGACGCACCCTGAAATCTTCTGCGCTGGTTTGGCTCCTCCAGACTGGCTCCCGCTTCTCTGCAAAGAAGAAGCACCCCAGACCTTCCTGGTCTGCACCAGAAGCAAGTCCTTCGTTCTTCGTGGGTTCCGCTTGCCAAGGCTTGGTGAGTCCTAGTCCAACTTCGACGCCGCCGACAGCAAGAGCCTTCGTGGGACAGCTCGCCTCCTGGTCCTGGTCGTCCTCGACGCTTCCTGGTCCTCCTGGCTGCAGCGACAAGCTTCACCTTCACTTGCAATCTTCACGACATCGCCTGGTTCCTTCCTGGTTCCACGTGGTCACTGGCTAGTGACCTTGACTCTGTCCCTTCTGCTTGCAGGTTTCTTCTCTTCTTGATCCCAGCCTTGGGATCCACCGGACACTCTTCACTGACTGCCTGTCAGCATCTTTCTTCAGGCATCCATAGGAGTCGACGACGAAAACGACGCATCTTCACCCCTATGCACCCGCAGCCTGTGGGCTAGGTAACTTGGGTACTCCGGTGCTCATCAGGATAGTGACTATCCTAGTGTCTAGTTTTCAAGTCTCAACTTCCTAGGTACTCCGGAAGTGTCCTAAATCTACCGTCTCCTAAACTGTACTATTGCTATTGACTTTTACGCATTACGCGTGAGTGTTTCCACTCTGCACACGAATCCCGTGGGCCTCCCACTTCCTAACTAACGCTAGTGTAGTGTAGCCCCAGCGATTCCCTAGGCCTAGGCCTATTCTATTTCCGTGACAGTGGTTCTTATACCACTTACTTAGTATATGGTTTGCGTGGCCCCTAGGGCCTAACTGTATTACTTACCTGTGTGACTTAATGTATGCTTAAATAAGACTGTGTTGTACTTACCTCTAATCTCATAAAGAGTGCTGAGGGTTTGCTTAGAATAAATACACTTTATTTTATATATATATCTGTTGTGGTGTCCTTTCATTTGGTATTCAAGGGATTATATATGGTATCACAGCTGGCTTCACATGCCATTCAGAGTTTAGCCTAAGACTGCTCTTCTCCATGCTACCACTAGGATAGCTGGTCTATAAGGTTGACTTTACAACCAATCACCATAAGGGTATTTGGACTGATATAAGGTGTACACTATAACTAGTGACATCATACATCAGGCCAACTTCTCACAGCAATCAACATTGATTTATCAATAGTCTGTGTGTTTTCCAGTAAAGTTAAGAACATGACTAGAAGACCCTATAGGGATGAGTTTCAAAGTTGGTTTTATCCTGCCGCCCCAATTAAAGTACTGCTGCCTGCACTTCACAGCCTAGAAAACCCTCTCAACTGTGATATGAAATTTACTAACTGCACCCGACTTGTCACCTCAGTTTGGACCCAGCTATATCAGTAAATCAGTCTTGACCCTGATCCAATCAGAACAGTACAGGCCGAATTGCCAAGCCAGGTCCTCCCTGAACCGGCACAGAAGGAACCCATTAGCAAGGTCATGACTAGTTTGCATAAAGCTAGGTCCCAACTGTGGTAACATGGTGTGCAGAATAACAATGGCTTTGGATGTGGCCCAAGTAAATACAAGTGGCTGAGATTAATTCAAGCATTCCATCCATCTCTTTTTTGTAACTTTCTAAATGTGGCATTTTCAAAATCCTAACTTAAAATCTGACTTTACTATTAAAGAGGATTTTTTATTACAATTTCTCAGATACCAAACAGGAAATGTTTATCTGTTCAAAATTTAAAGTGGTCTCTTATTAATTAAATGCAAGAAGGCAGCCAATGTTATTCTATGGGAGAGGTAGGTTTTACAGCAGTGAGCTGTGTTGGACCTACCCTAGATGTAAGGCAAAAGGCTTATTTTGTCAGGTCGAAATGGAAGTTTAAAACTACACACACAGGCCATGATGGCAGGCCTGAGACATGTTTAAAATGGCTACTTAAGTGGGTGGCACAATAAGGGTTGCAGTCCCACTAGTAGCATTTAATTTACATGCCCTAGGTACATGTGACACCACTTAACTAGGGATTTACATGTAAATTAAGTGTTCCAATGGGGTGTATGCCAATTTTACCAAGTTTAAAGGAGAGAACAGAACCACTTTAGCACAGGTTAGCAGTGGTAAAATGCAGAGTCCTAAGGCCAACAAAAACGAGATCAGAAAAAATGGAGGAGTAAGGCAAAACGTTTGGGAGTGGGGAAGACAACCCTAAGGCTGACAGGTCTAACAAAACACGATCTTTGTTCCATAGAATACCTGGGGCCCTATCATTGCTAAATATGCAGACAGAACTGGCTTAGATGATGGGCCACCAAAGTCTCTGTTAAATTTCTTTACCCCAGATACTAAGGTTAACGCTTGTCTATACGGCCTTTACAGGATAGGTCCAGCTTAAACTTTTATGGAGTCACATTCTTAAATATTTATAGGAATCCACTTTCTTCAATTTAGTAAATCTCATAAACCATGTAAAGGAGTGCAGCTAAGCAAAGATCATAACTTTAGTCTGGTTTGCATCTATGATCATCTATTTATTAATACAACAATTACAAAAAAAAAAAAGTTTTCTTTGTAAACCACTCTGGATGGTATCCACTATTACTATATCATCTGCAGACATCAGAAAAACAATGTGGACCCCGCACATCTTCGGAGAAAAGAAGGCTGTATTAAAGGATTAGGGAAGATGTGACCAGACCAATACATAGAAAATTGGGGCATACAGACAACCCAGTCTCAAAACATTTTTAATTGAAATTCTCCTGGACAGGGTCCCTTCATTATCACGTTCCACACTGGCCCAAATCTCTATGGCGTCTCCTCAGAATAGGGAGCAAGCAAGAGGGAATTTCCATCTTGCTTAACCCGTCCCACAATAGTTTACAATGTAGTAGGTCAAACGCTGCTCGGAAGTCAACAAAGCAACAGAAGAAATTACCTTTTTTCTCTGACATACTAGCAACACATCCTAAAACAATGGTAGAGTAGAATTATTCTCCCTAAATCCTTCTTGTTTCTTCGGTATTATATTTGTTACAATATTGGAATACCCCGCAAAAGCATTCTTCAGAATGTCCTGCTTTATAAGTTACATTTAACCTGGCTGAGAGAAAATCATAATATGCTTATCATTAATACAAGTGATCAATCTTTTAGGGAAATCCAGCTCCACTGGTAATGTGCACCTTCGAAGTATCCAGTCTACATAGCCTAAGGTCACATAGATAGGACGATCACTGCAATTCAGATCTAGCACATGAAAAACAAGAAAATGAAAATAGTTCCATGTTTGTACAAACATACAGTCAATAGGGCACTTTTGATTCACTTCCATAAAAGTTTGTTTGGTTGGGGTATCTAATGGAAAACTGCCAATAAGAGAGAACATAGCCCAGGTGGATAACATTTTTATGACTTCTATTTTAAATGATGGCACAATAGATTTTAAGATAACCGCCTAGAAATATTACATCCTGACCCAAAAAGATAATAATTCAGCTGGTCATTCATTACGAGGTTCAAATCCCCATCATCACAATTAAGGTTCTATTATAAGACAGCACAGTGTAAGATATATTCTCTTTGAAGAGTGAAAACTATTGCTCATTATAAACACTAGTTTCTAAGTTCACATATACATTTACCACAATTATCGAATTATGGTGTCCTTATTCTTAAATAATTTGCTTTGAATGGGTAGAACTCAATTACACCTTGTATTTGAAAATTGGAATGTTGAGAGCTCCATTGAAGACAATGGAGTAGCTCCAGGCTTATATTAGCCGTTATAATCCCAGAGCTCCAACATTCAAATGTTTGTCTTTCTGTTTCTCCCTTTTTAATTTAGAACATTCTACCCTCAGTGAGTGGAATGTTCTAATAGCCTTATAGCCCTTCTGCATAGGGGCTATACCGGTTGTCAAACACTCTAGTTACAGGCCCTCGCCTGCGGCTCTGGCCTATAACTCTGGTTCAGGGCCATTAACAACCAGTATAGCCCTTGGCAGCAGATTGTAAGGCTATAGTAAGAACAGTTATGCCTTTTGCTGCTCTGAAGGAAACTAAGGTTAGCAAATCACCCACAGAACAAGCTGAGGGTTACACATTATTGCCCTTCTTTGTGATAGTAAAAATACTATTATTGGAACTTCTTTGCAAAACCATGTCTCCTGTAGATAAAGAACTGCAGTTTCATATCAAACCTTTTAAAGAGCCTTAGTCTCTAATATTTATTTTTAGCCCATGAATATTCCAGCAGATTATTAAGAGTTTGTGCGAAGATCACGTGTCCTAATTTACCTCGCTCAATATCGAAAAGTCACTACGAAATTCTTTGTTATTTGCTAAACAAGCAAAATCATTCCCACTTAACTACTCATAAATTTAGTCTTATTCTCGGGCAGGTGATCTTTAACCAACACTTGACTACAGCCACCACTTTTCTTACTAACAGATCATGGGAATCTGGGAAATCTGATAAGCTTTTGAACTTGCATGATGACAGAGAAACGGCCAATTTGAGTTATTAAGACTTTCCGACTCTTGGAAGCTCACAACTTGTATACCCTGTGATCGGCGCATCTCCCCATCGAGCACAACTTCCTTTATTAAGGAGTAAATCAAAACTTTAGTTATCTCATTTTTATCTTTTACAAAACCCAACAAATTTTACGTCATTTTAATTAAATTCATTTCAATGGATTGGCAATTTGAAAGCACATGCTAGATTCATGATTGACTTATTAGCTGTTTATTAAATATTTTAACACTCCTTATTATATCAAAGTAAATACACAGCCTTTTCAAGATTCAATCTATATTTGTTTGCATCTAATCCTCCTCTTTTATACAAATACTCCTAACTTAAGGCAACAGATTTTTCTTCCACAGTTCTTAATTATGACAGATTTTCATAGTTTTGCATCTAGATTCATCCTTTGTACTTAAGGCGACAGGATTTAAAAAGCTTGGGGAACCTGGAATTTCAATTTTTCTCCTATTTAAATCGTGCCAGACTATGACATTTCTTTGAAGGAAATGTACGGCCTCCTTTACATACTCCTTGACCTTTCCTATCCCTTTTCTGTACCTTAATGTATCTTCGTGGCAAGGGATTTATATAATAACGGATTGATCTCCTTCTAATTAATGTGAACAATTTGGACATTTAATAGGAAGGAGCTGAATTTACACGGGTAAACCGTGAACCTGCAATTTTTTCAGCCTCCCCTATTATCCTTGCCTCTAACTGGTCTTACAAATGAAGGCATACAGGAATTGATGTATTTGAATTCAGAGGCAATTACGTTTAGGTGACCGGACTGAGTTTTCAATGTATCATTATTTAACATTAAAACTCCCAATATTCTGTGCAGGGTTTGCTGCATTAATAAAAGAGCATCAATCATTGAGGCAGATCTAGTGGCTGATGTTTCAAAGTTTGATAAACAAACATTGAGGGTCTTTACTGGGTTTTTCCAATTTCTCCAGGTTCTCCAAATTCGGAAGTACGCTACTTACTGTACTTTCTAGCACTGTTTTAATTTAAATAATGATTCCCTTTGACCCAGTTTTCCACCAGACATTTAATCTAAAAGATAACTTCTGTGCCACTGACACAATAAAAAGAGAGCCTATGAAAGGATGAGTGCTGCATCGAAAGGAGTCTGCAAATCTTCAGGGTTCAGCATTGATACCAGTTTCTCCACAGATCCCCTTCTCAGAAGATATCTTTGTATTATGGACTAAGGACTCCTTTCTTGTTACTTTAAAATGATTTGCCATAAAGTCACTAATTGACTGTAGTACACAGGGGTAGCAGTCGATATTGAAGATTTTGTAACAAGCACAGGGGTAAGATCCAAAACATTGCTGTGTACGTAGAATGGTTGTTGAACAATATTTCAAACACACAAAAGGTAATGAAAGGAATGCTTGCTTGCCATGAAGAGTAGGGTCAAGGCTGATTTGCCCATGGCCTGGTCCAAACTGAGGTGGAATGGTGAGCAAAATGATGATGGGTTGGGATGATACCCAGAGCGATTTGCAGTGGTTAGACTAATTGCAAGCATTCCTCCCATCACCTTTTATATGTCTGATGCTGAACAGTATTTACTAAATTTTCCAGGCCCTCTCGATGACATAGTAGTTTCCTTTATTTATCAAGGAAACAAAACAGATAACGCATGTTCCAAGATGGCTGTCCGGCGAGGAGCTCCGGCCGGGAGCTCCCGGACAGGGATTGCGGTTTCCTGAAAGCGGACATCGAGAAGACATGGCCGATGCCCGGTGGAGCCGCTTGGTTCGGCTAAAGAGGAGTCTGGCCCGGGTTTCTCCTGCGGCCGTCACCTACCCAGCCGGACATCGGGGCATGGCATCCCTCGTCCCGCTGCTGCTATTTTCCACTTCTGCTGCCTCCCTTGGAGCGAATCTCCTCGGATTGCTGATGACTGACCAGCCTTGGCGCAGCTCTGACACCATCAGATGGCTCTAGAAGGCGACGGATTGCTCGGGGCGTGATTCCACTCTTACAGGACATCTAGACGACATGGCCGATGCCCGGTGGAGCCGCTTGGTTCGTCTATTGAGGAGTCCGGCCCGGATTCTCCCTCGGCCATCACCTACCCAGCTGGACATCGGGCATGGTGTTCCTCGTCCCGCTGCTGCTGTTTTCGCCCTCTGCTGCTCCCCTCGGAGCGAGTCACAGCGGATGGCTGATGATTAGAGCAGCCTTGGCTCAGCTCTGTCATCATCGGAAGGCTCCAGATGGCGGCTGACTGATCTGGGACGAGATTCCACTCTTCCGGACTGTCCCTTTGCCCTCTAGGTCGCGAGTAACTGCCTGCGCCGACGCTTGATCCCCTGCAGCGTTAAGATGGGTCGAAGGTGGGTGCCACGGCGCTCTTGGTCCGGTGGAACAGAGTACCCGCCTGCAGTCTGCCGATCTGGGGGCGGCTCGCTCTCCCAGTCCTCGCTGCTGCCTCCCCCTTGCTGGCAGTCTGCTTGGATGTGCTCCGCCTCGGTTCCACCTTCTGGGACCCGAGAGTACTTTCCAGGTATGCGGGTGCAGGAGCTACGCCCGACGGATTGCTAACACCGATGCCCCTGTGGTCCTGAGCCTCTGCACGCCTCTTCACCCTTCCACCCGCCGTTGGTTTTGTGGCTGCGTCCCCCCTCTGACTCTTCGCACTTAAATCCTGCTCTCTAGTTCTTAGTTATGGATTTGTGACTTTTGCTCATCCCACCATTTTGTTGTTGGCCGCCGTCGATGCCCACGACCTGGACCCACCATCTTGCTCTGTCCTTTCCCCCTTTCCTCTGGTCTCCCCCTGACTATCCTCAAACGTTTTTCTCCCTCTTTCTAGTCTGCCTTAACTCCATCCCCCCTCTAGTTCCCTCCTCTCCCCTCACCCTCTCATAACACTACCCTTGTCCCCCTCTACCTTCTCTCCCCCCCTATGATTTTTCCACTCACTTTGTTAAAACCGTGCAACTAATGTTTTTAAATCATTGTACCTTGTAACCCGCTATTTCTGTTCCTTATGTTAAGCGCTCTGATACCTTGACTTTTGTGTTGAACGTTTTTCTCTTTGTTGCTGGACTGCCTTTACTCCCCCCTCAGGTTCCTTTCCCCCCTCTCACCTATTCTTAGACTCAAATTCTTATCCCCCATTTCCTTCTCTGCCTCTTATGATTTGTCATTTACTTTGAAATTTCTGGTAAAAAATGTTTAAATTATTGTACCTGTAACTTGCTGTTGTTCCTTATGTAAAGCGCTTGGATACCTCTGGGTCTAGCCAACGCTATATAAAACTCAATAAACAAACAAACTAGTGACGGCATATTCCCTCTCAAATGGCTAGAACCAAGATCTTCTACCTGGGATCTTTTACAGACATTTTTCTTTTAAGCAAGTCACAATCAGTTTTGACTGTTTTGTCCCTTTGTTCTTGATCTCAGTCTCGTGATCTGCTTTTTAACTCCTTACTTTTAATCTATTAAGCACAGGCTTCAATTTCTGCCTTCCTGATTTCCTTAATGTAGCAAATTACAGAGACAAGTCGGGCAGAAGACCCTCAAAGAGGTCCTTGTGGGCACTTGAACACACTGTGTCAACGAGTACCCATTATTAAACTTGTGGCCCAGGTAACACAGTAAACAACAGAGTCTAACAACAGAGTCAAAAGCAAAGCAAAAAGAAAATGTTACTTATCCTGTAAGCATCAGTTTGTGGCATGTAGTGGTGTAGATTCACATGCTGTGCACACTCCTGCCATCTAGTGTTAAGCCTGGATGTGTGCAAGTTGGTTTTCTTTGAAGAAGTCTTATTGAATCACGAGGTACAGTGACTCCACCTATTGCTTGTAGTGCGCATGCAGATCGTCCCCATTGTTAGATTGTTTTCAGCATGGTGGGTGAGAATGGAAATGGAGCACAGCAATACAGAAAGAGAGGACCATGCAGAAGAAGTAAAGGAAGGAACATCTGCAACACTGAAAGACTTCCGGGGAGGAAGATGGGCACGTGTGAATCTACAGCCACAAATAGATGCTCAAAGGCTAAGTAACATTTATAGTTCGAGGCATTTGTGGCTGTAGATACACATGCTATGTATAAACGGTAAAGCAGTCCTCACTTAAGTGGTGGCTAGCCTGAGGATGTTGAAAAAGTGTACAGAGTACAGCCTGGCCAACATTAGCTAGTCGGCGTGCCAATACATCCCGAAAATAGTGTTTTGTGAAAGTGTGCAGTGGAGACCAAGTAGATGCTTTAGAGATGTCAGCTATAGTGTTTCAGCGTAGGGACCATCTTGGGGGCAGGGTCGTGCTGGGGGTAGTGTTTTAGGGTTTAGGGTAGTGTTGTGGTTTTTGTGTAGTGTTGGGTAGTGGTTTAGGGTAATGTCGGGGGTGTGTGCAGGGTAGTGTTTGGGAGTAGGGACAGGAATGGGGGTAGGGGCAGAGTCGTACTGGGGGTAGTGATTTAGGGTTTAGAGTAGTGTTGTGGTGTTTGTGTAGTGTAGGGTAGTGTTTTAGGGTAGTGTCGAGGGTGCGTGCAGGGTAGTGTTCGAGTGTAGGGAGCGGGCTGGGGGAGGGTCATCCAGGGGGTAGTGATTTAAGGTTTAGGGTAGTGTAGTTGTGTTAGAGTAGTGTAGGGAGTGTAGTGTTTGAGGGTTTGGGTAGCGTTTTAGAGTTTGTGATGTGTACGGTAGTGTATTTGTATTTAGTATTGTGTTGGGTTTTTATTACTAGGCAAGTTTTTAGTTCGCATACGTTAACACTTGCAATGTAAAGGTATGCAAACTAAAAACTTGCATAGTAATGGTATTTGCAAAGTAAAAACACCGCAGTAAAAAGCTGCGAAGTAATGGTATGCGAAATAACGAGTCATATTAATTGAGGTGCTTCAACAGAAGATAGTACAGCTGAAAACAAAGCCAGGAAAAGCACTAAAACAACTTAAATTGATTGCTTTTTGAAGAGAATCAATTTTGCAGGGGTCCCATTACTAACAATGGTAAAGCCTGCTACAAAAAGGCAGCTCTAATGAAACTAGTGTCAAGGAAGACACTACTGAGTAAACAGAGAGTGCTGTTTCTTTCATAAATGACCGGTTTCTGAAGCACATCTGTGGCAAGCCGCACGCTTTGTTTAACATTTTTGATTTTACTTTGTGGCTAGACTGTTGAAAAGATTAGAGGTTTTAGGGATCAAGAATTTGAGGAGCTCGTTACGTACTACAAAAAGGTACTTGCTGATGATGAAATTCAGTCTGCCCCTGGAGAGTGGCTAGATTTCAAATTGTACATCTTTCATAGGATGATGCATAAGCCAGTATCCCTCTTCACACAGATGTTTTTAAAATCGGCCAGAAGAAGTTAAACATGTCCTTCCAATTTTAGAAATCATACTTTCCATCAGTCCAACAACAGCAATATGTGAACAGGGGTTAGGCAGCATGAACCGATTAAAAAATGAGCTCCAAACGTCCCTCAAAAGTGACATGTCTGCTTTAATGCAAATCCAAATCGATGGGCCGGAGGTAGACACTTTTGATCCAACCCAGTAGTTTTTTATTGGCTGTCAGCAAACTCAGGAGAGACACATGTAATGGACCACAAACCTCCTTGTCAAAACAAGACTGTTACGGAGTCAAAAGATAGTGACTAGTTTATTGGTATACTCTCTTTGTTCAAATCAGCACAATTTTCGTTAACAAATAAATGCCTGTTGCACTGTGTTATATTACCATCCTCTACTTGGTGTGTGACAGTGATTTTGTGATTATTCTGACAATTTGCCGTGGTCGAGCAGTTTGTCTACTTTGGAAACTAGCACAACAGTTGTTTATTAATTAAACATATATTAAAAGTTGTTAACACCTGATGCAAAAGCCATTCTTTTAGATTTGGGGCCTGAAATAGTCCGAATTGTCACATTGAATTTTAGGAGTGTGATGGTTAGTAAATGTGTTGATGTAATTGGCAGCACTGACAGTGGGAATGGACAGTGGAAGTGGAAGTGGACTCCTGAAAAGGGCCCTGGCAAATTAAGCGTTGCACAGCTACAGCAATATAAACGAAAACGTGGAAGACTTGGCAGCACAAACTGATTAAAACATGAGCTACATCCTGCCTCAAAGCTGATGTCAGCGTTAATGCAAATGCTAGTGGACAGCTCAAAAGTTGACACTGTCATCCAACACGAGCAGTATTGTTTTCGCTGAGAGCAAGCCCAGGGCCAAGACACATTACCGGACACAGCCTGCCAGGTCAAATATGCAGAACTGTCCTTATTTTGAAAGAATAGGGACTTGTTCTGGCTACACTGTAGTCTGTTGGCTCCGTCTCCATCAACCTCTTCATTGATACAAGTATGGTCCTGTTGCACAAAGTTATTTCAAGACAGAAAGTATTCCAAAGACAGACAGCGTTGCATCTGAAGAATGCAACCCTTTTATCTATGGTTAGTGCATAGCATCAGCATCTTCACTAACAAGTAGTGCCAGATATATTGCTAAAGGATGCTATTTTAGTGACATGTTAAAGTTTATGGGGTATTTTGTGCCATTTTTAATATGTTCGCAAAAGTTCACCACCTCAGATACATATATCTTATAGAGGTACGTTGGTGACAAATTAAAATTTGATGTTTACAATTTGGTTGGCCAAGGTTTTCTTCGGTTGTTGGCGCTGCAAATGTTTTGAAGAAAATTTGTATGCAACCAATTTGTGGGTCAAGTGCATTGATGTTAGGTTGAGTAGATAATTCTAGTCCTGCACGTCTAGTAAGATTTTTTATATTTTTCGAGCACTGCCTCTGCTGGCCTCTGTGGGAATGAATTCTGACCACCCACCTCCCCCCACCAGACTCAAGACTTAGCACATCGGTTCCCTGTCATCGACGACTCATTCCTGGGATCCAGTTTAGAGCCTGCCCTGCCCCACCAACAACCTGTCAACAACTACTTTTCTCCATAAAACTTTACGTCTGAAGGTAAACTTTCAACCAGGACAAAGCTGGTCCCTGTATCTAACTCACACTTCCATTGTGGTCTGTCTTAACTTTTGACTTTGTCAAGAGCAACCAGATGACCACAGTTGGCACTTTTTTCTTTTTAGCAATATTTTGAACCTTATAATTTTTACATTCGGGCGTGGCTTGGCTGGTCAAGATGGCGGTCGCACTCTAAGAGTGCTCCGGACCCCTCCGTCATCCGTGCCGCGATCCGCTGACATCAACCTGCATCTGCTGCCTTCCCAGATCCTGTGGTATCCGTGCGCGGTGACATCCGCCGTGAATTGCCTGTTGTGCCGCTTTATCACCTGGTTCCCCACCTCGCCAATCCAGACATGGCGGCGCCCATCTACAGGGCCTCCGGGTCCTAACTCCTGCATGGCTGCGGGGCGGGCTGTGTGGGGGGAGTCGCCTTGCTGCAGTGTGGGGGCTGAGATACCCGATGCCGCCTCCATCTTCCGGCTACCCGAGGTGGGCTCCTGGACAGCGCAGCCTGGTCTGGGGCCTCCCTGCCTGAACGGGGCCTCCCTGCCTGAACCGCGTCCTTCCCATTGCAGTGGGAACCCAGAGCCACCGCCAATGAAGCTGCCTGCCGCGGCGAGACCATGCTGGGGGACTGGCCATCACATCTGACGGCAGGAGAGACCTACGGCCTATGAGCCCCCCCTCCTCCAGGCCTTACCGTAACTGAGTGACGCTCTGGGGCCGGGCCTGCTGTGCATGTGTGTGGTGGTGGTCACAGCCACTGCATTGACTCCTACAGCCGAGTGTCCCTGCTGTCAGCGGCTGCCATCCAGAACCCTTTCCTGCGTGTGGGGCACCCCCGGAGCAGGAGCGCAGTCCCGGTGCCTCCGGACTGTTAATTACGGGCTCCTGGCGCCCGATCTGGGTCTGGACTCTACGAGGCTCGCTGGCCACAACATGACTGCCTCCACCGCAACCTGCTGGTGAGCATGGCACCCTTCATCAAATGGCGCCGGCCGGCGCAACTCCTGTTCGGCGGGGAATCTCCATGCTGCAGTGCCTGCCTTGCTGAGCTGCTCTGGCCGTCAGCCGGCTTGCCCGGTGCCCTGAAAACCCTCGGATACCGTATCTCCAAGATAGCGGCCTCTGGCCCCCACGACCGGCACATCTGAAGGGCCCGACTTCCGCCTTGAGGCCCTGCTTGGCCTGATCTGGACCATGGGGGATCTGCAGACATGTGGGCGGCGAAGTGCTGCGGAATCGTATTCAGGGCTGAGTACAGCATCCCCGGAGGCCACATCACCGCACCGCACCCAGCAGCTGCAGCCGGCCCGGAGAGGAGGCATCACCAGGTGAGTGGGGACAAGACCGGGGATCGGCTGTCACGTCGGGCAGCGGTGCGGGAGGTCCACATACAGGCCTCCCCCGCCTCTTTTTGGTTCTGGTGCTGTGGGGTGTTTGGGTTCATCCGGACTGCGGTGGGGGGGGGCGCCCTCCTCTGCCTGGGGAGCGGCAGCCCCGGGAGCAGTGGGTGCGCCTTGTGAGCCAGTGTGGGTGCACTGTATGGCTGCACACTTCGGGCAGCAGGCCCCCCTAGGTGACAACCATCATCCTTCATCCGCCCCCCAGCCGGTACTTCCCCTGACCTCTGCACTGACTGTACTTGGGTCAGGCTGGCCCTGAGGGCTTGGAGGCCGTGCTGCTGGAATGGAGTGCAGACCCCCAGGTGCCCAGTAGTGTGATCGATCGGGGCTGTCCTGCCCACCAGCTCCTAGGGGTACCTGCGGTTGGTGAGCAGTGGGCCCTTCCTAGTGTCGCCTGGGTGGGGGACAGGTCTCATCTCCAGGACCCTGTTTAGGCCCTCGTGAGGGCACGGTCCCGCTGGTCTCCCTCCTTCGGCTGCCAGTTCGGGCGGCGGCGTGGGGTTCAACCTCTGTTTCCTAGACCTGCTTATCCTGGACGCACTCGCCGGGCTGCCTGGCCCATCCACCTGGAGGTTGGCTTTGGCAGAGGGGGACTCTTTGCACCCCGTCAAGGCCAACGTGTGAGGCCGAGGCAGTGGGTCACCGCAAGTCATCGGCAGCAGCATCCGGAACGGTACGTTGGCAGCTCCAGCAGCGGGTGGTATCAGCTGCTTTGGTCTAACAGCAGGGGTCCTGGTCCGGGCCCCCCTCCACCCCGGGCCTCTTGGGACGTTGCCTCCGCGCAGTGGTGGCCTCCTGGCGCATACCATCAAGAAGCTCTCAGGGCACCTCATCCCAGTGCTTGGGATCTCTGCGGTGACCGTCTGCCCACGGCCCTAATCCGGACCTCCCGCGTTGGGGGGCTTCACCGGGAGCAAGGGTAGTTGAGAGCACCCCTGTCTGACTCTCACGCGGTGGGCCTCAACTCACCCTGCCCTCCGGCCCCTGCTTCGGATTGGCTTACGCACTCAGTTAGCACGTTTGAGTATCCTGAGGATCATCCTTCCAACACCGAAAGCCTTTGCTGGGGTGCGACCTGACAGACCATGGGGAGAGACAAGGCCTCTATATGTGCGACTGCCCCAACGCAGACGAAGATGGACCGGTTCACCACCTCCGAACAGGATCCCCACGGACAGGCTGATGGGCCCCCGCCCCCCTTCCGGGTAAACACTTGGCCACCATCCTACAGGTAATCAGCGCCCCACAAGCCTAGGTGGAGAGGAAGATTGGGGAGGTTAAGGTGGACGTTTCCCTTCTTCGGCAGGACCTCCGCAATGCCACAGCCCGCATAGCTGAGGCTGAATCTCGCCTCTCAACGGCGGAGGACGATATTCTTCAGTTGAAGGAGCAAGTGGCCAATCTGAGCTCACGCACCAAGGAGCTGCATCAGCGCACGGAGGACGCAGAAAACCAAGCAGGCCGGTACAACCTCTGCCTAGTGGGGTTCCCTGAAGGGGTCGAGACAAACCAGGTATCCACCTTCATCGAGACCTGGTTCACGTCGTGGATGCCCTCTCCACATGGTTTGTAGTGGAGAGAGAGCGCATCGATCCCTTGCACCAAGACCGCCAGCTGGGGCCCCACCTCGCCCTATCATACTTAAGATCCTTAACTTCAAGGACCGGGATGCCATCCTGTGCGAGGCACGTTCTCAGGGTCCCCTCAAGTACCAGAATCACAATATCATGATCTGATTACACCAAGGAAGTGCAAGACCAGCCCCGCTCTTACATGGACATGAAAAAGAAACTGCGTACTAAGGGTCTGCAATATCAACTTCTATTCCCCGCATGCCTCCGCATCATTTTCCTGGGCAAGACACAACTCTTTGATTCACAGCAGGCGGCCTGGACTTCCACTTCGACAGCAGCGAAATCTGTCCACCATGGCATCAGGCTCTCAGTCTCGGTCGCCCAGTCGCCAATGCCGGAGGCGCACGCAATCTCGTAGGTGGCGCCAATCCCAAGTAGAGATACCGAGATCATCGAGCCTGGCTGACCATAGACTCCGGGACTCTACCAGCCCATCAGGCTCGCCTCTGCATCACTCAACTGATGGACCGTCGATGGCTCCTCTGTCGCCGGCTCAACGGGGTTCGCTGACGGTGGACTCGGATCTTGCCTGCAGCCCAACTCTGAGGTTCCAGCAGGCGCCACCTGATGCGCGGTCTCCAGGGGGTCAGGCTCCAACCTGCCTTGGAGCTGAGATTCACAGAAGACTTATTGCTCTACTTCACTGTCTTTCTGCCGGGACATTGCACATCCACCTAAATGGAGGGGTCCTCCATGCAATCCAACACAAACGTTCTAGTTTGGTTCTTGTTCTCAATGGCAGGCTGACAGATGCTTCTGTTCTCGAAGTATAGGGTGGGGGGAGGGTGTAGGGGGGGAAGGGGATTGTTTGTCCCAAGGTTGCTGTTTCTTATTGTTTTGTTCCACCAGCTATCAGATGACGATTTGCGATGGTCCCGTATGTGGTTCACGCAGCCTCCTCACATGCGCCCTTCTACACCGGCGTGACCATCCGCGCATGCCCTCGCCTCTCTGGGGTGCCACACACCACTGCCCCGACCACCAGCCGCCATAACTGACACACCCATTCCAAGGGCCTCCCTTCACGTTCTGTCCTGGAACGTTAATGGCCTCCTGGACAGACTTAAACGTATGGCGGTTCTCCGCTATGCTCAACGCCTCGGGATCGAAGTGCTTCTGCTTCAAGAAACGCACTTGCTGGGGAACCACTGTCCCTTCCAAGCACGTTACAGATATAACAGAGTGTGGCACTCTGGCTTCACCCGGGGATCCCGTGGGGTGGCTATTCTTTAAAAGCGCACTCTTCCCTTTGTACTTACACAAGTTATTCATAATCCCCCGTCCACCACTAGACTGGCGCAAGCAAAACAATTAACAAACTGGTCCGAGTCGCTGGGCCTCTGCGATGCTTGGCGTACCTGGCACCCTCACACCAAACAATTCACCCACACTTCTGCAGCACATCACACGCAGGCACGCATAGATGCGATTTTTGTCCCTTCGACTGACTGCATCATGATTCAAGATGTCCGTATCCTCCCCAGGGGTATCTCCCCCCCCCCCGTCTGCACGCCCGACATGGAGGATGCCTGGATTTCAAAAAGGTGGTGGGGCTGGAACTTAAGCAGTACTTCCTGACCAGTGACAGGTCGGTGTCCTCTCCCAGGGTCCTGTGGGAGGCGGGCAAGGCTCACATCCGGGGCTTCAACAGGGGCCAACTCAAGCGCCAGCGACAGGCGCAGCTGCAGCAGATCACCTTGCAGGAGGCGCAAGCACTGCACCTCGAGCAATCACCTCCCACAGCCGATGACACTTCCCGTGACCGGCAATTCGCTCATCTTCGGGTGGTGATCAGGCAGATTTAGTTGGATGCTGCCAAGCTCCTCTCGAGATCCTCCGTAGCAAGAGTGTACGGTTGGGGCGACAAGAACTGCAAGATTCTCCACAGGCTAGCCACATATCCTAGGGCGCACCGCATTATCACCGAAATACTGGACCTCGATGGTTCGGCACACCGATACCCAGTGGTAATGGCTCTCACCTTTGCTTCTTATTATCGTCAGCTCTATGCTAAAAGCACTTCGGCAATATCGCTCACCACCTTACTAGAAACTGGAGACGTTCGTCTTCCTCAACTGGGCTCGGCTGCACAAGAGGATTTAGACCGCCCCATCAGCCGCAAAGATTAGCGATGCAATCACCTTTACCTTGTCGGGCAAGACTCCTGGTCCTGACAGCCTCCCCCAGAAATACTACGCTCTGTACCGTGAGACTCTTGTCCCACGCCTCGCAGATCTTTTCGAAGAAGCCTTAGAAAAGGGTTCCTTCCCGCCCGAAACAGATATGGCCACCTTCGTGGTTCTTCCAAAATCTCACCCGCCCTCTCGTCGGTGCTCAGACTACCGTCCCATCTTCCTTATAAATGCAGAGGTTAAACTCTCTGCCACAATTCGCGGCTGCAACCTTATCTGTCCACATTGGTTCACCCAGACTAGTGCGGATTTATGCCCACGCGTGGAACTCAACACTGTCTCCGGAGGCTCACCGTCACTTGCTCACCCCCTATTTGGCGATCCTCCTCGTAGACTTCGATAAGGCCTTCGATTCGGTGGACTAGAGGTATCTAGACGATGGGCTGACCATGATGGGTTTTGGCCCCATTTCCCTGCCCTAGTCCGCATCCTATATGCCCAGCCCCGGGCCAGAGTCCTAGTTAATGGGGTCTTGTCGGAGGCCTTCCCCGTCCAGAGGGGCACGAGACAAGGATGCCCCCTTTCGCCCCTTCTATTCGCCCTGGCGATGGAGCCCCTGGCGACCCTGGTGCGGTCCGACGGTCGGTCCGAGGGTGGGAATGGCCCAACACGGAAGCGGACAAGATCGCTCTATACGCGGACGATGTCCTCCTTTTTCCACCTGACCCCGCTCAATCAGGTCCTCAATGCCTCCAGATCCTGCAATCCTTTGGGCAGGCCTCCGGCCTCCAGTTAAATCCTGATACCACTGAATCCCCTGGGGAGAGTCGCCTTGTTTAAAATGATCATTCTTCGCCGGTTCCTATATGTGCTCCAAAACACCCCTTTTTGTTTTCCAAGGTCCTGGTTTCGAGAACTGGACAGTATGGTTACCAAGTTTCCTTTTTTTTTGTGGGGGGGTTTGGGGGGGGGGGGGGGGGGGGGGAGCACGTTTGGCCCAGACTCAATGCCAGATTCCGGTTTTCGATGGGGGAATGGGGATGCCACACTTATGTACACTGTACTACTTGGCCACTCGCCTACTGTCCATACACGACTGGTTTAATGGGGGCTGGTTCGACCCGCCCTATAGGCTTGAATTGTGCGTGCTAGGCCTGTCCAAAATCCAATCCCTGTTATATGGGGTATCCATTCCGTCCACCCTACCGGATGTAACGCGCTCAGTGCTGTTGGCTTGGAGGGCAGCTCTGAGTCACACGCGCTGGACACACAAGCTGACTCAGTGCACGCCTCTGTGGCAAGGCACTTGGCTCTGAGAAGTCAGTGAGCTACAGGGATTTAGAGCATGGGATCTTATAGGTATCTCCCAATTGGGGGATGTGTGTGCAAGCGGTCATATGCGCTCCTTCCAGGACCTCCAGACCCGATACTCCCTGCATCCAAATCAATTTTACAAATATGTGCAACTGTGACATGCCCTCCACGTGCACATATCGGAGGACACGCGGCTCCCCGAGTACAGCCCTCCTGAAGCGCAGACCATGTTGGGTGACCTGGGGAAGGGGGGTATTTCTCGCATTTACCAGACACTGGTTAACAATATCCCAACCTCACTGGACTGGCTCAGAGGCCAATGGGAGGAGTGGGTAGGTACTCTAGAGGAAGAGGACTAGCGTGATGCTCTCATGGCACCCAAAACGGTTACGGCATCAGCTAGACTCCACCTGATCCAACTATACTATTTGCACGCTGCCTACCTAACCCCAGTACGCCTCTATCAGGCGGGCTTCTACCCGAGCGCCTCCTGCATGCGGTGCGGCCATAATCCGACCAACTTTTTTCACATGGTTTGGACATGTCCTCATCTGGCACGGTTCTGGGGTGACATTGAAGAAGAATTCACAGAAATCTTGGGGTGGGAAGTCCACCATGATCCGCGACACACTCTCCTTGGGATTACGGATGGGCTGGATGGGTCTAGGAACGAAAAGTTATTTTTTAACACAGCAATGGTAGTGGCCAAACGTGCCATAGCTGCATCTTGGAGGTGTCCACAACCGCCTTGCTCTGGGAAATGGCGGAGGGGGTGGATTGGTGTGCAACACAAGAAAAAAGCATTGGCATAGCCAATAGGTCTCGCCTTTGGGACCTTATAAGTGTTTAGTTATCCAGCACAATATCCTTGGTGCAACAACATCAAGTGTTGCATGGCTAAACACTTATATGGTCCCAAAGGCGAGACCTATTGGCTATGCCAATGCTTGTTAGCTCATACCTTCATATCTATCTTTCTCTGATATTTAGTAATTGCCCCAAAACTACCCCACTCTGTTCCTTAGGTTTATATTTCAGTCCCACCACATACCTAACAAAACTGTAATCAATGTTCCCAACCTTCATGTATCATGAATTTGTTTTTATTAAAAGTGTGAGGGAAAATGTACTTATCCTGAAGAAGGTGGCCTAAAAATCTGGGTATCCACCGAAATGCGTTTTTGTTTAAGACAGAATTAGCCATTCATAACATATCGTTTATAGGTGTTTGTCAAGGATGTTGCTGTATATAGGAGCCCATACCCTTACTCAGAATAGCACTCTCCTGCATTGGTTGTCTACGTATATAGACCTAATACTTTCGGTTGCACTTTAATGTGAGGAACAGAGAGCGACAGAAGTAGGAAGTACTTGGCTGAGAGAAGCTGCACCCAGTGTTTTGTCCCTTTCCCTTCAGCCATTTTGCCCAGATAGCGGCTTCTGTCTGAGATCTTGCTTCCTAAGAGTTGACGTGCGGGGAAGATGGCAATTATTGAGTCTGGTTCAACTTCCTTGAGTTAGTTTCTCAGTGAGCACAAGAAAGTCAATCAACGCAGAATGGGCCACTACCGTCCGACACGCACTCCCAATCCTCCCACAGGATTCCAGCACTGGAAAAGAAAACATCCTTTGCAATTCCAAGCCTTCCTTTGGCCCTTGAGCAGATGAGATGCCACAAAGACGCCAATATGCACTACAGGCGCACAGCCAACTCAAGCCTGCTGAACTCCGTTCACAAGAGCACACAGCTTTTAGGCGCCTTTGTAAATGGGCTCCGCTGCGCCTTTGAAAGCAGGTTAATGTATAAAACCTAGTTCTCTCTCTATAACAGCCTTGCATCCGCCTGGTCGCATTACAGCTACCTTCATAGCATTACGCTTGAGGGGACCCACGTTAATCCCACACTGAGACATCAGGCGATGCAGCTGTTTAACGGTCGCAAAATGGATTGTGACAGTGACAAAGTGCCCAAAAAGTGCAGATCGGCCGCTTCTGAGGCTCTGGCAATGGGAGGGCGGGGACGCGAGTCTCTGATTTGTGTTTGAGAGGCGCAGCATCTGTCCTGCTGGTGATGCACGAGGGAAGCAGATTAGCATAAAGCGTAACAAGGTCAAGTAAGTGGATGTGAAATAGGGAGTGCGTAAAGACACCATTCCGAGGGCTGACACAAACATCACTGTATAGAAATGCAAATCAAGCCATTATGCTCAATAATTATATGAAAATATGAAGAGTTCAGCATGTTTTCCAGCCCTGGTGGCGGGTAATGGGATGTATGCTTATGTAAATAACTACTATTAAAGCTAATGCTGGGGGGAAAAAGTGAATACATTTATAGTACGGTGACTGATTTAGTATGCTTTTAAACCCCAGCAGTGCTCACAGAAAGGAGTGCATTATTATGCTTTGAACTCATTACAGCTACAAGTCACCGCAACTCCATTAATTACGACGCGTTAATGAAAGTAGGACACGGACCGAAAAAAAGGGAAATTATGGCCTCTCAGCAGTTTTCTTAAAAGACAAAATCGAGAGGTATTGGCATCATGGCGCCTCCTGGGGAGCCGATCAGCGGCATCATCGGTACTGCTGCTAAAGTAATCCCGCCGCCAGCCCAGGGGGGCAATGCTCGGCTCGATGAGGGCGGGAAAGCGACATGGTAAACCATCGACTCGGTGGCTGAAAGCCCAGCAGTGGAGAACACCACTAACAGAGGGGGCGCAGAGAAAAACGGCTAGGTATTAAAAATGCAAGGATTTCACCGAAACCAGCTCCTTGGTTGGTGCTCGAGTAGAACAAACATGCGAGACACCGGCGGCGCTCACTCGGGGCAAGATGGCAGGAGCGAAATGGCTTAAAACAGCAAATCAACAATTTCAGCCGATTGCAAAACTAACTGGAGACAACGGGAAACGAGCTGCACAAAACAGAGGCACCCTGCAGGAAGCACCATAGAGCGAACACTAAATCAGAACAAGGAATTCAAGGAATGCAGCGTGCCGTGAGTGGTGCGCACGAGCGATGTGCTTAATGAGCCATGACGACAGAGCGTCCCGCGAGTGGCGCGTGAGAGCGAGCACCAGGCCATATGTTTTGAATTATCTCGCCCGTTTCTGGGCACGATAATTCAAAACATATGGCACCCGTGCGGGTAACCGCAAGCAATAGGCCACACATGTACGAGTGTGTTTGTGGAAGGCCCCTTACTAAAAGTCTCGCCAGAGCAGCGCATGCACGCTGCTACAGGCTCAACCCAAAAATCCATGTACGAAGCACGAGGTTGTCCAAAGAAATACCGCAGGGTGTGGGGCAAGTGGTTGGGTGCCATGGAGTAGTCAAAGCTGTGTATACAACGATTACACTTATTTGTTCAGTTGGGGTCAGGCATTGCAATGTGATCATGTACTTGGATGTGAATTGCCATCCTCAATGTCTTCTGATGATTTGCTGGTGTTTATTGTTAAAAACAATAAAAATTTGCTTATCAAACCATTTTTTTTTACATTTATATCTCCGGTTATACAGGCTAGATTTTTGTAATTTTTGTATCATTTCATTTATTAAACTTTATTTTATTTTTTTTAACTGGTTTGGGACTTTTCTTAAGCTGTGTTTCCACTTCATTACTGTTTGAGTAGTGCATCAATATTTTACACATTGCAGCTAGGCCTGACTGCTTTGTGCCGAGTTACCAGAGAGTTAAAGCACAGGTTTATTAAGTGACTTACTTGGTTCACTCTGACAAGAAGTGTGATTTTTAGAGGAGAGTTCTCATCCCCTGCACAACTACTACTCCAATTTAATACACAACCAATTTAAAACCAAGCAAAAGGCTGAAATAAAACGTTTCCTGGAAAACTGCCTCTACAATTGCAGCAACGCTAGATAGGAGGGTATGTGCGCTCCAAACCTGATTCATTAATGAACTATAATTATGTTTTGAAGACAAAGTGGTGTGGAGTAATAATCCATCTTTCATAACTAAAGCAACAAATAACATTTGGGTGCAGAATCCAGTACCTTCTGTTGTTAACACCTGGAAGTGATAGGTGGAACCATTAAAGGGGTACCCATCATCATTTGAGCATCTTTTCACAAGTTGTCAAGAAATAGCCCACGGTCACATTTTATCAAGCTTTCTCACAAAAAATCCAAGATGAAACCATTCTACCCAGATTATTTTTCCAGTCCGAACAGGGTGGATGGTTTCTTATTCATAGCATCAAAAGATAACTTCACATGGGGGAAGAGTCCAGCTACGGGCAATCAGGAAAATACTTTTCCAGTAAGATCTAATCGTTCCATTCTTTATCCTCATCTCATCCAGGAATGCACCCTCGCTGCTTTTTGGAATTCTTAACCTGTGGAGCAGGAGGGAGTCGAATATACAGAGATGGTTTAGGGATGTGTGTAACCACAAGGTTTTCGTATCCCATCCCTCTTATGTAGGAGATCTTCTCCATCACAGCGGAGGACTAGTATGGTTACAGAAACCATGCATTAACTTATTTCTAGTTTTTCTGTGAAATCCATATGAATCACCTGATATGGAGGATGTCTTGAAGGGAAAGGAACTTCTTTGACTAGTATAGGCCACAGAAATTGTTATAGCAGATACAGTTCTTCGTCCTGCTTTTAACTGCTATTTGACTAGTTTGTGACCGAACCTTTTCATCTCCATAAAGGCGGTCATCGGAGGATATGGGAAAGCGACTTCATGGTGTGGCACCCCACTAACCACAGTATAGTAGGAGTCATTGTTGACAAAGTGTCTATTTGGACATGGGGGACAAGGATGATCTTAGCCAACTTGACGACTAGGATGCATCCTTGGTAAAGACTAAAGAATTGTAACACATACAGGTGAGCCAGGGAAAGATCAAGGCCCTGGCAATGTACACTTTGGAATTTATGAAGTCATATAATCTACAAATGATATCTTGGCATTAAGGGAAGTAGGAGATTCTACCTCAACGGCTGCCTGAGCCAGGTCAGCACCTTTTATTCATCACCTTGGTCCAAAATAGCATCTACTCGTGCTCCAGGAAGGTGAAGAGACAGAGTATTCACAAGATTTGAGGCAGATGGGGGAGGGGGTTGCCCCAGAAGAGACTCATTTTGAAAGAAAACGGTCTTTGTAGAAAACATCTTTACAACTATTACCTTGATCAGTAATGTGGTGTAGGTGTAAGCAATACAGACACAAGGGCCACCTGCAAATAGTTTTTTCATTTTGCAAGGCTGACATTCTCTAAGCAGTGATCACGTAGCTTTTGTTCTTCCATGAATCAATGCAGAGTTGGAAACAAAGTGACTTCCCCTTGACCCTACTACCGTTAGAAAACCCACCTGGGGTACCATCTGAGTGTATAAAGTTCAGAAAACACCTCAAGTGTGGATTAAAGAGGTGCATTTTCATTAGTCCAAATTTCTGCAGTATTTTCAGCAGAGAGGTGGAAGAATAGAAAAGATATTTCCAAACACCCCTCAGATGCCATGCATTGAGATTCTGCAGATGGCTCCCAGGGGATGGGTGTATGCCTACTTACCTCATTGGCCAGTCAGTAGACTAAAACAATGTGGTGGTTAGAATTTGCCATTAACTGAGCTATTAATGTTACTCCTAGGATTTTTTAAAAAACCCTAGGATGATTTCTGGGTATGATGCAAAGTAGGAGAACAAGACATCTAATGCTGGCAAGTATTCTATAGCGATTATATTTAAACAACTAGAACAACTTAAGCACTTCAACTTTTTAGAAAGATCCTTAATTACTTCTAAAATTGTTAAAATGGTATTGGAAATGTACTTTAATCCTAGAATTATTTTAGAACATTTCAATTAAGAAGTCCAGCTTATTTATTAACCTACATCACTGCCATTTAATTTATTTAACTTAAACAGTGTATTGTAAGAGGGCTCGGAAGACTTCTATGGCATATACGCAAAAAATAAACCCCATACTTAGATGGAAACATGACAAGGCGGGAAATAGAGTCAAACAGGAACAAAGGATGCAGGTCACACTTTAGAAAATGTAAATTAATTCAAATGAAACAAACAACCATGGTAAGATAACCTCGATTTTTGGTATAGAAGAAAAGCTGACCAACAATGAAGAGAGGAGGAACCAGAGGCTCAGCAATCGCAAGTAATCTTTGTTCTGAAACATCTGTATAGTTGACCTAAGATGTACAAGTACCTTTAAAATTAGGCATTTAAAAGTCTGTAACATCAATTTAAGTTATAATCAGTAGAGAGAGCTTAGAACTGTAAGTCAGTCAGTCAAAAATCTTAATTCGGCTTAATGACAGCCATAAAAGAACAAATAAAACATTATTTTAACAATAATACACATAATAAGATTTTAACCAACTCGAATAATACCCAGGAATTCATTTTCCGACAACATTACAAATTCAACTGCAGCGGAGATATACTTATAGACCATAAGACAGGTGAATTCATTATTTAAAAGAAGTAGATGACATAATGCAGGTTGACACTTTCTAATATTTAAAAACCTTAATAATGGTTTTAAAATAGTGCGTCTGGGTTTAAGATACAATTTACAAAAAAACAAAGTGCAAAGTGCTTTGTGCAGAAATTGAATTACATGGACACACTTCTAATTTGGCATCACAATATGCATCACAGGGGTACGATACCAGTAAATGAGCAATACCCATCCTGAACCTGATCAGATAAAACATCTTTGCTTGATTAAAATAAAAAGAAAGATAGGATTCAATTTGTGGGGAGCTAATTAGCAGTGAATACTCAACGACCCTTTTTTTCACCATCTCTTGGCTATCTCTTTCATGCTTCAGAAGTAAAAGAAAATCACTTTTAAGCTTGGCCTTAGGAATTGCAGATATATTTCCGGGACTGTTAAAACAATCCTGCAATTCCAACTTCTCCAATTGTTCTTGCAGGTAAGAGAGCCATTGAATTTTTTTTACATAATCCAATTTTAAACAATCTAAAATTATGTCACGATTCGGGACTGGTTCCTCTTTTACCCAGATACTACGCCAAAGCATCAATTGTGCTAATTGCATGCGAATGGATAATGGTGTAACACCTAATTCATTATGACACATAATGACAGGGGTGCTTTTAGGTAATGTCAGCACACGTTTTAACATTAAGTTCTCGGCTCTTTGGTGGCCCAATGTGTTTGAGCAACCCCAGGCTCCAGTGCCGTATAATGTAACGGTGCATGTTCGTGCTTTATAAATATAGATAATTACTTTTATGGGGCGAGAACCTAATTCTTTTGTGAATCTAAAAATGGCCTCCATGTTTTTATTGTAGCCCCCAATCCTGGCATTAACTAGGTGGGACCAAGAGTTTTTTTCATTAAAAATAATGCCCAAATAAGAGAAAGTTGGCACCTGACATAATATTTCATTCTTTATGTAGAAAGTTTTCATCTTAGAAAGAACTTTTCCTGCTACCAAGACGTGTGACTTGGCAACATTTGTTTTTGAGTATGCAAACAACTAGGAGCTATAGAGGGAAAAGAAGACACCAAGTCGCCCTCCACTCAAACAATATCAATACACAAAAGGACTGGGTCTCTGAAGGTATCAAAAACAATAATTCAATATAAGCTGAGGTGTAGATACATACTTCTTTTGTACCATGTACGCCTCTCCTTTTTAGTATGAGGTAGTCACCACCAGCTTTACGCCTTCAATATTTAAAACAAGAAACTACTAATTTCTTTTACAAATGGCAGTCCCCACTTTGTATCTCCCCTGTCCAAAATACAGGAGGAGTCAGTCAGGTAATTTCTCTAACACAAAATTGTGAAAAACGAGCTGACACCTCACGTGCGCACCACCAATCGAGCTTGCTGGTTGGTACTCACCAGCTATGCCCACTTTTATCATCATTGGCTGTCATCTCGCTTATAAAAAATGATATATATAAAGTGTCCAAAAACAAACAAAGTGTGGTGTAAAATAGTGAATCAATCACATCTCACGATGCGACCAAAGTGAATGTAAAATTGAAGAAGGATGCACTTTTCACAAGACCAACTTTATTATTCCTTCTCTGTGCACCTCATTCAAATTAAAAAGGTTGCTTGTCATGCATACCATTGTACTGTGCCAACATGTTTCATCGCCACAACGATTTTAGGCAATTTCTTCAGGGCAAACAAGGTCGCCTGGCACCAGTGATGGACACTTCAAAAACTTTTTCCGGGGACTGCCAAAAGTAAAACCAGACACACAAGCCTCATTCATATAATTCAATTCTCTGCAAATGGTAATTACAGCTCGTCTGTTATTGGGTCGTATTACGAGTTGGATCTCAGAAAAAGATATATTAACACCCCTTCAGGCTGGGTTCCGGTCACATGTTGGAACCATTGATCAAGCGTTTAGGTTCATGTTGTTATATTGGAAAGAGGTCTATCTTGGGGGTGGTATGCTTTTTGCAGCCTTTGTGGATCTACGGTCTGCATTTGATACGGTGCCAAGGTCCAAGTTGTGGGAAGTTTTACAGGAGTTGGCCATACCGGCTGAACTATTGCAACTGCTGGTCAAGTTGCATGAACACACATTTGCACAGGTTCGATGGGGTAAACCAGGGGAGGTGACTGCTAGATTTGAGGTGTCCAAAGGGGTGAGACAGGGGTGTGTACTGGCCCCCACCCTGTTCTCGCTGTTTATTAATGGAGTAATCAAATATTTCCTTAACTTCCCGACAGACGCACCCTCCATTGCTGGTATGAAAGTTCCCCTACTCATGTTCGCAGACGACACACTTTTAATTTCGAAAACAAGACAGGGGCTCCAGCTAGCACTGTCTAGGTTCGAGTTGTTCTGCCGTGATCATGAGTTGGAGGTTAATGTTGGGAAGACCAAGTTTATGGTCTTTCGTGATACCCGTCCAGTAAAAGCTAGGGTGGAAATGGGCGGAGTAACCTTGGAGCAGACCTCCACCTTCACTTATTTAGGGGTCTTATTTAGTGATAACCTAAGGTGGAAGCCGCAGATTGATCTTTTCAGCCTTAAGCACTCACAACTAGGTGGAGCCTTGCTTAAAGAACATAGGCAATCCCTTACTAAACCTATGGCTCCCCTGATTAAAATTTACGGGTCACAAATTCTTCCAGCAGTGATGTATGGTGCCGAATTGTGGGGGTTTAGTAATTTGGATTTCTTAAGGGTGGCACAAAATAAATTTTTAAGGACAGCAGTTGGGTTACCCCAATCCTCACCGCGTATCCCTCTTTTATATGAGCTAGGCTGTCAGCCCGTTGAGGACATGATTCGGTATAGACCGCTGGCGTTTTGGCGACGCCTGTGGACTACCCCGGAGCTGTCCCTATATGCTAAGGCTTTGTTAGAGGTAAAAGCTCTTAGGGGCTCCCTTAGAATTGGCTGGCTGTCTGAAATCAAATTTATCCTGTCGGATATGGGCATGGGTGATCTTTGGTCCAATCCAATGTCGGCTGTTTTACCCCCCCAAAAAATCTTTCGAGATGCTTACTGGCTATGGGCTTCAGGTAAGCGTCATGCCTCCCTGACTGGCAGCCCTTTGTCCGCATCTTATTTGGCTGTCAAGGACGAATCTTCCCTCGAGGCATATTGGGATGTTATAACAAAACAGCAGGATCGGAAATTATACCACCAATTTAGAATTGGCACCCTCCCATTACATTGTTTTACTAAAAATTGGAACATATCTGGCAACGACAAATGTCCCATATGTGTGGATTAGATTGAGTCAGTTGATCACTTTTAATTTGTGTGTCCGGAGTACCATCATCCTAGAAGGCTATGGTTGCGACCTGTTTGCCGCGCATTGGGTGTTAAAACTGCCCAGGCCGCTAGCAGAATATTAAAGTCTGACACCTCGACACTTGTAGTTATTGGTGTGGCCAAATGTATTAACTGGGCTTGGATTTTACGCAACCGGCGAAAGAGCTATTAACTTCTGTCCTTGTATATTGAAGCCAAGTTTCATTACTCCCATGTGGTGTATGCTTTTTTTTAATAAGATTAAGTCTTTACTGAATTATACTGTTTAATATCTTTTTATGTGTATTTATTGGCCTAACATGTCTATTATGTAAAAAAAAAAATTAATTTAATTTATTCTAAATTGTATTGATGGTTTTAATGTCTTATGATGAAATATTCGAATAAAGACTTTTCTGACTGACTGACTGTTATCAGACTATTATTCGCACTGGCTGAGAAAGTGTTATGATTTTTACCAGTGGGATTAATGTCACTTTGTTCCACATTTGCTGTCGATGGTCCCGGACGTACTTTATCAAGTTTTTTAGATGAGTGCATTGTAGTCTCAGTGTTAATAACTACTCTGACCCCAGAGACAGGTATCAGAGAGTGGAATTACCTCAGGAATGTCCAAATTTGTATTCGAGATGGGGTTTGTTAGCGTCTCTGAGCCTGTGGTAACCTTCGAAATACTAGAGCCAATTAATATTTTTAACGAGAAATCAATGCTGTTTAATACCCCTACCAGGGGGTCTAAAATTAATTTGATGATAGCCTCCAGCGAGCTTGTATAACATTTGAATAATGCATTATCCCCCATATACTCAGTGTTGGTGGGGTCCTTAGCAGCACCCGTTGCTCGTGTTGCTGGCTTACGTGTTGGGGCCATGTTTTTCTTTCGTGTCACTATGGTTTCTATAACTTTCATGGCTTTACCACACGCCTTAGATTTTTTAGATGGTGGTGGGCAGGGAGTATCCACAAATCCCCCCTCCTGAGCGATGTCAGTATTAACCTCATCTCCACTAGCTTCCAAGTTAATAGATGATAATCTTTCTTCTAATGTTTCATCGTGCTCACCCACAGTTCCCGTGGGGATGCCATTTTGCAGAGCTCGTTGCGTTTCCCCCAACCTCTCCTCCACGGACTCTATTTCACTTGTTATTGCCCCGATCGTTGTCGTTAAAAAGTTTGTAATTGATGAGGTTAGTGGCCTGGCCTTCGTTGTCATAACGGTCTTTCGTTTCCCTATCTCCTTACCTTTTATGTCTAGCAGTCCTCAAACTTGTAACTGAACTAGGGGTTTCTTTTCCAGGCGCTCCTCTCTCCGTGATAAATGGCCAGGGGCCCTGGCCTAGCCCAGCCTCGTCCTGTCGCGGACGGGCGCAGACGGGCCCGGGCTTCGCCCTGGCTGGCATTTATGCACCTCCTGGCGTGTGCGATGAGGTCAGTCGCAGGCGCGCCGCTCGGCACGCTGGGAATTGGAGTCCCTCCTCATTCCTTGCCCTCTATGTATTTCACGGGCGGCGGGATGGCCCAGGGGCTTCAGCGGCAGCACAACCTCCCAGTAGGGGACCAGCAGCTGTTGGTGCAAAGCGTTTCCAAATTATTTGGCAGATACGAAAGACAGAAGCTCCCACGCTGCAAAAGCCCTTGCCGGCACTTATGCGCCTCACGGCGCGTGCGATGAGGTCAGTGGCAGGCGCGCCGCTCGGCACGTTGGGAATTGGAGTCCCTCCCCAGTCCTCACCCTCAATGTATTTCACAGGCGGCGGGATGGCCCAGGGGCTTCAGCGGCAGCACAACCTCCCAGTAGGGGACCAGCAGCTGTTGGTGCAAGGCGTTTCCAAATTATTTGGCAGATACGCCTTCATCACAGGTTTCGCCACATATGGGCAGATCCGTGCCATCATGGTATCCAAGAAAGATACATTTCCATACAATTACTCTAAATACGAATAATTTACCTAGTGAGCAATAACCAACTTGCTCTTCATTTCAATGAGCGTACAAGGTGTCTCATATTTCCAAGTTGGGAGTATCTTGCTATATACAACACAAACAGAATATGGTCCCTAAAATGGTAACTGTATCCCTAACCTTAGATCCAGTCCCTCTCCTATTTTTAACACGATACATTCCATTGCAAGGTAAAAAAACATAAGTAGTTGAAAAGCAGCACTGAGCAGACAATTATGTGAGAAGATTCCCTAGGACCTCTTGGCCAAAGTGAGTCTCACCCTCAGAAGAAACATTGCTTGGAGAATGCATGTGGGATGCCACACAAAACTGTCCTGTTAATTCCAGAAGAGCACATCACAGAAGCAGCTTTGGCTCTAGTAAACTGCACTGTGACATTAGATAATAAAAACTTTCCACTGAAGGACATAACATAATATAGGAGAAGCAGAACATGATAGTAAGGAAACAGGCTTTTTATAGTTTTAACCCCCAAGTTTTGCCCCATTTTGACTACTGGGAACTGGCATGAAGGCTCTGAAATGCCCTGAGCCCTGCTAAACAGAGCTCTGTGCAACAACCTCGCCTTCCACCATCCCTCCCCTGAAACGCTCAATACACACCTACCTTTCACGTTCCACCTTCCTCGCCTTAATCACGACGTGACTCTCCACACCCCATGTCCATGGCTACCCACAGGGATAACTTAGGCAGCACCATCACCAAAAGCCAATCTCTCAATCTCAAGCTCACCCCTTCCCTTGACAACCTCCCTAAGGACAGTCAGAACCCTGACGCACCCACCCCCTCCTCCTGGGAGACGACTCAGAGACTCGCCCTACTGGAAAGCCAGTTAGAAACTGAAATAATGGGCCTCAACAAAATCGTACTGAACCTCACATCACACCGGAAATCTCGCCCACACCCTACACCCACAATTAACAACACCAAACACTCAAGACCTCTCAAGGCTCAATGGCACAGATAAAACACAACTCCCCTCTCGAACCAAACACAGAGACCAAAAAGAACAAAAGCTGCAATGTCCATGAGAGAGGCGATGGAACTTGCCACGTTATATGACATATCCCCTACTATTACCCCAAACTCAAAGATCCAGGTTATCACCGGATTCGGTAGAGACCGCTCCCCACCCAGAACTCCAAGACCACCAGCCTTCCTCTCTACCATTTCCAGGGCCCACCTGACTAAGAAACTCAGTAAAGGGGGGACCAACACCAAATGCATGCTCATTAACTGCAGATCGGCCACAAAACATGCTACTGAACTGGCAGAAACCATCCTTACCCACGAAATAGACCTCACGTTCATCACCGAAATAGGGTTGAATGAGTTCTCTTCCCCATCCATTGACATGCGTGTGCCCCCAGGTTTCTCAATCATCAATAAAAACAGAAAAAAAACAACAAGGAGGGGGTATTGCAATCATACACAAGAACAACATCTCCGTAGCGGAGACTGACTCCTTCAAATATAACTCATTTGAATGTCCAACTGCCACCATAAAAGAAGAGTGTCAACAAAACACTACTATGCCATCTCCTTTACTATCCAGCTGGCAACACCACCTCATTCGGAGAACACCTTTCCGACCTGATAACTCACTGCACACTCCGGGCTTCAACATCATAATTCTAGGTGACCACAACCTACACTGGAATGAGGAAAACAACTCTATGATCCAAACCTTGAACGAACTTCTACACAACAATAACCTTACCCAACACTGTACAGAACAAACCCATACCAGAGCATTCAATCCTGAATGCCATCATTGCACAAGTAGACAAATTCACCATCGACCACATACTGCCGGTCGACTGGTAAGACCATCATATCATTTTATTACCCATCAACCAAACTACTCAATGCCTGCCACGCACGCAAGAACCCCCCCATTGGGCGAGAAATCTAAGTCAAATTCCCCTTAGTGACTTGGAGGAAAGGGTAAGCTCACTCCTTCCCATAACCACAGACAACCTCTCCACAACAGAACTCACCTCCCACTACAATACAAATATGACTTCCATCATGGACCAATTAGCCCCCTTGAAGAAAAAAAAAAAAAGAGTCAGGAACACCCCACCCCATCTAGATTCTGGTTCAACACGGACATTAACTCCGAAAGAAGACAGCTTAGAGCTGCAGAATGACTCTCGCGGAACAACCCGTCCACAATCCTCCTTAACCGACTCAAATCAGTACGCAGGAAATACAAAAAACACATCAAGAATGAAAAAAAGTCCTTCTTTTGTAGTGCTCTTGACAATGCAAAAAACAGGCCGAAAGAACTCTTCAATCTCAGACAACAAACTTCCAAACCCCCCTCATCCTCAGTTCAGGCCTCCAAAGACCTATGTGATAACTTTGCCAATTTCTTTAATGACAAAATCAAAGATTGAGCTCTCCCTGGACGTTCACCGCTGCCCCCCCTACAGTAGCTCGCTCACTGAGACAGAAGTTATCACACCCAAGCACCACCCAAACAAATAGAAATCCTTCAACCCCATCTACGAAGCTGAGATTGCAAAAATGATTTCCAGCTCCACTCCCTCATCTCATGTCTCGGACCCCATTCCTGCCCAACTGGCCAAAAAGCTCAAACTCACCCTATCCCCGATCTGGACCAAGATTATAAATAGCTCCCTGAGAACTTGAGTCATGCATGACTGTCTCAAAATCGACCAAGTAACACCACTATTAGAGAAACCGGGCTCTGACACAAAGGATCTTAACAACTTCAGCCCAGTCTCCAATCTCCCTCTCCTAGCTAAAATCCTGGAAAGATGTGTTCTGTAGTAGGGGATCTCTGTGTATAGTCATAATCTATGAATAGTCCCGCCCATGTGCGGGGACCCCGGAGCAATCAAAATATCTCTTAAGCTGTCCTGCATTTGCAAACCTGCAAAGACACTTAAGAGACAGACAAAATAACACAGCCTAATAACAACATGGCTGCACTGGCCAACACTTCCTCTGAAGTGAACACAAAAGCCAAAATAAAGTTTAAATGTCATTTTTATTCACATCTGACATGTTCCTTTATTGTATCACACTCCCTTTACCAAAATCCCTTTAAACAATAGAGAGGAAGTGGTGGACAGACAAGCCCTATAGGCTGTCATTATGTGTCTGCTAAAAGGGATACTGTGCTTTTAAGGAACTCTCCAGAGACCCCCGGTATCCCAGGATGCACAGCCAAAGCAAGTTACTTTCAGTTCTTTTTTCCGGCTCCTGCTAGCAGGACCCTGGAGCTTGAGCTCTACCCCTTTGGGTGGATATTTGGACTAATTTTGGATTTTTTTGATAAATAGTGTGTTCATTCGACGTCTAGAGCCTTTCTCTACTGCATCCTGCATTTTGGTGCAATTTGCCCACTCTTAACATGGCTTTATTTGATAAATGCCCTGAGTGTGGGAGGAAAAAGGCCAAGACGGACCCACATGATGTCTGTATCCTGTGCTTGTCATCCTCACATGTCCCTGCTACATGTGCCATCTGCAAGACCTTCTCCAAGAGGACCCTGAGGGACAGATAGAAGATTCGCCTCCAGGGACAGGAGAAGCAGAGGACAGGTGGGACTTCGGGGCATGGAGGTCGTGGTCCTCCTCCTCCTCCTCCTCGTGGTTCTCCTCCTCCTCCTCCTCCTCCTGCTCGTGGTCCTCCTCCTCCTCCTCCTCCTCCTCCTCGTGGTCCTCCTCCTCCTCGTGGTCCTCCTCGTGGTCCTCCTCGTGGTCCTCCTCCTCCTCCTCCTCCTCCTCCTCCTCCTCCTCCTCCTCCTCGTGGTCCTCCTCCTCGTGGTCCTCCTCCTCGTCCTCGTGGTCCTCCTCCTCCTCCTCGTGGTCCTCCTCCTCGTGGTCCTCCTCCTCCTCCTCGTGGTCCTCCTCCTCGTGGTCCTCCTCCTCGTCCTCGTGGTCCTCCTCCTCCTCCTCCTCCTCGTGGTCCTCCTCCTCGTGGTCCTCCTCCTCCTCGTGGTCCTCCTCCTCGTGGTCCTCCTCATCCTCCTCCTCCTCCTCGTGGTCCTCCTCCTCGTGGTCCTCCTCCTCCTCGTGCTCCTCCTCCTCCTCGTGGTCCTCCTCCTCCTCCTCCTCGTGGTCCTTCCTCCTCGTGGTCCTCCTCCTCCTCCTCCTCGTGGTCCTCGTCCTCCTCCTCGTGGTCCTCCTCCTCCTCCTCCTCCTCGTGGTCCTTCTCCTCCTCCTCCTCCTCGTGGTCCTTCCTCCTCGTGGTCCTCCTCCTCCTCCTCGTGGTCCTTCCTCCTCGTGGTCCTCCTCCTCGTGGTCCTCCTCCTCCTCCTCCTCCTCCTCCTCCTCGTGGTCCTCCTCCTCCTCCTCGTGGTCCTCCTCCTCCTCCTCGTGGTCCTCCTCCTCCTCCTCGTGGTCCTCCTCCTCCCCCCCCCCCGAGGTCACGGAGTAGACACAGGTCGTCCACTCACACAAGGCATGGACGGGGGAGGTATAGATCTCGTTCCAGAGGCACGAGGTATACAGACTCTTCTGGCAATGGACGGCTCTCCCCCTCCCTGTCGGAGACTCCGCCTACTCGAATCTCTCCGGTGGATGAAATTGCCACTTTCCAGGATGTGCAGATGAGAGGGGGGGGGGGCGAAATTGGGAATCTCCGTAGCAGTCCCGGTTCCCACTACCTCAGTGATATTTGAGAAATTGCACAAGGGAGGACTTCCAGGAGGTGCTGAACGAGGGCATGATGGTCTCCAACCAGATCATCAGTGCGGCGGGGGATGTATCGTTGCTGGCGGCCCATGGGTACTGTCATGGAGTACACATGAGGAGACATTCCTGGCTGAGGCTTACCTCTCTGAAACCTGAAGCGCAGCAAAAGATTGCTAACTTGCCTTTCTATGGCTCGACGTTGTTCGGGTCCCATGCGGATGACGAGATGGCCCGCATGAAGGCCGAAGCGGAAACCCTGAAGGCCGTGGGGTTGGAAAAACCCAAGGAGCAGAAGAAGTCATTCCGTTCCTATGGCAGGCGTTATTCTAAGCAACGCGGTCAAGGGCGTCAGTCTGGTCACCAGCAACAGCACCAGCAACAACAACAGTTCCCGAGGCAGTCCTTTCAGAAGCGCCAGAGGGGCAGGGGCCAGCATCAATCCTCGTCGGGGAACAAAGGCCCGGCCGGGTCGAAGCCCTGAAAGGTCACTTCCCCCTCGTCCGTTACCCGCTCCGGTGGGGGGGGGGAAGTATTTAAAACTACCTGGCAGAGTGGAGGACAATAACTCAGGACAAGTGGGTGCTGAATATTGTTTGCAATGGATACAGTCTTCGTTTCACCAGCCCGCCTCCTCAGATTCCACCAGTGCGCTCTCCCTACATGGTGCGGGAGCTCCAGGGGGAGGCGGACGTTCTGTTAAGGAAGAAGGCGATAGAAACTGTTCCTTTGAGGCAAAGAGGAAAAGGCCTTTACTCCAGGTTCTTTCTCGTCAAAAAAAAGGACAAGAACGAGTTCAGGCCTATTCTAGATCTGCGTCAAGCAAACAAGTGGATCCGCAGAGAAAAGTTCCGTATGTTGTCCCTGCATCAGATTTACCCTCAGTTGCATCGAGGAGACTGGCTGTGCGCCATAGATCTGCAGGACGCTTACTTTCATGTGCCGATCGCACCAAAGCATCGCAAGTTCCTGAGGTTTCTGGTAGGCAACAACCATTACCAGTATACAGTACTCCCGTTTTGTCTGAAGTCTGCCCCGCGGACGTTCTCCAAGTGCATGGCAGTGGTGGCAGCACACTTGCGGAAGAACAAAGTGTTTGTGTATCCATACTTGGACGATTGGCTGATCAAGGCTTCCACATTCCGGGAAGCCCAGTGTCACTTCAACAGCACAGCTGCCTTGCTTCATCGCCTGGGGCTACACATCAACATGTCAAAGTCAGTGCCGATCCCTGTGCAGTGTCTCCAGTACTTGGGGGCCTCAGTCAATGCCTTGAACGCAAGCGTGTGTCCTTCGGAGGAGAGACGCTTATCGATCCGTGGGAAGGCCCTGCACCTCCTCTCAGCCCACTCTCCTACAGTGAGGACGGTGTCCTCCTTACTGGGGTCGATGGCTTCCTGCATCTTTCTCACCCCCAATGCACGTCTGCATATGCGGCCTCTACAGGAGTGTCTGGAGGATCAATGGGACCAGAGGCAGGGGCGTTGGGAGGACAAGATTCATCTGTCCCAACACGCTCTCCAATCTCTGAAATGGTGGTGCTCCTCAGAGAATGTTTGCAAGGGGACTCCCTTTCACAAGGATATTCCGGTCCAGACCATAGTGACCGATGCGTCTCTCCAGGGCTGGGGAGCGCATTCGGGCCCTCTTCAGATTCAGGAGATATGGTCGCAGACGGAGATGACTTACCACATCAACTTTTTGGAACTCAGAGCAGTACACTTGGCCCTGAAGGCGCTCCATCCCTCCTTCACGACGAACTCCCTGCTAGTTCAGACGGACAATACTACTACCATGTATTACCTCAACAAGCAGGGGGGCTCCCGTTCACGCACGCTGTCTCGGGAGGCACAGACGATCTGGAATTGGCTGGTGGCCAGGAACCTCACGATCACGGCAACCCATCTGCCGGGAGTGCAGAATGCCCAAGCCGATGCGCTCAGCAGGCTCGTTCAAGAAAATCCCGAGTGGGTGATAAACGACGACGTGCTAAGAGACGTCTTCGCAGAATGGGGCACTCCGGACATCGATCTGTTCGCTACGGCAGAAAACAGCAAATGCCGCGACTTCGCGTCCAGGTACTACCAACCAGGGACACTGGGGAATGCCCTATAGATCAGCTGGTCCAACAGCTTTCTCTACGCCTTTCCACCCATTCCCCTGATTCCGGCGGTGCTGATCAAGCTGTCGCAATCCAGAGCCAGGATGATCCTGATTGCTCCGGAGTGGCCGAGGCAATGGTGGTTCACCGACCTTCTTCACCGGTCTGTTCTGCCACACCGGCGCCTGCCGTGTCGGCCGGACCTTCTCACGAAGTTCGGGGGACAGATGGTTCACCCCAATCTCTCGTCCTTGAGTTTGGCAGCATGGCTCCTGAGCTAGTACAGTATGGACACTTGAACCTACCTCAGAACTGTATGGAGATTTTGAAAGAGGCGAAGAGACCGTCTACGAGGACTTCTTACGCCTATAAGTGGAACAGATTTTGCTTATGGTGCAAGGCAAAGGACATTGACCCTACATCCTGTAAAGAAGATGTTATTTTGCCTTTTCTGCTGCAGTTAGCTCAATCGGGGCTTAATTTCCAGTCTATTAAAGTTCATCTCGCAGCTTTGACTGCGTATAGAAAGGGCCCTTCCCAAACCTAATTTTTTCAAATCCCTGTGATTAAAGATTTTTTGGAGGGTTTGTGTAAGGTGTTTCCCCTGTTAGACGACCTTCTCCACCATGGGAATTGAACGTGGTGTTGTCCAGATTGATGAGGGAGCCTTTTGAGCCTATTCATAAGGCTTCTCTGCAGCATTTGTCCTGGAAGGCCGCCTTCCTTGTGGCCATTACATCGGCCAGGAGAGTAAGTGAGATTCAGGCTCTGTGTTGTCAAGAGCCGTATACTGTATTCCATGCTTCTAAAGTGGTGATGCGTACTCATCCTAAATTTTTGCCTAAAGTGATATCTGATTTCCATGTAAATCAAATGATAACTTTGCCTACATTTTTTCAGCATCCCTCCTCTCCGGCGGAGAGGTCTCTGCATTCACTAGATGTGCGTAGGGTGTTGAAATTCTATCTAGATAAGACAAAAGACATCCGCAGGTCGGATCAACGGTTTGTGAATTATGGTTCAGTAAGAACTGGTCTAGCTACCTCAAAACAGTCCATCTCCAGATGGATTGTGTCCTGTATTCAGCTTTGTTATCAGAAAGCTAATAAGACGTTAGGGGGTAAGCCTACAGCGCATTCGACTAGGGGCAAAGCAGCGACTACAGCTTTGCTTAGGAATGTTCCAATTGCTGACATTTGTAAGGCTGCCACCTGGAAGTCGGTCCATACGTTTACAAAGCATTACTGCCTGGATTCTGATGCTAGGGCAGATGCGCAGGTTGGACAGGCTTCGCTGAGGAATTTGTTTGCACAGTAATTTGTTGGTGTTTGGTTTTTACTCCACCGCTGTTTGTTGGTTGAGATGGGCTTGCCATTCTATTCATAGATTATGACTATACACAGAGATCCCCTACTACAGAAGGAGTAGTTTCTTACCTGTAACTCCAGTTCTGTAGTAGGGGTATCTCTGTTATAGTCATAAGCGACCCTCCATCCTCCCCGGTGGAGTAAAACTGGCAGTATCAGGCCTGTTGTTATACACCTTCAAAAAGAACTGAAAGTAACTTGCTTTGGCTGTGCATCCTGGGATACCGGGGGTCTCTGGAGAGTTCCTTAAAGACACGGTATCCCTTTTAGCAGACACATAATGACAGCCTATAGGGCTTGTCTGTCCACCCCTTCCTCTCTATTGTTTAAAGAGATTTTGGTAAAGGGAGTGTGATACAATAAAGGAACATGTCAGATGTGAATAAAAATGACATTTAAACTTTATTTTGGCTTTTGTGTTCACTTCAGAGGAAGTGTTGGCCAGTGCAGCCATGTTGTTATTAGGCTGTATTATTTTGTCTGTCTCTTAAGTGTCTTTGGAGGTTTGCAAATGCAGGACAGCTTAAGAGATATTTTGATTGCTCCGGGGTCCCCGCACATGGGCGGGACTATTCATAGATTATGACTATAACAGAGATACCCCTACTACAGAACTGGAGTTACAGGTAAGAAACTACTCCTTCTCCTCCAACTTACCCAACACATGGACTGAAACAACCTCCTAGACCCTCACCAATCGGGTTTCAGAAAAGGTTGCAGCAAGAGACAGCGATCCTGAATGTCATAGATGATATCCACAATTCTCTAGATAATGACCAATGCTGTCTACTCATACTCTTGGACCCATCTGCAGCCTTCAACACTGTCGACCACAAATTACTCATTAAGGTACTGCAAGAAAGGGTGGGAGCGGATGGGGTGGTCTTACAGTGGTTCACCTCCTTTGTACAGAACCGCACCCAAAGAATAAAAATCAACAACTTCTTGTCTGACCTATTCCCTGTCAGCAGGGGTGTACCCCCAGGATCAGTTCTCTCCCCGAAACTTTTTAACATCTACATGATACCCTTCACCTCCATACTCAAAAAATCCAACATCCCCTTCCACCTTTATGCGGACGACACCCAGCTCTATCTTGAAACCTCCTCCATGGATGACATTCAAAGAGTAAATGACACTCTAAGAGAAGTCCAACACTGGCTATCACTCAGCCACTTGAAACTCAAGCAAGAGTGGATGGAAATCCCTCTCATTTCCAAGAAGGAGCAGAACACCCAAGTCACAGAATGGCTAAAATCCATTGATGCTCTTAACTGCAATCTCACCCTGGCCGACTCCGTAAAATCACTGGGAATCACTGACCCAAAATAAGACATGGCCAAACACATCAAAAACTCAGCTAAGAGCGCCTTTCTCAATCTTAAACTGCTCAACAAAATAAAACCCTTCATCCCTCCCAACGACCTTAAACAAGCTACTCAATCCCTAGTCCTGTCCAGACTGGACTATGGGAATGCAACCCTCACAGGAACAGCAAAATCACACTTAGCTTCCCTCAGATCAACTCTTAATGCAGCACAGCCAGAATGGTCACCGGAGCAAAGAAATTTTAACACATCTCGCCTGCACTCAGATAACTAAAATGGCTCCCAATCGAAATGAGTGCTAACTTCAGCACTGCCTGTCTCACGCACAAAGCTCTGCACACTGGGAAACCCGCCTACCTGGCCACCAAACTCAAAAAAGCCGGTCAGACAAGGAGCCTCAGGAGTACCAACACTACTCTTCATCCCTCCGAGAACTCGCAAACAAAAAACCTAATTTCGATCCTTCTCTGGATATGCGCCCAAAATCTGGAACTCCCTCCCAGTCCATATCAGGAGCACCCCCTCCATTGTAAAGTTCAATAGGAAAGACCTCTTTCTCAACTGATACCTTCCGAAGGGATAGCTGTTGCCCAAACGCAGACTCTTGCCCATTGCAGCCCTCAGCTACCTTAACATTAAGACTTCTACCTCACCCACCTCCCGACTCGTTCCTGTGCCCCCCCCCTCCCTGGAAAGGGTCTCCCCACGAGTCTATGTGTATATCACTCCTATACTCTGCGATTTCCTGCTATTAATGTTATATTGTGTTCTGAGACTTTCGATTCGCCATTAGTCAATATGTATACTATTGTTATTTTTAGCGATTTCCCCGCTACTTATGTTGTAAAGCGCTCCGATACCTTCGGGTCTGGCTAGCGCTATATAAAACTCCTTTAAAAAAACAAGAAAAAAAAGGTGCTTTTTTTCAAATATGCATGTCCTCTGATCCTTAAAATGGTATATGGTTAACTGGCTTTTCCCCAGTTGGCATAGATCAATTTACCTGTGAATCCCTAGTATATAGTATATGGGGTACCTAAGGCCAGCAAGTTGAAGTGTTTCTCGTGGACTGGAGCACTAGTAAAACATGGCTCCCAGTCAGCCACTGCAGACTGGAAGTGCTGTTTAAAACTGGTAAAATCGACGTTGCCATTTAAAGTAATGGCAAAGCCGAAAAGATCCCTTTTAATATATGCAAGACACCCCTAAGGTAGTCCTAACAAGCCCTAAGGCAGGGTACTGTATATTAAAAAGTGGAACGTGTACTTTTACATACCCCAACTGTAAAAATCCTAAATTGTAATTTTTACTGTGGAAAGACTAGTAGCCCCATTGGCAAGGACAGAGTTACAGGCTGACATTTCAGCCCTGCTATTTCTGAACTGGACTACTAAAGTTGGTACTGTACGGTTTCAAAAAAATCCATGCATCAAATTTAATTTCATGGTGAAACAGAATTTAATGTCACGGTTAGTCAAAATGCAACTTTTTAAGTTGCCCAAGGTTTCCAGGGCCTGTTTACTGCTGGGCCTGTCTGGCAGCGCGCTTTCTGCCCTCCTATGAGACATGTGTGAACGACTCCCAGGAAAACTAACAACAAAAGCCTGCATGGGAGAGAGGTGTTACCTTTTCCTCACAGTAAGCCACATAGGTGATGGCCCAAAAGACGAGCTTCTAAAGTGAAGCTGCTTTTGAAGAGCAAATGGGGAACGCTTGGGAGAGGGACTGCCCCATTGTGTAGGTAGACAGGCTGGCCTTCATGAAGGAATGGGGAATGCAGTTGCCAGATCAGTTTTCCAAGGGAGTGTAGCCCCTTGGTATCCACACCTCAGGGTTGGGTTAAGGAGGGCCGGACACCAAGAGAGGGGTTCTGCCATGTTGGAAATGAGCAGAGGGGTGCATCCTGGGATAGCCAGATGCCACACTTCCCAGGAAGTGGTCATCACAAAGAAGGAAACCTAGTAGCCCATTGGATATCAACTGCGTCCACCCCAAGGTGATTTTCTGAGCATAAAAAGCGTACCCCTGGCATGCAGCACTCAGATCTCGACCGACTAGAAAAGAGGACCAAAGGGGTAGGCCTGGCGGTAAATTACTTTCCGCTCGCAAAATTTGTGGAATTTGGGTAATTTCGCGTTCCACGGAGAACGCAGAATTATCAAAAATTCCGCTATCCGCGGTTTGGCAGACTTTTTTGCTTGTTCGCGCTTTTAAAATGAGTGTTCACAAGATATTTCTCCCCGAGCACACAAACAGCGTTCGGGAACAGGAAAAAAGCATCGCGAATGGGCGGAAAAAGCAATTCCGCATGTTCGCAGAACTTTTGCATTCCCACAGGGATTTTTTACCGTTTCGCAGAGCATTGCGTAGCGCGACTACGCAAATTCCGCAGACCCCTACAAAGGGGTGCCCTGTTGCACCAAGGATCCAGCAAAGAGAGGCTGCACTGACGAAGACAGCACCTGCTGAACTTGGTAGCTAGTAATACAGAAGGGACTGTGCCTGCTGTGTCCTGCTCGTGGAGAAGTCGTTTTCCCAAGTCGAGCCGAAGCAAGAGACTCCAAGAGTCAGTTGGCTGACCTCCTAATCAATGAAAACAGGGCTACAACAGCTGAAGAAGCCTGCTGAGGAGAGTTGGTAGTCCAAATCTTCAAGCCACAGTTTTCTGCTCGCCGTGCAGCACCAGAGACCATGAACCAATGCTCAAAGTTGCACCTGAGTCTGCTGGACTCGGAAGAGTTGTCAGAGTGCGGCTTGGTCACCCAGAAGGTGACTTATCATCGAAAGAAGGACTCTGCTGTGACCGCAATGCCCGGCAACTGGTAGCCCAGTAGCAACTAGAGATCTGCCTGGACCAAGATGAATTCAAGGGAAGTGGAACCCTGTGGCAAGGACCGTCTTCCCAAGCTTGTGGACCAAGGAGTAGCCGGAGAAGAACCCCATTGGCTGCATAGTATTTACAACATCCTTAAGCATCTTCAGCATCCTGTATCCCTTGCATAAGGACCACTCCATAGGAACCTACAGAAATAGGATAAGAGTGCCTTGAACTCACTGAAAACTGCTCTTGTCTTTGAGGTAAATTGTTTGTTTCTGTGGACTTTGCTGTTCCTCCCTACTGGCTCCCTGCTGAAGTTGGTCACTAAAAGTAACTGCATTGATACTTACCTAAGTTTTTCTTGAACTTGCCAAAGCTTGTTTGTGGTTAAGTACCCATGTGGGTCAAAGTACATTGGCAGTACTATTCATCCAACAAAAATATGCATCTTAGAACATATGAGAGCCATTGCCAAAGAAGATCCAGCATATTCAGTGGCCAGACATTTCAGTGAAAAAAATCAAACAAATAGGCATCTATTAAGGTTTTTCTGCTTAGACCATGTACCCAACAACTGTAGGGGTGGGGATAGAACTCTAAAATTGCTTAGGCTGGAATCTCGTTATATAATCGATCTACAAACAAAATTCTCGCAAGGCATGAATAGCAGTGAGGAACTATCAGTTCAATTGGGGGACTAATACAGTCCAACATATTCTCTTGCTGTAATTTGACATTATTTTTATATTACGGACACTTTCTCTTTCGTTGTCGAATATTATGATTGGATCTGATAACCCAGGGTCATCAAAACCCATTCAAGGCCTGCTAACATATGAAGCCACGCTCCATATGAACTATTGAAATATATTCACATCAGCATAGTGCATTTTATAAGGGCTCAAACGTAATCATTTATCAAATGTGGAATGGCGAGCAATCCAGCTTCTGAATGCACTACGCGACATCTTGTATAAAGAATTGGTAAATTCTATTCGTAGATGCTTCATTATCTGTATCTCACAGACTAACAATGTTTACACTCCAGGAAACAGCAGTCACATTAGTGTGCTAATTAGGTTTGGGTAATAAGAATTTTATTGATCACAGCCGAATGACACCATGCCAAGATGACGACTATAATTATCTAGATGTATGCACAAGAGTCTGTAGTTTATTTTCATGCATTGCTCATGTTATATATCGCTTGTTTGCGGCGTGCCCGATTACATTGAGAAAGGCGACTGCTGAAACACGTCTGTGTTGTTGATTTTGCAGAGCTCAAAATAAATTTCTAAGAACTCACCCCCTCAAGTGCCTTCCCTTGTTTTTAATAGACAGGGTCAGAGGAGATATACATATATACATACATACACACATATATATACATATATACACACACATATATATATATATACACATATATACATACACATATATACATACACATATATACATACACATATATATATACATACACACAAATTCACTGAAAAAAACTTAGGTTTCAGGCACGTTATAGTTAGAAATTACCATTTAAAAAACCTTTGAAATTCACTGAAAAAACCATAGGTTTTAGGGAAAGTTATAGTTAGCTGAACATTTCACTCGTACAAAACCATTGAAATTCCCCCATTATAGTTTGTTCAGCTAACTATAACTCGCGCCCCCACAATGCACTGCTGATGACGTCACATATTACATCACTGATGACATGGTCAGTGACATCACTGATGACATCTCAAATGACATCACTGATGACACCATCCAGTGACTGTGTGTTTCTGTAAAGTTTAAATATGTTTAATATATATAGGGAAAGGCATATTGAAGAATGAGTGGGTATATAAGTGTTTGAATGGATGTTTTACTAGGTGCGTGACTGACTCTATAAGAGAGTGGTTAAACATATGTTACTGAATGCATGGGTTAGTGACTAAACTGTGTGAATATCTATATCCGTCTGTCTGTTGGTGTGTAAGTGACTGCATGGGTTTGTGAATAACAACATACGTGTCTATACGAGTTATTGATTGGTTGTCTGAGTATTTGTATGGGTGCCTGAGTGTTTGTGTGGGTGGGGTGGGTGTGACTCTGTGCATAGATGTGTGAATGGGTGATTCACTGGGTGCATGGTTTTAAGAGTGCATCTGTGATGGACTGTATGAGTGGTGAGTGTGTGTATGGGTGTGTTAGTGAGTGAATGTATATCTCAGTGGTACATGTGTGACTAACTACATATGTGAAAGGGAGTATATATGTGTGTTGGAGTATATAAATGGCTATAAGTGAGAATGTATGATTGTGTGAGTGGCTGTATGGATGAGTGTGTGCTTGTGTCAGTGATTGTATAAGAGCATAAGAATGTGGTAGTATTTTTATGAGTAATTGAGCTAGTGTGTGTATAACTGTATAGGTGAGTAAACAGGAGTGTCATTAATTATTTCCATGACTGACTAGGTGTGTGAGTACCTCTATGGATGAGTGGCGGTGTGTGTCTATATAGGTGTATGAGTGCATATGATAGTCCTGTACTGAGTGACCAGAAGTATGAGTGACTGTATGGGTGAGTGAGTGGATTTGTGTGTAGACCTAGGAATCAGTGAGTGCATATGTAGTAACTGGTATTGGTTTGTCAATGGTTTCGAAAATGGTAGCCTGTATTTTACAGTGGGTGTATCAAAGGTTATATTAAAGTGTGAGAAGGTGCATCAGATTATCACGTGGCTGATGTCATCAGTAATGTCATCAGTGATGTCATATGAGATGTCATATGAGATGTCATATGAGATGTCATCAGTGATGTCACTGACCATGTCATGAGTGATGTAATATGTGACGGCATCAGCAGTGCATTGCGGGGGTGCGAGTTATAGTTAGCTGAACTAACTATAGCGGGGGAATTTCAATGGTTTTGTACGAGTGAAATGTTCAGCTAACTATAACTTTCTCTAAAACCTATAGTTTTTACCCAAAAAGGAAAGCGACAATGCTCCCCATATTTGTAGTTGAGATCTCACTTCCTTTGTTACCTTCTCAAAGTTAACCTGTGCTATTCTATCGATATTTTGGACTATCTGAATCCCCAAGCATCAAATTTCTATTTTTGTATAGATACTTTCAAAATCTGTATTCCATATCATTAGCTCTGTCTTTTGTTGATTAAGAAGGTATCCTGAGACCTTTCCAAAGTTTTCTATCTCTTACCAGATTCCTGTATATGATGTTTCCAGATCACCAGAGAAAATGACAAGATCATCTGCATATAGCCCCATCCATTGCACTCAAAGGGAATAATATTTCGACTAGCTCTTAATCTACAGGCCAACGGTTCGATATAGATATTAAAAAGTAACGGGGAAAGGGGGCAGCCTTGTCTAGTCCCTCTTCTAATTTGTATCGATCTGGTTAATTTCCCGTTGACCAGAATTCTTGCTGAGGGGTTATTATAGATAGCTTTTATTGCTGTCAGACATGTTTCCCCCAAATCAAAACGTTGTATAACTTTGAACAGGAATCACCAATTAACCCGGTCAAAAGCCTTGGCAGCATTGAATGACATCACTGCCAAGGAGGTCTTATATATCCGGGCCATGTCTATAGCTCCAATGAGATCTTGAATTAACTCATTAAGCTGTCTCCCTTTCATGAACCCTTTTTGATCTGGGTGTATAAGCGGCCCCATCACTTTATCCAGACGTTTAGTGATGATCTGTGTACAAATCTTGTGATCGCAACTTAATAGAGAGATAGGCCTATATGACTCGCATTGTCGTGGATTTTTTTTTGGTTTTAAAAGAATTGAAATAGTTGCTTCTTCCCATGATACAGGGATCTCAACTACAAAACATGGGGAGCATTGTCGCTTTCCTTTTTGGGTAAATCCAATTTAATAAAAATGTCAATTCTCCCCAAATTTACCTTTTTATTTAATACCATCCCTTTAGAGTTCCCAAAAGTTTGGTTTCAGAAAGTGCAGGGCCTTTTGTAAACAACTGGAAAGACAGTGGAGACTGGCTTATTTGGATCAAGCAAAACAGAAATATATCGCTAAACGTAGAGAATACCACACCCAAATTAGGCGTGCCAAAACCAACTATTTCTCTGGCAGAATAGCTGATGCCAATAACTCCACGAAAGAGCTTTTTAAAATTTATAAAGAGATTGCCGTTTGTGGCCCTTTGACTGATCCGTCACTGGTCTCGGAAGATTCATGCAATCGCATTGCTGCCTTCTTTTCGGACAAAGTGGCCACTATCTATTCCACCTTCTCAGGAGGAAAAACAAATGGTACAGCTTTCAGGGAGAGTAAAGCAGTCGATGTAGGAACAAACAGCTTGACTAACTTTCTTGTTCCTTCCTCGAATGAGCTTCAGCGGCTATGTCTATCAATTACGTCAGGATCCCCACGCGACCCGGCATCTCCTAAGCTTCTGTCAGGGAGTATTGAGATCCTTGAACCTTACATCCGACAGGTTCTAGACCTTTCTTTTGGCCTCGGCAGTGTACCTCAAAGCTGGAAACAGGCTGTGGTACTTCCGATCCAAAAGAAACCCAACCTTAGTTGGGACAGGCTGGATAATCTCCGACCCATTTCACTCCTACCCTATATGGCTAAAGTGGCTGAAAAGGTGGCCAATCTCCAACTTATGGCTTTTGTGGACAAAGCCAACCTGCTTCACGCTACTCAGTTCGGCTTTCGGGCCCGTCACTCTACTGAGTCTGCGTTACTTTTGGCCACTGAGACCATTAGGAAAGGGGTTGATGAGGGGCACACTATGGCCCTTATACTACTTGACCTTAGTGCGGCCTTTGACACTGTAGCACATTTCACCTTGCTACAGTGTCTTAACAAAGGAGGTATCACTGGTTCGGCACTTATGTGGATTCAGTCTTTTCTTACTGACAGGAGTTTTCAGGTTAGACAGGGAGAGCATTACTCTCGCATGTTCTCTCTCAACCAAGGGGTTCCTCAGGGCTCGGCCCTTAGCCCCACTCTGTTTAACCTTTATGTTTCCCCTGTTGCCACTATTGTTGAAAGACACGATCTCCAACTAGTGTCATATGCCGATGACACACAGCTGGTCATCTCACTGTCACGAGCTCCTGACGCCGCTGCTTCCAGCTTCAGTGCCTGCATGCAGGAGCTTGCATCCTGGATGTCCAACAACTGCCTGAAGTTGAATGGGTCAAAAACTGAAGTGCTCGTGATAGGAGGTGCACCAAATGTGTGGTCATCGGCATGGTGGCCGGACTGCCTAGGACTTACCCCTATACCTTGTCAGCAGGCAAGAAATCTGGGAGTGGTGTTTGACAGCAAGCTTTCCTTCACGGCCCAGATTAATCGGGTGGTCGGAATCTGCTTCGGCTTACTTAAGAGTCTGAGGAAGACTCTCGACCTTCTCCCAGTTAGTGCTAGGCAGACTCTTGTTCATGCCTTGGTCACATCCAGACTCGATTATTCAAATCTTTTGTATCTGGGTGTGACAGCAAAATGCCTCAACCGTCTCCAGGTTCTTCAGAACGCTATTGCCCGTTTGGTATTGAGGCTTCCAAGAAGAACATCAGCTAAAGTGGCCTTAAAATCCCTCCACTGGCTTCCCGTCAGGGAACGGATTATTTTTAAGGCACTATGCCTATGCCACCGCATCATTACGTGTAAGGCACCCACTCCTCTCTGTAATCTCATAACTCCCTACAGACCTGGGCGGTCGCTCAGATCCTCGGGCACTGGACTGGTCACCATCCCCAAAGTTCGAAAGGCTAGAATGGGAGGAAGATCCTTCAGATTTTTGGCGGCAAAAAATGGAACCTACTCCCGTTGGAGCTGCGCCTTGAATCCTCAGAAAGCAGTTTTCGTAAAGCACTGAAAACACATCTGTTCCGCACCGCACTGGTATGATTTCTTGCACGGTTCGCCTTTTTTTGCTTCTCCTCTCAGCGCGGGGACACGCCGGGGTGCGTAACCATGCGCTCTACAAAACTCCATAATAATAATAATAATTTTTTCGAGTTTTATATGGGGAAATAAGAGCCTGAGAATAGCTCTAAAAAACTCAAAAAAAGAAAAGAATATGGAGGAATTGGAACCCCTGATTTGTATTTGTATGTGTGTGCATTCCAATTAAAAAACTTCCGGCAATTAATGATGGAAAGTTCCAAGTTCTCTTCCCTTTATAAAGCCCTAACTTTTGATTTTTCCAATCAAGCCGGGCACTTTCTTCTAAAATTTTGTCACCCAAAATTGTTTAAAAAGGTTAAACTGAAGATTTTGTTATCAGAAAAAAAACTTTGGTCCCAGGTAAGACGATTTTTTAAAATCACGTATTATAATGAGATCACACCAATATGGGACTCTCCCGGGACACCATTGTGCTTACAAGATGCCCTTGCAGCTCCTTTGAAGAGTTGCGGTATCATTATATGGGGACAACTTTTATTAGAGGCGGAACTGATTACAAGGCCTCATCTATTGGCGATCTGTGGAAATCAGGTCTCAAAGTTTAAATATTATCTGCTGAGCTGGACAAAATCTTCCGGAAAGGAGCTTAAAGGGAACTCTAACTTAGCACTAAGGATAGTTTTTCGGCAAACAAAAACAAAAGAAGTGGCATAATGGTACTGGCTACTTGTCCAAAATGGGGATAGAAGAACAGGCCTCATTCATGGAGACATGGAAGAAGGATCTGCCGGATGAAGATCTTGAAAATATTGGGCAAGTATCTATGTCTTCACTATGGTCTTGTGTAAATGCTGCCCCTTTAAAAAGAATCACCTTTTTACAGTTCACAAGGCCTATTGGACCCCCCAGAAATGATCAAATAAGGGAAATCGTGAAATCAAGAAGTGCCCTAAATGTGAAGAAGATTGAGCAAACGAGGTCCACATGTTTTGGAGTTGTCCGGCAATACATGCATATTGGAATAATGTGGGTAAGACCATATCAAATATTATGGGGGTGGATATAAATGTAACAACTTTGTTGGTAATTTTTGGGCTACCACCTAGGGAGACTGATGGACGGGTATTAAATAAAAGTTATAAAGCTCTATTTTTTACCTTGATATTACTAGCCCGAAGGGAGTTTTGTATTAAATGGATTTTGTCATGTCCACCCACAGAAGAAGAATGGATTTGCTCCATTCAGAGGATATCCTCTTTAGACCAATCTGGTAAATCTACTAGAAAATCAAAATATTGGGAAATTTGGGATAAGTGGGTGGAGCTAGGTACAAGTCATATATAGTGTTTTATGAAATAAGCTCTGCTTCTCCACTATGTCTTTTAGATCCTGATGAGTGGAGGACAAAAATGTTATGGCGTTATTTGTTATTATCTATATTTTTTTTACATTTTTGATTTTTGGGTCCAATGATTAAAAATATGCCCTGGATAGAGTCCCAGGACGGGATTGTCTCTCCCCTCTTTAAAGAGAGAAACAGTGGTCTATCAAGATTAAGGTTTGAGACTAATTCAGGTAGTAGACGGAGCGGCTCTGGAGATACGTGGTATCCCCCTCACCCTTGGGAGTGTGACCAGGCCGGTAATAATTTGCCTTTGAAAGCCTGAAAGGGTCAGAGAAATCTCTTCTTGATTTCGGAGCATATTTTTGTTAAATGAGGACAACAACAACAAAAAAAAAAACTATTGTTTTTTCTGTGAATTTCAAAGGTTTTTTAAATGCTAATTCCTAACTATGACATCTCTGAAACCTATGGTTTCTTCAGTGAATTTCAAAGGTTTTTTAAATGCTAATTTCTAACTATAACGTGCCTGAAACCTATGGTTTTTTCAGTGAATTTCAAAGGTTTTTTTAAAGGCTAGTTTCTAACTATGCCTACAGAGGTAGGACATGTGAAGAACGAAGAAAAAACGCACAGAAAGAAGCAAAAGAAATGCCGAAAGAGGCAACAGAAGTCCACAAAGACGAAGAAAATTGCAGGAAGAAGCAAGACATGTGCAGAAAGAGCCAACAGAGGAGCAGAAAGAGACCTTGGTGCAAAATCATCCTGTGCCCACAACTTTTTCAGACGGGTACTGGTAATAATTGACTCTGACTAACCAGGCCTAGAGCCAGTGCAATGCTAAAAGACACTTAGAATACAGTGAAAACACCTACATACACTAGGGAACACTATTCGTTGGGGTACTCCTGTGATTAACGTGACCTCCTCGGTAAGACCCTAGTACATAATAGGGCAGGGGGATTAAAACTAACTCTAAAACGCGCCACGGGGCGCATTTGCACACTGGTGAAGGGAGGGGGGCGCCTGAGGTGACGTGTGCAAACATGCCCTGTGGCCGTTTTAATTTGGGGGGATAAAGTCCCCTTGAATCCTGAGCGTCCCTTGGGTCCAACTAGCCCACTAGGTACCTCCAGTAAGTGCCACAGAGCTGCGTTGCAGAGAGGTGTAAAAAGGGGCACGGTCTGGACCACCTCTCTGCAAAGCAGTGCAGTGGCGCTTACTGGAACCACCTGGTGGTCTAGATGGCCCCCAGGGGCCCTCAGGATTGAAGGGGAATTATTTCCCCAACTTAAAACGCGCCACAGGGCTTGTTTGCACACGTCATCTCAGGCCCCGTCCCCTCCCTTCACCACCGTGTAAACACGCCCTGTGGCCGTTTTAAGTTGGGAGATTAACTCCCCTTGAATCCTGAGGGTCCCTAGGGTCCAACTAGCCCACTTGGTACCTCCAGTAAGCGCCACAGAGCTGCGTTGCAGAGAGGTGTAAAAAGGGGCACAGCCTGGACCACCTCTCTGCAACGCAGCGCAGTGGCGCTTACTGGAAGCACCTCGTGGTCTAGTTGGCCCTCAGGATTGAAGGGGAATTATTTCCCCAATGTACAACTCGCCAGGGGGCGCGTTTGCACAATGGTGAAGGAAAGGGGCGGGCCTGAGGTGACATGTGTGCAAACACACCCTGTGGCGCATTTTAGGTTGGGGAATTAATTCCTCTTCAATCCTGAGGTTCCCTGGGGTCCAACTAGCCCACCAGGTACCTCCAGTATGCGCCACAGAGCTGCGTTGCAGAGAGGTGTAAAAAGGGGCACGGCCTGGACCACCTCTCTGCAACGCAGCGCAGTGGCGCTTACTGGAAGCACCTCGTGGTCTAGTTGGCCCTCAGGATTGAAGGGGAATTATTTCCCCAATGTACAACTCGCCAGGGGGCGCGTTTGCACAATGGGAAGGAAGGGGGCGGGCCTGAGGTGACATGTGTGCAAACACACCCTGTGGCGCATTTTAGGTTGGGGAATTAATTCCTCTTCAATCCTGAGGTTCCCTGGGGTCCAACTAGCCCACCAGGTACCTCCAGTATGCGCCAGGGAGCTGCATTGCAGAGAGGTGTTCAGAGGCCACACCCCTTTTTACACCACTCTGCAACGCAGCTCTGTGGCGCTTACTGGTGGTACCTGGTGGGCTAGTTGGCCCCCAGGGACCCTCAGGATTGAAGAGGAATTAATTCCCCAACTTAAAACGCGCCACAAGGGGTGTTTAAACACATATCCACAAAATGAACAGGGGGGGGCGTAAGGGCGCTTTTTGAAGAAGGTCCAGCTATGTGTGCCCTCAGAAAGTACAACAACAATAACAGAGCTGTTCCTGTAAGTGAAGAAAGGGACAAGGGGAAGGAATGTGTTCACGGACACTTAAAATATTGGATATTGAGGCCCTCACACAAACTCAAGGGTATCGTAACTCACGTTACCCCTTCGAATGTATTGCATCATCATCGGGCTGCTCCTGCGTCGAGTCGGCTGGTGCAATACCCGACGGGCTCTTGTTTAAGGAGCACTTTTATGGAGATCTTTTTAATCCAATGAAGCCGGTGGATGCATGAGTGTGTGGGGCTCTGAAGTGATGTAGATGAAAAGCGTAGGTGGTTAAAAATAGGGGTCGAAGTACTTGCTCAACTAATTTATTAGGAAGTCTTCTCCCCTAGTTAAAAAATTCTGAGGTCAAGTGTTATTAACCTAGAGTTATCAACTAAGTTATATACACTCCCTCAGTTAGGTCGACATGTTTCTCGCTCTATTTAGAGAAGTACTCTGGCGATTCTTCAGGACCAAAAAGATGTTTGTCTATCTACATCTAAGATTTAACATAATATCTAAATAAACAGTATGCATTCTCTGTCACAAATGTGGTGTTACCTGCAGCTCGGTCTACCTGTAGGGGAATAAAGGCCAAGGAGGTTACAGAAAGCATGGTATAGTCACTGTCTGTTTACATTAAATATCTCGTGAACCATTGAGTGCAAATGTGGTGAAAGTGCACTCTAAACGTGAAGGGTGAAAAGAACTAGGTGAAACTGAACCCTGTGAAGTGACTTCTACTATACATGGTGGTGGTGGAATTAATAAATGGACTTACCCTAACAATTCATAAGGATAGTCCACTGCAGTACCTGGTAGATGAACGCAAGGAGTTCCTCGCGTTCTGTAATCAAATATGGACACAGCTAGAGGAACGGGGTTAAAAATGACAAACTCCAGGGTCATGGTAACCCCTTCTCTTATTGTTGTAGGTACATCGTGAACTTGGCAAATATGCTTAAAAAACACATTTTTTCTGATTTAAAAACACTCCCTTCTCCATAATTGTGAAGGAATGGATAGATCGTATTTTAACAGAGAATTATCTTCGATAAAAGCTATGACTATAACCCTAATGTCTGGTGACCCTAGTCTCTTACTTAATAAATATGTTTAAATATGTTTAAATGATGTCAAAATGGCTGCCCCAACCTTTTTATCAGGGTAGGTGTGTACGCGACACGGACTCGGCGTGTCAGTAAGTAGACTTCCTTTTAAATTTTTTGATCCCTAGTGTTTTAATCCTTGAAAACAAAGATGGGGCAATAGATGATTTAACTTTATAATACGGGACCCACTGAGTCAACTAATAGATGGGAACCTTGTAGAGTTAAGGTAGAAACTTTAACGAGGACGCGATTGGATCGTTTATCGCTACCACCCCAAAGCTTAAAGATTTATATTAAATGTGATATGTATCCCTGGGCTTCACACCAACAGCAGCAAGCTTTGACTATGAGAGTCAGCCTCTAACGAGATATCACTATACGCTAGTCCAGTCTGCGTGTTGCTTTATCATGTGCCCTTCTCAATGTAATCACAGCACACAGCTACCCTGATAAAAAGGTTGGGGCAGCCATTTTGACATCATTTAAACATATTTAAACATATTTATTAAGTAAGAGACTAGGGTCACCAGACATTAGGGTTATAGTCATAGCTTTTATCGAAGATAATTCTCTGTTAAAATACGATCTATCCATTCCTTCACAATTATGGAGAAGGGAGTGTTTTTAAATCAGAAAAAATGTGTTTTTTAAGCATATTTGCCAAGTTCACGATGTACCTACAACAATAAGAGAAGGGGTTACCATGACCCTGGAGTTTGTCATTTTTAACCACCCCCGTTGCTCTAGCTGTGTCCATATTTGATTACAGAACGCGAGGAACTCCTTGCGTTCATCTACCAGGTACTGCAGTGGACTATCCTTATGAATTGTTAGGGTAAGTCCATTTATTAATTCCACCACCACCATGTATAGTAGAAGTCACTTCACAGGGTTCAGTTTCACCTAGTTCTTTTCACCCTTCACGTTTAGAGTGCACTTTCACCACATTTGCACTCAATGGTTCACGAGATATTTAATGTAAACAGACAGTGACTATACCATGCTTTCTGTAACCTCCTTGGCCTTTATTCCCCTACAGGTAGACCGAGCTGCAGGTAACACCACATTTGTGACAGAGAATGCATACTGTTTATTTAGATATTATGTTAAATCTTAGATGTAGATAGACAAACATCTTTTTGGTCCTGAAGAATCGCCAGAGTACTTCTCTAAATAGAGCGAGAAACATGTCGACCTAACTGAGGGAGTGTATATAACTTAGTTGATAACTCTAGGTTAATAACACTTGACCTCAGAATTTTTTTAACTAGGGGAGAAGACTTCCTAATAAATTAGTTGAGCAAGTACTTCGACCCCTATTTTTAACCACCTACGCTTTTCATCTACATCACTTCAGAGCCCCACACACTCATGCATCCACCGGCTTCATTGGATTAAAAAGATCTCCATAAAAGTGCTCCTTAAACAAGAGCCCGTCGGGTATTGCACCAGCCGACTCGACGCAGGAGCAGCCCGATGATGATGCAATACATTCGAAGGGGTAACGTGAGTTACGATACCCTTGAGTTTGTGTGAGGGCCTCAATATCCAATATTTCAAGTGTCCGTGAACACATTCCTTCCCCTTGTCCCTTTCTTCACTTACAGGAACAGCTCTGTTATTGTTGTTGTGTTTAAACACATGTCACCTCAGGCCCCGCCCCCTTCCTTCACCATTGCGCAAACTGGGACCCCATCCCCCAGGGTCTGACCCCTATATTTTTTTTATTTTTTTTTTAATTGGAAGGGGGCCGCATGGCCCCCCTCCGGGGCCATATTCGGCCCCGGGGACCCCATCCCCCTGGGCATGGCCATTTTTTAAATTTTTTTTAATTATTGTAGGGGGGCTGCGTGGCCCCCCTCAGGCCATTTACGGCGCCGGGGACCCCATCCCCTGGGGCCTGGCCTCTCGTTGGAGACCGTGGGGGGGAGTCCCCAATTCCCCCACGGTCCCGCCGGCTGCCCGCCTCCTGCGGGAACCGGCAGTGCTTTTCCACACGCGGAGCTGCTAAGATGCAGCTCCCCATGTGGAAAAGCAATGTGGTTTGGATTTTAAAAGCGAGGGCAGGTTTTCTGCTCTCGCGTTCAAAACCCAAACCAGAGTTTGCAATGACAGGGTGGGAGCCGCGAGGCTCCTGCCCGGTCATTGCAAACAGCAGTGTCCCGGGGGTGGGCACCCTTGGACACTGTAGGAGCTGGCCCTGGGGGGTGGTGGTCCCCAGGGCCATCAAGGGATCCAGCAGAACGCGGCCCCCCTCCCACCATTTGGAAAGCCCTGGGGGGTGGTGGTCCCCAGGGCTTAGGGGGTCCATCACGGACCCCCCAATTTTAATAATTAGAGCCCCGGGGAGATGGCGGTCCCCGAGGCGTGTGGGGGGGCTCGAACCCCCCAACACAGGTAGTTTTTTTTTAAACAAGCCACGGGGGTGGCAGTCCCCGGGGCTGCCGTGAGCACCCCCGCAAATATGTAAATAAAGCCCCGGGGGGTGGCGGTCCCCGGGGCTTTGGGGGCCTACCTATTTAAAATAAAAGCCCAGGGGGATGGCGGTCCCTGGGGCTGCGGGGAGGGCTGTGTCCCTCCCCGCAAATATTTATAGAAAGCCCCGGGGGTGGCGGTCCCCGGGGCTGTGGGGAGGGCTGTGTCCCTCCCCGCAAATATTTATAGAAAGCCTCGGGGTGGTGGTCCCCGGGGCAGTGTGGGGTGATTGTGGCCCCCACACATTTTTTCAAATGCCCCCGGGACCTGGCCCACCCGGGGACTTTACTTAAACACAGCGCGGGAGCCCGTGCTTCGTGTTGATTTTTTTTTCCGGCCGAAATTCGAGCTGGGTGTGCGAATCTCGCTGATTTTTTTAAAAAAATGCTTTTTTGGGACCCCCTGAGCAGGCCTAGGGGTCAGGGTGTTTCTACCCTGCCCCATTTTCGTGTTTTTCGCGTTTTTCTGTTTTCTTGTGCCTCGGTTCTACCGAGGCACAAGATGGCTGTCAACACTTTCTGGTTTGGTGTTGACAGCCAATTAGAATAAAGCTTGTGATCGGGAGGGTGCGCGCATGGTGTGCGCAGGGTGCTCGGATCCACCGTGCCTCTAGATATCACGATCGTGATTTCTTAATTTCTCAAAAACTACTAAATGGATTTACACCATTTTTAAAAAGGTCGCTTTCTGAGCCAAGCAGTACTTTTTGCCAAATGTGGTGTAATTCCGTTCAGCAGTTTTTGCTATAACCGGGTCTAAAGTTTCCTATGGGAAAATTATTTTTTTACCACTTTTGTTTGAGTTTCTCAGGAACTACTGAACGGATTTACACCATTTAAAAAAAAAAGGGCGCTTTCTGAGCCAAGCAGTACTTTTTGCAAAATTTGGTGTAATTCCGTTCAGCAGTTCGGGCTGTAGCCGTGTCTAAAATTTCCTATGGGAAATAACATGGGGAAAATGCATTTTGGGACCCCCCTTTTTTCTCGGCCCCCGCTTGACGAATCACCCCCAAACTTTCAGGATAGGAGCTGACCAGAACGGGCCATTAGTTTTAAAAATTTCGGGAAGATTCGTCAACCGGCGCCAAAGTTATTGGGAATAGAATGTTACGATTTTCCTATGGATAATAGGTCCTAACTATAACTACCTACTGGAGACCGCCAGTAGGTAATATACATATACACACATATATATATATATATACACACACATATACATACATACATATACACATACATATACACATACACATACACAGATAAATACATATATACACATATATACATACACAAACATATATACATATATATATTCACTTAAAAAACCATAGGTTTCACACATGTTATAGTTAGCTGTACATTTCACTCGTAAAAAACCAATGAAATTCCACGTTATAGTTAGATCAGGTAACTATAACTTGCGCGCCCACAATAAACTGCTGATGACGTCACATAGTACATCACTCATGACATGGTCAGTGACATCACTCATGACATCAATGATGACATCTGAAATTACACATTGTGGATTGCGGTCGCGCAAGTTATAGTTACCTGATCTAACTATAACGTGGAATTTCATTGGTTTTTTTACGAGTGAAATGTACAGCTAACTATAACGTGTGAAACCTATGGTTTTTTAAGTGAATTTGCAAGGTTTTGTAAATGATAATTCCTAACTATAACGTGTGTGAAACCTATGGTTTTTTCAGTGAATTTGTACGGTTTTTTAAATGCTAAGTTATGTATTTATTTATTTATTTTTTCTGGTTTTTCACTATGCGCGACCGCCAGTAGATAATACACACTTATACACATATATACACACATATATACACACACATATACATACAAATAAAAACACACATACATCTATATATACAAGAAATATATTTGTTTGGTGAGCAATTGTTTCAGCAGGAGCAGGGGACGGCGATGGGCACCTGCTTCGCCCCCAGCTATGCCAATTTACATCTTGGCTGGTGGGAGGAGCAGGTGCTCGTGGGCCTCCTCTGAAACAATGGTCGGATCATATACTACTGTGGGTCAGGTTTATAGACAACATTTTCGTGCCGTGGCAGGGCACGGAAAGCGAAATAGAACTATTTATAAATGACCTGAACCGAAATACCCTGAATTTAAAGTTTGTGGGGCATTTTAGTCGAACTATCATAGACTTCTTGGATGTTAGAGCAAGACCACAGGGAGATAAAATAGACACCACTGTGTTTAGGAAACCGACAGCTGGCAACACCATTCTCCACGCACATAGCTCCCACCCCGCACCTTTAATTAGGAGTATACCTTTCGGGGAATTTTATAGAGCTAGGAGAGTGTGCAGTGATATGGATGAATACTGCAAAATAGAGCGGGAGATGACTTAACAGGTTCATCCAGAGAGGATATTCACCACACATTATTAATGGGGCATCCACCAAAGCAAGAAAGTTGGAAAGACAAAAAGTGTTATTTGAGCCATCTAAACCCCAGTTGAAGAAACTTAAAAAGGGATTAGATTCTCAGTGATTTATAACAACCTTTAACACTGAACATAAAGAAATTAGATCAATCTTGAATAAACATTGGCATTTGGTGAGATGATCCGATTTTGGGCCCCAAAGTAAGTAAAACACCTGGATATAACATATAGAAAGTCCAAATCGTTAAAAGATCTGATGGTGAAGAGCGAGTTTCAGGAAAGGAGGGGGGAGCCCCGACCTGGTTACAACAAAGGATGGGTTTTAAGAAATGTTTTAAATGTAAGGCGTGCCAACATGGGTTGAACCGCAAGCATTTTAAGACATTTCTAACAAAATCATTGCTGTTAAGGGCTTCTTAACGTGTAGATCGAGCTTTGTAGTGTACCTGTTGCAATGTCCCTGCTTAAAAATTGACATAGGGAGCACCACTCTATCGGTGTACGAAAGAATCCTGCAACACCGCAAAGCAATTATTAACAATGATAGAACTTATCCAATTGCTAGGCATTTTGAAATTCACCATCAGAGTAATCCCTCAAGCCGGCAGTATAGCTGCTTAGCGGAAATCCCCAGAAAAAGGAGAGCGGGTGACAGGGAGAGAGAACTTAGGAAGCTTGAAACTTACTTTAACCAAGAATTCTACAGTAAGGAACCTCATGGATTAAACATCGATGAGGATTTATATACCTGCTTGAATTAAATGCATGATGAAATTAAAATGAGTAGAGAAGTATGAAGAGAAAGGCTGCACACAAAGGAACAATTTGTTTTTATACTAGATATTTCTGATAGACGTGAAACGAAGAGACTAGGCAATTGGTAATAATGATATTTTAGAATTGACGGTAAATAGTACAGGTATTTAGTATACTCTTTTTAATTGGATTTTTTAGTATAGTTATGATGATTGGAGTGGTTAGTATTGTGTATAGGAGCATAGTGTAAATGCGAGAAATTTACACTGATCAAGCACTTGCACATTAAAGTTGAGGGATAACCAATGTCTAAAGAAGATAATAATGGTCCCCCCCCCCCTCTGTCCTATTTTTAATAAACTTAGGACATTAATATATTAGTTGTGAGGAAACAAATATGGATATTAGAACCAGCTGTATATGAAGAACATTTTACATTTTTTTATTTTTTTATTGAGTGTATAGTAAAGTATATGAAATGCATTCTTGGTTTTTTATAGAATTAATATACTGTGAAGCACTTGCACTTTAGATAAGTCTATTACTTGATGAATTGTGGCTTGGATCAGTGAAATAACTGATTAATGGAGATTAAAGCACAAGCACTTTATGATATTCTGTACTGTTGGAAATATGCACTGGCACTTTGTTCTATAACCATAAAAAAAACCTGTGGCACTTGCACTTTAATGTAATAAGAACGGACCATTTGCAACAAACATTGTGAACAAGGACATCTAAACAAACAAATTGGGACTTGTGCGATTAAAAAATGTTTTAAATATTGGAAATGTGTCAGATATATGCAAGAAATTAGTTTTTCTGCAAAATGTATACATTTCTAACTGTTTTAATCAAAAACGCACCCTTTAAGTGAGCATTGAATAATAATTTGCTGATCAGGGCTCCAAGTGAATATGCTGTGTTATCCATGGAATTGTTCAAAATAATATGTTTTAAGATGGCCGCCAATTCTACATTGAAAATGAACTGTGCGAAATTTTAGTCCTTCGTTTATGTCTATCATTGGAGTGACTATTTTAATGTTAAGGAAATGGCGTTTCCACATCGTGAACAAGGCAGCGTGAGGCTTTCGAAACGGGTTGATGTGATCATCATTTAATAAAGAAACAGAGTAAACTTAACCCCTTGGAGTGCTGGACCATTATTGGGGAATTTCGATAATCTTATGCCGATATATATATATGTATATCCAACACACAAGTTGTCCCCTTAACAGAAGCCTCACACAGGAAGGTAAGTATTCAGCGTTTATTGGTAGCAGCTGTCATGAACGATACAGTATGTGACATCAGCAGTGCACTGCGGGCGCGCAAGTTATAGTTAGCAGAACTAACTATAACGGAGGAATTTCTATGGTTTTGTACAAGTGAAATGGCCATCTAACTATAACACCCCTGAAACCTATGTGTTTTTCTGTGGTTTTTTAAATGCTAATTTCTAACTATAACGTCTCTGAAACCTATTGTTTTTTCAGTGAATTTAAAAGCTTTTTTAAATGCTAAATTCTAACTATAACGTCTCTGAAACCTCTGTTTTTTTTCAGTTACTGTCAAAGGTTTTTTAAATGCTAATTCTTAAGTGTGATAGTAGTTATACCAATTTTTTTGTACTGATTTTCTACAGTTTAACTGTTTATTTATAAATATTTTATTCATTAAATACCATATTTTTCTGAAACTTGCACAAAAAAAAACCATCCAAACTGAAATATTGATTACTTTTTTTGTTTTAATTTTAATATATTTATATTATTTTCTTTAAAAATTCCACATTTTTTTCGGAGTCGCGCACTCAAAGCGCACACATTACGGTCGGTGCGCGGATTCTAGCCGCCATTTTAGAAAAGTTGTGAAGGAGCTGCATACGGTGTGCGACGGCTGCGTGTTTTTCAGTTACATCATATACATTTAATATTTTGTGATGTGCGTGATTGGTATGCGACCAGTCTGCGACTCCTGCTCCCGCTCATTCGCGACACATGCGCATTACGGTACGAGATGCTTGCGCGGTGGCGGGTCCCGCGTGACGTCATATACATGCTGGGGCGCGCGACTCCCGCAAAAAGAAATTATGTTCCAAAATGATATGTATGTGTCTTTAATATACATATTAGGGCAAGAGATTAAATAAGATATTCATAAAAATAATATATTTGTACTTATAATAAACGTATATTATTTTTAAATATATTTTCGCAAAGTCGGGTGCGTGCATCGTGAGCGCAGAGAACCAGGTCAGCAGAGCTGCTTTAGAGCCACAGAACCAGGTCAGCAGAGCTGCTCTAGAGCCAGAAAACCAGGTCAGCAGAGCTGCTTTAGAGGGAGAGAACCAGGTCAGCAGAGCTGCTTTAGAGCCATAGAAACGGGTCAGCATAGCTGTTGTAGAGCCAGAGAACCAGATCAGCAGAGCTGTTCTGTAGCCTAAGAACCAAGTCAGCAGAGCAGCTCTAAAGCCAGAGAACCAAGTCAGCAGACCTGCTGTAGAGCCAGAGAACCAGGTCAGCAGAGCCGCTCTAGCTGACACTGACTGACCGACACTGACTGACCGACACTGACTGACCGACACTGACTGACCGACACTGACTGACCGACACTGACTGACCGACACTGACTGACCGACACTGACTGACCGACACTGACTGACCGACACTGACTGACCGACACTGACTGACAGACCGACACCGACAGACCGACACCGACAGACTACTCGCTCTCCACTACTCGCTCTCCACTACTCGCTCTCCACTACTCGCTCTCCACTACTCGCTCTCCACTACTCGCTCTCCACTACTCGCTCTCCACTACTCGCTCTCCACTACTCGCTCTCCACTACTCACTCTCCACTACTCACTCTCCACTACTACTCTCTCCCTCTCTACACCTCTCCCTCTCTACACCTCTCCCTCTCTACACCTCTCCCTCTCTACACCTCTCCCTCTCTACACCTCCACCTCTCTACACCTCCACCTCTCTACACCTCCACCTCTCTACACCTCCACCTCTCTACACCTCCACCTCTCTACACCTCCACCTCTCTACACCTCCACCTCTCTACACCTCCACCTCTCTACACCTCCACCTCTCTACACCTCCACCTCTCTACACCTCCACCTCTCTACACCTCCACCTCTCTACACCTCCACCTCTCTACACCTCCACCTCTCTACACCTCCACCTCTCTACACCTCCACCTCTCTACACCTCCACCTCTCTACACCTCTACCTCTCTACACCTCTACCTCTCTACCTCTCTACACCTCCACACCTCTCTCTCCACGCACACATATGCACATATATATATGCATATATATGCATATATATGCATTTATATATATGTATGTGTGTGTATATATATATATACATACATAAACATATATAATCTGCATATCTATATAAATACAAATAAATGCATGCATACATATATGCATACATATGCATGTTATGTACATGAAAGTTTGAAAAACACTAATACAAGCAAAGCTAAAAAGCCACCTAATTACAGACAGAATTGCTTTAACTTAAACGAGGTCAAGACCTATTGCATTTTCAATGCTTGTTTACTTTGGTTCCATCAAGAAGGCATTCAGATGTGCCACACATTTGCCATTAATTCTGAATGTTAGCACTCTAGTTGCTCATTAGATCACTGTAGTAAAGCTACTGCTCACCAGGAAAGTCTGCTGCTGGTATTGAAAGGGAATGTTTCAGTCTGCGTGTCAGATTTTTTTAATGAAATAGAAGAGGATTTGAGAAGTCAAAATGTCCCCTAATTTCTCTTTCTGCAGCACTAATCATAATTTCTATGGCAAAATGAACCCCCTCATTTTGTTCCTTTGCAAATTAAATGTTTTAAGTGTTACCACTTTATTCCAATCAAGATGGCTTCAGGTGTGCCATACTTTTGTCATAAGTAAGACTATTAGCGCTCTAGTTCTTCTTTAGAACACTCTGGGACATTCTGTCATTGGGCTATACTTGGGCTACATCTGGGTGATATTCATGCTACATTTGGGCTCTTTTGTCTGTGGTGGCCATCTTGGGAGACTTATTTGTTAAATGAAGTTTCCTAATTTCCTCATTTACTACAGTCTCCTCAGTAGGAAATACTTTCAGTTTTTTACTTTGATTCCATCAAGAAGGCATTCAGATGTGTCACATATTTGCCATAAATTCAGAATGTTAGCACTCTAGTTGCTCATTAGATCACTGTAGTAAAGCTACTGCTCACCAGGGAAGTCTGCTGCTGGTATTGAAAGTGCATATTTTAGTCTGCATGTCAGAATTTTTTAATGAAATAGAAGAGGATTTGAGAAGTCACTCGAAATGTTCCCTAATTTATCTTTCTGCAGCACTAATCATACTTTCTATGGCAAAATGAACCCCCTCATGTTGTTCCTTTTTAAAATTAAATGTTTTAAGAGTTACCAATTTATTCCAATCAATATGGCTTCAGGAGTGCCATACGTTTGTCATAAGTAGGACTGTTAGCCCTCTAGTTGTTCTTTAGAACACTGGGAAGCTGCAGTAGAACACAAAAGAATCAACTGGCAGTCTCTGCCCTTGTTGGATGTACATGTTTTACTGAGAATGTCAGACTTCATTCTCACATGACTGAGAAAGATAATGTGAATTTACAGAAAATATGCTCTCAGTTTAGCTTATAGATCACCCTCCAAACCTCTGTGGGAAAAGCATGAGACAATAGTTTTCTCTCAAAAATGATTCATGATAACCCAGCAGAAGGCTTTTTCACATGGTAAAATCACCTTAGAACACACCACAATTCCTAAAATGAGATTGGTACCATCAACAAATGATTTATAATGTAACTAAAGTCTTAAAACCTTCTATTAACTGCAATGCTTTTTAATGAGGTGCTATCATGTATATTGGTCCCAAGATAGCTGCCAACACTTCTTGGATGAAGTGCTGACAGCCAATGAGATCTCACGATGAGATGTGTGGTTAGTGTAGGAAGGTGGAATCTGACTAATGGTTGCCCCCAACTTTTTGCCTGGTATTTGAGTGGTTTTTGACTAGTCTGGCTGGGATCCTGCTATCCAGGACCCCAGCCTATCTGCTTTCTCCCTAAAACTAATGTGAAGTACCCTAGGTACAAACCAATTGGATGCTGAGGATGCCCTGACAGTCCCTTGTAGATGGTACCCTAGGTACCCAGGGCATGGGTCCCTCAGTAGGCCTACCATGGCTGCAGCACTTATTGTGCCACCCTGGGACAGCCATACAAACTGACACCACCAGACCACTACTGTAGTCTGGGTAAGGTGGTGCTAGCACCCCTTACAGGGATTTAGGGTACCCTATATCCCACCCCATTACAACACATGTACTCTCATAGGTCACCCCTATAGCAGGACTTGCTAATCCTACAGGGCAGGGTGCTGAGATATGTGTGAGGGGGGACCCCTACCTGAGTAGGGCCTCTCTGCAATCCTCGTAAAATCATTGCTGGGTTGTTTGTAGTATACCATATACTCTTAACCGCATTATAGGTCTATCGCGATAGCGTGATAACTTGAGAATGGCTACACAGAACCATATCGTGTTTGGTGTCAAACATGTAGGAATCGTACCCCCAGTCCAGCCATGGGCATGAGGGCACGATTCCCCCCTGCTAGAGGGGCGATATGGGAAAAGCGGCAGAATTCGGACACCAATTTAAAAGTGCACAAGTAGTACAAAATGGCTAGTACCCGCCACCCACACAACTCTGGCTGGCTGTTGCTGGGGAAAACCCCAGCCTCGCCAGCTGGACAATAGGGCTCCTGTGGCAGGGAGGTGCTAGCATCTCCCCAGACAGGATATGTGGATTCGAACAGGGTGGGTGCACCAAATGTCCTTTCAGAGTTGCACGTAGGCAGCTGCAGTGCCTTGATTCTGCATAAACCGCTTGGAACCGGTTCAGGGGCATCCTGCCCCTCGCCCAGGCGGGAAACACACAAGGGGAGAGGGTGTAGCCACCCTTTCCCGCCTCACCACTCATTGGTGGACACTACTCTGGACACTCCCCTAATCTTGGGGATAAAGGTGAATAACGTGGCCCCAGAGCCTCAGACTAATCTTGAACTTTACAGTCTTGACCTTCGACTTGCTGCTGCTCAGCTGACGGAAGAAATCTCCCTTAGGATAAAGGAGTTATCCCCCTGCTTGGCAGGCACCTGAAACACTGCAAGTGACCCGGTTGGAACTTCGCTGCTCTCACGAACTTCGTCGACTTCCAGCACCCTTGAGGTGGATGTCCTAAGCATCCCAGGGGCCAGTGAGTGTGCACAGCAAACCTGTGTACCGTGGACCGCGTGGGTGCCGAGATTCCCAATACCTCAGGACACCGGCCACCTCTTGCGTAGCACACGACCCTGACCAGTGGGGAAGTTGTGCTTTGGCCCATTATTGAGCCAACCACCAAGCAGCATCCGTGCCAAAGATCAGCGCCCTAGCCCCTTCCGGTGGCCCGTGGGCTCCCTTTTACGCACTCCATTTTGCTGCCTTCCGCGGTCCCTTGTCTCTCGACTTGTGGGCCCGAGCGGAGGACAATCTCGACAACTAAGTTCCCCTGGTTGCTCCAGGCCTGCTCTACAGTCTCTCCAAAGGAGACCTCTCACAGACCTCGTGGGTCTGCACCAGTAGCTGATTTGTTCATCTTGCGTGGGTTGCGGTTGCCAAGGCTTAGTGAATCCAATCCGGACACTAACACTGCAGCGACCCTCATCCGACGTGGGACAGTCGCCCTCCAGAAGCTGGCCTTCCTTGAAGCCTCCCGGAGCCCGTGGCTGCAGATCCAAGCTACACCTCTTTCCACTTGAAGCACCCGACATTGAAGGGCTCTTTGCTTTGAGCTCCCTGGTCACTGTGCCGTGACCCAGACTCTGTCCCCTCTGCTTTCAGGTTCTTCTCTTCAACTTCTACAACTTAAATCTTCACGGCATCATCGACGCTTTTGGCTAGCAGCACTTTTGAACATTTTCCCATTGAAAATCAGCCCGCGACCCGACCTCGAAAACTACCTATGCACCCGGCTTCCCTGGGGCAGGTAACAGTGGTACCTCGGTACTCTCGTGGTAGTGGGCTCCTCAAAAGCTTAAGTTTAAAGTTTTAACTTTGTACTCCTGCTAGAAGTGACTTTAATCTGTGTAAATCAAACCGCGACATTCTCCATAGGCTTTCATAGGGATCCCGATAGCAGCTATTTCCACTGCACGCGCCTCCCGAGGGTCCCCTTCCTCATAACCTGGGGTGGATTCTTAAGGGGCCAGCGATCCTAAATGCCCTAGGCATTGTCTGTAGAATTGTCGTGGTTCTTATACCACTTTTTTGATATATGGTTTGGTCCCCCCCTGGGGCCCTGTGATTCCTGTGCTATTTATTGTGTTTATAAATACTTGTTTGAAATGTAACTTTGCCACTAGCCTCATAAAGAGACTGTGGGATTCTGTTTAGAATAAATACATATATTGTATATATATACCTGTGTGGGCTACTCTTTCATTTGGTTATTCAAGAGGTTATCTATGGTAAAACAATAAGCTTACCACTCCTTAAAGACATAGCCTGAAGGCTGCTCTCCACAGCTACCACTAGGATAGCTTTCTTTAAAGGTTGTCTTAAACCTATCATCAATAAGAGTCGAATTGGACTGGTGCAAGGTGTCCCCTATAACTAGGAAACAGCATATGCCAGGCCAACTTCACAGTTAGGCTCCGCCCAGATATATCTATGATTTTACTTTTGATTCTCTCAGCAACTACTGAACGGATTTACATCATTTAACCAAAAGGCACAAGTGTGAACCAAGGACTACCTCTTTGCCAAATTTCGTGTAATTCCATTCAGCAGTTCGGGCTGCAGCTGCGATTAACGGTTCCTATGGAAAATTGCATGGGGAAAACACGTTTTGGGACCCCCCTTTTTTCTCGGCCCCCGCTTGACGAATCACCCCAAGACTTTCAGGATAGGAGCAGACCGGAGCGGAGCGCCCCACCAGTTTTGAAAATTTCGCAAAGATTCGTCAACTGGCGCCAAAGTTATTCCAAATAGAATGTTGCGGATTTCCTATGGATAATAGGTCCTAACTATAACTACCTACTGGCGACCGCCAATAGGATAAATATATATATGAGCAAGGGGAGCGTCCCCGAAACGCGTAGAGTTTTGGTAAAGCCAAAGAGAAATAAACACCTTTTGCAAGAAGTTTTGAGTCCACAGTCTGCTGTTTTACGATCAATGATTCGACATTTGATTGATGATATATATATTATTTCAGCACAACCCACTTCAGGAGTCATGGGCGCTCTACGGTGGTGCGTTCGAGATACGGCAGGGTTAAGCCGTTACTTATTCAATTCGTTTTGCCCGCGAAGGCTTCCTCGCGCACTCCCAGAGGGAAAAACAACTTCAAACACGATCGTGTGTGATGATTCCTTTTACTTTCAGCATGCCAGATACAAGAAAAACCTCTACGCGTTTCAGTCTCAACAGAGACCTTGATCACGAGTCTGGCATTTGTTAAAGGTTGTCATAGTGTTTTAAATATGCAAACAGTTAATTAGTGACATCACTTCCTGAGACAGTGCCGCTCAGCATTATGGTACTGGTAGTCCGTGTCAAATTTTCATTTTAAATTATAGCGTGTTAAGTTTCACCAATGAAGCAAATTAGGAGTATTGTAATCATATAAGATAAGCCTGCATTCAATATATACACCTGGAATAGTCCTGTGATGTACTGTCATATTTAACGGCATTTCCAATAATCGTTCTATTGACAGCGGTGCACAGCCTAATCAAAGTCGATCTTACTGACATATGACCATCTTGATTTAGTTCACTCTCATCACCCAATCGTAAATAATTATAATGCTTGAATGTTATACTACAACGGACCATAATATAGGACTCAGATAATGCTGTAAGATGTCACAAAGTTAAGCATGATTATATCATATATATATATATATATTTTAATATTAATCCCAAGATGCCCAAAGCAACAGAAGTGCACTAAACTTCAAGAGCACCTGCTGGTTTATTTAGAAGGAAAACAAGCTGCAGCATTTCGGTGACATTTTTCTCCAACACGTTTCGAGGCTTCTGCCTCTTAATCATGGAGTTTCAGCATGCTCTCTGCAGAGGATTCTCACAGCCTGCTCATTTAATATAGGCAGGCAACTATAACTCACGCGACCGCAATCCTCTGCTGATGACGTCAGATATTACATCACTGTATTTAGACACTTATTTACCCATGTCTTCTTCCATTAATCTCTAGCTATACATATATTACAAATATTTATTTTTCATAAAGACACATATGTCATCAGTGATGTAATATCTGACATCTTCAGCAGAGGATTGCGGTCGCGTGAGTTATAGTTGCCTGCAGTAACTATAACGGGGGAATTTCATTGGTTTTTTACGAGTGAAATGTCCAGCTAACTATAACATGTGTGAAACCTATGGTTTTTTTAAGTGAATTTGCAAGGTTTTCTAATGGCTAATTCGTAACTATAACGTGTGTGAAACCTATGGTTTTTTCAGTGAATTTCAAAGGTTTTTTAAATGCTAACTTTTAAGTGTGATAGTAGTTATATCTATTTTTTGTACTGATTTTCTACAGTTTAACTGTTTATTTATAAATATTTTATTCATTAAATAACATTTTTCTGAAAATTGCAAAAAAACATTTTTTAATTAAAACAGAAATATTGATTAATTTTCTTGTTTTCATTTTAATATATTTATATCCTTTTCTTTAAAAAAATAATTCCAATTTTTTTCGCAGTCGCGCACTCAAAGTGTACACATCACGGTGGGTGCGCGCATTCTAGCCGCCATTTTAGAAAAGTCATGAAGGATCCGCGTATGGTGTGCGACGGCTGCGTGCTTTTCAGTTACATCATATACATTTAATATCACGTGATATGCGCGATTGGTATGCGACCAGTCTGCGACTCCTGCTCCTGCGCATTCGCGACACATGCGCATTACGGTACAAGATGTTTGCGCGCTTGCGGGTCCCGCGTGACATCATATACGTGCTGGGGCACGCTGGGTGCGCGACTCCCACAAAAACAAATTTATGTTCCAAAATGATATGTATGTGTCTTTAATATACATATTAAGGCAAGAGATTATGTAAGATATTCATCAAAATAATATATTTGTACTTATAAGAAACTTATATTATTTTTAAATATATTTTCGCGAAGTCGGGTGCGTGCGTCGTGAGTGCAGAAAACCAGGTCAGCAGAGCTGCTGTAGAGCCAGAGAACCAGGTCAGCAGAGCTGCTCTAGAGCCTAAGAACTAGGTCAGCAGAGCTGCTCTAGAGTCAGAGAACCAGGTCAGCAGAGCTGCTGTAGAGCCAGAGAAACCAGGTCAGCAGAGCTGCTTTAGAGGGAGAGAACCAGGTCAGCAGAGCTGCTTTAGAGCCAGAGAACCAGGCCAGCAGAGCTGCTTTAGAGCCAGAGAACCAGGTTAGCAGAGCTGCTTTAGAGCCAGAGAACCAGGTCAGCAGAGCTACTCTAGAGCCAGAGAACCAAATCAGCAGAGCTGCTTTAGAGCCATAGAACCAGGTCAGCAGAGCTGCTTTAGAGCCAGAGAACCAGGTCAGTAGAGCTGCTCTAGAGCCTAAGAACCAGGTCAACAGAGCTGCTCTAGAGCCAGAGAACCAGGTCAGCAGAGCTGCTTCAGAGCCAGAGAAACCAGGTCAGTAGAGCTGCTTTAGAGGGAGAGAACCAGGTCAGCAGAGCTGCTTTAGAGCCAGAGAACCAGGTCAGCAGAGCTGTTCTAGCCGACACTGTCTGACTGACACTGACTGACTGACACTGACTGACACTGATTGACTGACACTGACAGACTGACATTGACTGACACTGACTGACTACTCTCTACTACTCTACTACTCTCTCTCTACTACTCTCTCTCTACTACTCTCTCTCTACTATTCACTCTCTACTATTCACTCTCTACTATTCACTCTCTACTACTCACTCTCTACTACTCACTCTCTACTACTCACTCTCCACTACTCACTCTCCACTACTCACTCTCCACTACTCACTCTCCACTACTCACTCTCCACTACTCACTCTCCACTACTCGCTCTACTACTCACTCTCTACTATTCTCTACTACTCACTCTACTACTCACTCTCTACTACTCTACTACCCTCTCTCTACTACCCTCTCTCTACTACTCACTCTCTACTACTCACTCTCTACTACTCACTCTCTACTACTCACTCTCTACTACTCACTCTCTACTACTCACTCCCTACTACTCACTCCCTACTACTCCACTACTCTCTCTCTCTACTACTCTCTCTCTACTACTCTCTCTCTACTACTCTCTCTCTACTACTCTCTACTACTCTCTACTACTCAATCTCTACTACTCTCTCTACCACTCTCTACTACTCTCTCTACCACTCTCTCTACCACTCTCTCTACCACTCTCTACTACTCTCTCTACCACTCTCTACCACTCTCTACTACTCTCTACTACTTTCTACTACTCACTCTACTACTCTCTCTACTACTCACTCTCTACTACTCACTCTCTACTACTCTCTACTACTCACTCTCTACTACTCACTCTCTACTACTCTCTACTACTTTCTACTACTCACTCTCTACTACTCACTCTCTACTACTCACTCTACTACTCACTCTACTACTCACTCTCTGATACTTTCTCTACTACTCTCTACTACTCTCTACTCTCTACCTCTCTCTACTACTCTCTACCTCTACCTCTCTACCTCTCTGTACATGCACACATATGCACATATATATATGCATATGCATTTAAATATGTATGTGTATATATATATATATATGTATGTGTATATATATATATATATATATATATATATATATATATATATATATATATATATATAATCTGCATATCTATATAAATATAAATTCATGCAAACATATACATATACATATATGCATACATATGCATGGTATGTATATGAAATTTTGAAAAACACTAATAAAAGCAAAGCTAAAAAGCCACCTAATTATAAACAGAATTGCTTTAACTTAAACGAGGGCGAGACCTATTGCATTTTCAATGCTTGTTTACTTTGGTTCCATCAAGAAGGCATTCAGATGTGACACATTTGCCATAAATTCTGAATGGTAGCACTCTAGTTCCTCATTAGATCACTGTAGCAAAGCTACTGCTCACCAGGGAAGTCTGCTGCTGGTATTCAAAGTGCATGTTTCAGTCTGCATGTCAGAACTTTTTAATGAAATAGAAGAGGATTTGAGAAGTCAAAATGTGCCCTAAGTTTTCTTTCTGCAGCACTAATCATAATTTCTATGGCAAAATGAACCCCCTCATTTTGTTCCTTTGCAAATTAAATGTTTTAAATGTTACCACTTTATTCCAATCAAGATGGCTTCAGGTGTGCCATACCTTTGTCATAAGTAAGACTGTTAGCCCTCTAGTTGTTCTTTAAAACACTCTGGGATTTCTGTCATTGGGCTATACTTGGGCTACATCTCGGTGATATTTGTGCTACATTTGGACTCTTTTGTCTCTGGTGGCCATCTTGGGAACCTTGTTATGAAGATTCCTAATTTCCTCATTTACTGCAGTCTCCTCAGTAGGCATACTGTCAGTTTTTTTACTTTGATTCAATGAAGAAGGCATTCAGATGTGTCACACATTTGCCATAAATTCAGAATGTTAGCACTCTAGTCGCTCATTAGATCACTGTAGTAAAGCTACTGCTCACCAGGGAAGTCTGCTGCTGGTATTGAAAGTGCATGTTTCAGTCTGCATGTCAGAATTCTTTAATGAAATAGAAGAGGATTTGTGAAGTCACTCAAAATGTGCCCTCATTTTTCTTTCTGCAGCACTAATCATACATTCTATGGCAAAATGAACCCTCTCATTTTGTTCCTTTTTAAATTAAATGTTTTAAATGTTACCACTTTATTCCAATCAAGATGGCTTCAGGTGTGCCACACCTTTGTCATAAGTAAGACTGTTAGCGCTCTAGTTGTTCTTTGGAACACTCTGGGAAGCTGCAGTAGAACACAAAGGAATCAACTGACAGTCTCTGCCCTTGTTGGATGTACATGTTTTACTGAGAATGTCAGACTTCATTCTCACATGACTGAGAAAGATAATGTGAATTTACAGAAAATATGCTCTCAGTTTAGCTTATAGATCACCTTCCAAACCTCTGTGGGAAAAGCATGTGAAAATAGTTTTCTCTCAAACATGATTCATGATATCCCAGCAGAAGGCTTTTTCACATGGTAAAATCACCTTAGAACATACCACAATTCCTAAAATGAGTATGGTACCATCAACAAATGATTTATAATGTAACTAAAGTCTTAAAACCTTCTATTAACTGCAATGCTTTTTAATGAGGTGTTATCATGTATATTGGTCCCAAGATGGCTGCCAACACTTCTTGGATGAAGGGCTGACAGCCAATCAGATCTCACAATGAGATGTGTGGTTAGGCTCCGCCCGGATATTTATATGATTTTACTTTTGATTTTCACAGGAACTACTGAACGGATTTACATCAGACCTGCAAAAGGCACTTCCTTGACCTTATGGCTACCTCTCTGCCAAATTCCACGTAATTCTGTTCAGCCGTTCGGGCTGTAGCTGCGTCTAAAGGTCCTATGGAAAAATGCATGGGGAAAACGCGTTTTGGGACCCCCCCTTTTTCTCGGCGCCCGCTTGACGAATCACCCCGAGACTTTCAGAGTAGGAGCTGAACGGAGCGCCCCATTAGTTTTGAAAATTTCGTGAGGATTCGTCAACTGGCGCCAAAGTTATTCAAAATAGAATTTTGAGATTTCCTATGGAAACTAGGTTGTAACTATAACTATCTACTGGCGACCGCCAGTAGATAATATATACATACATACATACATACATACATATATATATACCAATGCTTTCTCCCAAATAATTCAAAAGTACGACACAGCTCCGGGTTCTGTAGATGGCTTTATTGGTATCATTTGCGTTGGACTGGTAGTCCATGAAATGCTTTGACAAATGCGTTTCAGCCTCAATTGGCCTTCATCAGTGCCAGTTCCACGGGCTGCTCATTCTCTCTGGTGGTCAAACAGAGTGAGGATGTTATCTCGACCGCTCCCTGTCAGGTGGTATCTAGCCCCTCCTCCAATTAAAGGATGTATAGCCATCTCACCTTCTTCCTGCCAGGAAGCTGCATACTGGTAGTTGAAGTCCCATGGCTGCCTATACAGTGATTGGGACATCACTTGATGTTTGGTTATTCCTATCAATATTGGTTACGGACCTCTCACCAGCTCGAGTACCCAGAAGGAAGTCCAAGCCACCTGCAAATCCCTTTCTCAGACAAAGAGTATTACCTCCTCTCTCCACATTGCAGAAGGTGAGTCCCAAATGGTGATAAAACTGCCTGGGGGGGCTGCGCGTTGCAGTTTGATGCAAATTTTCAACTGGTTGCCGGTCTTCCGTGCTGCTCCTTACTGAGAGGGCGTGTCGTAAGCCAGCGCCTGCTTGCTGGCCAAACATATGAACCAATGCTTTCTCCCAAATAATTCCAAAGCACGACACAGCTCAGGGTTCTGCAGATTGCTTTATTGATATCATTTATATATATATTGGGGACAGGTTTCTTGAGTGTCTCGTTTGTTCCTTCTTCAGTTCTTTTGGTACTCTTTAAATGCTTACCTTTTGTTCCTTTTTTTTTTTTTAATTCTTTTTTACTAACTGTGCTCAGACCATCAAACAATACAGGACATTTAGCACGATACATGCGGTGAATTACCCATCCTCTGGACAATGACCGGCCTTCGAGGCCACAAATGAGACAAATAACAATAGCTGTTAGGGCCCTAGACCTCCCCCCGTCTGCCTGTATTTCCGCCATGGTCCCCATACCATACGCCATTTTTTGGTGCAACCTCTGCTTTTGTAGATAGTTTCTTCGGCCCTCTGACACCAGTCTAAGTCCCGTACCCATTGGTCCCATTGGGGCGGGGCCCGCGAGCCCCAGTCCCTCGCGATATTCCTCTTCGCCACCCATGCCGCTAGGGCCAGCCAAATCTCCTTGTGTCTAGTCCAGTCAGTCGCTCCTAATCATCAGTAGCAGCCACCGAGGCTCCAGCGGGACCACTGAGCCCACCAATGCCGTCATTACGTCAACTACCTTGGTCCAAAACTGAACTATCCGCGGGCACTCCCATAGGGTGTGATAGAAGGTGCCCTCCTCCCCACATCCCCTTACACAAAGGGCCGATTGGCTCCTCCCCCCAGGCGTACAGATGGGTGCGGGGATAGTATACTCGGTGCAGAATCTTGAGCTGTACTAACCTGAACCTACACCGGATTGCAATCTCCCTTGGGCTCTGTAGGGCGTCTTGCCAGTCTGCGTCCTCCAGTTCACCTATGTCCCCCACCCATTTCTCCCACAATGTCACCAGGGGGTCCACCGTCATGTTATTGATGAGTTTGCGGTATATTGTGGAGGTGGGTTTTCCCGTTATCGGGTCCAGGAGCAGCCTATCCTCCAGAGGGGAGTACTCTGGAATGGACGTGCCGCACCGTATGCGAGTCCGCAGGGCGTGAGTAAGGCGTAGGTAGTGGTAATATTGGGAGTCATGTAGATCATACTCTTTTTTTAAGGTAGGAAAAAGGCTGCGGAGCGTCACCCTTCCAAACGTCCCCCAGGTATTCGATTCCTATGAGTCTCCAGCCCCGGAACCCTGTCAAGCGAGTCACATCCAGCATCTGGTCCCCGTGCCATAGAGTGGTTCTTTCCGTCAGGGAACCCGACCACCCCAAGTATTTATTGGCCTCCCTCCAATATTGAATCACCACTCTAGTGTGTGTCGGCCAATCCCTACCCTGTTTACGGGCATAAAACAGGGGCTCGCAATTACCGTTCGGCATTGCCCATCGATCCACTCTGTAGGCCGGTTCTGACCGATCCGCGTAGACCCAGCCGTTTACCACCTGTAACTGGGAGGCCCAGTAATAGAGCCTGACGTCCGGAAGGGCCAGCCCCCCCATCAAAGACCCCCCCTCGTCAGCTTGGGCAGCGATATCCTGGGACTGCCACCGTCCCAGAGCAGGACACGTAGATCCTGCGCTATCTTCTTAAACACCCCCGCCGGTACCGGGTATGGCGTGTTTTGCAGGCTGTAGAGCAAGCGCGGCAATGCGAGCATTTTAAACATTGCCGCCCTACCCATCAGGGAGAGAGGCAGCGACCTCCAGTGATGCACGTCAGTTTTAAGACGCGATAGTTGGGGTTCAAGGTTCCTGGCAAAGAACTCCGCCCTGTCTCGTGTGATGTAAAGACCCAGGTATTTAAATCCGTCCACGGCGATGGAAGCGGGACACCGGGTCAGGACTCTCGGTGGAGGGCCCGAGAGCGGGAAGATCACTGACTTTCCCCAATTGATCTTGTAGCCCGAGTAGCTACCGAACAATTCAAAGAGATGTAGCGCCTGTGCAATCGAATGGTAAGGCCTGGCCATGTATAACACAATATCATCAGCGTATAAGGAAATACGCTCCTCCCACTCATCGCTCAATGCCAGACCCCAGAACGACCTATCCCTCCTAATCCAGTGTGCCAGTGGTTCCAGGGCTAATGCGAAGAGGAGGCGGGTAAAAGGACACCCCTGCCTGGTGCCTCTTCGTAGCGGAAAGGCTCTAGACACCGCCCCGTTCACTCTCACCCTCGCCATTGGATGTTCGTACAAGAGCCGGACCCAACTACAGAATACGGGACCGAATCCCAGCACCATAAACAGATAGGGCCATTTAATACTATCAAAAGCCATTGAGGAGTCCAGCGCCATCAATGCTGTCTGGGTGGCCCCCACCTCCTCTGTCATGTAGTGCACTCCAAAGAGGCGCCGTAAGTTGTGTCGGGTACTCCTACGGGGCATGAACCCGGACTGGTCAACGTGCACCAAATCCGGCAGAACCGATAGCAGCCTATCTGCCAGGGCCTTAGCCAATACCTTAGGTTCTACATTTATGAGTGAGATCGGGCGGTAAGATGAGCAAAGATCGGCTGGTTTGACCGCTTTGTGGATCACGACTATCGTGGCCTCTCGTTGGTCGGGCGGAAGCCTGCCCACCTCTCGCGCCTCCTGGTACATTCGGAGGAGCGGGTCCATGATAATACTGGACTGTCGCTTGAAAAGCTCCACCGGGAGGCCATTGGGTCCCTGCGCCTTCCCAGACTGAAGGGAATCGAGGGCCCCTCCTATTTCCTCCCCCGTGAAGTCTGCCTCCAGTCGGTCTCTTTGTTCAGTCGACAAAGTGGGGAGCGCAAAGTCCTGCAAGAATTCCGCGCACTCCTGTTCAGTGCGGGTGAAAACCGGGGTGTATACCCCTTCGTAATGGGATGCAAAGGCCTCCGCAATCTCCGCACACTGGGAGACCAATGAGCCCGCAGGATTGCGCACCTCGGCAACCCATGAGCGCTCCCTATCTCTTCGCTCGAGCCACGCCAGCAGCTTGAGAGCCTTATCTCCAACATCGTAGAGTCTATGCCGGGTTGCAATAGAGTAGGCTCGCGCCTCTCCCTCCGCTAGTGCTCGGAGCTCCTTCTGTTTGATAGCCAACTGGTGACCGGCCACCAGCGCAGGCGACGCACCGGTCCCTCTCTCCATCTCCTCAATCTCCCCCTCCAGCCGGGTGGCCTGCAGGGACTCTTCTTTCTTTTTCCCCCCCTATCAGCGCCTGGGCCTGACCCCTCAGCACGGTCTTGAAGGCCTCCCAGAGCGTGATGCAAGACTCCACCGACCCCTTATTTTCGCCAAAATACAGCTGAGAGCCCTCGAGGAGCAGAGCACTGATAGTATCGTCTCGGATGTGCCATGGGTCCACCCTCTGAAAGGTGCCCCTGTTAATTAGCGGCCCTGTAATCGTCACCCCCACCGGTGAGTGGTCAGAAATTCCCCGGGCTAGGATGCGAGGCTCCGCAAAGTCGCCCACCTGGGCGGAATTCGTGAAAAAGTGGTCCAACCGTGAAAAGGACCCATGTCTAGCCGAAAAAAATGTGTATTGTCGTTGTGTGGGGTGATGCGTACGCCATATGTCACTGAGCCCCAACGAGGAGATGAAGTCCCGCAGCCCATACTCTCCCCCGGGACTCCGCCCCTCGCCCGATCGGTCCAAATTAGCGTCCATTACGGCGTTGGTGTCCCCACCCAGCAGGAGGGTACCCCATGGGAGGCCAGTCAGGAAACAACCCAGTCGTGTGTATGTTGAGGAGTGGAATCCAGGCGGGATGTAGCAGGATCCCAGTACTATGGTTCGGCCCTCCCACCTGCCTGCCACTGCGACCAAACACCCCAAGTCATCTACCCAGATGCCCGAAATTACTAGGGGCAGGGCATTGCGGATTAGGATGCCCACACCTCTGGACCCCGAGTGGGCCACCATTTTATACCCAAACCTGTCGAGGGCCCTGCATCTATTACCTCGCAGGTGCGTCTCCTGAAGCAGGACGACATCCGGCGAGTGTCGTTTCAGATGTTGGAGCACCAACGTCCGTTTTATTTTGTTTCCCAACCCATTGACGTTCCACGTCCAAACTGTAATGCGTGTCTGATTACCCATCATCGACATCAGGTTCACCACTGATTTGAACACTAATGCCCCCCTGTGGCCCCTCTGGGCCAATTCGGCCTATGAAGAAACTGTGATGGTCTCGAGCATAACTCACCCCTGAAACAATAACTCCCCCCCCCCCCCTCCAGTAACTCCCTCCTACCTGCCTCCCTGCGAGGTGGGTACCCTACCTCCCACCCTATGAACGTGCAGAGCGCCTGTCGTCCCTCCTGCCCCATATCAAAGCTGAAAAGGAAACATGTGCCTGCAGCCAGCAAAGAAGGCCATGCATAATTGACGGACGTTACACCCTACATAATAACCATTAACTAGTAGCCCCCGGTCAATTCCCCAGCCCCCCCCCCCCGCCTCAGTCGGCCGATGTAAGAACATGTCCCAACCAGCTTGTCCAGTGTGCCAGGCATGTCCCAGGTGAGCAAGGAAGTAAAGCCTCTCGGGGCCAGCAGCAACGCCAACCTACCACATCGCAGGCCCCAGGACCTTGATATACTGCCCAGTCCCCATCATCTGGGCCCACTAGGGGCACTGTCATTGTTCTCTATACCGTGGGTGTCCTGTGGCATCGCCTCCAGTCTCGGCGAGGTCAGTCTGTTGAAGATTGCATTAATCTCTTAGCATGAGCTGAAAGCCATTTTGTACTTGGCAGCCATTTTAGTTAGCTATGTGCTGGCCATTTGCTGTTGCCCTGTCCCAGAGTCTTGCACATGCTCAGATGGGCCTAGCTAGTAGAGTGCACCTGTCCTATTATAGAACTGTCAGGATGTTCTAACTGATGTCAGCAACTTATTACTCCTCCTACTTGTTGACTGTGCAGTTTATGTATGACCATCTATGTGCATAACTCTTCTCATGTGTACTTGTACCGCCTTTTTTCAGCCCCTGTGTGGGTATATAATGCCCCTGTTCTCTGTACTCCTTAGAAAAAGTCTCATACAGTGATTTGAGAACACTGTGTGACGCATTTTTCCCTCTTTAGAGGTTAAATGAAAAGATGTCTTTTATATTACAGCTTCTGTGCCAATCTCTTCTTTGTTGGTTTAAAAGGACCAGGTGTATCAGTGAAGCCTCTGGGAAGGTTTTGATTTCTACAAGTCCAGGTCCGCGCCGGCTCCCGCTCCTGCTCTCCGACCGCCATCCCTCCAGCCAGTCACTGGCCTCTTCAGGCGACTCGAAAAAATAAGACTTGCTGCCATCTAGGATCTTGAGACGAGCAGGAAAGAGCATCATGTACTTTACACCTTGCTCCCGGAGAGCACTCTTCACACCTTCAAAGGATCGGCGGAGGCGCTGAACGTGGAGCGTGAAGTCAGGGAAGAAACGGGTGAAGGCGTTATCTAGCTGAAGATCCCCCGCCACCCTCGACGCCTGCAGAATGGCATCTCGGTCCCTATAGTTCAGGATCCGGGCGATGATTGTGCGTGGCGGGGCCCCCGGCTTAGGCTTGCCTCCCAGTGCTCGATGGGCCCGTTCAACGGAGAATAAATTGGAGAGTCGTTTCGGTTTCAGGTGATTAAGGATTAAGTCCTCAACGAACCAGTCTGTGGATTGCCCCTCCATTCCTTCTGGAACCCCGACTATACGGATGTTGTTCCGCCGTGCTCGACCTTCCTGGTCCTCCAGCCGGGCCTGAATGGCGGGCTGGTTTCTCGTTAGGGCGGCCACTTGGTCTTCCAGCTGCTTCGTTTTGGATTGAAGACTGCCTATCCCGGTTTCCGCCGCCGTGACCTTTTCGGACATCTTATGAAAGTCGGCCTGCAGGAGGTTGACCTCCTCCGTCATGGAGTCCAGCTTGGGTTCCAAGGTGCCCCGCAGGTCTCTGATCGCGCCCATGATGTCCATGAGCGACGGGTCCGGACCGCCGTCTACTGGTTCACTTTGGGGACTGCCACCGGGGGTTCCATGCTCCGTGCCCACCGCCACCGTGTATTTATCAATATGGTCTGACTGTCCCTGCCCTGGCGGTCTCGTATGGCCCATGCTGGTACGGTCGTCTGCTCCGGCGCGCAGTCGTGGGTGTCCCACACGCCCCTCCCAGACGCCCGGGAATGGGGCCCGAATCCGTCGAATTACTGCATGCTCTGGAAAGCTCCACCACCGCAGGCCCACTTGGAGCCCCCCCCCCCCCCCCCCCGAGTCCACAGGGGGCCCCCGCCGTCACCCCAGCCACCTCGTACCTGTTGTCTCGTGCTCCTGGTCCGAAAGGTACCCGGCCGGGGGCCTCCGCGGCCCTCTCACTGAGGGGTCCAATCTGGCGTACTCTATATCGCCCGGGCCACTGCCCTCAGTCGAAGCCCCGGATCCAGGGGACTCTGGGAAGCCACCGGGTCCACCACTCTAGTCACTGCTCGCCGTCCAGCCTGTGCTCACAGCCCTTGTGTGCAGACTCACCAGGGATCTCGCCCCTTCGTAGCCCTCAGGGTTGGGCTCCCCAGCCGCCACGGGGGAGGCCACTGCTGTCTGGTATATCAGCTCCCTCTACCGCCGACTTGCAAAGCAGCCCCCCTCCCCCTGGTTAGGGGGCATCTATCTCGCAACTCCAAGGTCAGCCGGGCGCCGCCGAACAGCTCCCCGCCAGGATCACGCGTCCCCCGCTGTCCTCTGCTGCCACAGTATGCCCCACGGGAGGCCCGGGGGACGTCCGCTGCTTCCCCCGCTACTGCCGGAGGACTAGCTGGCGGGCGCCATCTTGATGCGGCGCGCGGCTGGCAGGGCCGCAACAGATCAGCGCCGAGGAGACCCCGGGGGCCACTGTGAAACCGTAGCGGGTCCCGCCGCCTCACGACGGCTTCCAATGCCTCTGGGACCCGCTTGCGGTCAGGATAATGCCGGATTTCGGGTGGTTACGAGCTGGCTGGTAGCGCAGCTCCGTTAGTGAGCGGCCATCTTCGGTGGTCGCAAGCCACGCCCCCCCTTTTGTTCCTTTTTTGAAAGCCAGACTGCTCAGAACCACAGCTATTCAGAGTTGAGCTAATGGGTTGACAAATTAAACCTACTAGTCCTAGCAAGGATACTACACGGTGAGGTTACACAACTGCACCATAAAATACATCCCATTTCCTCACAATGATCCATTTAGAAATAGTGATTTTGGATGTGGACTTGCCTTCATGTGTACTACCATAGTTGAGTAAGAGCCCGAAACTTACCTCTTGGTACGTCTTGATGGAATTTGAATGTGCATCTAATAGTAATGCTGTGACTTCATTTAGCTATTATTTTATAGCTCTGTGGTGACGGAAAGGTTTGACATGGTCACTGTCTTTCCAAGTGAAAAAATGTGTTTGGTTCAAAAGTACATACGCCTTGCAAGTCCACTAATGCATTGTGTGGCTATGACTACAAGTAAAACTACTTGTGTTCAAGAAAGTAGCTTCAAAGGCAGAGAAAGCCATTGGTTCATAAGGCTTGCCAATCAAACTGTATCCCATTTCACAATAGGTTTTCTAACAGAAGGAAACAAACGAAAAGCCGGTCTCGCATGTAGACCTTATCAGTTCAGAATAGCACCCGCATACAAGTGACTGAGGCGTGCACTGAGGGTTCTTGAGTTCACTTTGTATATGCACTGCCCAATTAATTTCTGACAGGCTAATTATCTCTCAGGGTCTAAGAGGATGCGCTTTCAGGTTAGCTCCTGAAGACAAAACACCCAACCACCCCCTTTATTTTTCATGGGAAACAATCCACATGCAAGCTACCAGTAGCTCGTAAACCCCTTCAGAGTAACTTGGAGCCTGGAGTTCATTTTTCGAAATTGGTCAGCTCTTTTCAAGCACTCGTGCTTGTGCTGGCATCCACCTTGCGGGAGCGGGCAGCAGCACTCGCTAATTGAAAACTGATGGCCCGTGCGCTGCTGCTCACTCCCGCAAGGTGGATGCCAGCACAAGCACGAGTGCTTGAAAAGAGCTGTTTGCATTTCCCTGCTCTTTTTTTTTCCACGGCTTGTCTTGCCGTCACTTTGCCGTGCCGTCACTTTGCCTTCGCTTTCTATTCCGAACGTGTTTTGCATTTGTATGCTCCTATTATTTTTTTCACACTACATGTCGTGCCCTCGTTTTCCGCCGTGCCGTCGCTTTGCCTTCGCTTTCTATTCTGAACGTGTTTTTTTTTCCTTCAAGCGCGGCAAGCATACCACTTGCGGGCTAGCAGAGACTGTTTTTCTGATTATGTCAAGAACCATAGCTCTTAACTCTCTTCATGCCCATGATCTTTCCGATTAAGTCTTCGTTTTGTAGGAATTCCATGCTCTGAAAACTTGAAAGTTATTTAACTTCACATTAGATTTGCCGTATGGTGTAAAACTTAAATCGCAAGAGTCCAATGTCGCCCAAAGCCACGCTGTGCACCTTAAATAATCCTACGAACACTGACTGGAATGTACTTTGCACAACTCTCACAAGTTTTATTTGCCTCGCCTCTTATAGCTGTTGCGCCACAGCTGTGGAAGATTTAAATAAATGACTCGCACAACGTGTTGAACGAACAATTAAAGAATCACATCTATTTAAAACAGAAGCTTTGCTCTTTGAAGTTCTCTCTGGACACTCCCCTTTAAACTTTGTTAAAGGCTCAGATTTTTGCGGCAAACTTTTCAGCGATATCATGTTTAGAATGTTAGTGGCCATCAGTGCCTTTTTTCATTGTCTTTCCCTCCACTGACTGTAAGAAAGTGGGTTTCTGTTGCAGTAACCCCCCCCCTTTTTTGCCTAATAGCTGATGCACTTTACCTTGTTGTGCCCTGGGCTCCTGCCAATCAGGTGCCCAGGGCCTGTGTTCCTTCCCTAAAAACTGCATAACAGCCAAAACCCAAATTGGCAAACCCTGGCCACATGTCAGCCCCTGGTAAATGGTACCCTAGGTACCCAGGGCCCTGTGACCAGGGAAGGCCTCTAAGGGCTGCAGCACTCATTGTGGCACCTTTAGAGGCCCTGTACCCTAACACACACACACACTGCTCTTGCAGGCTGAGTGTCTGGGTACAAGACAAAACAAAGTCGACATGGCACACATCCCTGTGTTCCATGCCCACCACCTACACTGCCCTGGCATACATCAGCCACCCCTCTAGCTGGGTGCCCTATGCCAGTGGTGTGGGCACAGGAGCATGAGCCCTGTGCCCCTGCAGTACCCAGGTCCATTCCTGGGCACTAAGTGCAGTGCTGCCATTTAAGAGTACATGGTGCTGAGAGCTCGCTAAACACAAACTCTACAGCACCATAATGGCAACACTAAAGGCTGAGAAGTTTGGTATCAAACTTCTCAGCACATTAAACCTGCACTGATGCCAGTGTGGGATTTAATGTACCAAGCACTCCAGAGGGCATCTTAGAGATGCCCCCTGAAACCTAACCTACAATCCACATCTGGTCTGGGAGGCTGCCTAGGCTGCCACACAGCAGACATGTTGCTGGACCCCTGGGTAGGAGAGCCTCTGCTCTCCTGGGCCTGCAACAATGCACATCCTGGGTGAGGTGCTAAATCTCCTCTCCCAGGATGGGCAGAGGGAAGCTTCAAAGGCATGCCGCCTCTGTGAGCTTCCCCAGGCCACTGCAACCCCCACTCTGGCGGGAAGCTTGGCCGGAAACACCAAATTAGGACAGGGGATGTGCTAGCCTGCCAACCCCACCCCTCAGGTGGGGGAGGCGAGGTGAAGCACATCTCCGGGCTCTCGCAATCTTGAAGATGGGAAGCCCCTGCCCAATCAGGACTAGGCTACTGCCCCCCTCCCACAGGAGAGAGGCAGGATAGGGGGTGTACCCACCCCAGGACAGGGACCCATTGGTCCCTGCCCTTCACCTACCTGTAACGCCCCTAAATCTAGTATTTGGGGGCACCCTGAACCTTCCTTCCCCAGATTCTAGATTCCGAAATACAAAGAAGAGCAAGAAGAAAGAAGACCTGCCCTGCAGCTGCTAAGAAGAGGAAGACACCAACAGCTTTGGCCCCAGCCCTACCGGCCTGTCGACCCTCAAACCTGCTCCTGCTACATCCTGGCACCTCTTGTGGCCAGCAACCTCACAAACCCCGGAGGACCTGGCTACCTTTTGGCTCTAAACACCTGGGACTCCCATGAGTAGAGGCTCTACTCAAAATCTACTTCTAATCCCTGGCAGCAGCCCGGAACTGCGAACCCTACACACCCTGTAGGCCGCATGCTTGGCCTGTGCCGGAGTGAACAAAGACCACGAGGACGACCCCACGGCAACTGTGACCCCAATTCCGGCACCCAAGGACCTCCCTCGACACTCCTGAAGAAGCCTGCAGCCTCAGAACCAGGTGCCCCCCCAACCGCGATCAACAGAGGGTAAGATTTCCCGCACCAAAAGGCACCCCTGCACTCGGCGCCCCGCAGCCCCCTGTGCCCAATCCCGGGGTACCTACCTATCCTCCAACTACCCAACTTACCTCTCGAAGTGGTACATAAACATTTGATGGGAGAATACTATAACAAGGAATAGTCAAATACTGTAATACAGGGATACATAAGTACATAGGGTATAACATATCCCCCTTTCTCATTAATAATAAAAAGCATAAAAAATTTCAGAAGGGAAAGTACAACAGTAGAAAATAATACAAGATATGAAAGGGAAAGGAAAAGAAAAGAAAGAAAGATGCAAAGAACAAAAGGGAAAGAAACTAAGAAGAAAACCAAATCATTTCAAATGCGGTATCTCTCAGGAATAACCTTAGATCTTGTACTCTTCCTAAGAGATGTTCCAGAAGGAACGACACTCTCACAAATGGGAGGCACATGGAAACAAGTTGTAGGGACACTCTTAACTTTTACAATTTTACTGATATTCCCCCACTTTCCCCCTTCAACCTGCACAGAATTCCTACCCAACCTAGTGACAGAAATGGGAGAACCAAACTTGCTTGCACCTTTCTTCACGTGCAAAGGCGACTTTACACGAACAAGATCTCCAACAGTTAAAGGTACAGTTTTCACACACTTCTTTTTGTCAAACCAAGACTTCTGCTTAGACTGGGAATTAGAAACATTTTCTTTGACTAGAAGCATAAGACTGTCAATATCAGGGACTGACTTGATCCACTTGTTCATCCATGCAGGCTTAAAGCTAGTGTTGGGTTTTGTGAGAAGTTGGCCTGGCATATGCTGTCCACTAGTTATAGGGGACACCTTGCACCAGTCCAATTCGACTCTTAAGGTGATAGGTTAAAAGACAACCTTTAAAGAAAGCTATCCTAGTGGTAGCTGTGGAGAGCAGCCTTAAGGCGAAGTCTTGAAGGAGTGTTAAGCTTATTGTTTTACCATAGATAACCTCTTGAATAACCAAATGAAAGAGTAGTCCACACAGGTATATATATAAAATGTATGTATTTATTCTAAGAATAATCCCACTAGTCTCTTTATGAAACTGGAGGTAAAGATACAATTCAAACAAGAATTGATAGTTACAATAAATAGCACTGGAATCATAGGGCCCCGGGGGGGACCAAACTATATATTAAAGTGGTATAAAAACCACGACAATTCTACAGACAGTGCCTAGGGCACTTAGGGTCGCTGGCCCCTTAAGAAACCACCCAAGGTAGTGAGGAAGGGGGCCCATGGGAGACGCGTGCAGTGGTATAAACTACTGTCGGGATCTCTATTAAACCCTATGGAGAATGTCACGGTTGGAAATTGCAAGAATTAAAACACTTCTAGCAGGAGTTCAAGTTCAGCAGCTTAGAGTTAAGCTCTTGGAGGGCCCACACCCACGACAGTACCGAGGTACCACTGTTACCTGCCCCAGGGAAGCCGGGTGCATAGGTCGTTTTCGATGTCGGGTCGCGATCTCGTTTTCAATGGAAAAAGGTGAAGAACTGCTGCTGGCGTGAAGCGTCGTCTATGTCGTGCAGATTGAAGATGTAGATCTTGAAGGTAAGGACCTGAAAGCAGAAGGGACACAGTCTGGGTCACGGCACAGTGACTAGGGGGCTCAGGAGAAAGAGCCATTCAATGTCGGGTGCTTCCAGGTGGAAGATGGGTAGCTTGGATGGTCAGCCACGGGGTCCAGGAGGCCTCAAGGAAGGCCAGCTTCTGGAGGGAGACTGTCCCACGAAGGATAAAGGCCGCTGCGGTGTTAGTGCCCGCATTGGATCCACTAAGCCTTAGCAACCGCAACGCACGCAAGGATAAACAAAACAGCTACGGTGCAGACCCATGAGGTCTGAGCACGGTCTCCAGCGAGGAGACTGTAGAGCAGGCCTGGAGCAACCAGGGGAGCCCTTTAAAGTGAAGATTGACCTCCGCTAAGGGCCCACCAGTCGAGAGACAAGGGACCGCGGGAGGCAGCAATTTGGCGTGCATAAAGATGCGCCCACGGGTCGCCGGAGCGGGCTAGGGCGTCGATCTTTGGCACAGATGATGCTGAGAGGTTGGCTCAATAATGGGCCTAAGCACAACTTCCCCACTGGTCGGAGTTGTGTGCTGTGCAAGAGGTGGCCGGTGTCCTGGGGTATTGGGGATCTCGACACCCACGGGGTCCACGGTGCTGAGCTTTGCTGTGCACACTCACTGGCCTCTGGGATGCCTGGAAACCCACCTCAAGGTAGGTAAGAGTCGTCGATGTCTGTAGGAGCAGCGAAGTTCCAACCGGGTCACTTGCAGTGTTTCAGGTGCCTGCCAAGCAGGGGCGTAACTCCTTTACCCCAAGGGAGATTTCTTCATTCAGCTGTGCGGCAGCAAGTCGAAGGTTCAAGTCTGTGAAGTCCAAAATTAATCTGAGGCGCTGGGGACCCTGTATTCACCTTTACCCAAGGATTAGGGGAGTGTCTAGATCAGAGCCCACCAATGAGAGTTCAGGCGGGAAAGGGTGGCTACACCCTCTCCCCTTTGTGTGTTTTCCCGCCTGGGCAGGGGACAGGATGCCCCTGAACCGGTTTGAGGCGGTGTATGCAGAAGTAGGCACTGGAGAAGCCAACGTGCAAGTCTGAAAGTCATCCTATGGTGCACCCACCCAGTTCCAATCCACATATTCTGTCTGGGGAGGTGGGAGCACCTCCCTGCAACAAGATCCCTATTGTCCAGCTGCCGTGGCTGGAGTTCTGCCCAGCAACAGGCAGCCAGAGTCGTGTGGGTGGCAGGTAGCATCCATTTTGTACTACGTGTGCACTTTTAAATTGGTGTCTAAAATCTGCCGCTTTTACCATATCATCCCTCTAGCAGGGGGGAATCATGCCCTCACTCCCATGGCTGGATTGGGGGTATGATTCCTACATGTTTGACACCAAACACGACATGGTTCTGTGTAGCCATTCTCAAGTTATCACGCTATCGCGATTACTTATGATGCGGTTAAGAGTACATGGTATGGCTGCACTACAAACAACCCAGCAATAGTTTTACGAAGGTTGCAGAGGGGCCCTACTCAGGTAAGGGGTCCCCCTCACACATCTCAGCACCCTGCCTTGTAGGATTAGCAAGGACTGCCTTAGGGGTGACCTATGAGGATATATGTGTTGTAATAATTGGTATACAGGATACCTATATCCCTTTCATGTTTTATGTGTGTTTTTGTTGTGTACTATCAATGTACTACTGCTTGCCCCACGTCGCACTGAGACACGTCACGCAAGCTGACTAATGATAAAAGTAGATTATTCTGTCACTTTTTTTCAGGTCACTGAATGCTCACGATGGTATTGTCATCTAAGCAGAGGACGAATGTCTTTATATATTTTTTTCCCCCATTTTATATGTCTTTCTTGCAGGTAAATTGGCCGTGAAGACCCATTGAGGCACGATATACTTACTTTATATATAGATTTTTTTCAACACTACACTTTATTCACGTTATTACACAGCACTGTGAGTTTAGGGAGGGATCCTTATGGTCCTGAAGAAGAAGCTTGGGGAGCTTCGAAACATGTCGGCAGACATAGGAGGCACGGCTCATTGAGGCATACACACCTCCTCCCCCCACTTTTTACTAATACCAGCTCATAGGTATATTAAAAAATTTTTAGACCGACGAGCCAGGTATTTTTTATCTCACTTTCTCTATTCACCCCCGACCCTTCCTCTCACACCCTATCAAAACACATAGTTGTCTCACAAAATCAGTGCTCCCACGTACACGTAGGTCGTAGCACGCCCCGTCCCGTAGAGGGGCGGGAAGACCCCTATGATGAAGCATGACACCAAGGGCCCTTTTGGTGTGTGAGGGGTATTTAAACAACTAGTGTGTACTTCCCACCATTGTGGGGTTCTACACTTTATCTGGGGAAATTTTGACTTACTTACACATCTGTGGGTGGATCACTATGTTTATTGACTGAATCCTGGGAGGACGTATCCACCTCCACCACTCAGGTTGAGTGGTACCTCTCTACTCCCCCTTTTTGTTTTTCTTATGCACTACAAACAACCCAGCAATAGTTTTACGAAGGTTGCAGAGGGGCCCTACTCAGGTAAGGGGTCCCCCTCACACATCTCAGCACCCTGCCTTGTAGGATTAGCAAGGACTGCCTTAGGGGTGACCTATGAGGATATATGTGTTGTAATAATTGGTATACAGGATACCTATATCCCTGTAAGGGGTGCAAGCACCACCTTACCCAGACTACAGTAGTGGTCTGGTGGTGTCAGTTTGTATGGCTGTCCCAGGGGTGGCACAATAAGTGCTGCAGCCCCTTGTAGGCCTCTGAGGGACCCATGCCCTGGGTACCATCTGATAGGGTGTCCTCAGTATCCAATTGGTAGGTACCTAGGGTAATCACATCAGTTTAGAGAGGAAGCAGATAGGCTGGGGGTCCTGGATAGCAGGATCCCAGCCAGACTAGTCAAAAAAGATTCAAATACCAGGCAAAAAGTTGGGGGCAACCATATAGTCAGATTCCACCTTCCTACAGGTTTCCTTCCCCTTAATACGTCGAAAGGAGAGATTTTGGTTGTGGAATGTGGAGTGGTCCTGTAGAACCACAACATACTGTTAAGAGAGTTAATGATATCACAGTTACAAGACTTGGCCCACTTAATGCAATGCTCCACAACTCTGTTCATTCGTTCGACAAGTCCATTTGACTGTGGACGATAAAGTGAACTTTTAGAGTGTTGAATATTACATGATCTAAGGAAGGAATCAAATTCACCACTAGTAAATTGAGGACCGTTATCAGTCACCATGGCTCCAGGAAACCCCTCCCTTAAGAACACATCTTTCAAAAACATAATGATGTTATTGGTAGAGGCTTCTTTAACAAGTTTCATTTCAGGCCATTTTGAGGCATAATCAATTAGAACCAGGATAAAGCGACATCCTCCAGGTAGGATCTCTAAAGGTCTCATGACATCTAAACCTACTTTGGACCATGGTTCAGAGGGGCACTCAATGGGCAGAAGAGGAGGAGTGGAAGTTTTCAAGCCTTTGTTAGCAGATGTAACAAGAGTCAACTACATCATTGATATCACTGTCCATCGCGAGCCACCAAAAGAATTCACTGACACGTCGCTTTGTGAGCGTGAATCCTAAATGGCCCTCGTGGGCTTTGACTATAATGTTTTTCCTAAGAGGAGCAATGAGCTTGTCCCCTTTTAATAACACACCATCTTCCAATGAAATTTCTGATTCAACCTTCCAAAAGGGCTGCATAGCAAGAGGAAGCGCATGTTCCCTGGGCCACCCTGAACTAACAAACTCACAAACTAGTTGTAGAATCTCATCATCAGAAAGAGCTTTAACCCAACGCCCAACAGTGTCAATGCCATGCTCAGGTAAGTCAAGTGAGGCTACCAAACAATCGTCGGAATCTTCTTCCCCAACATCCTCTACAAAATTCCCACCCTTGTTATTCTCTATGGGAAAACGTGAAAGATAATCCGCTCTGAGATTCCTCCCTGCAGAAATATGGACAACATCAAACTGGTACTGCAAGAGGCGAGAAACCAGACGAAGAATCCTAGACGAGCAATATTTGTTAGTTCCTCCCCAGAGAATGGAAATTAGCGGTTTATGGTCAGTCTTCAATAAGAACCGCCTCCCCCAAATATAGGGTCGAAACTTTTCGATGGCCCACAAGCAAGATAACAACTCTTTTTCGATAACTGAGTACTGAAGCTCACCATTTCACAGAACTCTGGAGGCAAATGCAATCGTGTTCTCTCCCTTATAACTGTATTGGGTGAGAACAGCTCCTAATCCTACTTGACTGGCGTCAACCGTGATGCAAGAGGACAAATCTGGGTCAAAAGGTTTTAGTGCGTTGCTGTTAGCGAGGGAACTCTTTACAAACTGCAAAGCAGATTCGCATTGAGGTGACCACACAAATGTTAAACCTTTGCAAAGTAAGGAACTGATGGGCCTTACAATAGTAGCATAATTCGAGATAAACTTCGAATAAAACTCCAATAGACCAAGTATAGACTTAACACCACTTTTGTCACAAGGAGTTGGAGCTTGAGTAATGGCTTTGAGCAATCCTTGTCTTGGTTTGATCCCTTCACCCGAAATCAAATGACCTAAATACTCAATTTCTTCAGTAAGAAACATGCATTTCTCTGGCTTGACAACAACACCATGATCCTTGAATATCATCAGGACCTTTTCAAGCAAAGAATTATGAGTTGAGATATCTTTTGAATGTATCAACACATCGTCTTGGAAGACAAGCACACCCGTAATCCCACTCAACATATTTCGCATGACACGCTGAAAGACCGAAGCCGCAGAGGCAAGGCCAAAGGGCATGCGTTTGTACTGAAAAGTCCCTAAAGGTGACACAAATGCCGTGAGGGGACAAGATTCAGGTTCAAGTTCGATCTGATGGTATGCACTTGCAAGATCCAGCTTTGAAAAGAATCTAGATCCTCGGATGCTTGCAAAAAGGTCACAAATTTTAGGTAACGGGTGAGAGTCGATCCAGATTTCCTTATTAAGAGATCTCAAGTCCACACAAACGCGAAGTTTCCCACATTTCTTGCGTGCGACAACCAAGGGTGAAAGCCAGAGAGAGGATTCAGTGGGCTCAATGATCCCTTGTTCACATAACGATTTGAGTTCCCTATCCAGATCGTCTCTCACACTGAAAGGTACACCTCTCATCTTATGCTTGATAGGGAGTGCCCCATCTTTCACTAAGATTTTGTGTTTGAATCCTTTAATGGTTCCTAACCCTCCCTCCAAAAACAGATGGGAAGCGTTTACTCCATTGACACAACTGTTGATCATCAGATACAACGAGAATTTGTTCAGAAGTTCCAGGTCTAAGGATCATCTTGAAAAGACCCTGATGGTACCATCCCAAAATATTAAGCCCCTTTACTGCAACGTACACTTTCCCAGTAATTTTCCTATTTTTGAAAACCAAAACATCTTCAAAGAAACCAAGGAGATCAATCTTCCGTCCCTCATATGAGACCGGTGAACGGTCTAGAGGTTCAAGTGGTCTATCGCCCCAAGTTTTGTAAAAAAAGATCATGAGTTATCATCGTAATCTTTGCACCTGAATCAACGAGAAGATTGAGTGATTTCCTCCCCTACAATAATTTCAGCGATCTACACATTCACTCGACTCATCAACAATGGACACCAATTCATTTGTTAAAGACACAATAGATACAACTTCAGAATCAGATTCTTGATCCGATTCTATAACACATGCAACAGGTCTTCTGGTATTTTTGCGTTTCATGCAGACTTTTGCAGTGTCCAACCTTTTTACAGTAATTACACGTTACATTAGCTCCTGGACACTTTGCACCTTTAATGTGGGGTGGGTTCCCACAACGATAACACGTTTGCTTGATGTTTTGAGGGTCTGATGTACTTTTCCCAGGGTTTGAATACTTATGTGTATTGCTTCTTGAAGAAGATGATTTGTTGTTGTTTGTTTTCCCTTTAACATTCGACAGAACTACATTTACTGGATCCGTAGGTTTTTCTTCTAACTCCTTTAAAGATACTTGGGACGTCTCAATGCTCTTGGCAATTTTAACAGTTTCATCTAGAGAAGGATTAGCAAGAGAAAGAAGTTTCTGACAAATCTGTTTATCCCTACAATGGCAAACAAATTGGTCACGGATCAATTGGTCTGCGAAGACCTCAAATTGGCAAACAGCAGCAAGTCTACGTAATATAGAAATATAGGAGTCAACATCTTCATTTTCAGGTTGATGTCTTTTGAGAAATTTATGACGGAGAACCATTAAGCTGGGTTGTTTCTCAAATCTGGTTTTTAGTTTTAAAATTGTATCTTGATAATCATCAACAACGTTGTCTGGTAAATGAACAATTTCCGGAAGGTGTTTATAGATAGAGCGACCTTCAAAACCCAGTGAATGGAGTAGTAACCATTTTCTGCGTTCATTGCTGAACCTTGACGCACCAATTGCTCCCAAATTCGTTTGGAAAGCATCAAACCAGGTTTCCCATCTAACAGGCGGTTCTCCTGGAGATTCTAGGAAGGAAGGATGAGGGGTTACAGATTGCAGAATTATGAAAATGTATGCTTAAAGCAAAAAACTTTGGAAAAGGATGCAAGGCAATGAAGAAAAGAGAAAAAAACATAGTGTTGCGAAACTTTGTTTCGAAATTTAACAAAAAACATTGGGACGAAACTGTAATATAATAATGTGAAAGTTGGTGTGTGAGACACTTTTGAGTAAGGTAAGTCACACAACAACTACTCCGGTGGGGTACAGTGTTGTCAGACATGATAGGCCTGTAGGAAGAGGTGGCGGCCTTGCTATTATCTTTAAGGATAAATATCGTACCACACTTGATCCTATAAACTCGGCTAACTGCGAATCAGCCGCTTTTGCCATTAGCATTACCCCCAAGCAGGCACTAAAGGGTGTCATACTTTATCGTCCCCCTGGCCCCCGTAATTCTTTTCTTTCCTCCCTTTCTGACCTAAGTGACAATATTATATGTTCTGATACATACACTATATTGGGAGATTTTAATTTTCACTTGGAAGAGCAGGACAACTCCGATACTGCCCAACTCACAGCTGATTTTTCCAACTTAGGGTTGCACCAACTAGTCAAGGGCATTACGCATCAAGCTGGACATTCCCTTGATGGTCTATTCACGAATGACCCTGGTATATCTGTATTAGATATCATCCCAATTACTTGGTCTGACCACAGGGCCATTATCTTTCAAATAGACATACGACCTGTTGCCCCTTTAGTCTCCAGGCCGGGAACCAGAATGGGCACTCGTGCCTGGAAAACTGCAGATATGCCTCAGATGCTATATTCCCTGGCTTCCTCCCGTCCTCAGGGTGGAAATACTCCGGCACTATCGGCCTCGGCTTTTCAGGACTGGATCCGAAGCGCCGCTGACCTAGTGGCCTCAGAGAAAATTACGAAGCCCAACAGAGTATCCCCCTCGGCCCCCTGGTACAATGAAGATCTTCGACTACATCGCCAACACTGCAGAAATCTAGAAAGGCGCTGGAGGAAGGTCTACTGCCCCATAGCCAGACAAACTTATAAAGATGCCCTTCAGATTTACAAAAAGGCAATCTTGGCCCGAAAAACCGAATTTTTCTCGGCACAAATTAAGACCGCTGCTAACTCGGCCAGAGAACTCTTCTCTGTTGTCACCAGCTTGTCTACCCCCCCTGTCGGGCCTGAAGTGGAGCCCTCACAGGCTTTTTGTAACGAATTAGCAGCCTTCTTTATCACAAAGGTTGCAGATATATATGCTTCCTTTGAGGATAACTCTAGAACTGAATGTAGAGGTGGTAGCGGGAAAGAAGCATTGTCTTACTACAACCATGACCATTTTCCATGCTTTCTACCCGCCTCACATGAGGATGTGATTAAAATCGTCTCTACCATCAAATCGGGCTCCCCACTGGATCCTTGTCCCCCATCCGTGATGTCAAAACTCACAGAAGTGATTTCCCGCCCTCTCATGGAGATCTGCAATACTGCTTTTTCGACAGGCCAATTTCCAAGTATATGGAAGAACGCTGTCATAAAACCCCTCCTGAAAAAACCTTCCTTAGATCCCACAGCTGTTGTAAGCTACAGACCGATCGCGTGCCTGCCCTTTCCTGCCAAAGTATGCGAATACCTGATGAATAGACAGCTCTCAGAGTTCGTCGAGACTCACCAGCTTCTCGACGATACGCAGTTTGGGTTTAGGAAAGGGCATGGAACAGAGACTGCCTTGATAAAGGCCTCTGACGAGATCAGGGTGATCATGGACCAGGGAGGGGCGGCTGTTCTTATCCTTCTGGATCTGTCAGCAGCTTTCGACACGGTCGACCATGCCACCTTGGTCGACCGTGTCACTGCTTTGGGGATTAACGGTTGCGCCAGGGATCTTATCTCATCGTTCCTGGCAAACCGTACCCAGACAGTAAAGTTGGGAGATTTCTATTCCCCTATCTCTGCACTCCCTTGTGGAGTCCCACAAGGCTCCTCGCTAAGTCCCATGCTTTTTAATATCTATGTAGCGGACTTGGCGAGGATAATAAAGGCCTATGGGATACAGCTTACATCGTATGCAGACGATACCCAGCTGGTGCTGGGCATCCATAAGGATGGTCTCACGGTAGCAGCCAACTTTCAGAAAGCTATGCTTGAGGTTAGTAGCTGGATGGCTTTGAACTGCCTTCGCCTCAATTCGGATAAGACCGAGATCATGACCTTTGGAAGACTCTCCCCTGAATGGTCCTTTGGTTGGTGGCCAGAAAAGCTTGGCCCTCCACCTGTCCCAGTAGAAAAAACCAGAAACCTGGGAGTGATCTTTGATAATAAGTTGGTTTTCGACCTCCACACCAACAAGGTTGTGTCGTCGTCTTTTTTCATCTTGAAAAAAATCAAGAAGCTGCTGCCTTATCTCCCGCCGTCAGCTGGGAAGACCCTGGTCTCTACCCTAGTCTTCTCCAGGATAGATTATGGGAATGCACTTCTCCTTCACACCCAGAAGCGTGTCACAACGAAGCTGCAATCTATTCAGAATGCGGCTGCTAGGATTCTTCTCAACATCCCTCGTCGCAAATCTACCACTCCTGGTATTCGTCAGCTTCATTGGCTGAGAGTGGAGAGCCGCGTCAAGTTTAAGGCCCTCTGTATTGCTTATAAGGCTGTACATTGCATTGGACCTAGGTTCCTGGTTGAAGCTTTCCAGCTGTACACTCCTAGGAGGCAATTAAGATCGGCCAATAACAGTCTCCTCCCGGTGCCACGCACAAGATCGGTCACCTGGGGAGACAGGCGCTTTCTTGTGGCCACTCCAAAATTTTGGAACCTCTTGCCACTAGCCATCAAAACTGCCCCGAATCTGATGAGCTTCCGCAGGCTCTTGAAAACATGGCTGTTTAATCAGTAAGAGGATGACTTGATGATAGATTCCAGTTGCTCTACAGCGCCGAGACACCTTCGGGTATTTGTCGCGCTATAAAAGTTGCGTAAATAAAATAAATAAATAAATAACAAGAAAAAAATATATAATAAATGTGTGTGAATCACCGTGGTACTTTGTATCAAGTGTAGATTATTGCTGATTTTGTGAACTGGTTTTTGTGCCTTAATGTAATTCACAATAACGTATTGATTCTTATTGTCAATTTTTTTTTAAAATAAAAAAAGGTGTGTGAATCACTGTAGGTCGAATCACACTGAGACAAAAGAGCACTTCTTCATGCAAAAGGTGTGTGAATCACCGTAGTTCACTGTAGTCACCTTGTGGGTGTGTAAGTTTCTTTAATATAGCCAAACGTGAAGGTGTGTGAATTACCGTAGAGTGGATCACACTGTTGAAAAAGAAGAAAAATCAAGACGTGCCAATCGTCGAAATTGGCTTGCAGAAACTGAGCCAGGTTGAAATGAAAACGATTGTTGCTGTCCCAGTAAAGAGAATAGCTGAATGATACATTCAGCTGACAGATAGCAACTCAATTCTCAAGTTGACAACGCAAGACGCGTTTAATCCAATGTAATTCCAATCATGCGCACGTCGAGTACAGTCGGACCAGTTGTTGCGCTGCAATGTTGAAATTCCGTTGCTAGGATACACTGGTGTACGTAGCTGATACGCGTGTACGGTCAGGCAGAGTTTGGCCTACTGTTCCGTAGCGGTAGAGCAACGCGCCGTTGCTGGGTAACCAACATGAACGGTATTGCGCATGCGTAGGAATGATTAAACAACTCCTTATGCGCGAGACTGGTAAGTTTCTCAAAAACAAAGCGAGAAAGGGTCAAAGCCAAAGTAGTTAATAATATGTACGGTATGATTATATTCGAGCGACTTAAAAAAAAAATAAAAAAACAGTTATTCATTGAATATGAAGTGCTCGCTCCGTACCGATTGTCTTTTTGGTTCGCGTAGGAAAAACAGAGGTGCCGATCTCGATCCCTTGTGACTCGATTGAATCGGCGTGACAGATGCTTAAAAGGGAACAGTCTTACCGTAGAGATTAAGTTGAATTTAGCTGAAACTCCGCAACAGGTGAGAATGGTTGCACGCAGGGTTGAGCGTGTTGCTGTGTAGCAGGACAGGATCGTCGCCAAGAATTGTAGTAATCAACTCGTAGGCCAAGGAGAGTTGAACTGAAGTTTATTGCAGAAAAGCTACACAGCAGACAGGAGAGCCAGCACTAGAGACCTCCAACTCCAACAGCTCGCATTACTCTTTTGAAACACAGAATTCTACAGCAAGGTAGCTTGGGAACACAAACATTCTATGGGAGAATACTATAACAAGGAATAGTAAAATACTGTAATACAGGGATACGCAAGTACATAGGGTATAACACTAACCTTGCTATATAACCTCTCTTTCTAACTAAAGTGGAGCTTGTGCACATTTCCTAAATTGACATCTCAGCTCCTTGAGTCACTAGCTCGAATTCTCGATCCCTACATTTTCCATCTAAAAGCTACTTTCCGGGGGAGGAGCCTAGCGCGCAACCAAGATGGCCGCGTAGGTGCGAGGCTCCCGAGGACCTCCGCGACCTCCTACGATTATCCTGACATTATCCTGCCCTGGATGAGGGGACTAGGTTGGTGAACCTGAGCTGAGGTGGCACCCGTTTCCCGCTTCCGAATCGGACCTCGGACACCGGAGTGAGCACCGATTGAAGTGTGCGGCCTTCCCCTCGCCGGACCCCGGATTTGCGCTGTGGGGTGATCCAGTGACAAAGTGAACAACAGCGGCAGGCAGGGCCTGGCGACTCGCGTGCCCCGCACTTTCGCTTTCGCACCACCTTGTCGTCTCTGCGAGGTTGGGTCGCGGAGCCCTTGGTGTTGGTGTGGTGTGGCCTTGCTGGGAGACCCTGCCTGCCTGCAGGCTGTGATCCACCCCGCTGCCCTGAGGGGGCCCCCCCGGAGCTCGTGTCTGCTTTCCCGCCCTACACGACGTGGCTGGTGCGACTGGGAGACTGGTGGCCATGGCCACGAAACAAGATGGAGACAGGGCAAAGACCAAATCGACCCGGCGCGGCGCCGTCCATCAGGCCAACAGTATGGACCGCTATACCCTCCAGAAGGGATCGCCCGATGGACCGCGCAAGTCCCCTGAGAGCCCTCCTGATGCCCCAGACCTGCCCGCAGATTTGACTCTGCGAGATGTTATGGGCGCCATTGCCGAGATGAAGGCCTCGGTGGGCCAGCGGTTTGATACACTGGCGCAGAAGATTGACTCGGTCCTCGTGGATGTTGGCCTGGTGAGGGCCGATCTTTCCAAAACCAATGACCGAGTAGAGTCTTTGGCCCACACCGCATCGGGCCTAACGACAGATGTGGCGGCCTTGCAAACAGAGGTGCGCCAGCTTAGTCGGGCGACTGCGCTAATGGATCGACGCCTGGAGGACTCCGAGAGTCGGGCACGGAGGAACAACATCCGCATTATCGGGGTGCCCGAGGGACGCGAGGAGGCGGCGGCGGATCTTTTTGTGGAGGACCTGATTGCTACCCATCTCCAGCCACGGGGGCTGAGCAAATTCTTCGCTGTGGAGAGGGCTCACAGGGTTCCCGGGGGAAGGCCGAATGTCGGAGCCCCTCCGAGACCTCTCATCGCCCGGATTTTCAATTTTCGGGATAGAGACGCTATCCTGCAAACCTCCAGACTGCATGGACCGGTCAAGCTTGACAATATGGAGGTTAATTTCTATCCTGATTTCACCCCAGCGGTCCAGAAGCAGAGACTGAGCTTCCTAGGTGTCAAACGCCGTCTTCGGGACCTAAACCTCAAATATGCCATGCTTTTCCCGGCCAAGTTGCGTGTGGAGGTGGATGGTCGCACGCATTTCTTTGATCGTCCCGAGGCGGCCGGGGACTGGCTGGATACTCTGCCCGGGGATCGTGATCGGGGGGGGTGGGGGGGGGGGGGGGGCCGCGGGGGGAGACGGCACGCTGGATCAGGACTGAGGGTCTAATAATGGGCCTCACTCTGGACGAAAATGATGCCACTTTTAATTCTGCGTCAGTTTTTTGTAAGTTCCCCTCCTATGGAGGTTGTGTTGGGTCTCTTGGGGGTTCTCCCTCCTCCTCAAGGGGGTATAGTTAGTCTAACTACATATGGGGCGACAGGCACACTGCACGTTGGGGGGGCTGTTTGGGCTCATGCAGGGGTGCAGGGAGGGGGGGAGTTCTGTTGGGGTGGGTGGGTAGGGATGGGGTGTTGTTCGTTTTTATCACAAGGCAAACGTATTATTGTGTTGGTTTTAAAGTGCTCTCCGGGGTACGAATGATGGCTTTTGTATATGATGGGGGGTAGGGAACTAATTTTGTTATCCTGGAATGTGAATGGACTGGGGGACAGGATCAAACGGGGTGTGGTCCTGCAGTTTTTGAAGCGAATCTCGCCTGATGTAGTCTTTCTGCAGGAGACACACCTCATTGGTAACTCCTTCTGCGCCATGAATCGGCGTGGCTATCGCCTAGTGGCTCACTCGGGCTTTACGTCCGGCTCACGGGGTGTGGGCATCATGGTGAAGAACTCGCTCCCGTTGGAGATTGATGAGGTGCTCCACGATGATAGGGGACGTTATACGGTCTTGGTGGGAAGACTGGAGGGCAAAGTGGTTGTCTTTGTGTCAATATACATCCCACCGGGGCTGCAGTCGACCACCTTTGCGGACCTTGGGCGCCTTCTCCTTGGCCTTCCGGGGGGGCTTTTGGTTGTGGGGGGGGGGATTTCAATGCGGTGGTATCTGGATCTTTGGATCGTCACCCCCCTAGGGACCTTCCCCGGGCACAGGCGTGGCTACCCGGCCTCTTAGATACATTTGGATTAGTGGACTGCTGGCGTTTAAAACACCCCGCGCAGCTGCAGTATACTTTCCACTCGGGAGCCCATGGTAGTCTCTCACGACTAGACTATGTCCTTGTCCCGGCGGCCTATGTTGGGAGGGTGGGAGAGGTACGCCATTTGCCACGGGGTATTTCGGACCACTCCCCGCTCCTACTGCACTTTGATGTCTTTCCGAGGGGTGAGGGTAGGGTGGTCCCAATCAATCCTTGGTACCTGCGCGACCCCTCCATTCGCGCTGCATTGATTAAATCCCTTCAGCGATATTTTGATGAGAATGTGGGGTCTGTGCCTTCGGCCATACCGCTATGGGAGGCCTTCAAGACAGCACTCCGAGGGGAGGCCCTATCCCTTATTTCCCATGCCCGGAGGCGCGAGCGGGAGGAGGTGACCCGGATGGAGGCTGAAATAGCCGAGTTGGAGGGGAATTTAGAAGGTGGGGTGACGGATGCTGCATTACATGTCCTCCAACTCAAGCAGGCGGCCTACAGGGCCCTCGTCACGGAGGCGGCCAGGGGCCTCAGTAGAGAGCAACAGGGGCGTCTGTATGACGTGGGTGATAAGGCTGGTAAACTTATAGCGTGGTTGGACAAAAAAGAGAGAGCGAATCGTGTGGTCCCGCTGATTGAGAAAACGGATGGTGTGTGTGTGACTGAGCCAGAAGAAATTGTCTCCTGCTTCGCGGATTATTTCCATGGGGTGTATTCCCCGGTGTCTCCCTGCTCGGAAGAGGATTCCCTTGCCCTGCTCAGTGATATCGCGCTGCCCTCCCTTTCCGGGGAGGACAGGGTGTCGTTGGACGCCGCTCCCACCTCCGACGAGATCGCCCTCGCCATACGCTCGGTCGCTTCCGGCAAGGCCATGGGTCCGAATGGTCTCCCTATCGAGTTGTATAAGTTACGACCGGATACGCTGGCACCCCACCTCCGGGCTATGTTCCTGGCGGCACACTCGGTGGGCTCCCTCCCGCCGGACCAGCGTCTGGCTACAATCGTGGTCATCCACAAGGAGGGGAGACCTCGGGACCGGGTTACATCCTATCGGCCCATTTCGCTGCTGAATGCGGAGCCCAAGATTCTCGCTAAGGTACTGGCCAATCGGCTGGTCGGCGTGGTGGGCGATTTGGTTCATCAGGACCAGTCTGGCTTTATTCCTCATCGCAACACAGCCCTTAATCTGCGGCGTTTGCACGGTGTGCTCGCACGTGCCCCGTTTATACGGGAGCCGGCCATTTTGGCGTCCTTAGACGCCACCATGGCGTTTGACACGCTTGAATGGCCATATATCTGGGCGATGCTTGCGAAGTTTGGATTTGGCCCAGGGTTCATCAGTTGGGTCAAATTGCTATATTCGGGCCCATTGGCGCAGGTGGTGGTGAACGGAAGAGTATCGGCTCCGTTTGAGCTGGGCCGGGGCACTCGACAGGGTTGCCCCTTATCGCTGCTCCTCTTTGCACTTGCCTTGGAGCCCCTGGCGGAGTGGCTGCGGTGGGAGCCTTCCATCCGTGGTCTCCGCTGGACCCCCGAGTATGAGGACCGCGTATCCCTATACGCTGATGACATCCTCTTGTACCTAGCTTCCCCACGTAAATCACTCATAGTACTAGTTGATGTTCTGCATTCATTCGGTCGTAACTCCGGTCTGGTCATCAACTGGGCTAAATCGTGTGTGTATGTTCTCTCTGGGGAGGCTCCTATCCTCCCGCGGGGCTGTCCGATCCAGGTCGCCCCGCAGGGATTTAGGTACCTGGGTGTCTTCATTACTCTGGACCCGGAGGCTCGGTATGATCGGAACTTGCTTCCCCCCCTCCAGCGTCTGAAAGAGGATGTCGCACGCTGGCGGCGTCTGCCGCTTTCGCCGCTCGGCCGGGCGGCATTGTTTAAAATGAGGTCGTTGACGCGTTTCCTATACGCGTTGCAGAACACGATGGACCTCGTCCCAGCGCGCTACTTCCGCGAAGTGGAGAGTTTGCAGCGCCGCCTGTTCTGGGACGGGAGGCCACGTATTGCCCTGGCTAAGCTGACGCTCCCCTGGTATGATGGGGGGATTGCCCTCCCGGATATTAAACGGTATTATTGGGCCTCCCAGCTAGCTGCAATTAATCAGGGCCTATATGGGCCAGCCTTAAACCCGGCGTTTGAAATGGATAGGATGCTACTTCCAGGTGGTGACTATAATCGAGCGCTCTACTCTAGCGCGCCCGACGCTCGCCTGACGGGCCCCACGCGTGTCATGGTGCGAGTGTGGCACGCGGCCAATGCTGCAATGGGGTGGAAGGACCGTTTGACCCGGGCGTCACCACTATACGCAGCTGAGCGGTTGGGCTCCTTGTGGACCTCGAAGGGCTTTGAGAAGTGGGATTTAATAGGCATCAGCAGACTGGGGGATCTCTGGACGAGGGGAGGATTTAAAACGTTCGAGATGCTGCAGACGGAATTTCAGTTGCAGGGCAGCGAGTACTTTCGGTACTTGCAGGTCCGGCATGCGCTGGGCTCCGTCTTTCCGGACGTTGCCTCCATCCCGGAGTGCTCCCCCCTGGAGGATAGAGTGCTGGATGGACACGTCCCTGACAGCACGATCTCACTGATCTACAAAAAACTGATCAACGATCGCTCAGACTTGCTGACTGCCCTTCGTGAGGCTTGGGTAGCCGATGGGCTGGAGCTGGACGACGAGGACTGGATCTCCGCGGTGGCCTCCCCGAAAGAGGTGGCCATACCGGCTCGCCTTCGTTTCGTCCAGCTCAAGATACTCCACAGGGTCTACATGACGGGGCCAAAGCTCCTGCGTATGGGCTATGCTGAGGACGGTTTGTGTAAGCGTGGGTGTGGTGCGCTGGGGACTTTTCTGCATATCCTTTGGGAGTGCCCGCGAGTGGAGGGGTTCTGGCGAGGTGTGCATGAGGTGCTGCGAGTGGTCACGCATGTGGCGCTGTTGCCCGAAGCAAGGAGATGCCTGTTGAATGTGTGGGAGCCTACCGATTACTCGGTGCCGCAGACGTGGTGGGTGACTCTGGGGTATATGGTTGCCAAGCGTGATATTGCCCAGCTGTGGGGATCCCAGAGCCCCCCGACTGTCTCGGCCTGGAAGGAACATATGGATTGGTGCATGTTTCGGGAAAAGGTGGTGTATGTGGCGAGAGGTAAGCCTGCGACATGGGTGAAAGTGTGGGGCCCCTGGAACGCCTACCGCGGGGGAATCTGTGCTCCACCCCTATTGCCTGATCCGTCGCCGGCCCCGTCCCCTTAGCCAACTCATCCCCCCGGTACCTGGGCATTGGGTGTCCCCAACCCTAGTTCTGATCTCTCCCCCCCCTCTTGAGATTCCTATGGATGGCTAGAATCCCCCCTCTAGGGGAGCACGTGTTGCTATTCCGATTGAGGATTGCCTTGTGGGTTTGTTTGTGTTTGTTGTGTTTTAAATTTAAAATGGAACCGTATAATGGGGTCTGAGTAGTGTGGCACGCAACGATGTTATCTCCTGTAAATGCTCGGCCGCAGCACCATGTGTTTTATAAATGTATACCGTATGCTCCTTTTATTGCTAGCGGCCAGCCGGAAGGTTGTAGGCCCATACTTGTATAATTTTTTGAGTCTTGTAATAAACGGTTTCAAAAATAAATAAATAAATAAATAAATAAAAGCTACTTTCCTCTGCACCAGAATTCAGAGCAGCACCTTTTTGCTTTGTAAATCCCAATATAGATTAAATCACACCGCCCTCCGGCCTGCTAACATCAAATCCACCAACCCTGTGATTTTACTGTAAATATGTATATCCCCGTTATTGTATTTAAGGATGTTATGTACGCATTCACTTGTCATTAATCCCCAAACTATTTTACTACAATCTCTACCTAATATGTAACAGAGTATCATTTATTGTATGGTTGCTAAGCAAGACTCATTAGGAAAGCAATATGTAAAAAATACTCCTCCCCAACCATCACTCAATCATCTCTCTAGACCTCGGACTTTGCCACATACTTCTCAACGATCTCTGCTATAGAAGTCACTCCCGTCATTTGTTAACGTCTCACACTACCATATCCTGCAACTTCCCTTATCACACATGCAATGCTTTTTTACACTAATCCACTACGGCTGGAACTGCACCCCTTTTACTATTTTATACCAAACTATAGACAGTTAAATATCAGAAGAAAAAGCACCCTAGAGATGAGAGCTAGATTTTTTTTTCAATCACTCCCTATACAGTGGCCTCTATGCCAGACCTCAAAATGGTTGTGTTACGCAAATCTGGCTTGGCAGTTCGGGGTGGACTGTTCCCATGAGGCATCGGGTCAAGACTGATTTGCATATGGCTGGGCCTAAATTAGGGTGACAAAGTGAGCTAAAGAACGATAATGTATTCAACCCAGATCTGAAACTGGGGGAGAGTGTCTGAAAGGTTTCAGCGCTCCGTCTAGCGTCCCTTTGTATTTGCGATGTTCACCCTAAATTGTCACGGTATGGCCAGACATGGGTCCCTTGCCATTGGATTCAAGCTAGCCTGGCTGATGAGGGGGTCTTACCCCGAAACCGGTCCGAGGAAGCTTGTTTCCGGTCAAGGGAGGACCTGGCTTGGCAGTTTGGGCTGGACTGTTCCCATGAGGCACTGGGTCAAGACTGATTTGCATATGGCTGGGACTGAACTAGGGTGGCGAAGTGAGCTAAAGAACAATGATGGATTCAACCCAGATCTGTAACTGAAACGTTTCAGCGTTCTGTACATCGTCGCTTTGTGTTTGCTTCATGCTCATGGTATCATAACTGTGAGAAGAGCTTGAGGATTAACACAAGCATAGACTGTTGTCATTGCTGGCACTGTATTTGCTCTCCAGAGAGCGGAGAATTTCCTCTGGGAGGGAGGATTATTCCACCTGAGCCTGCTTGAGGACTACACTTTGAGTGATGTTTTTGGGCACCAGAAAATTAATTCCCCAAGTCTTCAGCAGCTGAGTCAGCGCCTCAATGCATAGTGCTTCAAATACTAACAGCTGGTCCGAGAAATGTCTTTGTTTGGTGAATGTTGTAGGCACTGGCAAACTTGCATGGTTTGACGGGTCTGCAAGCCGGTGCAGTGGAACAGGGTATGGTCCAAGGCCTGAAAATTTGCATTACTAGAGACAGAAGTTATGGTGCCAAATCACTGACAATGGCTGGAATAATACCAATACAAAATTGAGTCAAAACCTGCTAGGATAGCAGGGGGCTAAACCTGATTTGAGTTTGAGATGCATGTCTTTAGCATAATTTGGTGTCCAGGAATCCAACACCATGAGAAAAGCCAAGTAGTGAGCCAAGACATCACCTAGATCAGCAGTATCCTGCATTTAGTGATCAGTGTAGTGCTCTGGGTGGTCTCTGGTGCTTTCAACAAACCACAACATGTTCAGCAAACTGAACCAATTTGAACCTTTATACTATTATCTATTGTAAGGGTACCTAATTGAATGTAGAGTGGTGGTTTTGAGAATCAACCGTTATCTGCCAAGGCTGTATCTCAATCAGCAAGGTAGTACCGTACACCATTGTTTTCTACCCTTTCTCTACTCATAGCAAGGAGATGGGGGGGGTTGAAATCAACAACCCTCACCAGCTCCACCCCACGCTGTGATGAATTGGTACATGCTATGAGATATGTTGGCTCTGTTTCAATTTAAGTGAAATATGCACAGTAGATCTGATCAGCAGTTTTCAACTTGCAATGGAAGGTTCCTGTGACTCCAGCATGCTCTGATATTTAGCAGAAAGCCAGGTTTGCAAGGCGGAGGCTTGCAACAAGATTCAAGAGCAGACTTGGCAGCACACACAGTCTGGTATGTTCTCTGCGGCCTTCAAGCGAGGTGTAGGGAATCGCAGAGTAATAATTTAACTTTGCAGAAAGATGTGGCATAATCAAACACCTTTTTGTGAAGTGATGCATTTGATATCAGAACACTGATTACAAGGGTAAGCAATGTACTAAACCTAATCTTCACGTCATTTTAAACTGCTCGAAACCATTTAAAACTGTCTGGAAGGGGCAGCAGCGGCAAGACAAGATGGCAGCTTCTTAGAACTCCTCAGAAACACTGAGAAGCTGTCTTGTGAAGGACGTTTATTTGGTACCATATGGCCGTTGAACCATGTGAAAAGATGTCGGAGGCTCCCAGGAGCAGCGAAGCAAGTTTTTAGACCCTTAATTGGTCCTGTTGCCAGAATTTTTTTGCTTTTCCTCGCCACTCCCAGCGCACTCTGTATTCCGGCTGCCATTTTGCGAGCTCGGACGAGCATAGTATCCTCAGGAGACAGCGTACCTGCAGTGCCTCCTCAGAAATGTGAGCCCATTGATGTTAATAAGACGAGCTAAACTGGAGGAATATTTATCTATCCCTATTTTTTCTTTTATATTCCCTCTTCATGTTATTAATATTTCTGGGTATTTTTCAAATACTTCAGGAAAGGTTCAATGCAGTTCTGTGGGAGTGCATTGGTTCACTTTTGTGGCGACTCCTTACAACATTTTTCTCTGGACAAGTCTGTCTTTATTGTATCATTCAATAAACAGATGTGCATTCAGTTTAAACTTCGCCTTGGAGGTTATTGAAGTATTATACAGACTTTCCTCTGGTTATTATAAGCATGGATTCCGCGCACTCAAGTAAATCTCAAGCGTCTATTGGTTCTAATGCTAATGGGCACAAAGAATCTGTTGGCAATACTAATAAAAGGGTTATAAAAGATCCTTCCTCTCCAAACAAATTACCTCTAACTTTGACATTGGAGGACATTATGGATGCTGAGAAATATGTGACCTTTTATGGCGGATACCACTGCAACGCTTCAAATTATTGAAAAAAAATTGTCTTGTTTAGACTCAAGACTTACAGAGGTTGAACAAAGGATTAGCGATGCTCAGGAGTTTGTCGCTCGGGTGGACATTTTATCAAAGGAGTTCACTCAGTTGAAGAAGATATCAGAAATTTGGAGAATCTTAACAGACGCAATGACCTACAAATTTATAGTATACCATATACCAAAAATAGTAGGCCTGCAGAAATCTGCGAATCCAAATATCCAGAGGGCACACAGGATTGGTCCTCTCAACGTACCAACCTCAAACAGACCACGAGGAATTCTTGCCTATTTTCTTCACTACTCCGATTTGATGACGACTCTTACAGCAGCCAAACAGCATAAACAAATGTTATGGTCTGGTCAGAACATTTTCTTCAGTCAAGATGTTTCAAGGTACACAGCTAATCGCCGAAAAGAGTTTCTAGATCTCAGACCTACGCTTCGATCTTTGAACGCCTGTTATGGTCTTATCCTTCCTTGTTTCTTCAAAGTAACAAAGACAGAACAACCACCTTTGAGGATCCTGCAGAGCTCAAGAAATGTATACACGTGCACAAAGGAGAAGACATGGAACTTAGTAAAACCTAAGTGTTCTTTATCTCTTGTTTAACAGGAGATCCTTTTTTCCCGCAGGTCCCTATTCTCCCTTCGTTTTGATGAAGATGTCTCTGTCCACGTTGTCCATTTGTTCCAATGTTCACTTTTTGTTGGGCTGCGCGGTCTCCTTGTCGTATGGTAAGTCCCTATGGTGCCGTGTTGATTAGGTTTTCTTCTTTTGCATAGTGTCCTTCCATTACTTGTTGATATTATATCTACTTACTCTCGGAGTTTCTTTTCAGAGTGGAGTATGTTCTTCTCGTCCCCCCCGGTCAATATTATTGTTTCCTCTGTTCTTGACTGTCATTGCTAAAGTCTTTTGGCTTTTTGTCATCTCTCTTCTATATATATGTCTCAAGGGAGCCTATGTTCTCCCTTTGCTCCACTTGTCTCTTTTTCATCTCTTCTCTTATCTTCTTTCGTCTCTTTTCTTCATTATTATACAGTGATCCTTTTCATATACAAACTTTCTCTTTTGGTTCTATATTACTTTTTTCCCAACCCCGTTGGTATGGGAAAACATGTTGGCTCTTAACTTATCTTCTATCTTTTTTCTCACCTTTTTTCAGATACTCTGTTTCAATACAGCTTCTTTGTTTATTGGCAGCCATGTGTATTCGGACTTCCAATATTTTCTATCAAACCGGTTGTGGTTGGTTAAGTTATTTATTTCAGGTTTCTTATGTGTTTTTTAATAACTCTTTATACAACCCTTCGATGAGTGGTTTACGTATTGTCTCATAGAATGTTAAGGGTATTCGTAACCCAGTCAAAAAGCAAAGTGTGTGGTCTCATCTTACTTAATTGAAAAGCCAAATTGCCACTGGCTATCTTACTGGCAAAATGGAACATAGCTATGCACTGGCGGTCCCCTACAGGCCCTCCGCTTGCTGCATGGGTTGGGGCGGTACACAAATGGGCACTGGCGGAGGATACACTACGAGACGAAGAAGCGAAAGGGACACGTAAACACCCTATATCACTGGACTGGGCTATCCTATTGAATCAATTTACACAATCACTAACCCATGACGACCCGGAGGGAGTCCCTCACACACCAGAAGACACACAGTCGCAGACCGCGAACACAGATGCCAGACCCCCCGCAGGGCACAATTAACATCACTAGGTATCAGTGCCGGGGTTCACGCCTTTAGTGTAAGCCCGAGCCCCAGAAATAGACCGACCGCAAGTTCCCTCACTTCACCCCTGGTAACTTGTGGAACCACCGTTCACCGAGACACATGCCGCCCTAAAGTCCCCATCCGACACTTGTACCCAGAACCCCATGAGCACCCCCCCCCACAGTTTTCTTCCCCCAGTTATATTCAGCAATTCTCTGTAGAACGATTTCAATAGTGACAAAAACGTAACTATTCACTGCGCGAATAACAAAGCATTATGATAGCAATACAAGTAAATGTGTTCCGAAGAATTGTGATTCGATGCAAAATGTCACTGTAAATGTAAAATGTCAATAAAAATATGGTTGAAAGAAAATTTGAAAAGCCAAATTGCTTTATTACAAGAAACGCATGTTAAGGAGCAAGACATACTCTCCTTGCACAGACAATGGGTTGGGAGTGTTCTTTGCCCTCTCATGCTGAATAATAAGAATGGTGTTATATTATTTCACAACTCGCTATATACTCATTTGCTAAATGAAGTTAACGACGATAATGGTAGATGGCTTTTGTTAAACATTAAAGTAGATGATACTCTGTTTTCTATATGCAATGTTTATGGCCCTAATGGTACAGACTTAGCATTTTGGAATACATTTTCCACTCTTCTTTCTACTCATGCTTCAGAAAATCTTATAGTGGGTGCTGATCGTAATCAACTTATGGATCCTTTTTTAGATCGGAAATCTCAAACCAAGTTTATCCCAAACAAAATGCAGAAGACCTTTCACAAAGCTATATCTTCTAGAGGGCTGATGTTTGGAGAATTTCACACCCTGATGTTTGGTTTGAGAGTTCTCTTTTTGCCCTAGTTCATATGTCCCATTCTAGAATAGACTATATAATTTTCACATAATTTACTCTTCAATTCTTGACACATGCCTAGATAGGCTCAATACTTATTTCAGACCACGCTCCTGTCATTGTAGGTTTGGATTATCCTACTCCTACACCCACATGACACAGATGAAGATTTAATAATGCCCTTTTGCTTGACAACCATTTTACAGAGCGATTATTCTTACAAGAATTTTTCGAGAATAATCTTCCCTCGGACTCACAGATACATTTTATCTGGGATGCATTTAAGGCAACTGGCGGGGGGTTTAGAATAGATTGTGTGTAAAAAAAAAAAAAGGCATTTAGAGATTCGATGTTACTCTTAAAACAAATTAAAACCTTAGAACATGAATACTTTTCTCCAAATCACACAGATACTTTGTCTGAACTCATTAAAACTAAAATGCAATATAACAAACAGTCCTGGGATAATGCTTGCTGTACTTTGCTTAAGTTTAATGCTAAAATGTATGGTGATCGGAATAACGCTGCCAAATCTCTGGCTAACTACCTTAAAATTAAAAAGCAGAAATCCAAGATTGTTGCTATAACGTACAATACTGGGGTCAGGCACATTAGCGACTCCAAGATATTAGAATGCTTCACAGAATATTGTACTATTTTTTATACCCCCGAGTCCTTTCCTTTAAGTGATCAGATAGATGCTTATTTGCAATCCATTCCCAAATCTCCTGAAAATACTGTTGATCTGTCCTCTCTTGATGGTCCAGTTTTAGAACAAGTAATTACAAACACCATCACCTACCAAAAGACAACTTCTGGGCCTGATGAATTTTCTGTACTTTTTTTTTCCATTTCAAACATTACTAGCTCCTAAGTTGTTGCTTCTCATGAATCATTTTTTAAATATGGGAAAGACACAAAGATCTTTCACTCAAGCAATGCTTTGTCTGATCCCAAAGAAAGACAAGGTTCCTTCTCAATGCAGTAACTACAGACCCATCTCAACAACAAACACTGACTCCAAGATTTTTGCCAAATTATTGGCTCTACGTCTTAATCAGATCATTCCCAATTCAGTTGATATTCATCAATCAGGGTTTGTAAAGGGACGTTCTGTTGAAGACAATTCTAGAACTTTCCTCAATATAATTCATTTGGCCTCCAAATTTAACTCACCTGTGGGTGCAAGAACTCTGGACGCTGAAAAGGCATTCGATAGAGTGAACTTGGAGTTAATTTTCGGAGCATTAAAATGGCATGGCTTTAGTCCTCACGTCATTCATTATATTCAGCTGGTATATTCTGCACCTTCTACCTCTATTTGGTTCAACTGTTGTCAACCCAATTATTTTTCCCTCCTTAGGGGAACTAGACAAGGTTGCCCTTTATTCTCCACTTTTATTTATTTTAGCCTTAGAACCAACCCTTCTTTGAAAAAAATAGCCGTTCTCCACAGTTTACTGGTTTTCAATTTAAGGACATTGACATTGAATTTACAGCATAAGCGGATAATTTCTTATATCTTTCTAACCTCAACACGTCTGTACCGACGCTTTCTCGGTGTATAAACTTAATATTGATAACTCAGAGGTCTTGCCCCTAAATAAATTTTGCCTCCCAGATATGTTTAAAGATACAGGGTTTAAATGGAATTCAAAAAGTATCAAGTGTTTAGGTATTCTATATACAAATAAATTAACCTTACTGAAATCATCACACAACTTACGGCGTTAATGGATAGTTGGTCCCCATTATTTTTGTCTTGGTGGGGTAGATTAGCAACGATTAAAATGATGTTGCTACCGAGAATACATTTTTATGTGTCCATGCTACCAGTTCCCCCTCCACTCTCCTTCTTTAAAATGATCCATCGTTCTTTGATCAAATTGTTGTGGAATAAAAATAAATCTAGAATCTCATTAACCCGTCTTCGACAACCCAAAGATTCAGAAGGGGTCAATTTTCCTAACCTTTACACTGAAACAAATTTGGACTTCCCTTTCAACCAACCCACACACAACATTAACTGCTTGGGGTCAATTGGAGCAGGCCCAGTATACACCATTTTCTTTAAACACAGCAATTCATATTTCTCAACCTCCTAGGTTCTTTTTATCTCCTACTCTCACCAATTCTGCAGCTATTGCTAATCCTTTAGTACAATAAGCACCTCAAATTAAATAGAGTTCTTTCATGGAAAGAATGGATGAACAAAGGTATTATACCCATTGGACATATACTTACTGATGGCTCTCTTATGGACTTTTCTAAGATTCAAAAAAATTATGACATATCCTTTCATCATGCCACTCATTATCTTCATCTTAGGGCTTCTCTTCTTCTCCTCTCTCAGGACTCTTCCACGGTTCCACACAATCAGCCTCCCTTTCTCACTTTGTAGCTCTCCTCCCAGGTTAAAGCATCTGGTATTTACAGGATTTTGACTCGTCCCACTAATTTGAGAATAAAATTCACGGTACAGCTCTTATGGGAAAGGGATCTGCATCAGGAATTCTCTTTCCAGACCTGGGGCTCCATATGGGCTAAAATTCATACTTCCTCTCATTCAGCAAGTACAACACAAATGTTATATTATTTTTACAATAGGCTTTTTCAGACCACTGAGGACCTACAAAAGTTCAAGCTGACTAATGATGCAAAATGCTGGTCATATTCGTATGAAAAAGTGATTACATAGGCTTTTTCTTTGTCCTTTTGTTAAAAAACTTTGGATGCTTGTTTTGGGAAAAGCTGAATGAAATTTTGTCCATGACTCTTTTGATATTTTGGTTATTTTTTTGGGGAAGTTCCTCCCCCATATTGTACTCTCAGGGGAATGTGGGTAAGTTTATTAATTTGATAATAACTATTACCCTACAGATTTTTAGCACGAATTGGAAAGATACCACTAAAATCACTTTTACTAGCTGGTGGAACCTTTTATGTCATCCTCATAGACTGTATCGTGCACATGCTACCTCTATTCCTTTAATGATTAAAAAAGAAGATTATGGCCACCACTTACAACATTCACATCCAGGCAAGCTGTTCTGCCCACTTCTAGGTTTGCCAGTTACGAACCCCCATAAATGTTTAATAGGTTAATATTGTCATTTCTTTCTTTTCTTCCTCCTCCTCCTCTCTTTTTCCTTTCTTAAAATTCTTAAATGCATATGGTTTTGTAAAACTGTTTATATTTTTCAATTCGGGTTCTGGCATTGAAATTGATAAAGAGTTCATATGTCTTTCTTTTATTCACCGTGCTTGAATTGAATTGTTTGAACATTATATACATATTCTGTATTTGCTTTTTATTTTCATACAATATCAATAAATCATTCTAAACAGAAAAAACCTGGCTGGAATGATTGATGCTTAGTAATTTCTTGTAAATAAACCTGGACGCGTGAGCACTTAGAAGATAGGAATCTGGTGTGGTGAAAATGGCAAGCAGGGGCATGAGAGACGTACTAGAAAACCACTCCTGGAATCAGATGGCCTGAGAATTACTGCTGCTCAGTAAGATCACTCTGAATAGATGCCTTTATAAAAGATTTTCACAATTAAAATAAGGACGGCCTTTGTTCTACCTCTTGATGGCAAGCACACAATGTAATCTGACCTTTGCAGTAACAGCACCTGCAAGTCTACTGTCAATAAAATTATATACCTTATTTTAGAAGAGTTTTACAGTTGCTTATACCAATGGAATACATACTAAGCATTGGCAATGTTGAATGCTTTGGCTCTTGTTTACTATTGGAAGAGTTAACAATTACTTCAGCACAGTAGAGGTCAAGGTGTGGCAGTGCTAAAGGAGCAAAGTCAAAAGGAGCAGAGTCTTGACAGTCAACTTATATAATTATTTTTTTCAAAACTTTGCCCAATCAGTTATTAGCAACAAGTACATATACCAAGGTAAACCTATTGTAGCATCATTGTTCAGAAAGAGGCTTCATTTTACACTATCTTCACACTATCATATCGGTACGATAATTTTGATGATTAATCCAGTTACTCTGCATTCTAGTCTGAGGTTTTACTTATAATTCAATGTAGAGGAATAATGTGCTTCCTGCAAAGTAAAGAATGCACTATGATTAAAGATACTGATATGGAGAGAAGAGGGTGAATCAGAGCAAGAAGTGAGATGAAAAATAACTGGCACATTCTGTAGGATCCTTGGTTTCTGGGGGAGCACAGTTGATTTACGAAATGTTTCACAGGGAAGATCCAAACCCACTACGGTGCTGGCTGCACACCTTCGGGCCAGGCTCGCTTAGTACACCATTAATTCTTTGAAACAATTCATGGTTTCATCTTAAGCCCCACCACTTTTCAAGTTCACGAGCCGATACTGGTGCGGAGAACTCCAAGCCATTGTTCTCTGTTTTAGGCTTTCCCTTTGCCAAACAATGGTGGGATGGTGTAGGAGACCTTCAGATTTTACAATGCAGGTTGGTGCTTTGCAACTTCATGCCCCCTCCCTATAATTATATCTTGTCTATTTGTTGTTTTCTGTGATACAGAGAAGAAAAACAACCTTCACCTTTAGTTAATCATATCTGAAATTTGCGCTGCAAGACTGAAGACTGGTGTCAGTGAGAGTGGGTTGCTCAAATATTCCCAGATCTCGTCAATTTCCTGGAAAGATATTTCCAGATAAAAACTATCAAGTGAGCCCCAAGCTGAAATGAAGGAAAGTGGAAACAAGTAGAAAAAAGATGTGTTAGGCATGGGCACCACAAAATTATATTAAAGATCAAGAGAGACAGTTTCCAGTCCATATCTATCTTCCAGTTGGGGAAAGACATGTGGGAGTTAGAAAGGTGCACACCGGTGTGGATAAGAGAAGAGTGGTTGCATATATACTATGACATATGATTAATACCAGTCAAGCAAAATAATGGAGTAGCTTCGAGGAGCACATTTCTTTCTTGGCAGAAAGTAGCAGAGTAGCCCCTCAGGATGGAATAGGAGAAAACCAAAAATGAGGAGGGCCCTTATTTTGTGATGGGACAAATGGAATGGTGATTAAGATTTACAGGAGGGGAGGAGCCTAGCGCGCAACCAAGATGGCCGCGTAGGTGCGAGGCTCCCGAGGACCTCCGCGACCTCCTGCATAAATCCTGACAGAATCCTGTCCCAGATGAGGGGACTGTATTTGTGAGCCCGAGCAGAGGTGACGCCCGTTTTCCGTTTTTAAATCGGACCTCGGACACCGGCAGGAGCATCGATTGGGGTTTGCGGCCTTCTCCACACCGGCCCCCCGTACTGGAGTTGTGGGGCGATCCGGATACAAAGTGAACAACAGCGGCGGGCAAGGCTGGGTGACTCGCGTACCCCGCACTTTCACTTTCGCGCCCTCCTTGCTGCCAGGCGAGGTTGGGTTGCGGGGCGGTGTGCGGTGGTGTGGTCTCGTTGGGGTGCCCTGCCGGTCCGCCAGCTGCGGTCCGTCCTGCGGAGCGGTGGTCGCTCCCCCCTGGACCCCTTGAACTGGATTGTCGGCCCCCCCCTTTTCTTGAGGAGACTGACTCGTCTTGGGGATTGAAACCATGTCCACAAAACAAGATGGCGATCGGGCTAAGATAAAATCGACCCGCCGTGGCGCGGCCCATCAATCCAACAGTATGGACCGCTACACCCTCCAGAAGGGATCCCCAGAGGCGCCGCGTAGGTCCCCTACGGGCCCGACTGATGCTTCCGCTCTGCCCACGGACCTGACCCTCCGAGACGTCATGGGCGCCATCGCCGAGATGAAGGCCTCGGTGGACCAGCGCTTCGACACTCTGGCGCAGAAGATTGACTCGGTCCTCGTGGACGTGGGCCTCGTGAGGGCTGATTTGTCTAAAACCAACGACCGGGTCGACTCTTTGGCCCACTCTACCACGGGCCTCACAACGGACGTGGCGGCCCTCCAACAGGAGGTGCGCAGGCTTGGCCAGGCGAGCGCCCTGATGAATCGTCGGCTGGAGGATTCCGAGGGTCGGGCCCGGAGGAACAACGTCCGCATTATCGGGGTGCCGGAGGGACGCGAGGCGGAGGCGGCGGATCTATTTGTTGAGGACCTGGTTCTCTCCCATCTCCAGCCTCGGGGGCTGAGTAAATTCTTTGCGGTGGAGCGTGCCCACAGGGTCCCCGGGGGTAGGCCTAAGGTTGGAGCCCCTCCGAGGCCTCTCATCGCCCGGATCTTCAATTTTCGGGACAGAGACGCTATCCTACAGACTTCCAGGCTACAAGGGCCGGTCAAACTTGACAATATGGACATCAATTTCTATCCTGACTTCACTCCGGCAGTCCAAAAGCAGAGACTGAGCTTTCTTGGAGTTAAACGTCGCCTAAGGGACCTGAATCTCAAATATGCGATGCTTTTTCCGGCTAAGCTGAGAGTGGAGGTGGATGGCCACACGCACTTTTTTGATCGTCCCGAGGTGGCCGGGGACTGGCTAGACACTTTGCCCGGAGATCGGGGCCGGGGGGGTGGGGGGTTGCGGTTGGTGGGGAGGGCCCGCCGGATCAGGACTGAGGGACTAATGGTAGGCCTTGCTCTGGACTGCGTTGTTGTCACTATTGACTGTTAGGGTAAGTTCCCCTCCTGTGGAGGTCGTGTGGGGTCTCTTGGGGGATCTCCCTCCTCCTCTGGGGGACTAGTTAGTTTTCTATCTATGGGGCGACAGGCACACTGCACTTTGGGGGGGCTGTTTGGGCTCATGCAGGGGTGCAGGGTGGGGGGAGTTCTGTTGGGTTGGGTGGGTTGGGGTGGGGTGTGGTTAGTTTCTACCGCAAGGCAAACCCGTTATTGTGTTGTTGTTTTTGAGATGCTCTGGGGGGGACAAATGATGGCTTCGTTATGTGATGGGGGGTAGGGATTTGACTTTGTTGTCCTGGAACGTTAACGGACTGGGTGATAGGATCAAGCGGGGTGTGGTCCTGCAGTATCTGAAGCGGATTTCGCCTGATGTGGTCTTTCTGCAGGAGACACACCTTATTGGTAACTCCTTTTGTGCCATGAATCGCTGTGGCTTTCGCTTGGTGGCCCACTCTGGCTTCACATCAGGCTCGCGGGGGGTGGGCATTATGGTCAAGACCTCGCTCCCGCTAGAAATAGACGAGGTGCGCCATGATGAGAGGGGACGCTACACTGTCTTGGTGGGGAGGATGGAGGGCAAGGTAGTTGTCTTTGTCTCTGTGTACGTCCCACCGGGGCTACAGTCCACCACCTTTGCAGATCTGGGACGCCTCCTTCTTGACCTCCCGGGGGGGCTTCTGGTGGTTGGGGGGGATTTCAATGCGGTGGCTTCTGGGACTATGGATCGTCATCCCCCTAGGGACCTCCCCCGGGCACAGGCGTGGCTAGCGGGCCTTTTGGACACACTGGGATTGGTGGACTGCTGGCGTTTAAAGCATCCCACCCAGCTGCAGTACACCTTCCATTCGGGTGCCCATGGTAGCCTCTCGCGGCTTGATTATGTCCTTGTCCCTGCGGCCTATGCTGGGAGGGTGGGAGAGGTGCGCCATCTGGCGCGGGGTATTTCAGATCATTCCCCGCTCCTGTTGCACTTGGGTGTCTTCCCGAGGGGAGAGGGCAGGGTAGCTCCAATCAATGCTTGGTACCTGCGTGACCCCACTATTCGTGCTGACCTGATTAAATCATTGCAACGGTATTTTGAGGAGAATGTGGGGTCCGTCCCGTCGGCTATCTCCCTGTGGGAAGCCTTCAAAACAGTTCTCAGAGGGGAGGCCCTCTCCTTTATCTCCCATGCCCGCAGACGCGCACAGGAGGAGGTGACCCGGGTGGAGGCCGAAATTACTGAATTGGAGGGTGGTCTGGGGAGTGGGGTGACTGACGCGGCGCTGCATGTTCTACACCTTAAGCAGGCGGCTTATAGGGCCCTCGTCACGGAGGCGGCCAGGGGCCTTAGCAGAGAGCAACAGGGGCGACTGTACGATGTGGGTGATAAGGCTGGCAAACTGATTGCGTGGTTGGATAAGAAGGAGAGAGCTAGTCGTGTGGTCCCGCTAATTGAGAGGATGGATGGTGTACGAATTACTGAGCCGGAAGGCATTGTTTCTTGCTTCGCGGATTATTTCCGCGAGGTATATTCTCCTGTCTCTCCTTGCTCGGAGGAGGATTCCCATGCCCTGCTGCGGGACATCGCGCTGCCCTCGCTTTCAGTGGAGGACAGGGATTCGTTGGATGCCGCTCCCACCTCGGATGAAATCGCCCTCGCCATACGCTCGGTCGCCTCGGGCAAGGCCATGGGCCCGAATGGCCTTCCTATCGAATTGTATAAGCTGCGACCGGATGTACTGACACCTCACCTCCGCGCGATGTTCCTTGCGGCCCACTCGCGGGGCTCCCTCCCGCCGGACCAGCGTCTAGCTACCATCGTGGTTATCCACAAGGAGGGGAGACCGCGAGACCGGGTTACATCCTATCGGCCGATCTCGCTCTTAAATGCGGAGCCTAAAATCCTCGCCAAGGTGCTTGCCAACCGGCTGGTCGGCGTGGTGGGCGATCTGGTCCACCAAGACCAGTCCGGCTTTATTCCCCATCGCAACACGGCCCTTAACCTGCGGCGTTTGCACGGGGTGCTCGCGCGTGTTCCATTCGTGCGGGAGCCGGCCATCTTGGCGTCCTTGGACGCCACCATGGCGTTTGACACGCTCGAGTGGCCGTACATCTGGGCGATGTTGGCGAAATTTGGATTTGGCCCGGGATTCATCAGCTGGGTCAAATTGTTGTACTCTGACCCATTGGCGCAGGTGGTGGTGAATGGTCGAGTCTCGGCCCCATTCGTGCTGGGACGGGGCACGCGACAGGGTTGCCCCCTGTCGCCGCTCCTGTTTGCACTGGCCTTGGAACCCCTGGCGGAGTGGCTGCGGTGGCACCCTTCTATCCGTGGTCTCCGTTGGACCCCTGAGTATGAGGACCGCGTGTCCCTCTATGCCGACGACATCCTGTTGTACTTAGCCTCCCCGCGTAAATCACTGATTGTCCTGGTCGATGTCCTGCGCTCCTTCGGCCGTAACTCAGGTCTTGTCATCAACTGGGCTAAATCCTGTGTCTATGTGCTTTCCGGGGAGGCTCCTGTTCTCCCGCGGGGCTGCTCGATCCAGATTGCCTCGCAGGGGTTTCGTTACCTGGGCGTCTATATTACGCTGGACCCGGTGGCCCGCTACGAGCGGAATTTGCTTCCCCCCCTCCAGCGCTTGAAGGAGGACGTCGCGCGCTGGCGGCGCTTGCCGCTTTCGCCGCTCGGCCGGGCGGCATTGTTCAAGATGATGTCATTACCGCGCTTTCTATACGCTCTCCAGAACTCGATGGACCTGGTCCCGGCGCGCTACTTCCGTGAGGTGGAGAGTTTGCAGCGCCGCCTGTTCTGGGACGGGAGGCCGCGTATAGCCCTGGCAAAGTTGACGCTCCCGTGGTATGACGAAGGGATTGCCCTCCCGGATATTAAGCGGTATTACTGGGCCTCCCAATTAGCTGCAATTAATCACGGCCTTTACGGGCCCGCCTTAAACCCGGCATTTGAAATGGACAAGACGCTCCTGCCCGGTGGCGATTACAATCGAGCGCTCTACACTAGCGTGCCCGATTCCCGCCTGACGGGACCCACGCGTGTCATGGTGCGAGTATGGCACGCGGCCAACGCAGCTATGGGATGGAAGGACCGTTTGACCCGGGCGTCACCGTTGTATGCGTCTGAGAGGTTGGGCTCCCTATGGACCTCGAAGGGCTTCGATAGGTGGGACACGATAGGCATTAGTACAGTGGGGGATCTCTGGACGAGGGGAGGATTCAAAACATTCGAGACACTGCAGGCGGAGTTTCAGCTGCAGGGCAGTGAATACTTTCGATACCTGCAGGTCCGTCACGCACTGGGTTCTGTCTTCCCAGACGTGGCCGCCATCCCGGAGTCCTCCCCACTGGAGGATAGAGTGCTAGATGGCCACGTTCCGGACAGCACGATCTCCCTCATCTACAAGAAGTTGATTAATGACCGCTCGGGCTTACTGACTGGGCTCCGCGAGGCTTGGGTTGCCGATGGGTTGGAGCTGGACGACGAGGACTGGATTTCCGCGGTGGCCTCCCCGAAGGAGGTGGCCATCCCGGCTCGCCTTCGCTTCGTCCAGCTTAAGATACTTCACCGGGTGTACATGACGGGGCCAGGGCTTCTGCGTATGGGCTATGCCGAGGATGGACTGTGTAAGCGTGGGTGCGGTGCATTGGCGACTTTTTTACATATTCTGTGGGAATGTCCGAGGGTGGAGCGATTCTGGCGTGGTGTGCATGAGGTCCTGCGAGCGGTTACGCATGTCGTGCTGGTGCCTGAAGCGAGGAGATGCCTGCTGAATGTGTGGGAACCGACCGACTACTCGGTTCCGCAGACGCGATGGGTGACGCTGGGTTATATGATTGCTAAACGTGACATCGCTCAACTGTGGGGATCCCAGAGGCCCCCGGCAGTGTCGGCCTGGAAAGAACACATGGATTGGTGCATGTTCCGAGAGAAGGTGGTGTATGTGGCGCGGGGTAAGCCTGGGGCGTGGCTGAAGGTGTGGGGCCCCTGGAACGCCTACCGCGGGGGTATTTGCGAGCCGCCGTTGTTGCCTCCCGCTTCACCAGCTCCGTCCCCCTAGATGACCCCCTCCCTCAATCCCGGGCACAGTGTTTTCCCAGTCCCGGACCTATTCCCCTTCCCCTCCTTCGATTTTAGTGTATGGTTGGGGTCCCCCCATTTGAGGAGCATATGTTGTCACTTTCGCTCTCGGGTTGCCTTGCGGGTGTGGTTTTATGTTGTTGTGTTGTATAAAACGAAACCGTATTGTGGGCTCAGAGTCATGTGGCCCACGTTGTTGATACCTCCTGTTTTAGCGTCTCTGTAACGCCAAGTGCCTTATTGTATATATGTCATTTATTTCTGTCACTTTAGCGGCCGGCCGGAAGGTTGTAGGCCCATACCTGTATATATTTGAGATTGTAATAAACGGTTTCAAAAAAAAAAAAAAAAAAAAAAAAAAAAGATTTACAGGAGGCTAGCTATGGATTAAAAGTCAAAAAGGTTACATAGCCAGAGCACGTACCATTGACATCTACATACCTGTTTTGGCTGTGGGGCTATTTTGTTCTTGAAATGTGCAAAGATTTTGTCCTCCTTGGTCTCGTGTTTGGCCAAAGCCTCCAAGTCCTGCGCATCTTTGACATCCAGTAAAGTTCCTGGAACGGGTAATAATCACTAGTGAGCTGCATCTCAGCATTTCACTTCTTCAGTTGGTCTTACCTATTTCTCCAACTCCTGTTTCCACCAGGTTAATTAGGATTTCAAAAGAAACAATGGCAGCGTATTGGACATTACATGTGGCACTCTATGTGGCAAGTATTGAGACTGATATTGCATAAGGTATTTGAATTTATTAGAAATTTATCAAGAAAAACATGCACATCAAAAAGGCACTACCTTACATTTACATGCAAGCCGCATCCAATGGCTTTTTAAGGGCAGGTAAACCCCCAAAATGAGCTTGCATATGCTATGTTCAAAATGGCAACAAGGTTTTCATTTGCATATAGAGAGATAAAATGTCAAGCTATTTCAAGAAGCTATAGAGCTCTGAATCAGATAGCATAATGGGGAGGCTGGTTGCACATTAATATAAAGGAAAGTCTAGGGGAAGGCTGCCAAAAGAACATGCAAATTAGAGGCGAGGAGCCACCCCAGCCTCAAGTGGAGCCCCGGGGAGAGAGGAAGTCATGACAGCATTAAACGAGACGAAGGCAGCGATGCTAATGAACCTGAAAGGGAAAATTGGATAGGAAGCGTCTGGTGGTAGTTGAGAGGCATGAGGTGGAAAAAAACAAATCCTATATAGCCTAGGTAATCAGCATCCTCGAAATTCAATAGTTCCAGTAGCGGGAGTCTAAGCAAATCTTTGGGGCTTGCAGTTATTCTTTAACAAATTAAGCACCACACTCTCCACTGTGTTTCAGCAACTGCCAACTAGACAATATTGGAGGAGAGGAGTCAGGCGGGTTGACCTGTTCCAACCTGATCCATGGAGTGGTCTTACAGGCAGGTAAAGCAGCAGAGCACCTGTTGTTAGAACCAATGTCTCCATTGTTCACAAGCCTCAGACTTGCTGCCACTTGAACTGCATCTCGGCAGTCAGTCACTCCTAGGCCATGCTGTCTTATGGCGCTGGTAAATCCACCAACCTCTGACAAGTATCTTCTCAAACTGCCACTGATTCGAGGTAGGCTGGTGATGTGAATATAGTGAGGCTGCACTATATGGAAATTATTTGCAATAAAGTTCTCATAGAGCCCTTACTTATATTCTTGGACTACACTCTTCAAAACCAAGAGCAGACTAGGCCATGAAGGAAGGGATATTTAATTTAAATGTGTCAGGCAGAAATAAATCGATGCACTTATTCCCCCTGGCTGGAGACAGTGGTAGATGGTAGTCTGAGTCTGCTGGAACGGTGTGTCGCTTATCGACTGGTTGGATCCTGGTGCGGTTTAATCGTGACAACTTTGATACACTAATTATAAGCAAGCCCTGCAAGCCAATAAGCCTGGCTTCTTTTAAGTGTAGGTGTTTTTGTTGCAATGGCCTATGTTGTTCACCAACAGGAACACAAAGCATACAGACAATACCTAGATGTGCACATACACACCGAATATTAGCTGGATGAACTGATAGAATATTAGCTGGATGCACTGATAGATGGTTATATACAAGGAAGGTTGGACGGCTGTGGGTGCATACAATGACAGGTAGAAATGTAGATGGTGAGCCATAATGTTGATGGATATGCGTGGTTGCAAGGTGTGAAACAGGGCTCAATCAGACCGAAACTTAGAGGGTGGGGGGGCTGCCTGACCGTTTACCAAAGGTACCCCTTTCAGTCTGCTAATCTGGACATTGCAACATATGCTTGCTTGATGCTGCATACATGTTGAGGTGGATGGGTAAATGTGCCAGGTTTCGGAATGTGTGACTGGCAAGCCACGGCCCCGATTTCATTCGTCATGCGATTGAATAAGTGAGTGCCAGTCAGGTGGCAATATTACCACCTATTACTCTGCGATGAATCTTCACTATTCTAAATTAAAATAAAACCGTAAAATAGCATCTCACACTGAGCAATTCTCGTATGAGATGACAGAGCTACCCACATCGAGCAATTCTCACTAAGATGACAGAGCTGCATCCATGCTGAAAACCACCAGGCCGAAACAACTGGCAAATATAGGTAGTTGCCTTGAAATAGCTTTGCAACAAATATTTCTTCAACCTCCAGAAGGTGGATTGGGTGCGTATTACCAAACCGGATGTGGGTCGCAAGGGAACTTCAAGGTTTTCTTGTACTGTGAGAGTGGAAAATGTATCTGTAGCGCAGTATGCTAGCATAGCAAAGGGTGGTGGAATTGAAGTTCTGTTGTATTTCTTAAATCGGTACTAGAGTTTTTTTTCAGAGAAGCACATACAGATAGTATACATTTTAGAGCTAAACTTTTGTAGAGGTTTAGAGGAAAGACCATGTGGTTTACCAAACAAAAAGGCTTGTAAAGTTGCCTATTAAATGAGGATTACATTTTAAAAGTAATACGTTGTTGACCTTAATTTCCTAAGTACTTTTATTTTCGTGCTTAACTTTATTTTTCACAAATGTTATTCGTTTTAATCACCAGTAGGCAGTTACAGTTAGCCATGCTTACATAGAAAAAGCTTTTTTTGACATGCCTATATCTTTAGCGCTGGTTGACTAATCTTCACAAACTTTTCCCCAAAAAGTTCCCCAGTGAATCTTGTTATGCATGGAAAATTTTGGGGCGATCCGTCTAGCGGGCACAAAGAAAAAGGGAAAGGGGTAAAAAAAAGAAGTGTGTTTTCATGTTAATTCCCATAGGAATTGTAGACCCAACTACAGCTCGAAACTCTGAACGGAACTGGCAGAAAGGTGGCTGTTGGTCCAGAAAGCAACCTTTTTGCCAATTGATACAAATCCCAATCAGTAGTTTTGGAGCTATTAAAGAAAATTCTAATTTGTATATATAGGGGCATGAAGGCTACACGAACCCTCCCGATCTCATGCTGAGATGTGATTGGCTGCCAACCCTTGAAACAGGAAGTGTTGGCAGCTCTCTCGGGATTCGGCTTGATCAGAGTCGCACAAAAACATTTAGAATCTAAAAAAGGGGCAAGACTGGGGACACACCGAACTGTGTCGTGGTGCAGGAATTCCACCCCTAAACCAAAATGAAAAATCTCTAAAAAATCTGTGCATTGATCCGCTGATTTTTCAGAGATTAAAAGAAAAAGCAATGTCTTGCACAGTTTATTTACTTGCCCCCAAGTGGGCAAAATAAAGTTCAGAAACGAGCAGCAAGAGGCAGAATAAAGGTCAGCAATGTGCGGAAAGAGGATAAAGGTCAGAAAGAGGCAAAATAAAGGCCAGAAGTGAGCAGAAAAAAGCAGAGAACGAGCAGAAACCCCTCAGACACCCATGCACCCACTCACAGACCCAGTCAGACAACCATTTACAGAATCACTCACTCTCTCTCTCGCTCGCCCACTCCCAGATCTACCTTAGAAATTCATTGAAAAAAACTAAGATTACAGGGATGTTATAGTTAGGCTCAGATTTTACTCATACAATAGAATTTCAGCAGTTATAGTTACCGGAGCTACCTATAACTTACACTCCAGCAATGCACTGCTTATGACCTCACATATTACATTACTCGTGACATGGTCAGTGACATCACTCATGACATACACAGAACCACTGACACCCACTCTCCCCCCCCACAGAACCTCTCATATACCCACTCCCACTGTCAAACAACCCCTCACATTCCCATTCGCATACCCATACCAGTGCTCAAATTACCAACCACTCATCCATAGAGCCACTCGCACATACTCACTCATACACCTAAACTCACCCATTCTGCCACTCATACACCCACTCACTCACTCACCAATACAGCCACTTACACATCCAGTCATACAGACTTTTACACACCCACTCATAGACCTTTACAGCTACTCACATACCCAATCACCCATACAGAAACTTAAACTGCCACTCACCCATAGAATCACTTACATACCCATTCACACATCCATACAACTACACACACCTTCTCACCCTTACAGCCACTCAAACAGCTACTCGCTCATACAGCCACTTGCACACCCACTCCCTCGCTTATAGAGCCACTCACACACTTATGCAGCCACTCTCACAGCCACTAACTCACCAATACAGCCACTCACACACCCACTCACTCACTCTCCGATACAGTCACTCACGCACCCAGACAGCTACTCACACACCCATACAGACACCCACTCACACACAGTTACACAGTCACTGAATTAGATCTTCCTCATGTTTCTGACCAAACTTTAACCGCCCCAACTCGTCTCTGACACCCGCTATGGAGGAGGAACACCAGTTTATGCAAGATATTATTTTAGATTGTCTAAAACTAGATGGGTGCAGTAAAATTAAATGGTTGCAATTTGTTAAGACAAGTTTATACACTTTTGGATATCCAAGGTTATTTGAGGATCTAACAACCTGTTTTTCTACTTCTAAACCTAGGGTAAGACAATATTATTCAGATACTAGAACAAATTCACTTGATCCTAACTACTTATCGTTTGTTACCAATCATTACCACAGATTTTTATTGATAAGATTCTGTATGAATTATATGCCACTGATGCTTGGTTACCCTGCTAATATGTACTCATTGAAAGCTTTGACTCCTTGCCCATGTGACTATATCTACTCAATGTGACCTTCATTTGCTATTTTTTTGCACATTTTATAGAGAGGAGAGAAACAGATTCTTGGGCCCTATGTTGCAGACACTCGGACTGAGGCAATGTCAACCAGCCCTTTATCACCTAAAGCAGTTGCCTAATCAGTATACCTGCTATTGCTTGGCTCTGTTTTTTCAAAGTGCTATAAAGACTCATAAATGTCAATCATAAGGACAATTTTATGTAAATTACATGTCTATAGCATGTTTTAATCATTTTATAGAATGTAATTTAATTTAACTGTTTTTATAATGTATCTCTCGGTTTTATTGTTGATGAAATACTTTTATGCTGTTTGTTTATAAGTAGCGAAGTAAAGTCAATTTGACTGACCGACTGAATCGTCTATAGGATGTCTATGCGCTTCTTATTTACTTCTCTATTTTTATAAATGTACTATGAAGGAGAGTGAAATGTATTATAATGAATGTTTTTTATGTCTCTTTTATGGATCTCATTATAGTCGAATAAAGTGAATTTTACTTGACTTGATTTCCTGTCTAAAACGGTTGAATTAATGTTACTATGTTGTGTGCCCAGTCTGTGTTTGGGTATGCTAGTGCTGATTGTGTGTTCAGGATAGCACCTAGGTACGATTGAGTTTTGGCTGGTTGTAGATGTGATTTTTGTAGATTGCTAATAAACCCTAGTTGATGCAGCAAATCTTGAGGTTTTTTTTAAGTGTTCTGGTAGCAAAGAATATATTGGTTTGCTTTGATGAACCAGTCGTCTTGATATGGGAAAACATGAATATTTTGTCTGCGCAGATGTGCAGCTACTACTGCTAGACACCTTGTCAAGACTCTTGGTGCTGTAGTAATTTTTAATGGAAAAACTTTGAACTGATAATGCTTTCCTTGTAATAGAAATCTGAGGTATTTCCTGTGTGTAGTGTGAATTGGTATGTGGAAATAGGTGTCCTTTGGATCTAAAGCCGCCACAAAATCTCATTTTTGTAATAATGGAATGATCTCTTGTAGAGTGACCATATGGAAGTGCTCTAATATGATGTAATGATTTAATGTTCCAAGATCGAGAATGGGTCGTAGGGGCCCATCTTTTTGGGGTATAAGGAAGTAAGGTGAATATACTCCTCTCCCTTGACATTTTGGTGGAACTATTTCTATAGCTCCCTTTGTAATAAGAGCTGAGATGTTTTGCAAAAGGGTTTGATGTTGTACAGATAGTTTGTGTTTGTGAGGTGGAATATTTGGAGGAGTTGCTATGAGCTCCAGACAATAACCAAGTTGGATAATGTCCAAGACCCATTGGTCTGTTGTGATTGATTTCCAGTTGTTGAGAAAATGTTGAAGACAGGTGTTTAATGGTCTGGGGGAGTGGTAAGGCAGTCATTGTTTGTTATTGGCTTTTGAGGAATAGGTGTTTCCTCTTCCTTTAAAATTGTTTCCTCTACAGGAAGCTCTGTAAAAAATTCTAGGTGCAGAGTTTTGTCCCTGAGTTTTGTATTGTGACCCAGAGGGGTCTGTGATGGCAGTTTTGGCACTTTGTTTATAATTAGGCCTACGAAAAGAACCACGGTAGGTGTTAGTAAGGCTCCCATAGATGTTGCTAACTCAGTGTCCTTCTTCATCTTTTCAAGGGCTGTCTCTACGTAAGGTAGAAAAATGTGTTCCTTATCAAATGGGAGATTTAATATGGCCTGCTGGACTTCAGGTTTAAATCCTGACACCCTTAGCCATGCGTGGCTACGTAAGAGGGCACTGGTGTTAATACCCTAGCAGCTGTGTCAGCTGCATCCTGTGCAGACTTAATAGAATTGTTAGTAATATGTTTATCTTTATTCATTACTTCTTGACCCCTTTTTTTGTGATCCTCTGGGAGATGCTGGAGAAGCCCCTCCATTTGGTCCTAGTGGGCCCCGTCATATCTTGCTAAAAAAGCTTGGCTATACCTCAATGATTAGCTGCTTGTCTCGCAACTCTTTTACCAGAGGAATCTATGAGCTTGGATTCTTTTTCTGGAAGTGGTGCATCTCCAATGGTTTGTGTGTTTGCTCTTTTCCTGGCATTTGACACTTCCAAAGAGTCTGGTGCGAGTTGGCCTTTAATAAATATGGGGTCTGATGGTGCTGCCTTGTACTCTTTGTCAATGCATGGAGTAATTATCCTTGCTTTGATTGGGTCTTTAAAACTTTTGTCAGAATATAGAATAAGTAACGGCAAGTATTGTGCCCCTCTCTGTGCAGTAGACAAAGTCTCAAATAGAAAATCCTCCTCTATAGAATCTTTATATGAAGGAACTGTATGGAACGTTGTTGCATGTGCTATTAAGTCCTGATAAGTGGAGGCATCATCAGGTGGTGATGGGCGAGTAGGATATAAGTCAGGATCAGTGTCTGCTTGAGGCTCAATATCATACATATCCCAAGGATCCCCTGGTTGTGTATCATCTGGGATATCCTGATCCTCCTCTATTGTAGACCGAGGAGATTTTGTTACCTGCCTCAGATAAATGTGGTGAGAGAGGTGGTGGAGTAGTGGAGGAGGAGTTTGTGGTAGTGGTGAAGTGGAAATAGGAATGTGCAATGGGCTAGTTGCAGCATCCTTCCTCTTCTTTACAGGCTGAATTTGAAATGTCTTGTTTCAGATCGAGCTTTAGCTGAAATTGCTTGAGAATTGGCTCTGGAGGAGGTGTCTGACCGAAAACGAAGCATTTCGGTGGTGGAAGCTTCTATTTTGAGAAAGGAACGTTCGGTTCCGAAATTTGCAGTCTTTGTTTCGGTGCCTGAGACCGAAGATCGATGTGTTAGGGCCTCGAATATCGAGGAGGTGGAGGCCCATGTTGTAGGCTGAACTTTCGGAGCTGAGCCGGAGGGCGGGGCTTCAGAGTAATGTTTTCAGCATGCGCCATGGCATACCTGCAGTGGCAGATCGCAAGCAAATTTTTTGGTAGTAACCAATGGTTTGGGCCTGGGATCCGGGGCAGAGGTACTCACTGTCCTTGTTTTTGTGCTGACTGCAAAAAGTTAGAGTCATCTTCGGATTGGGGCTCGTACTCTGATCATGGATGGAGAGTGATTCCTCTTGTATTGCAGAAGCTTCTTCTTCCTCTTCTTGTCGACCGAAGATACCTGGTACCTTCGGAAAGCTTGCGAGACGCAAAGTAGACCGATCGAGATAATACCATCAAATGGGAATAAACAACCCAAATGGCGTCCGAAGGAGTCTCAAACCGGAGTGCGAGCTACTACCTCTGGACCCGTCGGCGGAACAAAAACATTTGAAGACGGCGTAGACGACCATGTGCAGTATTCCCAAGAAGAGGAATTACACAGCCTTGTGACACAGAGAAAACTTCTTGGAACAAAACAACTTGTAATCATCTGAACCCAACACTAGATGGCGGACTTATACAAAGCATGCGTATCGATAGCACACATGCCTCGAAAATATATATATATATATATATATATATATATATATATATATATATATATATATATATATATATATATATAATATAGAGAGAGCGAGCGAGATAGAGAGAGCGAGAGCGAGCGAGATAGAGAGAGCGAGCTAGAGAGCGCGAGAGAGAGAGAGCTAGAGAGCGCGAGAGAGAGAGAGCTAGAGAGCGCGAGAGAGAGAGCGCGAGAGAGAGAGAGCGCGAGAGAGAGCGCGAGAGAGAGAGAGTGCGAGAGAGAGAGAGTGCGAGAGAGAGCGAGAGAGAGAGAGCGAGAGAGACATGCTGTGTAACTGGTATTCAGAATGCCAAGACCGAAGGCATTTTGAATGACATGTGGGGAAAGGATAGAATGTACGGGCGAGAGGCTGGAAGAGTGGTGGTTAGTGAGTGGCGGCGTTTCTCTGCTCTACACCAGTGGGATTTTGTATGACACTTGGATTAAACCAGACTTCTCCAATGAGTAGCTAGTGAGCTACTGGTAGCTCGCCAGCTACCTGTGAGTAGCTCTTCTGTGTGCAGCCCAGCAAATTAGAAGCTTTGCTTGCTCTTGAGTAGGTATACGTGTACCAAAAATGGAAAGCATATATTTGAGATGAAAATGTATGCATTTTCAGAACTCATTGGCTAATGTTTGGAGAAAAATAGTTGAATTTTCAAAATATATTTAAAGCTGATACTGACAGATCAATCATGCAGCACTATAGGGACTTATTACTAATACTATTTCTTGGATACCATAGGCACTATAGCTATGGCTGTTATGTATTACCTATGTAAAAGCATTCCAGATTGATAAAGCCTTTCTACATTATTGCCGGCAACCCTGCCCGATGAACTGAGGTGATCACTGCTCCTAATTTTGCATGTGGTGGCCACGAATATAATCTTGCCCTGATGCAGTCACCATTACAACAGGAATAACATTAATAGCTCAGGATGATTTTCAGTGAACATAAGTAGCTCTTATTACAGAAAAGATAGGAGGCCACTGGATTAAACCGTCTTTAATCTACATGTTGGCTTTGTACAGTTCTTGAACCACTTTACTATACTATAATACTTTACTAACGATGGTTAACGGGCCCCAATAATATAGATCCGCTAACAACACTGGGACAAACTAAATAAACGAGTTCAGAAGAATAGGGTACACCCAGACCACTCACACATACCAATAACAGGCTAAATACAGAGGGCTTTTCTCGAAAAATTACCGATTTCGACTTACCGATTCCAGCTGTGGTTGATTCTGCATGTTTTGCCTCATTATCATCATCATCAGCCTCCTTTTCACTTTCACTTTCAGATCTCAGTTCCTCAGGCTCGGTTACAATTTCATATTGAGGAAAAAGAAAGCCATGATCTGGAATTGAAGCATCAGGCAATTCTGAAATAAATAGAAGGAAATCACTTTTAATGTTTTCACTTCCTACGTACATCATTTTTTTGTACACTCAGTTCACTTTAAATCCTTAGTTCTAGGAATATGCCCAAATGTAACAGTGTTTATAACAATACACAGCTTACCGGTGTAGTATTTTGTAGTTTCATATCTGGCTAAATAAGCACACTAGGGACACAAGAAGTGCATGACATACCTATTATTCAGAAGTGAGTAAATTAGCTACGTAAAGAGTTTCATTTTGCTGTCTACATACTATTGTTAAAAATACATGCTCAATGGATGTGGGCGATATGCTTTGCTTTTTAGTTTTAAACAAAAAAGAGTGCAGATTCCATAATTTGTGCTGCATAGGTGAATTAAAGGCCTTCTTCCAACGTAGACATTGGAGGAGTGTCTCAGAACTATTCGAATAAATATGGAATGGAGTGGAGTGGCACAGTGGAGTGGCATGGGCTGGCATGGGGTGCCACTGAGTGGCGTGGAGTGGCACTGTGTGGAGAGGAATTGGGCAGCATGCAGTAGAATTGTGGGGGTGGAGGAATTCTGTGGAGCTTTGCAGCATTGAATTTTGTGGAGTGGGGCGGAATTGTGTGGGGCGGAATTGTGTGGGGCGGAATTGTGTGGGGTGGAGTTGTGTGGCGCGGAGTGAAATTGTGTGGCGCAGAGTGAAATTCGTGCAGAGTGAAATTCGCACGGAGTGAAATTCACGCAGAGTGAAATTGTGTGGCGCGCACGCGATGTGAAATTGTGTGGCGCGCGTGGAGTGGAAGCGGAGTGAAATTGTGTAGCGCGCGCAGAGTGAAATTATGTGGCGCGCGCGGAGTAAAATTGTGTGGAGCGCGCGTAGTGAAATTGTGTGGAGCGCGCGGAGTGAATTTGTGTGGCGCGAAGTTGAGTGGAACTGCGTGGCTTGGTGTGAAATTTTATGACGGAGCAGAATTGGTTGATGATGGGTAGAACTGTGGAGTGGCCTCATGTGACGTGGAGTGGCATTGTGTGACGTGGAGTGGCATTGTGCTGCATGGAGCAGAATTGTAGCATTGAGTGGAGTGAAACTGGGTGACTTGGAGTGGTGGAGTGCTATGGAAATGTGTTGAATGGAACTTTGTGGATTGGCATGGAATGGAATTGTGTGACGTGGAGTGGAACTGAGTGGCAGGGAGTGAAACCGGTCTGACATGGAGTGGAATTGTGGGGAGTGGGATTGTGTGGCATAGAATTGTGGAGTGGAGCAGGATTGCGTGGAGTGGATCTGTGTAGACTGGAATGGAATTAGGTGGCATGGAGTGGAATTGTATGGCCTGGAGTGTAGTGGAATTGTTTTGCATGAAGTGGATTGCGTGGAGTGCAATTGTGTGGCATGGGGTGGAACTGTATGGCATGGAGTGAAATTGTGTGAAGTGGAATTGCGTGGCATAGAATTGTGAAGTGCAATTATATGGCATGGAGTGGGGTAGGACCGTGTGGAGTGTAACTAGGTGATATGGAGTAGAGTGTAACTGTGTGGCCCAGAGTAGCGTAGAGTGCCATTATGTATTATGGAAAGTTACCAGAGTTGCTACTAAATTGCTCATTAACCAGAGCCACTGAATTTTGTGGACTTGCCTGAAGTGGAATTGTGTGACCTGGAGTGGAACTGGGTGACATGGAATTGTATGGAGTGGGGTGGAATAGTTTGTGGAGTGGAAATGTGTAGCATGGAGTTGAACTGTCTGGCAAAGAGTGGAATTGTGAGGCTGGAATTGAATGCCATGGAATGGAGTAGCGCAGAGTGGATTTGTGTGGAGGGGAACTGTGTGGCATGGAGTGGAACTGTGTGTCTTTGATTGGAGCAGTGTGGCATTATATAGTATAGAAAGTTGCTACTGAATTGCTCCATAGCCAGGGCCAATGAAGTTATGTAATTCTGTGGTCACTGCGATGTTCGCATAATCATGGAGTTGCTGCATTTGCCACATAATTTATCTGCCACTGCATAATTGCAGATTTAACAAAAACATTTTTTTTTTTTTTTTACTTACCCTGTAAGCATCCGTTCGTGGCATGTAGTGCTGTAGATTTGAATGCTGTGCATACTCCTGCCATCTAGTGTAGGGCTTGAATGTGTGCATGTTGTTTTTCTTCGTAGATTTTCTCTTGAGTCACAAGGTAGTGTGACTCCACCTCTTGCTTGCAATGTTTATGGTCATCGGCTCAGTTGCTAGATTGTTTTTCATGAACGACGAGTGAGGATGAGATTGGAGCAGAGAGACAACGAAAAGACTGAGCGAGAGTTAAAAGATGACCATGCAAGAGAAGTACAAATTAATGGTAACTGCAGCAGGCACAAGAGTCAGGGAGGAGGGTGAGCGCATGTTAATCTACAGCACTAGATGCCAAGAACAGATCCTTACAGTTAGTAACATTTTCCATTCAAGGCATGTGTGGTTGTAGACACACATGCTTTGCATAGACTGTAAAGCAGTCCTCCCGTAAGCGGTGGCTGGCCTGTGAATATTGCAGAAGACTGAAAGAGGGAACATAGAACACACTGACCAACATTTGCTTGGCGGACTAATACGTCTACACAATAGTGCTTAGTGAAAGTGTGTGGTGTAGACCAAGTTGCTGCTTTACAAATGTCCGCTACTGGGAAGTTTCGAAGGAATGCAATAGATGGCCCTTTCTTTCTGGAGGATCAGGCCATAGGAGGAACAGGCAAAACTCTTAGCTTTTGCATAACAGGTTTGGATGCATTTAACTAGCCATCTGGCTATACCCGATTTAGATACGGCCTACCCTTTATGCAGTCCAGAAAAAGCAACAAACGGTTGCTGGGTTTTTCAAAATGGCTTTGTTCTGTCTATATAGTACAATAGGCTTGTTTGACGTCTAAGGTATGAAGAGCACTTTCTAGAACAGAGTCAGGCTGTGGAAAGAAAATTGGAAGTTCTATGGACAGGTTAGGGTGGAAAGGGGAGATCACCTTTGGAAAACATTTAGGGTTGGTGTGAATTACCACCCTATCTCTATGATCCTGAAAGAAAGAATCTTCCAAGAATAAGGCCTGGAGCTCACTAGCATGCCTTAGTGATGTGATAGAGACTAGGAAAGCTACTTTCCAAGAAAGAAATCGTGAGGGACATGACTCGAGAGGCTTGAATGGGGGACCCGTAAGTCTTGTGAGGACAATATTAACATTCCACAATCGGGGCTGGAAGCTCGTTTGAGCCCCTCCATAAAAGCATTATTGACTGGAATCCTGAAGAGTGACACAGGATACCTATTTTGGAGATATACAGCCATCAGGTGCAGCCGAATGTAAGAGAAGGCTAGACCACATGTTTGGAGGTGCAGTAAGTAACAATCGATGTTCTGAACTGTGACGGTCAAGGGGTCAATGGGGTGTGAGGCAGTAGCAGACAAACCTTTTCCATTTGTCAGCATAGCAGGTACAAGTAGTTGGTCTGCATGCTTCCTTAAGACTGTTCATGCATTGTGGAGGTAGATTGAGATAACCAAATTCAAAGACTTTGGTAACCAGAACGCAAGGTTGAGACCTTGCGGCTGTGGTGTCCGATTTCTCCATGATTCTGTGTGAGAAGGTCCAGCCTCTTGGGAAGCCTCTCGCGAGGAACCAACGAAAGTTCATGGAGAGTGGTGAACATAGGTTGCCAGGCCCACATGGGGGCCCTTAGGATGAGGGTGAGAGAGGTCTGCCGTACCTTCCGAACCATGAATGGAATGGGGGGGGGGGGTGGGGGGGGGGGGTGGGGGGGAAAGAGGTGAAAAAGCATAAGGAAATATCCCCGACCAGTTCAGCCATAGTGCATTGCCCATGGACTGTGGTGTGTGAATCTGGAGGTGAAGCATTTTGCATTTTATGCAGTGGCGAATAGGCCCAGTTCTGAAAATTCCCATAGCTGGAAGTAGTGAAGGAGGACTGCACGGTGGAGTTCCCATGAACTAGTTGCCGTATCCTGCTGACAAGGTCAGCAAAGTCGTTATCCACTCCCAGGAGGTATACAGCCAACAGGTGTATTCTGTGGTGGAGAGCCTGTAGTGTAGATCCTATATCCCGGATAGGCTCTGCGCATTGGAATAACATACACTATATATGACATAGGACTACGGTCAGTATGTCTCTATTGAGTATATTAAACTTAATTACTTGTGTGTGCCAGCTAACTCAGAGGTCACTAGAAACTTCTCGAATATACAAGAAGGGATTAGTCTCTTACAACAGCATAAACATGACAACTTTGTTTCCCTTTAGAATCGGAACAGTGTCAGAATCGTGGAAACAATAGATAACAGTTTCACTCAGTCAATCGTGCATGCTTCGTTTCTACAGAGTTGCACAGAAATAGAGAGATGGGCGTTTCAATAAAAGGGTTTATTGAACAGTCTTATTTCTCATACAAGAGATATGAATTGCTACAATCGTAAGACAGACTGCGATGTACAATATGTACGAGGTTAGCAGTAAGATAAAATAATACTGCAATAGCATGGTTTGTAGCTATGATATATATTAATCAAAATACATACATAAATAACAATGTTAAAATGTGATACTCATCTGATGCTTCTTAATTGTTCTACCCCAGTGTGCCTAACCTAAGTGCAGTACAAGGTTTGAAGTAGGTGCTGTTTCGAAAGTATAGCTAGCTATATTTTAGTTTAGCCAAGAGTTGCCAAAAGTTTCTCTAAATTCTAGTCAGCTCCATACCGGAGAATGAGAGAGGTTGGAATCTTTTTCTGGACTCAATAGTCTAACCCCCGCATGGGAAGTCAGAGAGCACTGGAGCTGGATTCTCTGTGAGGAGGATGGCAGCATCAGGTCAGTGCATCTGGCTGGAACTCGATCTCCTTCCGAACTTGCCGTGGCAAACCGCGTAGTCTGGGTTGGATCGAATCCTCCAGGAACCACAATTTGCCAAGGCCGGTGCTGGTATATTTATACCTTGAAGGTGTCTAGGAATGCCAATATTGACGTAAAAGTCGGGCAGAGGAACGTCACGAATGAACCCCTAAGGAATAGATGTTCATGCATACTTAATGAGTTCTTGGAGAAATCAATATTCAAGCGGAGGGAAATTCCTAAAGGCTTAAGGGTCTGGTTTTCCAAGAATTCGTTGTGACGTGGATGGAAGGATGTAGGTGGCCATGCCTGCATTTGGTTTGTACGGACAATGTCTAAATAAGGGCCGGATTTCTATGTCCAAATAAGTGCAATGTGAATTGTACCTATATAAGGGCATGTACCGGGAAACCTATATACGGAATCTAAATCTGCACACAAGAAGCCCAGCGCCACATGGACTGAGCTAACAAGGAAAGCTGAAGGGAGCGAGTGCTCCCATGCTTCTGAATGTAATACATGGCTTTCATGTTGTCTGTCCCTATGAGGACTGCCTTGCCCTGTATGTGCGGAAGGAAGGGCTTGAGGGCTAGATGGACAGCTAACAGCTCCAAATAGTTGAAGTGGAGATTCCTGTGGATGGGACCCCACTGATCCTGGACATTCAGATTTTGAAGGTGCACTCCCTACCCACTGAGAAATGCGTCCGTTGTGACGGTGATCTGTGGACCGGGCTGAGAAAGGGCTGCCCCCTCAACAAGTTGTTGGTTTTCCACCACTGCAGAGAGAGAGGAGTGCGGCAGCTGATCAACACTAGATCTTCTCAATAACCCTCCTTTTGAAACCACTAATGTGATTAGCATTCCTGCAGAGGGTGCATGTGCAGTCCTGGGTGAGGTACTCTGGCGACGCATGAGGGCATTATGCCTAGGAGGTTCATGACTGTCTGTACTGTGACCTGTTGATTTGGCTAAAAAGGAGGTAGCAACTCTTGGAAGAACTGGACTCTTGCTGGACTGGGATAGGCTTTGCCGACCTCCGCATTGAGGATGGCTCTCAGATGGGGTTGAATTTGAAGGGGTTGTTGAGTGGGTGAAAGGGCCCGTACGGGAATGGGGGGGCTGGCGGCTGTCGGCATGGGACCTATAGAATAAGGAGGTGCTCCAGGGCCTCAGCGCAGACACGAAAGTCTTTTTTGCAGAAACCTGGGCTCCGTGTAATCTGGAGTGATAGTCTGGGAAGCTTATAAAACAGTGTTGAGAGATAGGGCCCAGAATCGGATAGCCTGGGAAAAGAGGAAGGCTCAGGAAGAACTTACCTCACTAGAGGCCCAGATTCTCACCCTAAAAGGACTGCACCTCACGCAGAGACCCCCAGGCTCTGAGACAGTTAACGGATGTACAGCATAGGTATACTTCTCTGGCCACACAAGCGGCTAGGGCACAGGCCCAGGCGACCCTGCAAAGGCTGTATGACGTGGGAGACAAGTCGCGCAAGCTTCTAGCGTGGCTCAGCTGTAAAGAGACGGAGGCTCGATGGGTGACGAGTGTGGTAGATCCCCAAGGAATATCCCAGACGCGAGATATGCAGATAGTACAGGTGTTCGCGTCCTACTATCAACACTTCTACGAAGCCCGGAACCTGAGGGGGCTCCCAGACATAACAGACTACCTGGCAGAAATTCATGCTCCGCTCCTAGACGAGGATGGTAGGGAGGACCTGGACTCTGATATAACGTTAGACGAAATCAAATTGGCTATATCAAGATTACACCCTGGGAAGACTAAGGGCCCCAACGGCCTACCGGCAGAATTTTATAAGAAATGCGTGGATCTCGTAGGCCCCCACCTGCTGAAGCTCTTCCAAGATGCTTCTCAGGAGGGAATTCTGCCCCTAGACCTGCGTATGGCCACGATTATTCCCACACATAAATAAGGGAACCCTCCCACTGATTGCACCTCATACCACCCTATATACCTCCTAAATATGGAGGTGAAGATTCTGGCTACTATCCTCGCCTTGAGGCTTAACCAGGTGATCACTGCTCTGGTGCATCGGGACCAGACCGGCTGTCTGCCCGGACAGGCGACCCGACTCAATCTGCGAAGGACCCATAACATAACTGGCTCATGGAGGTCCGAGACCGAGGAGACCCTCATTTACTCCTCTCTTAAGACGCGGAAAAGGCATTTGACGTGGTGCACTGGCCCTTTTTAGAGGCTACGCTGGTTAGATTTGGTATAGGCCCACGGTTCCGGCAGTGGGTGGGTCTCCTGTATAATGATCCCAGGGCGAGGGTTAAGGTGAATAGTCAGCTCTCTGATGACTTCCCCGTTAGATGAGACAACCGGCAGGGTTGCCCTCTCTCCCCAATGGTATTTGCTCTCACAATCGAGACTGTGGCCTGTAGGATCAGGCAGTGACCAGAGACTCAGGGGTTCCGAATCACACCGGCGGATACGGGGGAAGAAAAGATCTTGCTTTACGCGGATTATATTTTGCTCTATATCACCCACCCAACTGCCACGATTCCTGCCTCATTCGAGGGCATGGATGTATATGGGACCTACTCAGGTTACACCATAAACTGGCACAAATCGTTCATTTACAGTCCACGTGCTCTAGAGATATGGCCTATTCTCCCTGGGGCCCTTCAGATAGCCCACACCGGGTTTACCCATCTGTGAATTTACCTCACTGAAGATGCGAGCCTCTCCTACCAGAGAAACATCCAGCGGGTAATAACCAATTTTGTAGACGACGCACAGAGATGGAAATCCCTATCTCTCACGATTCTAGGCAGAGCTGCCATGTTAAAATGATCTCCTTACCTTGCTTTCTCGATGCCCTTCAGAATAAGTACTTCCCACTCCAAATCTTCAGAGTGGTAGGTGTGGAATTGCGCTCCCTTCTATGGCTCGGGAAACAGCCAAGGATCGCTCTGACGACCCTACACCGTAACGAGTATAATGGGATCTCGCTGCCAGACATAGAGGCTTACTATTGGGCAGAGCATCTAACTCCAGTGAATGACTGGCTACACTCCACGGCAGACCACCCCACCTATAGGTTGGAAAGGGACACTATGGCGGATCGTACTTGTTTCTGCTATCTCTATGGGGGACGGGGGAGGGGGTGACTTCTCCCAGTCACCAGAGACATGCTGCAAATATGGGATAGAGCGTTGAAGGCATTGGGATGGGCGCGTAAACCTACTAAGCAGACACCTCTCTGGAATTGTCCTTGGTTGAAAGAAATCTCCAAGCCAAGGGGCTTTGCAGGGGGGTACGCAATGGGCATATCTGTCATAGGTGACGTGGTGGCTAAAGGCAAACTTAAGAGTTTCCGCATGCTGCAGACGGAATTCGGGTTGCACACTTCCCAGTTTTTTAAATATGCGCAATTGCGACATGCTTGGCAGGTGGAGAGTGCTTTGTCTTCCTCACTGCCATACTATTCACCACTGGAGGGACGTCTGCTGCAGGAACAGCTGCTCACGAAGGCAGTATCCCTCACATATCGCACCCTGAATAATAATGCACCAGACAGGTTAGGAACACTGCGGGAGACCTGGGAAATGAATTTAGGTACCCTCAAAAACATTGACTGGGAGGCTGTTTTGATGCATCATCGAGAGGTGGCCATCAAATCAAGCCTCCGTTTAATCCAATACAAGATACTTCACAGACTCTATTATGAGAGGGCCGATTACACCGAATGGGCCGTGCCAGTGACCCTAACTGTCAGAGGTGTGGTCACGGGCAGGGGGACTTCTATCATACCCTTTGGGAATGCACCGAAATACAGACCTACTGGAGGAAGGTATTGGGGGAATTGAGCAAAGTTCTAGAAACCATACTTCACCTAGACCCCAAATGCACACTGCTTGGTATACCTGGGGACAAAGATTTGGGACACCCGCAGCTAATTTTCGCTATGCTAGCACTGGTGGTGGCGAAACGGGATGTAGCACGATCATGGGGAGCGGCAATGGCACCCCAGCTCCGAGACTGGAAGGTGGGAATGGACATGTGTATGGCAGCAGAAAAAGTCACCTACAAGGCAAGAGAATGCCCGAAAAAGTTCCGCAGGGTATGGGGCAATAGGAGGACATACTATGGGTTTGATGGAGGGTTGGAGGATGGCTAGCGGGACTTCTGAGAACTCCTCCCTAGACCCCAGCCGGGAGGGCTGGTCCTCTTGCTCCCTGATGGCCCTGACGGGGAGATGAGTGAGATATTGCCACAAAGCGGTGTGTTTGGGCGGGAATTGGCGGATCGAGCGGCTCGGCGGTTTGTCGAGGTGAAATTAGTGCCGATATGGACGGTATATGAATGCCACTGTGAGACTGTACCTGACTTTGTTATGCTTTCTTTTGATTTTTGTTTGCACACAGCAAACATAAAAATATATTTAAAAAAAAAAAAAAGAATTTGAAGTTGTTGGAGATAGGATTTTACAGAATGGATGGTAAAGTCCAGTTTGTTCAGGAGGTCTACTGTGACTTGGGTGTGTGTACGGCACTGCTGTTGCATGGCACTCTTCATCGCCCAATTATCCAGGTAGGGAAAGACATGGATGCCCTCTCTTCCCAGGTGCGCAACTACTACTGCAAGACATTTGGTAAAAACTGGGGGTGTAGTGTTGACCCCAAAAGGCAGCGATTTGAACTGGTAATGCTGACCACTTACCACAAACCGGATATAGCTACAATGAGCCAGATGAATCAGGATGTGAAAGTTGGAGTCTTTGAGGTCGAGTACACCAATGAAGTCTCCTTGCTGTAGCAGAAGTATGACATCCTGAAGAGTGACTATGTGGAAGTGTTCTGATGGGATGTACTCGTTCAGGGGTCTGAGATCCAGAATGGAACTGAGGGGCCCGTCTTTCTTGGGAATGAACACACCCCTGAGTCCTGTAGGTGTTGTGGCACAGGCTCTATGGCGCCCTTGAGGAGTAATTGGACCTCTTTCCAGAGCAGACTTTGGTGTTCTGGGGAGAGGACATGTCTGCAGGGTGGTATGCTGGGTGGTGTGGAGATGCGCTCAAGGTAATAACCGTGTTGGATAATATCTAACACCCACCGGTCTGAGGTGACTTGTCAAGCGCGGAAGATCTGAAGCAGTACCCTGGTGTTGTGTCATCAGGGAGAAGGGGTGGCAAGTCATTGTTTTGCTGGGTGGCTCCCTTGGGGGAGCAACCTTCACATCTACCTTTGGCGCAATTTCCATGATAGGAACTCCGGAAGCAACCCCTTGAGGAAGTTTGTTGGGCGGGCAGGCGCTGGAAGGACATGGAAGCTTCAGCAGTCATGTTCTTGGAGCCTCCTCAATGCACGGAGTGGCAAAAGGAACGCAATGGGGGAAGGAGTCTACAAGGTGCCCATGGCTTTTGCCGTTTCCTTGTTTAAGGAAATGCTGTTGAACATTCAGCTTGAAGTCAGACTTTCAGAGCCAGTTATGCCTGCACTGGACACTAGAATTATTCTCCCGAGCAGCAGTATGTAGGGCACACTTGATGGTTGTGTTAGAAATCAGTTTGCCTTCTGTGACCAACTCATGTCGCCTTTTACAATGCTCCTCTGGAAGGTGATGGAGGAGCTCCTCTATTTTATCCCAGTTGGCCCGATTAGATCTAGGGAGTAAACCAATGGAATTGGCAGACCGTGTAATGACTTTTTTGCCAGCCACGTCCATCCTATTACTCTTTTGCCCAGCAGAGGAACATCGCTGGTCGCTGGTGCCCTAAGCATTCACCCGCTTACGAGCGGTATAAACCACTAGGGAATCTGGTGGAAGTTGGCCCTTAACATAGATGAGGTCAGAAGGAGAGCCTTGTACTTTATCAACCCGTGAAGATCTTTTATTTTTATTTTTTTTAACTCTTTTTATTACATTTTTTAAAGGACAAAGAAAAAGGGCAATATCGCTACCATGCAAGGTAACGCCCATATGGAACCAAACAAACAATTTGTGATGAATCACCCCCGAAGGGAACGAGCATTACATATCCAATCAATGACCCCAGTGTACAACTTGACCGAGTAATCAATTACATATAAACACATTACTCCGCTTCAGCTGCAGGCCTATCCAGTGTTTGTTGCTGAAGAAATTGCCTTAAGGGCTCCCAAGTGTCTTTGGGCCGAGATGATGTCGGAAGTCTTGAAGACAATGCTCAGTTTTTGGCGCTTGCGTCCCTCCCAATGTTATGGCAACTCGTCGTTTGGCCATTAGCAAGGCAATGCGTATAAATTTACCCAGCGTCAATCTCACCTGTGAAACATAACATTTGGTAATTAGCTTTTTTCGGGTCTGTATCGTAATGGGATTTGATAGCTTGCCGCAGCCTGTGGACTGTGAACTGAAAGGGTAGGGTTAGTGATAGAATGAAAATGATATATTGAACAGCCTCCGATGTAATGAAACTGCCACACGAGTACAAATCCTGCATGGTATCAATGCCTGCTTCTTTAAGTAACCGCATTGAGCCGGTCTCCTGCGTCACTGAAAGCGCAGCATGGTGTACCAGGGGCATTGCTGGGGCATATATCGGTAGTTTATTGGCGAGGTGCCCTATGGATTGCCACACTGCGATTGTCGTATCTTTTGTGTTTATTTCAGTGTGTGGGGTGCCTCGGCATGTACGAGTAAGGAGACCACATAGAGGGGTCGGGTGGCCATCACCTTCTTCAACTGCTACATGTGGTGTATAAGCATGTGGATTAAACCAGAAATATGCATATTGTGCTTGAGCACTTCGGTAGTATATATATGGGTCCGGTGCACAAAAACCCCCTCTATCATAGTCCAGTGTGAGAGTGGCCCATCCCACTCAGGCCTGTTTGCCGCCCCAGAACAGCCTGAGTAGGGATGTTCGCAAAGTATTAAAAAAGGCCAGTGTCAGTTTTATTAGGATTTGGGAGAATAAATACAGAAAGCGCGGCAGTACTACCATTTTTATGATTGCTATATGGTCCGCTAGGGATAGCGGTAGTGCTGTCCATTTATCGATTTGCCGTTCCAGTGTGGCCCACACTTGTCCATAGTTCTCTCAAATAACAACGTCCGAGTCGCGGTGAATCCATATCCCTAAGTACTTAACCGGGTCTATGGTCCAGACTATCAGATAAATCGATAGTCGGTTGAGGGGTGGCCGCCGTCAAAGGGATGATAATTGACTTATCCCAGTTAACATTGAGGCCAGAAATCAGTCCAAATCTGATGTACTCTCTCAACACCTGTGCCAAATACCGATTAGGGTCTCTAATAAAGAGTACCATGTCGTCTGCGTAAAGGGATATACCAACTGGCCGATGGTTAAAGTTCAGGGCCGTTTCTCTGTGTCGTTGACGTATCACACACGCTAGAGGCTCAATTGCGAAAGCAAACAGCAACGGTGATAAAGGGCATCCTTGACGGGTGCCGCGTTTGATAGAGAATGGCTCAGATGTTAACCCTCCCACCCTGACCCTCGCCGATGGGTCAGCATTCAGTATTTTCACCCAGCCTGTAAAGACTGGTAGAAACCCCATGCGCTGAAGGATGCAGAACATATAGCTCCACTCTATGGACTCGAACGCTTTAGCTGCATCAAGTAATACGGCCGCTGCGTGCAACTTGGGCTCGAGGACATGCATCATAGCAAAAATGGTCCGTAAGTTGAGTGATTTGGACCGTTCCGGAATAAATCCAGATTGATCCAGTAGAACCAGACAAGGCATCAATGGTTGGAGTTTAGTGGCCAAAATTTTTGCAAGTATTTTAGAGTCAATATTAATCAACGATAAGAGCCGATATGAATAGCATGCGTCAGAAGGTTTATCTTTTTTCAGAAGGGTGATAATTAAAGTCTGACGGAGGGATGGTGGCAGGACAGCCACCTCATGTGCCTCGGCATACATCTCTAGTAGGTAAGGCGTGAGGAGTTCTTTGTATTTTTGTAGAACGCTACGGTGAGGCCATCTGGCCCTGGTGCTTTTGCATTCGGTAGGGCACTTATTGCTGCTTTGAAATCCGTCTCATCTATGGGTTGGTTCAAATACTCTCGATGGCCATCTGCTAACCACGCACAGGCAATGTCATCTAGGTACTCTGCCACAGCAGAGTTCGGCCCTGTCCCCTGTGTTGCGTATATTTTAGCATAGTGGTCTGGGAACTGCTCCTCTATGTCCACCGGATTGTAGTGTTCCCCTCTATGGGTGTCAGTTATTTTGTCTATATGATGACTCTCTTCGTGTGTTTTGATTTTCTCGGCTAAGTTACGGCTTGGTCTACCACTCTCACCAGATTTCCTAGCAACGTGTCGCCGCGATATATACAGAATTTCCGATTCAGCTAGTGTATAACATTCCAGAACCACTCATGAATTTGCGCTAACGTGGCAGGAGATGGGGCAGCTGTGTAATCGCCTTCAAATTTCTTTAAGGCAGACTCTGTCTTGGTGAGTTGGGTTCTGATATCCTTTAGGATACCAGCCGTAGTGCTAATGCAGACTCCTCAAATCGTCACCTTAAAGGCCTCCCATAGTGTTGCAGCACTGTCGATCGTGCCTCTATTAACCTCCAAATATAGTTCTATTGCTTTACGGATGGTATCGTTATAAATGGAGTCCAGTAAAGCCTCCGATCGAAGTATCCATGTAAATGGACGACAAATCATGGTGGGAATAGTAAGAACTAGTTGCACTGGGTTGTGGTCAGAGAGGGTACGTGGAAGAACATCTACGCTAGTGACCCATTCAGTTGCTGCTTCGCTCAGGAGCCAATAGTCGAACCTAGACCAGCTATTGTGCGATGGCGTGGTGTGCGTCTCTGCCCTCGCTGTACCTTTGCAAATCCGCCAGACATCTAACAGCCCGAATTCCAACATAGCATTATTGATGCTTTGGGCCGCTTTAGGTGTGCGAATATTCTGTGGGTTTGATTTGTCTAGACTGGGATCCAAATAAGTATTAAGATCCCCCCAAGACCGCTGTCTCGGGCCAGCCTCTTCGTACGCTATACATGCGTTGAAACATTTCCGGTTCATCTGCTATAGGCCCATACATACTTATGAGAGTGTGTCAGGCTTCTCTGCTACGCTGGCGTTCGCCGCAACTGGGACGCTATTCGCGCCGCAACTGGGACGCTATTCGCGTCGCTAGGGAGGTGGTGGGTATGAGACTACAATACCCATCACCCCTAGCGAACGCGCGAGCGCACTTCTTGAGGCGTACAAAAGCCTCGCACACGGAAGAACCAGGGCTTGTCAATCAAGTCCCTACTGACGTACCTCGAGGTAACGGACCTCGCTCGACCTTTTCCCGAGAGTATCTTGCTGCGTGAGCCGTGACCAGGCTCATCCCCACGGATCCCGTACCAAACGACCTTCACGCTCGTAAGTGCCCCACACGAACCAGAGACAGCGTGATACATATGTGGTTGTGCTTATCGACTAGGATTACCGCCGCGCTCCTGCCCGTGTCCTCGAAGCGACTGGAGACCTGGCCAGTGTCTCTACGCTTCGTGAACTACAGACTCTTCACCTGTCCTCACCCTCGCTTGGCACCTGTCCTCACCCTCGCTTGGCACCTGTCCTCACCCTCGCTTGGAGCCGACTGAAAGGCTCGGAGAGCTCTTGGACGACGCGGCAGAAACCTCCTTGGTGCTGTTCCTGTGCTTGGAGCCACCTGAAAGGCTCGGAGAGCGTCCGCTCTTCATCTCCTGTGTCTACTGAGGCATGAGTAACTCTGTTCCGAGAGCGACTGCCTGTGCGATACGGGGAACAACCTGTGTGAGTGTATTGGGGAAGTCACCCTTTCTGCCACTGGTGTCTTTACTTACCGTGTGGGTAGGGGTTCCTGTGTCTCATGCCTGTTCCTTCTCTCTCAACAGGAGTGGGGTTCCAGAGTGCAGGTCCCGTTAAGTCGCCACAGCCCTTCCCCAGTTATCCCCTTTCCCCGGGGGTGGTGTTGCTTATAGAGGGGTTCTAGCTTCCTTGTAGGTAATACTGTTCTCGGGGAGAGAGGACTCTGGCGTCGTGGATCGCCCCTGCTGTATCCGGCTTATAAGGTTAGTGAGCCAGGTTGCCCGCTGACAGAGTGATCAAGGAGTTTCCAAGTTTACCCTGAACCATAGCGCACCGTCCCCAGTCTGTGTGAGTTCTAAACGGTGTAACTGGTATGCCCCTCTGTAGGAGAGTGGCATCGACTGCATAGTTGCCCCCAACTTATTGCTGATGTTTTGACTGTTTTATGACTCTAGCCAGGCTGTGGCCCTGCTATCCAGGACCCCAGCCTATCTGCTTCCTCTGTTAAACGATGTGAGTACCCTAAGTACAAACCAATTGGATGCCGAGGATGCCCTGACAGTCCCTTGTAGATGGTACCCTAGGTACCCAGGGCATGGGTCCCTCAGTAGGCCTACCAGGGCTGCAGCACTTATTGTGCCACCCTGGGACAGCCATACAAACTGACACCACCAGACCACTACTGTAATCAGAGTAAGATGGTGCTAGCACCCCTTACAGGGATATAGGGTACCAGCACCCCATTACAATACATATACTCTCATAGGTCACCCCTATAGCAGGCCTTGGTAATCCTACAAGGCAGGGTGCGGAGGTATGTGTGAGGGGGGACACCTACATGAGTAGGGCCTCTCTGCATCCTTCGTAAAATCATTGCTGGGTTGTTTGTAATGTAGCCATACCATATACTCTTAACCGAATTATAAGTCTATCGCGATAGCGTGATAACTTGAGAATGGCTACAGAGAACCATATCGTGTTTAGTGTCAAACATGTAGGAATCATACCCCCAGTCCAGCCATGACCATGAGGGTACGATTCCCCCCTGCTAGAGGGGCGATATGGGAAAAGCGGCAGAATTTAGACGCCAATTTAAAAGTGCACACGTAGTACAAAATGGCTACTACCCGCCACCTACACGACCCTGGCTGGCTGTTGCTGGGGAAAATACCAGCCTCGCCAGCTGGGCAATAGGGCTCCTGTGGCAGGGAGGTGCTAGCATCTCCCCAGACAGGATAATGTGGATTGGAACAGGGTGGGTGCACCAAATGTCCTTTCAGAGTTGCACGTAGGCAGCTACAGTGCCTGCATTCTGCATACACCGCTTGGAACCGGTTCAGGGGCATCCTGCCCCTTGCCCAGGCGGGAAACACACAAAGGGGAGAGGGTGTAGCCACCCTTTCCCGCCTCACCACTCATTGGTGGACACTACTCTGGACACTCCCCTAATCTTTGGGATAAAGGTGAATAACGTGGCCCCAGAGCCTCAGATTAATCTTGAACTTTACAGTCTTGACCTTCGACTTGCTGCTGCCCAGCTGACGGAAGAAATCTCCCTTGGGGTAAAGGAGTTACCCCCCTGCTTGGCAGGCACCTGAAACACTGCAAGTGACCCGGTTGGAACCTCGCTGCTCCTACGGACTTCGACGACTTCCAGCACCCTTGAGGTGGGTTTCCTAAGCATCCCAGAGGCCAGTGAGTGTGCTCAGCGAACCTGAGCACCGTGGACCGCGTGGATGCCGAGATTACCAATACCCCAGGACACCGGCCACCTCTTGCGTAGCACACGACCCTGACCAGTGGGGAAGTTGTGCTTTGGCCCACTATTGAGCCAACCACCAAGCAGCATTTGTGCCAAAGACCAGCGCCCTAGCCCCCTCCGGTGGCCTGTGGGCTGCCTTTTACGCACTCCATTTTGCTGCCTTTCCGCGGTCCCTTGTCTCTCGACTTGTGGGCCCTAGCGGAGGACAATCTCGGCATCTAAGAGTTCCCCTGGTTGCTCCAGGCCTGCTCTACAGTCTCTCCAAAAGGAGACCTCTCACAGACCTCGTGGGTCTGCACCAGTAGCTGATTTGTTCATCTTGCGTGGGTTACGGTTGCCAAGGCTTAGTGGATCCAATCCGGACACTAACACCGCAGCGACCCTCATCCGACGTGGGACAGTCGCCCTCCAGAAGCTGGCCTTCCTTGAAGCCTCCCGGAGCCCGTGGCTGCAGATCCAAGCTACACCTCTTTCCACTTGAAGCACCCGACATTGAAGGGCTCTTTGCTTTGAGCTCCCTGGTCACTGTGCCGTGACCCAGACTCTGTCCCCTCTGCTTTCAGGTTCTTCTCTTCAACAACTTCAATCTTCACGGCATGATCAACGCTTTTGGCTAGCAGCACTTTTGAACATTTTCCCATTGAAAATCAGCCCGCGACCAGACATCGAAAATTACCTATGCACCCGGCTTCCCTGGGGCAGGTAACAGTGGTACCTCGGTACTCTCGTGGTAGTGGGCTCCTCAAAAGCTTAAGTTTTAACTTTGTACTCCTGCTAGAAGTGACTTTAATCTGTGGAAATCAAACCGCAACATTCTCCATAGGCTTTAATAGAGATCCCGATAGCAGCTATTTCCACTGCACGCGCCTCCCGTGGGTCCCCTTCCTCATAACCTGGGGTGGATTCTTAAGGGGCCAGCGATCCTAAATGCCCTAGGCATTGTCTGTAGAATTGTCGTGGTTCTTATACCACTTTTTTGATATATGGTTTGGTCCCCCTCCCTGGGGCCCTGTGATTCCTGTGCTATTTATTGTGTTTATAAATGCTTGTTTGAATTGTAACTTTGCCACTGGCCTCATAAAGAGACTGTGGGATTCTGTCTAGAATAAATACATACATATATATATATATATATATATATACACACACACATATATATACACATATACACACACACCTGTGTGGGCTACTCTTTCATTTGGTTATTCAAGAGGTTATCTATGGTAAAACAATAAGCTTAACACTACTTCAAGACTTAGCCTGAAGGCTGCTCTCCACAGCTACCACTAGGATAGCTTTCTTTAAAGGTGGTCTTAAACCTATCATCAATAAGAGTCGAATTGGACTGGTGCAAGGTGTCCCCTATAACTAGGAGACAGCATATGCCAGGCCAACTTCTCACACACTCTTAACCAGAATGAGGACCCCCCCTTGCATAGGAGGAGTATGATGAGGCTATTCTATACCCAGCCCACTTGAATGCTATATTCGCTTCCGTTATCTTAGTCAAATGTGTTTCTTGTAAAAAGACAATTTGGGTGCCATGTCGATTCAGATATGCGAAGACTTTGAAGATATTTTTCGTGGAGTTCACTCCTCTAATGTTCCATGTTATACATCTGTAACCGTTGCCCATTAGTACCTGCAGTGCGCTTGATCACTAATGGATCAAATCGACTGGTGGTCAAAATGCAACACAATGATAATGCTCTCCCTATTCTGAGTGTCAATACAATCACAACAAATAAACCCCTTAGTTTTGATATCTAAACATTGGTTATCTTCAGTTGTGGTGAACCATTTTTCCCACCCCCCACCCACTACAACCTCCCAATTAGGTCGAGAATACACTCCTCCCACCCACCCGAACCATACCCCCAAAGCCCGTTTTAAAGGGCAAACAAATTAGGGATCTCCCTCCAGACCGCAGGGTGGCCAGGCTGCTATAATGCTAAACCCAACCCAGCTTATCAAAGATTAATGAATGATTGTTCAAACAGCTTAACTGTAACATTTATAAGGCATACTATTAAATTGTTCTGTGTTTACACCGGTATGGCAAGATAGTGGCCTCGCATTCAATAATGCAACCGGTTTTGACCTCATTGGCAGTCTAGGTAAATAAGCGGCAGCGGAACACTTCAATATAAGTATCCATTATTCATCATCACTCAAGTTCTGAGATGGCGTCAACCTTTTTGACGGTGCCCGAGGAGTTTTGCGAGGACAAATGTGTTTTGTGAACTTTAAGGCCGACTTGAGAGTTTGTGCAAAAGTGTGCTTGACCGTCGTGAGTGATTTTCAGTTTGGCAGGGTATAACATTGCTTACGGGCCTGAAGAGGACTGGAGCAGTCTTTTTACTGGCAGAAATTCTCTACGAGCTGCCTGTACAGCTGGGTGTAGTCCAGAAAGATGGACAAATTGTTGCCCAGGTGAGTGATGGGACTCTTAGCTCTCGCCTCTTTGAGAATAGCATCCCTGTCTGCGTAGTTGAGGAGACGTGCAATGATCGGACGTGGCGCTGCACCTGGCGCAGGACGAGGAGTGTGAGCGATGAGCTTTCTCCACGATCATTACCGTTGAAAGGACCGAACAAAACAGCTCGCGCAACAGGTTGTCAATGAAAGGCCCCATTTTCGAGATAGCTATCGATTCCGGAAGCCCAAGAATTCGGAGGTTGTTCCTTCGGGACACGCCTCCAAGTCTTCATTTTTCACACTGATTACGTCCAGCACCTTCTCCATACTAAGGATATGCGATCTCGACTCCGCCCGAGAGTCCTGTGTATCAGACAGCCTATTCTCCAGGACATCGAGCCGAGTTTCATGGACATCCACCTTTTTTTTTTTTAACAGCATCAAGACTGGAAGTGAGGGCATCTATCTTACCAACGATAGTTTTAAGTCCAGAGTGCACCTCTAGTAATATAGATCTCATGTCTTCTTCAGAGTAATCCACTGCATCGCCTGGGGCTTGAGCAGCGCCCATCTCCGATGGCGATTCCATGGTGCGGGTTTGTCGTTTACTCTCAAATGGAATCTTGGGTTGCTTGGGATCAGTCTTCCCCATGGTCTTGAGACACTGGTGGCGCAGGCAGCCGTGCCTGCTTGTGCAATATGTCACCCTGCTCTGCTCTGTGTCACCGTGTATCTGCCCAGTTGAGACTCCAGGTGACAGCCCCTGAGATGCCTGTCCTGCGCGGAGTTGTCCTGAATTATGGAAAGTAGCTCCTCCACTCTATACCAAGGCATGCGGCACCATAGCTGGATCAGCTCAGTTGGATATGACCCCAGCACTCTCCAATGGGGTCATGAGAAATTTGGTATGAGAGCGTGTCGGGAAGGAGTTGGCGCAGCAGATTAGTTCAGCGACCGAGTCGGCTCTCACCCTCAACTCCTCACAGTAGTCCTCCGCCAATAGTGGTAGATGATACACAACGTCCCCCTGGCATCTGCATTGGCCATTAGTACTTTGAGATCACTCTCCTGCCCAACGTTGTCCAGCATTGCCAGGCACCTCCAGGATCCAAAGCAGCCCCCCTCTGCCAAGGGCGACGGCGCAGGGGACCCAGACCGCACCACAGCGCAAGAAAGGGGAGACCCGGCAGGTCCGCACAGCACCAAGGCAGCCCCCCACCTTAGCTGCAAGGGGAAGCCAGACGCCGCCCACAGCCCGCTCCAAATCACCCCTCCTCGCACCAGTCGGCACAATGAGGAGTCCCCCAGGTAGAAGGAGCAGGCAAAGCCCAATATTCCAGCAATGGCCAGCCGGCCCACGCCGCCACGTCCAGGCGCCGTAAGGCATCCGTGCCAGCTGAGGCCCTGGCCGCGCAGGTCAACACCGCCCCGCACCAGCGAGTAGGAGCCACATCACTCACCTCGTCCCCGGCGTCTATCCTCTGCGCCAGCGGTCCCCGTCACCGCAGCCACCGGTCTCCTCGCAGCAAGCACCGAGGGATTAGACCACTTCAGGGATCAGGCGCCGAACTCCGGTCACAGCCCAACGGCTGCTGATGGTGAGCTGCACCTTCCAGGCCCTCGCTCGGTCGGTCGTCCGCCAGAAAGCAGCACGTGGATCGCCGGCTGCCCCCGCAATTCCTCTTTTTTTCTTGTGGCTCCGCGCCCTCATTAACAGCCCAGCGGGTGTCGTCACTCTCCACTGCCGGCTCAGTTCACTCAGATTCCGCTCGGAGTCTGGCGGACATTTTTTGACAGTCTCCTTGGCGTTTCGGCTTGTCTGATCAGAGTTGAGTTCTGCGGATTTCGGTCAGCCGGACCGCGATCGGGCACTTCAGATGAGCCTGGCCATTGGTATCCCAGGTTTTTAACGAACCGGGTCTACATTCGGTCAATGGGATTTTCAGGATATGGACGCCTGGCCTGCGGAGCTTCTTCACCAGGCAGCCATCTCGCAGCGTGCCGTAACCACGCCCCCAACCCGTGATGATCTTAGTAGAGTGCTTCAGTATCCCTTTCAACATGGGCAGATACTGCATGGAGCAATGAGCTGAAGTAAGTCTGAAAGAGGAAAAACTCCTCAACAGAATCTTTATGCATCTGGACATTGTGGTAAGCAGCAGTCCTACCTAGACCTCGATGGTAAGAAGAGGTGTCATCTGGTGAGGAAGGCTGGGCAGGGTAGAGATCGAGATCAGTGTCCGCAGGCAGTTCTACATCATACAAGTCCCAAAGGTCTCCCTGTGGGTGTATATCATAAGTGACCCCTCACCACCGTGTTCACTCATGTCAGAATGTGGGGACTGCTATGGCATGTAAGACAGTGGGTCATGATAAGAAGGAGGTGGAGAAGGTGATGGTGGAGGTCTGGGTGGAGCCGAAGAGGGTGGAGGCAGTCCAGGGTCAAGAAGAGGGTTGGTGGTTTTATCATGCTTCTTCCACTGCTTTGGATGAGGAGGGAGCTCCAGTGCTTCCTCAAAGTCGAGCTGCCGCTTAGGAGGTCAGGGATCGGGCATTGGAGGAAGTGTCAGTATCCTGCCAGTTTGGCAGTGAATGACAATTTGTTTCTGCCGGGCGCTGAGCTGCTCCTGCAGCTTCTGGAGGACTGGTTCGACTGGTCTTCAGGTCAGAGTTAAATGCTTGGACGCCAACTTGTGCAACAAGGCAAATGGTTTCAGATCCAACAGTCAGATTGGCACAGGGAACAGTCGGTGCCGAGGATGACTGTTTTCGAATTTTCTTGACTGTCGAGCCGAAGCTGGGAATGGTGTCTGAAGTGGACAGTCAGTGCCAACCATGGACCGAATGCAGTGGCAGGCCCAGAAGCCTGCTTCTGTGGGTCAAGAGTGGCTGAATGCCCCTTGTGTGGTAGCAGCCTGGAGCACCATCACGGAGGGGGAGGGGAGCTGTACCTGCGACCAGTTGATATGGAAAAAGTGAACACCGGGCACAGTGTAGATAACAAATTTGTTGCACTACGACTCCCAATGTGATGGAAATCCCGTTAACTGGACTAAGACGTTTACAAAAATGTGTATGACAAATACATAGTGAGACCAACAAACTTGATATACACTTAGTGCTGATTTACTATTACGGGTTTATTAATAAACGTATTTACTGTTAGCAGCCGTTATCCACATATTTACATATGTCACATAAATACGAGTTGCTCTGCTCATCATACAATAACATGAGTATAAATATGACGCCTATAAAAAGGATGTGAAACAATGCCAGCTAACTGTCACCATTAATGTTTTAAATGTATATATAGCCTCAAAATTAATGCTTCAATATACGATCAATCAAAATTCTTTCAGTATGATTCTTGTGGTCGAATACAGTAACATTGTATTTCTAATTCTTGTATATACTGCTGTTAATAACTAGATCTTACCTAATGCAGATAAAATGAAATTCTCTTCGACATGTACTCTTACTACTGATCCGGTCATTTCCATGACCAAAAAGCACAGAGTGATCATGGTTTTAGACCCTATCGGTTCCATACCCCCAATTTTAGGAGCCATGGTCTATTTAATGAATAATTTATGAATAAATATTCATTGATGTTAATTTTGTCTTGACTGACATCATACATAAATTTAAAGTAATTATCCATTGTTTTTTTTTTTTTTTTTTTTTTTTTTTTGGGAAAACCTTTATTGAAACATTACGGTACACAGCAGAGAGCCTACAACCCAGCGGGCCGGCCGCGAGAAACACATTTGGATGTATAGCTGATCACACAGCCCCATGCCGGCAACCCGGAGGCACGGCGGCGTTAAGGAGTGTACACGTACCGTGAGGTAGAGAAGAATGTCACTTGTCTCAGACTTAAGCAAACAATCACAAATTAGGTCAGGTTGCCCAGGATGCATAAAGTGCCGAAACTTCCAACTCCCCCCCCCCCCTCCCCCTCCCGAAACATCGGTCAGCACTGCGTTGTCATGTGTGCCCTTGGCTAGCGAGCACCCTCCTATCCCTCTCCCAGCTCCCCGAGTCGCGATAACCCGGGTCTAATCATCTCCGGGTTCATCTTGCACAATGGAAGGAGGTTCGCAGATTCCCCCCCTAAAATCATTCCACTTGGACCACACCTCAACCCACTTGCGCGGGCACCCTCTGGCCACATATACTGTCTTTTCCTGCAGCATGCACCAGTCCATGTCGCTGGTCCAGTCTGAGAGTTTCGGTGGAACAGCGCTGCCCCAGAGCCTGGCAATGTTCCTTTTTGCTACCATTTGCCAGAGTGTCACCCAGATCCTCCCTTTTGGCGGCAGGTCAGTTGGTTCCCATATGTTGAGGAGGCACCTCTTGGCTTCCAGGCGAATCTCCACCTCCCATACCTCTTCCATCTCCCGCACCACCCTCCTCCAGTACCTCTGAACCTTCGGGCAGTCCCACAGCACGTGAAAAAAGGTACCCTCACCTCCGCACCCTCTCCTACATAACGCTGTGTCAGCCCTACCCATCATATGTAATCTTGTGCAGGAAATATAAACTCTGTGTAGGATCTTCAATTGGATGAGCCGCAATCTGGCCGATATCGCGACCTCACGTGGAGAAGCCAAAGCGTGCATCCACTCCTCGTCATCTATTTCCAGCCCTTCGGCGACCCACTTGTCTCTGAGGGGAAGGAGCAAGTCTGGGGGGTTGTTAACAAGTTTTTTGTAGGTGAGGGATATGGCATGTTCCGCGAGGAGTCCGTCAAGCAGTCTATCCTCGAGCGGGGAGGCTGTCGGCAACTTGACCTCCGGTGGGATGTTCGCCTGCAAGGAGTGGCGCACCTGCAAGTATCTATAATATTCGGCATCTGCCAGTTCGTAGGCTTCCTGCATTTGGGAGAATGAGCGGACCCCGGCAGTTCCCCACATGTCTTTGATTTGAGAGATGCCGATAAGATCCCAATTACGGAATCCTTTGGTGCGTCGCAGATTTCCCAACGCTTCTGAGGCCCATAGTGGCGTGGCCATCGTGAGGACTCCGGACCATCCGAGCTTTTTCTGTGCGATGTGCCACAGCTGTACCGAATGCAGTGTCGGGCCGGTGAGTTTGCGCGCCCCCCGTCTAGAGTAGAGTGCTATTTCATAGTTCCCTCCGGGCAGCAGCCATCTATCCATGCCGTAAGCCGGGTCATTCCCGTCCCCGTATGTCCCTTGGTTGATTGCGGATAGGTGGGCCGCCCAGTAGTACTTGCGAATATCGGGGAGAGCGATTCCGCCATCGTACCACCCCAGTGTTAGTTTGGCCAGTGAGATTCGGGGCTGTCCGGCCCAGAGGAGGTCGCGTAGCGCAGCTTCGATTGCTAGGAAGTAGCTGTTTGGGACCAGGTGCGGGTAGTTTTGAAGTGCGTAGAGAAACCGCGGGAGCGAGAGCATCTTAAATAGGGCTGCCCTGCCCAGCAATGACAGGGGCAGATGCTGCCAGGATTTCGCCTCCCGTTGAAGCCGAAGGAGCGGCGGCTTGAGATTGTGCTCGTATAGCAGAGCCTTATCAACAGTAATATACACTCCGAGGTATTTAAACCCGTCCTCTGCCACCCGAATAGGGCAAGAATCAGGGAGCCTGGGAGGGTCCCCACGGAGGACGTATAGATGCGATTTGGCCCAGTTGACTCGGAAGCCAGAATTGCGACCGAAACTGTCCAATATATTCAGCGCCGCGATCAGTGACCCACGCGGCTTCGAGAGGTAGAGAAGTATGTCGTCGGCATATAAAGATATCTTATCCTCCCATCCCTCCGCCCATGTTATGCCCTGCACGGTGGCCACCTGTCTTATCCAGGCCGCGAGCGGTTCGAGGGAAAGGGCGAATAGAAGGGGGGACAGGGGACAGCCCTGTCGAGTTCCCCTGGCCAGCGTGAATACTTCAGACACTTTATTATTTACCAGCACCTGCGCCAGGGGTTCCGCGTACAGTAATCGCACCCAAGCGATAAACTGGGGTCCAAAGCCCAGCTTGCGCAGGACAGCGAACATGTAGGGCCACTCTAGGGTGTCGAAGGCCATGGTGGCATCCAACGAGACCACCACCGCGTCCTCTTGAAGACTGTGGCACTGCCCTAGCACCCCATGCAATCTCCTAATATTGAGGGCCGTGTTGCGGTGGGGCATAAATCCCGATTGGTCAGGGTGGATTAGCGACGAGAGCACCGGCTTAAGCCGATTGGCCAGCGTCTTGGCAAGTATTTTAGGTTCCGCGTTTAGAAGCGAGATGGGTCTGTATGATGCGCAAGCGTCTTTGGGTTTACCTTCTTTCGGAATCGCCACTATAGTCGCCAACCGCTGGTCCCGGGGCAGCCGCCCTATTGTTTTACTGCACTCGAACATAAGTTTGAGGTGCTTACTGGTGACGTCTGGCTGGAGTTTGTAGATCTCTATGGGTATGCCGTTCGGACCGAGCGCTTTACCAGGACGGAGGTCCCCTATCGCCTGCTGGAGCTCAGTCTCGGTGAGCGGGCTGTCAAGAGCCTCTCGATCTGTGTCCGAGAGAGTAGGCAGTCGTATGTCCGCGAGGAGGTCCGTGGAGTCCTCCTCCGGCCTGTCCGACTCTCGCCTATAAACCTGCCGGTAATAGTCAGCAAACTGTTGTACTATTTCCCGGGGTTCCGTGAGCACTCTCCCCGATTCAGTGTGCAACTCCGGCAACACCCTGCTGGCCTGTTGTTTCCGCTCAAGCCAGGCTATAAGTTTCCCGGCTTTGTCACCCTGATCATATATCCTGCCCATTCTATGCCGGGCCATCGTCTGGGCCTCCTGGGACACCAGCGCTCTGTACTCTGCCGCCTTAAGCTGCATCGCGTGCCTGAGCTCCCGGTCGCCGCTGGTCGGTGCCTCCCTTTCTAGTTCCCCAAGTTGCTCCTCTAGCGCTACGGTCTGTTGGGTACGTTCCCGTCGCCGAGCCGCGATAGCCGACAGAGCCTCGCCTCGCACCACAGTCTTAAACGCCTCCCACAGGGTGGCAGGGGAGGCGACCGATCCATCGTTCTCTGTGAAGTAGCGCGTGATTGAAGTGGATATGTGTTTTCTAGTGACCTCGTGTTTCAAGTGCCAGGGATTAATTGGCGCAGTGCAGCCCTCCCGTCTACTTCCGAATATAATCTGTGCAAGGAGCGGTGAATGGTCGGAGATACCCCTGGGGAGGAATTCGGCCTCCAATACCGCCATGTCGTGCTGGAGCAGGGTGAGGATGTAGTCCAGCCGGGAGAAGGAGTGGTGTGCCCCGGAGAAGAAACTAAAGAATTATCCATTGTTTTTGATAGCTTGATCCCAAGGAATCTCTTGATTCAAACTTGATGTTGCTGTGTTGAGGATAAAAATCATATCATTCGGCGTGTGTCCTAGGTTCACGAAATGTTGTACCATAGGTGCTGACAATTTGTGCATTCTGATCGCAGATCTATGCTCCGTTAGTCTGACATTAAAGGCTCTCCCTGTTTCTCCTACATATCCCATGTTGCACGGACATATAATCAAGTAAACGACATTTGTCGATTTGCAGTTGTTAAGCGTATTAGGTGAGATATTATAGCCATTGAATGTGAATGTCGACGCTTCAATGGCCATAGAGCAAGATTTACATGAAGTACATTTAAAGTTGCCTACCACCTTTTGAGTTCCTTCCAGATTGATTTGAAGGAAGGTGGCCTCATTTTTCAGTCTAGACTGTACTATATGGTCTTTCAGACTTTTGTTGCGTCTGTATGCAAATAGTGGTTTGGATATAGTGTCACTCTCTCTGGATTTGTCCACATTTAGTATATGCCAGCTCGAGCAAACTGCTTGGCGAATTCTGGCATTCAGCATAGAATGCCGCGTTACAAAAACTATGGATGGATCTTTTTTAGTTTTTGTGTTTGTTAACAGATGCTGCCCATCATAATACCTGGCCCTTTTATAGGCATCACGCACTATTTTATTAGGGTAACCTCTAGCTTGAAATTTTTTCTTCATCATGTTGGATTTATCATCAAAATCAATGATGTTCGTACAGTTACGCCTAAGGCGCATGAATTCACCAAATGGTATATTGTCTTTTTGGCTCTTTGGGTGAAAACTATCGTAATGCAACAGTGTGTTTCTGGCGGTAGGTTTGGTGAACAAAACAACTATCAAAACTCCCATCTGATGTTTAATAAGGATGTCCAAATATTCTATTTGCTCTGTGCTGATGTTATGAGTGAAACGGATATTGTTTTCACATAAATTGATCCATTCAATGAATTCAAGCAGCTTCTCATATGAATCTGACCAAATAAAGAAAACATCATCAATGAATCGTGACCATTTGGTCACAGATTCATAAAATGGTGCTATCTCGTTGAAGATGTATTTATTTTCGTAAAGGGTCATATAAATGTTCGCCACAGTTGGAGCACAAGACGCCCCCATGCTGACGCCTTGATTCTGTTTGTACAACTGTTGGTTAAACTCGAAAACATTATCTTCTAGCACAACTTTTAGACATTCTAACACAAAAATAGATGGGCATTTGATGTTGTAGGCATTAATGAACCAGTGCACTGCTGCCAAGGCTCCTTCAATTGGGATGTTACTGTACAAGGCCTCTATGTCCATAGTGACCATATACTGAGTGTCAACGCAAAATGGGGTGTTTTCCAATAAATTGATGACATGTCGGGTATCTCGAACAAAGGCTGGGGTTTTAGCTATATGTTTACATAGTAATGCATCTATGTATTTAGCTAGTGGTTCCGTCGCTGATCCGATGGTGTTACTATCGGTCTCAACGGCGGGTCCACAGCATCCTTGTGTACCTTTGGTATACCGTAGATGCTAGCCATTCTTGGTTTTTCTGTATTGAGGAAGGTCCACTCCTTATTGCAGATATCTCCATTTTTCAAAGCTTTGTTAGAAATCCTACGTATTTGAGTGATAATTTGAGGCGTAGGGTCTCTAGATATAGGACAATAATACCGTGTGTCTCCCAACATTTGATTCATTTTTAAGATGTATGTGGGAGTATCATACACAACAATGCCTCCTCCTTTATCACACGCTTTGATCGTCACGCTAGGTGTCTGTTTAAGAGTTTGCATTGCTGTGTATTAGTCTTTATTCAGGTTGAACGGTGTTATGGGTACATGCTTTGTAATGTTCAAGATCTTATTATAGACCACTTTTTCAAATACCGCTAATTCTGGCGGTAGTTGATCTAATGTGGGTGTAAATAAAGATTGCGGTACAAGACCGGATAAATTTAAAGGACCCTCTTGTTGGTCTGTGCCTGCAAAAAATACCTTTAATCTTATTTTCCTGAAAAAAGCTACCAGATCCCTGAATAGCTCAAATTTGTTTAGTCCAGAATGGGGGGCAAACGTCAGTCCTTTTGATAATAATTCAATAGTAGAATCAGATAAAGATGACTTACTGAGATTGAATACAGGTAGCACATTTACTCCCTCCAATACTGTGCATTCCGGGTAACTAGATATTGGTTGTAATCCATCGCTGGATTGCCCTGGAAGCGAGATTGGAAATGTGGAGTGGGGAAGCGTGGTTGGTATTGGGGTCTCCAATTGTTGCGTCTGGTATAACGCCTCCCTAAAAAAGAAGAAGACTGCCTCCCCCGTGGTCTACCTGAATTATATCCATTGTCTCTAAATTCTAGATTTCCTGCTTGTTCTTCCTGATCAGAGTATGTGGTGTCAGAAAAGGTGGTAATTTTCTTACTCAAATACGATGTTCTATTCATTGCTGATTCATATTGCATGCCTCCACCTTGATTGTAAAACTGTTCCGCCAAGTATGGGTACGTACCCTCCTTGCTAAAAAAACCTTATATCTTTTCTTAGCTTCTCCACTTCCATATTCTGTGTAGGAGTGCAGATCTTTATCTATTTCCTCCAATTTCTTTTTTGCTATCTCCACTATACAGGAGGCTTTGATTTTACTTTCCAGCTCTAGAATTTCTACAGTTAGCTGTTCTATTACTTCTTTTGCCGTTTCCACAATCAACATCATGTAGTCACGGGAGCATCGGTTGGAAATCATTGCCCACCTTTCAAGAAATTGTTTAACTCGAATAAACAGTCCTGGTATGTTTCTAACTCTTAGACCTTGAGGTATTACTCCTGCCTTCAAATATTCTAACATATATTGGCCATGTAGTTCAATACGTTTGATCTTTTTTCTGAGAGCCAAGAGTGATATAGCATCATCATTTTTATCTGAAGTCAGAGAGGTTTGATGTCCAAAATTACTTGAGCTACCTACCATATTGGCTAACTGTTTATCTGTAAAGCCAAAGGTCTGAAGGTTAGCCATGTTATGTCGAATATGTGACCCACAATTAGCATTCAGTACAAGGGTGTATTGTTCAATCTAATTCATTTGTATGCAAAGACAGTGCTATAATTGATAATACAGATAGAAACCCCTCACAACAAGGTTGCGAGATAATATATTTGATAAAGCAACAGGGCCCCTGCTAACCTAATATAAAGCCCAGGCAGGGAATAAACTAATATGGAAAAAGTGAACACCGGGCACAGTGTAGATAACAAATTTGTTGCACCACGACTCCCAATGTGATGGAAATCACGTTAACTGGACTAAGACGTTTACAAAAATGTGTATGACAAATACATAGTGAGACCAACAAACTTGTATGTTAATAATAATTAATTTTAATCATTACAAAATTTGAATATTTTTTAGGTTTACTTTTTCTTATTTTTTCAAAAAATTAATTTCTCTATGTAAACATATACATTTAGAGATAACAATAGATCAACATAGTGTCTTTATACATACAAAACAGTTTCCTCAATAGTGCAAAATAAGATAACAGTACAGTCTTGTCATACCATGATTATTTCTTATAAGACATCTAATCAACATAAAATATTGTCAAAAAAATGTGGTGTACGCATTTCTAATTCAGATTTTTACTATGTGGGCGGTAGGTAGAGACAACGCGTTTCGGCTAGGCCTTCGTCAGGAACCCGCTCAGGTTTGTACACTCTATACAAAAAATAATTACAAAAAATATATCACAATTAAAAGCCAGTTATAGAATTGGGTGTCAATATAGCAATCAATAATCATTACAAAATAAAAATCTCTGTCAAACTTAGAAATTAATAGATCTGGTCCAAGGTCTCCAAACTAGACTGAGATTAACACCTGTATGAGGTATTTGGATATAACATTATGGAAGTCATAGAAGACCAAAGAGGAAAGTACTGGATATAATAGGTCTATTCAATGGGAGACCATTAGAGTTAATCCTCAAAATAAGGATTCCATAATGAGTGCATACCTTCTTATGTAAGGGACAACTAGATGTTATCCTGGTACACCTGATGCGACCAGTTGAGCCTGCAGGAGGTCTTCGAGGTCAGTGCCACTCTCTGCAGGCGAGAAAGCCTCCTTGTCAGCGGCTGAAGTCTCTAGATGATGCCCTCCCTTACGGTCCTGGGTTCTTAAGAGGGCTTGGGTATCTTCGCCGCTCCTCCTTGACATCTCAAATCGAGGGGCCCGGCTGTCTCGAAGGGTTTAATTCGACCAAAATGAACAACACGCGTCACAAAAGGCCTTGCCATGCTCAAGTGAGAAGCAAAGATTACAGACCTGGTGGAGGTCAGCCCAGGGGTACTTCGCATGAAACAGAGGGCAGTATCGAAATGGCATACATTCCAACACAGGCGAGGCATGGTGAGAGTGGACCGAATGGAAGGGAAGAGAGACCCAGATGAGCAAGGCCCCACTGTGGGCCGGAGTCAACTGGCAAACTGTCCTGGAAGCGTAGACGCGATACAAGAGAATAGGGGGGAAATGCAATACTGATGGCGAGATAGGGTCCATGAGAACCAAAAAGATCACCACAATGGCATCGATTTGGAACACAGAAGCACACGTCCGAACCAGACTGGAAAAAATATTCTAACAATGGAGCCGATTAATATATGCATTGCAAGCAAGAGATGGAGTCACACTACCCAGTGACTCAAGATCAATTCTTCAAAGAAAAACAACTTGCACACATCCAAGCCCAATATTAGATGGCAGCAGTATGAACAGCAAGTGCATCCACAGCCACACATGCCTCAAAGAATTAGCTTCTAGCTCAAATGGGTCAAAAGTTACCAAAATATATGACAGCTAAAGTCCCTGCACACCGGAAGGCTTTTCACAAAGGTTGGTCATCTTTCAGTTGCTTGATGCTGTATTTGGGTGTTAGATGTGTACTAATAAGGTGAACCCTTTTACCAGACACTGATCAGGTGTAATAATAACAAAATAATGAAGTGCTATCATCACAAAACCTGCATAATTTAGTCAACTCTGATGCATAATTTGGTTGTCTGCCGTATAATTTCAGTGGCCCAGTCTATAGAGCCAGTCTCTTGTGCGATATAAATGCAATAATAATCCAATATGCTACCAATTATTTCGAATTTATGATCTATGTAATAATCTGATGCCTATAAAGCAGGAGCTTGTTAGTATGTATAACTCTTCGGTAAGAACTGGTATGTTTACATATAAATGCCTCTTAGATCAGGAGGGTTTAGTGGGTGAGGGAGCAACATATATCCTACCGGTTTGGGATAAAGAAGTCAGATGGCAAACTACAAATGTTAAAAGCCTTTTCCAAACAGAAGTAGCAAATGTGGTCAGTACTCAATCATGAGAGAGAATGATTAAGAGCAAGAATAACCTTGTTGTGAGATGAGGCAGAGGTTTAACCAAAGATATTTCAGAGTTGAAAATCAGGGAGCTCTAGGATTCTCTCACAGACGTTGGCCTGCGAGGAGAAGCAAACGGATGCGAGGAGAAGCAGGTAGGTGGCAAGGGGAAAAAGTACCACGTACAGGAGGTGGGAAGGGAAGAAGAAATAGTACCTCAATAACACCGCGAACAGAAATTAAGATGAATCAATCTGTGTTTGGTCCATCTCCACAGATAGAAAAAAAAGTGAATTTCGGCACATGCTGGGCATTTAAGAGGCAGCAATACAAAGTGACAATGATGCCAGCGAATAGTAAGCTCTGGGTGAGTTACAAGCCTTTTATAGTAAACAAAACCCCTTGCAACGGACTACAATAGTTACAATTGACAAGGTAAGGAGATAAAGGAACTGTGTAGCACTAGATAGGAGGGGGACAAAATTAGTCTTTAAAGTTAAGTCAGAAGAGGTGAGTTTTTATGTCTTTCCGTACTGGAAGAAGAGTAGTGTTGAGTTTTATCTTTTCTGGTAGATGTTTATTTATTTATTTATTTATTTCATTTCTAAAGCGCTACAGCTACCCAACAAAGGGTTTCCCGGCGCTGATGATTCCGTGCATTGAGAAAATCAGGATTTTTAGATGTTAAACAGCCAGGTTTTTAAGGCTTTCCTGAATTTCAGGTGATTCGTTTCCTGCCTAAGAATCAGTGGAAGAGTATTCCAGAAGGAGGGTCCCAGGTATGAAAAAGATTTGCCGCCCATTCTCGCCAGCCTGATTTTAGGGATCACAAATTGGTTGGCTGTAGCTGAACGAAGGGTGCGGGATGGACGGTAGGGCTGAATAAGGTTTTGAAGATATTTGGGTGCCTTGTTGATTGAGATCCTATGCATAAGACATAAGGATTTAAATTTTACCCGATTCTCGATTTTCAGCCAGTGCAATTCGCGGATATACTTGGTGGTAGGTGTGGAGATGGGAATTTTCCACAGCAATCTTGCGGCGGCATTTTGCACTGTCTGTAGTCGTCGGGTTATGGCCTTGTTGGCCCCTAGATAAAGCACGTTGGCGTAATCGAGCCTGGAGGTTATCAAAGCATTGATGACCGATTTTTGGGTGTTTTGGGTAACATCCAACAGATTTTCTTCAGCCACTTTAGAATCGCAAAGCAAGTGGATGATGTCTTAGTAGCTTGCTGATTAAGACTTAATGATTCATCAATGATGACTCCAAGATTGCGTGCTGATTTGACTGGGACCGGGGGTGTGCCCATCACATCAGGCCAGTGCTGGGGTCCCCAGAGTTCTTTGTTTTTGCCCAAAACAAGTAACTCTGTTTTCTCGCCATTAAGTTTGAGAAAAATTTTTCTCATCCAGTCTGCGATGTTAGTGAGGCCGATTTTTAATGACGAGATGTTATTTGGATCCGAAGATGATAGAGAGAAAATAAGCTGGGAATCATCAGCATACGAGAACATGAGTAGGCCAGACTCTTCTATCATTTTGGCCAATGGACTCATGTAAACATTGAAAAGCAGTGGGCTCAATATAGAGCCCTGCGGCACTCCATGTTTAAGGGTCATAGTGTCAGAGCATGCTGATTGGGAGAAAACCTGGAAGGTGCGTTGTTCTAGCAGTGATTTAATCCAGTTGCAGGCGGCGCCCCTGATACCGGTGGCGTGGAGGGTTTGCTCAAGTACAGCATGTGACACAGTATCAAATGCTGCACTGAGATCCAGTAACAGCAAGGCAACCGTTTCTCCGCGGTCCAACAGTAGACGGATATTCTCAGTTACGCCCAACAGAGTCGTTTCCGTAGAGAATCCTGTGCGGAATCCTGACTGATGAAGAGGTAGAAGATCATGGGTGGTAATGAAATCAGTGAGGACTCTGTGAACATGTTTTTCCAATATCTTTGCAAAAGTAGGTAGCAAAGAGATAGGCCTAAAGTTGGATGGCAAGTTGGGGTCAGTTCCAGCTTTTTTCAGTAGAGGGTGGTTCATTGCATGTTTCCATTCCTTTGGAACGATTTCTTCCTGTAGCGATTTATTAAGAAGGTTGGTAATAGTCCCTAGGGTTTTATCATTTAATTTTTTCAGGATAGAACACGGTAATGGATCGTTTGGTGAGCCAGATTTGATGGAATTCAAAAGTTTTCGAACCAAGTCTAAATCAAGCAACGGCCATTTATCTAAAATGGCAGGTGCTGTTACATCAAATGGGGATATATAGGAGGACATCTCTGTTTTCATGGGAGTGATGGGGACTGAAGTGTTGATTTCAGGGCCAATATTAATAGAAGGAGGGGTTGCTCTGGACTCGGCAATTTCCTTTGTAGTTTGTTCTATACCCTGATAGATTTTGTCGACTTTTTCTACAAAAAAAGTTGCAAGGGCATCACATTGTAATTTGTTTAAATCTGGGGGAGATTGTAATGTAAGGGAACCAGCTAGTTCTCTTACAGTTTTAAAAAGTGTTTTGGACTGACATAGGGCTTCAATGATTTTCGTGCAGGCATGTTCAACTTTGGTTTTGGCACAGAGCCTCTGATAATTTGAGAGTTTATGTTTATAGGCCAATTTGGACTCAGGGCAATAGGATTTCCTCCAATGACGTTCTGCAGTTTTGCATATACTTTTTTCTTGTTTCAAGGTCTCAGTGAACCATGGAGCAGGGGGACGGTGGGAATTTTGTTTTAATATAGTTTTAGGCAAAGTGGAGTCGATGGCTTCTAGGAGCCAAGTTTGGACTGATGTAGAAAACTCTTGTACTGTTGATTTTGTACAAGGGAGATGGCCCTCGAGAAAGAAGTTAAGTTTTTCTAGATCGAGTTTTTTCCATTTCCTGATTAATTGTATAGGAATTGGTGTTCTCATCCCATTTTAGTTTTTTACAAGAAGGGAAAATTTAATCAGGAAGTGGTCAGACCAAGGCACAGGAATGGCCGTGGGTTTCGATATGTCGTTTAGGTTGGAGAGGATAGGATCCAACAAATGACCGGCTCTATGTGTAGGGCCAGAGTTCTTTAAGGTCAGGTTGAGGGATGCAAGATCCGTTTTGAAATCATTCACTATTGGGCAATCATCTTTCTCCAAGTGTAAATTCATGTCTCCTAGAATAGTGAAGTTAGCCATTTTCATAATTAGGGGTCCAAGAAGTTCTACAAGATGAGATATCCATTTCGAGGCAGATCCCGGTGGCCTATAAATGAGTGCTCCCGAGAAAGTAAAGTTCGGTGTGAGTGAAAGTTTATAAATTGCGCCTTCACAGCCCTCACATGGGAGTTTAGTAAATTCGCAATTATAGCGTTTTTTAAAAATGATTGCTATTCCTCCTCCTGGTGGTGTTTCTCGATCAAGTCTAACAATTGCATAAGTTTCAGGGAGTGCCATAGCTAAGTCTGGTCCAGAGCTGTCTTGAAGCCATGTTTCAGTTAAAAAAACAGCATCTGGAACCTCGTCCAAGAGTAAATTGAAGACTTCAGTTCTATGCTTAGGTAGTGAGCGACAATTAATGCTAAGAAATAGAAACTGTTCTGAAGGCATCTTGTTATTGTTTATAGGGTTTCTAACCTGTAAGGCTTTAATTTGTACATGGTTGGTGGATAAATGACAGCATTGGCATGTAGTTTTCTGTAAATAAGGATCTATTGTCCTGCAAGCAGGATGTCGAGAGGGTCGAAGGGCTAGTAAACATTCCGGAGAGTAATTTAGGCGTAAGTGGCTGATCGTGTCACTTTGTGCCTCAGTTATAGGGGGGCATGTAACTAAATCCTTGATACCTGAATGGAGAGGTGCCATGGTGCGTGGCGCGTCCGAGGCGCGGACGGGCTGACTCTGGCGTGACTCCGGCGCTGGCGAGGCGCGTCCACTGCACGTGTCCGCTAACGCGGAGGATATCCGTATCCTTTTGTAGTAAAGGCTAGAGCGCTCAACCAGCTCCGCCTCCCACAAAGATGTCTGCCGTGAGGGAGCGCTACTGCCCTTCTGCTCGGTAAAACAGCCCTAAAATCGGCTATTACTGGCGGCAAGTGCGCGGGGAGTAATTAGCAGGGGTGGGGTAAGTGCTAGAGTAATTCCACAGTGATTTACGCAATTTGTGATTTTATAAAAATATCGGCGTCTAAAATATGCAGCTCGTGTTGTAATGCAAAGCGTCTGTAGTCAGCGACAATTGCACACACAGCGAAAGTCATACAATGAGCACAACAGTTAAAATTCTACCTCCCGGCTCAAGCCTCAGGAGGGGTCCAAGATTATAGCAGGTAGCACCAGTGTCAGCGCATAGAATCTCGTGACTGAAGTCACTGGCCTCCTTTTGTAGTAAAGGCTAGAGCGCTCAACCAGCTCCGCCTCCCACAAAGATGTCTGCCGTGAGGGAGCGCTACTGCCCTTCTGCTCGGTAAAACAGCCCTAAAATCGGCTATTACTGGCGGCAAGTGCGCGGGGAGTAATTAGCAGGGGTGGGGTAAGTGCTAGAGTAATTCCAAAGTGATTTACGCAATTTGTGATTTTATAAAAATATCGGCGTCTAAAATATGCAGCTCGTGTTGTAATGCAAAGCGTTTGTAGTCAGCGACAATTGCACACACAGCGAAAGTCATACAATGAGCACAACAGTTAAAATTCTACCTCCCGGCTCAAGCCTCAGGAGGGGTCCAAGATTATAGCAGGTAGCACCAGTGTCAGCGCATAGAATCTTGTAATCTTGCATAGAATGTTTCCAAAGTCTTGGTGCTTGACTTCAGAATACTTGGTTGAGAATTTTAGTTCATAATGCTAGATGCACGTCAAAATACGCAATGATATAGGGAATCAAGAATAAAAGACTGCTTAACTCCGATCAAACTGGTTGTGCTTGAACATCTAGAACACTCAGGGCCAGCTACTGTGTACTGGCATTAACAACTCCTTCACACTTGTCTACTCATTTCCCCTGAATTCTCACTACATGCATCTTAAAAGGGTGTAGTTTGGTACTTGTCCTTAATTCAAATCAGATTTTGGTCTCTCAGATGAACAAAGCATCCAAAAAAAGCGTTCTTTCACAAGTGTATCCACCTTGAAGCCCTGCCCTTACTATTTCTGAATCCAAGAATCACATTGGTCTATGCACTTGACATCTCAAAAGGAATATGCTACTTACCAGTATGCATCTGTTCTTGGCATGTAGAGCTGCAGAGTTGTACACTTAGCATAGACCGCCATCTGGTGTTGGGCCCGGATGTTTGCAGTTTGTTTTTGTTCTTTGGACAGTCTTTGGAAGTCACGAGTTTGGTGACTCCTCCTTCGGTCCGTACTGCGCATGGGCTTCGGCTCCATCCTCAGATTGTTTTTCGCCAACAGGGAAATGATGGAGCGTAGTAATAACAGTGAGAAACCCATGTGTGTTATATCTAAATAAGATGTACTGGAACGGATACAGGTAGCCGGGGAGGCGGGTGGGCGTGTACAACTCTGCAGCTCTACATGCCAAGAACAGATGCATACTGGTAAGTAGCATATTCCGTTCGAGGCATATGAGCTGCAGATTGTACACTTAGCATAGATTATATAGCAGTACCCAACCTTAGCGGCGACCACCGGTATCCGTTGCAGTGGTTTGAAAAAGTGTCTTTAGTACAGCCTGGCCCACCCTAGCTTGCTGCTTGGAATGCACATCTACACAGTAATGTTTTGTGAAGGTGTGCGGTGTTGACCATGTGGCTGCTTTGCAGATGTCATCTAAGGGTATGTTCCCTAGAAAAGCCATCGAAGCCCCTAACTTTCTTGTAGAGTGGGCTTTAGGCGGAACAGATAATGTTCTTTTTGCCTTTTGATAGCAAATTTGTATGCACTTTACAATCCACCTAGCTATCCCTGATTTAGAGATGGGGTTGCCTTTATGTGGTGGAGAGAAGGAAACGAACAATTGTTTAGTCTTCCTGAAGGGTTGCGTTCTTTGTATGTAGTACAGCAAAGCCCTTTTAACATCGAGTGTGTGTAAGGCCCTCTCTGCAACAGATTGAGGTTGCGAGAAGAAGACAGGTAATTCCACCGATTGATTGAGATGGAAGGGGGAAATGACCTTGGGCAGAAACTTCGGATTTGTGCGAAGTATGACCTTGCTGTGATGTATTTGTAGGAAGGGTTCCTGTATAGTGAACGCTTGTATTTCACCAACCCTTCTAAGGGAAGTGATAGCTACGAGAAAAGCTGTTTTCCAGGTGAGAAACTGTAGCTCGCATTTATGCATTGGTTCGAAGGGCGGACCCATTAGCCGTGTAAGAACTAAATTTAGATTCCATACAGGGGAAGGTGGTGCCCTGGGAGGAATTACTCGTTTAAGGCCTTCCATAAAGGCTTTAATAGCGGGCACTCTGAACAGTGATAAATGCTGTCTGTTTTGTAGATAAGCAGCGATCGCTGCTAGGTGTAGGCGTATGGATGAATATGCCAGGTTACACCTGTGAAGATGGAGCAGATAGCATATGATGTGCTGTATGGATGCATCTAAAGGGTTGATTGTATTGTTACGGCAGTAAATTACAAATCTTTTCCACTTTGCGGCATAGCATGCTCTAGTGGTAGGACGTCTGGCTTCCATGATGATGTTCATGCAATCAGGGGGAAGGTTAAGGTATCCAAATTCTAAGATTTCAGGAGCCAGATCGCAAGGTTGAGCTGAGCTGGGTCCGGGTGCCTGATTTCTCCATGGTTCTGGGTCAGTAGGCATGGGGATAGGTGCAGTTTTTGATGTGGTACCACTGATAGTTGTAGTAGTGTGGTGTACCACGGCTGCCTGGCCCACGTCGGAGCTACTAGAATGAGTGTGAGGGAGTGTTGTTGTAGCTTCCTTACCACTAATGGAATTAGTGGGAGAGGTGGAAAGGCATATGCAAATCTGCCTGACCAGATCATCCATATCGCATTGCCCTTGGACAATGGGTGTGGGTATCTGGCGGCGAAGCTTGGGCATTTTTTGTTTTCGTGGGTGGCGAAGAGGTCTATCTGAGGATGCCCCCACTGTTGGAAGAATGGGTGAAGAACTTGTGGATGCAGTTCCCATTCGTGTAGTTGTTGCGTTTGTCTGCTGAGCAGATCTGCCATGGTGTTTTGTACGCCTGGAACGTGCTGTGCCAGGAGAAAGATGTTTTGGGGAATTGCCCATCTCCATATGCTCTGGGCTAAGCGGGAGAGCTGGGGAGAGTGTGTGTCCCCCTGTTTTTGGATATAATACATTGCAGTCATGTTGTCTGTGCGAATGAGGACTGCTTTGCCCGAAATCTGTTTTTGGAAGGATTTTAGGGCTAGAAAGATCGCCAAGAGCTCCAGATGGTTGATGTGGAGCGATTTTTGCTGTGGCGTCCATAGACCTTGCATTGTGAGGTGTAGGAGGTGCGCTCCCCAGCCGGAGAGCGATGCGTCCGCTGTTAGAATCACCTGAGGAACCGGGTCCAGGAACGGCCGCCCTTTGGAAAGGTTTGTGGTGTTCCACCACTGCAGAGAGTGATGTGTGCGGCCGTCCACCAACACCAGATCCGTCAGCTGACCCTGGGCCTGGTTCCACTGTTGTGCTAGGCACTCGAAGTGGACGCATGTGGAGTCTTGCATGGGGCACTATGAAAATGCAAGACGCCATCATTCCTATGAGCTTCATAAACACTCTTGCTGGAAGAGAGTGTTGAGGAAGGAATGTTTTGCGTAAGGCTTGAATGCTTGTGATTCTGGCTGAGTTTGGATAGGCAATACCCTTGGAGGTGTCTATAGTGGCCCCGAGATATTGCTTTGTGTGAGATGGTATGAGGTGGGACTTTTGGTAGTTCACCGTGAAGCCTAGCTGGTGGAGCAGTTGGATGGTGCTGTTTGTATGTTGCACACATTGGTGGTAGGACGCGGCTTTTATCAGCCAGTCGTCTAAGTAAGGGAAGACGTGAATATGTTGACGTCTGAGGTGTGCTGCCACTACCGCTAGGCATTTGGTAAACACCCGTGGTGCGGTGGTAACCCCGAAGGGGAGAACCGTGAATTGGTAATGCTGCCCGTCCACCACGAACCTGAGGTACTTCCTGTGAGAGGGGTGTATTGGAATGTGAAAGTATGCGTCTTTCAGATCCAAGGTAGTGAGAAAGTCTCCCTGGCAGAGGAGCGGGAGGACTTGTTGTAGGGTGACCATGTGGAAATGGTCTGAATGTATGTAGGCATTTAGAGGCCGGAGGTCCAGAATGGGCCTGAGGGTCCCGTCTTTCTTTGGTATTAAGAAATATAGGGAGTAGACCCCTAGATTTTGCTGATTGACGGGGACCTGCTCTATAGCGTGTTTTTGGAGGAGGGAGAGTACCTCCTGTTTGAGCAGTGTGGAATGTTCTTGAGACATTGGACGGTGCCTTGGTGGGATATTGGGTGGGGTAGATGTTAGCTCGAGACAGTACCCTGACCGAATGATTTGGGTCACCCATTTGTCCGATGTTATGGACTCCCATGCGTGGATAAAGTTTTGTAGTCTGCCCCCGACCGGAGTGGGATGGTCTGGGGGGAGCGAAGGGAAGTCATTGTGCGGGTGGGGTAGCAGAACGGGTGGTGTTAGTTTTGCCCCTGCCCTTATTGTTGTTGCCTCTGTAACCACCCCTTTGGTTGCCCTTTGAAAAGGTATTTTGAGGAGGGGACTTGTAAGAGGTAGAGGCGCTATCGGTGGAGAAGCCTCTGCCTGTGCCACGAAAGGATGAGCGTCGAAAGGAACGTTTAGAGGCTTGTGTTTGGAGTGCCCCCATAGACTTTGCTGTGTCTGTGTCCTTTTTCATCTTTTCCAACGCTTCGTCTACCTTTGGCCCAAAGAGTGTTTGTTGGTCAAAGGGGTGATTGAGTATGGACGCCTGGACTTCAGGCTTGAACCCTGAGATCCTGAGCCAGGCATGGCGACGAAGCAGGACACTGGTATTTATGGCTCTAGATGCAGTGTCGGCTGCATCGAGGGCACACTTAATGGAGGTGTTTGTAATTAGTTTACCCTCCTGTATCAGGTCATGAGCCTTGCGCTTGTGTTTTTCGGGAAGGTGTTGCATAAGAGCCTCAAGTTCGTCGTAGTGTGCTCTGTCATAGCGCGCAAGTAGCGCTTGTGTATTTGCAATGCGCCACATGTTTGCAGCTTGGGAGGCGGTGCGTTTGCCAGACGCGTTTAGAAGTTTGGATTCCTTGTCTGGCGGTGGGGCTTCTCCTGAGGACTGGGAGTTAGCCCGCTTTCTAGCTGTGGAGACAACTAGGGAATCTAAGGGAGCAGGGCCCTTAATGTATGCAGGGTCTGTGGGTGCCGCCTTGTACTTTTTCTCTATTCTAGGGTTCAGTACCCTGGCCCTGACAGGGTCTTTGAACACCTCTGCAGCATGCTTGGTGACACCCTTAAGCATGGGCAAAATAGACGTGGATTTGTCCTGAATGTCAAATGTGTCCAGTAGGAAGTCGTCTTCCACTGGTTCGCTGTGCATGTCCACCCCATGGTAGTGTGCTGCTCTCTGCACTAAGTGATGAAACCCTAAGGAGTCCTCTGGAGGAGACGGCCTGGATGGGTATAGGTCGTCCTGAGGCATATCAGGTATGTCAGGGTTGTGGTAGTCTTCCCATGGGTCTGGGGTCCCCGGTGGAGTGGGGTCCATTGGGGCGTCCGCTGGGTCATAATGTGGGTCCCCGAAGTCCGGATCTGGGGACGGGGTCGGGGAGTGATAAGGTAAGGGTGGCGGAGACCTGGGAGGGGGAGGGGGTGGAGGAGGTGGAGGAGGCAGAGGAGGAGGTAGTGGGGAGGGCACTCTGAGGGGAGAAGTGGCAGAGTCCTTCCGTTTGGGTGGTGGAGGAGGAGCCGGAGTGTCAAGGCGTCTTTTCTTGATAATTAAAGTCAATAGCCCAGTCTTTGGATCTTTAGATAGAGTCTTTTTCAAAGGGTCTGGTGTGAACAGAGCCAGTGGCGCCGAATCGTCCGCTGGTGCCGATGGTTTCGGAGCTGAGGGCTTCGATGGTTTCTGTGCGCCATGCTTTTTTGGAGCCTCCGGTTTTTTCGGCGTCGAAGGAGTTTTCGGCGCCGGAGCGTCGGTGCCGACAGATTTGTGTTTATGTTTGGTCGGCACCGAGAGTCCAGGCTTCGGCACCGGTGGCTTCGGAGTCGAGCTGGGTATCCCTTTCTTCGGTGCCGAATGGTGTTTTTCGGCACCAGGCGTCGGCTGGCTCGAGCCCGAGCTGCCGTGAGACTTCTGAGGCTTCGACACCGGGCCCGAAGGTGGGGTGATAGAAGCTGTGTGCTTGGTTTTGCCCAGGCCTGCAGGCGAGGGTGTAACCCGAGTCTCTTTGGTTTTGGGCGCGGGGGTGGGAGGGGGTACAGTACTCACGACCCGCTGCGCCGGTGTGATGTCCTCCACGTCGGAGTCGTCGGCCTCGGAAGCGCTGACGACGTCGTCCTCCTGCTGGGTGTGTAGTTGCCCCGAAGCTTCGGCGTCATCTCCGAAGATGTCCGGTGGAGCCGCGGTCGAGGAGTGTGCCATGGTGCGTCGAGCTCTTCGATCCCGGATGGTCTTTTTTGATCGAAAAGACTTACAGGCGGGGCAGTCTCTGGCCTCGTGTTCTGGAGAGAGGCAAAGGTTACACACCTGATGGAGGTCGGTGTGGGGAAATTTAGACCCACATTTTGGGCACTTTTTGAACGGAGTCCTTTCCATCGGCCGGGACCGGAGTCGAGGAAGGCCCGAAGGCCGGTGCCGATGTACGGGATGGAGAAAAGTGCCGCTTCGAGAGATGAAGATGATGATGAAGAAACTCGAAGAAACGAGGATTTTCCGTTGAGGCTGGAACCGTAGAAGTTCGAAGCCGGAGCACGAAGTATCACATCCGAGCCCGATGGCGGAAAAAAACAATCTGAGGATGGAGCCTAAGCCCATGCGCAGTACGGACCGAAGTAGGAGTCACCAAACTCGTGACTTCCAAAGACTGTCCAAAGAACAAAAACAAACTGCAAACATCCGGGCCCAACACCAGATGGCGATCTATGCTAAGTGTACAATCTGCAGCTCATATGCCTCGAACATTGACTTCTGTAAAAGAATCAAAGCAGTCCTCTCAGACAAAACTTTGGTCAAGATTCTAAGAGTGCAAAATCATGTCCCTTGCCATATCCTTGGCCAAAAGCGTATTTGCCACATTACCTGTTGCGATATCAAGCCACCGCCCCCAGGCCAAACAATGGCTTGAATTCAAAATCCTAGGCCTGGTTAACAAAGCTCTTCATTTATGTACACCCTCCTATCTTTGCAACCTGGTGTCACCTTTCCAGCAAGATACCTAGAGTCAGCCAATCAAAATACCTTCCATCCTCAAAGCAAGATATCAATGTTTTGGTAGCAAAACGTTGCATGCTCAATAATCTTCTGGAATTCCCTCCCTCTGCAACGGCACCTGGAAGCAGTCTAAGATTTAGGAACGTCTTGAAAAGTCCTGTCCGAGGAGGTGTATGGGCTCAATGATAATTCACTGCTCTAAGCTTCAAAATTCAAATATAACTCTCCCCCCCCTCCCCCCCCCCCCCAAACAGAGTGGACTTCCTTCCTGTAACCGCCCTCGAAGTTTAAGGAAATCAAGCATGCAAGAGTGCCACCGATTACACCTTAGTGGTTTTGGTGGGCCTAACAGCTTGTGGAGGATGTCTGGAAGCCCAAACGTGCTATGAAGAGTCCATCATCAATATAGCAATGCAGTGCTATCATTAAGAATTAGCATTTAATATCTTTTATTTTTAGGGTCAAGCCTCCAATAGTATGAGGTAGCGCATGCTCTAGCTTGCGATACACTTTTGTTTTCAATAAAGGGCTTGCAGCTCGCCTATTGATTACCATTTGTTGGCTTCCGTTTCAGTTTTTTCTGCTGCCTCCTAATTGGCCAGCACAGGCCAAACGTCACTTCTCTTCTTCTCTGTGGAGCAGGGACCAAGCACAGATTAATCAAACTCAATCAGTGCCCATACACTGCTCCAGATATGACGGAGGTGCTATTTCTTCTCTGTGTGCTTCTGCCCAATGACTCGTTGCCAGCGATGGTGTACTGATAATGCTGTGGTGCCAGTTTATATGGGGTTACCCTTGAGGCTCCGTCCCCCACCAGACACGTTCAAATATCTGCCAGCCGAAACATGCTTAAATTGAACATGAAAACCTGGAAAGGGGAAACAAATAGTCTCAACGTCACTCCTTCCTTCCACTCGAGTCAATGGTGGTTAAAAGTGCTCAAAGAGCTGTATGAACCCTTCCTCATCTTTCAACTGAGGAAAACAGTTCCCTTTCGCTGATTCTTCCTGGACCGACTGCCACAGAGGCTGCCCCTCACACTAGCAGGAGAGAAAAAAAACAATACACCTGGGGATGGGGGTATAAAATTACCAAGATGCACTTGAGAAGCCGGGACTCTTCCCTTCAGTTTATGACTTTCACCTTTTCACTCCTAGGTGGTGATGCTATGTGGCTGCCGAGCGGGGAAAAAAGTGAGTGTGTGTTTGGGATTGCACACCTACACTAACCAAACAACACTGCTAGCGGGATTCGTGGGATATTTGGAGTGCACCGCATTTTCTTCAAATAAAGATACTGAAAAGCCTAGCGCGTAACCTTCGGCACCTTTTGAACTGATTTCGCTTACTCTGCAAAAGAAACGTGAGCATGAGCGCGTTGACGGTAAACATTTAAAAGTGAAGAAGAGACAATAATTGATAGTCTTTTGAATATACTTGTGTGAATAAATCTACTTACCGAACTTCAACTGGTGTTCCTGCCTCTTCTTCTCCTGGAGAACACCACATTTATTTGGTGACGAGGATGGGATGCGAACCCACGCTTCAAAGCACAATGGATTAGCAATAGTTATAATGACGTTGAGGATGATGTCGTTTCTGAGGATGAGGTTATTAATGTATGTGAGATCACAGATGATACTGTTACTGAGGTTGATTGTAAAGTGGAGATTAACAAGGATGTTGAGATAAAGAAAGTAATTGAGATGTTGAGAAATAACAAGTGTTTGGAGAAGCCGTGGAGGCTGGCTTCTGATGAGCTTTCAGTTGTGGATGGGATGCTTGCTAGGGGGACGAAGCTGGTTCCACCACAGGGCATAAGAAAGAAGTTCAGTTTTGCCCATGTTGGCCATCTTGGGATTGTTAGAACTAAAGAATTGTTAAGATTGCAGTTTTGGTGGCCTGGCATGGATCTTGAGATTGAGAGGATGGTTCGCGAGTGTGCAGAATGTTGTGCTAGCGATAACATTTTGAAGACAAAACAAACTCCCATGGTTTGCAGAAAATTACCCAATCATCCTTGGGATGAAATTTCAATTGACATTGTAGGTCCGTTACATGGTGTGAGTGACACTCCCTATTTGATAGTGGTTTTAGATCTCTACTCCAGGCGGATAGAGGTGTGTGCTGCTAGGGAAATTTCCACTGAATGTGTAATTAAATTTTTACAGGATATTTTCAAGAGAGAGAGCTTTCCCAACAGCATATTCTCAGACAATGGACCACAATTCTGTCCGAATGAGTTTAAATGCTTCCTTGACAACTGTGGCGTTCTTCATAAAAGGTGTGCGATTTATCATCCTGAAACAAATGGAGCAATTGAAAGGGTTAACAAAACTCTTAAAGAAAGCATACAACTGGCAAGAGCCAATGGTCTGAATTGGAAGGAGTCACTTCAAGACAGAATCACAGCTTATCGTACATCTCCCCATTCTACCACTGGAAGATCTCCCTTTGAACTCTTTAAAGGGAGTATCCCCAATACCTTATTATGTCCTGGTTGGATGAAGTTAAACAAGGGTTTGGTTGATAATCAGATAGGGGATTGAAGGAAAAGAGAGCTAGCCAAACAGTCTTTGAGAAAATCTTATTTTGATGGCTTGGCAGTTCGGGCTGGACTGTTCCCATGAGGCACAGGGTCAGACTGATTTGCATATGGCCATGTCTGAACTGGGGTGGCAGAGTGGGCTAAAGAACGTTGATGGATCAAACCCAGATCTCTTGACTGGGTGTGAGTGTTTGATTGGTTCTGATGCTCCGTCCATCACCACCCCCTTTTGTACCGCTTTGTTCGCCATAAATTGGCAGGGTATGCTCAGACGTGAGTCCCTTGCTCACTTTGCCACTGGATTCAAGCAAGCCTGGATGAAGACAGCTGAAATGCCAGAAACCGGTCCTAGGAAGCTTGTTTCCGGTCCAGGGAAGGCATGGCTTGGCAGTTCGGGCAGGACTGTTCCCATGAGGCACAGGGTCAGACTGATTTGCATATGGCCATGTCTGTACTGGGGTGGCAGAGTGGGCTAAAGAACGGTGATGGATCAAACCCAGATCTGTTGACTGGGTGTGAGTGTTTGATTGGTTCTGATGCTCCGTCCATCACCACCCCCTTTTGTACCGCAAAATATACTAATGTCAGACCGGTAGTTAAAATATTCAAGAATGCTGTCAAGACTAGTGATGGGAGGATTTGGAACAAGAGTCGAATTGTGGTTGTAAATTCTGATGTTTCACCTGATCAGACTTGTGATAACAGACTAGACTCATATTCCAAATTGTCTAATTTTTCAACTTCTTCCTCTGGCTCATCTGGTGTTTCTAGTTGTGTTAGAGAAAGAAGTCAAAGGTTGCGGAGACTTCCTGTTTATATGAAGGACTGTGTATAATTTTACCTTGGCACATGAAGGACAATGCATAATATATCTTGGTCATTTTCTAACATTATTTCATGCATGCTATTTAGTTGTTCTTAAATGTGTTTTTTGCTTATGCTTCACTTGTTTTTTGATTTTTCATTTGTTATTTACTACTGTTGAGGGGGATGATGTGTGATATTGTTGATCTCTCTCTCTCCCTCCCACTTGCATGCAACTCAGAACTAGAAGCTGGAATTGTGATGATGTTCTGCTCAAGAATAATATGATGCGTTGATAGTTAAGATTCTAGGGAGAGACAGTTGAACTGGGCTGTTGGTGGATGAGGTGAATAAATCTACTTACCGAACATCAACTGGTGTTCCTGCCTCTTCTTCTCCTGGAGAACACCACACTATTGTTTGTTTAAAAAAATCTACATCATAAAAAAGGACAGTGCCCTGCATGAGCTTAGGAAAAGCAGTTTCGAGGTCTGTCTGCGAGATGGTCCATTAGCCTCATCCTCCTTCAATCAGGCAGCGATTCTAAAATGGCATCTGAAGGCCACCATTTAGATAAGTTGCTATAGAGGACTGGGCGAAATTACACGCTTGCTAAGGATACCAGTGTCTGTGTGATGGACGTGGGGAGGGTGGCAGTCATACGCCTGTGTTTCTTTTAAACACTGTCATGCCAGGAGAATGTGGAGAAAGGATTGCCATTTGTAGCACATGGCCACAGCAAAAACATGGAAAAGATTGCGTGAAAACACTGCTAGGTTTCTTTCACTATGAGCTTCATAGAATATTAAAAGGACTCAGTCCGGATCTTTGCACAGGGCCGCTCTGCTGCAGCTGCAAAATCCCTGCAAGGCTCAGGGAGGGGGCTCGGTCCAGAAAAGGTGCTGGGAAATCACTTTCTGCACACATCAGAAGACATGGTCTTTCTAATAGCTCCACACACCTCACTCACAAAACGGCGTACCTCAGATCAGAAGATCTCCGACAACGATGCCACCAGGCCCGTTGGACATTGCAGCGCCGGTCCGACGAGGAGCGCCCAATGATGAAGCATGACACCCTAACAGGTGTGTGAGGGCATTATGATCTGAATTTCAGATCTCCCCAGATACCATTTATAATCGTGTAGAAAGCCATTGATACTCTCTACTTAGGCCCCAAGAGAGGAACTGCTTCTTATTTCTGTCCCAGCTTGTCAATTTTTTGTTTGTCCCACCCATGCAGCATAGCCTCTTTACGATCTCTTGTGATTGGCTGGGTTCTACGCTTTCACTGCTTAGTTTTCAACTACTTTTTTTCTTTTGGATTAAGCACTGCATGGGACTGCATGTGTTTTCCACCTGTCTCCCTCAGCTACTTCTCTCCCCCTGCATTTTGTGCTGCTCTCAGTTTCTCACGTGTTTCTCCCCATCCCAACCACGTTTCGCTCGCCCTCGTGTACCCCCATGTTGCTTTGTCACCTGTGCTTCTCTCCCCTCCTACTCCATGTTTCTCTCTCACCCTTTGCTTCTCCTCTCCATCCCTGCCCTCCATGTTGCTTCCCCCACCTGTGATCTCCTTCTCTTACCCATTGCTTCTTCTCCCCACCCGCTCTGACATGCTTCCCTCATGCTTCTTTCGCGGCCGGTGCTCCTCCACCCTACCCCGCCCTCAGTGTTGCTTACTACCACCCGCGCCCTCCTTATCTGTTGCCCATTGCTACTCTGCTCTTCCCCCACACTCCTTATTGTTTCCCCCTACCCTGGTATATTTTATATTTATAAAAATGGTGAGACCTCCCGGATGGTCTGGTAGGGCTCAGAGCACGTGGGTGAGGGAGGTGGGGTCCATGGAGGACATAGACTGGGAAGCGGCGTTAATGCACACCAGAGAAGTTGCCATAAAGGCGAAGCTTTGTGTGAGAAGTTGGCCTGGCATATGCTGGTCACTAGTTATAGGGGCCACCTTGCACCAGTCCAATTCGACTCTTATGGTAGATAGGTTTAAGACAACCTTTTAAAGAAAGCTATCCTAGTGGTAGCTGTGGAGAGCAGCCTTCAGGCTAAGTCTCAGAGGAATGTCAAGCAGCTTGTTTTACCTTATAATCTCTTGAATTACCAAATGAAAGGACACCACACAGGTGTATATATATATATATATAAAATATATATGCATTTATTACTAGACACACTCTACTAATCTCTTTATGAGAAGTCAGGAACATATGCAAACATCAACGTTTCACAACAAATTAAGCACAAATATGGCTGGAGCCCTAGGGGCGTACCAGACCATATACTAAAAAAAGAGGTTTAGGAATATCGACTTGCAAGGGGACAAGTCCTAGGGCTTTCAGAATCGCTGGGGCCTCACTAATCCACCCAAGGTAGGTAAGTAAAGAACCCACGGGAGACGCGTGCAGTGTGAGAACACAGGCGCGGGTTCCCTATTGACTTCAATGGAGCAAGTCGCGGTTGGAATTTTAAAGTTCTAGGGTACTTCGGGAGAGTCTACAAGCAAGTCACTTAAAAGGTAAGTAGTTCGAGGGCCAACACACACAGGAGCACCGGAGTGCACGAGTTACCTCACCCAGGGAAGCCGGGTGCATAGGTGTCTTTTGGTGTCGGGTCGCGGCGTCGTTTTCAATGGGAGCCAAAGAAGACTTGCAGCTTGTGTAGACAGGAGAAGTGTCCGGTGGAATCCAAGGCTGGATTCTGAAGAAAGAAGACCTGAAAGCAGAGGAGACAGTGTTCAATGTCACTTGCCAGTGACCCGGGCCCAGGAAGATGGATGCTCACAGTCGTCGGGTGATTTCAGGTGATCACGGGTGTTTTGACTCTTCAGCCACAAGGTCCAGGAGGCATCGATGATGACCAGGAGCTGGATTCGGAGTGTCCCACGATGTCTGCAGCTTACTGAGGTGTCGGCAACCGGATGGGAGCCAACAAGCCTTGGCAACAGCAAGTCTCGTGGAAAGTGAAGAAAGTCAGCGGTGCAGACCAGCAAGGTCTGAGGGACTCACCCAGCAAGGGTACGTCAGGGCAGGCCTGGAGCAACCAGGGGAGCCCTTTGGTTCGATGAAAAAGTCTTCAGGGGACCCACAAGCCAACGGGCAAGGGATCGCGAAGACGCCTCGTGAGGATTCGTTTCACAGGAGCCCACGGTCACTCGGGACGAGGTAGGCCTCTGATCTTCGGTGGAAATCCTGCTGGAGGCTTGGACCACACGTGGTCCAATGCACAAGTTCGTAGAACGTCGTGAAGGGGTTGCACTCGACAACAGTGCACGCTACCTGGGTATTGCTGTTCCTCGTCACTCGTGGGGTCCACTCGCCTCAGCTCTGCTGGGGACTCACAATGGCCGTCGAGAAGTCGGAAAATCCACTTCCGGGGCTGCAGGGATTTCAGACTCCGGTGGGAGCGGGAAAGTTTGCAACCGTTGATTCAAAGTTTTGGTGCCTGCCAAGCAGGGGAGTCACTCCTTGACTCCAAGGGAGATTCTTCAGTCTTCCAAAGGTAGTGGAACGTCGAAGGTCCAGGATTCTTCTTGTAGAGCTTCGTCCAGGGATATCTAGTTTGCAATGGCAAGGGTTCCCTATCTTATACGAAAGGAAAGGGAGGGACTAGCTCTATGACCACTCCTATGGGAGGGTCAGGGGACTGGGTGGTTACACCCACTTCCCTTTGTCCAGTTTCGCGCCAGAGCAGGGGCAGGTAGCCCCTGAACCGGTTGGAGCTGGCATATGCACAGAGGAGCCTACTGCTCCCCCAGTGCAGGACTTCAAAGCACTCTAGAAGTGCACCCACCCAGCCCCAATACACTAAGTGCTGGCAACACATGCATCATAGCGCCTTGTTTGTACTTCATGTTAGTTAGCCATGATGAGCAGCACTAGGAATGCTGAACAGCATGGCTAAAAACAATTGTCCCATAGGCAAGACCAATTGGCTTTGCCAATGTTTGTTAAAAAATCTGCCATTTTGAATAGCATTTGAGGTTTTATTATGTACGTTGGACCTTGCCCTTTTTGCAGAGCCACCCCCAGATGTTTGCCTTCTTTTGCTGAACCAGTTTTTTTTTTGGCATTAGGACACTGCACACTTTTCCCTGCTAACCAGTGGTATAGTGCTTGTGCTCGCTCCCTAACCCATGGTACCACTGGCATCTACCTAAATGCCACATTTAACTTATTTGTTAGTCCCTAGTAAATGGCACTACATTTACCCACGGCCTCCAAATAAACTGCAGCACTCATTGTGTCACCCAATAAAGTAGCCTTTTAAAATATGTCTCAGGTCTGCCACTGCAGGCTGTTGTGCAGTTTAAAACTGATATTTCGATCTGGCAAAATAAACCTTTTGCCAAGCCTAACCCTTCCTTTTGAATGCTTACAAGTCACTCCTAAGGTAATCCCTAAAGTACATAGGGCAGGGTGCACTGTATTTCAAAAGTAGGACATGTGGGGGGGAGGAGCCTAGCGCTTGACCAAGATGGCCGCGTGAGCTTAGAGCTCCCGAGACCCTCGCGCCCTCCGTCGACTATCCTGTCTCTAATCCTGATTGTATGCATGGCATCGTGTCGCTGAGTTGCCAGGGAGGCGATTGATGCTGCCTGCGGTCGGATCGTCCATCGGGAACCGGACTTATGACTGGCGAAAGATTGCGGCCTAACTCCCGGAGATGCCAGGGGCTAGAGTTGGCAGGATGCCCGACTCCTAGTTGATCAACAACGGCCTGGTGAGGTGTGAACTGTCGGACGGAGGTCCTCGCTCTTTCACTTTCGGTTTCGTTCCCTTTGTCTGCCCGGACACTGTAGTGCCCTGGGTGGCTTTATAACCCCGGGGACGCTTGGCGAGCTACTTTGGAAGAACAAGGCGGACCTGCTCACTCCTTATACCTCTCTCTGAGAGGGGACGGTCTTCACTGCATTGGACTGCCTGGAGTCCATCATGTCGGGCAAGGCAGAAGGAGATCGGCTGAAGACTAAGTCCACCAGGCGGGGAACGTATTCCCAAGTCAACAGTATGGACCGATACGCCCTCCTGAAGACATCGCCGAGTGGATCGAGCCAGGCGCCGGATGCCCAGAAGGAGGACTCGCCTGGGACACCGGAGCTCTCCCTGCAGGATGTCATGGGCGCGCTTGATGGGATGCAGACCTCGATGGGGCGGCAATTCGAGGCCCTGGCACATAAGGTGGATGCCATCCTGGTGGATGTCAACTTGATCCGCTCGGACCTGGGCAAGACAAACGAACGCGTTAAGGACCTGGACCACAAGACCACGGGCCTCACTGATGAGGTTGCGGATCTGCAGAACGAGGTCCGGAAGCTGAGGGCCGAGAGTGACCTCGCCGCCCGCCGGCTGGAGGACTTCGAGAGCCGGTCCAGGCGCAACAACGTGCGCGTCATCGGGGTCCCGGAGTCCTCAGATGAGGCTTCGGTGGACCTGCTTGTGGAAGATTTGGTCCTCAATCATCTGAAGCCTAAGGGCCTTGGAAAGTTTTTTGCGGTGGAAAGGGCCCATAGAGTGCCGGGCGGACGGCCCAAGGCGGGTGCCCCGCCGCGGCCGATTGTCGCCCGGCTCTTTCATTTCCGAGATCGGGACGCTATCCTGCAAGCTTCGAGGGTGACGGGCCCAGTCCCCTTCCAGAATGCGTCGGTGAATTTTTATCCGGACTTCACCCAGCAGGTGCAGAGACAGAGACAGAGCTTCCTGGGGGTGAAGCGAAGACTTCGGGAACGGGACCTAAAATATGCCATGCTTTTCCCCGCCAGACTACGGGTGGTGCATGAAGATCGGACATTCTTTTTTGACTCTCCTGTTATGGCCGACGAATGGTTGGACGCTTTGCCCCGGCGACGGACCGGGGACGACACAGCTGAGCATGGAGATAGTGGCCGGGATGGACAGGGCTGATACCTCAAAGCCGGCCTGACTTGATTTGACCATACTTGAAGATTTGAACAGAGTGCAGTAACTGTGGAGGGTTGCGGGAGGACGAGGGGTGCTCTTTTCCTCCCTTGGGGTACTTTTTGTAGATTTTTGTTTTTGTAGGGCGACAGGCACACTGCAAGTTGGGGGGGCTTTTTAAGCTGCAGCAGGGGTGCAGGGTGGGGGGAGTTATGGGGAGTTTGAATTTGTTGTTGGGGGGTTTATTTCTGCAAGGCATGATGATTATCCTCAGGGTTGTTCCATGGTGGCGCCTCGGGTGTGGGGTGGGCCTCTTTCCGTTTGAGGATGGGGGGTAGAGGCCTAAGTGTTATAAGCTGGAATGTTAATGGTTTGGGGGATCGCATTAAGAGGGGGATTGTTTTGCAATTTCTGAAACGCTCAATGCCAGACGTTGTACTGCTGCAGGAGACGCATCTCATAGGCAATACGTGCTATGCCCTGAATAGGAAGGGGTATAAATTCATTGCACACTCGGGATTTTCTTCTGGGTCCAGGGGTGTGGGCATCCTTGTTAGAGCATCGCTGCCCTTTGAGGTGGACTCCACCATTGTTGACGATAGGGGGAGGTTTGTGGCGGTGGCGGGGCGGTGGGAAGGAAGGACCTTGGTTTTGGTTTCGGTTTATGTCCCGCCGGCCCTGCAGGCCGCCACATTTGCTGAATTGGGCAGGGCTTTGCTGACTCTCCCGGGGGGCATGCTGGTAGTGGGAGGGGATTTCAACGCTGTGGGCTCCGGACTGCTGGATAGATACCCGCCCAGGGACACAGGGGGGGCTCAGAAATGGCTTCCAGACCTCCTGGATACATTTGGCCTGATAGACTGCTGGAGGCTCCGGCACCCCACACAGAGTCAATACACGTTTCACTCCGGGGCGCATGGTAGCCTCTCCAGGATTGACTACCTGCTCACTCTGGCCGCACATGCCTCGTTGATATCCGAGGCGAGGCACATGGCACGTGGTATCTCTGATCACTCGCCAGTGTGGATCCGGCTGGATCTCGGTCGGGAGGGAGGAGGGAGGGTGGCCCCCATTAACCCATGGTATTTCCGAGACCCCAAGATGCGCAGCGCCCTGGTAAAGAAGGTAGATAATTACTTTAAGGACAATCTGGGAACCGTGGACTCGGCGATCTCGCTGTGGGAAGCTTTTAAGACCGTGCTTCGGGGGGAGGCCCTCTCCCTGGTGGTGACTGCCAAGAATCGGAGGGATTGCGAAGTGCGGCAAGTGGAGGAGGAGATTGCGGCCCTTGAGGGGGATATGGAGGAGGAGGTCACAGAGTCCTCATTGCATGAGCTTTGCTTGAAGCAGGCGGAGTATAGGGACCTGGTGACAGAAGCCGCCAAGACCCTTAGCAGGGAACAACAGGGCCGTCTGTATGATGTTGGAGATAAGGCAGGGAAACTCCTGGCGTGGCTGGACAGGAAGGAACGGGTCAATAGAGTGGTGCCAGAGTTGATTGGAGAGGGGGGAGAGGCGATTGTGGAACCTGAGGGGATTGTGGAGTGTTTTGCGGAGTATTTTCATAGGGTTTATTCCTCTGTGTTGGACAGGCCACCCGAGGACTCGACTGATCTCCTCCATGATATCGAGTTGCCCTGCCTCTCTGACATAGATAGGGACAATTTGGATGGCGACATCACGGTTGATGAGGTGGCGGGGGCGATTCGCGCGTTGAATTCGGGTAAGGCCTCTGGACCGAACGGACTGCCGATCGATCTGTACAAACTGTTCCCGGATAGGGTCGCCCCTCACCTGCGCGCCATGTACTTGGAGGCGCGGGGGGATGGGATCCTTCCGTTGGATCAGCGGCTGGCGTCGATCGTGGTCATACATAAAGAGGGTAAACCCCGAGATAGATGCGCCTCCTATCGGCCCATTTCACTCCTCAACGCTGAGCCGAAAATTCTGGCCAAACTCCTGGCTACCCGTCTGATTAGGGTACTTGGCGATCTGGTCCACCCGGATCAATCTGGCTTTATCCCGCACCGAAACACAGCATTGAACCTTAGGCGTCTTCATGGCGTCATCGCCAGGGCGGGCACGCTGCGTGAACCGGCTGTTGTGGCATCTCTTGATGCCACGATGGCCTTTGACACGGTGGAGTGGGCATACTTATGGGCCGTGCTGGCCAAGTTTGGTTTCGGTCGCGGGTTTGTGAGTTGGGTCCGGTTGCTGTACGAGGGGCCACTAGCGAATGTTGTGGTGAATGGTCGGGCATCTACTCCGTTTCAGCTTGGTAGGGGTACTCGGCAGGGCTGCCCCCTGTCGCCTCTGTTGTTCGCCCTCGCCCTTGAACCGTTGGCTGCGTGGATACGTTGGCACCCGGATATACGGGGCCTTCGGTGGTCGCCTGATCACGAGGACCGTATTTCGCTCTATGCCGATGATATCCTGATGTATCTTGCCTCACCGAAGAAGTCACTTATAGTGGTCTGTGACGTACTCGCATCGTTCGGTAGGAACTCGGGGCTTGTTATTAATTGGGGCAAATCGTATTTGTACGTTCTTAGTGGCGAGGTCCCACCGATCCCTAGAACATGTTCGATACAGGTTGCCCAGCAAGGTTTTGTGTATTTGGGGATTTTTATATCCATGGATCCTGTTGTGCGCTATGAGAGGAACCTGCTCCCCCCCTTGGCACGCTTGAGGCGAGATGTTGAAGGTTGGCGGAGGCTGCCGCTCTCCCTTGTTGGGCGTGCGGCCCTGTTCAAAATGATGTCCCTTCCCCGCTTCCTCTACGCCCTCCAGAACACCTTGGACTGGGTACCGGCCAAATACTTTCGGGAGGTCGAAGGCCTCCAAAGGACGTTGCTGTGGGATGGGCGGCCGCGAATAGCTATTTCAAAGTTGACGCTCCCATGGTACGATGGGGGCATTGCGCTCCCAGACATCCGACGGTACTATTGGGCCACGCAGCTGAGCGCGATCAACCATGGGTTTTACGGCCCTGCCCTTAGCCCTGGGTATGCCATGGATAGGTGGCTGCTGCGCGGAGGCAACTACTACAGGGCGTTGTATTCGCGGTCCCTAGACTCGTCCCTCACGGGGCCCACAGGTGTGGCGGTGCGCGTATGGAAGATGGCGACCGACTCGCTGGGCTGGAAGGATAGGCTCACCCTCGCTACCCCATTGTTTGAATCGGAACGGTTGGGAAGACTCTGGCACACGAAGGGCTTTGATAAGTGGGACCTGATAGGTATATCCAAGGTGGGCGATGTGCTGCATAAGGGGAGGGTAAAGTCCTTCGAGGAGTTGCAGACTGAGTTTGAGCTAGGGCCTTCAGAGTATTTTAGGTATATCCAGCTGCGTCACGCCCTCCGATCAGTCCTTGTGGAGGGTGAGAAGGTGCCGGAGTCCTCTCCCCTTGAGGACCGAGTCCTTGATGGTCATATGCCCGAGAGCACGATTTCGCTCATATATAAGAAGTTGATAAACGTCCGGGCAGACTTGCTATTGGGGCTGAGAGAACAGTGGACCAGGGATGGCCTCGAGTTGGATAATGAGGACTGGCAGTCAGCGGTCTCTTCGCCTAAGGAGGTTGCGATCCCGTCGCGTCTGAGGCTGGTGCAGCTTAAAATACTGCACCGGGTGTATGTTATGGGGCCAAGGCTGGTCCACATGGGATTCTCGGAGGACGGCCTGTGCAGAAGGGGTTGTGGTATGGTGGGTACTTTCCTGCACATCATCTGGGAATGTGGTGTCATTGTGGAGTTCTGGAGGAGAGTCCATGCAGTTATGGGGGAGGTGACGGGCATTGTGGTACAGCCGGAGGCGCGGTGCTGCCTCCTGAACGTCTGGGGCCCCACTGATCTCGATGAGGCGCAGACCCAATGGGTGACTCTGGGTAACATGGTAGCTAAAAGGGATATCGCGCGATTATGGGGCTCCTCAGGGACCCCTACGCTGACCGCGTGGAAGGAGAACATGGATTGGAGCATGTTTAGGGAGAAGACGGTCTACTGCTCTAGAGGTCGCCCCCGGAAGTGGCATGCCATCTGGGGGCGGTGGAACCAATACAGGGGGGGAATATGTCTTGCCCCGGACCTGGAACCTCCCGAGGAACAGCTTTCCCCCTGACCTGCCTTCCAGCACAGTTTGGTTTTGGTAACCGTTCTGGGCCTCTGCTGTTCCCCTTCTTCCTCCGCACACAGTCTTATACTTAGAAGATGAGTGGGGTCCGGCCTCCCCTGAGGGCTTTCGCCATGGGATTTCAATGTTTCTGCCTTGCTGGGGTTTGTTGTGTGTTTTTCTGTGTATATTTAAAATTGGACCTTTGCATTACTCATCGTACTGTATCTGGGACACATTACTGTATCTAACTTGCAATGCTGCCGAACCCTCGGGCTGTCGGCTGAATAGCTGTGTCCTGAAATTCGAAATAAAGGTTTTCCAAAAAAAAAAAAAAAAAAAAAAAAAAAAAGTAGGACATGTGGTTTAAGTTTTTTATTTCCTAGCAGTGAAAAACACCTTAAGTCGTTTTTCACTGTTGTAGGAGCTCTCTCTCCCATTGACTAACATTGGGTTACCTTATTACATTTTACTAACATTAGATTCGGAGCAAACAGATCTGCTGTTCACACTCAAATGAAATGTAATTTAAAATCCTCTTTCATGGTGAAATCTGATTTTAAGTTACAATTCTGAAACTGTCCCTTTTGGAAAGTTGGCATTTTGTCTCAACCAAATGTGCCTTCTGCCAGTGTTCTGGTTCACATGACTGAGAATGGCTCTGCTGTTGGGGGTCGTGTACTGCTTCGAGACATTGAGATATAAGTGGCTTAGTTGTGGACAGGATGACTGAGGAGGGGCTGTACCCAACCTCACTTACCCAACCTCACTAACACCTAAAGGGTTTTGTCACACACACAAAGGAACCAGACACCAGGCCAGCCTGCCTTTTGTCACCCCATCTTGGAGCCTTGACCAGGAAAAGGGGAAGAACTTTCCAGAATCAGAGGAAGATTCAAAAGAATGACTGCCCTGCTGCTAAAGACTGCCCTGCTGCTTCAAAGACTGTCTTGCTGGCTGAAGAAGGAAGAATGAACCTGCTTGCCTTGATCCCAGGCTAACCAGAGTGACTCCAAGGCTCAGTTGTCTGACATGTGTGAGCTTTAGTGACACAACATGCTCCAGAGGCCTCTCTGCAACTGCCTGGCTGCAAATGGACCTGCCTGAGCACTACTGCTAGACTTTAATGGCGGGAGTCCTTATCCCAAAGAGGTGCCCCCCTGGCCCAGGACCTTTGACTGGCATCCGTGGAAACTCCTTCAAAGAAAAAGGTGAAAATCCTTAGGTTTGGTTTCCTAGCGAACTGGCAACGACCACCAGCATGAAGATCTGGTGAGATCTATTCTTTGTGCCGACATCACCCTGTATTCGATCTGCGCTCCATCAAAGTCATCCTGAACTTGTAAATTTTCCACGGTTTAGCACAAACAGATGACTGCGAGTAGCGCTCTGTAGTGTTAGATGCTATTTTCACTAAAAACTTTAAAACTGAATGTCTACAGTTCTATCAATTGGATTTTTGTCATTCTGGTATATAATTTATTAAAATGTGCTCTAGTTTACTAAATTAGTTTGGGATTTTTCTTGTGTTGTGTTTCAACTTTGGTACTGTTTGTGTGCTGCATAAATAATTCACACATTGCCTCTAATTTAAGTATGACTGCTTTGGGATTCTTGAGGGGGGGGGGGTGGATTTCAATGGGGTGGCAGACTGAGGGATTGACAGAACCTCGAAGGCAGGGCGCGGGCCGTCCCCGTTTGCACTATTTATCAATGCCATTGGCTTGGTGGACGCATGGTAAACATGCAGCACCCAGGGGACCGGGGTTATACTCTTTATTAAGGGGACCACAAGGTCTTGTCCCGGCTCAACTACTTTCTCCTACCTTTCTATGAATCCCGCAGGTTTCAGGATGCTCACATTTACACACGTGGTCTCTCAGATCACTCCTCTCTGGAACTACGGCTGCAACTCGGCCTAGGGCACTAGCGATGGGGCTGGCATCTGAAAGTGTGGTGGCTTCAGGATGCCGAAACCACGACCTACATTCACACAGCAATAAAAGGGTATTTAGATAAACAATGGTACGGTCGAGTCCTTGGAGACCCTCTGGAAAGCATTAAAGGCCACTGTCAGAGGGAACATTAATAGCATTGTTTTGGGAAGGGGCAAGATACGCAGAGAGGAAGTGACTGACTTAGAACTTGCATCCTATATTTGGAGGCAGCTCGTGCTGCATCTGCCCACCCACCGTCCAGAGAGACACCCTACATCAACAAAATGTACTCCATCAATTGCTTATGGATAAGGGTCTAACTGCTTGGCTTGCCACACAAAGCTGCATCCATCATTGGGGCAACAAAACCAGAAAGACTCTGCAGTGACCCTGTACTACACATCGAACATTCATTGCTTACATAACTAATTGGGAGGAGGATGGGAGGCCAGGCATGCAGCCAATGCACAGTGCTTAGCCACCTATTACACGGCATTGTATGCTCCACCACCTGAGGGGCACTTGAAGACCTTCAGACTTTGTGAAGGACTTACTCACACACACCCCCCTGAAAGACCTACAATAGGATTCGTTAAAGCTCCACTCTGTTTTGCCTGCTTTGTAAACTGAATTTTGGACGTAAATTTCTTTGCTGGGCACGATTATACACCGACCTCCACGAGAGAGGGAGTTGGGGAGGTTCGCTGTCTGCCCAATTGCCGCTACACCTGGGGACAAGACAGGGATGTCCCCTGTCGCCCTTAATATTTGCGAATGAACCCCTAGCGGGATGGTTGAGGATAGATGCTCTGGTTAAGGATCTGGAGTGGGCACCCAGGATCTCCGATTGGATCACGTTATACGCCGATGATGTCCTAATTTTCCTGAACGATCCCCCTGACTCTAGGCCAGAGTATTCCAGATCCTCTTAGTATTTGGGTTCTTTTCTGTGCTTACCATTAACAAATCAAAATCCTCACAGGAGATGAACGACAACAGATACCGCATTTCACTGCTGTGTTTGGGACTGCGTAAAACTAAAAGGGACATCGTCATGGCCTGGAAAGACTGTGACCCTCCGTCCTTGGAACAGTGGAAAATTGGGCTCGATAGTTGTACGGGTTTGGCAATTCCCATATAAAAAGCAAAGGGCTGCCCAATTAAACACTACAAAATATGGGTGGCATGGTGTCAATACCAGGGAATCGTTCTTCACAGAGTTAAAAATCCTTACCATTCCCTGGACAATGAACTTTGGTCTTACGAAGGCAAGGCCTGAACTGGGGCCTCCAAGGGAAAAGCATTAGGGTTTACAGCGTCAAGTGTAGGTTGGAACTGGGGAGGGGTGGTTCTTATACTTATTTACAATAACTTGCAATGTTATACTGCTGGCTCAGTTAGTCGAGCATCTGTTTTGCACAAAATTAATCGCATAACTATCTGGTGTATTAACTTCGTAGAAAATCATCTGGGCACATCATAGGTAGGTTGAGGCAGGGCTGGGCCCACTTACTGATATTTTCTCAGCCAAAACGTGGAACTGTTGATGTAACTACTTGTCACTGAAACAATTATTTGCCCTGGACCATTGATTTTGTTAGCGCATGTGACGTGAGCTGCGCGGCCTCTTTAGTTTAACCCTCCAAGGACTTTCTTGGTGCCGAGATCTATCCTCATCGTGGGACTGAGCATTCAGGGCTTTTGTTCTGAGCTACTGAGGTATTCTCTTTTTGCTTTTTTTAATAGTACTATGGACACACGTCATAACTAACATTGGCATGGCGTTCTAACTTCTTCATTATGAATTGTTACTTAATGGTTTCTTTTTTCTCTTTGTTAACTTATTTTGTCTTATTTTGTGCTGGTGACCGTTTGCTTTTATTAAGGGGCATCGCATTGAGGCTTAATGTTCTTATAGTTAGTTTGTACATCTTATCAAGGGCGCGGGGAGCAGTGACTAATGGGTGGAGGTTAACAGGGAATGGTAGTGTCCCATCGGGGACTCTGGAGTGCTGGTTGGATTGTTACTGTAGTTTAGAACTTAATTAATGGTAAAACGGAAGCCAGCTGATGATGCTCAAACACTTAATAAACAGAATAAATGCGCCAGAAAAACAAGGCATGCGTGCATCCTAAGCCAAATAGATGATCGGATAGTGGAGGTTGAGATTATATTAAACCCCCCTGCATCTACTCTAACTTGGGACCCGAGAACAGAAGAAACAAGCATTTGCAATGCAGTAGGTCTCGCATTTGCGAGAGTTTAAGCTATTGGCATTGTAAATGACAATGCCTTTTATTTATGTTTTGAAAACCAACACGTAAGTAAAAGGCATTGCCATTTACAATGCCAATTGCTCAGACTCACAACTGCGAGACCTACTGCATTGCAAATGCTTGTGCTCTGGGCAGTCAAGTGGTGATATATACGTCTGATTCAGGGAGGAAGATGGCTGAGGATCATGAATTCTAGCCATAGACAATGCCTTAGCTGGCGGCGGTATACCATCCATAGGGTTTTGGTCTGAGGCATGCTAGTTATGGCTAAAATGAGGTAGCATGAGGGCACCACTATGAGTATTGCTGCTGATAACATCACTTGATAGAAGGGCTCAAGCCGTTATCGTGGGCAGGGGCAACCAGATGCGCGTGTCCTGGCACAGGCAGAGGCTGGGATAGGTGAGTATCTGGAGCATCAGTGCGTGAGTCCCTTAAGCTGAGCAAAAAGTTCATTTATTGTTCCCAAACGCTTGGTGATAGGCAGGACCAAGCTTTGCATCAACCCCCTAACACTTCCATGGATTTTCTCTGCAAGGTAGCCAATGCCTCCGAAGGCAGCGTATTAGTAAATAACAGGGCAAATGGCAAAATCAGTAGCCGGTTGAGAGACAAGTCGAGGGAGCCCTTTTTGTGCCCCTGGCGTCTTTTCCTCTTAGTTGAGGGGGCTCTATCGGTGGCTGTGTTGGATGGGACACTGTAAGTTAGCTACAATCCTGTCCAATGTCATGGTCAACAGACCTGTAAGGAACATCTAATGAGGCTTGTGGCAGGTCAGAACTTGAGGATGTGGCTTCATTTGAAAGATGCACAATTGTTTCGGGATGCAATAAGGTACCAGGGGCTGAGGATACAGCGGCAGATAGGCATCATTCTACATTCTCTATTTCTTTGTTTAGGGCGCACACTTCTTTCTCAATGTAACCATCGAGAGTAGTATCACAAGCCTTTCGTTTAACCATAATGCTGCGGGACAGGGGCAAGACACTTACTCACAGACAGATAACAGTAACATCACAGTACCCAAGTAGGGGGCCCATAGAATGAAACCAAGACGGAAGGCCCAGCCCAGCCTCATCTGTCTGCGGACAGGTGCATATGGGCCCAATCTTGGCTCGGGCATGTGCCCGGACTCGATCTGCTCTGCCGGGACACAGAGTGTGCTTTCAAGCACCTCCTGGCATGGAAGTGGAGTCAGCTGCCCTTCTTGTCACGAGGCAGGCTGGGGCTTGTGGTCTGGAGCCTCCGGCGAGCAGCAGTTACCTCCGGTCAAGGTTACCATTTTTCCCCTGCCTCGATGACTGGTTATTGAAGGTGGACTAACCACAGACTGTCAACCACCCTGAGACAATGGCGAACCTCCTAACATCATTAGGGATCTCTATCAACATGCGGAAGTCATGCCTGACTCGTTCATAGCCACTTCGATTCATCCGAGCTAGTCCGGATACAGTACAGGTCTGTGCCTTGCCCCCGGAGTGGAGAGTCCATGACATTCGTGCTATGATACCGTTTATTCAGCCTCTGTCCTGGATCTAAGTGTGTATGACTGAGACTTCGGGGATTGCTGGCCTCCATCATGCTGCTGGTGAAACATACCAGATGGCAAATGCGGGCTCTACAGTGGGATCTAATATCTGTGGGCATAGCACCAAGGGAATCTATTAGATTGTATCCAGATTTCCGAGGAGACCGCATACGATCTGTAGTGGTGGCTGCTGGATTGTAACTACGGTCAGTAGCAGATTCCTCTCCTTATCCCACTGCAGAGATGGCGGATTCATCACTGCAGTTTCTGCAATCACCTTTTGTGTGTTTGATGTAACACCCTAGGTTGCCATGGGTATGCCCAAATATGGGTGCCTTGCTCTCTGTATCATAGGAACCAAGTTCTCCTGCACAGGTGATGATAATAACTCAGTATCCAGTCTGGGGTTGTTGGCGTTTCCTTCTAGTGAGGGGCTTCCCTGGTATTTCGGGATGGACTAGTATTAAGAAACCGGTTCAGTTATGATTTGCTTAAGGTGGGCCTCTGTCTAGAGTGGCACAGTAGAAATCATGAGTTGGATTGCCAGTGCTTTAGACTATTTGCTAGCATTCCTTCCGTCACCTTTTGTGTGTTTTTCTGATTTGAACAACAATTAAAAGTATTAATTGGTCCACAAGTGAGCATTAAATAACACGGATCACCTATGATCCTAGGTAGCTGGCACTTCACAGGGTAAATTCACAGGTTGCAGCAGCATCGGAGGTATGCGTTCAGGAGGTTCTGTCGATGTATGTACACCTCCTTTTATGTATTTGAGGTTTACATGGCATGGACCACATCCTTGTGGAAGTATAATTCATTTACAGAGAAGCAAACGCATGCAATATGACAAACTGCAGATTCTGTGTCCAGGCACAGAGGACAATAATTACAACAAGCATTGGCACACTGAAAACATCAAAGCGGCCGCGAAAGTGATCACACAGGCTGACAAATGGTGCGCGCGCCCGGTGGCGCACATGCACTGTAGCTGGAGGCCTGAAAAGACACTAGTTTGCACTTCTAAATCCCGCTTACTAACACTCTCGCCAGAGCAGCGCTGAAGCGCTGGCTCAGGCAAGACCTAAAAACCAGCTGGCCTCAACAATAAGCTCTCCAGAATGTTCCTTCACATTATGGAGAACTTAATGCCTGCCGCATGAGGAAGTGTTTCTCAGTTCACCCGTCCCTGCTGTTCGAGTTGAAATTAGAGAGTGTTGGTGGTCGAGAGTAAGGGTGTGCGAAACTGCTTACATTTACCCCCACAAAATGTTGTGAACAATTCATGAAATTATGCTTTTTAGTACAAGATGTGGTTTGTCAGTATCTGGCAAAAGTTTTTTATGAGCGGACTTTTCTCTTATTGAAGAAAGTCAAACAGGATGCCAGCAGAACACTGGTTCAAGAATAAAATGTCCCGAGGAGGTATTTCATGCTCAAACCTATTTTCCATGCGTAAACTACGGTGTGAAATTGCGCAATGTGAAAGTACGCTTATTTAGAATAACGTAAAATGTGCGGGTTTCACGCAGTTCACCTGCGAAATTAAAGTTTCTCCAAGACGTATCCGAGAGTGTGAATCGAGCGGGCTGTGTAACAGGATTTGTTTCCACGCATTTATTGGGTGGCAGTGTATGGAGGCGTTGTTCTGAGATCAGAGGGTATTGCTGTTGTAGACTCTTGGTGCAGAGCCACAGAAGGACTGACTGGGCATGGTATGTTTAGTACACGATTTTTAGAGCATTACATGGACTGGGCTAGGTCTACTGTTCTGTTGGAGACAGATTTAATTGACTCATGGCATTTATCGTTATGTTTCATTCGCGCCTTCTCATTCTCTCCCTCTCCGTCGCTCGCTGTCCCCCTCCTCGCCCCGTAAAGGCCCAAGCGTTCTCAAAAACACAATTTATCAGTGCCATATCTTAACCCGTGCTTTTCTGGGCGCCTAGAGACGATCCAGTCTGCACGGAACGCTGTATAAGGCAATTCACGCACCTACATGTATGTCCTTAATCCGATAGGTTTAGAGTTTATTATCACGACATCGGTGTTCACGGTACCAAGAATGTCCCCGCAAGCCCCCCAATGCCCCTCCTTCGTCTCCTCTGGCAGAACTAGAAACACCCAGGGTGTCAGTACAGGATGACATCAACAATAGCCCTGCGCCCCGCGTGCAGGCATGAGTCACAGTCATTCTCCTGCCTTGCACTCTGCCCTGCTATTGTTCACGAAGGGAAAAACTGCAAAGGGAGGATGGTGGGGGGTTTAGCGTAGAAGTCTTGAACGTGAACGACAATCTGTCCTGCCAATCACCATGCAGGGGGTGTGCGTCCAAACAGCATTCAAACAATGGATGCTGGCGAGGGGTGTGCCCTGGTTCCAAACGACTGGCGGTGCCATGGCTTGAGAAGTAAACAGAGATGGCATCTCCCAGTCTGATCTGGTTCCTAGTTTGTAGTTTTAGGAGGGGAAGCTGAGCCTCCTGCACAATGCTTTGGGACAAATGCATCACAAGACACGCATGCGATGTAAACATATTTATTCTATTTCAATTGGCAACTAAAGAACCCCCAGCCTAAAACCTGGTGAATACACACACAATATCAAAAGAACACGGTGAGCGTGTATTGTGATCATATATTGCAGTCTGCTAACGCAGCTTAACTTTGAAGATGAATCACATAGTTCATAGGATGATATAGTTAATCCGCATGCACTGCAGGTTTTGAAATCATTGCTAAGCAGGCAGTGAAACACCCATCTCATGTCCCGTAGCGGAACAGATCCAGCAGACCCGCAGAAACACGAGATGGAGGAATGACATAGCTCACGCACCAGGAGGAGTGTGCAGGAGGGGGGTGCGGAACCTGGGATTATCGGAGCTCATTTTTCGATGCTTCCAAACAAGCCGCCAGGCAGCAGCGGAGACTTTGCACCGCAGTGAAACCAAGCTCTGGTTAGAAGGTCTCTCCATCTTCATGGACCAACAGCTGGTCCAGCAGCTCCCAAAGAACTGGGCACCCACCGATTGTGCCTGGCGCAGGAGCTGCAAAGCCCAGTAACCATGGCAACTGCCATCGCTGCAGACCGGCTTTGAGCCGCACATGCGAGGCAGATGTGCTTACATGGCAGCAGCCACAATGCAGCATAGCCTGGCACCATGAAGAACAAGGCAGGGGACTGTGGCAACGAAGACGCCCTGTGTCCTGCCACTTGCAAACAGCGCAATACCCGCCTACAGGCCCAGTGTAGCAACATCCATCCTATGCGCAGCGTTGTGAATGAGAGCAACACAAAGCGAGTGTCAGTGAAAGATAAAGCATAGCTTCACAGGCGCCGCGCTGAGACAGGGAAACGCTAAACCAATTAAAACAAGCTCCGATCTCTTGTCTTTAGGGAGCCATGAGAAACACACGGCCCCATAAAGATAGGAAAGTGCTTTGCGAGAGGCGCAAAGCAGCCGAGCCAGTCCTGATGGACCGGACCAAAAAGCGAAAGGGCGGCAACCAAAATACCCCATTTTTAATGGCAGGCCACCGTTTAGCATAAACGGTGAAGCCGCCAGCCAATGGAAATGAGGGGCAGGGCTTAAAGCCCTCTTCTGAAAGTCCTTGTTAGCAATAAATCTCGCTGAGCGAGCAGCGCATGTGTGCGCTGCAAAGCTAGGCGAGACCTAAAAACAAAAATATCAAATATCTGTGGGAAGAAGTCAGATGGGGTTCAAGGTAGTAAGAGTCAATCTTCTGGGTGTTTAGGGTTTCTACAACCCGCAGCCACAGGTGGGGAACTACCTAGCGACCGTCCGGTGAGGCAGCCTGCCCCACCTGAAGTGGTTTGCTCCAATAGGTTCACTCCGTGGTCTGAAATAACTGAGAGGGGGGTAACAAACTGTAGTGGAGGCAGCGTTTTAGATACATACATTGCTATGTTAGCATAAGCGCGTTAGATGTTAGAAACGCCATCTTGCCACTTTTGCTGCTTTTGCACACGACACTGCAGAGACATGTTATTTGAAAACTGCTTGCTTGCCTTTTCTTCACATGAGAACTGTCTGTTGTTCACATCCCTAGATGTGCACTGCGACCTTGGTCTGAACATTGTGTGCAGAAACAGTCTGAGCCACCAAACAATGTATGTTTTCGAGTTCAGGTTGATCGGCCCACTCTCTAGCCATAACACGCACACAGCTGCAAATACCTGAAAGTCAAGAGTCTTTAATATTGCAGTTTGCATGCATTACACACACATTCTGGAGAATAACTTTTCCAGGCGCAGAGCAAAGCTGATCCTGTGATGCGATTCACCTAAGCTGATCTTTACGGTATGGGGTTCCCCATTCTAACCTAGAGACCTTCTATTAGTATAATAATACTAGCTCACTAGCGAAGGGAGGGTGGTTGTATTCCACTGTCATTTGTAATATGATTTCTCCCTTCAATTTCTATGGTATTGTAACAATGCTGATGGTTTTGATTTTAATCATTTGTCTGCTTATGTTAGCCAAAGTACTGCATCTTAGGACACGTAGTTTATAAAATAAACATTTTAAACTTTACAGTGTCTCTGACTACTCTTGTTGTGGACTGATATGAGAATAATAACGAACAGGTATTTCTAATTCCCACCATTCCTGAGAGTACTCTAAGTCGCATGTCCTGGGTTGTCTATACATTGGGAGCTCCGAGAGAATTCGGATAACGAATGGGACACTGATGCTAGTCGGATTGGGGTTCTGGGTACTGAGGTGAGTTTTTGGTACACCGCAATTCACTGAGGTACTGGTTTCCTGCGCATAGTTCTGTGCATGAGCAGAATCCCTGCAACAAAACTCCTGCCCGAGGGGGGGGGGGAAGAGGCAAGTACCACTACCCGGTCGCACAGTGCAACAACTAACTTATAGAAAATTATTTCAGATTTGCATAATCTAGTGGCAGTATTGAAACAAGCTACAGTATCTTTAGAATCTAAAATCACTGCTGTGACAAAAGTAATAACTCTGGATACAGAGCCACGTAGTAATGAAACAAATTCTATTACCTCCCCTTACTAGGCCTAGCACCCCTCAAATGAGCAGACATGGGAAAATGTTGGGTACCTGTAGGACACAGCCCGTTTGCCCTCCACAACCTCTGGAGCCTAGCAGGTTCCAGGGTTGGTATTTGAGGTCAGGCACTGGCCTGGACCTTAGTAGAGGACTCATTCTTGCCAATTCCCACTGTTAAGGACATCCAAGTAAAACTGTCGCCTCTGGGTTCCATGGTGCTTTTATCCTAGGAACAGACAGACAAGTGATGGACGGAATGCAGAACAAATCAAAACATCCACCCCCAGTCAAGAGTTCTGTGTTAAATCTATTGTTCTTTTGCTCACCATGCCACTCGAGTTTAAACCCAGCCATATACAAATCAGTCTTGCCCGTGTTCCTCATGGGAATAGTCAAGCCTGAACTGCCAAGTCAGGTCTTCAGTCCTTGCACCATTTGAGGACGTTAATGTGCATGCAATTCCCATTTCCGACATTCATGGACAACTTTTTGACTCATTAAATCCTCTTTTTGAGGTGGGAGTTAGTGAATCTACTAGAGAAGGACCTAAATAGTCTCCTTTGCTCACCAAGGAACATAGACAGGCCAAAGCTCACCTGTTAACCGCTATAAGATCCTTTAGTACCCTGTGGATTCGTGATGCTAGACATCATTACAAAGGGATATTAGCGTCAATCAAAGAGCTTGGAGGATAATAACTGGCAAGATTTGTTAGAGGCTTCCAAAAGGAATGATCGGTCTGCATTTTGGCATACAATTTGCCAGTTTGAAAGCTTGTACTACAAATACACATCAAATTCAACAGCAGGTTTGGGGTTGGCATTTCACTAACCTCTGCTCTACACCTTCCACTGACCAGATGCTGTGTAGCCAAGATCAGTGCACTTTGGCCAGTAGTAGTCCTGTAGAATCTGGCCAGGAGTTCTTCTCCTTAAGTGATACAAGCGAGACAATAATGTCACTGAAGCCAGGGAAAGCTCTGAGTTTTGATTTTATTCTGGGAGATTTGTATTGATCCGAGATCGAGATCTGAGCCCTTTATATCAATATCTTGTCTAATGCTATTATGTCTGGTGCTCCCGTCCCTGACTCTTGGAGGAGAGCGGTTATAATTTCAATTTATTTAAAGAGTGCGTGTAGGAGAGTGGAATCTGACTAATGGTTGCCCCCAACTTTTTGCCTGGTATTTAAGTGGTTTTTGACTAGTCTGGCTGGGATCCTGCTATCCAGGACCCCAGCCTATCTGCTTTCTCCCTAAAACTGTTGTGAGTACTCTAGGTACAAACATAATTGGATGCTGGGCATGCCCTACCAGTCCCTTGTAGATGGTACCCTAGGTACCCAGGGCATGGGTCCCCCCGTAGGCCTACCAGGGCTGCAACACTTATTGTGCCACCCTGGGACAGCCAACCAAACTGACACCACCAGGCCACTACTGTAGCCTGGGTAAGGTGGTGCTAGCACCCCTTACAGGGATGTAGGTACCCTATGTCCCATACCATTACAACACATATACTCTCATAGGTCACCCCTATGGCAGGCCCTGGTAATCCTACAGGGCTGGGTGCTGAGGTATGTGTGAGGGGGGACCCCTACGTGAGTAGGACCTCTCTGCAACCTTCGTAAAACCGTTACTGGGTTGTTTGTAGTGTAGCCATACCATATACTCTAAATCGCATTATAAGTGAATCGCGTCATCGCGATAACTTGAGAATGGCTACACAGAACCATATCGTGTTTGGTGTCAAACATGAAGGAATCATACCCCCAGTCCAGCCATGGGCATGGGGGCACGATTCTCCCTTGCTAGGAGGGTGATATGGGAAAAGCGGTAGATTTTAGACACCAATTTAAAAGTGCACATGTACCACAAAATGGCTACTGTCCGCCACCTACACGACTCTGGCTGGCTGTTGCTGGGGAAAACCCCAGCCTCGCCAGCTGGACAATAGGGCTCCTGTGGCAGGGAGGTGCCAGCACCTCCCCAGACAGGATAATGTGGATTGGAACAGGGTGGGTGCACCAAATGTCCTTTCAGAGTTGCACGTAGGCAGCTGCAGAGCTCCAATTCTGCATACACCGCCTGGAACCGGTTCAGGGGCATCCTGCCCCTCGCCCAGGCGGGAAACACACAAAGGGGAGTGGGTGTAGCCACCCTTTCCCGCCTCTACTCTGATTGGTAGGCTCTATTTTGGACCATCCCCTAATCTTGGGGATATATGGGAATAACTTTGCCCTAGAGCCTTAGATTCGTCCAGAACTTAACAGAACTGACCTTCGACGAGCTGCTGCCCAGCTGACTGAAGAAATCTCCCTTGGGATAAAGGAGTTATCCCCCTGCTTGGCAGGCACCTAAAAGACTACAAGATACCCGGTTGGAACTTCGTTGCTCTCACGACCTTCGACGCCTTCCAGCAACCTCGAGGTGGGTCTCCAGTGCATCCCAGCGTCCTGTGAGTGTGCCCAGCAAGTCTGAGCACCCTGGACCACGTGGGTGTCGAGATCCCCGCATACCCCGAGACACCGGCCACCTCTTGTCCAGCACACGACCCCGACCAGTGGGGAAGTTGTGCTTTGGCCCATTTCTGAGCCAACCATCCAGCAGCATTTGTGCCGACCCTCAGCTCCCTGGCCCGCTCCGGTGGCCCGTGGGAGCCCTTTTACGCACTCCATTTTGCTGCCTTCCGCGGTCCCTTGTCTCTCGACTTGTGGGCCCTGACGGAGGACAATCTTCTTCTCCAAGAGTTCCCCTGGTTGCTCCAGGCCTGCTCTACGCTCCCTGCAAAGGAGAGCACCCTCAGACCTCGTGGGTCTGCACCAGCAGCTGCTTTGTCCATCTTGCGTGGGTTGCGGTTGCCAATGCTTAGTGGATCCAATCGGGACACTAACACCGCAGCGACCCTCAGCCGACGTGGGACAGTCGCCCTCCAGAAGCTGGCCTTCCTTGAAGCCTCCCGGAGCCCGTGACTGCAGAGCCCAGCTGTACCTTCTACACCTGAAGCACCCGACTTCCACGAGCTCCTTGCTGTGAGCTCCCTGGTCACTTTGCTGTGACCCAGACTCTGTCCCCTCTGCTTTCAGGTTCATCTTTATCTTCTCTTCAACTTTAACCTTCACGACTTCAACGACGCTTTCAGCTAGCAGCAGTTTGGACTACTTTTCCATAGAAAACCAGCCCGCGACCCGACACCAGAATCGACCTATGCACCCGGCTTCCCTGGGGCAGGTAACAGTGGTACTTCGGTACTCCAGTGGTGGTGGGCTCTCCAAAGCCTTAAGTCTCAAGCCTTAACTTTGTACTGTTGCTAGAAGTGTCCTTAAGCTTTAAATATTCAACCGCGACATTCTCCATAGGCTAACATAGCGATCCCGATAGCAGCTCTTTGCACTGCACGCGTTTCCCGTGGGTCCCCTTCCTCTTAACTGTGGGTGGATTCTGAAGGGGCAAGCGATCCTGAATGCCCTAGGCATTGCCTGTAGAATTGTCGTGGTTCTTATACCACTATTTTAGTATATGGTTTGGTCCCCCCCTGGGGCCCATTGATTTCTGTGCTATTTATTGTGTTTATAAATGCTTGTTTGAATTGTAACTTTGCCACTAGCCACATAAAGTGACTGTGGGATTCTGTCTAGAATAAATACATATATTTTATATATCTACCTGTGTGGGCTACTCTTTCATTTGGTTATTCAAGAGGTTATTATGGTAAAACAATAAGCTTAACACTCCTTCAAGACTTAGCCTGAAGGCTGCTCTCCACAGCTACCACTAGGATAGCTTTCTTTAAAGGTTGTCTTAAACCTATCATCAATAGGAGTCGAATTGGACTGGTGCAAGGTGTCCCTATAACTAGGAACAGCATATGCCAGGCCAACTTCTCACAGTGCGAGATCCCAACTGAAATTCTCCAAAAGGCTTTGTGCCGCCAGGTTTTAGCCATACTGCAGCAGTGGGTCTTAGACCAAAATATCCGATCCCCATTTCAGGCTGGGTTCAGATCTAAAGTTGGAACAGTGGATCAAGTTTTTAGGTTCATGACAATTCTTAGGAAATATACTAAGATCCATAATAAACATTTATGTAGCCTGCATCAACCTGAGAGGCGCTATAGATCTGATTCCAAGGGCTTGTTTCTGGGAAACTATCAGGTCGATGTCGCACTCTTTGGTAGGGATTCTGATGAGGCTTCGTGAGATTAATTACGCTCAAGTTCAGTGGGGCAAGGACAGGGATCTAACATAGGATTGGTGTCATTTGTGAGTCTGTCAAGGATGTGGCTTAGCCTCGCTTTTTTCCTCTGTATGGTAGTATCTCTATCCCTGGGTAGCTGTTTGCCGACGACACCCTGCCTATTTCAAGAACCCCAGTTGGAATACAGAACTTAGTAAACAGATTTCATGACTTTTGCAATTTAAGGGGCTTATAGTTAATGTGCAGAAAAATTAATTAATGACTATTAGACAGCATAGATCATTTGGAAAAAATCCAACACTCGGACCACAGTACTGGAAGAAACTAATAACTTTCATTATATGGAAATAAAAACTAGTTCCTGGTCGTGGACCCCGCACATTAAGAAGAGCAAGGCTATTATACTGCATAAATCAGTTGCTATTGGGAAAATGCATAGGGCTACCTCTCAGAGGGCTGTTTCTCCAGCCCAAGAAGTGCACAAGGCGGTTGTTCAGTCAGCTGCATTGTACGGGATACAGGTCTGGGGCATGGCTCCGCTGGCGTACCTCACAGCCAGAGAAAACCACTTTATAAGATTGATAATGTCTACCACAGAGTACGCCACTTGTCCCAGTATCCTTTCATCTAGCTCTAAAACGGATTGGTGACCTGGCAGCTCTGAGACCTTTGCTCTATTGGGTTAGGATTTGGTCTACCCTTGAATTGGAATTTTACAGACTAGGTCTCCAGGAACTTGTTTGGTTTTATAAGAACCAGATTCATCCATGGCTGTCCCACAAAAAAATAATGGTTCTACACTTTGGGGTTAGGTGTAGTGTGAACAAACCCTTCTTCCAAAAACTCGTCAGTAAACGGATTAGTGAAGAAAATGTATTGGGGGTACTTAACAGCTTGATACATGTGGAATTCTAAAAGCAATAGCTTCTACGGCAGGTTTTTGGTTAAGAAAAAAAAACCTACTCCAATGTTTGAATTATATCTTGATGAGGTTCCCACACACTGGGCTAAAGGAATATGCTACTTACCAGTATGCATCTGTTCTTGGCATGTAGAGCTGCAGATCTATACACTTTTGCATAGATCGCCATCTGGTGTTGGGCCCGGATGTTTGCAGTTTGTTTTTCTTCTTGAACAGTCTTTGGAAGTCACGAGTTCGGTGACTCCTCCTTCGGCCCGTACTGCGCATGGGCTTTGGCTCCATCCTCAGATTGTTTTTCGCCAGCAGGGAAAAGATGGAGCGTAGTGATAATAGTAAGAAACCCATGTGTGTTGTATCTAAATAAGATAGACTGGAACGGATACAGGTAGCCGGGGAGGCGGGTGGGCGTGTATAGATCTGCAGCTCTACATGCCAAGAACAGATGCATACTGGTAAGTAGCATATTCCGTTCGAGGCATATGAGCTGCAGATTATACACTTTTGTATAGATTATATAGCAGTACCCAGCCCTAGCGGCGACCACCGGTATCCGTTGCAGTGGTTTGAAATAGTGTCTTTAGTACAGCCTGGCCCACACTAGCTTGTTGTTTGGAGTGCACGTCTACACAGTAATGTTTTGTGAAGGTGTGCGGTGTTGACCATGTGGCTGCTTTGCAGATGTCATCTAAGGGTATGTTCCCTAGAAAAGCCATAGAAGCCCCTATCTTTCTTGTAGAGTGGGCTTTAGGTGGAACAGATAATGTTCTTTTTGCTTTGTGATAGCAAATTTGTATGCACTTTACAATCCACCTAGCTATCCCTGATTTAGAGATGGGGTTGCCTTTATGCGGTGGAGAGAAGGAGACAAACAATTGTTTAGTCTTTCTGAAAGGTTGCGTTCTTTGTATGTAGTACAATAAAGCCCTTTTAACATCAAGTGTATGTAGAGCCCTTTCCGCAACAGATTGAGGTTGCGAGAAAAAAACCGGTAATTCCACCGATTGATTAAGATGGAAGGGGGAAATGACCTTGGGCAGAAATTTTGAATTTGTGCGAAGTATCACCTTGCTGTGATGTATCTGTAAAAAGGGTTCCTGTATAGTGAACGCTTGTATCTCACTAACCCTTCTAAGGGAAGTGATAGCTACGAGGAAAACTGTTTTCCAAGTGAGGAACTGTAACTCACATTTATGCATTGGTTCGAAAGGCGGACCCATGAGCCTTGTAAGAACTACGTTGAGATTCCATACAGGGGAAGGTGGTGCCCTGGGTGGAATTACTCGTTTAAGGCCTTCCATAAAGGCTTTAATAGCAGGCACTCTGAACAGTGATAAATGCTGTCTGTTTTGTAGGTAAGCAGCAATTGCTGCTAGGTGTAGACGTATGGATGAATATGCCAGGTTACACCTTTGAAGATGGAGCAGATAGCATATGATGTGCTGTATGGATGCATCTAAAGGGTTGATTGTATTGTTACGGCAGTAAACAACAAATCTCTTCCACTTTGCGGCATAGCATGCTCGAGTGGTAGGACGTCTGGCTTCCTTGATAATGTTCATGCAATCAGGGGGAAGGTTAAGGTATCCAAATTCTAAGATTTCAGGAGCCAGATCGCAAGGTTGAGCTGAGCTGGGTCCGGGTGCCTGATTTCTCCATGGTTCTGGGTTAGGAGGCATGGGGACAGGTGCAGTTTTTGATGTGGTACCACCGATAACTGTAGTAGTGTGGTGTACCACGGCTGCCTGGCCCATGTTGGAGCTACCAGAATGAGTGTGAGGGAGTGCTGTTGTAGCTTCCTTACCACTAATGGAATTAGCGGGAGAGGTGGAAAAGCGTATGCAAGTTTGCCTGACCAGTTCATCCATATCGCATTGCCTTTGGACAATGGGTGTGGGTATCTGGCGGCGAAGCTTGGGCATTTTTTGTTTTCGTGGGTGGCGAAGAGGTCTATCTGAGGATGCCCCCACTTGTGGAAGAATGGGCGAAGAACTTGTGGATGCAGTTCACATTCGTGCATTTGCTGCGTCTGTCTGCTGAGCAGATCTGCCATGGTGTTTTGTATGCCTAGGACGTGTTGTGCCAGGAGAAAGATTTTTTGTGGAATTGCCCATCTCCATATGCTCTGTGCTAAGCGGGAGAGCTGGGGAGAGTGTGTCCCCCCCTGTTTTTGAATATAATACATTGCAGTCATATTGTCTGTGCGAATGAGGACTGCTTTGGCTCAAATTTGTTTCTGAAAGGATTTCAGGGCTAGAAAGATCGCCAATAGCTCCAAATGGTTGATATGGAGTAACTTTTGCTGTGGCGTCCAAAGACCTTGCACTGTGAGGTGTAGAAGGTGCGCTCCCCAGCCGGAGAGCGATGCGTCCATTGTGAGAATCACCTGAGGAACCGGGTCCAGGAACGGCCGCCCTTTGGAAAGGTTTGTGGTGTTCCACCACTGCAGAGAGTGATGGGTGCGGCCGTCCACCAACACCAGATCCGTCAGCTGTCCCTGGGCCTGGTTCCACTGCCGTGCTAAGCACTCTTGGAGTGGACGCATGTGGAGTCTTGCATGGGGCACTATGAAGATGCAAGATGCCATCATCCCTATTAGCTTCATAAACACTCTTGCTGGGAGAGAGTGCTGAAGAATGAATGTTTGGCGCAAGGCTTGTATGCTTGCGATTCTGGCTGAATTGGGATAGGCTATAGCTTTGGAGGTGTCTATAGAGGCCCCGAGATATTGCTTTGTGTGAGACGGTATGAGGTGGGACTTTTGATGGTTCACCGTGAAGCCTAGCTGGTGGAGCAGTTGGATGGTGCTGTTTGTATGTTGCACACACTGGTCGTAGGACGCAGCTTTTATCAGCCAGTCGTCCAAGTAAGGGAAGACGTGAATGTGTTGTCTTCTGAGGTGTGCTGCTACTACCGCTAGGCATTTGGTAAACACCCGTGGTGCGGTTGTGACCCCGAAGGGGAGAACCCTGAATTGGTAATGCTGACCGTCCACCACAAACCTGAGGTACTTCCTGTGAGAAGGGTGTATTGGAATATGAAAGTATGCGTCTTTCAAGTCTAGTGTAGTGAGAAAGTCTCCCTGACAGAGGAGTGGGAGAACTTGTTGGAGGGTGACCATATGGAAATGGTCCGAATGTATGTATGCATTTAGAGGCCGGAGGTCTAGAATGGGCCGTAGGGTCTCGTCTCTCTTTGGTATTAGAAAATACAGAGAGTAGACCCCTAAATTTTGCTGTTTGACGGGGACCTGCTCTATAGCTTGTTTTTGCAGGAGGGAGATCACCTCCTGTTTGAGCAGTGTGGTGTGTTCTTGTGACATTGCAAGGTGCCTGGGTGGAATATTGGGTGGGGTAGATGTTAGTTCGAGACAGTAGCCTGACTGAACAATTTGTGTCACCCATTTGTCTGATGTTATGGTCTCCCAGGTGTGAAGAAAATGCCGTAGTCTGCCCCCGACTGGAGTGGAATGGTCTGGGGGGAGCGGGGGAAAGTCATTGGGCGGGCGGTGTGGCAGAACGGGTGTTGTTGGTTTTGCCCCTGCCTTTATTATGGTTTCCTCTATATCCACCTCTTTGATAGCGCTTTGATAAGGTATTCTGAGGAGGGTACTTGTAGGAAGTAGAGGCGCTATCGGCAGAGTAACCTCTGCCTGTGCGCCGAAAGGAGGAACGACTAAATGAACGTCTAGGGGTATGGGATTGTAATGCCCCCATAGACTTTGCTGTATCCGTGTCCTTTTTCATTTTCTCCAATGCTTCGTCCACCTTTGGACCAAATAGGTGTTGTCGGTCAAAGGGGTGATTTAATATAGATGCCTGGACTTCTGGCTTAAACCCTGAGATTCTGAGCCAGGCATGACGACGAAGCAAAACACTGGTGTTAATAGCTCTAGAAGCTGTGTCTGCTGCGTCGAGAGCACATTTAATTGAGGTGTTGGTGATGAGCTTTCCCTCCTGTATTAGCTCATGAGCCCTGTGTTTATGTTTGTCTGGGAGGTGTTGCACGATAGCCTCCAGCTCATCGTAATGTGCTCTATCATAACGTGCAAGCAGTGCTTGTGTGTTGGCGATGCGCCACATATTTGCGGCTTGCGAGGCAGTGCGTTTACCAGACGCATCTAAGAGCTTTGACTCCTTATCTGGTGGTGGAGCCTCCCCTGAGGATTGAGAGTTAGACCGCTTCCTAGCTGTGGATACCACCAATGAGTCTAAGGGAGCAGGTCCTTTAATATATGCAGGATCTGTGGGGGCTGCTTTATATTTCTTCTCTATCCTGGGGTTCAATATCCTAGCTCTGACTGGGTCCTTGAACACCTCTGCAGCATGTTTGGTTACTCCTTTTAGCATGGGCAATATTGCTGTGGCCTTATCTTGTATGTCAAAAGTGTCCAGTAGGAAATCGTCCTCAACTGGCTCGCTGTGTAATTCTACCCCATGGTAGTGTGCCGCCCGCTGTATTAAGTGGTGGAACCCCAGGGAGTCCTCTGGAGGAGATGGCCTGGATGGGTAAATGTCATCCTGAGGCATATCTGGTACATCGGGGTTGTGGTAATCCTCCCATGGGTCTGGTGTCCCTGGAGGTGTGGGGTCTATTGGGGCGTCTGCCGGATCATAATCTGGATCTCCATAATCAGGGTCTGGAGATGGGGTTGGAGAGCGGTGAGGCAAAGGTGGCGGAGATATGGGAGGTGGAGGAGGTGGAGGAGGTAGTGGGGAGGGTACTCTGAAGGGAGATGTGGCAGAGTCCTTCCGTTTTGGCTGTGGAGGAGGATCTGGCTTGTTTAAATGTCTTTTTTTGGAAGACAAAGTTAAATGACCAGTCTTTGGATCCTTTGTTAAAGTTTTTTGATAAGGATCAGGCGTAAATAGTTCTCCTGGCACCGAATAGTCTGTCGGTGCCGATGTTTTCGGAGCCGAGGGCTTCGATGGTTTCTCCATGCCATGCTTTTTCGGGGTCTCCGATTTCTTCGGTGCCGAGGCATGCTTCGGCGCCGGAGCGTCGGTGCCGAGGGGCTTATGCTTATGCTTTGTCGGCACCGAGAGTGCAGGTTTCGAGCCCGATGGCTTCGGAGCCGAACTGGGTGTGGTTTTCTTCGGTGCCAAACTGTGTTTTTCGGCACCAGGAGTAGGCTGGCTCGAGCCCGAGCTGCCGGGAGACTTATGATGCTTCGACACCGGGCCCGAAGGTGGGGTGTTAGAAGCTGTATGTTTGGTTTTCCCTAGGCCCGGAGGCGAAGGTGTAACCGGAGTCTCTTTCGGTGTGGGTACGGGAGTGGGAGGGGGTAGAGTACTCACAACCCTCTGCGCCGGTGTGATCTCCTCCAGGTCGGAGTCGTCGGCCTCGGAAGCGCGGACGAGTTCTTCCTCCTGCTCGGTGTGCTGCTGCCCCGAAGCTCCGGTGTCGTCTCCGAAGATGTCGGGTGGAGCCGAAGTCGATGAGTGCGCCATGGTGCGTCGAGCTCTTCGATCCCGGATGGTCTTTTTCGACGAAAAGACTTGCAGGCGGGGCAGTCTCGGGCCTCGTGTTCGGGAGAGAGGCAGAGGTTACACACCTGATTCAGGTCGGTGTGGGGAAATTTAGACCCACATTTTGGGCACTTTTTGAAGGGAGTCCTTTCCATCGGCCGAGACCGGAGTTGAGGGAGGCCCGAAGGCCGGTGCCTGGAATCGAGAAGTGCCGCCGAGAGAGATGAAGAAGATGATTTTTGTCTTAAGAATCTCGATGGACGAGGATTTTCCGTCGAAGGTCGAACTGGAAAGGTTCGAAGCCGGAGCACGAAGTATCACATCCGAGCCCGATGGCGGAAAAAAACAATCTGAGGATGGAGCCGAAGCCCATGCGCAGTACGGACCGAAGGAGGAGTTACCGAACTCGTGACTTCCAAAGACTGTCCAAGAAGAAAAACAAACTGCAAACATCCGGGCCCAACACCAGATGGCGATCTATGCAAAAGTGTGTATAACCTGCAGCTCATATGCCTCGAACATCATGTTATCAAGTTCGGGGTTGGCACACTGTCTTTGAATAGCTATAGATGCAAATGGAATAAGGGGCACCCTGACTGCAAATGTTGTACCCTATGCGCTGACCGGGTGGAAACCATCAAAACGGACATGTTCTGTTTAGCATCCCATTGTAAGCATGTGCCACATCAGAATGGTTGAAACCCTACTGCCATAACTTGGGATTCCGGCAGGTCTCATGCCCTTTGAATCCTTAAACAAAAAAGACTGTTATCCTACTTGTATCTGAGCTGAGTAGATTTCTACTTGGAGTGGGAGTGATTAGGGAAGGCTTGGGCCTCCCGCTATAGCATAGGACTACTATTTGTATTTCCGGGCTTATGACAGATTTGTTGTAGGGCTTGTGAGGGCTGGGAGAATTGAATATAGTCTGGATGGCTACCCTGTTTTACGCTATGTACTGTTTGCTTTTTTATTGCTGAATTACATCTGCGATTTTAATATGTAGTTGCTGTTGTATAAGCTTTATTTCGACAGCTAGAGTCATAAAAGCTATAAAAACTATTTTAAATAAAAGAATATAAAATTAGTCAGTTTGTACAAAAGCATATTACAGACAGGTATATACAACCAATCCATCCTAATACCCTGCTGTAACCAGGGTACATCATGCTATTCAGCAAGTCAATAATAGAGCTATCGATAATACAAACTGGTAGAATAAAAATATACATAAATGACATACTAAAATAAGTAAGGACAAGCTCTAGGATGCATCCTGTTACTGTGCAACTTCAGTTGGACCCCATTTACAATCCCCCTCAGGGAAGCATTATGGGGAGACTAAAAAACAATAAAGAGCACGTGCAAGGTGTATAAAAATAAACATGGGTTGCCATCTTAAGAGCCCTACATCAGCTGCATGTGGTCTTCATGCTACTGGTGATTCTTGTTGGTCCACCCATTCCCAATAAAGACGTTTAAGCTCTTCTTTCCTCGGTGGGTCCTGCTTGTCCCAGTGAGCTCGGAGCCCTATGGCTGACCTAATTTTCCTAGCGTTGGAAATCCATCCCACTTTACTACTTGTGTCTAACCTAATAACCTCAGATAGGGCTTCCGCACTAAGGCAGAAGCTCAGGGTGTTGCCAATGCGAGCCCAGAAGAACAACAGCCGAAGCCTTGCTACATCACCAATAGATTGTCTGCCCATATTAAGCATAACGGGTGTGAGAGGAACATTTTTGGGCAGCATCACTAGATCTCTAAGGAATTTGTGCTCAGATCTGCAGAGGCAGTGGACCTTCTCAAATCCCCACAACTCTGCACTGTACAATGCTGTACTAACTGCCTTCGCTTCATAGACCTGAAGGGCTGGAGCTACTGATCTACTATGCGACAAGTGATGTTCCTTCCCAAGTGATCCCGCTATCCTTTAATGGCTCATCAGCATCTTTGCTAGGTGGTGCTTCCAAGGCATATTGTGTGAGAGACGGATACCAAGGTAATCAGAAGTACCAACTCTTTCTAAGGGGGTTACACCAAGCAAGGGGCTGTCTCTATTAGACTTGTGGGTGTTAAAGGCCATACATTTTGTTTTTAAGGTGTTAATTACCAGCCCCCTGGTATCGCAGAAAAGTTGGAACCTATTCAAAAGTCGCTGCAGACCCATTGGGCTCTTTGACACCAACAGGATGTCATCTGCAAATAAGAGGGTCGGTACCTTGTCGCCCCCCCAGGATTGGTGCATCAGCTGGATCTTCTGCAGGAAACGAACCACTCCATTCATATAGAGGGAGAATAGGGTGGGAGCCAAGACACAACCCTGTCGAACTCCCCTGCTGACAGGATTACGGTCAGTCAACTGTCCCTGCGACTCCCACCATGCAACTGCTAGGTATAGGCTGCCCTTGCCAATCACCACCTCTTTCCAGTAGATGAGTTGGAGCCGAAATGCCTGATCGAAGGTCCCCGTTCTAGCCCTAAAACCAGCCTGGAACTGCGATAAAATGGAATTATTGTCTGACAACAGCTGGGTCCTTCTGGAGGGCATTGATCAGGCTTATGGGTCTGTAGTTTGATAGGAGCCAAAGATTACCTTTTTAGGTCTCGCGACCTGCGTTGCACTACAGAGCAGTGCTCGCGCAGGCGAGAGTCCTTTTGTCCAGGGTTCAGAAATGGACCCTGGAATCTGCTCTTCTGTGATTGGGCTTTGAGTGCGTGTATTTTGTTAACAGAGCACGCAATAGGCCAAAGGCGGGCGCATTGCTCCCCCCACGGCCTATTGGCGTCTGTTAAGCGCACCAAAGCCCATATGTTTTCAATTATTTTGCCCAGACACGGGCGCGATAATTGAAAACATATGCCTTGCAGTGGCGTGCGCGCGCACCACTCGCGGGCGTTTTCTTTTTTTACATTTCACTGCCGCTTGTTTTCTTAGCATGTGCTGCTTCGTATTATGGTACCTGCAGCTCTCTGCATTTACAATTGGAAACTAAAATTACGTAATATAAGGAGAAAGCACAGAGTCTCTCTGAGTGAAAGTTTCGAACTGGACACAGGACTCTGGCCATGTTTTTATTTTGTAGCGGAGAAAGCCCAGCTGCTTGTCTTTACCTAAAGTTTTGTATACTGAGGGGCAGCCCTGGTCTGCAGAGAATGTTCCAGAGCTATGTAACACAAGAGCTCTTCTCTCCACCTGCCCCCTCGGGAGTTACTATGAGCGATGTAGCGGTCGACAGATGTCACTTCGTCTTATTACTGACAGATCTGTATCGCAATAGGTTCCTCCGCATCTGCCCGGGTTATCAGCACAGTGCTTCACATACTTTATGAGACCAGAGGCGCTTCTTTGTGATAGGGTAAGGTTTGCGCATGCTTACATTACTGAGGTTGGTAGAACTGCAGATACAACAGTGCAGGAAAACGGATGGCTATTTGTGGTGTCTCATTTACAACTGGGGGCTAACACGAGCATTTTTAATATTGAGTGTGCTTTATTGCCTTGTAAACTCAAGCGGAGTACTTTTTAATGATTTAAGGGTTCGTAGCCTTTGTGATTTTTTTTATGATTGCACATTCCTGAGCAACAGATAAAACAGTGTGTGATGGATCATTCTTGGCCCGGCCGACAAAGGGATGAAGCGTGGTTAGGAGAGAGCTTGCGGCATCGCACACAATACAAACATACTCACACACACACACACAAATGCACTCATGCGCACACACACACCCACCCACCCAAGCATGAACACAAACACACACAGACACACACACACATGTGCATGCACATACTCACACACACCTACACAGACACCCTCGCACGCACACACACACACAAATGCACACACGCTCATGCACAGACACGCGCAAGTGCATGCACATGCATGCAAACACACAAATGCGGACGCGGACTGCAGAGGAGACTCGTTTATGTGGCGTGAAATCTCTCCTCGTCAAGCGACTCTTGGGACCCCAGAGCAGGGGACCTGGTTGAAACGGGACACATTTCTGCATCTTAAATGTAGAGTTTTATTAATGCCCCTCCGATTTATACAAGCTAAGGGACAGAACACGAGACAGAGGGGGCACGGGTGCTGGCAACTCTGGGGAAAAAGGGGTGGGGAGGTTTAACAGGTGGCGGAAGAAGTGGGGTGTAGACCAAACTAGTGCCTTGGTTGGTTTAATGCACTGGAATCCGCCTATCTATCCACAGACTGGAAGCTGCTGGCACATTCCCGATACGTGGGTTATGTCAAAGGGGGAGGTGAAAGTGCTGATCTCCCGTTTGTCTGCAGTCCACTCAATGACATATGAGGAACAAGCTTTTGTAATGCAATAGGTCTCTCATTTGTGAGTGTTTAAGCTATTGGCATTGTAAATAACAATGCATTTTATTTATGTTTTAAAAATCCAACAAGTAAATAAAAGGCATTGTCATTTACAACCTCTTTGTTTCCGGAGGACGAATTCAGTAGGTGCACCGGAAGTGCTGAAGGCAAATATAGAGGAAGTGATTACAAGCTTCCGGTCTCCATCGTATCGGCAATTGTGGCAAGATGACGAAGGGAACGTCATCGTTTGACAAACGCCGAAACAAGACGCACATACTGTGTCGTGGTTGTGGATCAAAGGCGTACCATCTCCAAAAATGTACCTGTGGCAAGTGCGGATATCCTGCCAAGCGCAAGAGAAAGTATAACTGGAGTGTGAAGGCTAAGAGACGCAACACCACAGGTACCGGCCGTATGAGACACTTGAAGGTTGTCTACCGTAGATTCAGGAATGGATTCCGTGAGGGCACAACACCAAAACCAAAGAGGGCAGCAGTTGCAGCATCCAGTTCCTCATAAATATTTTGTTAAAATAAAATGTTACCACAATGCCAACAGCTCAACCTCTAGTAAACGCGAGACCTATTGCCTTGAAAATGCTGGTTATAAATTGGGACCACCTCTGCTCCTTTCCAAGACCCGGGGACTGGGGCGCCTTTAGCTATTGCATTTGCCAGGAGAAGAATGTGGCAGGCCCAATTTGAAATATCGGATAGAAATAGGTCACCCGTTATGCCGTCTGGTCCTGCAGCCTTGGACGGTACTATTCTGCGTATTGCGGCCTCAATTTCACCCAAGGAAAAAAGCTCATCAGTCGAGTGGTGTCCAACAGACTCGGCCATCTCCACCAGGGACAAACACTCCGGGGTGGAGTAAAGCTTCCGGAAACGATCGTACCATGTTTGGGCAGAAATGTGATTAGGTGGCGGGGGCGCCCCTGATCTACTGCCCCAGGTGACTACAGACTAAAATAAGTTGTCATCCTTTGCTACGCTTGCTTCCCTAAGTTGCTGCCAGCGGGATTTATCCCATGCTGTCTTTGCAGAGTGCAAGGTGCCCTTATAGCGCTTACTGGCGGTTCTGATCAGGGGCAGTTCTCATACCGTATTGCTGCAGCCAAGAGGGTTCACTCACGTCTGCAGTCCTTTGTGTACCATGAGCGACCCCCTCTTGGCGACTTATTAGACTTACGGTCCAATCTAGGGGCTGTAAAGTGAACATTAATTCGGTCAAAGGTATGGGAGTGAACCGTAGTTGCATCAGCCAATCCACTTTCACTGGCAACCAAGGACTGGAGCTCTAATATGCCTACTGCCTGGTCATGCTGTATACCTAGGATCTTACTGTCTTGCAGGGCCACCGTCCGCCATTTTAGGGATCTGCTATTATTCAAGGGGAGAATTTCCCTGGTGAGTGTCAGAGGTGGGTTGCTCTTGAGATAATATGAAGCTTCCCACAGAAGGTTCATACTTAAACAGGGAGGAGTATGGTCACTCTCTGTGGTGTTGCCCACGCTCATATCCACTAGCTCTCCCCAGAGCCCGACATCGAGAAGAATGTAGTCAATCCGAGATGGGCAGCTGGCTCTGTTGTATGTGTTGGCACCCTGCCAATTCGAGGAAGTTCTGCCAATTACTGCCATAAGGCCGGACTCGAAATTAAGGGCGTTAAGGTGAAGTGCCATCTGTGTCCATTTTTTGACTGGAGGCAAGTTTAAGGAGGACACAGCCCATTTGGTGTCACCAGCCTCAGTGCCCACCAGGTCTTTTTGGTCCAATGGTTCGAAGGTGCTGTTAAGATCGCCCGCTACTATCACTCTGGAATGAGGTGAGCATCTGGCTAAGCTTTCTTCCAGCAGGGTGATAGTGGGTGAAGTCCTACCACCTATGGTCCCTCTTACATAAACATTGAACAAGTCAATATGAGCTGCCCCCTTGGGTCCCCTAATGCCTAGCCCCAAAATATCTGGTCTCGAGCTTGGGTGAAGAGTAATCCGACAACCCAGAGCGATGCTCACCCAAATAATCAAGCCCCTACCAAGCGCCCTCTCCCTACTGTTGTTGCTGGTGAACAAAAACATACAAAACCAGACTTAAATAGGGCAATCAAACTCCAAGTCTCTTGAAAAATGCAGATGTCGTAACACTCAATTAGATCGTTCCAGTGAGGAAGTGTCATTTTGCTATTTAACCAAGCCAAATTCCATGATATCACCCTAAGTTGTGGGCGGGAGTCTGGGCTAAGAGGCGGTACAACATTTGCGTTGGTGGGGGGGGGGGGTGAACAATGGGCAGTCGGAGCCTGGAAGTGAACCTGGGAGCTGCGACTTGTGCGATGGTCTGCACCCACCATCCTACTGCTGTTAGTAGAGACGTTACACATACCTAATTCTGCTAGAGGTCTGTCTTCCCTTGAATATGGCAACTTCTGACAATCCACAGATGTTAAGCAACTATCTACACAAGAGGGTGAGGTAGCACGAGATCCGGTATGCTGATGATATTCCTTCGGGAGTCAATTAGTGGCTTCTAAGCTAGAGTAGATAGATGGTTGGGGTGCAAGCATCTTGTTATGTTCAAAGGGTATAAAGCGCTTGAATTGGATTGAGGAGGTTTTGAGGGAGCAGGTTTGGTATTCCAGGGCGAGGAGGTTTTCAGCCAGGTCTGTCCCTTTCAGGGCAAGTTCAATGCAATTGAATGTCTAAACAGGAGAAGAACACCTCTGTGCCCAGATAATATCATCACGGATCACCGAACGACAGCCCCTGACATAGCGAATCGAGTGGATTGCTCGGTTGGTCAAAGAATCTTTCCCCTCATGCCCTTTCCTTTTGTCAAACATGAGGTAGTCGGTTGAGTCCAAGCATTGCATGGCAGTGATTGACCCGTTGGTGGAACAGTTTTTTTAGTCCCAGGGCGACTAAGGGAACCCTGCGCGGCCACTGGGTTAGAAGAATAAGTAAGTTGCTTGGCAGTGGGTCCTGTTGATACTTGGGTGTGAAGGGCGATGGCTGAGTTCGACTGGATGTGCCTGTAAAAGGCAGGATCCCTTACACCAGTATTAGCCTGGTGCAGTATGCATTGATTAACCGGGGATAGTATTTGAGCTTCTGATACAGATGTAAAAAGCAATGGGGGGGGGGGGGTAAGATCTTCTGCACTAAGGACTTAACTAAGGTGGGGAGACACTCAATCATACATCTCATGTTCCCTATTTCAGCCCTAAGTGTATTAATGAGTTGGTGTGTATTCTGGAATTCTAAGTGTGGTGCAGATGAGGTCGCATTGAATGCGACAGAGGGCTGCTGGGGGCGGTTTTCCTCCGGGTCACCAGCCAGGTCCAAAAGAGGAGGAAACCTATTTGCATAAGAGATGATGGATTCTAGCTGTGACATAGTGCTACTAAAAGTACCTTGAAAAGTCGTAGGGGGAAGAGTGGACCTTTACGTTCTGGAATGGGGCCTCCGAATTGTGTCGAGGGGTACTCTTTGGGAATTACTTTTTGAACAATCACTGGGATAGCAGGAGGGCGACTGGGGGTAATAATAACTGGAGAGGGTGACGGAGTAGCTGGTTCAGCTTCTAAGATACCTTCGCACTCGCTAATCAGACTATCAATGCAATCAATACGTTCTAGGACACAGTTACTTCCTGGAATTTTCAATGATTTTCTGACTTTTTTCCCCTTTCCCCATTTGACCGTACCCGGGACCCTCCATAGTTTTTCTGTTCCCTATCTATTTGCAGCTTCGGACAGCAGGCTGACGCAGATAGTAACCAGCTACAACCTATCCCCTTGCCAGAAGTTAGTTCCAGAATATTACAGCAAGGTGGTAGTAGGCGGGGGGATTTGTTGCCCGAGCTGTGCCAAGTAGTGAATGCCCGAGGTTGCTGCCCCCACGGCTGGAGCTGCTTAAGATAAGAGGAAGAGACTGTCTGCAAATAAATGTTTAGTTAAGCAGGGACAGGGATGAAAACTTACAACCACAACTAGCAGAGTAATAAAAAAAAAAAAAAACAGCCAGCGACAACAAGAGCAGTCCATAACAATGTCCAGTGACCCAAGGCAAGTCAAGGGGCAGTCCCAGCTTGCTTGTAGGCAGGGAAGTACGAGATCAGACCTTGACCAACACCAGCAATTTGAAAAAGGGAAGGGAAAAAGGCACAGTACATTACGTATCAAGTGACGACCTGGAGTTGGCTTAGAGGACACCACGTGTAAGGGGGGTAGCCATGCCCTGCCTCTTCCTGGCAAGGACGGGCCTGCCCTCGGCCAGGGCACGTCCCACACCGCGGGGGATTGTTGCTCCTTTAATAGTGCATTGTGGCCCTCCCTCCAGAGAGCAGAGCAGAGGCTTCTGGAACCTGCAGTCCCCCCAGCCGGTAACAGGCAGGCGGCCTGCACGCGATTTTAATATGTACCCACATCAAGGTTTGAGTTTCTGCAATAGTAATGGTACCATAGATCCATTTTATTATATCACATTTTGCACACTATCTTATGGCTTTTTGATAGAAATAATTTATTTGCCCTCATTTTAGCTACGTTTATCATAACTTCTGTATTTTGATTCTATTTGACTGACTGAAGAAATAGTGGTTGACATGTAAGTTCATATATTGTTACCGGGACTAGGAGACAGTAACACTGGGCGCTAAGGCAGCCCAGGAGACGCTTATGCTGCTCCTGGTGTCTCAAGTCACTATATTTTCTGTTATATTAACGTCAATCCTGTAAATTAATTAGGTTTTGTGATAAATTTTTGGGAATGGTCCATTTTAACTGTTTTATATTGCTCTTATGGTCTTCTACTGAAATAAAGTTACATTTACTTACAATAAAATATATATATATATATATATATATATATATATATATATATATATATATATATTTTTTTTTTTGTTTTTGTTTTTGTCCTCATTCTCAACCCACTTAGGCTTACCCAAACTGATGATACAGAGAAAATTCCACCGTCTCAGTACACTGGATCTGCAAGCTTGTACCTGATAAGGCACAGTTTGCCGGTGTTTTCTCAATCAAACAGTTCTGAAGGCAGCGCCCTCTTGGGAGGCCCTTAACTCGGCTTTAAATGCCGGAACATCTCAATCGTACCCTCCTAAAGATAGTTGAGGGTATACCAGAGAGGGAGGGCTGTGTAATCCTTGGACTAGGGGGGGGGGGGGGGGGGGGGGGGGGAATAAAACTTAGCTCCATTTCAATAGTTTCAAGAAGTTTCGCTTCTTCTTGTTTCCTGCCCTTGAAAGGTCCAATCTGGAGACCCTCAAAAGAGATATCAGCCAGCCTTGATATGTAGGTGGTAGAGGGTCTTTCCATTTAATGCAAATCTCTCTTCTAGCAAGAAAAATTGCGTAGAATAGGAGTTTATTGGATGGGCCTTCCAGAATATTTGCTAGGCCGAAGATAAGCATTGGTAAATTGATAGCAATTTGTATCCCTAGTGACCATGAAAGTGTATTGCCCACCCTTTCCCAAAAATCTGCAAGGGCTGGGCAATTCAAAAACATGTGTATATCTGATGCTGCGATTTCCCCACACCTCTCACAACTAACTGGTGGACCATTTGAGAATGTTGTTAGTCTCTGAGGTGTATAATAGGCTCTATGAATTGTGAAGAGGTGGTTCCTGCGGAGCCAGGTTGGTTTTACAATGTCCCACAACATTTTACAAGAGTTTAACCATAATGACTGTAGATCTTGTTGTGGGATGCAGCACTCCCAGAGTAATATTGGTAGTTGAAATTCACCATCCTCCTCTTCCATAATACACTGATACCAAAAAGCAACTTCTTTCTTTGCTGGAGATTTTTGCAAAATCAAATGCTCAAATTGGATTCTACTGCCCAGTAGATGTTTATTTCGGAAAACTTCAACTGAGGAAGCCCAGCTGGTTAGTTGCAGATATTTAAATCTAGAAAGAGATGGACCTACTTTCTCCCTCAGAACCTCCCAGGGAACTAATGTGCTATCCACAAACAGATCACCCCACCTCTCAATTCCAGCCATCCTAAGGGGCAAAGATAGACTGTCTAACAGACATTCTGGAGTCCCAGGAGAGTTCCAAATTGGAGCACTACTAGAAAAATATCCCAACTTCTGCGAAACCCTCAGCTTGACCCACATTCTTACCAACCCCTGTAGTACCTTCAACCTGACTTTTTGGAAGAACTTAGGGTCGCCGTATTTATAAAAGAAACCAACTTCTGGGATACCAGAGCCTCTCAACATGGCCAAAAACATAGTACCAGCTCCCTTACTAGTAGGTAGCTTTAGTAGCATACGCGAGTGGGAAAATTGAAACGCCCAGGCATACAGCTGTAGGTCAGGGGCTGCTAGACCTCCCTACGCCTTCTAATTTTCTTCCAGGCTATCCTGGAGTGTCGGGTAGCCCAAACAAATGTATTGAATTCACTTTGTAATTTAGTCAAGGCGACAGTGTCAAAAAATAAAGGAATAGAATTAAAAAGAAAAGTAAATCTAGGCAGAATGGACATTTTAATTAAATTAACTCGCCCCAGTATAGATAAGGGTAGTAAAGCCCAAGAATTCATTAGCTTCCGGGTTTCTCTTGCAACCAGTGTTAAATTGTAGGAAGGAATCATATCTATGTCTTGAAGAATGTATATACCCAAGTATATCATATTAGTTTTCAGGGGGGGAAGCTGATGCTGAATCTGCATGTTCCATGCCATTATTTCGATTTTAGAAGTGTTTACCTTATAACCTGATACTATACCAAATTCTTGTGCCAACTCAATGACTGCGGGGTAAGCACTATTCAGATCTGACGTGAAAATCAAAATATCATCGGCATATAGAGCCACTTTTTTTTTCCCGTTCCCCATACTTAAAAGAGGATACTCTGTGTTCATCTCGCAACCTTTGGGCGAAAGATTCAATGTATAGATCAAACCGTAATGGGGAAAGGGGACAGCCCTGACGCGTACCCCTAGAGATCTCAAAGGGTTCTGCAAGGGAGCCATTTATAAAAATGATTAGCCGATGGTTTACTGTATAGGAGTGCAATAGACCGCCTAAACTTGTTACCGATTTTAAACTTTGGCAAGGCCTCCGACAGGAACAACCAATTGGCCCTGTCGAAGGCCTTCGCGGCGTCAAGGGTCATCACTGCAAGAGGAAGAGACCACATTGAGGCCAGATCTATAGCCCCAATCAGATCATAGGTCAGTTCTGACAGATGACGTCCCCCAACAAAGCCCTTTTGGTCCTGATGTAAAAGAACCCCTGCAACTCTTCCAAGCCTAGTAGCCATTATAGAGGCGTAAATTTTATAGTCCGCATTTAGTATAGAAATTGGCCTATATGATTAACAGCTTGCAGGTGATTTTCCCGGCTTTAATATTAGGGTCATGGTTGCATTATTCCAAGACGGCAGGGGCGACATTCCATCTTGAAGGATTTGATTAAATAGGGTTGTCAGAACCGGAACGACTTCCTTAACAATACACCTATATATCTCAGAAGGAAGACCGTCCGGACCTGCTGCCTTACCCTTTTTCAGCCTCATTATTTCTTTATAAACCTCCTCCTGGGTAACCGGTTGATCTAACACCGCTTGTTGTTCCGGGTTTAGTGCAGGGACATTTATATTACTTAACCAAGACTGAATTTTCAAATGATCTAAGTCTCCATCCTCCCTATACATTTCCTGAAAAAAGGAATGAAGCACCCCTCTGATATCCACATCAGAAGTATAGGATGTACCATCCTTGAAGATTGAGTTAATATGATTTCTTGCTTGGTCAGATTTTGCTTTCCAAGCAAGAAGTTTCCCTGCACCTTCGCCATATTCAAAATGGGCTATTCTACTGGCCTCCCACCTTTGCATTAATCGTGAACTCAGTACAGCTTCGAGCTGCCCCTTAAGATCTCGTAAATTAGCTTGTATTCCTTCAAGAGAACCCGGATTGTGTATGTCGAGCAATGTTTGTGTAACTTTTATTTTGCTCTCTATCTCAGAAATGTCTTACTTATATTTTTTGTTTTTATGGACCAAAATACTAGTTATACTCCCCCTCAGGAAAGCTTTTGAATGATTCCTATACATTAACCACTGAAGCAGTATTTATATTCCTCACCATAAAACTTTTGGTCTCTCTACGGAGGGCGAGTGAGACATCATCTAATGCCAATAGTTACCGGTCCATAGACCACGTCCTCAGCATAGGTACCGCATCTCTTTCTATAACCAAGCTCACCGCCGAGTGTTCAGAAAGATGGGAGGGGAGGTAGGATTTATTTTTATCCATCTTCTTCAGTGTATGGCTGACAAGTATAAAATCGATTCTAGATTGATGTTTATATTTATAGTTACGAAATGAATATTCACGTCTAAGACCCGACCTAACCCTCCATATATCTGAGTACCCCATTTGTTTTATTGCACCCATAAGACAAGCCCTTGTTTTTTGAGAAGTTAATGCACGACTGTTTGTGGATTTATCCACTAATGGATATAGTACTATATTGAAATCCCTGGCGAATATAACTGGTTCTGGGAAATCCAACAAGGCTGATATCAAGTTTTTGAGAGAAGAGGGGTCATCCTGATTCGGACCGTAATAGCCTGCAATCGTCACTCTCAGACCAATCAGCTAAAGTTCTGCGATAGCCCATCTGCCACTTGAGTCAACCGCTGATGATCTAAGAGTCGCTTGTGCAGCTTTTTTAACCAGGATTGCCACCCCTCTTGTATTAACTGATTGTGTAGTACAGATAACAAAATCAATACATCTTGCCTTCTTGGCTACGGCTAATATCTCATGCTCAATTAAATGTGTCTCCTGCAAGATGATGATCCGCGCACTACTATCTCGTATATATTGAAAGATCCTATGTTTTCTAGGATTAGTGCGCAGACCATTAACGTTCCAGGAGAGAACATGAATTGTATTCATAGAAAAACTGCCAAAACTATATGCAGTCCCATCAACCCAATTAGCCTAAAATCAAAAAAGAAACAGTGATACAAATGTGCACTTTTTTTTTTATTTTCCATTTTTTATAGCTGCCGCACAAAAAAAGAAAGCGTTTTACGGCTGAGAAGGAGGACATTTTTATTCAGATTTTTTCCTCTTGCAACACCCCACCCTGCAACTCCCAAGTAACCCCATCCCTACCCCAACCCCCAGTGACCCAGCTACCTCCCTTACCCCCCCCACCCCCTAGTATCTGGACCTGGTCCAGTGTTCGGCACCTAACCATGTGTGGCCCTTAACTACTTAACTTTTTAATTATGTGTGCATTTCCTATATTCATTGCCGTTTGGATGTCTAAGATGATTAAAATGTCTAGAACATCAATACTTGCTTAAATCTTTCAGAAGTGCATCTGCTGCCATAACTGTCCTCCCGTTGTGCATCTTGTTATTAAACATTATTTTTAGGGTTGCAGGGAATTTCAGCTGGGCTACTGCGCCCAGTTTCCTAAAACCATCTAATCTTCTGCCCAACTCCCATTGCCTTTCAAGAGTGATTCTTGACAAGTCCGATCTTATTTGGAAGGTGAAACCCTTTGCGGTTAAAGATTTTTGCTTAAGTGCTAAAGTGAGGATTTGTTCTTTAAGGGCATATGTCTGGAAATTAACTAGAATCTTTCTAGGCTTCTGCCTTTGCAAGTTTCTGCGGAACGGATCCCTGTGTATTCGCTGAATGTCCTTAAATATCATCTCATCTGAAGGCTCAGAACCCAAGGCTTCTTTTAATAGGGCGACAATGAACTGTTTGAGGTCACCTCCTTCTCTATCCTCGGGGACATTGAGGATTCGGAGATTGTTTCGCCTAGCATAATTCTCTAAAGACTCTAGACGTTCAGATAATGCTACCTCGCTTGATTTAAGGGATTTTATTTCAGTCTCAGCAAGTTCTAAATTAGCTGTAAGGTTAGTGACATTTTCTTCCAGTAGAAGTGTTCTAGTGTCTAAAAGATCTACTTTTGAACCAAGCGTCTCACAGACGGTTCTAATTTCAACTTGGTTAGCTGTAGAAACTTGAAAGCCCTGTTTGATATCCTGGGATAAAGCCCTAAGCATTTCCCCAACAGAATACTCTGGATGGTCATCTAATATATGGTGATCTTCCCGCATCTTTGGATCGCCTGGTCCATTTGTGCTCTGATGAAGTTCAATAGTATTGACCGAAGACTGAGAGGAAAACTCAATCTCCCCCTGTCCTGATTGTATCAACTTTTCAAGATTGGAGGCCCCTAGGGGAGACGGGGCCCGTGAACCTGGGAATATAGGAGAAATAAGATCGTGAGTGACCTCCATTAGTTTAGTAGGAGAAGAATCTCCTTTAGTCAGCTCCAAAATTTGGGGAAGCACTTTAAAATAGGACCTTAAAGAGGGTGTTATTTTTATGGATCCACCTTGTTGGGCTTTCTGTTTTTTAACGCCCCTTGTTTTTCGTGAAACCGTCCCCTCTAGGACGGATGATGATGGCTGCCCTTCTTTTCTTACCGGAACGCCTGTAGGAATCGATGTCCCCTCCAAGCCTATTGGCGTCGGCTGGGTCTGATCTTTACTAACAGAGTTTTGTTTGGATTGTAGTTTTATTGACGTTCTAGATACAGCTTTCCTCCCCCTTCTCTTCAATTTTTTAGCTTCCAGGTGGTCGTGTAAATTAACTTGCATCCCCTGGCGTCTGGGTCTGAGATTTGGAGAAGTAACTGTAGTAACAGGTTCAGGGTCTGATATGGCCCCCCCTTTAGAAAGGCTAGCATCCGTTTCTCTGACCCCCCCAAAACCTCTGACCCCCCCCTTCAGTGACCCCTCCAGGGTGACCCATCTCGTATCAGCAGACTCCACGATGCCCCCAAACAGACCCCTACCTCGTAAGGAGCCGAGACAGGCGCCTCGCGTGCGTCGTAGCTCTCGGGACGCCAGGCTCCAGCGAGGAACGCCTGAGGGGGGACAGCGGGCTGAAAGCAAAACCCGGAACCAAGCCCACACATCGATAAGTAAGGGAGCCGTAAACAATCCTCGGGAAAACTCAGCACCAAGTTTGCATCGAGCAAGCGGGGAAAAAGAAAATACGGATCTTCACGTTAAAAAGACGCCGTCGCAATCTCTAAGGTTCCATTCGCTTTTCCCGCAAGAAAATCGGCATTAGTTTTCCATAACATCGGACAAAAGGCTCAAACAAAGGGCTCCACACATAGGAGAGGTGCCGCGACCGCTCAGCTCGTGGCCGCCATGTTTTGTGTTTCGTATATTGCAAGAACACAATAAAACATTGTCATAAAAAAAAAGTCTGACTACTTTGTGCCAAGCTACCGGAGGGTTAAGCACATGTTAATTTAGTGACTTTTGTGGTTCATCCTGACAAGGACTGTGGTTGTTGCTAGAGTGCTGTTTGTTCCTCCCTCAACCAATTACCCAATTTATTACAGTGCAGCTTTAACAAACAGACGCAACCCTGTTAAGAGAAATTTGGTAACACCTCCTCCACTTGTTTAAAGCAGGTAATGGATAAATATAAACTGTTGGGATTTTCAGTTTCAATCCGGACTCTCACTTTCATGGAACTACGCCCAGTTCAGAGGTCTAAATTAAGTCACACTTACCTGTCTGAATGGAGCACAATTTTTTATGTCCAAACTTCCAGTCAGCCACTTGGTGGTCTTTGCTGCAGTAGTGAACAGAGTGGCACTTTGAACATGCTTTTGGTGCAATACAGCCACAAACCCTACACAAATGGGCTCCAGATTTTAGCCTCAGGCTGCTGCAAGCTATTCCCTCTGGAGGAGGGCTGTCTGGTGGTGGATCATAGGAGTACGTATCATTCCGTCGCTGTAGCTGATTTCTAAAAACTGAAACAAGAAAAGAATCCTCAATAGACATTCCTTTTCAGCTGAAAAATCCTGAAATAGACTAGGCTCAATTTAAATATACATGTAATCAGAGAAAGGATTGTGCAAGTAGACATCATTTCATTAATTTGCCCTTAAGTAACTAGCCTTTATGCGCAACCATAATTTCAAAACAAATTTTAATGACTTTGCTATATGCACATCTTTCATGATGGATTTAAATGAACTGTTTTAGTTCAAGAAACTGGTTTTCTTCTGACTTGGACTTTGCTCCAGGTCAGCTCCAAACTATTAAAAAGCATACAGTGACCATGAAATTAAGCATACAAGAAAATGATCTCTGTGTTATTCTCACACTGCGGGAAGCCTATGAGGTGCATGGGCAGAGTTTTACAAGTGAAACACATCAATCTAACATTAACACAAAGGTGCCCACACAGATGTGTTCTGAACGTCTTCTGATTAATACTGGTTTACGAAAATACCATTCAAGCCAAGAAACTAAATGTTGCAATTAATTAACATTTCAAGTAAATTACTAAAGTATTGTGATTTGCAAAATATGACCCATTTCCTTCGAGGAATAAAATAATAGCAATTACCGATCTCTGTATGCTTACATTTGAGTTCAGACGTGTTTCGCTCATCCTAGAAATGGGGAGTGGGGGCAACTATAAGTTAAACCAAAAGGTTTGAAGGCTTACAGTAATATTCTCCACGACTCGTTCATATTTTGTATACTGTATGCATAAATCTATGAATCAATGTGTGATCTAAGAACTAACTCCTTCACTGAAGCATCACCAATACCTGCTTTGGGACTGAGCTAGAAACGTTTGCTACTAAATAACCTTATAGCTGGGTATTGAGCGATATTACTGTGTAAGTAGTACTAATGGTCCCAAAAATAGCCTTGTACACAATACTTTTTCAACCAGACTGCGCGCCTATTCAAAGTTTGAGTTTATTTCTGACATAAACGGACTCAAAGTCAGTGTGTCAGTATTTGCCCTTCATTTTATATCGATTTAATGTTTCACGGCATATTACTAACTACTCTTTTCCGGTGCATTGAGGAGTTACTTGACACAGGCAGTCCATAGAGATTCTTCCCATAACTAATCAATTTATGATCTTTTACGTCAACATTTAAGCAGTCTTTAAAAAAAGCTGTAAGATATACACAGTACTCAAAACAATAGCGTTTAGTTTAATTTCATCGAGAGAAAAATTGAAAAAAAACATGAATATGAAACTGAGTCAAAGTTTATATCAGAAAAAAGTCTACCTTTGAAAATGTGCATTAAAAATGTTTTACATATTATGAAGGCTTTTCAGCTCAGACAAACAAGAATCCACAATCTATACATCAAGCCTTCATAAGTGTAAGTGTAAAACACGGATTTACCAGAAAAGAAACGTTGTGTGTCGTTGAAAGGAGAACTCAATATTCTACGTGATTTTAGTTTCTGATCTTGTTAGCCGAAACGTCTCACACTACAGCGTGCATAAAGGGTAGAGGTGGAAGGCTCGCTCATTTGCTGCTCAACGTTACAGGTCTACCCTTGGCAGTAAATAACGTTACCAGGTAAAAGTCACTTGTCAATAAAATGCATCATTAGGTCGAACCTGGGCAGTGCATGCGCTGCTCTGCAAGGCATGCTGTATGAAGGTATGGATGTGAAGCTCCGCCCACTTTTTTCATTGGCTTGTGTCATTGTCCATTGTAAACTGTGGCTTTTCATTAGTCAATAGGCTTAGTAGTCCCTTCTTAGTACCAACTTTCCCATGTTGTAACCTCCCATGAGGGCATCCCCTGTTACGTGTGTTGTTGCTCGGTAGGCTTTAATTACAGCCTCCGAGCATCATTTTCTCAAAGAGCTTTGTCCTGCCTGCTCTTGCCGGCAGGAAAAGGCAGGACACGCTCTCTCCTAACGCATTTGCGTTGCAATAGGTCTTGCATTTGCAAGAGTTCAAGCTATTGGCATTGTAAATGACAATTCCCTTTATTTATCTGTTTTTAAAAAAAACACAAATGAAAGGCAATGTCATTTACAATGCCAACAGCTCAAACTCTCGTAAATACGAGACCTATTGCATTGCAAATGCTTGTTTTTATTGTGTGATGCAAAAACCATATTTGAGTACGTGTACGATTTAGGACATTCAGTAGCATAATCACAGCATACAACATTTTTGCATCTCGATTTTACCAACTATAGATAGGCATCTTTTCTTTGCTTGCAGCCACGGCGACATCATAATTTAACAATGGCAAGGGTATCACATGTGCCAAAACTCCTGAATGATCAGTCAACATAGAATCTAATCGCCTGCAAAGCTGAGAATAAACATTCATGAGGATGTCATTGGGATGTGTTACCCCATGGGCCAAGGATATATTGTCTTTCAATAATTCAGATTTTTTTCTGGTTACAGTAAATTATTCCTCACACTAGGTCTAATGTTGGCCTACTAAAATATCAAATCGTGGTGGACAAGTCCTGCTCTATCGAAACTTTGTGAATTGCACAGGAGTATGGGCCACTGTAGGTCTGCGGGAAAAGAGATATACAAGTGCAAGACTTGTCCAAGAAATTTTATAAAATCTTGGGTGACTGAAAACGGTTCTACTGAATCAAATAATGGATTGTGAGGATGTGGTCCCGGTCCATCTAAAAGTAGGTGCAGTGGGAAGGCCACTGCCGGGGGTGAAACTAAAACACTGACCACTGCTTTAAATTACTAAAACATTCAACAGTGGCGATAAAAAGAACACAATCCATAAAATTCAAAATGCTGAGATATATTGCACATTTTGTTTAAGTGAACATTCAAGTGGACATTTGCAGTGCTGTGAACAGGTATAACATTTAACCAACTCAATGGGACACATTTTCTTGATCTAAGGATAATGAAAGGCAGAGTCAGATATGATTGGGTTCGAATGCAAGAGCCACAGGTTGACCATATATTTCAACAGAAGTCCAATAACTTGCTGAGTTAGGTTACCAGCTGCATCCTTGAATTCATTGTGTATCATACACCAGGAAACTAGCAGTCTTTTTCTATAAATGCTACCAGATTTGCGAGACTGTGGCATTTTAATAATAAATACATTAAGAGAATAAACTTGACCTATCCTAAAAAGGAACGTTTAACATGGGACGCATTTAGGCAGTCTGAGGATACGTGTGATACAGCACAAATGGAGCCTAACATCACTACTGAGAGAACAGCCTGGTTCAAGTCAAGATTTAAGGCTACATTAAAGCTCCAATTCGCCACCTCTCAGTGAAAGAACATTGTTTCATAATTGATCGATTGTCAAACTATGGAAAATCAATAAAAGAGTGCTTTGCCCATCACCAGTCCAAAAAGTTTCAATGAAAGCATTGCTGTGTAATGCGAGCATCCCATAAAAAGACAATAGTGATTGTTGGACTTGGCCCTTCTGGCAGGTTCACCCCTGAACTTTTTTTGCTTTTTATTGGTGACTTTCTTGGTTTCTGCGCACTTTCCCTGTGTCCCAGGGTAAAGTGCGTGCGTGCTCTGAGTGCATGTGGTGAGATAGGCCTGCCCTCCCATAGGAATGCATGGGGAATGTATGTGTCCCTAGTAGTTCCTGATGCGTGGGGTGTGCAGGCCCGAGTTTGGTATGTGCGGACTCGTGGGAGTGAATGCTGCGCGATGATGTGTGCGGCGTGCATGTACCTAGTGTGGAAGTGCCACTTCTGGAAGTGGGCACTTCAGTGTGCAGTGTGTCTGTCGCGTGATTGGCTGGTCATGTCATGTGACGGGCTAGGGATTCCCCAGAGTCAGGATGAGTCACCCAGTGGTGAATGGGGAGATCAGCAGCTAGATGGGTGGGAGGAGTACACCTGGGTCCTGAATAGGGCAGGGTTTTCCCCACACAATGCTGGCGCCGCCCCCTGTGGTGCGACTGACGACCCTAGCCCTGCCAGTGAATAGAGTGAGGGGCTGAGCACATCAAGGGTGCTCCCCAACCAGCTGCGACTGGTTTGCCCCCTCACCCTGAACCCAGAACAAAGGGATTTGGTGTATAAAAAGGGGCTGTGACCCCATGAAAATGTTCTTGTTCTGTTCTTGTTCGTGTTCTTGTTCTGGACTTGAATCTACCAGGGGCGTGCTGCTGCTGGGGCTCAGGGGAAGGCTTGCCTCCCTGGGCCCTGCCCTGCCCCTGGTTGCCTGGAGGACTTTTCTTTGCTGGGAGCTTTGTTCTGCTCCATGTCTTTAGGCCCAGGACTTCTTGGGACCCTTCTGCCTTTGCTGGGGGCTGTTTTGCCCCTCTGATACCTCCAGGACTTTTAGGACCTTTTGCTTTTCTTGAGATCCCTTCTGACAAAGAAACCTGTACCAAGGACAAGAAGCCTGCTGATCTAAGGACTTGCCTCCCCTTTCTGCCAGAGTGCTGTTTTGCTGTGGAGGAACCTGAAAGCTGCTTCTTTATTTTTGCCTAGGGACCAGGAGAGAGGAACTGTGTGTGTACTCTCAGTCTTGCTAAGAAAATCTCCAAGGGCTGGAAGAGTGCCAGCCTCCTGTTGAAGTCACAGGGCCAAAGGACTTCACCCTCTACTGAATTTCTGGTTGCTGGAAAGTGTTGTCTCCAGTACCCAAGGGAAAATCTGCAGTCTCGACGTCGCCGGACGCCGCCGAATCCAGCTCGACATCGTGAGTAACGGCTCCAGTGTTCTGAGCCTTCGACGCCGGCCGCCGGGCCCGATCGACGCCAGCAGCAACGCCAGGGAGCAGTGGGTATCGGCCCCGGCTCCCAGTGACCCCGTCTTGACGCCGGTATCGACTCCAGTGAGCAGTGGGTATCGGCCCCGGCTCCAAGTGACCCCGTCTCGACGCCGCTGCTGATCGACCCGACTCCGCGGAACGAGAGGAACTTTGTGTGTACTCTCCAGCCTGCTGACTCCGCGGAACGAGAGGAACTTTGTGTGTACTCTCCCGCTTGCTGACTCCGAGGAACGAGAGGAACTTTGTGTGTACTCTCAAGCTTGCTGACTCCGAGGTACGATCGACGCCGCTGCAGATCGACCCGACTCCGAGGCACGATCGACGCCGACCTCGACGCCGACCTCTCGACGCCGTGGACCATCGTTTCTTCATTTTCCAAAGGTACTGTGTTTATGGGGTCTGTTGTAACTCCAGGCTCGACGTAGCGCTCCTCGCGGTCGACGCCGAACCTTGGGAATATCGTAGACTCGACGTCGTGTGACTCCCGTGGGGGTCACATTGTTGCCAACGAACTGTGTTCAGAAGAATATTTAATTTGGTTGCTAAGGAACTATCTCCTAAAGAAGGAACTTTTCCTGATCATTGTTACTTATGCGCTTTTGCGCCTGTGCATTGCTGTGATGCTTGATGCCTTCCTAAAATGATTTATACCATGCTTTGTGTACCCCTCTAGATGTATTTTTATCCCTAGGAGGTTGTGTTACCTAGCATAGTGGTACTGGTTCCCTGCGTGAGATTCTCCTAAAGTGGTTAGGGTTGCGTAGGTGGCAATTACCTGTTACCAGTGGTTACTGGTTGTGCGCTATGACTTCTAATTGGTGATACAGTGATTATATGTGCTATGTTCTAAAAGCCTTATTTCTACCAAGTATTAATTCCTGCAAAGTACTAGTTCTATAAAACGTGCTATGTCCAAAAAGTGCTTATTCCTGACAGTGGTCCGGGTGGCCCTGTCTTGTACATATCCCTTGTAAATTCTACCCGTACCAGTGGCACTTTGTAAAGTATATATTTGTTATCTAATATGTTTTGCTATAATACAAAGGCTATTTTTATAGAATACCTTGTGTGGAGTTTCCTTTGTGGTGGGCCTTGGGTGTTGTTGCTGGGTGCGCGCGCAACCGCTTTACACATCGCCTCAGGGATAAGCCTGACTGCTCGTGCCAAGCTACCAAGGGGGTGAGCAGGGGTTTTCTTTGGCGTGTAACTCCCCAGCCCTGACTAGAGTGGTGGTTTCTGCCTGGCTTTGGCGCAAGCCTCAGCCAACCAGAAATCCCATTTCTAACAGTGATCATATGGGTCTTTTGACGTTTCTCAATTAAATGCCTCACCGTTACTACTAAGTGATGCCCCGTATAAGAATTAAAAGGAAACTAAATAAGAGTACCACCCACCTCCTACCCTGAGTTCAGAAAAAGATCTGAAACACCAGAGCTAAATCCTAGTAGATCCAGATTGGCCCTGAAGAATGTGGTACCTGATACTTCTGCCCATGAGAATCTACCCTTTGATCAGGCTTCCACTACAGTAGGATCTTCTGTCACAGAGGCAAGACAGGGTCCTATATACAAATATGCATAATATAAACCTCCATGCATTGAGAATAAGCGGCTGATCTTGTTTGATCTGTCACCTGAAGTTAAGGATATCATCTTTGCTGCCAGGCGACCTTCTATGAAGTCACTTTATTTCAACCACTGAGACAAATTTGTGGGCTGCTGTGGAGTTCATAAGACAGGCACTTTACAAATTGGACTGTCAGATGTTTTATTGCTACTGTTGTCAGTGGACCAGCCAGGTCTTTCGTTGGGCACTATTAAAGATCATTTGTTAGTGATTTCGTCCATTTTGCATTTGCCGGTCCAATTGTCCTTGTTTAATTCACCTGCTGTAATAAGTTTTCTTGAAGGATTAACACACATCATTCCCTCCCAACCCTTTGAGATGCCACAATGGGACCCTCAACTTGTTCATGACGTTTCTCATGTGTGCATCCTTTGAGCCAATGAATTGCTGCTCCTTGCATCTTCTCACCTCAAAGACAGGTTTTCTCATTGCAATTACTTCAGCTCATTGCGGGAGTGAACTGCAGGCACTATAGCTGCAACCGCCCAATACCACTTCGAACCCCCATTAAGCTTTTACATTGATCGTACCAAAGAACACCGTGTGGGCAATCAGCTGTTTGTGGGGGTCTTCGGGCAAAAAAAGGGAAGTCTGTGCAGAAGAGGACTCAGCTGAGGTGGACAGTCCTCTGCATTAAGACCTGGCCAAAAAACAGCCTCCGGAAGGACCGAGAGTCAGTTCCAAAAAGACTAAGGCTGCTACCTCAGTTCTGGCACTCAGAGCACCTGTCCTTGACATCTGCTAGGCTGCGGGCCTGCTGGACTTCTTGGTCTGAGTCCACTCCATTATACCATCCACTTTAGGGTGGTACTGCTTTGGTAATTATTCCTGTGTGAGAAATCTGTGGTTACAAGTCTCCATCAGAACAAGTTACTTACCTTTCACAAAGCTCTCTCTTGAGGATATTCTATCTGACCGCAGATTCCTCATTGCTCTCCGTCCTCCCCATTTTGTGGAGTGGCCTCTTTTATAACATCTAAAAAGATTCCAAGTTAACAATTTGCACACTGGTACTTCCAGTTGTTAATGCTGTGTGTCACGGAGCACAGAAAGAGGTGTGCAAGAAACTAACACCAGCACTCAGGAGTGGCAGTTATATACAGCTCGCTTTGTCATTTTCGGGGAGGTATGGAGTCAATGTGGAGCCGCGCTGCGTCGCCGAGAGGCGTGTGGGAGCATTGCGAGTGAAACCTTTCCAGATCCAGTCTGACACCTAGGAGTATTAGAAGATGAGGAATCCATAGTTAGATAGAATATCCACTAGAAAAGGTGTCACCAAATGTAACTTGCTTGTTTGGAAAGGAGGAAAGGGGAGCATGAGAAGAGAATTGAAAGGGAAACTTAGAGTTAAGGTATCTTAAAACCAGATCATAAGGTGTCTCTCTTAACAGAAATAGTTTTAGCTCCTATTTGAAGTTGTCTAGTGGGGTAGTGGTGCACAGGCTGAGAAGAGGGAGGTCCAGTTTTTTTTTTGTCCTCATTCCGCCAACACTTTTGTCGGGGTGTACTCTGATCCATCTGGGTCTTACCCGAGGGGCTTGTCCGATAACCCATGAGACAGTCAGATGTATTAACCCACAAGTATATCATTATGGGGTGGCTTGCAGATGTTACATATGGTCACACGCAGCTAAACACATTTTGGGAGCTTATGCCCTCCACTTCTAGGCCTCAAAATATTTGGGAACCATTCCGGACCTGGGCTCAGAAACAACAAGAAGCTAATGAGGAGGCACATATGGGTGAAACTCAGACTGAGGCACTGGTGTGATGGGATGTAGATTGTCATCTGCTTTGGAGTCTGTTCCTCCTCCACAAACCCCCTGAGCTCATGGAATTAATAGACTGAGTCGGTGATGTACTGGACCCTCCATGTGGAATTGTATAATGTGGACTTAATTTGTTCATTGATTTCTGCTGATGCTTACAGTTTTGTGAATATACGATAAGCATTTTTATCATTGGATGAGGACAAGTGAGGGGGCGCTATTACAGATGTTTATGTATCGTATAGATTGTGACTAATTAAATTCCTATACAGCGTTGATACTATGCTGGCCTGTTGAGTTGTAACATATCATTTCCTTGAAAATGTCAATAAACAAAAAAAAAAAAACACAAGTATATAGCTGTATCCACTTCCATCTCCTTGTTACTGTGAGACCACCAAGAGGAGAATCCGTAGCCGACAGCATAATTGGCTTAATCATAGGACTCACGTTGTCATATTTCTCCAATTTACCAACGGAGCCCAAATTTTCTCTTCACTTGTAATTTCACATGCCAAATCCGACTCACTAGTATATATAACATTTCTAAGGCACTCAGAAAAACAAGGCGGACTTTCTGATTTCCATAGTCTGCAGATCTCGCGTCTCGCCAGAAGGATAACATAGAATACAAACTTTATGTTTGTTACTCACTGAGAGCTGGACTTCTGCTTCGGAATTCAATCCAAAGAAAATAAGGCGAGGACTTACTGAAATCCGTGCCCCGGTTGTTTCACATATAAAATCACAAACAGAGTTCCAATATGATGCGATTCTTGGACATAGCATAAATAAATGGAGGTCGTCCGCCGCTGTCAGTTTAAGGAAGTCCAGTTTCTGTTCATACTGCCAGAAAATGTCTGTGACAGACCACTATTCTAGACTCTGGGGTTTCTTCCATGGTGACCTCAGATCTACATATAGGATCTATCCACGGGCCCCTTTAGTGCCAGCCGGAAGTTTCCCCTCAAGTTGTCCTCTGGCGCTTAGTCCAACTGCAGCCAGAGATGGATTCTATCTGGGGGATTGGTTCCCTATTTGATATGTAGGAATCCAAACATACCCGATTAATGAGCTGCGTACTAATAACTGTAAATAGTGTTCAGTGCAGTGCAGAAAGCCAAAAGGAGATCCTTAGTTTGCCAACTGCTCACAAGTTGTCTCATGTCATGTCGGTTTTCTAATTGTATTCTAGTGCTAGACGTTTTCCGGTTATAAATGCAAGGCTATGAGTACCAGAATACTAAAGCAACATCAGGACTTGATGGGCTACTCATTGCTGACATGAGACAGTGACGTTTCTATTTTACATAGGTGCAGTCCACCTGTAACAGGACAACTGAAGGGAAGTCAGATCCTTCCTTGGGAGTTTAGTTATCTAATCCAAGGTATAAATCAAATAGTGCTGACTTCTATTACAGCGCAATTTCATTTATGTGTAGCTTTCTAAACGGATCTGAAAATGATCTGCTTGACACGAGATATGTTTAGTAATATTAGAACTAGTTTCTAAATTTCCAACAAAAGTTGCAAATAGCATATCAGACTTTGATGATTTGAACTGTCTGAAACTAAGTGATTTCCCGTCCTCTAAATGAGGTGGCAAAACGGAGTAGGGTTAGAGAGCTGGTTAAATATGCCAATTTTCTGAATAGTTTCCGTATCAGCCCAACTAAATAGATCCTGTGTGCCCCATTACATGGACACATCTGGCAACCCTATTTCAAACATACCAGTTTCAAGATTTCCAGTATAGGCTATCCAACATACAACCCCGATAGGAGTCAAACATCAAGGATTAGAATAATGCATTCTATTAATGTTTTCGCAGCACCGAGTGAATGCCTGCGATTCGTCTCGGATCCCTAGCAGCTTGCGTACTGCCCCTGGTAGGAGGCACCTTCCTGTCCTCACTTACAACGATCACGCCCAACCTCTGAAGTGCGTGTATCCCTCCCCTGATCTACTCCTCACCATGGAAGGGCGGCGACTTCCCGGGCAGGTGGCATGCTGGATCGCGGCAGCAGAATACGAAGAGGCTGCGGTGGAAGGCGCGCGGTTCCTGGCTCGGCGCGTACAACTGCAGCAGGAAACAACAGGGACGTCCACAACCTCCACAAGCCAGCGCCTCGGGGCCCGGAAGCCCTACCTCACCCAGCCACGCTGGTCTCCCGCCAACCTTGCTGGGGAACTGTGGGCTGAGAAGTCGCCACGCTTCCAATACCGGCTCAGCAAAACCCAGCTCCACGGAAGTACTAGCCAAAGTAGCCATGCTTTAGTGACAGACGTGCGATGCCAGTGCGCACGCGCCATAAAGTCATGCCTGAGCCACTACCAGGTTTCGCCCACCGCGAACGCTTATTACATCATGCTCTGCTATGTGCATGCTGGTCTCTTGAGTTGTTCCTGTGCAGCACCATGTAATGATGGTAAAATGATTAAACAAGCATTTGCAATGCAATAGGTCTCGCATTTCTTTTTAGAGTTAGAGCTATTGGCCGTTGTAATGGAAATGTTTGTTACTTATGAAGCTGTTTGTTTTAGCACCCTTTAAGTGTCCTTAAGTAATGTATCACAGCTGCGTTTAGTGTTTTTGAAGGTGTTTGCATTATTTTATATGTAGTAACCTGGAAATGACAATGCAACCAAGTAATTAAAGTTTAAACTCACATGTGATCCCTATTTTTCTACCCAGTGGATTCTGTCTGGGGTGTCCTTATTTGTGGGGCACAACCAGCGTACTGACGAATACTTTTTTGCCTATATACTTTATAAAGGAATGATCAAAATGATTTACATTCGTAGACAAAGCAAGAGTCAGAGAAATAAAAACAAGCCACGCCTGTAATTTACTACACTGCTCCAATGCAGCAGATGATACCCTTCTTAGGATATGCCAGCCGAAAGTTGGCAATGTATCCTGGAGTATCAGCTTCCCATTGAGATAAAATTGCGTGACCCTGTCTGAACTGGCGCCCGCGGTGCCACATTAGGCCATATATATTGGCCACGAGCCTCTCCGCTTGAATGTCCTTTTTATGACTGTTAGAGTGGGGAACCTCTGGTTGGCACAGGTAGGTACTTGTGACAAGCAGTGGTCCCTTCTTCTATTCAGGGCGAGAGAACTGCCCTTTCAGAACAACCCCTGCTCACCCTATAGGTAGTGTGGCGCGAGCAGTCAGGGCTAAACTTCAGGGCGCTAGTCAGTTAAGCATTTATGATCACACACAGTAAACCACAACGATCCCCCACAAACGGACACCAGGCGTAAGTTGTATCAAAAATACGGATGCTTTATATAAAAGATTCTTTGTTACGCAGGCATGTACAAGACCATCAATAACGGTTGCGAAATGGAAGCCACAAGATGATAATTAGGCACTGTTCTTGTCTTTGGTAACTTATTCGATCACAAGCGCTTCACAGGGTTCGGTTGAGTCGGTCCAGTCACGATGATGCGCAGTGCACCCGGGATACAGTGATACGGGGAAATCAGAACGTTGCGGACCCCGAGTCCGATAGAGAGTTCACTGTACCTGGGAACGAGCGATGTGCTTGGACGAGTCTTCGGGGGAGATGCAGGTTCTGCACCTCGTGGGTCTTCCGGATCAAGAATTCAGCGGGCGGCTCTCGGTAGACAGGTGCGGCCCAGGGCCTCCGACACGGACTGTGCGGGAGGTCACTGCGGAGGGCGGCACGGTCAGACTCAGGCTGGGAGGTGAAGCGGGGCGGCCGGATACGTTACGACGTACGGGCGGCCGTCCGAGGCTTGATTTCACTTCCCAATTAGAAATCCGGCGGGAGGGCGGGAGGGCACCAGGCACGCTCCAGTGGCAGGCAGGTGACAGGGAAGCAGGGCGGCCAGCCTCGATGGGTCCAGAGCGACTCAGGTAGAGCGGGGCTCTCGGCGAGGGGAGGCGGCCAGGCTTCTGGGTGTCACGGCCCTAGGAGGGGTGGCAAGGTGCGCAGAGCACTCCGGCGGGAGAAAGCACACGGCTCGAGTTCTCAGACGAGCGGAGACACGGTGAACCCACTGGTCCTGGGGTTCAGTTCAGGGGGCAAGCTCTTCTTCCAAGCCCTTGGAGATAGTTGAAGAACAAAGTGCAAAAGTCTCTTTCAGTCTTTTTCCTCTCCTTCCTCAGCAAGGCACCTACTGCAGGCCAGTCCCTCAGGTCAGGGAAAGTTACTCCTCCTTCAGCTTCTTCCAGGTCCTTCTAGTCGGGCAGAGTTCCTTCGTGGTTCAATCTGGATCTGATTTCTTAGGAGCCAGGCTCCTACTTTTATACAGGGATTCTTTTGTTCTTTAGCGCCAGGGGGCCTGGGCCTGGCTCAGTCCAGTTTTGGAGCACTCTGTTGTGGTGACTCGGCTTGTTCCTTTCAGCAGCAGGGCAGAGACATCAGCCGCTCCACAGGGGGCGGCGCCGGCTTTGTGGTGGCAGAGCACAGGTCAATTTAAGAGTCAGGGTGTACTCCTCCCACCCATCCTGGTGTAATCTCTCTACCCACCACCTGGCAGCCAACCTGTCTCCTGGAATCCCCCAGCCCTGCTCCTGTACTGTTGCTAGGCAGAACACACACCCACAGCAGAGGCGGACTGAGATGGTCAGGCACGCAAAGGCTAACTTTCTAAAAGTAGCATTTGCAAACCCAGGATATTAAAATAACCTTTACTAAAAGATGTATTTTATTATCCCGAGTTCAGGCATACTAAACATGACTTTCTACCATGCTCTCTGAGTCCACTGGGGTCACAGCGTGTAGCGATCCCAGCAGCCCATTCTGGCCTATGGAGAGCAGGTAGCCTTCAATAGTGAAAAACGAAAATGGCTGTAATTCACTATTAAGACATGCCACACACATCAGGGCATGTCCTACCTTATGCCTACAATGCACCCTGCGCTTAGGCCTACCAGAGGGGTGACTAACAAGTAGTTAAGGGAAGGTTTAGGGACTGGCAAGTGGGGACACTTGCTCAGTCAGCGCGACGGTACCAGACCGCGCGCAGGTTCTGCAGTGGCAGACCCTAGACACATTTTACCCCGCTGCTTCGGTGGGTGGCACATGCAGTGCTGCAAGCCCACTAGCAGCATTTGGATATACAAGCCCTTGGCACCCCTGGTGCACTCTACTAGGGACTGATAGTAAACCAAATAAACCAAACGTGGAAGTCAATTCACATAATACATTTTACCATAGGGAGCACTTGCACTGTGGCACTGGATGGCAGTGGCACCGTGCCCTGAGCAGCTAACACCAACACAAAAACACATTGAGGCACAGACAAAAATGGAAGGGTGACCCACGCCAATGGTGCCAGGTCTAACACGTGTCCCCTCCAGCTGAAAATTGGGGAGAACTACCCTACCCCAGGGAGTTCTGCATCACTAAGGCGGAAAAACCTGGACAGACCGTCAGCATTGGCGTGATCTGTGCCAGGGCGATGCTCCACCGTAAAGTCCATACCCTGTAGGGAGATGGACCACCTCAACAGTTTTGGGTTCTCACCCCTCATTTGCATCAACCATCTGAGGGGCCTGTGGTCGGTCTGAACCCGGAAGTGAGACCCAAACAAGTAGGGTCTTAGCTTCTTCAGCGCCCAGACCACAGCAAATGCTTCTTGTTCTATCGCACTCCACCTTTGTTCCCGGGGAAGTAGCCTCCTGCTAATAAAGGCTACGGGTTGGTCAAAGCCCTCCTCAGTGATCTGTGAGAGAACAGCCCCTACACCATGCTCTGATGCATCCGTCTGCACCAGGAACTCTTTGGAGAAGTCAGGAGCCAAGAGCACGGGCGCCGTGCACATGGCAGTTTTCAGGGTGTCGAAGGCTTTCTGACAGGTGTCAGTCCATATCACTTTTCTGGGCTGCTTCTTCGAAGTCAGCTCTGTCAAGGGGGCAACGATGCTGCCATACCCCTTGACAAACCTCCTGTAGTACCCTGTGAGTCCTAAAAAGGCCCTCACCTCCGGTCAGCCCCGCCAACACCTGGTTGACCAACCTCTGGAAGGTGGCAGGGGCATTCTTCATCCCAAAGGGCATCACCCGGAACTGGTAATGCCCATCTGGTGTAGAGAATGCGGACCTCTCTTTGGCCCCATCAGTTAAGGCGATCTGCCAGTACCCAGACGTTAAGTCAAACGTGCTGAGGTACCGTGCAGCCCCTAACCGATCGATGAGCTCATCAGCTCTGGGGATGGGGTGCGCGTCAGTCTTCGTGACTGAGTTGAGTCCTCGGTAGTCCACACAGAACCGGAGTTCGGGCGTGGCACCCGGCGCTGCAGCCTTTGGAACCAAGACCACTGGGCTGGCCCAAGGACTGCTGGAGGACTCAACCACCCCTAGAGCAAGCATCTTCGAGACCTCCTCTTTGATGCAGGCTCTGACCCGGTCAGTTACCCGGTAGGCCTTGTGCTTCACAGGTAAGCTGTCTCCTGTATCTACATCATGGACGCACCAATTTGTGATACCAGGAACCAGGGAGAACAGGTCAGGGAACTGCCCCAGCAGCTGGCGGCAGTCACCCTGTTGCTCAGGGGTCAGGGTGGGTGAGAGGTTAACTCCATCCACTGACCCGTCTCGCTCTGAGGCTACCAAGAGGTCGGGAAGAGGCTCGGACTCCTCTTCCGTCCCATCATCGGTGGCAAAGAGCATGCCCACTTCGGACCTCTCCAAGTGGGGCTTCAGTCGATTGACATGTAGGACCCTTAAGGGGTTCCTAGGAGACCGCAAGTTCACCAAGTAGGTGACAGAACTCTTGCGCTCCACAATCTCAAAGGGTCCTGTCGACTTGTCCTGGAGTGCACAAGGCTCCACAGGGGCCAGGACCCACACTTTTTGGCCAGGTTGAAGCTCAACCAGTGTGGCATTCTGGTCGTACCACCGCTTCATTTCCTCCTGGCTGGCTTCCAGGTTTGCCTCAGCAAGTTGCCTGAAACGCCTAGTCTGGTTCCGGAAAGCCAGCATGTAACTGTATACATTCTGGGGAGGTTTCCTGGGAGATTGCTCCCAGCCTTCCTTGACCAGACTAAGAGGTCCTCGTACTGGGTGGCCATACAAAAGCTCAAAGGGACTGAACCCTAGAGACTTTTGGGGCACCTCGCGGTACGCAAAGAGAAGGCATGGTAAGAGGACGTCCCACTTACGCCTCATGGGTTCCTCGAGACCCATAATCATGCCCTTCAGGGTTCGGTTGAAGCGCTCAACCAACCCGTTTCCTTGGGGATGGTAAGGTGTGGTGAACTTGTAGGTTACACCACACTCTTGCCAAAGGGACTTCATATATTTCGATATGAAGTTGGTCCCCCGGTCAGACACCACCTCTAGAGGGAATCCTACTCGTGAGAAAATTCCCATCAGTGCCCGTCCCACCACGGGGGCCGTCACTGTCCTCAGAGGGATGGCTTCCGGGTACCGGGTGGCATGGTCCACCAAGACCAGGATAAACCTGTTGCCCATGGCTGTCTTGGGGTCCAGTGGCCCCACAATGTCAATCCCACCCGCTGGAATGGGGTACTGACCACAGGGAAAGGTTGGAGTGGAGCTCTCAGCTTCCTTCCACTCTTGCCACTGGCCTGGCAAGTCTGGCATGTCCTGCAGTGAGTGTCAGAACTCCTGCGCATTTGGGGCCAATAAAAGTGGGTGACAAGCCTTTCAAAGGTCTTGTCCTGCCCCAAATGTCCTGCTAACGGTACGTCGTGAGCCAGCCCCAGTAGGAAGGCTCTGAACTTCTGGGGTACCACCAGCGCACGGGCTGACCCAGGTTCAGAAACCTTAGGCTTTGAGTATAGGAGGTCGTTCTCCCAGTAGATCAAGTGAGTTCCGGACTGATCACCATTGGCCTGGGCTGCCGCCTGCTGCCGCATACCCTCTAGAGAGGGGCACTCTTTCTGCTCCCTGCAGAATTCCTCCCTGGTGGGGCCTCCTTCTTGCTGTCAATGGGTCAGCTCAGGCAGGTCCCCCAGTTCGGCTATCTGTTCCCCGGTAGGCTCCAGGGCATCCCCCTCAAGGTCTGCTTCCTCCCGGGCCGTGGGAACTTCAGGAGCCGGATTCCCGTGCCTCCCTGGCCCTCTCTCTAAGGCCGGTTCCTGGGCCTCTCCCTCAGGCTCCAGGGTTCCTTTAACACCCCTACCGGCTGCCATTGACCGGGTGGTCACGCACGCCCAATCAGGCAAGCCCACCATCCGCAGGTGAGTTGTCTTCTCCACCTTTTCCCAAGGGGAGCTCTCCAAATCGTTACCTAGGAGACAATCAACAGGCATGGCCTCTCTCACAGCCACTTGCAGAGTACCAGAGACCCCCCCCCACTCAAAGGGAACCTGAGCCATTGGACACTGACTCTCTGTGTTGTCGGCGTTGACAACACAGCAGAATGCGTGTGGGACAACCTGCTCTTGAGACACCAGGTGTTGCTTGACAGCAGTCACACTGGCTCCTGTATCTCTAAGAGCCCCCACCCTCTTGCCATTTATGGTCACCCACTGCCCATACTTTTGAGTATTGGGGGGTAGTTGGGCCTCAGCGACCATCTCACTGTCTAATAATGAGACTAGGGTCATCTGTACGGATCCCCTGCCCCTTGGACATCGTTCTCCCTCCCCAAGGCTACACTATTCACCTGCTTGGGGGGTGGGGCACCAGAGGGTGCTGGTTTACCATACAGGGGGCACTTGGGATCCACGGAAATGTGCCCCAGGTTGTTACACTTGTAACATCTGAGGGGCCCTCTTGGAACAGGGTTACCTGTCGGGGCCCCGGTCTGCTTCGGGGGTGGGGGTGGCTGAGAACCTTTCCCTTGGTTCCCTTGGGTATTACTTTGGGGCCCTCTGTAGAACTCCCTCTGTTTACCCTTGTCCCCCCCACTCTTCTGCTGGGAACCCTGAACACTTTTGGCGGGGCCTCCCATGGGACCCTTGTGGACCCTGGTGCTGATCAAGCGGTCCGCCTCCTCAGCAAGCTTCCTCGGGTTGGACAGCTTGCTATCGATCAGGTGTTGGCGTAGCTCAGGAAAACAATTATCCGACAAGTGCTCCCATGCAATTAAATCAAACAGCCCTTGGTAATCATTCACTTTGCTACCCTTCACCCAACCATCCAGCGCTCTGCAAAAAAAGGTCACATATTCTACATAAGTGGTACCAGGTTTCTTGGTGCAATCCCTAAATCTCTGTCTGTACAATTCAGGAGTTAACCCATACCTTGTCATAAGAGCCTCCTTCATGTGTGGATAGGATGTGGTGACATCAGAGGGGAGATCCAGCAGTGTGTCCCGCCCCTCACTCAGGAACCTTCCCCACAACCCCGCTCCCCAATCCTTCTCAGGGACCCGGTGGGAGGACATGGCTACTTCATAGGCCCTGAACCACTGCCCAATATCATCCTGCTTATAATATTCTTTGACTACATCTTTAGGAATGTGCACCCTTGACTCTGTTGAATTGCTGCCACCAGAGGGTGAGTTGTCTAAACTCCTGGCCTTGAGATCCAACTCCCTCATTTTTACCTCATGCTCCATGGCCAGTTTCTGCCTTTCCATCTCCATTTGCAGTTTTGCCATCTCCACCTCATGTGCTCGTGCAGCACTCCTGTCGGCCATCTCCTCGGGCGACAGGCCTCTGCTAGGCTCAAACACACCTTCGGGGGGTATCACCTCCCGGGCATTCTCTGGGAACTTTGATTCGTGCCAGGCTCTCAGCGCTGTCACGTACTGATCCTTGGTGCTTAGTCCACTTTGCTTGATTCTGTACTTGGAGAGATATTCCTTCAGGACATCATTTGTGCACTTCCTCAGTGCCTCGGGCTCCCAATCGATGTCATCCACTTCAGAGAATACAGAGGACGCTCCGCCTCCATTGACTGAGCTAGGCATGGTTTCTTAAGGTGGAGATTCTTCTTTAGCAACAACTGTCAATCAATCTGTGGCTGCGTTATAGGTCTGCTCTACGTGGTGATCAATAATTCACTGTATGTAAATCATAAATGCAAATTCGAAATCCCACCGCTGCCACCAATGTTAGAATGGGGAACCTCTGGTTGGCACAGGTAGGTACTTGTGACAAGCAGTGGTCCCTTCTTCTATTCAGGGCGAGAGAACTACCCTTTCAGAACAACCCCTGCTCACCCTATAGGTAGTGTGGCGCGAGCAGTCAGGGCTAAACTTCAGGGCGCTAGTCAGTTAAGCATTTATGATCACACACAGTAAACCACAACGATCCCCCACAAACGGACACCAGGCGTAAGTTGTATCAAAAATATGGATGCTTTATATAAAAGATTCTTTGTTACGCAGGCATGTACAAGACCATCAATAACGGTTGCGAAATGGAAGCCACAAGATGATAATTAGGCACTGTTCTTGTCTTTGGTAACTTATTCGATCACAAGCGCTTCACAGGGCTCGGTTGAGTCGGTCCAGTCACGATGATGCGCAGTGCACCCGGGATACAGTGATACGGGGAAATCAGAACGTTGCGGATCCCGAGTCCGATAGAGAGTTCACTGTACCTGGGAACGTGTGATGTGCTTGGACGAGTCTTCGGGGGAGATGCAGGTTCTGCACCTCGTGGGTCTTCCGGATCAAGAATTCAGCGGGCGGCTCTCGGTAGACAGGTGCGGCCCAGGGCCTCCGACACGGACTGTGCGGGAGGTCACTGCGGAGGGCGGCACGGTCAGACTCAGGCTGGGAGGTGAAGCGGGGCGGCCGGATACGTTACGACGTACGGGCGGCCGTCCGAGGCTTGATTTCACTTCCCAATTAGAAATCCGGCGGGAGGGCGAGAGGGCACCAGGCACGCTCCAGTGGCAGGCAGGTGACAGGGAAGCGGGGCGGCCAGCCTCGATGGGTCCAGAGCGACTCAGGTAGAGCGGGGCTCTCGGCGAGGGGAGGCGGCCAGGCTTCTGGGTGTCACGGCCCTAGGAGGGGTGGCAAGGTGCGCAGAGCACTCCGGCGGGAGAAAGCACACGGCTCGAGTTCTCAGACGAGCGGAGACACGGTGAACCCACTGGTCCTGGGGTTCAGTTCAGGGGGCAAGCTCTTCTTCCAAGCCCTTGGAGATAGTTGAAAAACAAAGTGCAAAAGTCTCTTTCAGTCTTTTTCCTCTCCTTCCTCAGCAAGGCACCTACTGCAGGCCAGTCCCTCAGGTCAGGGAAAGTTACTCCTCCTTCAGCTTCTTCCAGGTCCTTCTAGTCGGGCAGAGTTCCTTCGTGGTTCAATCTGGATCTGATTTCTTAGGAGCCAGGCTCCTACTTTTATACAGGGATTCTTTTGTTCTTTTGCGCCAGGGGGCCTGGGCCTGGCTCAGTCCAGTTTTGGAGCACTCTGTTGTGGTGACTCGGCTTGTTCCTTTCAGCAGCAGGGCAGAGACATCAGCCGCTCCACAGGGGGCGGCGCCGGCTTTGTGGTGGCAGAGCACAGGTCTATTCAAGAGTCAGGGTGTACTCCTCCCACCCATCCTGGTGTAATCTCTCTACCCACCACCTGGCAGCCAACCTGTCTCCTGGAATCCCCCAGCCCTGCTCCTGTACTGTTGCTAGGCAGAACACACACCCACAGCAGAGGCGGACTGAGATGGTCAGGCACGCAAAGGCTAACTTTCTAAAAGTAGCATTTGCAAACCCAGGATATTAAAATAACCTTTACTAAAAGATGTATTTTATTATCCCGAGTTCAGGCATACTAAACATGACTTTCTACCATGCTCTCTGAGTCCACTGGGGTCACAGCGTGTAGCGATCCCAGCAGCCCATTCTGGCCTATGGAGAGCAGGTAGCCTTCAATAGTGAAAAACGAAAATGGCTGTAATTCACTATTAAGACATGCCACACACATCAGGGCATGTCCTACCTTATGCCTACAATGCACCCTGTGCTTAGGCCTACCAGAGGGGTGACTAACATGTAGTAAAGGGAAGGTTTAGGGACTGGCAAGTGGGGACACTTGCTCAGTCAGCGCGACGGTACCAGACCGCGCGCAGGTTCTGCAGTGGCAGACCCTAGACACATTTTACCCCGCTGCTTCGGTGGGTGGCACAAGCAGTGCTGCAAGCCCACTAGCAGCATTTGGATATACAAGCCCTTGGCACCCCTGGTGCACTCTACTAGGGACTGATAGTAAACCAAATAAACCAAACGTGGAAGTCAATTCACAGAATACATTTTACCATAGGGAGCACTTGTACTGTGGCACTGGATGGCAGTGGCACAGTGCCCTGAGCAGCTAACACCAACACAAAAACACATTGAGGCACAGACAAAAATGGAAGGGTGACCCACGCCAATGGTGCCAGGTCTAACAATGACCATAAGAGGTGAAGAGGCTTCATGCATGGCGAGTACACACTACCAGAAAGTGGAACGTGTGCATGTTTTATGCAGATGAGAAAAGGTATTCGGGTAGTAAGGGGGCATTACCCCCAGGTCCCTCCGGTCCTCGTCCCATTCCTAACAAAGTGGAGATTACTATCTCCGCGACAGAAAAAAAGAACAGGAGCATGCTGGGATACCTAACCCACTCCCTTCCGCTGGAAGTACATAAGCGGTACCAGCCCATCTTGCAGCCTGTTCTTTTTTTCTGTCTTCCGACAGAATGTGACGTGTTGCTACCTTACCTGTGTGTTTCTTCCATGGATGTTTCGTCGGGCTGCTGGGCTGTCCTCGACGTCCTGTTCCGCGTCTCCTGGCCTGCCGGGCTTGCTAGGAGCCCGTTGATTGGCGCCCGGCCCTTTGCGGCTGGGGCGCCGGATCTCCGGATTTCTTCCGGGTCACAGCGCGCGTCTTCCTACGGCTTGGCCAGGCTGGAAGACGCGCTGATGTGGCTGTTATGGGTGTCCAGGGGCTGCGCTGGGCGGTGCTCCTGGTCTCCCTGCCTGGCTTGTTGATGTGCTGCTCGCCTTCTTTCCTCCCTGTTGCCCCTGCTGTTCCTGATGTTGGTGCAGCGGCGGTCCTTGATGGGGGTCAGTGTCTGGCCGGTTGCTGTAGCCCTCTTCCTCGCCCGGCGCTGGTGTCTTGTAAGGCGCCTGGGCTGGATCTTGGGGGCAGGGCGCTTTTGGTGTGCTCTTCCTGCCCCTGTGGTGAGTACCGCATAGCGGTTCCGCTTTTCTTCACGTTTGCCTCGCGCTTCCATGTTCCTCTGGCTATGTGGTCTGTGCTTTGCCTGGCTGGGTCTGGCTGTGCGCGGTGGGCTGCTTCGGCGGTCTTGGCTGGGGGACCTGCTCGGCTGCTTAGGTGGTATTCTCGCCTTGATTGCTGCTGCCGCTTTCTGGTGCTCTGGGTCCCGGCTTCCTCTGGTCTCTCCGTCTGCTGGTTGATTCCTGTTGGGGACTGTCCATGCTGGCTTGTGGCGCTCCCTGTTCCTGCTTGCTGGGTTGGGGGCGTTGCGTGGCTTTCTGCGCTGTGTCTCTGCCTTGCTTCCCGGTGCTGCGGGGGGGCAGGGGGGGGCTTCCTCCTCTGGTTGTGGGTTCCCTGGCCTCCTTGTTTTCCGCTTGCTCGGCACTTGTTGCTGAATGGCGTCTGGGCGGGGGGTTGGGGGACGGTCTCTGTTTGGTGGTGTTTGCCTGTTGCCCGGCTTCTTCCGCCTACTGCCTGTCCGCCCTGTTGGTTCCTGCCTGTTCTTGTGGATTCGGGCCTGGTGCGTGCCTGTCTGGGTGCCTGCCTGCGGCTCCTAGTGCTGGACGCTTCTTGCGTCCTTCCTGGGGTGTTGGCGTGGCTCGTGCTCGGGGTGCCTTGTTTCTTTCTGCCCCCCTGTGCCTGGCGGGTGCTCTGGGCTTCGCTGTGTGGGGTTTCCTGGCCTGTGGCCTTTCCTCCCGGCTGGCGCCTGGTCATGTCTGGGTGTTGCGGCTGGGCGAGCCGGTACCCTTGCGTTCGCTCCTCTCCTACCCTCCGGCGTGCCCTCCTGCCCAGGCTGGTTCCTCGGCGGGTTCCCTGTGGGTGAGGTTCGTGCTGGTTGTGGGTCGGGAGGTGGGCCTGCGGCCCCCCGATATTCCCCCGTCTGCGGCTCCTCTGCTCTTGCGCTTGGGTTTGGCTGGGTTGCTTCTTGCGTCCTGCGTCGGGGTCCTTGGTGCTTCCGGACTCCCTGTTTCTTGGGTTCCCGGGGGGCTGTTGTGCCCTCCCTCTGTCCTGGTAGGCCTTGGCCTTGGTTGGCTGTTGGCTCCGGGGCTGTCCTGGTGGGGCCCCTGGTGGGCTTTCTGGCTGGTGTTGCTGCTTGCCTCTTGCCTCTTGCCTGGTGCTGTGTTGTGTTGCGCTGGGTTGGCTGGTGGGGTTTGGTTTCCTGTTGTGGTTTCCTTTTCCCCTCTTGTGTCTCTTATTTGTGGCTTGGGATCCTTTGCCTCTCGCTGCCGCTCCTTTTGCCTCCTGTGGTGGCTGGGTGTTGTGGGTCTTCCTTGGCTTCTGCCTGGGTGGCTCCTTGGTTTCTTGGGTGTGCTGCTTCTGTGCCCCTCCCTGTCTGTGGGTTCGGGCTGCCCTGTGCCCTTCATTCCTGCTTGTGGGTGCCGTTCCCGGTGTCCTCCTCGCCGTGCCTTCTCATGGGCTTGGCCGGTGGATTTGTTGGTGGGGCTGCCGGTTGTGGTCTGGTGTCAGCCTCCGCTGTTGTGTGGGCCGCATTGCTGCGTCCCCGCTCCCCTTTTTCGGCCTTGTGCTGGTGGTTGGCTTTGCCTGGGCCCTGGGGCTGTGGTTTTCCCCTTGTGGGCCAGTCCTTGGGCTTGTGCGTTTCCCGCTCCCGTGCGGCCTGCTTTCGGCCTGTGGTGTCTCTGGCCGTTGCTCTTGCTGGCTCTGCGTGGTTTGTTCTTCCCTTTTTGGGTCCGTTCCCGCTTCCCCCGGGGGTTGTGCGCCTTTGGTTTCTCCGGGCTCCTCTCCTTTGGTTCGGGGGTGCCTGGGGTGTTCCGGGGTGCTGCTGGGGCCTCAGCTCTGCCTCTGTAGCGTTTGCTCCCTTGCAGTCCTTGTTTTTGGCCTCCCTTTGCGGGGTCCCTGCCTGGGTTCTTCCCTGGCCGCTCGTTCTCTGGTGCTTTTGGGCCTCTTTTTTGACCTCTTGATGGCCGGTGGTTCTGGCCCTGTTGGTTTGGGTGCCGGGTTGGTCCTGTGTCCTTTCCTGTGCTGCTCCTTTGCGCCTGGCTGGTGCGCTGTGGCCTTTGTGTTGGTTGACGGTTGTGGCTTGCCGGTCTCTCTCCCTGTTCACCTGCTACTTCTCCTCTCTTGGTGGCTTGCTTTGGTGCCGTTCCCTGGGCCCCTTCTTGGTTGGGGTTTTTGGGGTTAGGTCGGTTGACCCTTTGCCTCTCCTTTTGGGTTCTGATGCTCCGTATTGGGGTCTTCCGGGCTGGCTGGCTTGTAGGTTGTCCGGTTGGCTTCTTGGGTCTTTCTGAGCGGCCTGCGTTGTTGGGCTGTTGGCCTCCTTGTTGGTCCTTCCTGTTTTGCCCTCCTTGGGGTTCGCCTTGGGTGGTTCCTTGGTCTCCTCCTGTCCTGTGGGTCGGCTCTTGGTTGGTGGGGGTTCCTCCTTCCCGGTTCTGGGGTTTGTTTCCCCGGTTCTGTGTTCGGCCCTTGGTTGTTCTCTCTTGGCTGTGCACTGGCCGTGTGTGGAGTCTGCTTTGGGTTGCGCTTTTTGCTCTCCCTGGCATTGCTTGGGTGGGTTCCTGGGTTCGTGTCCCTGTGTCTCCTGCTTTTGGTTGCCTCGGTCCTGGCCTCTGGCTGGTTCCTGTGCCCAGGTTTTTCTTCTCCCGGTGTGGCGGCCTTGGCTGCGGCCGTCAGATGTCTCTGCTGGGGTTGGCGGCTTGTCTTTCCTGCCTTTTGGCCTGGGCCTTCTGTGGGTTTTCTGTGCCTTCCGTTCCTTTTTGCCGCGGTTGTCGGCTGTTGGTCGGTGGGGGGGGGGCCTTGTCTGGGTTCCTTGGCCCCTTTCTTCCTGGTTGTTGCTCTGGGTCGGTGCCTGTTTACTTGTCTGGTTCCTCCCTCTTCGGTCTTTGCGGCTCTGCTGGTGGCTTCCCCTGGTGTGTTGGGGTTGGTCCTGTGGTTGGTCGCGTTCGTTGTTTCTCTGGGTTTGGCGTGCCTCTTCGTTCTCCTCTTCCTTCCCCTCGCCTCTTGGTGTGGTCTTTTGTGGGTTGGTCCGGCTGTGGGTCGCCTTCTTCCCTGCTCTGGGGGGTTCGCTCTCTGTCTTGCCCTGCTGTGTTCCTTCATGGGCCTTTGGCCTCTCTCCCTGTGCAGCCTGCTCTCGTGCTCTCTTTAGCGTTGGGCCGGGATGTCCTGTTTTGTCCCTGTTGGGGCGGCTGCTTGATGGTGCCTGGGGCTGTGGGCTTCTCCCTTGGTGGTTTTTCTCCCTGGTTGTTTGCCCTTCCTGGCTGGGTTGCTCCGTTGGGGCGCTTCGGCTTCTCCGGAGCTCCCTTTCCCTGGTGGTTCGGGGGGGGGTTTCTTTCTGCCCCTCTGGGGGTTCCCTTGGGGCTTGCCTCTGGGTGCGGGGCCTCCTTCAGGCTTGCCTGGGGGGTCTTGTGCTCATTTGCAGTCCTTTCTTGATCGTCCCCTGCTTGTTTTGGGGTCTCTGCTCTGTCGGCTTGGTTGGGGGCGTGGCTGGTTGTGTGCTCCTGCCTGCGTTTTCTTGTGGGCTCCCTTCTGCTTCAGTTGGGTGCTGTTTTTTTCTCGGTCTGGTGCCCCTGGCTTTGGTGGGGTTCTGGAAGGCCGGGTTCTTTGCTTTGGTATTCTCCACTTTGTTAGGAATGGGACGAGGACCGGAGGGACCTGGGGGTAATGTCCTATTACTTACCGGTAATCTTCATTACTCCTGTTCCCGTGGTCCTCGTCCCATTCCTCACTTCCCTCCCTCCCTCCCTGGCGGCCGGCCTTCCGGTTGTTGGCTTGGTATTTTCAGGCTGCATGCTGGGCTGGTACCGCTTATGTACTCCCAGCGGGAGGGAGTGGGTTAGGTATCCCAGCATGCTCCTGTTCTTTTTTTCTGTCGCGGAGATAGTAATCTCCACTTTGTTAGGAATGGGACGAGGAACACGGGACCAGGAGTAATGAAGATTACCGGTAAGTAATAGGACATTCCTTATAAAAAATGTACCGAAATCTCATTCGACTACACTGTTGGATACAATAGTCCAAGAAGGCTGAAATTAATAATAAGGTACAATTTTTATTCTGCACAGCTGTATATTCTTGATGTGAATTAATGAGGTCAAATACACAAACTCTTTTCAAGCATTAAACAGTCCACGCGTAGACAGCATATATCTGTAAGAAGCTTATGTCTTTCGCCGGGCGTGCTGTCCACTAGTCTGTGAATCATAACATAATGACGTGACAGCATAATGTCATAGCATAACATAACCTAAATAACAATAATAGTAATGCCAATAGAAATGGAACCAAAGAACACATCACAAAAGAAGGATGTACATTACTCGTTGCACGTAGTATGTTGAAAATCGATTACGAAAATAAATGCTCCCTTTTACAATATGATGAGGCTAGACTGTAATACGCTGTTTTATAACAAAAAAATGGGTGACACAAAAGCGAGCAGCACCAATGACGCCTCACGTGTAAGGGTTAGATTGTACCCTGGGGGAAATTCCAACTGACAGTGTGAATTCCACTCCGTCTGTGGAATTATGAAAGAAAACATCGAGAAATTGGAAATGGTTCCTGGTTAACCCTGGGAATGGTTACTGTATCTATCGGGTTTAGTTGTATTGGTATCTTTCTAACCAGCACAGTCTCCTTGTTTGTACCTTTTTGACTTAATTGGAATAATTACAAATGGTCAGCTCGAATTTCCATCGGTGTTTCCTTAAATATTTTTTGAGACTAGATCGTGTTCAAAATAACTCCTAAAATCTTAGTTCGGTTTAACAGAAATATCGTAATAATGGAATAGATGCAGCAGACTGTCGAGGGATAGAAGATGTGGCAATTATGTCTACATTGTGTGCGGCGGAGCTCTTTGTTCTCTGACCTCGAATGTTGACGGAGGCTATAATTGTTACAGCAGTTTAAATTAATGTGGTCCCTTTGCTATGGTTCAAATAGATGACATTAATTCAAGTTACAACCATTTTATAGCTCCCTGACACGAGCCATGTCTTACGAGCACGTAATGGTCCCTAATATCATTGCATCTATACAGCATCACCATGCAATAACTAGATCATCGGTGCAGTGACGTAAGAATGCGCGAAGGCGACGTGCTGCGGCCCAGATGCTATAAACGAAGCGTGATGCTTTATGAGAGGAGAGAGGGTGAGCCCCGTTTGCTGTCTCTTGTTAGCTCGCCTATCAAAGCACATCCTTTCATTTGAGGGTGTTATTCCAGTCAGAGGAACTACGGGCTCAGCGTGTTGTGTGTAAAGCCTCCCGTTTGTAGAATGGCCCGCCCCCTTCTCCCAGCTCTGTTAATGAACAGCGAACAGCGACGCACGTGACAGACCGATCCCAAAGCAAGCAGCGACCAGGAGAAAGGGCCAGGCCGGGCAGTGAGGGAGGGAGAAGGCTTTGGGGGCTTCAGGCGGTGCTGCGGAGGGAGGGACCTAGAACACAGGCTGTGCGTGACCAGCGGCCAATGAGTCAACAAAAAGTACACGTACTATGTAACAACTAAGTAAAAGGGCCAGTAACTATGGGAGGATACAAATGACGACATGGCTGTACTAAGGCGGAACTAACAAGCCTCATATGAATCAGAAGACAGCATTTACAAAGGACAAACACACAGGCCAATGAAAAATAAGGGCGGGAGAGTGGGTGAAGCTTCTCGCCGTACTCAACTACCACAGATCTTCGCAGAGCAGCACTTGCACGCTGGCTCACACTCAACCTAAAAAACGGAAAAGAGGGGGGATAAAAACTGTACTAGGTCACTATTCATATTGGAATTATCTTACATTTGTTTTGAAGCACAAACTCGACCAAAGGTATGAGAGTTTTACAGTAGCATATTACACAAGGACTCATGAATTTTTTTTTAGGCACAGGGAGGTTACGTTATTTGCCCACAACTACAGGATGTTGCGCCGCCGCTGAAACTAGACCCTGGTTCCCCAATTTCAGAGTGGGCAACTCTGGCTGTTATGCCATATTTCATCCAGTCAATTTGTACATTAGTGCCTTCATAACTTCTGGCAGGAGTTTCAGGGCCTGTGCCCACGCTCAGGGCTCTAACCTGAAAAATGGGGAATGGGGGGCAGGAACTACTGGCAGAAGTCATTACTCTGTGACTGAGCGGCGCTGCCCGCAATTCGACGCGGAATCTATTTGAGGTGGAAATATCTGCATTATCCTGCTCTCTACCTACAAAAAGCACCGCATTTTTTGACCGGCCATCATTCTAAAGCCGTGATTTTATCATCTCTACTCTAAAATTGACCGATAGATTACTTTAGGTCTGGGGGCTAGCATTTGATATACCCCCATTTGTCTATCTGAACTACCACTATCGCAACTGGATACCCGTGGCTACAAAATTTACTCATATACCGACATATAAACAACTTTAAGGTGCGGTATTCATCATCTTAGGCACCTTTGCTTCTCTTCGCAAACTTTTGTAACCGTATCTGGTCTATTGACACTACATAGCTTTTAAGCTCATTTACACGTATCAACAATTCCTACTCCTCCGTGTTTTCAATTACCAATATTTGTCCGCACTGATCGTCCCTATCTGTGTATGTCTGGATATATTTTTACGCTACCTTATATATACATAAGAACTCTGGTAGCAAACAACATTTACCTACCACTTTAAGCAATAGACGGTTTCCTGACGAAGGCTGAAAGGCCGAAACGCGCGTAGTTCCATCGACCGCCTTGCTTGTGTAACATCTACTGTATTGTTTTTATTAACTCCATGACCATACTGTTTGCATAATTGTCCACAGAAAATATATTGTATGCAAAACAGCAACAAAATGAATGATGGATTAACATGAAATGATTAACAATAAATCCACTTTTTCATAATCAATATCTGTTTGTGTAAGAAAATATTCTCTCTCTTCTTTTATATCATTGTTTGATATTTCTTGGACTAGTTTTCACTATACACCTAGTTTTATATATATTCACTTACTATAGTTACTTACCTAAATAGCTCTTTTCCCTACATATAGCAAGTCTATTAGTTGAGTAGGGGTCCCCTGTTTTTCCAAATAGTAAGAAGTCTTACTCCGACCTGGGAAAGATAGCTCAAGAGGATCAGTTGAGGACGTCGCCAAATTTGGTTTCGTACAGGGCGCTACTAAATCAAAGGCCAGCTCCCAATTAACTTTCACATAATAAATTCAGACTTAAGGAGGTTTTGCAGGGGACCTGTCTGAACTACATTTTGCATCATGTCGACTATACAGATGATTTGGCCCAAATGAACAGTGGTCGAACTGTAGTAAAAAAAATATGGGGCACGTGATCCTGAGTGCCATGAAGGTGGGGGTTCGGGATACATGGCAACATTATAGAAAAGGAAAGTGGGAGGTTTTGAAACAGAAATCGGGGAAATGTTATTTTTCTTCTTCAGGGCACTAAATTGTGACGGAAACCAAAATAGTATCTTCCTGAATGTTCACCAATGTTTTATACTGGGAAACAGAATTCCATCCAATCAGATAAGGTCACACCAGCACTAGACTGTTATTAGTGCAGCTGATATCCAGTAGGTTCTTGTCGCATATGTTCCACAATCCAAGAAACCATATACACTGCAATACAGGGAGTGTTCCGATTTATAACTGTCCCAATTTTCGCAATCCGATAGTTGCGATCCAATACCCTTTCCAGGAGACGACTTAATGGTCCAACACTCAGGTGAGAAAACATTGGTTTCTTGGATTGTGGAACATATGCGACAAGAACCTACTGGATATCAGCTGCACTAATAACAGTTTAGTGCTGGTGTGACCTTATCTGATTGGATGGAACTCTGTTTCTCAATGATGTGACTTAGCATAAAGTGTATTTGCAAAAGTCACATTCACCCAAGGGTATCTTGGCACTGAATAACAGATGTTTATTGTTACCCAACTCAATGGTACTCATTTTATCGCCCTTTCAAGGATGAAAGGCTGAGTGGACCCACCGGGCTTTGAGCCTGTGACCATTAGGTTGAGCAGAGCCTATGGCTTTTTAGAAAATGTATGTGAAAACCCCTCTTTAAAATGCACTATCTGGTCCCATTTTTACAAAATTATTATCTGAGGAGACTTCCCTGTAACCCTCCCTAAAAGATGTCATGCTCACTCGCTTCACTCTCTACACTTTAGGGCAAGTATTACCGACCATCACTTAAAAAAAATCACTAGCCACGACTCCAAGAACAGCATGCAAATAGTATCTTCATGAGCACTGTTTACTTTCTGCAGCTCCTAACTGGGACTGGAGTATCACACGTTAGATATTGTAAGATTAATAAATTCAGCGGTGCAATGTGCACTCTTCTGATTAAATAAAAAAATAAGCTAAAAAACAAACTTTTTTAAACAATTTGTTGCGATATTTCATTATTGTGAATACATGAAAAATGAAGTGTCTGAATAAAACTTTCACCTCTGTGCTTCACATGAGTGATAGAACCTAGCAGGTGATCTTAAATCAAAATGTATTAACAGTAAAGAATAATTTAGGCCAATTATATAGTTTATACTCAATTTATGGTCAACTTCACATCAACCATGTAATCATGTGGACATAACTACTATTGTTTTATTTAAATCGCTTTTTTCTCGCCCTATGACTTATCAATACATTTCTTATTGCAATATACCATAGGAAAACTATTAAATGATGACAGTAGGTTCCCAGTGCTGTTGTATGTTTTGTTGTCCTCTTATCCTCGTCAGATGAACACATAATTGTTCATGTAATACTAAGAGAAACGATTAATGATCTAATTGCATATGACATCAGCACCCTAATACACGTGGTATCTAAAACAGACATTTTTCTACGTTGTGTTATTGTATTAGCCTTGTGTTTATTATGGGTTTTATTATAACTTCAGCTATGTCAATTAATGTGATGTCATAAGGGTTAAGGTCATGTGATTACAATTCGTAGGAAGATTAAGGGTCAAAGGTCATATGATGTCACTTCTTGTGGTCATTAAGGCCAAGGATGTGTGATGTAATTTCCTCTACCCCTGGCATTTTGATGTCCATGTGTAACTGTAGGGCTTGTAGTCTACCTTCAGAATTGTTATAAATTGGGCCCGCATTGGCCCTTCCAAACGCACCCTTGGGCCATCCAGATAAAAATTCCTGCAACCGGGCCTGCTGGGAAGGAACATCGAGTATTCTACATTTCAGATGTCTTGTCAGAATCTGAACAAAATCATTCAGTGCTTGCGACGTCGCCTTACAGCTCTTATCCGGGAGCAGTGGTAATCCCTTTAAGGGGTTTGGCGCTCCCCGCTGAACTTCCGGCTCTATTTAAACCTTGCTAGATGATTATTTCAATTTAACATGTAGAACCGATTTGGTCAGACAAAAATGACAGGCAGAGAAGTCTTAAACCATAAAGGTTTTATTTTCAGAATTTTGTCATACAGAAATTGAATGAAATAGTCAAGATCGTTTAATTAATAAATCAGATAGCAAAGCTCAGTTAAAAGTACAGAACCCCATCAAAGAACTCAGTAAAGTTCAAGTCTAAAGTGGGGAAGAAATCTGGCACAGATTAATCTCCAAGGGTCAGTAAGAAAAAGTCTTTCTTTCACATACAAAAGAACATACTTTCATCGGGCTCAGAGAAAACAATGTCATACATTTACTACAGTTGTACATGATTCCCAAGAACTAAATCAATCAGAATTAAGTGGAGCGAAACAGTTGTAAATTTCCACCAGAATAGGGCGAAGATTTAGAGACAGCAGCCACATTGGCGCCTTCAGTGCTTGGAAGGTCAATAGTTTCATGTTTATTTATTTGCACAGTTAATAAAAACCATTGCACACAGTTGTGAGAACACAATTTCTTAATATGTCAAGTACAGTCATTTTTTTTTTTTGAAAACTTTCTTTATTGGCATTTATAGATAGTATAACACACGGGCACAGGCGATATCGGCAGTAGCACATAGGTTTACATTTCAAGTGCACCCGTGCACAGTCCATAGTCCATACAATCGTGCAGCCTTCTGGCCCTTCAAGCCGTTCGTCGCTGTCCTGAGTGGGGCTGCAGATGTGTGCCCGGGCCAGCCTCTGGGTGCACTCTACTGGAGCGCGCCATAATCGCCTCGCCGTAGGGGTGCCAAGCAGTAGGACCACCCCCCCTGTGAGGGGCGTCGCAGGGGCTATGGAAGTGCAGCCATTAAGTAACCATGAACTAACTGGGGGCGGAGAAACCGGGGAAAGGGAGGGGTGCACTGTGTCGCCTTATGTCAAGTACAGTCATTGTTAATAAAAGAGAAAGACATAAAAACATTGTCATATCAACAAAATAAGCAGTTACAAATTCTCACAATTTGGCCTTCTAGTTTGTTGAAGTATTAATGACCACAGTTCTTGATTACTCCTTTGGCACCATTAATGTGGTTTACAGAGTCCAGTCTTGTGCAGGCTTCTTATTTCTGGTTGTGAAGTGCGATTAATTAGTGCAGATATGATCGCATGTAACAAGTTGTAAAGTGCCAGTGATTTGTGCAACAATGCATTCCTAAAAAATTGCCTATCTTTACTCCTTTAGTGGCCCAATTCCTTTAAAAGCAGTTTTAGGAATGTTGATCCCTGGCAGGCTAGAGGTATTGAGGTGCCACTTAGCCAAGTGGTTACTGCTTGCCTGCAGGTGCGAATTTGAAGATTAAAAAAAATTGGCCTCAGCTGCTTTTTCCTTTGACCCATGGGCACTGGGCATAGACAGAAGATGTGTTACTAATATCTATTGCTTATATCCGCATAAGACACACAAATGGATTTAAACCAGATCTGTGACTGGGGGTGAATGTTCGAGTGATTCAGCATTCCGTCCATCACCTGTTCTTTTTGCATTTGTCGCCCTAAGTAGGAAGGGTATGCCCAGACGTGGGTCCTGTGCTTACTACGCCACTAAATTCAAGCTATCCTTGCTGATGAGAGGTGAAACCCTGAAACCGGTCCTAGGTTGCATGTTTCTGGTCCAGGGAGGACTTGACCTGGTAGTTCGGGCTGGACTGTTCCCATGGGGAACAGTGTCAAGACTGATTTGCATATGGCTGGGTCTAAACTGGAATGGCGTGGCGTGCAAAAAAACTATGGATTTAACCCAGATCTGTGACTGGGGGTGAATGTTCAATTGATTCAGCATTCCGTCCAATACCTGTTCTTTTTGCATTTATCCGCATAGACAACAACTTTGTTTTTTCTCTGGTTTTTCCAGGATGGAATCAAATCTTTAGCGTCTATAATCCGAAATCGATATAACATGAACTGCTAGAATGATCACTGTCCAGGCATGCTGTCTCAATGCAAATAAATTTTGATTGGCTAAATGAGGCAGAAGTCGAGTTGAGGAGTGAGTTACTCGGCTAAAGGCGGCTTTTCCCATCCTGGAGGCCCAAACATCTTGAATAACTAATCCTTCAATGGCCTGGCATATGTATTCATTCCCATTACCCTTTTTGGTTGCTGCTCTTTTGTTCCTCGATTTCAATGCGTCATAGTTAATGGAGCCACTCTCAAAAGCACGCAATATCCAGCACAGTTTGACAAAAGCGTTTACTCTTTGTAATGATTGATTTTTTTAAGCCAAACTCAAGATGAACCTGGGCTGGTGACACCGTTTTTTTGTTTCTAAATCTTTTTATTGAATTTTACAACATTACAGGAAAAACAAGCATTTGCAATGCAATAGGTGTCGCATTATAAAAGTGTGAGCAGTTGGCATTGCTAATAATAATGCAACACTAGCTATTGGCATTGGAAATTATAATGGCATTTATTTATGTGTTTGTTTTATAAAATAGATAAAAAAGGCATTGTCATGAACAATGCCAATAGCTTAAACTTTTGCAAATGCGAGACCTATTGCATTGCAAATGCTTGTTTCAGTACTGCAGGCTTTTTAAAAGTTTTAGTCACTACTCAAAATGAAATCCATTTTATCAGCGTTGCCAGTGCTCCATTATGTTTAATGCCATAAATGAAACACAATCTTCTAAGCATATTGCTAAATAGCATCTCCAGCCCGATCACAATGTCTCACTTCATGCTGGACAGTGGGCACCCTGTTTTCATGCAGCGTCAAGACGGGGTGAACTAATGCACAGACTGAGGTCTGTCAGCCTCCGAGGCTCAAAGCATTCCTTGCAACAGTCCGCTGTGTCAACATATTGCCATGTGTACAGCGCACACTCTGCAACAGCAAGTGGTTTCAAAGTTGGGGGTGACTTCCCAAACTGTCCCGAGGTGGTCATCGTGTTTGGTGACAGCGTATTTATGCTGACAGCCCAAAAAACTGTTTGTGGTTGTGTGTGTGTGGTTGTGTGTGTGTGGTTGTGTGCATGTGTGGTTGGGTGTGTGTTTGGTTGGGTGTGTGTGTGGTTGGGTGTGTGTGTGGTTGTGTGTGGTTGAGTGTGTGTGTGGTTGAGTGTGTGTGTGTGTGGTTGTGTGAGTGTGGTTGTGTGTGTGTGTGTGGTTGTATGTGTGTGGTTGTGTGTGTGGTTGTGTGTGTGGTCTTGTGTGTGGTTTTGTGTGTGGTTTTGTGTGTGGTTTTGAGTGTGGTTGTGTGTGTGGTTGTGTGTGTGTGGTTGTGTGTGTGTGTGTGTGGTTGTGTGTGTGTGATTGTGTGTGTGTGGTTGTGTGCGTGTGTGGTTGTGTGTGTTTGTGTGTGTGTGTGGTTGAGTGTGTATGTGTGGTTGTGTATGTGTGGTTGTGTGTGTGTGGTTGTATGTGTGTGGTTGTGTGTGTGGTTTTGTGTGTGGTTGTGTGTGTGGTTGTGTGTGTGTGTGTGTGGTGTTGTGTGTGTGTGGTTGTGGTTGTGTGTGGTTGTGGTTGTGTGTGTGGTTGTGTGTGTGCTTGTGTGTGTGTGGTTGGGTGTGTTTATGTGTGTGTTTGAGTGTGTGTGTGTGTGAGCGTGTGTGTGTATGTGAGTGTGTGTGTGTGTGGTTGTGTGTGTTTATTTGTGTGTGTGTGTGTGTGTTTGTGTGTGGTTGTGTGTGTATGTGTGTGTGTGTGTTTGTGTGTGGTTGTGTGTGTTTGTGTGTGTGTGTGTGGTTGTGTGTGTGTGTGGTTGTGTGCATGTGGTTGTATGTGTATGGTTGTGTGTGGTTTTGTGTGTGTGTGTGGTTGTGTGTGTGTGTGGTTGTGTGTGTGTGGTTGTGTGTGTCTGGTTGTGTGTGTGTGTGGTTGTGTGTGCTTGACCAGTTATTTAGTGGACTGGGAGAGAGCAACTGTGAAAACTAAGGATGCAGTGTTGGAAAGGGTGAACAAAAATGTTTCCCCGTGTAATTTATTTGTTTGAGTTATTAAATGTAGAGTAAATGAAATGTTACTAAAGTATATATAAACTAATTTGTAAATTTTTGTTTTGAGTACAGTCATTTTTAGTCTTTCCCCATTAATGGAGTCCATATATTTATTGTTGAGTTTCTTACGTGACAGATCATGAAACATATATATTTTCTCATATTGAATGTATAGTAAAGAGTCCCAAATATAAAGGTGTATAACGTATTTTTAAAAGAAATCAGAATTCTGCTTTATCGACATAAATCTGGAAATCCTTCCAACAATATCCTGCCTGAGGAAAGAGGGCGTAGGTTGGACCTTTGAACAATTACTGTCCCCCTGAACATCTTATCAACAATGCCGTGCACTCGTATTAATACGCTGTAATGTCCAAGGGTGTTGCGACCCTAGTCTGCTAAATTTAGATGATGCTTGCAAGGCTCAGTAGGCCCTTACCAACCCGCAACTTGGCTGACTATGGGAGACTTAAACAAGCATTGGCATAGCCAATAGGTCTCGCCTTTGGGACCTTATAAGTGTTTAGCCATTCAACAATTGCATAACTAAATACTTATAAGGTCCCAAAAGCGAGATCTATTGGCTATGTCAAGCGACCGTGCGGCCGCAAAAGAGAAAGTGATCGCGATCAAACATCAAAGGGGCTGTGCGGCCGCGAAAGTGAAAGTAATCGCGGTCAAGCGCGGCGCGCGCTCCCGCGCACATGCACTGTAGCTCTAGGCTGGCCTGGTAGCACTTTTTGGAGCCCTCTCAATAAGTCTCGCCAGACCAGCGCATGCGCTGGGTCAGGCGAGACCTAATAAACGAGTGCAGTGAAGTGAAATCAGCCAGAAGATTCAACCTGTATTACATAGTGACATCTATTGTAGCTCCTGGAAATATTAAAATCCATTTACAATGTTGGCACAAGCTTGATAGGCGACAAGCATATGCCACTAAAAAGTAATGGGACTGCATATTTTCAGCACAGGGCCCCGCGACCAAGAGCCCCTTGTAGATTAGGCCAAGGGATTTGTTCCCGTCTTTAAGCAATCGTGATTAGGAAGAAATTCATGTGTAGTGAGAGCACACAAGGTGTACATGGAATTGGTAGTGAGTTGTGGTGCCTACCAGGGGCTATATTTGGAAAAGCATTTATTATAACATCATTTTGTTTTAGCGATTTCTCCTAAGGCTCCAGAACTATCTGTGAGAAGGTAAATAAGCCCTATACACAATATGCTGTCATTGGTGCATTTCATTCCATGTCTAAATTTCGGCCCAAATGTTCGCTTAAAGTCCACATCCCAGTTGGCCCTTTCAAATCTAGATTAAATCATTTTACAGTAGACAACAAATGTGAGACAGTAGTGCAGTGTGTGAGACAGTAGTGCAGTGTGTGAGTGCAGTGTGTGAGTGCAGTGTGTGTAAGAAAGAGCAGTGTGTGTAAGACAAGTGTGTGTGTGTGAGACAGCAGTGTGTGTGTGTGTGAGACAGCAGTGTGTGTGTGTGTGAGACAGCAGTGTGTGTGTGAGAGACAGCAGTGTGTGTGTCGTACTGAGAGCATGGTGTGTGAGAGAGAGCAGAGATAGAACAAGCATTGGCATAGCCAATAGGTCTCGCCTTTGGGATCTTATAAGTGTTTAGCCATGCAACAGTTGATGTTGTTGCACCAAGGATATTGTGCTGCATAGTAAATACTTATAAGGTCCCAAAAGCGAGACCTATTGGCTATGCCAATGCTTGTTACACATAGCACTGGCCCTGGTTAGCAGACCCCAGGGTACAGTCAGAGTCAGTTAACACCAGTATCATTCTGCAAAAAATAGGGGTGAACAGGGCAAAGGGATGAGTTTCTAACACTGTACCAAATATATCAACAACTAGGACAAAGAAGAGACATTACGAAAACAGGGGACGTAATACACCCAAGCCAACTTCTATGGGTCTCTGGGGCTCAGGCATGTGGGTTGCTTCGCGTTGCTGAGCCAAGGTCCGAGCATTGCCATTGTTTTTTGTTCTTTTGTTAAACACAGCCTTCATTTCAGAAGACTAACATCACCAGTGCAATAAAACAAAAGGGGTCGTTGTACGGTACCAGGAGCGTCATGGGAAAAAACAGGACAGACGCTAGTCTTCAACGGTGAAACGGAAACCTGATCGAATCAAACAAATATGACTGGCTCGCCCGAGTCTTTCACTTTCGCTTCCGTTTTCCGCCTACACAAAGAAGGACTCTCCAGTGTGGGTGTAGAGCAGACGCAAACGGGGACTCAGTTACGTCCTTTTCATAGTAAGTAGGTGGTAATTCCCCTTCCAGTGCACGGGGGATCCCCAGCCTCTGTTGTCGATAGATTGAGGCGCTCAGTGTGTGCAAAGTACAGACTCAAGAAGACTGCACCAGCACACACATGGCTAAGAAGACGCGCGGGAGATCCCCAGCCTCTGTTGTCGATAGATTGAGGCGCTCAGTGTGTGCAAAGTACAGACTCAAGAAGACTGCACCAGCACACACATGGCTAAGAAGACGCGCGGGAGTTGGCTACTGAACGGCCTGATGATGACGAATGGTAAATATAACTAGCAGAAAGTGAGCTAAGTGAGGGGGTGGCAAATGGTGATCACTTTCGCGGCCGCTTTGATGCTCAGTGGCCGCGCGGCTCACTGAGAACTCAAAGCGGCCGCAAAAGTGATCAGGCAGGCTGCCAAATGGTGCGCACGCCCGGCGCACATGCACTGTATTTGGATGCCTGAAAAGCACTAGTTTGCACTTCCAAATCCCCCATTTACTAACGCTCTCGCCAGAGCAGCGCTAAAGCGCTGGCTCAGGCGAGACCTAAAAAGCAGTGTGAGAGAGAGAGTAGTGTGTGTCCTCGTGTGAGCATGGTTTGTGACAAATACAGCATTGTGAAAGACACTGCAGTGTGCAACTTTGTCCAAAGCTAACCCAAAGTAGTGGTATGTGAAAATACAAAACTGTGCAATATTTGTTGATGTTCTAAATGTACACCAAAAATGTTGAGGCATTTTAAAAGTGTGGAGTTTATTGTAAAACACATCACTGCGTTGTGGTTTTGTTTTCGAACTGTGAGCGGACCCACATCCCAAAAACGGAAACCTATTAAGCTGCAGCAATCTGAAAACCGTAAAAGCAATTTTTTCCAAATTAGATCCACTGATTGAGGGGCCTCCATACTGAGAATGAATAATAATGAATACATGCCACTACTCTTGCATAAAAGCTGTAATCGTATAAAATACAGTAAAATTAGATGTGATAACTTATTCGAAAGGATGCCTATGAAACGATCAGAGAAGTAACAAAAAAACACTCTGCGGCTCTTCAAACTCTTAAAAAATGTAAGGCCAGAGCCGCTGTCACAGTACCACATGCATCAAAACATTTGAAGGGCAAGATAAGTAAAATACAGTATCCTGTTCTACATCCTGCTGCCTGTGGCTAGGGCCCTGCGGCAGTGGAACTAGGGTAAGGTGTGGGGTGTGTGCACAGAAGCCATGTGCACAGCTGACTTACTAACAAAGCAGAAAGTCATAATTGTCTGAGGAACATAATCACAAAACTGTCTCTCCCAGTTCTAGCAAACATCTTCAGTTCAGCCTTGAGTTAGTAATTAAAATTAAAGACTTCCCTTTTGCATTATTCAAAAGCTCCTATAGTGAAATCATATACAGTATAATGTGCACCACAGGAAAGAGGTATTAGGAACTGTAGCACCACGAAATTGAGATGTATTACTATTTTATTTAAAAATACCTGTATCTAAAATTGTTTACAATATTGTATCCAAAAACAATTTACACATCATAATTGATATTTACATAAAAGACAGCCATTCATGATTTTGTTTACAATGATTCTATTAACAATTCATCATCATTTGATCTTTATTTCGACATTTTTTCAGTCATAAAAGATTACAGTTAAAACAGTTAAAACCTGTATAAAACCACAAGAGATAAATAAACATTTCATAAAATCAGATTATCAAGCAGGGTATGCAATCATGATGTACAATCACCCCTGGATGCCACTGTAATGAGAGAACATCTCTTGGACCACATAGCTAGCAGGAACTTTGAGAGTGCAAAAACTATGTGCGGTGAAGTGTCAGTTTTAAGGACTCTCATTGCAACAAAACATTTATCAAAGCCCATGTTCTTGCACAAGGGTACCAACCAGTACTTTCTGGCTTTACTGTAAGCAGGGCAAAAAAAAAGCATGTGTAGTTCATCCTCCTTAATCGCACCGCATCCAGGGCAAGAGTTGCTCTTTGGTGTAGACCACTTACTTGTGAATGCCCTTAGTGGTAGTGTTGCGAATCTCCATTGGATATATAACTTCCTAGCTCCAACTGGGTAAATGAAATTCAAAAACTCCTCAAAAACATATGAGTGTTTAAGTGTTAAAAAGGTCATTGTCAGAGGGCCAGCTTTGGAGTCATGCAGCCATGTGTTTTGTTTATAGTCCATGAAGGACTTCGCAAGCATTTTGCATGAAACCCCCCTGCATGCCTGTTCTGGCTCATACCAAAGGTCCGATAATCCCATTTTCCCAAGTTCCTTTTTCACAAATGCAAGCCAGGGGATTTTCACTGCACTACCATAGTTCAACACATCCTTTAATTCAAGCCTATAATTGGACAGTTCTGGAGTTATCCATAGCCTGCGCCAAAACCTAAGAGGTTTCAGGGCTAGCTCATCCTGGATAAAACTCAGTCCTAAATCCAATCTCTGCGGATTGGAGGGGTGTGCTTTGGGGGAGTGCAAGTAGCTGCCTCCCAACTTGTTCTCCATGTTAAGAATTTCGGGCCTACAGGTATGCCCCCAGAGTTCCCCACCATAAAGAGCCGATGCCCTCGCCTTCACTTTGTAAATCTCCAGTGCGGGGCTCACTGGCTTGATTGTAGATGTATTAGACATTTTGAGGATACCGCCCACTAGTTGGGAAAGTTTAAGTTGTGATTTCGTATGTTGGGGGCCCCAGGAAAGATTTTCATTGATCGTTACCCCTAGATATTGGAAAGTCTGAACCCTCTCCAGTCTAACCGAACCCAGGATCGGTGTTGGGCGGGTCGATGCCGGGGGGGCTGAAAATCATAAATTTGGTCTTATCAGCATTGATTTCCAGTCCGCGGCATTTCCAAAAGTCTGTAAAGCCATCCAACACTCGTTGGATCCCCATGGGGGACTTGGAAAGCAGGAGGGTGTCATCGGCAAACATTATCGCCGGCACTCTCCTGCCTGCCAATCTGGGTGAATCGCTGTTGGGAACCGCGTCCAGATGCGATATAACGCCATTCACATAGAGGCAGAACAGGGTTGGTGCCAGAACGCACCCCTGCCTGACCCTCCTGCAAACTGGAAACCGGGACGACAGCACCCCCTCCCTCCCACATCTGACCTGTGCGTAGTTTTGTGCATGCAACCTAATCAGCACCGTCAGTATTGCGTTGGGAACTCCCATTTCCAAGAGCACCGCCCACAGTTTGGCCCTGGGTACTAAATCGAACGCGGACCGGAGGTCCACAAAGACCATGTAGAGGCTGCCACCCTCTAATACTACCGTCTTCCAGAATAACATTATAAGACGGAATATCTGGTCCATGGTCGATGTGTTCCTCCTAAATCCAGCCTGATAAGGACTGAGGATATCATACTCCTCAATCCACTCCTGTAAGCGGTCCAGGATTAGACGGGAGAAGATTTTTTGGGGAACGTCAATGAGACTAATGGGCCTGTAGTTGGTTGGAAGCAGAGGAGAGCCCTTCTTGAAGATTGGGACAATCTCTGCTCCCAACCAAGTACCCGATACCTCCATACCTCGCAGAATTGCATTGAAAAGAGCACATAGGTAGGGGGCCCAGATCGGCGGTTGATCCCTAAATAAATCACCAGGGAGTCTATCTAGGCCGGGAGCCTTACCCGTGGCCAACTTCTCTATGGCAATGTAAACCTCCTCTACTGTACACTCATGGTCATCTTGTACCCCCAGTCTAGGTGTATGTGTCAGTGGACTTTCTAGACCTGTGACTGCCGCATATAAGGTCTTCAAATGGAGCTCCCAGAACCCCGCCTCAATATTGGGTTCTATTGCAGATCTAGGCTCTCCTGACCCCGTACTAACTATTGCCCAAAATCTGCGTGCATCTCTCGTGTCCAATGAGGAGGAAAGGTTGGACCATTTCTCCAAATCCCACTCCTCCCTAGCGAGGTTCATTGTTTCTTTATATTGTGATCTTAGGGTGCGAATTTTTGGTTTGTCTCTCCCATCTTTAAGGGCCACAATGAGCTCTGATTTTGACTTCCTGCATGAGGCATTGTACCATGTGGATACAGGCACCCTGCGCCTCCTATTAGAGCCAGGGGGGTTAAAAAATTCCGCTAAACAGGCTACTAGGTCCTGATGCACACACTGCATGTTATCGTTAAAATCAAGTGCCAGGGGCTGGGAGATTAGGGAGCCCACCTTCGTAAAATAGGGTAAAATTGCGCTATATAATTTAGGCAGAGCATCTCGTGATACCACCAGTTTCTCCCACTTGACTTCTATTATTCGTCATGGTCAGCCCTTCGACCACGTCCGGGCCAAATTCCTTTTCATTTCGCTATAGGCCGTGGGCACTCTATCCTCAGGCTTAGTGCATTATGGTCGCTGTCCACCCTAGGCAATACCTCGAAGTCAACAACCTTCGACCATAAGCATGTCTCCACCATAATATAGTCTAGTCTTGATTCGTGTCCCCTCTTATTGAAGGTACACTTTGACGGGGTATCAGATGGCGTCCGACCGTTACAGGCCCTAATAGAGTTGTTCAAATTTAGGGTCGTGATCTGGATGGCCAGTGGGGACCAGGACTTCGGACATGGGGACTGGCATGGTGGGATTCCCCAGTATTCGTCCTCGCCTGTCAGGAGTCCCTCATTTAAGCGACCAAATAATGTATATCCCTGCTAAGGGAACCAAGGAAGGATGACAACTCTTCAATTGTTTTGGACTCATTTGCCACACTTGTCGGCCATGAGTAGACATTCACGATGGCAAGTTTGTAGGGGGTTGGCCAGGACAAGAGAACGCACTGAATGTCATCAGAGTAAGTCGGGATGATCTCGCCCGAGCAGCCCAGATGTAGCCCAAACCAGGTTGTAAGGCCCCCTGATGGGCGTCCCTTTCCTCCCCACCGTGCGGCGATATTAAATGCCGCAAAGCCCACTCTATGTTGGTCCTCCCTGGCCCAGGTTTCTTGGAATACACATATATCACTATTGTCCACGAAAGTGCCCCACTCCGGACAAGCTAATTTATTTGGTAAGCCTGCCACATTCCATGACAATCTAGACATGCATTTTGTGTTCCCCACACTAGGACATGTGCTGTCGGGCACAATATCGTCTCTCCCTAGGGGATTATCGCAACTGGTGGTGGCTTAGGATGATACTGGTAGGTGATCATCAACTACCCTGCCCAGAACAGGCATAACACCACTCCTAATGCTACCTATTAGGGGGTTCTGAGCTCCTGGCGGCTCGCATACCTGGTCTCTCTCCACCACAACCGGGCCATTCCCGGCAGCCTCATCATGAGTCAGGACCTCATCCTGCGTATCCTGCCCAGCCAAAGACAGTCAGTCGACCTGGTCCAGGACGCTGAACCTATTGTACCATGGGATCTGATTCTGGGCATATGGATAGTGGCCATGCCAGTTCACCCCTCCCCTCCCCACTCGACGGTGTGATGCGAGCGACCAGCCTTCATCTGAATCACTCAGTTGATTGCTAGAATAGAAATAGGAAAGAGGCCTAACTTCAATTTTGGGCCTGTGCTAGCTGGGCTCCATTTACAAATGTGGTCTACAATATTTGGATCCCTAAAATTGACCAGTACACAATCGCCAGTTAAAGTCTTGGGTGTGCGCCCTACCCATCCCACCCTTCGGACCATAGATATTTCAGTAGTCATGTGTGGGGGAAGGGGTCTATGCACGTTAAGCCAATGTATGGCTTTGTTTTTCAAAGAAATGTAGGATTCAACATTCAGCATACTAATTTCTGGGACCCCTGTTAAAAAAATTAGGTAGGGACTCACTTGTGGTGGCAGTTCCACTGTGGGCTCAATATGAGGTCTCTTGCTTATACCTGTATCTATACCTGTATCTACAGTGGCCCGCCCTTCGTGTGAAGTAGTGCTGAACTGTGACCCTCCTGCTCTACTGGACACTGTATGCTGGGCAGCCCTAGGTCCCACTCCCAATTTGTAAGACAATACATTTGTTCCCCCCGTAGATGCAGTGTGATTAGCAACAACTTGTTGTGTCACGCAGGTCGCAGGATTGTCGTGCGTCACAGCCCCCCCAGCTAGGATCGACAAGTTCGATTTGCCCTGAGCCAATGCATTATTAGCCAGACTATTTAGGGTGCCCACTGTTACTTGTTCAAAGTTAGATAGTCGGCTTTCAATATTGGCAAGTCTCTCTTCTAGTGGACGTAGTGTGGCACTCAGGAGTGCGGTGATTTTCATGCATAAGGAATCCCCCCATGTCGGTGATTCTTCCCTGGATGGACCTACGCCTGACAGAGTATCACCTCCAGAGCTTCCCAGATGCAGGGGTGATTTCGGTGCAACAACTAACATTTGTACCTCAGCATCCTTTGGGCTTCGGCTTGGGCTTGGTGAAATTGCATTTTTGCTATGGCCTTTGGCTGATTTGGCTGCCCTAGCTCCCGCCTTATTTGTAGATGGATGTTTCTTCCTAGGAATAGCACCCTGTTTCTTCTTAGGAATAGCACCCGTGCAATTACACTTTCTGGGGTTTTAATCGAGGTGGGGGCATCCAATTGCACTGAAAAGCCCTGCTGAGTCAAATGAGTAGGGGGGGAAGTTTCGACCGGACCCCATGTAGGTAATTGGTTTTGGACAGTCAATAAGGCGTTGTCAATATTCACATTCACATTCCTTGCATCCTCGGGTGTGCGAGCGTTCGCAAGATGCCCCAGTGAGGATCTTCTGGCCATAGCAAGATCCTGCGACACCCTACGTTCCATTAGCACAATACCCTGATCAATCACTGAATTGGCTCTCAAGATAAAATTGGCCAAAGTTCCTGTAAGTTTGCTGTTGTGGGTTTGCTCCTAGACTCCCGTGCAGCCATATTACAAACGTACTTTAAAATGTAAAAACTGTATTCCTCCACCAAGGGTACTTACTAGTAGCTACAGCTGGTTCCAAGGATGACGAGATAGGGGTGACCCAGTCCGGTCCGGTCCGGACTCCACCGGGCTACAACTTTGCCCGGCGCGCATCCGCGCAGGACAGCCCCAGTAACGTGGAATAGTGGGGGGGTGGGCGGGAAGAGGACACAACGTCACCGCACGGGCTGCTGGTCCTCGCAGTCCCGCCGGTGTCTCAATACCAGTGCTTTGCCCCACAAAACCCTCCTGCCTCCTTAGCCCACAAAGTCTCCTGCTGCCTTGTCTTGCCTCCGAGCGGAGCAGTAGTTCTGCAATAGTTCTGCACACCCCTCCTCGGGCCCCGTTCTCTGCCAAGTGTCCCTCCACTCCGGGGCTCCCTCTTCCCGGGCTCGGCTGCCCTCGAACACGCCGTTGCTCTTGTGCTCTTGTGCGGCTCCCTGCCTGGCCTGAATGTACAGTTACACTGAGTATAATCACTTTACAGGCTCTTTACCAGCAGTCCTTATAAGCTCTTTACCAGCAGTCCTTATGAGCTTTTACCAGCCTTTGGCAGCAGTAGCTTAATGTAACAAACCCGGCCAGGCTGCACAACCTTTTGCAACCTTCTGCACCTTTCGCACCCTTTGCGCCTAGAGTGACTCAGGCAGAAAATATTAATTTAGGCTGTACAACGCAATTACGCTCTTACCGAACATGGACAGCACCTGGCAGCGCTCACCAACAGCCTCCAGCAGTTTAAAAAAAAAATACTTTTAAAATACTAATGTCGCCTTAAGTCTCGAGAAATTCAATCTCAATAAATCCAAGTTGTAATAAGAATTAAACTCTGGTTAAAACTCTCCGGCTCCTAACGCCAGCACTTGGCTCACGTTTATCTCTTTCCCGACTCACCAGACCGGAAAAAACCCCCAGCTCTCCATTCTCCGTGTCTCGGAGCAGTCCACCATTCCGGGCCGTCACTGCCGTCTCCTCTGTGTGCTGAATGCTCTTGTGGCGCAAGGGATGCTGGGCCCTGTGGTCCGGCCGGCTCTGCAGAAAACAACAGCGACTCCCTCAAACTAATTCAATGGCCTCTCAGGGCCTATGGGGGTACTCTGTCCATATGCAGGCCTTTTCACTGCAGGTCTCAGCCCTATACGAGCCAGCGCATATGTTCTTCGCCCGCTTTGTTCTATGAAAAAAGGATACATACAATTAGATTACATTTGTGTGCTCAAGAAATGTTTCTGTTCTTTGGTTCAATGTACTTAATAACAATGATTTCGAAAGGTAGAATTGCTCAAATCACAATGTTGAGCATAAGAATAGCCTATAAAGATGCGCTAATCATATCACTATATTGAAAACGGGTGATAGTATCCATAATATTACCACACCCCAACTTATCATTTAATTACAGCAATAATGGTAAGATGTTCTCAAAACTCGATATCTCTTAGAATATATCACACCATTGACTTTAAAGTAGGAATGTATGGATTACTCTGATATATATGGTAATCCCATTATATATTTCTACCCTATACCTTATTTTTCTCCAGAACATATGTATAAAGGTATCCTGGTTATAATTGGAATTTAAACTCATCCCATACTCTTTTTTATACTTACAAAAGGGATGAAGCTTCTTAATTCTTATCATTTACTGACCGAGAGAGAATATCAATTTGCTCCGTCCTATTTAACCAAACAAATAAAAATTATACAAAATCTTTTACATTTTGTATTCTTTGATCGTATTAATCGGTGTATATTTAAACCTATTATTTGATAGTCTATTTATTGGTCTTAACTCACCCGTAGTATTACATTTGTTTCTTCTGTGATTTCTCACCGATGCTTAGCATATTCGATATGTAATTATCTGAGGGTATCTTGTTCATGAATCCTATTAAGACAAAGAGTATGTACGCTAGTAATAATATGCATAAAACAATTAATACCTATTCACTAGTAATTTCGTAATAATAAATTAACTCACCATGTGGACACAGATTTGTATTTTATATTGTTCTTGGCCTTCCTTTTAGTGTCGAAAACTTCCGGTTCGTGTTATTACTTTTTATGATACCGGTAATGCTACTGCCTTTATTCAATTCAAGCAGAAGTCACTTCCTAACATTAATTAAAATAGAAAATTCTATATGAGTTGATGATGAATTCAGATATATTTATCAACAACTGTCATATTATAAAGTTGACCGTGTCAAAAAGTCCTCACTTTCTCCGTAATTATTATAAACTCCCTTGAGTCCAAATTTCCGTAAGTCTATTCCTGTTTTTTGCCATTGAATATCCCGTCAATACCATTTACAAAGGACAGATGCATAGCCATACCATATTATTCGCTGACATTACCGAAGCAATACCGAAGCAATAGCCCTGCTCTAAGCGCCTGCTTCCATGTCTGTTCAATGAATTCTCAACTAAAAAAATGTTCTTCAGTTTTATGGCATCCTCTCTAAAGCTCCATGGCAATTTTTGAGAAAAACAGACTCTTATATTTAAATATTCCCTCTAACACGCTGCGTTGCTGTTGAGAAAATCACGCTATTCTAACTTAAGAAAAAACCTTGTTGTTTTACACAGAGTTATCTGCTTTACGGTTATGGGTCGACCTAAGTCGCCAAAACTATATATTTTATCTATCAACAGTCCTAAATCCTTACCGTATGGAACGCGTAGCGTCTCTGCTGCCGGGATTCTCGTAGGCTTGTCAAAGACGGCAACATCACGTCTTATCCGTTTAAATACTATGTCATTTCCGGAAAATACGCATTCGCGTTTCATGCGGCCATTTTTGTAGTTTATAGCCAAACATTTGCCCGAACTACTCAAAACTTTATTACGTTAAAAAAGAGCATACGGGACATTTTCTCTTTAGGTAAATACATTCTATTTCGAGAATAAATTCAAAAAGTTCTATTATGAATTGCTAAGGCCATTTAAATACTGTATCATTCCCGGAAAGTACGCATTCAGCGTCTCATGCGCCCATTTTTATAGTTTGTGGCCAACTATTTGTCCGAACTACTCAAAACTTTATAGCGTTAAAAAGAGCATACAGGACACCTTCTCTTTAGATACATGAATTCTATTTTGGGAGTAAATTCAAGAACGTTCTATTATGAATGGCTAAAATCGAAGGGTTTACGTTGGCTCATCAGACACACCCTAATTATACTTCCATTTATATTTTATGTACTTTTGGAAGTTTACATGGCGTGCGGCCAATCTTATATGTTCAAACCGCTCAACACTTTATTAAGTCAGTGAGGGCATTTAAAACAACATCTCGTGGATTTAAATAGATCCACTCTATTTGGAAAATTAATACCAAACGTTCTATTATAAATGACTAAAATCACAGGTATCACGTTGACTCATCAAACACACCATCATTTTACTTCTGTTTGTGTGTTATATGCTTTACTATATTTAAAGATTATAACCCAAATCCTAAATTGCTTTATGAAAATATTGGATTCTATAGACCAAGGAGCTAAACCATCTCCAAATCTCATGCAATACTTTTAAATCATTCATTAGATAGAGTCTATTTAAAAGAACTTTTTATTTTTTAACAATTCGTATGTATTGTTAATGATTTATTCAGATCACATCCTATGCTCGGGCTAATGGACACAGTGTTTTGTGTGGATATCAGTCACTCAAACATTCATATTCAGTACCTTTACCTGATTATTCTTTCCCACTCCTCTCTATTATTGAGGCCCTGGTGGTACGTTTTAAATTTAGACATGAAGAATTGTTCTCTTTGTTTTCTTTTTTTATCAATGTCACCTCCTCGTATTGATGTTTTTATCTTTTCTAGAATGAACCATATAAGATCATCTTCCCTAGGTTTCATTTCTAGCCAGTGATCTACTAGTGGAGCGTTTTTCTTGTTGTTTTTTATTGCTGACCTATGTTCAGTGAGATGAAGTAGCATTTCTCTGCTTGTCTCTCCTATGTACCCCTTCTGACAGGGGCAAATTAAAAGGTACACAACATTTTTAGTTCGAAATTGACCATTTCATTTATCCAATGTGAGATACCATTCAGTTCTACTTTTTGTTCTTTAATGATCGTCCTGCAATGTGTGCAGGTACTGCAGGGAAAATTACCTTTTAGTTTCGTCCCATCTTGAATGTTAGTTTGTATACTCATCTTGGGTTCCCTAAAGGTTTTGACCAGCTGGTTACGAATGGTTTTGTTCCTTCTATATGAAAATATATGTTTACTCAATGGGTTTTTTCCTGGTTTATTTAAAAGGAACCAATTTTTGTTTATCAAATTTTTCAATTTGTTACTCATCCCATTAAAGTTGGTAACCATCACAATTACTTGATCTACTTTTTGGGGCTTCTTATGAGTCTCAAAGGGCTATCACGGTTATAATATTTAGCTCTCTGGTAGGCATCCTTTATAAGCCTTTTAGGATATCCTCGTTGTAAAAGCTTCTGTTGTAAGGATAATGCGTGTAAGTCAAAGTCTTTTCTATCACTACAGTTACGTCTAATACGTAAAAATTGGCTAAAAGGGATACTATCCTTTTGGCACTTAGGATGATAGCTCGTATGATGTAAGAGGGTATTCCTATCTGACGGTTTTGTGTAAAGTTCAACAGATAATTTGTCATCCTTAACTTTTATAGAAATGTCTAGAAATGCCACCAACTCCTGGCTTCTACTGGCTGTGAATTTCAAATTGACATCTCCACAGTTGAGCCAGTCTAAAAAGGATACCAAGTCCTCTTCATCTCCCTGCCAGATAAAAAAAAACGTCATCTATGAATCTAGACCAATGTTTTACATTTTCAAAATAAGGACTGATTTAATTATAGATATGACGCTCTTCAAATTTGCCCACATAAAGGCATGCCAGACTGGGAGCACATGCGGCTCCCATACTGGTACCTTTGATCTGACAATAAAGGTCACTCGTGAACAAAAAGATATTATTCATAACGAAAGATCTTCTGGTGGATCCCCACAGAGACCAGGAAGACCGTCACCCAGGCCCTCGTCACCAGCCGACTGGACTACGGCAACGCCCTCTACGCCGGGACCACCGCCAAGCTCCAGAAGAGACTCCAGCGGATCCAAAACGCCTCAGCCAGACTCATCCTCAACATCCCACGATCCAGCCACATCTCCGGACATCTGAGAGACCTTCACTGGCTCCCCATCAACAAGAGAATCACCTTCCGCCTCCTCACCCACGCACACAAAGCCCTACACGACCAAGGCCCGAGCTACCTCAACAGCCGAGTCAACTTCTACGCTCCCAAACGCCACCTCCGATCAGCCAACCACGCCCTCGCCGCCGTCCCCCGCATCCGAAGAGCGACTACAGGAGGAAGGTCCTTCTCCTACCTGGCCGCCAAGACCTGGAACTCCCTCCCGTCCGACCTGCGCCTGACCCAAGACCACCTCTCCTTCAGGAAGAAGCTGAAGACCTGGCTGTTCGAGCAGTAGCGGCACCCCCCCCCCCCCCCAAGCGCCTTGAGACCCTACGGGTATGTAGCGCGCTTTACAAGTGTCACTGATTGATTGATTGATAATTTCGATACATTCCACAATAAAGACCTCCAAAGGCGAGAGATCTCTATCTTCTTGGCTGAACATGTCTCTAATCATTTCAACTGTATCTTGTTGAGGTATGTTGGTGTATAAGGACTCTATGTCCAAACACACCAGCCATTCTCGTTCTTTGTTGAAATTAAGTCCTTCTACCTTCGAGATCATATCTGTTGTGTCCTTTATGTATGATGGTAGTTCTTTTACCAGCGGACTCATAAATCGGTCAACATACTTACTAAGTGGTTCAGTGATTGAATCAATACCTGACACAATGGGTCGCATGGGAGGGTCAGTGATGTTCTTATGTACCTTTGGAAGCCCATAAAGGGCTGGTATTAATGGATGGTCATTGTGTAAGAATCTAAACTCTTCCTCACATATTATATCAGCATCCTTGGCTAACCTTAACAGGTTATTCACTTTCGCTTTTAGTTTGTTCCATTCGTCTAAGTTGGATTTTCTATAATGTAATGGAACATCCAATAATTCCTGCATTCTCCTATTATAGTCAGTTACTATACTACCACCCTTATCACCTGGTTTGACCTTGAGGTTCTTAAGGGCACTCATTTGATTTTTGGTTAAGTTCCTATCTGTCCAACATTTCTGTTCAAACATGACTTCTAAGCCTTTAGTGACTACCTTCTCAAATGTGTCAACTTCCTGTCCTACCAAGTTACTTGTCGGCGTCCAGGTCGACAGGGGTTTCATGCCAGATTTATTATTAGTGGGCATTGATTCCTTTTCCTCAAAAAAGATGTGTATTCTAATTTTCCTAAATAGATCTCGTATGTCCTTTTCCATTGAATATTTACAGGCTTGCGCACTAGGTGCAAAGCCTAAAACCTTTTCTAAAGTTGCAATTTTCATCTGCTGTGAGTACCCTACTTGAGAGATTGAAGATAGGTGCTTTAAGGGGATCACTATTTAGTCCCAATCTTTCTGACTGCGTGTTCGCATATATGGTCTCCTCAGGCCTGTTTCTCTTTGTGTATTCCCAGAGCGACCCCTCCCTCTCGTTCTGAATGTTTGGGGATGTCTCCGTTGTTGTTGTCCTAAAACAAACGGGTAGTCCCTACTGCTTCCTGCTACTTCCTCTCTAGGATCATTTCTAGTTCTTATCTCAATACTCCTTTCTCCCTCAGAGTCTGAGCTATTATACGAAGTATCTGAAAATGTAACATTTTTCTTAAAATATTTATTTTTATTATAGTGATTATTTCTTGGTATATATCCTGTTTGTATTGGCTGATCGTAGTAGTTTTTTTGTAGGTAAGGATATACCAACTCCGTATTAAATTTGGCAGTATCCTTACGCAGCATATTGGATTTTTTGTTAATTAAGTATTCTCTATAACCTGTTATATCTTCCTGTATTTCTTCCAATTTGTGTTTGGAATCTTCCAAAGCTGTACTTTCTTAAGTTGTTTTTCTAAGGTTTCTATTTCTTCCCTTTCGATTATAATTATTTCTTGTGCTGTCTCTATTATCAGCAACATCCAATCGCGACTACAGCGATTCACTATTAGGGTCCAATTTTCCTTGAATTTTTCATTTTTCACAAAGAGACCAGGTTCATTTTTAATTTGTAATCCTTTTGGGATTATTCACTTTTTGCAATATTCAATTATAAAATCAGAATGAAGTTCAGTGCGGATCACTTTTTTCTTAAGATTCCACAGATTGTTCCATTTTTCATCATCACTTCTTGAGTTAGGCCAGTACTATGTTATCTTCAGGTTGGCAGAAATTAGTTACTAGCAAAGATGTGTGGCACACTTGTATTAAATAGCGGAAGTCAGCCCATATATGCTATGATTTCCAAGTTTCCCAACCATGCATATCTGACTCTTTTTTGTCCTTTTTTACCATCCATGGATATGACATGTAATGCCTCCTAGAATTGATTGCTGTATTTTGTTGCCTCGTGTCGTGTTTTCCACAACAATCAATATGGCTAGGGAGAGGTTTTCAAAGGGAAACATCTCCCCCTTCATCTCACTTCCTGTCAGTCAGATCAAAGCAGCCTGCCATTGGAATGCCTGATTCCCTCCCGTGGCGGAAGATCCTGGCGCAGCCATTTGCCTGGGGACACAGAAAGAGGTCTTTCCTCTCTCCTAATTAACGGAGTAATCATCACATTACTGAGATAACAAAGAACCTGGGCTTTTGTTGAATCTTTCCCAGATATAGCAGGCTTTTTTAGGCAGAGAAAGACAATATGCAACCTAAAGTGGCGCTGGATAAAGATAAAATAAGCGTCCGGTGGTGGATACGGAGCAGAGATATAGAAGAGAGGGGAAGTGAGCGAGAGTTATCGACATTCAGAAATCTGAACATTTTGAAGCACCCCATGGCAGAAGCCTTGCTGTGGCAAGCAAACTCTGTGTTTTTTTTTTACCAGGAATAAAAGGAGGGCCTGTAAAGCAGAGATAAGAATGGACGCCAGGCGCAGAAGCGGGGCATGCCACGCCTGCGAAAATGGGTGTATTGTGTACTTAATATGCCCTGGAGATGGTGAGAGGCTGGTGAAAGTCTTTCTCATCCAGAAACCTGAAGCCCTAGGGTTGTGAGGGCCATATTATCAACAACGGGGGTAACATTATCGCTGCTTTAGCGGCATGTTACCGGCGTTGTTGATATGGCCCGCGGTCCTTTATAATGGATTATGCTGGATATGCTGCTGGTGTGTGCGTCCGGAAAGTAGGAAACAAGGGGCTGGACACACATGATTTCCCCGCAGCAGGGAATGCCAGAATGAGTTTAAACAATCCGAGTCTTGCACACTCCTCCCCTGCTGCCTATTAGGATGGAAGGAACACACATGTTGCTAGCAGCTGCACGAGTACACTGTGGAAGACAACACCTCGAGAGCCTGCACGGATAACATGTGGGCTGAAAATCTGCGCCTTTCAGGAATGTAGATCTGCCCTGTTACTGCCGCTGACTGTTGCTGCAGGCAGAGGACGTAGAGTCCTCAGCGTTAGGGAGGTGCAGATGGTTGAAGGAGCACGGCAGGGAGTAGTGGGAGCAGGGAGGGTGTTTACTGCTATTTTCACTGAGCCAATATTTAAAATGTAATGGAAGCCAAATACACCCGGATACGCACTACGGATAGCGAGAAAGCACAGAACAGTGTGAATGCCATGCTCCAGATTGCCCATAGCATTTTGAGGTCATATCAACGGCAGAAATGCGCTATACAAATACTGAAATATCATAGCATACACAGATTTAAAATTCGAGTCACAGAGAACTGACCATTGAGGGGTGTAAATATATCACTGATAGGGAATGAATCAAAGCATTGGCCGCGCGCATCCTGAGTGAGCAGTCACGGCCGCTTTCATGAGAACATCAAAGCAGCCGCGAAAGTTAAAGCGATCGCGTAATGGAAGCCAAATACAGTGGTGGGGGGTGAGGGGGTGTGCTGAAGCATGGTAAGCTGAGCCCTGGAGTTGTGTGCGCACGACCACACTAGAAGCAGGGGGGAAGGGGGGGGCCTGCGCGATTTACTTGCGGGAGCGATAATTGCTACCATATAGCGGCGCTCGCTCCCACAAGTAAATCGCCTCACGTGCACGCGTTGCCATTGAAGGCAATGGAACGCGTGCACGTGTTTGGCTGAAAAGCCATGGCGATTGGAGAAGGTCTTTTTGCCTATGCAGCGCATGCGCGCTGCATAGGCGAGACCTAAAAAAGGCTGACATATCCAGTACAACAAATCGGACAAGTGTTAAAGATGGCTACCTGGTAAACACAGCTTCTTGACAAGGACTCATCCCAATAGGTGGCTGTGCTCCTAGGTCCCAAACTAAGTGTGGGAGGGCGGGCCGGACAAACAGACGAGGAGGCTGTATATAGTGAGCCAGTTGGACTGTTTTATTCAAGACAAAGAAGGCAAGATGTCTCTCCAGGTATCGACTTTGGGGTTCCGCGGCTATTGTTCGGGATTTTCTTCAGTGATGGTTGGGTTTTTCTTCAGTGATGGTTTGGGGACTCCTCCGTTTCCAATTGGGCCGCCTTGGTGCTGGATGGTCCTTCCCCGGGAGGCTCAGAAGAGGAAAGAAACAAAAGGGATCCGTCAGTCGTTTCTGGGTTTCCCGCTTTCTAGATAATACCTTTATAAGCTTAGTTAGGTATGCATAAATGCTAATTCTCATTAAGTAAATATTCATTCACAGAACGAAACAATTGTACACACATGAACAGAAGGATTCAGAAATGAAATTAATTTTTACTCTATAATCAGTATCCGGAAATTTTTCTCTCAAAAAGGTGTGCATTTACAGGTCCGACCAACCATAATACAAATACAACATAGAACATTCAGTGCTTACACATATTCATTGACATAAAATCACATTTACCATATACACGAATAACAAAAATAAAGAAATACAGACAAGGTCCAAAATCAAGAGCATTAACCACAATTGGACATAATTTCCTAATTCTGATTGTGGAAGTGCGTGGACAATTTGGACAAAGCACGTCGACGTTTCGACCCTATATAGTAGTGCTGGGTTGTGTGCATCTAGAGCGGGTCTTCCTCAGGACAAAAAGTTGGGCTGGCTGCCTGTAAGTACAAATAATTCTACGTAAGGGACATGTGTGTATGAAGAATGGAGGAACAATGAAGGTTTCCCTTAGTGCCAAAAACGCTCACCTGGAGTCAGATTTGTATAGGATTTAATTTCCTTATCTCACATTTGAGATGTCAGCCGACATCTGAATTAATCAGGAATTCTGTAATCAATAAAAGAAAGAAACTGCCGCGCTTCCTCTACGCCCTCCAGAATACCATGGACCTGGTCCCGGCACGCTACTTTCGCGAGGTGGAGGGCCTCCAGCGGCGCCTGTTCTGGGACGGGAGGCCGCGTATTGCTCTGGCTAAATTGACGCTCCCGTGGTACGATGGAGGGGTCGCCCTCCCGGACATCAAACGGTATTACTGGGCCTCCCAACTAGCTGCTATTAATCATGGCCTTTACGGGCCCGCCTTGAACCCGGCATTTGAGATGGACAGGACGCTTCTGCCCGGTGCCGATTATAATCGAGCGCTCTACTCTGGCGCGCCCGACTCCCGTTTGACGGGACCGACGCGTGTCATGGTGCGTGTCTGGCACGCGGCTAATGCAGCTATGGGGTGGAAGGACCGTTTGACCCGAGCGTCTCCGCTGTATGCATCTGAGAGGTTGGGCTCCCTGTGGACGTCGAAGGGCTTCGAGAAGTGGGACACGATCGGAATCAGCACGGTGGGAGATCTCTGGACGAGGGGGGGATTCAAAACTTTTGAGATGCTGCAGGCGGAGTTTCAGCTGCAGGGCAGTGAGTACTTTCGGTACCTACAGGTCCGCCATGCGCTGGGCTCCGTCTTCCCGGATGTTGCATCCATTCCGGAGTCTTCCCCCCTGGAGGACAGAGTGCTAGATGGCCATGTCCCGGACAGCACGATCTCCCTCATTTACAAAAAATCGATTAACGATAGATCGTGTCTGCTGACTAGTCTCCGCGAGGCTTGGGTTGCCGACGGGCTGGAGCTGGACGACGAGGATTGGATCTCCGCGGTGGCCTCTCCGAAAGAGGTGGCCATCCCGGCTCGCCTTCATTTCGTCCAGCTCAAGATCCTTCACCGGGTCTACGTGACGGGGCCAAGGCTTTTACGTATGGGTTTTGCCGGTGATGGAACGTGTAAGCGTGGCTGTGGTGCGTTGGCGACTTTCATGCATATACTGTGGGAGTGCCCGAAGGTGGAGCGATTCTGGCGTGGTGTGCATGAGGTTCTACGAATGGTTACGCGTGTCGCGCTGCTGCCTGAAGCGAGGAGATGCCTGCTGAATGTCTGGGAACCAAATGACTACTCGGTCCCGCAGGCGCGGTGGGTGACCCTGGGATACATGATAGCCAAGCGTGATATTGCCCAATTGTGGGGATCCCAGAGGCCCCCTGCGGTGTCGGCCTGGAAAGAGCATATGGATTGGTGTATGTTTCGTGAAAAGGTGGTGTATGTGGCGAGGGGTAAGCCTGGGGCGTGGATGAAACTCTGGGGCCCCTGGAACGCCTACCGCGGGGGTATTTGTGAGCCGCCGCTGCTACCGGCGGCCTCGCCGGCTCCGTCTCCCTAGATGGCGCCCCTCCCTTGGTCGCGGGCGCGCGGTCCCCCAGTCCCTGATCTACTCCCGTCCCCCTCTTCAGAATTTTGCTGCTGGTTGGGATCCCCCACTTATGGAGCACGTGTTGTCGCTTTGGATCGAGGGGTGCCTTGCGGTTGTGGTTTGTTTACGTTGTTTTGCTTTAAGAAAATGGAACCGTACTGTGGGCATGGAGTTGTGAGGCCTGCACCATTGATCACTCCTGTCTTCCTACTGTGCACCGCTGAGAAAGTTTTTTGCTGTATGTCTGTAATATGCTTTTGATGCTCTAGCGGCCGGCCGTGTGGTTGTAGGCCCATACCTGTAACTTCTATAAACTGCAATAAACGGTTTCAAAAAAAAAAAAAATAAAAAAAAAAAATAAAAGAAAGAAATAGGCACTAGAAATCCCTATTGTACTTGACGACATGTAATGAGGTATAGAAAAAAGGTCACGTACCTTTACAGTGAATTATTCAACTGGAAAAGTGTGGTGCCGTCAAAACGATCGCCACTTACTGAAAATGAGAGGGCAGTGATTAGCGCCGACCCGGAACGCCTAGGTTGATTTTAAATAGTTACACAGTGGACTAATGTGTTGTTATACAAAGCAAAAGAAAGTGCGTGTTTTGCGCACATGAGATAATTTATCAAGTGTTTTTCCTATCGTACAGCCAAACGCGCGCAGGGTTAAAAGTCATTCATACCGAGTGGCACTCTTGAAACCAGCTCCGTGTGTGACCCGAGTTGTTGCTTTTTAGGCTGTGAAACTACAGAGTCCTGTATAAGTGGTATTTTAAAGTGCAATTTCCTAATGATTTCACCGTAAGAGACTACGTGTGTTTTTTCAAAATCCGTAGTGATTTTTTAAATTGATGCCGTAATCGAGAAATCATTAGGAAATTGCACTTTAAAATACCACTTATACAGGACTCTGTAGTTTCACAGCCTAAAAAGCAACAACTCGGGTCACACACGGAGCTGGTTTCAAGAGTGCCACTCGGTATGAATGACTTTTAACCCTGCGCGCGTTTGGCTGTACGATAGGAAAAACACTTGATAAATTATCTCATGTGCGCAAAACACGCACTTTCTTTTGCTTTGTATAACAACACATTAGTCCACTGTGTAACTATTTAAAATCAACCTAGGCGTTCCGGGTCGGCGCTAATCACTGCCCTCTCATTTTCAGTAAGTGGCGATCGTTTTGACGGCACCACACTTTTCCAGTTGAATAATTCACTGTAAAGGTACGTGACCTTTTTTCTATACCTCATTACATGTCGTCAAGTACAATAGGGATTTCTAGTGCCTATTTCTTTCTTTTATTGATTACAGAATTCCTGATTAATTCAGATGTCGGCTGACATCTCAAATGTGAGATAAGGAAATTAAATCCTATACAAATCTGACTCCAGGTGAGCGTTTTTGGCACTAAGGGAAACCTTCATTGTTCCTCCATTCTTCATACACACATGTCCCTTACGTAGAATTATTTGTACTTACAGGCAGCCAGCCCAACTTTTTGTCCTGAGGAAGACCCGCTCTAGATGCACACAACCCAGCACTACTATTTAGGGTCGAAACGTCGACGTGCTTTGTCCAAATTGTCCACGCACTTCCACAATCAGAATTAGGAAATTATGTCCAATTGTGGTTAATGCTCTTGATTTTGGACCTTGTCTGTATTTCTTTATTTTTCTTATTCGTGTATATGGTAAATGTGATTTTATGTCAATGAATATGTGTAAGCACTGAATGTTCTATGTTGTATTTGTATTATGGTTGGTCGGACCTGTAAATGCACACCTTTTTGAGAGAAAAATTTCCGGATACTGATTATAGAGTAAAAATTAATTTAATTTCTGAATCCTTCTGTTCATGTGTGTACAATTTTTTCGTTCTGTGAATGAATATTTACTTAATGAGAATTAGCATTTATTGCATACCTAACTAAGCTTATAAATTCCCAACAGAACCGTTTTTTGCCTTTATCATAAATGCCCAGGTTCTGAGGGTTACTGGGTTACCCCATTATCTTTAATGGATTTCTAGATAATACCGTCACCACACCCGGTTGGTGTTCAGGGGTATTGGGGTTTGAAGGGAGTGTGAAGAGGGGTTGGTTTCTTTGTGAGGGAAGGTAGTGGAGGAGGAATCTTGGGTGTATACCGTGCACAGGGGTAACAGGCGAATAGGAGAGGAGGTGAAGTACAGGTGCAACTAATTTTATGAGCGGAGGTACGTCTCGCTCTCGTATATACTGTGGTAGAGAGGATGAAACTAAATACAACCCTCCTGGGGTACAGTCCAATCTCGCTCCCCTTCCGAGTGCGATAGTGAGGACAAAGGGAAATAATAAAGGAGAAGAAAACGATACGTCAGTTAAAGATCCCCTCCCTCCTTTCTTATCTTACAAACCTCCCACCACCCTCCTGTACACCCTTAAACCACCCACTTCCCTGCTCCCTTTTTCCCCTGATTCGGGCACTCACCGGCTCCGCCGCAACTCTCCTGAGTTGCGGCCGCTCTTCAGCCACCTCCGGTGGGGACCACCAGTCCTCGCACCACGTCTCGTCTTCTTCTTCTCGTTCTCCTGCAACTACTCCTTCCTCGTCTCGGTTCACTCCGCACTCTTCTTTCCTTCCGGCTTCTTCGCGTCCCTCGTTGGTTTCTCTGGCCCTTTTCACCTCCCTCGCTGAAACACTTCCAGGGTTGGCTCCACCTCCGTTCACTCCGGCGGTGTGGGTGTCAGGACGCTGTATGGACAGAGGATACGGGGGAGGAGTTACATAAGGAAACATTTAGAGCAATTGCCAGGTTACGACCATTGCTCTTTTGAGCTCGCCTTCGGCGCACTGAAGAGCTTACCAACTATGTGTCATGATCACCCGACACGGGCCCAAACACTACAACACCCAGAACACCCTGGGGCGCGTAGGACGAACTCGCGTCCATCCAGGAAGTAGAAAAGGCCGCCTCCCCCACTAGGAGGCGCTTGACAATTGTTTTCCCTTGTGTGAGCCCAGACGAGGAAGCTCATCCCACAGACGCCGACTTTGCTCCTGACTCCAGTTCGACGGAGAACATTTCCGGACCGTCGTCCGTTTTCACCTTGATTCTTCCCCGAGTCCGGAACCCCGGAGGAGCCGACGGGACATTCGCCGGACTTCTCATCTTTAAACCGGAACTCCCCGACGAACACCGCGCGGAGACGCGGAACTGAAGGGCTGAGTCCCTTCTCGTGCACACGCTCCCGTTGTGACGTAACAACGGTCGAGCGCTACGGAGAAGCCGTGAGGCTTCAGGGTGCCACACCGTGAGAGGCGTGTGGGCAATTTTCATACCAGCACCAGTTCGCCCCTTAACTTCGCACACTCTCGCTGTGAAGGAACAGCGTGGAGCGCTGAGGGGGATCCGCACTCCCGGAAAAACGCAGTAGCGTTCCCAGGAGGCGAGAGACAAGACGCTGGATTGTAGGGGGCTATAGTAACCCTCCCTTGTCCTCTCACCTCTCCCGCTTTTGCACACCACAAGGCAGCACCGGTCCTGAGGGGGCTGTCGACTCTTCACAGCGTGCGGAGATTGAAGAACGCACAAGCCCTGCCAGAACCAAAGACCTCGACTTCTAGCATTGGGAGAGGTAGAAGTCGCCATGACCACCTGATAGCCGATTGGAACAACTGTGAGTACCAGGGCAGAGGGCTAGGGCTTGCGGATGGTCGGCTTAGGGCCTCCCCTTTAACGCCTGTCTATTTTCTCGTCCCTAGGGCCCTACCTGGGAACCCCTTGTTGAGCCTGTCGTGACCACCCCCAGACGACTACCTCTACCGCTCCCACTTTTGTTTCCTTTCTTTCCCCTTGTCTTCCCCCGCCGGGTCCCGTGCATTGCGTAGGCCTTCTGGTCGCAGTGGGCGTGAGCTGGAGAGGGAAGGAAGGGATAGGCAACGTTCTCCTCGTTCCTGCTGGCCGGCTCTGGTTAGTGGGTTGTGTACATCCTACCGCTGACACTCTGACCATATCGCGACACTATGCTGCAGCTCTAACGGAGGTAATGAATTTGGGTGTAAACTACAAGATCAATTGGCTATCGTATGTAAAGAAAGTTATGATGCAACTTGGTCTTAGAGATGCATGGGACAGTCAGGTTCCCCCTAGTAAAGCGGAACTCAAGAGATATTATTGGGATTGGATTGACAGGCAAGAACTTTGTAAGCCAATGTTGGGCAGATTGACAGAGGAGTTCTTCCTGTTCAAACACACTAGAAACTTGGAGCATTATTTAGATGTGATCCAGGTCCCACGAGACAGGACTCTATACATCCAGATTAGATACGGCACGCTCCCCGTTAACATTCAAGTGTGTAGTGAAAGAGCCACTCTTGTGGTTTGGCACCCTATGATGACCTCCAACTACCACCATTTTAACTGACTTTAGTGTGTTATTTTACCCAAGCCTTAATGTAGGATGGTCCTGCATATATCTGCTTCTCTTCTATCCTGTAATCTTGCTGTCTTTCTTTGACATGGCCTCATGTCATTCTGCATTCTGACTTTACCTTGCTTCAAACTTTTCTGTGTGCACAGTGGTGCTTGTAAGTTGTGTGGATGAGAATTATAGGTTCTGACTATTGCCTTTGACAGGGCCTCATGTCTGACTTTGCTTTGCTGCTACGTGCACAGCAGTGCTTGCAAGTTGTTTGGGTTATTCACATTCAAGGTCTTGCTGTTTTCCTGAGCGATTGTTTTTGTTTAGTGTACTGTGGAAGGCCTTGTGAGAGCTTCGTCAAGACAGAGGCTGGAAGAAGTGCGAATGGAGGAAGAGACTTGAGAGCTCCTTACTGCCATGAGGATGCTTGCTTGGAACTTGGCCAGTTCTGGTAAAATTCCTCTGGCGGTGGGAAGAGGTCTTTCACGAATCTTCTAGTGTGTTTAAAGCTGAGGGTTTCAGGCTGAGAAACTGGGAGTTTTGGGAGTTTGGATTCCGAGCGAGGGCAGACGTGTCTATCTCGGATTGAACCCTGGCTTGCTGAGCTCTGATCCCCGGCTGTGATTGCCCCGGTCAGAAGTGGGCAGTGTATGCACCAGGTGATGTATTTAGTTGTGTGGTTATTGCCATTGTGATGTGTGGCCAGTGGCTTTGATCATTTGAGGTGTTTTATTTGTGGTGTGGGAGGTGCACATCCAGATTGATCCTCTACTGTGTATATATATATATATATATATATATATATATATATATATATATATATCTTTCTGATCTCCTGCAGGACGTCCAGTGTATCTTATCTTATATCAGTTATTACTTGTTTATTAATCAGTATTATAGTTTGCTCAGTTATTGATTCATGCCTTTAGATTATACGTTTGCTACATATATTTGAATCTTATGCATTTGGTATCTGAGATAGCCTTTGTTTAGAGAGTATTATGTATTAACCCCAAGCCTTATTGTAAAAGTGATAGTCTTTGCATTCTGTTAAATAAAACCCCTTTTCAAAAAGGTGCTGTTTGTTTTGTGTTGAAGTCTTGCTGTGCCAGGGGTGGTAAGACATGCTCAAAAGTGTAAATTATTCAAAGGTGCAGTGGTATATTTGCCTCCCAGGTGGGAGTGCAGGGATTGGGTGTGGCTTATTGGTGAGAAACCACATTCAAAACAGAGTGGCAAAGTGGCGTAAAGCGGAGGATGCGACAGAGAGCTGCCTGTGCTGTGTAGCTCCGGTGGAGTGTGTTGCCCATGTCCTGTTTGCCTGCCCTGCCTACAATAAAGCTAGGAGCAAATGGTTAAAACCAATATGTAGTGGCATGGGCACCCGCGATCACCGGTCTGCTTTGCGTATCTTAAAATCTGATCCCAGTCTCCTATTTTCTTGTGCAGTGGCCAAATTTCTAGGCCAAGGTTGGCAAATTAGGATTAGAGCCCAACGAGGTGTGACCTTACTATAGATATTTATGTCCCACTACTTGTGATTAAAATCGTTTACCATTTTGGAATGTTTCATAACTTCTGAACACTGTCAATCACATAGATAGCACTTGCACTTTATACATTGTTTACTGCGATGGATTATGCCACTCTATGTATATAGTGTCCCAGATTTAAGCCTAAATCCTTCATGAAATTGGTTTTATGTCCTTTTAATTATATATGCTAATTGTAACTTATGTCAAGATTTTTTGCACCCATTTGCACTGTATTGCAAGATGTTTATCAAATATTGTTTTATTGTAAACATGTTACTTGAAGCTTTTATGATACATGCTGTTGAATAAAGCTATTTGAAATGAAATGACATAAGGAAACAGCATCTTCCCGTTTTTGTACCTCGTTGCGGTCGTCCTGACCGGTAAGTCATTGTGGAGAAAAGTGCGGGAGGAGCCCGACATCGGGTACGCCTGGTGTGGCACCCACTCACACTAAGCTTTCAGCATCTTCCAGCATTTCCCCTATTTAACTACTCCGTTATAGGACCTCTGCTCAGGTGTACTGAAGTGTCTTGCCCAAACTAGTAGCCCAAAGCTGGGCATTGTGTAAGGACCAGAAAGAGGAATCAGAACTGAAAAACAGCAAAAAAAGAGAAAGAGAAAAACAGGAAAACAAAGAGTAACACTGAATTTTTTGTATGAAAAACGCAGTTTCATAAACATTTGTTTGGAGCTCATTGAGTATTGTTGTTTCCCGTCCGTGCATGATTTCCATGCCAAAAGTCACTGTTGCCATTAGCTGTGCTGACATTACGATGAGTAATGACCCAATGACGGACAGCTAAGTTTCTTTTTTAGTAATTTAAACCCAAAAATTAATGTCTGCTTTTGCCTGCATATCGTCTAGGTGCGGTTTAAAGGTCAATTGATGCTCCACGTTGATGCCTAGATAGTGGTATGTAGAGGCAACTTCAACCTTTTTGTCCTATATAAACCAGGTAAATGACTTGTATTTAGTATCAACCAGGTAGGTGGACCACTTTAGTTCTGTTTAAGTTAAGCTCTAACCCTTGGTGGCCCATGTAGCTTTTTAGGGCATTTATGCTGTGTTGCAGGCCTATTGGTGTGTGCCTCAAGAGAACAATGTCATCTGCATACTGCAGGCATCCTAATTTCTCTGAAGGCAGAATTGGGAGATGGCTGTTGTGTAGGCGGGCCCTACAAAGTCTGCTAGGTATAAGTTAAACAGGCTTGGGGCAAGTTCGCATCCCTGTTTGAGGCCATTCATTGTGTCGATTTTGTTTGTGACTTTGCAAGCGTCTCCTATTTTGACTTGCGCCCAGGTTTCTGTTTACAGTGCTGTAATAGTCCTCAACAAGTCTCTTGGGATGCCCCATTCTTCCATCATTTTCACCCAGAGACGACTGTGGGGGACCTGATCAAAGGCAGACTTGAGGTCAACAAAATACACAAATAGCCGAGTTTTTCCCGTTTGGTTTTCTCTGCTAAGATGTTTAACTGTTAAGTTTGTCAGTAGCCCCATGCCTGGTCTGAACCCGGTTTGTATTTGTGCTATCAGGTTTTTCAGTTGACCCATGCTTGTATGTGTTGGAGTAAGCATGACACATATAATTTGGCTTCTAGGTCGATAGGAGCGATAAGCCTGTAGTTGTCTGGTGAGGCTGGATTTTCATTCTTATAGATGGATTGAAAGATGTTGATAATATTAGTGCAAAAGATGTGGTGGAAGAGAGGTGATAAATAATAGCCCAGTAGGTTATGTCCCATTTAATGAGGGCATTGGGCTACCATTTTGGCCTGCCAATAGAGTCTCTCTTTTTGGGTCCTCATGCTAGGGGAATACATGTGTTCCCTGGGATCTGTGGGGCACCTTAAATCACTTGAACCTGTGGAGTAGTCAAAGTTAAGTGCATTGGGGGAAAGTAAATTCTTGATAAAAACTTTGGGGAGTTATTTGGGTCAATGATGTCAGGGGAACACTTTGAATTACTGCGCCTCTGTGTATATATCGGGGCACACTTGCCTCGGTAGGGGGACCTGTTATTACTACTCCTTTCAAAGAGCTCTATTGGGGTTGAACTGTAGGTGTAACTAGATTGTAAGGGGGTGGTCTTGAACTCAACAAGTCATCCAAGAAATACATTCCCATGACTCTTAGCTCTTTTGTCATTCTCCTGTAATTTCTTAGTAGGGTATTTCTCCTGTTCTGAGGTTTCGCTTGCTATTGGAGGGTAAACACATACTACATTGATTATATCCAAACGCTAGATTAATTGTCTCTCTTCACAATGCAAGTTCAGCCAAGTGCAAATGTATTAAGTGTCGAAATCTTATATCTGTCACAGTCTTTTATGTTTGCTTCCTGTTTCCAAATGTTTAGTGCCTCAGAGTTTGTGGGCTTCATCTCATATATTCTCTTTGTCAGATTGTCAAGCCTCCCTATTTGCTGATTTCGGTATTTCTCGGTGTACTGACTGTATCATTTGAGCCATATACATGTATATAACCCTTTCCTTGCTGCCATCTCCCTAGCAGGTGTGCCCTGTGGCAGTAATTTCTCTTTCTTCCATAGGGACTTTGAGGATGTCAGAGAGATTTCCCAGGCTTTCTCAATCGTTGGTAAGCACTGGAATCACTACAGCCGCACACAAGCCATTCTGCAGCAACAAACTAATCGCAGCATAGCCACTAGGACATTTCCACCGACCGCAGCGCCACCAGTGCAAAGGTCAAGCAACCAAAGTGTGACTCTCAATGCTCACAGACCTATCCCAGTGCAGTACATTCTAACACAGCATACAGTGAAAATTCATTACATGTAACTGAATGAACTTATGTACGTTATTGTCCGCTTTATTTAAATGAAAAGGAAGCCACAGTTCGAAGATAAAGATGATGCTTTTGTTGGACCTATAGCCATGCAAGAGCAACCTCTAGACCGATTGGAGCTTACTTTGCACCGGTATATTAATTCCTGTGCGCCAATGAATACTGCTCCAGGTTAGTACATTCACAAACAGTTGATATTACGTCCCTATCTTGTTACTGAAGGCGCATCACAGCATCTCCCTCAATCTTAGGAGACTCATTAAACAAAAATGACTAGCTCTTGAGCTCACAGACTTTGGAGAGTCCACCAACTTGAATCACAGTTTTCTCTTACAGTTGCACTAAATGCAGCAGGCATAATTGAAAGCAAACAACACAAGCCCTACCCTTCCCGCCTCGGATTGTTTCTTCAGAAAATATAGAAAAACATCAACATGACAATACCCACGGTCACTACAAGCCCACAAATCAAAGCTACATAAATATGTAGATTGAAAATCCAACCAATTCTCAAGACACTGTCTCTCGAATTACAAGTCCCAAAATGCACCTCTTTGTTCACCTTCTCTCACGCTCTAACACACATGCAGTGTCCTTACCTATTGATACTTACAAAAACTGCTTCAGGAACTCCAAGACAGCTGCTGCATCTCAACTCGGTCAACAGGAATTGTGAATGCAGATTAGATCAGGGTTAATTTTAATCTCAGGGCAAGACCAACTGAACCATAAAGGTACAGTTCTCGATCTCTAAGGCCAATTTACATGCGTAAATCCAATCGGAACTGAACAGATGCAGTCGGAACTGTCCTCTGCTACCAGATTTTGACATTGCGTGGCAGCTCTTATGCTTTTGCTCGATTGATGGACCAGGAAAGCGTGTAATCCCTCAGAGGATTTTGGTGCTCCCCGCTCAGTCTGCTTCTCAATTTAAACCTTACTAGATGACTATTTCAATTGAACATAATCTGGTTCTAGAAAATGACAGACATTCAAGTCTTAAATCTTAAAGGTTTTATTTTCAAAATTTTGTAATACAGAAATCAATTGGAATAGTCTCGATCAGTGGCTCCTAACCTGTGGTCCAAGGACCCCTGGGGGCCGTGAGGCCTACTCAGGGGTCTGCAACAGTGTTCCAAAATTAAGTAGTATTAAAATGAATACATTAAAATAATAAAGTACATACAAATAAAGAAGCAGAATAGAAAATGAGAAAACCTTTCCTATATTTGATTGTGAATCAAAATATTTCAATATATGAGCATTTGTTTGGGTGTCCCTCCGCTTCCAATAGTGACTCAGTGGGGTTCCTGGATTCCAATAATGATTCAATGGGGTCCACAGAAGTCAAAAGTTTAAGGCCCGCTGGTCTAGATCGATTAATTCATAAATCAGAGTGCAAAGCTCAGTTAAAATGCAGAAACCAATCAAAGAACTCAGTAAAGTTCAAGTCAGCTAAGTCTAAAGTGGGGAGAAATCCGGCATGGATTAACCTCCAAGGATCAGTAAGAAAAAGGCTCTCTTACACATGCAAACGAACATACCTTTATAGGGATCTGAAGAAAGGATTTCATACATTTACTATGGTTGTACATGATTCTCATAAACTAAGCCAATCAGAATTAGGTACAGTGTGTCAAGATCACAACAATGAGTGCTCACCTGGAAGTCGGCACTGTTTGATTGGCAGGGATGTTATGGACCGACCTCCTAGTACCCTACCTTACTGCCTGTGAAATGAATTTAGCATAAGGAAGATTCAGTAGGGTTCAGGGAAGAGGGCCTGATGGTGGCCGCCGTTGATTGATCACAATTGTCGACCTGCGAGGCAATTAGAAGGCAAGTCAGTTCTCTGGGTTTTTAGTAGTCAAACCCTTCCCACCCATGGTTGATAACATAAATTAATTTGCTCAATACTCCTATCTGCGAACAACTGTCTAAGCTCTAGATGTCTATTGGTGTAGAGAAGGTGCGCAGTGGGATAATGTTTAGCAATCTCCTTTGATAGCAGCAGCGTACTCAACCAAGAATGAAACTTCGTCTGCAAGAAAAAACAAGAGACCTTATATCCTCTAACAGGATGTACCGCTCGCTCTTTCCCCTCACTCCTGCTTTAAGTACTTACAAATATAACTTCTTCTTTGATTTAAGAAGACTTCAGGGTGAGACACCACAGTGCTGATAGTATTCTTAAGGATAAGAACGAACAATGATAGGAGGTATCTTTAAAAGTCTCTGTATGGAATGCACTGAATAATATATAGGTCTCAAGTTCTAACAACAGAATAAGATGCTATAGTGCTATTACGTCAGCTTTTTAGTATTATAGAGATCACACACACACTAGAATCACAATCAGGTTCGGAATTCTCTGGATTCACAATCAGATTCCGGTTATCAATACTAATCAAGTTCACTATAGTCATTAAGCATAATGTTCCGAAAAGTGTTTGTTGTTGAAGAACAATGATCAAGACCTTACTTGCCTTGGTGTAGGAAAGTGCCTCTTTTTGCATGGTTACCTCCTAACTTTTTCCCAGTCACCTGATGCCAAATTGACTGAGTGTTTGCTGGGATCCTGCTAACCAGGCCCAAGCACCTGTGTCACTGGTGTAACGAAACTTGAGGGGGCCTCCCTGCAAGGTACGTGGAGGGGCACCCTCCGAGCTCAATCAGGAGATCTCCGGCCAGAGTGCTGTGCTGAGGGGGCCTCCTGGAGCTTGGCAGCCCTGTGTTCTTTCCTAAAACTGTACCTTTGTACCCACAATTGGCACACCTCTGTGCCACCTTTAAGTCCCCTGTAAAAGGTACCTATGGTACTAAGGGTCTAGTGACCAGAGAAAGCCTCTGAGGGCTGCAGCATGTGTTATACCACTGTCAAAGACCCATCACCTTAACACCCACACCCTGCCAATGCAGACTGGGTCTTTTGGTGCAGACGAAACACAAGAATCAATATAACACACAACCCTGTGTGCCTTGCCCACCAAACACTGCCTGTGGCCTGGATCAGTCACCCCTCTAGCAGGCCCTAAATGCAGGGTGCACTATGTCCAGTTGAGGGCATAGCTTAAAGAGCAATATGCATATACAGTGTCTGTGCCATTCACAGACACTGTAAGTGCAATGAAGCCATTTTGAGTACATGGGCTGGGAGTTTGTCAACACGAACTCAACAGCTCCATGATGGCTTTACTTAAGTCTGCAAACTTCCTAGCACATTAAACCTATACTGATGCCATTGTTGGATTTAATGAAAAATGCACACATAGGGCATCTTAGAGATGCACCCACTAAATAAAAGGACCAACTCTGGTGTGGTTCGGTGGTTGCTGAATGGCTCCCAGACATCTGCCACCACCAGACAGGTTTCTGGACCCCTGGGTAGAGAGCCCTCTGCTCTCTGTGTCCGGCAACAAAGCACATCCTGGGCAGAGGTGTCATGTCTCCTTCCCCAGGATGGGCAGGGTCCTCGAAGAGGCGTGCTGCAGAAGAGGAGGACGACAATTGCTTTGGCCCCAGCCCTACCAGCCTGCCTCCTTCTCTGAACCCCTGTGAGCTGAACCTGGCGTGTCCTGCAGCCAATAGCCCCCAAGAACCCCAGAGACCTGCCCTGCCTTCACAAAGAACTCATATCTCCTGTGGACACCAGATTTATCACACACTAACTCAAGTGAGTACTCCAGATCCTGCAGGATCCACGAGTCATCACCACTCTGCACCCGATGCCAACAGCCCAGGTTTGAGTGGCCCAACAACCCAGCGAGGTCACCCCGGTGATCTGTATCTGTGATCCAGCATTGGACGACCTCCACCGACCTTCACCTCGACACCTGCAGCCTCAATCCAAAGGGTCCCCCCAACTGCGACCGGAACCGGTGAGAAGAACCCGACACGAAAGGACCCCACTGAATCTGCAGCTCCTGTGACCTGAGGTGCCTGACTGATGGTGTCTTGGTGACCAACAACTCTTCAACTTCATCCTCAAGTCACTGGTTCCCTTCTTCCAGTCTTGCTCCAGCCTGCAGTCGCGACCGACATCCTCCCCTTGAAACGCATTAGGCTACTGACACCTACTAAGCACCTGCACCCGGCTGCCCTGCACCCGGCCGCCCTGCACCGCTGGTGGAGTGAACTTGGTGCTATCCTGGGACCCCCTTTGCCCTGATCCTAACCCCAGGAGTTTGGCTACTGAGACAGAGTGGCCTGCTCGTGAACAGTCCCCAAAAAGGTGCCCCCTAGCCCCTTTGGCTAACATTGACACCCTTCACTCTGCACTTGGCCATCTTACTGCCACTGGTGGTGCCCCATGAGTGCCAACCTGAACCTTGGGGAAACTTGGTTCTACCACCCAAAACCAATTTACTCACCTGTAACTTAACACTTCGTTTTTCCCATAGGACTGAATGGTGGGTTTTTCTCTACAAATTCTTCCGTGTTGAACTGTCTGGTACTGCACAAACAGTAGTCTATTGCTCCCACAAGAGTTAACCTGCTTACAAATGTTCTGTGTTGTGTAAACTGTGTGGGGAGTATGTATCATACCAAATCAGAACTGTAATCTAAAAGTAATCCAAAAGTACTTACCAACATTTTTTAACTCTTTTTTCAACTGCAAAAATTAATTTTAATGTTCCTGCAAATCCAGTTTCCACTGTCTTGCTAAAAGTAACATTGTATGAAGAGTTCAACTTACCTGCTACTAAGGGATTTTTGGTTCTATAAATAAAATAGCAAAATAATAACTTTTAATACAAACAATTGGTCTGGATTCAGTCTTTGAGTATGTCTACTATAAGGGAAAGCCCCCCCCTAAAAATACTTTAAGGTCCAAGAGAAGGGGGGAAAACAAAAAGGAAACAATAGAAACCTCTGTCAAGACCTATATTACTTTTGAAGAGACCTATTCGGGTTCTATCCTGCCAACAAGTGATCTATAATTAGAAACACATTAAATACAAAATAATTTTTAAACTCATTTTATTTTTTCATTTTTTAAAAAAATATTTTTGAATTCATCTTCAATAGTAACATCTAATGCTTTATACACAATAGACATATGTTACATATGATCCACAATAACAAATATTATATTCGTAAATATAAACAACCCCACAACTCCTAACACAAATATGTTCTCATCATACTCACTTCTCCATACATACATCAATCATCCTCATACTCATAAAAATAACATATGATTCAAATACCATGCAAGGTCCAACAAAATTGAGTGGAGAAAGAACAAACACAATTATGATTGTTTCTGATGGTGCTGGAGCAGAGTTTTCTGTTGAAAATCTATTGGGTTTTTTAAGCTTCGGTTTGTCTATTGTCGAAAGAAAATTAAAATTATTAATTTATAACTACTAATTATTTGTTTTGTGTAAATGTTCTGATTAATCAATACGAACTAACAACTAACAGGAGAAAATTACACGTGGGAATGCATTTATGTTGCCTAATAATAATGTGCAGGTTTTATTAAATGGATGTTGCTAAGTGTTGTTTGTTTTAAAGTACAAAAACACTTTTAAAATGTTGTGTACTAATGCTTTTCTTGTGTTGCAAAGGCTAGATAATTACATACACATAAGGGTATTAGTGGGGTTAACACTGTTTAATCACTATGCTGTGGTAACGTTGTTTTTGTCTCTTTTAATTAAGATGGTCTGTTTTGGCCTATCGTAAAATGGCTGCCGTTTAAAGCCTGCATTCGAGTAGTCGATTTTGATGAAAGGGCCTTGCTGAACCTGGTCGAGAGTCATCTGACCACAGTCTTCGCCTGGTTAAAAAGTTTCCGTGAGGACAGCAGCTCTGGGCGAGAGTCCAAGTGTCCTTGGAGGACAAAGGAGCCACAATGAACTTTGTGATTATGGTGGTGGCTTCGTGATGATTCTAAGGAAGAACATTTCAAAAAGAAACATTTGCAAATTTGAGTTTCCTTCTTCCGTCTTTTTATTTTGTGATTTTTCTGAGCGGAGATTTTCCAAATGTAGCAATGCTACATCCTTTCCTTCTCGCTCTGCTCAGCGGTTCAGCGGACGTTTAGAACATTTTATGTTGCTTTCTTTTGTTAAATTCATTATAAATATTGTTAGCCTAGAGAGGGTCTAAGGCCACTTCTTTCCAAATTTGCGTTGGTGAGGATCGATGCTGTGAGGACGGCGACTTGGGAGACTTCTACTGAGAGACCTGTCCTGACCCATTTATGACATTTAGCTAGAATAGGTAATTATGAGAATAATAATTTGCTTTTGAATTGAATTTTCTTTGAATTAATTTTAGATAAATTATCATTATTTTAAAATACAGTGTTGGTGGTTATTTCTTGTCAATTATTGAGTGCTCTATTTTAATTATTGTTGTTTAGATTGTTGTTTAAATCATGACTCAAGACAGTGTCAATTTGGTCTTATCGACCTTAGTACAGATGCAGGGTATTTAGAAGGTTTTCTCTCCACAGGTTAGTAATTGAGTGTATGATAGTGAAATGGGCCCAAGTGTATGGTGAGTGTATGTGCGTGTAACTGTGAATTTACTCTATCTGTGGAAGTAGGGAGAATTTGTATACCCTGATCTGCAACAATTTCCTGGTAGCAGAATTTGATGGTTTTGATGATTGTCTTGATCTGATTAGATTGCTTGTATATTGGCTTTTTGATTATTGATTATTGATTGATATATTGGTATATGTACTAATACTATATGTTGGAGTCGTCGTGTTGAGTTATATGTAGTGCTTCTGGAACTTGGGAGCTGGTAGCAGTTCCGTAGTAGGGCAGAGGGAAGTATATGCTGCTCTCGGGAAAGACGGGATTGTTGGTCCTGTACGTATGCAGGAAAAACGTGTGACAATTGAATTTGCGCGTCACATTGTCTGGGTTCGGAATCAGTGACATCGTTGTGTGTTACTATTAGAAATATATTTCTGGTATAAAAGGAGTGTGTATGATAGCGAAGGTTATCTATGAAACTTTGGTCTTAAGTCCCAGGGATCCGTAAGGTTCACCGTTAAAGCTTATCGCGGGAGAAGTAATAGGTATTTCCTGAGCTTGTCTGAAGGACTGAACAGAGGTAAACACTGTTTGGTTAATGTGTGTTATAATTCTGTAGTAGGGCAGACTGTTCGCTGTTCTCGGGAAGGCAGGATTCTGTGTGTATGTACTACATTTTCTTGTATGAATGTGTGTGAATGTATAAGCATTTAGTTGATTGTAAGACTCTTTGGAGCAGTCCTAGAGGAAACAGTTAATGAATGCATGTTAGAAGGGCAGAGTAGAGAGATGTGCTACTGTGTCAACGAGAGTATTAATTCCGTAATGGAACAGGAGTAAGTGCTGTTTCAGGGAAAAGACGGGATTCTTGTGAAATATATTTTCTTTACTATTCTTTGGTTAGCGAAGCAGACAATGGAGATGTTTATATGTTGTGACTAATAGATTTTGTAGAATTTGACACGAAGTCTACTGAGAAGTTTTGTAAAGGAGGGGTAGACGAGTGACAGGAGACAGGAGTAGGAGCGACTGCAGCGACTGCTGACGTCATACAGACCGCGCTCTGATTGGATAGTAGATCAGAACAGTGCTCGCGCTGGGATTGGTGCGTTGGTGTGAGCCGCGCAAAGGATTGGAAGGAATACAGGGTGACGTAGATGTTCCAGGATTGGTGCGTTAGTGTGAGTCGCGCTGTTATTGGATAAAACATCGTACTATTCAGTTGTATTACGGAAGGGATTAGAGAGTTTTGGTAAACGCAGAAATGTATTACCAAGAAGAGAAAAAGAAGAAATCCTTGTTCGGAAAAATTAAAGGATGGTTTGACAAGGATAAAGATGTTAAAACAAGAGAAGGTGAATTGTTACCTCCAACGAAAACGCCTGCATCCTTTATGGTTGCGAGATATGGGTATCATACCTGTATATGGTTGGAGAATTGGGTTAGGTATACTAAAGAAGATGGTGTCCTAGCATTCCCAGAACATGGTTCATTTAATTTGGCCGTGTTGAAAAATTTGCGGGAAAAGATGTTGTGTCTTGACCCAAGACCGAGGCCGACACAGTTTGAGGCTTTAGTGGAATGGGAAGAGGAAGTACATGAGCGAGAAAAGCAGAGGTCTGGAGGTAATTACAGATACATGTTTGGGAGAAAACATGATCGTGAAACTCATCATGATCGAATGAAGAGATGGCGAGATGTTAGTATGTCAGAAGGATTATATCCTATGAGAACAGTTGACGAGAAGAGTACAGAAAGGGTTCCGGAGGCAGAAGTGAAAAGATATGGAGTTAGTGAGTATGAGGATGAGGTCTTGAATGACATGATGTACAAGAGACCACCTCCATATAGACCAGAACCAGAAGAGAGCACACCAGTTGTTTCTCCGATAAGAGATACATTGCGTATCATTGAGACAGAAATTGTGACACCTGAGTTAAGAAGTGGTAATCCTTTCAGGGAAAATGAGAGAGAGAATAGAAGTGGTGACGAGAATACGAGAGAATTAGCCAGAACCACATCGGAGCTGACTGAAAAGATTAGAGAGCTGACAAAGAATCTAGAAGCTGTTACGGTGCCTGTAACTATAGGTCCAGTTATGCCTATTTTTGATAAGCAGAGGACGAGTGAAAATGGTTTGGTGGTTCCATATGATGAATACAGGCCCCAGCTAGGCCCGCAGGACACAAGGGTTCGCTCTCCTGTAATGGAATCTATAAGGAAGTTGGCACGGAAACTGCAAAGTACAAAGACAAGATTTATTAACCCTTAAGGGTGGTCCTACAATCCATACAACACTCTTCAGTATTGCATAGAGTACAGAACTTACGTACATGGTCCCCTTTTATACACAATAGAGGGGCTCATAAGTGGGTGGATACAACATGAGGCCGAAGAACATTACCATTTATGGTCATTTTCGATACTGAATCAATATGTGGGCGGAGCTAACACACTCCTTGAGCCCGCGAAAACATGGTCAAGCAAGGCTAACTGATAACAGATGTGGTCAAGTCTGGGCATGCGCCAGATGGACAAAGGAGCTATTTATAGACTGTTACTAGGCAGATTACAAGAGCAACTAACACAGAGGTTGGACTCTTCACGTGGTGAACACGTGGAGGCATGACAATACAAAATGGAGTCCGAACTTCGGTCAATATAACAGAGGAAACATGCTCTAAGGAAGGGAATTAATGTCTTTAGTAAATGCTTAATCACATCGTTATTTCAATTTACAACAGACGACCCTTTCAGCATTTACTGAAGACATCCGGTTTGTTAGGATAATCATCATATATGTCAATTGTCATCATTTCTTCGACTTCCTTAGCTAAACGTTTCTGATGAGCAACATCGGCAATAGTTTTCTTATCAGGGATACAGAACGATACACATAAGGAACAGAGCAAGGGACCACATTGAACACAGATACAACAGGAAAACAAAATTGCTATAATGATACAGAGACCAGTTAAGACCTTCCATCCCCAGGCAGTAACCAATGCCCAAAACCATCCAGAAAAGGACCAAGTGCCGTTTTCTGTATGGATTTCAGCCGCAATTTTATGTAATTTGTTTATGGCATTATAAACTGATGGCGTATGATCAGGAATAAACACACAGCAACTGCTTCCGATGATTTTACATGCTCCTCCTCTGTCAGCTAACATAACGTCTAATACCATACGATTCTGTAATGCAACAATTCTAGTAATTTGCAATTCTTCCGTAAGATTCCCAAGAGCAGCAGCAGTTTGGTTTGTCACAGCCTCTACCACTCTTGTTAGTCTTCGGATCTTCCTACTGTTCAAAGCAGCTCCAACAAAGAAAAACAGTCCTAAGTTAAAATCAATATACTGTTGCAGGCTGGTATCAGTCTGATCCACATCATCAATTGATAGAGTACGTTTATACCTATTCACAGTCACATTATTCAATAATTTCAGATCTTTATGATAGGATGCTGGTGCTAAGAATACAGGAGGTAATAGAAATGACACATAGCATACCCCAGACCACCCAGCCGGCAAACGGTAATAACCTTTATTTCCACACACAAAGTACGTATTATGGGAGGCTAAAAAGGTACTATTGTTCAACCCATCGATGTTCAGAACAGTAATACAATCACTAACACCAACAGGAATAAAACCCACACTCTGGACACACAGGTCCGCTTGAGCTTGTGCCACTTGAATCACAAATTTGTCCTTTCCCACAGTGTCTCTAGTGTTCGTGAAGATGTAGGGAATAGATTCATTGTCTGGTCGATACTCTTCCCATTCCCAAATTGTCCCATTTGCTTGCGGATACCCATTTTTATCCTGGTGACATTCTTTGTTCAGTCTGAAGAGTAATCGTCCCACTGTCGGTTTCCGAGTGGCAAAAAGCAAAGTGTACCATGCTCTACAAGAGCCATTGTGAGAGAAAGGAAGTGGTATAAATGGCGTTCCTCCTTTCTTCTGATGGGCTGGCATCATCCCACATATCCAACAGTTCGTAGCGTTCGTAGCAACGTGGGTATGATGCAGCATCTGGATGAAAGTGTTATTCAAATAAGACTGTCGATGCTTCAACTCTTGATACGGTAATGTATAAAAGTAGTGCTCCTCAGGCACCGGAGTTGTCAACACAAGTATTTTCCGGGCGGGAGTTACATCCTCCACAAACCATGTGGTTATCCCAACAATAGCTACTGTCAACATGAACCCTGATGCACAAAGGACTCTCTTTTTCTCCATGTCAAAAATAAAACCCAATATCTTCCTGAAACTAAAAGTCTGTCAGAACTCTTCCCCTTGGGCAGCGGTCGATTTCTTCACCAGTGGGCCAAGACGGGTGTCGCTACACTAATGCAGGGCTGATCCCCCCCCCTTGCCTCATCGGCTCTCCGTTTCACTAACCCAAGGGCCGTTCTGACAGTATGTCCCGGTACTGGAGAATTCACTTCCTTGGTCTAAGATGATATCGCCTTCCTCCAGGAGTCGCGTGGTCCGGAAAGAGCTCCTCAGCAGCGTTCGGCTCCGCCGCACGGCCTGTCTCTGCAGCCAGGATTTCTCGTTGATCGGTCAGCACAGCAGGTTCCACCAATCCGGGCGGCACCTTCCGACAGTGCAGGGAATGGATCCAATTCTTTCTGTTGGAAACTCGCACAGCCGTCCTCGTTGCAAGGAGGACCTGCTCAGGACCCACCCATCTCGGTCCCAAGCTGTTTGTCCTGTCGAAGATTTTCACCATCACATGGTCGCCAGGTCGGAGACCATGTCCTTCACCGGTAGACCGATCAGGGAGCGCCTCTCGGACCTGTTGATGAATAGAAACCAAGTTATCCGTTAACTGTGCCAGATAATCGTTCATCATCACACAAGGTACATCATACACAGCCTTAGGTTTTGGTGGACCCCAAATATTCATTGGGCGCCCAAAAACAATCTCGTACGGTGTAAGGCCAGTTCGAGAGTATGGTACCGATCTAATTGACAATAACGCCAGCGGTAGAGCATCTGGCCAAGTCAAAGACGTCGAAGCTTGAATTTTAGCGATCTTGAGCTTCAGTGTACCATTATACTTCTCGACTAGTCCCGCAGACTGAGGGTGGAATACCGCGTGAAACTTCTGGGTGATGCCCAGGCCCTTCAAGACATACTTTATAACATCCGCTACAAAGTGAGGCCCATTATCACTCCACAGAAGTCTACAAACGCCATATCGAGGGAAAAACTCTTTCAACAGCAGCTTCGCAGTAGTCATTGCAGTATTGTCTTTCGTAGGGTACGCTTCAACCCATTTACTGAAGGCGCAAACCACTACTAGAACATACTTCAAATTGTTACAGCGCTCGAGCTGAATGTAATCCATCTGCAACACCTCGAAGGGTGCAGTGGGTGTCACAAATCCTCCTGCTGGAGTTCGAGTACCCTTTCCTGGGTTATACCTCAAGCAGATCATACAGGTCTGCACCACCCTCTTTGCCGTGCTAGCAATCTCTGGATGCTCCCAGACTTGGGTAAGCAATTTTACAATTGCGGAAGCTCCAACATGTGCTAGCCCATGTGCCATTTGAACCATAGGTTGTACAAAAGCCGTGGGTAATTTCCATCTATCCATCTGCTTATTTCTCCAGCAGCCCTCGTCATCCAGTTCTCCCTCACTAGCCCATTGTTCCCGCTCTTTGTCAGAAGCGGTCCTTTGCATTTCCCGCACTTCCTCCTTCGCATCATGCCATCTTTCCACCTGTGACTTTACTACATACATGGCAGTAGCACCGGGCTGCATCGCAGTCTCCCGTGCCACTCGATCCGCTAACGCATTCCCTTCTCCAACCTTATCAACTACTTTCCTATGGGCGCTACATTTAACGATGGCAATTTTCTTCGGATATGTCAATGCAGTCAAAAGGTTGTGAACTAACTCTCCATGCATTATCTGTACTCCATGCGACGTTAGAAACCCTCTCTCCTTCCAGAGTAGGCCGAAGTCATGCGCTACTCCGAAGGCATAGCGGCTATCTGTATAAACATTCACACACAATCCTGTACTGAGCTCACATGCTCGTGTTAATGCTATCAGTTCCGCTGCTTGAGCTGATTTCTGTGGTATGCGTGCAGTCTCCACTATCGTTTGCAACGTGGTAATTGCATACGCTGCTGAAGTCGTACCATCTGGTAGCTTCAGGCATGATCCGTCCACCCACAGTTCTCCATCTACATCTGGAAGGGGCGTATCCTGGAGATCACCACGACCCTTTGTCTGTTCCTCAGTCACAAGAATACAATCATGTACTTTCCGTGCCTCAGGCTGGGTCTCGGGGTATGGCAACAATGTGGCCGGGTTTAGCGTTACGCACCTTTTCAACGTGATATGAGGAGCCAAAAGCGTCAACTCATATCCCGTTAAACGGGCACTGGTCAAATGCTGCGTCTTCGTTTGATTAAGCAGGGCATCAACAGCATGGGGGACTAATACCAACAACTTATGAGATAGCACAATCCCCTCGCTTTGGCGTATTGACACAGCTGTCGCCGCAACCGAGCGAAAACACCCTGGTAATGCTCGGGCGACAGGATCAAGTACAGCCGAAAAATATGCACAAGGGCGCTGCTTATCGCCGTGCATCTGCACTAAAACTGATAATGCACATCCATCTTTCTCATGCACATACAACGAAAAGGGTTTTGCATAATCAGGGGTCCCTAACACTGGTGCTGAACAAAGGGCCTGTCGTAATTGCTGAAAAGCAGCGTCACACTCATCTGACCAAGGGATCGGGATAGGCGTGTCTTTTGTCAAAAGGGCTAACAATGGCTTAGCTATATGTGAAAACCCCAATATCCACTGTCTACAAAAAGAAACAAGACCCAAAAATGCACGCACATCCTTCTGCGTGGACGGTCTCGGTGTGTCCAAGATTACTTGGATACGATCCGGTGTGAGTGCACGCCCCTCCTTAGACAAAAGGTGACCCAAATAAGTCACCTTTGGTCTACAGAACTGCAATTTCTTCCTAGATACCTTATGATTGTGGGATGCTAAAAAGGAAAGTAAGGATAACGTACTCTTTTCACACAACTCCAGGGTGTCAGCCGCCAGCAAGATGTCATCGACATATTGAATGAGGGCGACCCGGGAGGAGCCTAGCGCGCATCCAAGATGGTCGCGTGAGCACAGGGCTCCCCGGACCCTTTCTGCTCCTCGGAATATATCCTGAGACTATCCTGATTTGGTTTATGGAATCTGGGAGATGAAGACCAGCTGATCATATATCTCTTTTTAAAACTCTAATCGGACCTGGGAATCCTGAGTTGTCGTCGTCGGAACTTTTGGGACCCACCCGACGGAGGTGGCCGGGGTGAAGGTGACCCGTGGGGCCGGGCTGCAATTGAACAACAGCGGCCTCAGCGCGGTGCCAGTTGCCGATTCAGCACTTTCGGTTTCGGTTTTGGCCTTCAGGAGACCAGCTGGCGTGCGTGCTCGAGGTGGCGAGGTGCCTCCTGGGCCTCTGCCCGAGGCTTGCTTCCATCTGCTACTGGTGGGCCTAACGCCTCCGACCCCTACACCGACAGTTTGTGGTCCTTTTGCTGGCGCCCGCACACCTCTTGATCGGAGGTCCCATTGAGAGACCGCGCTCACATGGCGGGCAAAGGGGGTCCGGAGGGGCGCAAGACCAAGGCTTCTCTGCGCGGGGGAGCGGTCCAGAGCAACAACATGGACCGCTACACCCAGGGCAGGGGGTCCCCTGGCGCTGCTGGCCTCCCCCCGGATGCTGCAGGGGGAGGCACGACTGTCTCTGCGGAACTTTCCCTGCAGGACATTATGGGCGCCATCGAGGGCATCAGGGAAACCATCGCGACGCAATATGAGGCCCTGGCCCGTAAGATCGACACTGTCGCGATCGATGTCACCCTGATTCGGGCCGACCTCTCCAAAACCAACGAGAGGGTCCAGGCCCTTGATACACGGACCTCCACCCTGGGTGCGGAGGTGTCGGATCTGCGGGCCGCGCTTGGGGACATTAGAGTGGTCAACGACCATATGGCCCGGCGGCTTGAGGACTTCGAGGGACGGGCCCGGCGCAACAACATCCGCATCATTGGTGTACCGGAGTCCTCCGACAGCCGCCCGGTGGACCTCGTGGTCGAGGAACTTATCCTGCAACAGCTGTCCCCGGCTGGCCTAAGCAAATTCTTCGCCGTGGAGCGGGCCCATCGAGTTCCGGGCGGCCGGCCGCGGCCGGGGGCCCCCCCGAGGCCTATCGTGGCTAAACTGTTCCACTACAGGGACCGCGACGCTATTCTGCAGGCTTCACGGACCCGTGGCCCGGTCCGCTACGAGAACTCGACCATCAATTTTTATCCGGACTTCACGCAACTGGTCCAGAAACAGCGGATGGGATTCCAAGGGGTGAAGCGCCGTCTCCGTGAGCTAGGCCTGAAGTATTCGATGATCTACCCGGCGAAACTCCGAGTGGAGCATGGAGAGCGGACAGCCTTTTTTGACTCTCCTGTGGCCGCAAGTGACTGGCTGGACTCGCTGCCAGACGGGGGTGGCCGGCCCGGGCCCTCTGGGGGCACCGCAGGTGACGGGTCCCCTTAGACTGACATTTGGTCCTTGATTTTGCTGTTTTGCACTGTACAGTTGGGTCTTACTTCTTTTGCATACTGTGTCTTACCAGGACCCGTGAGGGGTGCGGGCGGGTTCGGGTCCCTTTCCTCCTCCGGGGTCTTTTCGTAGAATGGGGTTAGTGGGGCGACAGGCACACTGCAAGTTGGGGGGGTTTGTTGGCCCGCAGGGGTGCAGGGTGGGGGGAGTTGGACTTGGGGTGGGGTTGGGGGGGAAGAGGGGTTGTTTTGTTGTGTGTTTTTTGTTTACAGGGCGAGGTATTGATTTTTGTCCATATTTGGGAACTGTGCTGCGGGCTGGGGGCCTCTTGATCTATTGGAGGGGATGGGGGGAGACGGGTTGAGGCTTATGTCATGGAACGTCAATGGGTTGGGGGACCGTATTAAGCGGGGTGTTGTACTGCAATATTTGCGTCGTTTGACTCCTGATGTGGTGTTTCTCCAGGAGACGCATTTGGTCGGCAATGTCTGCCATGCGATGAACAGGGGGGGATACCGCCTCGTAGCCCATTCTGGTTTCACAACTGGCTCCAGGGGGGTGGGCATTCTCCTGCGAACCTCCCTTCCGGTGGAGATCACGAGGATAGTCTCGGATGACAGAGGGCGCTATGTGTGTTTGATTGGGAGGTGGGAGGGGCAGCCCCTTACCCTGGTTTCAATCTACGTCCCCCCGGGCCTCCAGAACTCCACCTTTACTGACTTGGGTCGAATGCTGCTTGACCTTCCGGACGGCCTCCTGCTCATGGGCGGGGACTTTAATTCTGTGGTTTCGGGTGAACTGGATCGTCACCCACCAAGGACCCTCCCCGCTGCCCAGTCATGGCTGGGTGGGATGTTGGAGACCTTCGGCTTGGTGGATAGTTGGAGACTAATGCATCCGACCCAGTGTCAGTTCACCTTTCACTCGGGGGCGCATGGGAGTCTCTCCAGGTTAGACTACTTCCTTATGCCCGCGGCGCAGACTGGTCGGATTCGAGAGGTCAGACACCTGGCGCGTGGTATCTCCGACCATTCTCCGCTGTGGCTTCTCTTTGACACCGGGTCGCGGTCCGCAGGGCGGATAGCTCCCATTAACCCATGGTACCTGCGGGACCCTATGACTCGTGACAGCCTGGTTAAGGCCATGGACCAATACTTCAGTGAAAACGAGGGGTCGGTGTCGTCTGCGTTGTCCCTGTGGGAAGCCTTTAAAACTGTGATACGCGGACACGCCCTCTCCCAGATAGTGGTGGCTAAGAAGGTTAGGAGCGAGGCGGTGGTGAAGCTGGAGACTGACATCTCGGGGCTGGAGTCGGCCTTGGAGGCGAATGTTACTCCGGACGGGCTACATGCCCTTAGCCTGAAACAGTTCGAATATAGGTCCCTGGTCACTGACGCGGCCAAAACTATGTATAGGGAGCAGCAGGGCCGATTGTATGACGCCGGGGACAAGGCGGGAAAGTTGATTGCGTGGCTGGACAAAAAGGAGAGAGTGAATCGTGTGGTCCCCGAGTTGCGTGCTGCGGATGGTGTGTGTGTGACTGCGCCGGATGAGATTGTGGAATGTTTCGCCGACCACCTCCGGGCGGTGTACTCCCCGGTGACTGACAGGGATGAGGATGACTCTCGCCTCCTACTGAGAGATATTGCCCTGCCCGGCCTGTCCGTTGAGGACCGGGAGCGGCTGGACGCCCCCTTGTCGTCGGATGAAATAGCGACCGCGATTCGCTCCCTTCGCTCGGGCAAGGCTGTGGGTCCTAACGGTCTGCCCATTGAACTATACAAATTGCGTCCTGATAAGCTTGCGCCCTTCCTCAGCCGCATGTTCCGCGACTCTCTTGCGGCGGGTTCCCTTCCGGCCGACCAGCGCTTGGCCACTATAGTCGTTATCCCCAAGGAGGGCAAGCCGCGAGACCGCTGTACTTCTTACCGGCCTATTTCACTGCTCAATGCGGAGCCTAAAATCCTGGCGAAAGTCCTGGCCAATCGCTTGTTGAGTGTCGTGTGCGACCTTATTCATCCGGACCAATGCGGCTTTATCCCGCACCGCAACACCGCTCTTAACTTGCGGCGTCTTCACGGTGCCCTTGCCAGGGCGGAGTTCCTCTCCGAACCGGCCGTGCTGGTTTCTTTGGATGCCACGATGGCCTTTGACACTATTGAGTGGCCATTCCTCTGGGCCGTCTTGGCTAAATTTGGCTTTGGAGAGGGATTTATTGGCTGGGTGAGGCTCCTTTACACGGGACCCATGGCTCAAGTGGTGGTGAATGGGCGGGTCTCTCGGCCCTTTGCCCTCGGCAGGGGCACGAGGCAGGGGTGCCCGTTGTCCCCTTTGCTTTTTGCTCTCGCCCTGGAGCCACTCGCTGCCTGGCTCCGTTGGGAGCCCTCGCTTAGAGGGATCCGATGGGGCCCGGGCTTCGAAGATCGGGTCTCGCTGTATGCGGACGACATTCTCCTGTATCTCACCTCACCGCGGCAGTCGCTCAACGTCCTCTTTGACGTTCTGACCTCCTTTGGGAACAATTCGGGTCTCACGATCAATTGGTCTAAATCCTGCGTTTATCCCATCTCTGGTGGTCCTCCTCTCCTGCCGCCTCGGCTCCCGATTCAAATATCTCTGAGCGGCTTTAAGTACCTGGGGATATACGTTTCGCTGGACCCGGTGGCTCGCTATGAGCAGAATCTCCTGCGTCCACTTCGGCGACTGCGGGAGGACACGGCCCGGTGGTGCAGGCTGCCCCTGTCCCCGCTGGGTCGGGCCGCGCTGTTCAAAATGATGTCCCTTCCCAGGTTCCTCTATGCACTCCAGAACTCCTTCGACGTTATCCCAGTGGCCTACTTTCGGGAGGTGGAGAGCCTGCAGAGGAGACTGGTGTGGGACGGGCGGGCGCGTATTGCTCTTGCTAAGCTCACTCTCCCCTGGTATGACGGGGGCATCGCGCTTCCTGACATTCGCAGGTACTATTGGGCCTCGCAGCTATCTGCCATTAACCACGCCACGTATGCGCCCGGCTTGAATCCGGCGTATGAGATGGACAAGTTCCTGCTTCCCGGCGGGAACTATAACAGGGCACTTTATTCCCGCCTGGCTGGCCGGACCCTGACGGGTCCTACTAAGATTGCTGTGCGGACCTGGAGGGCTGCCACTGCGGCCATGGGCTGGAGTGAGCGATTAACATGTGCTACTCCCTTGTTTGCCTCCGACCGCCTGGGCAGCCTATGGACCACGAAGGGGTTTGACCAGTGGGACACGATTGGTATCAGCAAAGTGGGAGACCTGTGGCACAAGGGCGCGGTTAAGACTTTCGCGGTGCTCCAGGCCGAATACGAGCTGACCGACAGGGAGTTCTTCCGCTACGAACAGGTTCGACACGCCCTGCTCTCGGTCTTCGGGGAGGGGACCAAGATCCCTGTTTCCTCGCCCCTCGAGGACCGCATACTTGACGGACATGTCCCTGATAGTACTATTTCTTTAATTTATAAAAAATTAATTAATCATCGGGCGGACCTTTTTGTGCGCCTTCGGGAGGCTTGGACTGGGGATGGGGTGGAATTGGACGACGAGGATTGGCAGTCTGCACTGTCGTCCCCCAAGGAGGTTGCCATTCCGGCTCGTCTCCGGTTGGTACAGCTCAAAATTCTCCACCGGGTGTATGTGACGGGTCCTCGCTTGGTCTCGATGGGATTTTCCGACGACGGGCTCTGTAAGCGAGGCTGTGGGCTCAGCGCCACCTTTCTTCATATCCTTTGGGAGTGCCGCGAGGTGGCGGACTACTGGCGCCGGGTCCACACGGTTATGGGACAGGTCACTGGGGTTGTGCTGCTGCCGGAGGTGCGTCGCTGTGTCCTGAATGTGTGGGAGCCCAATGATTACAGCGCGGCTCAGACTCGGTGGGCGGCCCTAGGGAACATGATTGCCAAGAGGGACATAGCGCAACTTTGGGGCGCTCAACGGCCGCCCACCGTGTCAGTATGGAAGGAGAATATGGACTGGTGTATGTTTAGGGAGAAGACAGTGTATGTGGCCCGTGGCAAGCCGGGGGCATGGGGTAGAATTTGGGGGCAATGGAACGCGTATCGCGGAGGTATCTGTACGCCCCCCCTGGTAGACACTGATATCGCCATGTCCCCCTGACCCTTGATGGCTCCTGGCGCCTTTTGGAATAACTACACATGGACGTTCATCTCCCTTGACCCCCTCCCCCCCCCCTCCGTCCCCGGCCTCCCGGTACTCCTCTCTTTCGCTGATTGCTCAATTGTCCTGACTGGAGTTTCCCGGGGGGAGCCTGACCCGCACTGGTTTCCCTCATACCTCGCCTTTTGTTTTTTTTATTGTTTTTCCTTTTGTTTTTGTGACTGTTGGACTTACGCCTCCTGTTCCTCGAGAACTATCTGGAGCCACTGCGGGGCAGTGCCCTGGGAACTGATTGTAGCCTTGATATGTGTAGATTTCCTTCTGTACCTAGCGGCCGGCCCGGGTGGTTGTAGGCCCGTACTTGTAACCGAATTATTGTTCAATAAAAAATTTTTCAAAAAAAAAAAAAAAAAAAGAATGAGGGCGACCCCCTCGAGCAGAACAAAGGAATCCAATTGTCTTTTCAAAGCCTGACTGTAAATGCTAGGGCTTTCTGTGTAGCCCTGAGGGATCCTACAAAAACGGTAAGATCTATTATTCAAAGTAAACCCAAAAAGATATCGGCTATCGGGGTGAATGGGAATAGAAAAGAAGGCATTTTTCAAATCGATCACTGAGAACATGGTTGCCGTAGGCGGGACCAAAGTAAGCAACGTCGTGATATCGGAAACCACTGGGTACTGAGGTATCCCGATCTTGTTTACTTCTCTCAAATCAATTATAAACCGATAGACTCTGGCATCCGTATCCTTTTTCAAAATGGGGAGAATCGGACTATTACAGATGTTGTATGGAACTTCCTCCACTACCCCCACTGCAATCAAATCCTGCACAATCTGTATGAGAGCCTCCTCGCCCTCCTGGGAAATACGGTACTGTGGGAGGCGTGGTAACACCGCCCCCTCCTGGACACTAATGTGGACCGGTGGAATCACCATTTGTCCCACATCAGTATCCGAAGTTGCCCACAGAGCACGAGGGAGGGTAGCTAACAGCGCATCCTCTGAAATCGCACACATCCGTTCAGACCGGGGGTAATTGTCATTCAATATTAGCCGCACACCAGCAGGGGAGCAGCGGATCGTAGCCCTAAAATACTTTAACATATCAAGGCCCATAATGTTGTCCGGTGTGTACGGGGCAAGCAGAAACGGACAGGGTGCAGAAAAAGAATCAACCTTAAATGTGAGGGGCTGCGAAAGAGGGCTTCGGGAGAGTGTACCGTCAAACCCTACCGATGTAACCATTTAGCCAGATGGGGGAGCCCTCGGAACCAATTGCTTAGACAGCGCACTACGTGTCGCTCCTGTATCCACTAGGAACTGATCGGTAGAGCCCAAAACCTCAGCCGATACATAAGGACCCTTCTGATCGACCGGCACCTCAACTGATTCTAACCCCCATCCAACGCATTCCTATGCATGCTGAGAATCATGGTACCCCGAATGGTCAATCCCCGATACTTGATACTGGTGCTGGCGATCGAAAACATTTGATCTATCCCGTTGCTGCCCAGCAGGGTCAAAACGAGCGTGATCGTTAGAATTCCCTCTAAAGTTTGAGAAACCCCCTCTACCTCTCGGGCCACCCTGACTATGCCCCTGACGCGAAGCATGCAACACCGGGCAATCCCTGGCCCAATGGCCCGTTTGCTTACAATACGCACATTGGTTCCTATTCAAATCGGATCGGCCCGAGGGGGGACCATAAGATCCTCCCCTACCTCTATTAATACCCCGCCGGGGCGGGCCATATACTTGTGCCAACATCACCTTTGTTTTTAAATCTTTCGATTTCTTTTCCTCCTGGCCCTTTGCTTCTTGCTCCTGACGCTCATAATACTGAGCGATAGTCAGGAGGGCCGTCGGGGTTGCGGAGGACCAAGAACTTTCACTCGCTTTTAAACGGGCCGCAACTGCCGGCAGCAGATTAGCCACATATTTATCCGCAAAGAGGTGGCGACCCGTATCGTCCGTGAGCGACTGGCCACTAAAATCATGAAACGTCTCCTCAAAGCGCGTAAAGAAGTCTGCAACTGACTCGTCAACTTTCTGTTTACATGAAGCTAACATATTCCAGTCAATCTTTTTAGGGGGGATAATTGTCTTCAGCTTAGTCAGAATAGCAGCGGGGAGATCTAAGATAATCTGTGGTGGTTTCTGCGCGGGCTTCCGTTCCTTATCCTCATCTTCAAGCGCAGACCACCGAGCCTTAAAAGCAGCTATATCATCTACCTTTCGGACAGATCGCCACATATTCGGTGGTAGAATAAGGCCAAAGAACAGGTCTATATCTGCTAAGGTCATAACGCAAGAATTCAAGGCCCCCTCGACTTCTTCGTAGAAGGCCGCTGGATTCTTGCGGGGATCAGGCAATGCATTCTTCAATGCCATAACATCAGCTCTATGCCAAGGAGTATAAACCCAATTATACACAAAATATCCCCTAGCATCAGCGGAGGTGGTGTCCGAGCTAGTCCCCGCTCCTTTAGGAGGAACATACAAAGGCGCCGCCTCTCGCATTGGTTTAGCATGCACTATGCCATCCTTATCTGACTGGGAGGTGGATGAGTGGCCCTCTGCTGTACACGGATCCGACTGCTTCTCCTTCCCTGCTTGTTGGCGCGCTTTTCCTTTAAGGGCCAGCACCGCGTCCCGCAAAGCGAACAGCCGCCGAGCCGTGTCAGGAGCCTTAGAGGGAGAGAAAACACCATTATGCAATGCTTTAGCATCCGATGTCACATCATCAGGCTCAAAAACACTGGAATATTTCCGGTAAGCAGCAGTCACTTCATCAGCAAAGTGACCCAAAAAATACAATTTTTCTCTATCCTGCCACGGCCCCCAAGTATGGAACAATTCATCCAGGGACACCTTGCCCTTAAGTGCACGGAAGGAAACTTGCCGAAGCTCAGCCATTTGCTCAGCCGACAGCATGGACCGCGTATCTACCTTACCCGTAACCGGGTCAGAATCTTGTGGCCTCGGAGCAGATGCGCCCACATAAGGGGGCGGAGAGCGATCTAGTAAATAAAAATCATCATCAAGATTATTAAGGACAGGATAAAGTGGCTGCCGAACAGCATATTGACCCGAGACTTGCAGCCTACGCTCTTTCTCTTGTCTCTCCGTCTGTTCTTTGTCCTCCCGACGCCTCGCTTCCTGTGCTCGCACATGATCATTCTTCCGTTGTTCTTTATCAAACAGCGCTTTCTCACGCTTCTCTCGCTCACGCACTTCCTTCACCCACAACCGCACACACTCAAACATATCCTGACGAGCACGCCGTTTACACATACACTGTTCCACATACTCAATCTTACGTATATCAAACGATCCATACAAAGGCCATCGCAACTCAGGATCTTTTTTAGTATATTTCCTCCATACTGTGCTGTACATTATGGAAGAAAGACCATGCTTCACATACATATCCCTATTAGGAGTCCCCTCTGGGGGAGCCGGAGCAGATTCCTCGAGGTTCAACCGGTTTCCAAAGCAGCAACACCACTTACGGAGTGCGCTAAAAGCAGGCATGCTCAGAAATAATGCAAAATATGCAATATTATAAAGAAAATGGCACTTAATCGTTGCGCCGTTCAAAATTACACAGCTCCGGAGAAATCTCTCCACATTACCTGCCTATATGTGTTGCAACGCATATATTTTCATAATAACCAATACAAAATATGACCAGTCATCACAAATCAAACTCAAATAGCCAGACCAGGCTTCAAAAACTCGGAGCAAGTACCGTACAACGGTTCTTACCAATCAAGAGTCCAGATTCCAACTGCCAAGCTCCAAAATCGCCCAAACGGCTTTCACGGCAGGACCGACAGAAGAGGTCTCAGTCGAGGACCGGCGCCACCCAGACGGTCAGCTCGGAATGGAAGGAAGAGAAACCTCGGGATGCCAGGGCTAAAAAACGCCGCTGGCAGTGATCACGTCCCTGGCCAAATTCCTCACCTTCGTCGCGACCAGTCCTTCGAGCATCCGAGTCGCCGATGAGCCCCACGTGACGGGCGCCAATTGATGAATACAGGCCCCAGCTAGGCCCGCAGGACACAAGGGTTCGCTCTCCTGTAATGGAATCTATAAGGAAGTTGGCACGGAAACTGCAAAGTACAAAGACAAGATTTATTAACCCTTAAGGGTGGTCCTACAATCCATACAACACTCTTCAGTATTGCATAGAGTAGCACACAGAACTTACGTACATGGTCCCCTTTTATACACAATAGAGGGGCTCATAAGTGGGTGGATACAACATGAGGCCGAAGAACATTACCATTTATGGTCATTTTCGATACTGAATCAATATGTGGGCGGAGCTAACACACTCCTTGAGCCCGCGAAAACATGGTCAAGCAAGGCTAACTGATAACAGATGTGGTCAAGTCTGGGCATGCGCCAGATGGACAAAGGAGCTATTTATAGACTGTTACTAGGCAGATTACAAGAGCAACTAACACAGAGGTTGGACTCTTCACGTGATGAACACGTGGAGGCATGACAATACAAAATGGAGTCCGAACTTCGGTCAATATAACAGAGGAAACATGCTCTAAGGAAGGGAATTAATGTCTTTAGTAAATGCTTAATCACATCGTTATTTCAATTTACAACACATATGTTGGGAATAGATTGACAAGTTTGGCTGGTCCCTCAGGAGACTCAGGAAAAAGGACAGAAAATAATGATTTGAGACAATCCAGACATGACACATGTAGTGAAGGATTAGAGGTACAGTCTAATTCGAGATTGGATGCTAGTGATGCTAGTTGTTCAGGGATGCCAATTTTAGAACCACAGAAGAAAGTGATTCCAGTGAGAAAATCTACTGAAATAACAGCTGAAGATTTGAATGAATGGATGAGAGTTCTTCAAAAGAGAGATAAAGATTCACAGGCAATTGATGTGGCCAAGTTACGTGTAGAATTAGAGGAGCTTGTTGCAGGGACAATTCCTACAGAAATTCTCAAAAGTCATCATGATGGAGAATTGTTGTTTATGAGTAAAAACATAACCTGGAGAGCTAAAAATACACATGACAGGTTAAGAGCAATAGCGAATGAACAAGGAGTTGACATTGATAACGTGAAAGCCTTGCAGAGGTCTTACAGGATGGATTTTACGGACAAAGACATTGAGAATTTGAATGGTGCTGGTAGAACAGGACAGATTAAGGAAATGATCGCTTTATTGCGAAAATGGGGTGATGTTGAAAAGTGGAAGGATAGGTGGTATAAGAAAAGGGAAGAATCAGTAGAAAGGACTTATTCAGCATTTCCTGTGAGAGAAAAAGAGAAAACAGTGGATGCTTATCCTATGAGAGAAATACCTGGAGGAGGATATGTACATGTTCCATGGACCAGACAGGATATTTTGTCATTTACGAATGATTTTCCTCGACTGAGAGAAAAGCCCGTCGAGTGGTATAGGCAGGTAGACAGGTTTGTGAAATTGTCAAAAGTGCTGTGGATAGACCTGAATAGTCTGTTTGATATAATTGTTCCAGCAGACTTGTGGGCTGAGTGTAAAATAGTTGTAAGTTGGCCTACTGAGGAATATCCAAGAGATCAGAGAACAGGAGCACCAGATCCAGAGGTAATGAGGTAGTACGATCAGGTGATTGTATACCTGAAAAGTAAAGTACCTCCAAAAGAGACAGACTGGGTTAAGATAGATCGAACACACCAGGAAGCAAAAGAATCAGTTCATGCTTTTTATGAAAGACTGATACTGGCTTTTAAACAATTCAGTGGGGATGAACACCTGGGTGACAAAGATTTGAGTCATTTTGTATACAGATTTGTATATGGCCTGAGACCTGAGATTAGTGAGAGAATTCGTGAGCATACAGTGGATTGGCAGAGTAAGAAAATAGATGAGATTCTGAGACATGCAAAGTACTTCAGTGATGAAATTGAAGCAAAACAGAGAAAGCTGAAAGAAAAGGCAATGTGGGCACAAGTGAAAGTTGCGGAAAGACAAGAAGCACAGTTGGTGGAACAGGCAAATAATCCAGGGAATAGGCCCAGATATGCAGGGAAAGGAAAGGGGAATCTAGAGGAAGCCAAAAAGAAATTCCCTTGTCACAACTGTGGCCAACTGGGACATTGGAGATCTGAATGTACCAATCCACCATTAGCGAATAATGAGGGTAAAACATTAAATCAACAGATGCAGAACGAGGGGAATAATCAACAGCAGCAACAACAGAAGGTTGTGAAACAGCAGAGTCAAGAGCCAAAACCGCCCTTGCCGCAGAATAGAGGGTCACAAAAGTTCAATCAGGATTCAGGATTCTACAATGATGAGCAGGTAAACAAACCAAGGCGTTCTAACCAGGTACAACAGTACTTGTTAAAAAATGAAGGGAGTGAGTCTGAAGGTGATTATTGACGGTGCCGAAGAGAGGAGGAAGAGTGCATACTTGGTGCAACTCTAGAGATAGACCAGGCAGGACCATTTGTAGATGGGAAAATAAATGAAGAAAGTGTTACTTTTTTAGTAGACACAGGTGCGACAAGATCAACTGTCAGGTCAGCAGATATTAGAAATCTTCCTCTCTCGGATGAAGCAATCCAAGTAGTTGGTGTAGCAAATACACAAATCAAGACACGTCTTACTGAACCGGTAAGAGTACAAATAGGGAAATTTTCAGACATGCACAGATTTATTGTCTGTGACACTAGTCCAGTGTCTGGACTAACAAACTGGCCTAACAAACTTGTTAGGCAGGGATCTGCTTTGTAAGATGAACTGTACAATTTTTTGTACGTCGGATGGAATAGCTTTTGAAACACCAGATGAAGATGTTTTGTACCGAATGACTCTAGATAATAGAGAAAGTGAGATGGTTGGTGCATATGCTGTGTTTGATCCGGAGCATTTGGCTCAAGAGCTGAGAGACACAGTGAAAAGGACAGTTTGGGATTTTACTGGAGAGGATGTGGGATTGATGAATACTGTAGATCCTGTGAAAATTTCAGTGAAAGAGGGAATTACTTATCCTAACATTCCTCAGTACAAAATGACACCAGAAATAATTGAAGGAATAACTCCTATTATTGAGAAAATGATTCAGCAAGGAGTTTTGAGAAAACTACTGAGTAGCCCGTGTAATTCACCGATAATGGGGCTAAAGAAGCATAATGGGAAGTTCAGAATTGTACAGGATTTGAGAAAAGTTAACAAAATTGTGGTGGCATGTTGTCCTATTGTGCCAAATCCGTCAGTGATTTTGTATCAGATTCATCCAGAAATAAGGGGAAAGTAGAGGTAAAGGTTAGGTTCACCCTCCACAAATATATCTATCAAAAAAACTACCTGAACGAGTCAGGTAGACAGGAACCTAACCGGGAGAAACAGAAGGTGTAGGAAACAATTTGATCCTTAAAGACACCGTTATCAGAAAGAAAGGGAAGTATTATCTCTTTCTATAGTCCCCTCACTCACCAGGGTTTCCCCACGGTGACATGCTTCATCATAGGGGTCCTCCCAGTCCTCTACGGACTGAGGCGTGCTACGACTTGCGGTGTTACGTAGGAGCACTGGAATTTTTGTAAACTATGTGTAGTGCAAGTGAAGTAGTGGTGGAGTGGGAAAATTAAAATAATCAGCTAGTGGGCTACAAAATAAACTTTATTGGTGCTCTAAGCTGAAAAAATTAAAAACGGGGTGATATGACAAGGGACCCTAACTATAATGGAAAGGTGTGCCTAGCATATCTTGAAGTCAACTAGTTTCGAGCTCCCCAGCTCTTCGTCAGGACTACACTGGGACCAGCCCAGTGTCGAGAAACTTGCCACTCCTAGTCAACCTTAATAAGGTGAGATAAGTGTGATGCCACAATAGTAAGGCATGCGTTTTTTTAAAAAAATATATACATACGTAATGTACGTTAGCACACTGATCTGTAAAGTACAAAATCACAGTTAATTGCGAGGAAAAAATATATATACATATATATGCATAGTGTAATACGTAATTGTCGCTAAAGTTGTGAGCACACTACACACAGGTGGATGCACACTTCCATGACTGACGTGCCGCTAAGTGAAAGACAGAAGAGATGCAATTATTCACTCCATGCCGGCGTGGTGATGGAAAAGGTGTGCTGAAATTAAATAAATTATTAGGTCTGACTACATACACACAATAACATACAACATAAAACATGTAACATACTTAAGAAAAAGCAACACTGTGCCTCATGGTCACTGGAGGGGATGCGGAGATCTCGTACATCTAATGGAGGATAGGAAACGAGGTCGTTAGGGAAAAGAAGGCGTGTTCCGTAATGACGGATCGCCCAGCATGGTGTGAGGGAGAAGGAGAAGGGTCTCCTCGCTTCGTCCGGGAGTTGAGAATGGCAGCACTTACTTGTACGTTGAACCCCGCATGCTTCTGACACCTACTAGAAGCCAAACCTCTCGGACCGCATTCTGGCATGTCCTCGTAGCCGCAATGCTTTTATATGCTGGCGGGCGTGTCACAAGGCTAGAGATAGAAGAGGGCAAGCTCCGATGTCGGTATGCAAGTGGAGCCGCCATCATGGAAAGGGATGAGACTATCGGTTTCGATACTACTAAGTATCCAAATATAATTTCTGTAAGGTCTCAATGCTCCAGCGTGGGTATATAGTTGCTCGCAACTCAAAGCAAGATATGAGGGCGAGAGGCGGTGAAATATGGAGCCATATTATGATAAAGTACATATATTGAGGAAAACTCTAACTTTATTGAAAAGACAGGCTGGAGCTGCTCAGACCTAGGTCAATGGAATCGGCTAAGATGGAAGCCGCCATCTTAGAGTGGGAAGGGGAGGTGATGAATAGTCATGAGGAATGGGATATTTGTTCCAATTATACGTTTGTTACAATTCGCTGTGGGGCCGTGGAGAATTAGTAATCATATCCGAAAGGGAGATTAAGGATGCAGGATTGAAACATGAAGGAGGGATGTTGGTTTATGGAATAACGTAAATGTAACCATGATGAATAACAATGAGCAGGGTTATTGTCAAGTACATCCTGATAGAAATTGAAGATTTAATCAGCAAATATTCCAGTGATTGTTGGTTAAGTAAACTGGCACCAGGGTATGTCATCATTGAGACCCCTGTCGTCCGAACGTAGCTTGAACACCCAACGTTGTTCCTTCTCATGTAGCTGTTTCTCTATGTTGGGGTGATTCCTGATGTGTTCCAAGACAACCCAGTTGAAGTCATTAGGAGTGTGGCGTTTTTCCAGGAAATGGGTGGTCATCTTTGTGTTATCACGTTTACATCTGAAATTACTACGGTGCTCAATCATTCGGGTGTTTACTTTCCTGGTAGTCATGCCTACGTAGTGCAAATTACAAACGCAAGTTATTAGGTAAACGACACCTGTTGTGTTACAGTTTGTGAAGGACCGAAGATTCCAGGTTATCCCATTGTTGCATTTTACTGTCTTAGTCACCTTTGTCAGATGACAAACACTGCAGTTACTGCACGGGAAATGGCCCTCTGGTAGGGGTTGGAGCAGGCGTTGGGGACCTGCGGTTTTCGTCGTCGTGGGACGTGTATGGACAAGATGATCCCTCAGGTTGCGTGCTTTGCGATGGCTGAACATAGGTTTCTGTAAGTCTAGGCCCCCGCTGTTCAGGGTGCGCCAGTGTTTTTTGATTATTTTACTAACCAAGTTAGATGCAATACTGTATGTAGTAATACAAATTTGTCTTCGTGGCTCATCCTGTCTGGCTGCGGTTTTAGTCTCTAAAAGAGCCTCCCTATTGTTGTTGAGGGCTCTTTTTCTGGATCTGGACACGAGATGTTGTGGGTAATTCCGTTGTATCAATTTTTCTGATAGTTCTTTTGCCTGAATGTTGTAGTCTTGTCTTGTCGTACAATTCCTTCTGAGGCGCAAAAATTGGCCAAATGGGAGGTTGTCTTTGAGGCTGCGAGGATGGAAGCTGTCATATACCAGCAGGCAGTTCCTTGCTGTGGGTTTGAAATGTGTGGTACTGTAGAGACGTCCGTCTTGTGCCGATATATTAAGGTCTAAAAAGACCATGGTGGATCGGCTCATTGAGGAGGTGAATTTCAGGAAAGGGTCTTGTTGGTTTAGCCAGACTAGGAAATTTTCCGCTTCTTGTTCATTACCTTCCCAGATCAGCAGTACATCGTCTATGTACCTTTTCCATAGTTTAATATGTTCAATGTGAGGATTGTGTTGGTGGAGAATATTCTGCTTTTCCAAATGATGCACATACAACCCCGCCACACTCGGCGCAAATGTGCTTCCCATGCTGGTACCGTGGGTTTGCTTGAACAGGACATCGTTGAATTGGAAAAAATTCTCAGTCAAAGCCAAACGGCAACATTCAAGGACCACATGTCTGGGTGTGTGATAACCCCAATCGTTTAGATAGAGTACCTCTTCTAGGATGTCTAAGGTTTCCTTATGAGGGAGACTCGTGTACAGACTCTCTACATCTAAACTGATCAAAATGTTAGTTGTGGGGTTGAATTCGAGATCCTGGATTAAGCAAAGGACTGCTTTGGTGTCCTGTAGATAGGTTTCAGTAGCCTGAACCAAGGGTCTTAAAAAGGCATCCGCAAATTTAGACAAGGGTTCCAAAATCGAACCGATCCCTGATACTATGGGTCTTCCTGGGGGTGTTTCCATAGATTTATGTATCTTAGGAATCGTGTAGAAGTAAGGTGTTATTGGTTTTTTGTTTTCTAGGAAATCTGCTTCTTTTTTGCTGATCCAGTCGTTAGTCAGAGATTCTTCCACTAGGCTTGCGATCTCTCTGCGCAGGCGTTCCGTGGGATCCTGTTGTATTGTTAGGTAGTTACGTTCGTCACCTAGTAGTCGTAGGCATTCGCGTTGGTAGTCAATAGTATTCTGTAGAACAATAGCTCCGCCTTTGTCGGCTGGTTTGATAGTTAGGTCCTTGTTATTAGATAGTTGGTAGATCGCCTCCAGCTCGATTTTGCTCGTGTTGTGAAAGACTTTAATAGTTCTTGGGTCTATCTCGGTCACATCTTTTATAACTGCTTTCTCAAAAGCCAGTAATTCAACCGGAAGGTTATGTGGTGGGGGAGTAAAATTAGATTTTTTATGTAGTCCAGTGTCGGTGGTGGCATTATCGCTAGGATCTTTATCTTTGAAATAGACTTCCAGTTTGATTTTACGAATAAACTCCTTTAATTCGCATATCAGCTTGAATTTGTCCAAAGCTGCTGTCGGGACAAAACCCAATCCTTTTTCTAACACGCTTTTTTGTATAGGTGTAATGATTATACTGGATAGGTTCACTGCTAGACTTGGTTGTGGCTTGTTGAGGGCAAGTTCGGTGGTCCCATACTCCGGGTATGGCTCCTCGTCACCTCTAGTGGTTGGGCCCACTGTACTTGTTGTCCCTGTCTGGTTTTTCCTCTTCTTGGGGTCTTGCCTCTTCCTAAAAAAGACTGATTCTGTCCTTGATTTTGTGGACCATCCCAGTATGGGTATGGTTGGGGTGGGAAAGATTGATGAAAAGGTGGTGGTCCATAGAAAAACTGTGGGGGTGGGGCAAATGGTGGCATGTTCTGATAGGGGGGCCAACCAAATCCAGGTCCACCTCTGTTTCTCTGACGTCCTCCTCTTGATCGTCTGTTCCGATTATTGGGGTTATAGTTTCTGCTAGTATCGGATATATCCGAACCTGTGTCTGAGCCATCGCTGTCAGTATTATAACCTGGATTGCGATTAGTGGGGACGTAATCATCTCTGGTGTATGGGTAAACCTTTTCTAGGGAGAAATTCTGCTGATCTTTGCGCAGTTTTATATATTTTGCGTCCTTCAGGCTTATTTCGAACTCAGTCATGGTTTTATTGAGTTCATCTAGTCTTTTTTTCAGTTCAGCTGTACTCTGATATGTTTTGAGGCGTATCTCCAGATCATGAATGTTAATTTTCATTTCTTCAGAGAGGCGTGCTGCAGTTTTTATTATTAGCACGAGCCAGTCTCTGGTACAGTGCCAGGATATTAGCGACCAATCCTTCTTGAAAAGTTTATCATTTTGGAAAATGAACGGTTCATTTCTGACTATAAGGCCTCGTGGGGCCATGTTTGCTCTCACATATTCAGTCATCATGATACCATGTATTAAGGTCTTAATTTGCTCGCGTTTTAATTTCGTTAGTTCATCCCAACATTGACTAGCTTCATTGGAGTCCCTGGTACTGGTCCCAGCCAGGGGAAGCATAGATGCTATAACTCTGTCAACCTCTTCCTGAGAATAGGTGAGGCCTGTTATCTCCGTCATGGTGGTTTGTGGAGTACTGATGTTGGTAGTGTGACTGAAAGTCAGACTGTGATTAAAGCTAAGATAAAATAAGGGGTAAGGGGTTTCCCACAGCTGTGCGCTGTAAATGTATTTATCCAGAAATAAGGGGAAAGTAGAGGTAAAGGTTAGGTTCACCCTCCACAAATATATCTATCAAAAAAACTACCTGAACGAGTCAGGTAGACAGGAACCTAACCGGGAGAAACAGAAGGTGTAGGAAACAATTTGATCCTTAAAGACACCGTTATCAGAAAGAAAGGGAAGTATTATCTCTTTCTATAGTCCCCTCACTCACCAGGGTTTCCCCACGGTGACATGCTTCATCATAGGGGTCCTCCCAGTCCTCTACGGACTGAGGCGTGCTACGACTTGCGGTGTTACGTAGGAGCACTGGAATTTTTGTAAACTATGTGTAGTGCAAGTGAAGTAGTGGTGGAGTGGGAAAATTAAAATAATCAGCTAGTGGGCTACAAAATAAACTTTATTGGTGCTCTAAGCTGAAAAAATTAAAAACGGGGTGATATGACAAGGGACCCTAACTATAATGGAAAGGTGTGCCTAGCATATCTTGAAGTCAACTAGTTTCGAGCTCCCCAGCTCTTCGTCAGGACTACACTGGGACCAGCCCAGTGTCGAGAAACTTGCCACTCCTAGTCAACCTTAATAAGGTGAGATAGGTGTGATGCCACAATAGTAAGGCATGCGTTTTTTTAAAAAAATATATACATACGTAATGTACGTTAGCACACTGATCTGTAAAGTACAAAATCACAGTTAATTGCGAGGAAAAAATATATATACATATATATGCATAGTGTAATACGTAATTGTCGCTAAAGCTGTGAGCACACTACACACAGGTGGATGCACACTTCCATGACTGACGTGCCGCTAAGTGAAAGACAGAAGAGATGCAATTATTCACTCCATGCCGGCGTGGTGATGGAAAAGGTGTGCTGAAATTAAATAAATTATTAGGTCTGACTACATACACACAATAACATACAACATAAAACATGTAACATACTTAAGAAAAAGCAACACTGTGCCTCATGGTCACTGGAGGGGATGCGGAGATCTCGTACATCTAATGGAGGATAGGAAACGAGGTCGTTAGGGAAAAGAAGGCGTGTTCCGTAATGAAAGAGGGAATTACTTATCCTAACATTCCTCAGTACAAAATGACACCAGAAATAATTGAAGGAATAACTCCTATTATTGAGAAAATGATTCAGCAAGGAGTTTTGAGAAAACTACTGAGTAGCCCGTGTAATTCACCGATAATGGGGCTAAAGAAGCATAATGGGAAGTTCAGAATTGTACAGGATTTGAGAAAAGTTAACAAAATTGTGGTGGCATGTTGTCCTATTGTGCCAAATCCGTCAGTGATTTTGTATCAGATTCCTCATGACGCTGAGTGGTACACGGTAATTGATTTGTGTCATGCTTTCTTTTCAATTCCATTGCATCATGACAGCCAGCCGATTTTTGCATTTAGGTTTGGCCAGCGTATTTTAGCATGGTGTCGAATTCCACAGGGGTACACAGAGAGTCCTTCGATATTCAATCAGTTATTGAAAAAATCATTGGAGAGTTTGATCATGCCTGAAAACTCAGTACTAGTGCAGTATATTGATGACCTACTTGTGGCATCAAAGACACGTGAAGCTTGTGAAGTAGATACCATAGCTTTACTGAATCATCTGGCAGATGGAGGGTTAAAGGTATCTCCAGCCAAATTACAATTTTGCAAAAAAGAGGTACATTATCTTGGACACAATATTGAGAAAGGTCTGAGAAAGATGACTGATGACAGGATCAAAATCATCAGGGTAATGAAGGCCCCAAGGACCCAGAGGGAAGTGAGAATGTTCCTGGGGATGGTGGATTATTGTCGTCAGTGGATTAGTAACTTTTCTCTGATAGCAAGACCATTGATTAAGCTGACAAAGAGTGAGGTGAAAGACCCATTGGAATTGGATGGAGAACAGATGGCAGCATTTGAGGAGCTGAAGAGCAGAATGTGTGAAGCCCCTGCTTTGGGTATGCCAGACTATGAAAAAGAGTTTGAATTGTACTGCAGTGAGAGAAATGGATGTGCACTTTCAGTGTTAATCCAGAAGCATGGACTACCGAGAAGGCCTATTGCGTACTTCTCATCGACACTTGACCCTGTAGCTGTGGGTTTACCAGGTTGTCTGAAATCTGTAGCTGCAACATGTAGAAGCCTGGAACAGAGTGAGGGAATCATAATGGGATATCCTGTAAGGGTATTCGTACCTCATAATGTGGCAATTCTTTTGACAAGAAGCAGAACTCAGTACATGTCACATAGTCGGCTGACTAAATATGAGAAAGTCATTTTGGGAGCATCAAATGTGACTCTTGAGAGATGTGTGAATGTGAATCCAGCGACATTGTTGCCGGATATTGAAAATGTGGGTGTGAAGACAGAAGATGATCACAATTGTTTGAATGTGCTGGATTACTGTACGAAACCGAGACCAGACATAAGAGATCTTCCATTGCTTGAGAGTGATCATGTGCTGTTTGTGGATGGATCATGTCTGCGAAATGATGATGGTGTGCTGAGTGCAGCATATGCAGTGTGCAAAGTTTCAGAAGTTATGGAAGCTTCACCATTGAAAGGAGTGAAATCTGCACAAGTTGCTGAATTGGTGGCATTGACGAAAGCTTGTGAAATTGGGAAAGATCTGAGGGTGACTGTGATGACCGATAGTCAGTATGGATTTGGAGTTGTGCATGATTTAGGCCAGCTTTGGCTACAAAGAGGTTTCTTGACGTCGAATGGGACTCCAATAAAGAATGCTGAAGTGATTGGGAAATTACTTGAGGCGATACAGCTGCCTAAAGAGTTAGCAGTTGTGAAATGTGCTGCTCATGGACAGGGAGATGATTTTGTAACACTTGGAAACAGATTTGCCAATGACATTGCACAGTATTGTGCTAAGAATAATCACTCGATTAACAGGGAACGAGAAGGGGAAATGTCTTTTTGTTCTGTGATGTTTACTAATGTCTTAGAAACGTGGGATGAGGTGAAACAATTGCAGGATGAGGCAGGAAAGGAAGAAAAGAAAGACTGGATCAAGGCAGGTTGTGCCCCAAGAGAAACAGACCATGTTTGGGTCTATAGAGATGGTAGACCAGTCATGCCTAATTCCATGTTGTCGACAATGGCAAGGATGTATCATGGCCAGGGACATTTGGGAAGGGATGCGATGATCAGGTCTTTTAAACAGACTTGGTACAATGCAAAGTTCAGGACAATTGCAGAGAGCATCTGTCAAAGATGTTTGATTTGCCAGCAATTTAACACTGGGAAAAAGACAGAGGTGAGTCTGGGAACGATAGGCAGAGAAGGTGGTCCTTTTACGAGAATGCAGATTGATTTCATTGAAATGCCACAAGTGAACAGATTGAGGTATGTTCTAGTGGTAGTCTGTTTGTTTTCAAGATGGGTGGAGGCCTATCCGACTAGGAGAAATGATGGAATAACAGTGGCAAAGTTACTGTTAAGAGAGTTGATTCCTACGTACGGGTTTCCAGTAACGATTGAGTCTGATAGAGGTGGACACTTCTATAATGAGCTCATGAGTTTGATTTGTGAAGCATTGAGCATACAGCAGAAGCTACATTGTGCTTACAGACCAGAGGCTTCTGGTGTTGTGGAGCAGATAAATGGCACAATCAAAAACAGAATTGGTAAGATGTGTTTAGCCACTGGAATGAAATGGCCTGATGTCTTGCCTCTTGTGTTAATGACTATTAGATCTACTCCAGATAGAACTACTGGTTTGAGTCCACATGAAATTTTGATGGGACGTGCAATGTGTCATGCATTTGTACCTGTCAATAAGTTGATGACAATAACTGATGACATGATTTTGGATTACTGTAAAGGCCTGGCTGACGCAGTTCATTCTGTGTTTCACCAGGTTGGAGAAGACGCTACCACACTTGAGAAGAAGCAAGCTCATGATCTGAGTCCAGGGGACTGGGTGAGGATTAAAGTGCACAGAAGAAGAAATTGCTTGGTTCCAAGGTGGGGAAGGCCAAGACAAGTTATTCTGACTACAACGACTGCAGTGAAGTGTGCTGGTGTGAAAAACTGGGTACATGCGAGTCATACTTTGAGAGTTCCAAACCCAAAAGATGGGACTGGTAAGGAGTATTTTGAAGAGTCAGATTCCAGTGATGATGAAGAAACAGACCAAGTGAGAAGGAATCAGAATTTTGAAGGAGAAAGAGAGCCAGGTGATTCTTTTCTTCCAGGAGAAGCTTCAAGAGAAACATTGAGAGTTTCAAAAGGGAGATCAGATTCTGTGAGAGAGCCTAAAGTTCTAACAAGCAGTGGAGAAGAAAGAAGAGAAAAGAGCAATTCCACAGAGACTACTCCTGAATCAGAAGAGGAGGTTGAAGAACCACTTGCGATTATACCTGAAGAAGTAGGGTCAGAAGAAGATAGAGAGGGACAGATTGCGGAAGATCCCCGAGGAGGTGTAGGGAACATTCTTGACAAGCTAGGTGAAGGGACAAGTAGACAGCAAGAAGATTGCGTGTCGGAGACCCGAGGAGGGACAGAAATAGGGAAGTCTCAAATAGTGGTGGAAAAGACTGTGGAGCGAAAGAAAGCTGCTGAAGAACAAGAGACATTTGAAACAGAATCGGATGAAAGTGAAAATGAGAAATCAGAGGGTCGAGTTCTGAGAAAGAGAACTTGGATTGGAGAAAGAAATAATAAAGAAATAAGGCCGAAAAAGGTTATAAGAGGAGATCTTTGGCCTAACAACAGAATAAAGAAGCTGAGATACAGACTGATAAGAGCAAATACCTCGAAAGCTGAACAAGGGAATGAGGTATCAAGTCAGAATCCAGCAAAAGGTGAAAAGCGAAAAGAATCAAAAGAACCAGAGGAGATCAAGAGAATAAGAAAACCTAACCAGAAGTATAGGTCGCCGGAATGGATGTACGTGGCACTGTCTGAAGGTGAAGAGGCAGAAAGTCAGGGAAATCCAGAGGAGGCCTTACGTGAAGTGGTTGAAGAAGATACAGGTGAAATCCTGAAAGTAATCTTGACTGACATTGGAGAAAAGTCGGATACTGAGGATGATGCTGGAGATCTAATACAATTTGATATCGAAGAAGTTGAAGTGAAGAATGATGAGTATCCAAATTGAGTGAACAGAAGAAATCACTTGGGAGAAAGTGAAAAGAAGAAAGTCTGAAAATTAATTGTTTGAAAAATCCAGAGTTCAAGAAATTTCAGTAGTGGAGTAGTAGAGGCTAAGTCAAAAGACAAGGTCAAAGTAGTAAAATGGCTAACATAGAGAATAATCAAAGTAGATGTGCCTTTTTGAAAAGATGGTGTAGAATGTGCTGTTGCTGTACTGGATTATTAATGCTACTATGGGGTGTATTAGCTTTATTAGTTACATTTAGAGTTACGATAGGTACATTTGAGATACATACTGAGAATGAGACTAATGTAGAGAAGAGTTCACAGAAAGTAGTTCCAACTAGAATCAGTAATACTTACATACATACAGATAGGTCAATTAATGATTATGTGAAGACAATGGAAGTAAGGGATTGCTATGTATGTATGCAGTTACCTGCATCCGTTTCAGAGGGTGTTACTTATCACCATTTACCAGCTACGTATGGCATTTCATGTAGTGTATTGAGTAGTGTTTTTTATTTGTTAGGGAAAATAGATTATGTGATGTCTAACAAGGATAACATTTTTGGGCAATTGCCTATAAACGAAAAGCTGAATCCAGCTAAAGAAGCTAACATTTTTGGTGAAATTTTTATTGAAAAAGAAGAATTAACATTAGATTACATTTTTAAGAACAATTTAACTTGCAGCTTGAAAGAAGAGGAGAAGGTTTTCCTAAACATGGTAGAGGAAAGGAGAATGAGCATGCATGAAAAGGCAGGGAAATACAAAGTGAGTGAAACAATTTGGGACATTGAGATGGGGAAAGAATTGAGAAATGGGGCTAGTCCAACTTTAGCTCTAGATGCACCACAGAAGGGTAAGCTATGCATTACAAGGAAGAAATCCCAATATGATACATATTTTGTTGGGACTAGTGAGTGTCATGATACATACTTCATTGCGACAGGATGGGGTTTCAAAGGTGGAGAAGATCCAGTTTTCCCAGGAGTGTATTATGTTTGTGGGAACAAGGCTTATTACAAGTTGCCTGACCATTGGTATGGCACGTGTTATGTGGGCCTGGTCTTTCCAAAGATCTTTCATATAGATAGAATAGAAGATGTAGAACATATTAATTTATTAAAACGTTTTAAAAGAGAAAGTTGGTCAGAAATAGTTGGTGATATATTTGGAGCTTTAATTCCAGCAGTGGGAATTTCTTTAAATGCATATGGAATTCGGAAACTGTCAACAGTGGTGGATCGCTTATCGACAAATACCGCTGGAGGGTTTGTTTTGGTGAATATGGAATTGATTGCCGTACGTGCCATGTCTATGCAAAATGGACTTGCCCTTGATATTCTATTAGCCAAGGAGGGTGGGGTCTGTGCAATGCTGAAGGTACAACATTGTTGCACTTACTGATTTGCATGAAGAATTAGTACCACTAGAAGCTGAGAGTATCTGGACTAAAAAAGCTAATAAAATAGCTGCTGTTAAGAGTTTTATTGCAAAAATAGGTAGTACTATTATAGGTAAGATATTGTTTCCTTTGACCTGTATAATTGTTGCTTTATTGATACTAAGATTGGTGTGTTTGTGTTGTAAAAACAGGGGAGGGAAAAAGAAATTAATTAAAAGAAATATTGAAAAGAGAAACAAGAGGTCAAAAAGAGATCCACAAGAAATAGAATTAGAAGAATTGAGGGAGAGTGTTTATTTGGAAACAAAGAGAGATGATGAAAGGGAGTCTGGTGTCTAGTGTTGTGAAAAAGGAAAAGACATTTCCAATTTCTCCTAAAATGGGACTAAATTTTTACTAAATTTTTATAAATTTTTTTTTTTTGGGTTGTTTATTTGGTGATAATATCACCAAAGGGGGGATTGCTGGAGCAGAGTTTTCTGTTGAAAATCTTTTGGGTTTTTTAAGCTTCGGTTTGTCTATTGTCGAAAGAAAATTAAAATTATTAATTTATAACTACTAATTATTTGTTTTGTGTAAATGTTCTGATTAATCAATACGAACTAACAACTAACAGGAGAAAATTACACGTGGGAATGCATTTATGTTGCCTAATAATAATGTGCAGGTTTTATTAAATGGATGTTGCTAAGTGTTGTTTGTTTTAAAGTACAAAAACGCTTTTAAAATGTTGAGTACTAATGCTTTTCTTGTGTTGCAAAGGCTAGATAATTACATACACATAAGGGTATTAGTGGGGTTAACACTGTTTAATCACTATGCTGTGGTAACGTTGTTTTTGTCTCTTTTAATTAAGATGGTCTGTTTTGGCCTATCGTAAAATGGCTGCCGTTTAAAGCCTGCATTCGAGTAGTCGATTTTGATGAAAGGACCTTGCTGAACGTGGTCGAGAGTCATCAGACCACAGTCTTCGCCTGGTTAAAAAGTTTCAGTGAGGACAGCAGCTCTGGGCGAGAGTCCAAGTGTCCTTGGAGGACAAAGGAGCCACAATGAACTTTGTGATTATGGTGGTGGCTTCGTGATGATTCTAAGGAAGAACATTTCAAAAAGAAACATTTGCAAATTTGAGTTTCCTTCTTCCGTCTTTTTATTTTGTGATTTTTCTGAGCGGAGATTTTCCAAATGTAGCAATGCTACATCCTTTCCTTCTCGCTCTGCTCAGCGGTTCAGCGGACGTTTAGAACATTTTATGTTGCTTTCTTTTGTTAAATTCATTATAAATATTGTTAGCCTAGAGAGGGTCTAAGGCCACTTCTTTCCAAATTTGCGTTGGTGAGGATCGATGCTGTGAGGACGGCGACTTGGGAGACTTCTACTGAGAGACCTGTCCTGACCCATTTATGACATTTAGCTAGAATAGGTAATTATGAGAATAATAATTTGCTTTTGAATTGAATTTTCTTTGAATTAATTTTAGATAAATTATCATTATTTTAAAATACAGTGTTGGTGGTTATTTCTTGTCAATTATTGAGTGTTCTATTTTAATTATTGTTGTTTAGATTGTTGTTTAAATCATGACTCAAGACAGTGTCAATTTGGTCTTATCGACCTTAGTACAGATGCAGGGTATTTAGAAGGTTTTCTCTCCACAGGTTAGTAATTGAGTGTATGATAGTGAAATGGGCCCAAGTGTATGGTGAGTGTATGTGCGTGTAACTGTGAATTTACTCTATCTGTGGAAGTAGGGAGAATTTGTATACCCTGATCTGCATCAATGGTACTATGTCTCCTGGGACCACTCCTCTATGATGATAGTAGTTTAAGGTCTTGGCCTACGCGCGTTTCGGTGGAAAACCACCTTCCTCAGGACCAAATATAGAGGGATTTCAAACCCTTAAAATAACGGGGTTTGTCTGTAAGAAATTAAATAAATTAATTTAGTGATAGCAGGAAAAGGTAAATTTTTATAATAAGACGTTTGACTTCATATTACTCAAATGAATCCCCAGTTTGCATGGTTATTAGTAGTCTCACCAGTAAGGTATTACACACCCAACGTGATTTGAAGAAAAGAACAGGTATGTTCAGGATATAGAGGAAACCTTCACCTAAAGTGCAAACTAGAATTTAAGTGATAATAGATCTAAGAATTGGTAAGACAGATGCTAGTGTTCTGTAGTTCAATGTATAAACTACCTGAGATTGAACCAACAGGTAGTCTCGAGTGTACATTCTAATTGTCTTCGTATTGATTGTATCAGGAACACACGTGTCTCTCACAGTTCCCGATTTTGCCAGTCGGTCTCTAATAATGAAGGCAAATGTATTGGTTAGGGAGACCTAATTTGAGTTCATGATATGCTTAGATTGAGTATCCAAGGAACATGCTTACCCTATTTTTATGAATTGTAGTATTGATTCCAAGTCAACAAATGGCAGATATGGCAGCTTATATCAATTTCCAATTAAGTACCATGAGAGACTGTTTATGAAAATTTCATTCGCATTTACAACTACACGAAAGGAAAAAGAAAAACAACTATTAAATTAAATAGCACTCTATTCATGTTTATTGTGGGAACTCTACAAAGACTAAATATTAAGAAAAAAACAGGACTGTATGAGAAATATACCCGGCATTCCCTATAGATGGAAGTTTGCCAAGCAATATTTATTATTGTCAAGGTGTCATAGGTGGTGAGCCAATATATAGCCCTCTATTAAGTCTTCGTATACAGAATAATCACGACATCAAGTTCGAATATGCAATATTTGAGGGAAGTCTGAACAGCCCTGTTCTGCTAAAAGCCATGGTCGGCATCGTCTATGCAAGCAACAAGTTCTACACTGATTGCATGTGAGGTTATTTAACCTAATTTGACGGGATAGGGGTAGATTGACAACAAAGTATCATTATTGTAAAGAGCTTTTTTATTGACACACACAAATGTAAACACAAAAGCTCAAAAACGACTCAAAAGCAAGCTATCCTATTTAGGGAGATTAGCAACTAAGACTCCTATCCAGCAATTTGTTTGCAAGAATTTAGCAAGCCGCAAAAGGCCAGGTAACATGGAGTGCGCTAAATAGGGGTATTTAGAAACAGCGATGCAAGCGCTGTATATAATTCAGACTCGAAATAACCAACAAACTAACTACCATCCACCAAGGTCCTTTTGAAAATGTAAATGTAACATGTGGGCTTGTAGCACTGTGTCTGTATTGTTAAAAAATAATAAAGCAACTATGAGATTTGCAATTTAAAATGTCATAGCTACGTTAGTATATCAAACGCTGACTTAACCAAAAGCTAGATATGTGGCTACTTCTTTATGCAAGTCTCTGCCTCTAAAAAGGCTAGGGAAAGGATTAATAAACAGCTCCTGCCAAAAAAACTAATGCAGAGAATCTTACCTGCATACGGCAGTATATCGGCAAAGTCTACACAACGCAGTCGAAAAACCAGGGGTAATAATGAGTGGCGGGCAAAAGCCGGTTCTTGAATCTAATACTGAGTGTTGATTGGCTAAGGAAGGCTCACGGGATTTCAAAAAGATAATGTATTCGGAAGCTATGGAGTAATAGGTAAATAGTGAAAAACGTCAGCGCCATATTGGAATATGGATCATTACATGAATACTACGGTCTGGTACTAGATTACACTAGGCTAAAAAGAGGCCCACAAAGTATAGGCCAATTCATTAGTGTGGAAACTGTCAATAATTAAATTGATATAAGAAGACGTCGCCTTAGTGAAGAATCTATTATTCACATCAGCGATTCTGTTATAGTTTTAATTGAAGATACTGTACCTCACAATGGATTGTAGGGTGAAATGAATCCAGTTATATTCTATCATAATTCCGCGGGGAACAACCTTTACAACGCAACTGTTACAACGCACTACACTTACAACGCATTTTTTACAACGCATAATCCATTACAACGCACTACACTTACAACGCATGACACTACAACGCATTTTTAAAAACTACCTTTACAACGCATACCATTACAACGCCTACCATTACAACGCATAATATTACACTACACTATCCAACACTTACCCTACTGTTGCACCCCCTGGAGTTAGAATAGTAATGTTTACCCCTATACTATCCAACACTTACCCTACTGTTGCACCCCCTGGAGTTAGAATAGTAATTTTTACCCCTATACTATCCAACACTTACCCTACTGTTGCACCCCCTGGAGTTAGAATAGTAATTTTTACCCCTATACTATCCAACACTTACCCTACTGTTGCACCCCCTGGAGTTAGAATAGTAATTTTTACCCCTATACTCTCCAACACTTACCCTACTGTTGCACCCCCTGGAGTTAGAATAGCAATTTTTACCCCTATACTATCCAACACTTACCCTACTGTTGCACCCCCTGGAGTTAGAATAGTAATTTTTACCCCTATACTATCCAACACTTACCCTACTGTTGCACCCCCTGGAGTTAGAATAGCAATTTTTACCCCTATACTATCCAACACTTACCCTACTGTTGCACCCCCTGGAGTTAGAATAGCAATTTTTACCCCTATACTATCCAACACTTACCCTACTGTTGCACCCCCTGGAGTTAGAATAGCAATTTTTACCCCTATACTATCCAACACTTACCCTACTGTTGCACCCCCTGGAGTTAGAATAGCAATTTTTACCCCTATACTATCCAACACTTACCCTACTGTTGCACCCCCTGGAGTTAGAATAGTAATTTTTACCCCTATACTATCCAACACTTACCCTACTGTTGCACCCCCTGGAGTTAGAATAGTAATTTTTACCCCTATACTATCCAACACTTACCCTACTGTTGCACCCCCTGGAGTTAGAGTAGTAATTTTTACCCCTATACTATCCAACATTTACCCTACTGTTGCACCCCCTGGAGTTAGAAAAGTAATTTTTACCCCTATACTATCTAATACTTACCTTAAATGCAATTTAATATTATGCGTTGTAATGGTATGCGTTGTAAAGGTAGTTTTTAAAAATGCGTTGTAGTGTCATGCGTTGTAAGTGTAGTGTGTTGTAATGGATTATGCGTTGTAAAAAATGCGTTGTAAGTGCATGCGTTGTAAAAGTGTGCGTTGTAACGTCATACATCCTAATTCCGCAACGTGTCCATAATGCCAATACGTGCAACGTGTTATATCTTGGTACACCAGTGCTTGCGAAATCTCGCGAGACTCATGTATTACAAATAGCTCTTAAGGTCAATGCATGAGAGCATAGCCGCCATATTGAAATGGACAGCAGTAGACTATAAAGTCTCATGGAGGTAGTATTACCAAGAAAATAAACCTAGTATATACGTATTGATAAGGGATAGACGAAGTCTCATGGCAAGTGTTTTACATATATAGTAAATATGATGCAGAGTGCTATTTGATGATAGCGTGCTAATTGCAATATGTATGATATCCTAATCTGTGCTTATAACAAATAAAATGGAAAATAAAAAAAATGACTAAACAGAAAATACATGTGAGCAATAGATATATCTGAAAATCCCATTTTAAATGGGGAGGAGATCTTATCATAAGTATGTGTATTTAAGACACATATAGTTAGCCGTAACAACTACTAATGATATATGTTTCAAATGCTATTCTCTGCCCGGTGATTATGTGACTAACCACACGATTTCTTCGTTGAGTCCTCTCCGGACTGTATCACAGTGGAAAATCCAGAAAGATTCTCTATCTTTTCTAACTTTGTCCATGTCTCGTCCTACTTTAGGGATGATTTTCTCTAAGATGAGCCATTTGAGCTCTTTTTCACTGTGATGGAGGTCCAAGAAGTGTCCTACAATGGGTGCTTGTCTTTTGCCAGTCCTAATGGCTGATTTATGTTCAGATAGTCTAATTCTGAACTCTCTCCCTGTCTCACCTATACATCCTAATCCACAAGGACAGAGTATAAGGTAAACTATGTTACTACTTCTACAGTTAGTGTGGCTTTTCAGTTTTCCTGTTTTAATGCCATAGGTCCATGTCTGGATAGTAATTGCTGAAGGGCAAGCATGGCAGTTACCACATCTATGATTGCCTAGAATAGTGGGGAGTCCATCAATAGTCATTTGATCTTCTTTCTTATGTACAACTGGTCTACTGTGTACCAATTTGTCTCTCAAGTTGGGGTTTCTCCTAAATGCCACAATAGGTTGGGTCAGATTGTCATCTTCTCCATTGACATTAAGGATTTTCCAGTTTCTATGTAGTACTTTCTGAATTTTGTTGTTGAGACTCGAGTGATTAACTACACAGACGATTTTCTCAAGTGATTGTTTGTCTCTCCCAGAGATCAACGCCTCTCTATTATAATATTTGGCGCGTTTCATAGATTGTCTAACTAGCCGTCTGGGATATCCTCTGAGAAGCAGTCTCTTCTGAAGTTCCTCAGTGTGAAATGTGAACTCATTTAAGTTGGTAGAGTTCCGCCTAATTCTCAGAAATTCCCCAAAGGGGATAGAGTCCTTTTGGCAACTCGGATGAAAACTACTATGCTGTAAGATCGTATTTATAGCCGTAGGTTTTCTAAAGAGACTTACTTCAATGTTGCCTTTTCCATTTTTGATCCAAATATCTAGGAACTCTACTTTGTCTGCTGAGTATTTGGCAGTAAACGTAAGATTCTTGTCGCTAAGGTTGAGCCACTCAATAAATTGCAGTAGATCTTGTTCATCACCTGACCAGAAGAAAAAGATATCATCTATAAATCTGTGCCATACCTGTATGTTCTCATAGAAAGGGACTACTTTGTTAAAGATATGTTTCAATTCAAACTCACCCATGTAGATATTCGCTACACTAGGAGCACATGAAGCGCCCATATTGGTACCTTTGATCTGATGGAAGAGATTATCTCTAAATTCAAAATAGTTGTTATGTAACACAATATCAAGGCATTCAAGAGTGAATTCATTAGGTCTCTCAACCGGAGTTCTGGCTAGTAGGGTTGCCACTGCCTCTACTGCTTGATCTTGGGGGATATTCGTATATAATGATTCTATATCAAGAGTGACCAGATATTGTGTCTCGTTATTAAAAGGTAAATGCTCTACAGTCGCTATCATGTGTCCAGTGTCTTTAATGTAGAAGGCATAGAGTTTGGTCAGTGGGCAAAGGAATGAATCCACATATTGTGAGAGTGGTTCGGTACAGGAATTGATAGATGAAACAATAGGTCTCATGGGTGGACCTGTGATGTTTTTGTGTATCTTAGGGACTCCATACAAAGCAGGAACAACTGTATGATTTTTATTGAGGAAGTCCAACTCTTTTTGACAAATGTACCCATCGCTAAAAGCTTTAGCTGTACTGTTGTTAATGAGTATTTTTAAGTCTAGCAAGGCCGATCTATGCGTACTTTGATAGTGTTCTGGTATCGATAGCATGGATTTCATTTTCTCTGTATAAGTGTCACTGTCCATAATGACTATCCCACCTGCCTTGTCACAGGGTTTGATGGTGATAAAAGAATTGTTTTGTAGGTCATTAGGGGCAGTTTTTTCAGAGATTGTCAAATTAGAATTAGTTTGAGGGACATATTTGATGATCCTTTCGATTTCCTTTAGGACTGATTTCTCAAAAACTGCCACTTCTGGCCCTACCATGTCTAAAGATGGAGTAAATTTAGAAGGCGGCTTGCATCCAGAGTAGTTAGTCTTTTGTTCTGATGAATTAATATCAGACATATACTTTTTCAACCGTATTTTCCGGAAGAAAGAGAAAAGATCTTTATGAAGTTTGAAAATATCAGGCTGTATACTGGGAACAAATGATAACCCTTTACTCAAGATGTTTATTTCTGCTGAGGAAAGTGAGTGACTGGACAAATTAAAGATAGGGATGTTATCATGTTTAGAATTATTTTTATCTAGGATTTCCAATACTGATGGTTTCGTGTTCTCATGTACTGTTGTGGATGTACTGGCTCTGTTTGAGGGTAATGGTTCCTTTCTTGTCTCTGGAATCTTACTCGTCCTCTGCCCCTCCCTGCCCGTAAAAAAGGCGATTGTACCTGTGGGTGTTGATTGTGGGATTGACCTGTGTATTGTCTATGGTTATACGATGAACCCTCGCTGGTGTTAGGGCCTTCATATTCTGAATCTGACGAGTTAGTGTCAGAAAAGGTCACAATTTTTTGTCTTCTATTATTACGTGAATTGTATGTCCCGTAATCAAAATGCTCTTCCTGATAAAACGAACTTTGCAGATAGGGGTATACTTTTTCTTGGGTAAACCAACGAATATCTTTCTTCAGCTTATCTGTTTTTTTCTTTATCAGGTATTCTTCAAATTCCCGAAGCTCTTGGTTGATACTATGTAGTTTGTCTTTAGCTTCTTCTACACTAGTATTCTTTTTCAATCTTTCTTCCAGATCTGAGATTTCTTGGTTAAGGGTCTGTATCATTTCCTTAACCGTCTCAATAATGAGAATCATCCAATCCCTGGAGCAGCAGTTCGCAATCTGCGACCACCGCTCCAGGCACTGGCGTACCTCAACAACTAAAGCTGGGATATTTCTAACCCTCAGACCAGGTGGTATGGTCCCAGCTTTCAAGTACTCCAACATAAAATGGGCATGGGATTCCATTCTCTTTGCCTTTTTCCTTAAATTCTGCAATTTCACTGGCAAAATCTGGAACTGTGAGAGACACGTGTGTTCCTGATACAATCAATACGAAGACGATTAGAATGTACACTCGAGACTACCTGTTGGTTCAATCTCAGGTAGTTTATACAGAACACTAGCTTCTGTCTTATCAATTCTTAGATCTATTATCACTTAAATTCTAGTTTGCACTTTAGGTGAAGGGTTCCTCTATATCCTGAACATACCTGTTCTTTTCTTCAAATCACGTTGGGTGTGTAATACCTTACTGGTGAGACTACTAATAACCATGCGAACTGGGGATTCATTTGAGTAATATGAAGTCAAATGTGTTATTATAAAAATTTACCTTTTCCTGCTATCACTAAATTAATTTATTTAATGTCTTACAGACAACCCCCGTTATTTTAAGGGTTTGAAATCCCTTTATATTTGGTCCTGAGGAAGGTGGTTTTCCACCGAAACGCGTATAGGCCAAGACCTTAAACTACTATCATCATAGAGGAGTGGTCCCAGGAGACATAGTACCATCAGAAACAATCATAATTGTGTTTGTTCTTTCTCCACTCAATGTTGTTGGACCTTGCATGGTATTTGAATCTTATGTTATTTTTATGAGTATGAGGATGATTGATGTATGTATGGAGAAGTGAGTATGATGAGAACATATTTGTGTTAGGAGTTGTGGGGTTGTTTATATTTACGAATATAATATTTGTTATTGTGGATCATATGTAACATATGTCTATTGTGTATGAAGCATTAGATGTTACTATTGAAGATGAATTCAAAAATATTTTCTTAAAAAATGAAAAAAAAAAAAATGGTTTTAAAAATTATTTTGTATTTAATGTGTTTCTAATTATAGATCACTTGTTGGCAGGATAGAACCCGAATAGGTCTCTTCAAAAGTAATATAGGTCTTGACAGAGGTTTCTATTGTTTCCAGTCTTTGAGTATGTGCCATCATTTCTTGCTTGAGTGTGTACAACAAATGCTTAACACTACCCTCCTGATAAGCCTTACTGCTCAACCACACTACCACAAAAGAGAGTAAGTTTTATCTACTTTAGCCTCTGCTACACCTCTGGGGACCCACTGGACTGTGTGCACACTATACCTCACTTTGGTATAGTATATACAGAGCCAGCTTCCTACAGTTGGGTACCGTCTTACAATGTTGTTTCTTCCATTTAAGATCCTGTGTCTTGGAGCGGAGTGTGCAATATCTGCAGAAACTTCAAGGGCCGAATCCAGGAAGCGGAGGTTCCAAAAGAACTCCTACGACACAAGGCGAAGAGCGCTGGACACACGACTACCTTGTGCGACGAATTGGGAAGGTAAAGCGCTTTCTGGAAATCGGATGTGGCATTAAGTACTGGTTCCACACCCAACATGGCTGCCTGATGTCGTCATGATCTTGCGAGATCTCGGCAACGCGTACACACAGTCCCATGAACTAGGGATACGAGTGCTTGTAAACAAGTGGTAAACAAGCGGAATGCTGCAGCCTGATACATGCATAAGACGTCTAACATGTTTAGTGACATAATCCTGGCAGTTGTACATCAGATTATAATACAATATATACATACACTATGGTCACTTGTCACATTGCACTAGTGTTATACACATGTTCAATATGGTGACACACAGCAGTGGTCGCTGCACAGGATAGGGGCGAGCTTTTTAATGGAGGAAACTAGTTTAGTCCTCTTCAATGTACATTTCAGGAGAGTAGGTGACAGATTGCTGGGAATCATGACAGTCCCCCCCCCCCCTTCCCCCTCCTGCAGAATACCCTCCAAGACTGTGGGAATAGGGTGTGGTTTATCTGACTATCCAGCGTGAAAAGCCAGCAACAGACGTGGCACGTGTTGGAGATGTGCTTAGTGTTCCCAGGAGCGTTTCTCTGGGCCATAATCTTTCCAATCCACTAAGTAATATAATTTACTGCGGATGCTTTTGGAATCTAGGAGTGCCCGTACCTTGTACTCTTGCTCCCCTTCCACCTCCACAGGAGGTGGTGGGGACGTTTTCCTAGTTGCCAGGAAATATGGTTTTAATGAGGAAACATGGAATACCAGATAAAACCGATATGTGTCTGGTAATGTCGATTGTACTGCCATAGGATTCATAATCCATTAGATTGCAAAGGGACCTATGAAGGTGGATGGAATTTTCTTTTTCCTTTCAAATTAAGGTGTTTGGTGACAAGCCAAACTCTGTCCTTTGTAGCTTACTGTGGCTGTGGCTGTGGCGTGCGATCCTGGTCTGCTATGTGTTTCAGTGTTCCTTTGGCCTTGTCCAGATGGTATTGAGCATGTTGTTGAGTAGCGTTTAAGTGATTATAAAACTCATGTACCATCGGGATTGGTGTTTTGATATTCATGTCCCAAGGAATATCTTTTGGGTGATATCCATGAGTACAAAAGAAGAGAGATATACCAATGAACATGTGGTCAGCATTATTGTAGATTAACTCTAGGGCCCACAATAAGTAAGCCCATTCCTTGTCACAATTCAATAACATACATTGTAGATACTGCTTCATTGTTTGATTAGTGTGTTCCGTCAAACCATCTGTTTAAGAAAAAAAGCTTGAGGATAGGTGAACCTCCATGTTTAATGCTTTACTCAAAGCTTTCCAGAAGTAGGAAATAAATTGAGGCCCGCAAGCACAAATAAGGATGGAAGGAATGCCATGTAGGCGCACAACGTTTGTCATGAATATCACTGCTAATTCTGACACCATGGGAAGTCTTTTCAGGGGTATGAGAAGAGTCATTAGTGTGATATGATCAACTACAGTTAAGATAATAGTGTAACTAGCCTTGGTTGAAGGTAATCCCACAATAAAATCAAGAGAAACTGTATGCCAGGGTCGTGGGGAAATAGGGATGGGTTGAAATAATCCACTAGGGCCTCGATGTGATACTTTACTCTGGATGCAGATGGCACTGGTTTCCACAAGCTTTTGAATTCCATCGAACATGGAGGGCAACCAAAAGTGACGTTTAACCAGTTGGTACGTTTTGTTATTTCAGGATGAGCAGAAAGTGGTGCATCATGACTGAGTTTTATAGCAATGCACTGTAAGTCCTGAGTGGGTAGAAAGAGTCGATCTTGCATCCACAGTAGACTGCCCTGATAGGTAAGAGAAGGATACATGCACATCCACTGTTCTTGTGTGCATGATTGAGTCACTTTTCTTACTTTATCCAGGAACTCTGCACAACATAGGCTTGCTCAAAAACACAGTGAGGGAAGGGTTGGCTGTGATTCCATAGTTTGTAATTGTAAGTCTTCTTCCCCTATGTGTGTTACATTGTTGACTGCGCGGTAATCAATGTATGAAAGGAGCTTGCCCCCTTTTTCGAGCACAAAAAATAAGGGTGTGGATACTGGGGATTTAATGTGTAGAATACACCCATTGGCCAAGTACTCATTCAGGTAAGTGCAGAGATGTTCGTTCTCTTTTTCGGTCAGAGCGTATATCCGACTGCAGGGAAGTGTAGCACCAGGTACTAGGTCTATCCTGCAGTCATAGTCTCTATATGATGGTAATATATTTGCTTTCTGTTTGTCGAACACTTCTGCTAAATCCGCATATTCCATAGGCACTCCCTCAAGAGCTAGTACACTGTTTATTTCTCTTGGGAAATCGTGACCTTGCATAGGGTAATTTATGTTAGGAGTCTGAAAATAGGAACGAGTGCAATGTTCTGATGAGAATGTTACAATCCTATATGTCCAGTCTATATGAGGATTATGTTGGATGAGCCATGGGATTCCCAGGATTAAACAGAATTGTGGTGCGTCTATGATGTCGAAGCAGATCTGTTCAGAATGTGTGTTTTCACAAGTCATTTCTAGTTCTTCTATCTCATGTTGAATTAAACCAAATGTCAATTCCTTACCATCCACGGCCCTAAACAACTCAGGTCTTTCTATGGGCACGGCCTGCAGCCTTAAAGCGTGAAGCAATTTGGTGTCTATGAAGTTTCCCGTGGTCCTCGAATCTAGGAGGGAATCAACTGTCCATAGACCGTTTGACTTTGAATGTGACACGGGTTTCACAGAAATACTAAGGTGGTGGGGAGTTGTACCGGGAAGTGGTTTAGAGGGCAAACTTGCCAGAGTGACCTCATCTTCTACCGAGTTTTTTTGTTTTTTGTCTGGTTAATTGCAGCCGCGGAGCTTGGTTTTGCTCTGGGTTTCCCTGGACGGCTAGAGCATTCCTTGATGAAATGTCCTGCTTTCCCGCAGAAAAAGACATTGGTTTAACTTTCTCCGCTTTTCTTTTTCTTTTTTAGTGGTCCTCCTATCGTCCCAATCAGAATAGGTTCCACTGTATCTATTTTTTTTTTACTAACATCAGGTTTAACATGTCCCCTGTCTCTCGTCACAAAGGCTCTGTTTGTTTACCTTTCTCCCCCCTTCTTTCTGTTAAGGCAACGGTTCAGCTTGACCACTGGGTCAATGAACTCAGCACAGTTGTCTGGAGGGTCTAATATTTGGGAGATCATGTCCTTTAATTCCTCTCTATGTCCTCGATGAAACAGTGACACACTCTTATCTTCTGGCCATTCCGCTTCTATTATCAGTCAGTAAAACATCGTAATGTAATGTAACAAATCGGACGAACCTTGTTTCAGGTTCAGCAGTTCGTTGTCAGGTGCCAGAACAAAAGCATGATCAGTGAATAGTCGCTTCATGGCTTCCTTGAACTGCCGAAAATTGTACAAGAGAGGGTCATCCCGTTCTATCAATGGTACGGAGCATAAGGCAGCGTCTCCACCAAAATAGGATAACATGAAGTACCAGGTCTTGCCATAAAATGTAGGTAACATTGATTTAGAAAAATTCAAAACTTATTGCTATCCCAGTAGAATCGTTTGGAGGGAGCTAGTGGAATAGGCATAGGAGTAAAAACGTATATTTTGGTGGCTGGAACATCGCTGGAGCCAGTGGCTCCAAATGATCTCTAGAAACTGGAAAGTTTAAGAATTGGCTTGAATTGGTGTGTGGCAACTCCCATGATTTACGAGTTTGTAGTTGGTTTTGAAGAGAGGTGAGGTCTTACTGCAAGGTGGCATTCTGTGACCGGATTTCAGCTAACATAGCAGCAATGTCCTGAAGGGAGACCTCTTGTGCTCGCTCCATAACACCGGGCAAAGCGATTTCCATGGGCTTTGCCTTCTGTTAAGAGAAAAACAATGCGTGCTTACCCAGAATTCCGCACTGTTGGATTCACAGGGACGTTATGAACCGACCAAGTTTCCTACCTTATTGCCTGTGAATTAAATGGAGCACAAGGAAGATTTAGTGAGGAGGGCCTGATGGTGGACGCCATTGATTCCTCACAATTGTCGACCTGTGAGGCAATTGGAAGGCAAGTCAGTTCTCTGGGTTTTTAGTAGTCAACCCTGAAGGAAAGTAGAATCTGCGTCTTATGGTTACCCCCACTTTTTTGCTTGATGTTACACTGTTTTTGACTAGTCTGAATGGGATCCTGCTAATCAGGACCCCAGTCTATCTGCTTTCTCCTTTAAATTGTCATACATGTAATTTGGTACTGGGGTACCCTTATGAGTCCCTAGTATATGGTACACATGTACCCAGGACATAGGTACCCCAGAGGCCTCCCATGGGCTGAAGCATGTATTATGCCACCCATGAGAGGCCATGCAAAATGGAACTACAGGTCTGCTACTGCAAACTGTGTAAGCTGGTGCTTGCACCAATTACTTTAGATATAGGTTCGCTATATCTATAGGTCACTACACTTAAAACGTATAAGTCACCCCTATAGCAGGCCTTTACAATCCTGAATGCAGGGTGCTGGGCTTTACGTGAGGAGGTGCCCCTGCATGAGCAGAGCCCCTCTTCAGCCTTCGGAGACCATTCTCCCAGGTTATCTGTGACGCAGCCGGACATATAAGTAGAGGAGCATTATAACCTCGCGGTGAATGCTATCTCGAAAACGGCTGCATAGAAAAATATTGTGTTTGGTATCAAACACCTTGGAATCATACCTCCACACCGGTAACCGGTGCGGGGGGTATGATTCCACCCTTCTGAAGTGAGCTTCGTGGGGTCACTGGTCTATCGGTGCCAGCCTTCTCGACCAGGTCAGCACAAAATGGATGCTGCCGACCAAAGACACATTTCTGCCCTCCTGCTGCTGAGCCAAGCTCGAGCAGAGGAAGGCAGCACAATAGGCATCCTGTCAAAGGGAGGTGTGACCACTTCCCAGACAGGATTTAGTGTATTGGGGTTAGGTGGGCGCACTCTGAGAGTGCCTGAAAGTCAGCACCTGGGGCACTTTGGTGTCCCTGTGCATAGTCCAGCTCAAACCAGTTTTGGGAGCCGTTGGCTCCTGCTCTGGCACGAAACTGGACAAAGGACATGGGTGTAAACACCCCTCTGTCCTGACCCTCCACTAGGAGGGTTCCCTGAATCTGTCCAACCCTCTTTCGTGGATACAAGCGGGCTTACCTGGTTGTAAGACTTTAGATTTTACGTGGACAAGATTCTACAAGAAGAAACCACTGACCTTCGACCATCTGGATACTCTGGACTTCGCTGGACTTCGACTGGGACCGACTTCGTCTCCCTCTCCGACCAAAGCTTTGCCTGTGCCCTTGCTCCATACAGGCTCCGTGCAGGTCCTGTGGTGCACTAAGGACAATCGAAGAATCTCCCTTGGGGTGAAGGAGTCCCTCCCCTGCATTCGCAGGCGCCTCAACGCAACTGACCAGTCTGCTGCTTCCGAGCTCCTGTGGACTCTGAAGACTCCAGCAACACAGGAGGTTGATCTGCCCTGTCAGCAAATTTGAAGCCAGTATCCCTCGTGGGGTCAGCATAACCCGAACCCCTGTGCATCACATCTATTTGCAAGTGGACTCTGTGTAGTCCTGACACTGAGCAGTATTTCCACCAAAGAACTCTGGCCTCCTCACACTGAGTGCTCCGTGGGCTGGTACTTTGTGATCTTGCTCGAGGTTCCCTCGCGACTCCTGGTCATTCAGCCTGTGGGTCCTCCTGAGGGTCATCTTGAATTCTGTTGGGCTTTCCTGGTTGCTCCAGACGTGCCCTGACTCCCCATTGCTTGGTCAGTCCCCTGGACCTTGCTGGTCAACACCGTAATCTGCTTGACCTTCCTGTGTGGGTTGCTTTTGCCAAGGCTTGTTGGTGCTCCAGCCGGACACCGACCCCTCAGCACCCGACATCCTTCGTGGGACAGCTCGCATCTGGCTCCTGTCGTTGACGTCTCAAGCATCCCTTCTTAGCACCTGAAGCAATCTACATCGGTGGGCATTCGTCTCCCAAGCCCCTGGTCACTCTGAAGTGACCCAGACTCTGTCCCCTCTGCTTTCAGGTTCCTTTTTCCAAGAATACAGCCTTGGATTCCACCTGACCCTTTTTACCTTCACGGCAGCAGCTCTTCTTCGTAGCCCTCCATTGACAAAGACGGCGCTTTCGGACACCACTCCAGGCCTATGCACCCGGCTCCTCTGGGATAGGTAACTCGGGTACTATGGTGTCGACGGGTGGGGTGGCTCTCCGACCTCCTAAGTTCCAAAGGGTTTTCTCAAAGTCCTCCTAGAAGGGTCCTAAACTGAAAATGTGCAACCGCGACCTCCCCATAGAATTGTACGGAGTCCGCTGTCGTGTTAGCACACTGCACCCGTCCTTCATGGGGTCCCTATCTACTCACTTTGGGTGGTTCCTTGGGGTCCCAGCAATTCTACGTGCTCTAGACCTTCTCTACCTAAGTTGTGGTTGTTATACCACTATTTTAGTGTATGGTTTGGTCTCTCCCTGGAGCCCACTGTGTATTGTGCTACTTACAGTTGTTCTATTGATCTCATATTGTGTGCTTTGTGTTCTATCCTCAAGTAGCGGATACTAGAGATTGTTATAATAATAAATACATATTTTATATAACTACTGTGTTGTTCTCCTTTCATTTAATTAATTCAAGAGGTGATATTCTGGTAAAGCAAAACATTCCTTCAAGATTAAGCCTGAAGGCTGCTCTCCACAGGTACCACTAGGATACCTTTCTAAAGGTTATCTTTGACCTCATACATCCTGAGGGTCGTTTGGACTGGTGCAAGGTGCCCACTTTAAATAGTGGACAGCATATACCAGGCCAACTTCTCACAAATCCCTTCCCAACAGTGGTTGATATCCATAAATACGTTTGCTCAGTACTTCTACCTGTGAACAACTGTCTGAGCTCTAGACCTCCGTTGATGTAGATAAAGTGTGCAGTGGGATAATGTCTTGGAATCTCCTTTGATAGCAGGAGCGTAATTAACCAAGAATGAGGTAGTTGTGGAGGGAGAACAGAGGTAGTTGTGGAGGGAGAACATGGCGGCCAGCGTCTAGCAGGTCGCGGAGGCACCGCCAGAGCGTTAGGAGAATATCTACTGTCATGTCCTTAGTCAGCACGTAATGAGCCCGGAGACTCGTAAAAAACTCGTAAAATTCTACTTAGCTTATCTTCTTTCTCCGTCTTTCTGCTCGAGTGGCGCTGAATCCAGAGTGACGCCGTTCCTGCCGTTGATCGGCTCGCAGATGCTTGTGAGGGGGTTGGCGTTGCCGCTCGGGTGGCGCTGAGCCCAGAACCGGCGGACACTCTGTGGAGGGGCTGGCGTTGTTGATCGGGGTGGCGCTAAGCCCGGAGTGGTGTGCGTAGCCTGCCTGAGATTGGAGTCGGTGGCCCCCTCGGTGTCAGGGTGGAGGAGTCAGCGGAGCGGCCGTGGGGGAGGGCGGCCCTGGAGCTCCGGAAGGGAAGAGCTGCGGCAGCCAGAATCTCCTTCCGGGGGAAGGGAGGTCGCGGTCCCAGCGGGCTGGAAGGTCTGTCAGGGAGAGAGGTTTTGCGGCGTGCAGGAGAGAGATTGGACGGAGCAGCGCTTGAGCCGGGTGAGTCGAGTAAGGATCAGGCCCGGGGGGTTTTGCTTAAGAGCGTGAGCCCCCACTCCAGTATTAGAGGCACAGATAAAATAAAACTTTCCCCAGTACTGCCTTTGCACCCACAGTCCCGGTATTCTTTGAGGAGGTTTAAGAGAGAGAGAGAGAAAGGGGGCAAGGGAAAAGAGACCAAGACCAAGACTGTAAAAGGTGGTGAAAGGGAGGAGGAGGAGGAGGGGGAGGAGGGGGAGGAAGGGGGTACAATAATCAGGATAAAGGAAGGAAAGATTGCTGTGCAAAAAAGGAAGGTTAGGCAGGAATTAAAGGTTACCCCCTCCCTCAAGACCTATTTTAAGGTTGTGCCCCAAACAGTTTTCTTAGCAGAGAGTAGGATGGAGGGAGAGAAGGAAATAAATAATAAGGTGATTGTAGGAGATGAAAAATCTGCTAATGTGCCCGCAGGGATCAGTGATTGGAGTGAAAATATTTCGCCTAATAGATTCCAGATCTTGGCTGAACTTCCTGTTAATGAAAACGAAAATGTGAGCGCTCAGACATCCCAGGCCACCCAAAAAAAATGTCAGCAATTATCAACTCCACAAGCCCTGGGTCAGGAGTTGGGAGGTTCACGGGCGGTAGAGGAGTCGGGGAGCGAGGAGCTGAGTGGGTTATTAAAAGCTCTTACGGTTCAGTTGAAGTCTAGGTTTGAGACATCGGAAGGAAATCAAAAAGAAATAAGACAAGCTTGTGATAATTTGGAAAAAAAATTGATGATCTCAGCGGTAGAACGGCCAAGTTGGAGGAGGAAGTAAAGGAGATTAAAGAGCAGGTCAGTTCGAATACAGCTGAGATCACGAAATTAAAGTCCTCAGAGTCAGAATATTTGGAGAGGGTTGAGAGGTTAGAAAATTTTCAAAGAAGGAATAATATACAAATTTTGAAAGTCCCTAAAGGTAGAGAAGGAGAGGATATTAAAACCTTTGTAGTGCTCATGATTAAGAAAGAATTACAACTGGAGGAGTCTGAAGAGGAAATAAGTAAAGATATTCAATGTGTGCATAGGGACCCATATAGGCTAAACACAAATAGGACAAAGCCTAGGAAGATCCTGATTAATTTTCTAACATACTCATTAAAGGAGAAAGTACTCTCTAGAGCACTGAGTCTGAAATCAGTGGAAGTGGAAGGAGTAAAATATGAATTCCGATCGGATGTTTCAGCTGCCACTTCAAATAGGCAATGGGAGCTTGGAAAAAGGATGGATCAATTGAGAGGCCTAGGAGCCGTAGTTCAGTTAAGATTTCCGGCCTATTTACAGTTGATGATAAAGAACAAAATGTTTATCTTCCACTCCGGGGAAAAAGTGGATGAGTTTTTAAAAGAGTTTCAGACTACCAGAAAATGATGACATTTTCTAATATGTAAGGAGATTGATGAGAAAATATATAAAAACAATTTTAGAGGAAAAAAAAAAAAGAAAGAAAGTGAGATATATATAAATAAAAAAAATTATGTATAAAAATGTTGGTGGGAAATTACAGAAGAATGTGAATACAAAGGGGGGGGGTGGGAAAAGAAAAAAATAATTAATTAATTAAACGAATAATTTTCTTCCCTCCTTTTAGGGCTCCAGTTTTTTCAGGACATGGCAAATACTATTTCTGACAATATAACGCACTGGGGGTAATTCCATAAGACCATTTGGTCAAGGTGGATTTGGGGGGGGGGTTCTCTATGGGAGGGAAGTGCACATGGTGGGGAGCAGTGGGAAAAAACATTAAAAAATAAGTTCTTCATAACCTCTTTTCATTTTTGTAGAACTCAGTTCTTTTTTTCGATAAAAGTAGCTGATGGGTAGTGAGAAAAGAGGATGCATAAAAATACTGTCCTGGAATTTAAATGGCCTACGGGTTAAGAATAGGAGGATGAGAATACTTCAGTACCTGAAGGACTCTCCAGCTCGCATAATTATACTTCAGGAAACCCATCTAACTGAGAAGGAGGCGGTAGACCTATTTAAAACCATGAAATGGGTGGCACAGTTTGCATGCACAGCTCAAACCGCAGTGACTAAAGGGGTGGCAATTCTAATTAAGCATGGGGCTCAAGTTAGCCTAGATTCTTTTACATCTGATAAAGCGGGCAGATGGCTAGTAGCTAAAGATAAGAACGCAGCTAGGTTACTTACGATAGCGGGCTACTATGGACCAAATCATGATGATGTAACACCGCTGCAAGATCTTTGGGTGGAACTTTTGAACTCATCTGACCCGATTATTCTGGCTGGCGATTTCAATGTTGTGCTGAATCATGTATTAGATAAGTCCACAAGTAGTAAAGCCCAGGTCAACCCTGATATGTTTAGATTAATTAAACAAATGATGGAACAACTAGGGATGCTTGATATTTGGAGACGAAAAGCTGGGCAACAAAAGGCTTTTACCTTTTTCAACAAAAAGTATAAACATCAGTCTAGAATAGACTATTTTTTGGTGGATTGTAAAATTAAAGAGAAGGTACAACAGGTTGAGCACATAGGAGCCCATTTGTCAGACCACTCAGCGGTAATGCTTACATTAGAAGTCAGGGGTGATGTGGTCCAATCCAGATGGACCTTAGATCGCACAATACTATTGGAGGAGGAGGTGGTACAAGCTCTTAAAAAAGACACAGAAGAGTTTTTTGAGGTCAACTGGGGATCAGTGGCCCCAGGGGTCGCTTGGGATGCCTATAAGGCGTTTTTGAGGGGTAGGCTCGGGGCTTTAGCGGCCGAGAAAAGGAGGAACTATTATAAAGCAGTAACCATACAGGAGGAAAAGATCCGTTCCTTAGAAAAAGAACTAATGATCCCTAACATAGATGAGCAGAGAAGAATAAGAATGCTTCAAGAACTGTTAAAAGAGAAAGCTAATTGGTCTATGGTAATGCAAGAGAGGGTGAGGAAGAGATGGGAGGCCAGCCAAATGGCACATTTCGAATACAGTGAAGGGTGTGGTAAACTTTTAGCATGTAAGGTAAAGCAAGAACAACTGAGAAATAGGGTTGAGGAAGTAGTTTGTGAACAAACAGGCAGACTGGTGGAGGATAGTGAAGGGATTGAGCAAGTTTTCCAAAATCACTTTAGCAGTGTATACCACGAAACTCTTATGCCACCGAAAGATATTCTGGATAACTGGATAAGACCAGGTCTGGGAAACCCTTTGTCAAGGGAAAAAGTAGATCTTCTCAACAGAAAAATAAAGATTCAGGAAGTGGGTATCATAATGGAGCAATTAAAGAAGGGGAAGGCCCCAGGGCCAGATGGCATTCCACAAGAGGTATATAAAATTCTGGCGGACACATTAGCCCCTATTTTAGCTAAAATGTTTAATGAGTTAAACATCGATCATAAGGACATGCCAGCCTCTTGGAGTGAGGCCACGATTGTACTAATTTTAAAACCAGGAAAATGCTAAAAAAATGTGACTCATATCGTCCCATTTCCTTGCTAAATAGTGACTATAAGATCTACACAAAGATCCTAGCGGACAGGTTAAATGGGCTGATGGTTGATTTAATTCACGACGATCAAAAAGGCTTTACTCGGTGGGAGGTTTTTGAAAGACCTGACCTTCTCATTGATTGCCACAATTGATCTAGCGTCTACTCACCATCTACCAAGGCTTTTGATCGAGTAAACTGGGTTTATTTGAAGGAAGTCACCAAGTCTTTGAATTTAGGTACAAACTTCTGTAATGCTTTGGCTGGGTTCTATCAAGCTCCTCAGGCTAATATCTTAATTAATGGCTCCTTGTCGCAACCAGTGAAAATATCAAGGGGAACGAGGCAGGGGTGCCCGTTATCGCCCTTGCTTTTCAATTTGTATATAGAGCCACTGGCAAGGAAGATCAGGGAAGATCCAGAAATTCATCCTTTTAAGTTTGCCAGTTGGGAAAAAAATAGGGCTCTATGCTGACGATATAGTGATCCTTTCTACAAATATAAGAACAACTTGGCCCCGTTTAATGACCTTAACGACTGACTTTGGGATGGCCTCAGGTTATGAGGTTAATGAAGATAAGTCCGAAGTCATGACTTGGAACATTGAGGGGACATCTGGAAAGAACGAGATTAGATATCTGGGGGTGACGATATATGAGGATATTGGTAAAATAGCGAAACTCAATTTTGATAAAGTTCAGAAGGAGACTACTAAACTTTTGAAATCCTGGTCTCATCTCCCACTATCAATTTTTGGAAGAAGTAACTTGATTAAAATGATAATCCTTCCAAAATTTACTTTTCTCTTTGATGCAATACCTCTACCTTTTAAAGCAATTTGGTTGAAGAAATTACAAGGGGATTAAGTATGCTGACCCTAAATTCTTTAAAAAGGTTAGGTTGAAGATTCTGAGGGGGCTAGCAGAGACTTGGTACAATGTGAGAAGAACTTTGAAAATCCCTTACCACAGTTTTCTAGCTCCCATTTGGGATAGCCCCGGCTCTCCAGAGTGGACAAAAGATAGCTTGGCTAAACCTCTATTAGAGGGAGGTTTTAGACAATGGGACCAGTTAATATATGATGGAAGACTTATCTCTTGGGAGAGTTGTAGTCAGCTTACAAATTTTCGACTCTCCAATTTTAAGTATATGCAAATTCAGAGCTGGTTCGCTGACCCACGAACAAAAATAGGGGAACAAAATGAGCTAGAATTTAGAATGAAGCAACAATTGCGGCGAGGAAAAGAGGTGGCGATGATCTATTGGTTATTGGTGGAAACAGAAAACGGAGATTTTACGCTTCCAGTGGAGTTGTCATCGCTGGAAAAGTACTGGCAAGTATCTATGGCTATGCTACTTAAAACAGTTAAGCCTGCACATCTGAGAAGAAACCATCTCTTTTCCATCCATAGAGCGTATTGGTCACCTCAGAAGTTTGGGAGGAGAGGCGAAGTTCCTAGCCCGAAGTGTGGTAAAATGAAGGCTGATGATATTCACATGTTTTTAGAATGTGTAGAATTACAAAGATATTGGAATGAAGTGATCGAGGTGTTATCCCAAATGCTTAAGCTGCAAGTTAAGGTAAGCGTTTTATTTGTTATTTTTGGGCAGTTGGAGCCTGAAGTGAAATTAACTGAAGACCAAGCGAGATTAAGCTTCTACATTGCATTGCTTGCACGAAGAGAAATCTGTAAATTATGGGTGTCTCCTCTTTCCCCAAATTTAGAGGATTTGTTAAAATCTGTCAAATATATAGTCACCTTAGAGGGAAAGAGTACGAGGGATGTAAAATTTTGGCTCCCGTTTATCGATTGGTGTAACAATTTAAATGATAGTAGGTCGTTTTTTTTGGTTATTTTTTTATAGTCCGATGATTATGCCTTATCAGCCTCGCTAAGCACTTGGGTTTTGGTATAGGTGATTTGGTTCTGCTTGGTGGAAAGTGAGAGAAAAGAATGCAGACAAAGTTACAAGATTCCTCCTCCTCCTCTGTTTCATACTTCATATTTATACCTACCCGTACGGCAAAAAGCATATAAGGGCAATGGCTTAGATGCCCATCAGAATGTGCAATTGGGAAGAACGGTTGTTCGTTTTTTACTTCCTAATAAAGAGGCTTATGAGGACTGAAAAAAATAAATAAATAAATAAATAATGAAAGTTCGTCTGCAAGATAAAACAATGAAACGTTATATCCCTCTCACAGAATTTACCCCTTGATCTATTCCCCCACTCCTGCGTTGGGTACTTACAAATATAACTTCTTCTTTGATTTAAGAAGACTTCAGGGTGAGACACCACAGTGCTGTTATTATTCATAAGGAGAATATGCGATGTTACATCGCATGCACTACAACGCATGCGATTGCAACGCGGTTGTTACAACGACCGTGTTGTTACAACGCAAACAATGAAATCGCTGTCCGCTCATAGGGGTTGGAGTTACTGGTTTGGGGTTGTTGATAACTACCAGGTGGTCTATACGAATTTCCGGAGCTGTTGGCATGGATGGGGTTCCGTCCAAGACATATTTTCTGTTCAAATGGTGACCCAAATAGTCCGATCTGAGGGGTTTAAGCTCCTCACTTGGAACATACGAGGTATGGGTGCACCCGCTAAACGCTATAATATTCTGAATTATATACGTCGCAGGGGTGTCCATGTGGCGCTGTTACAAGAGACCCACCTTACTGAGACCAAAGCAGGGAGACCGAAGCGAAGATGGAGAGGGCAGCTTTAAGAAACTACCTAATCTGCCTATGCGAGGGGAGTGTTAGTGTGGATCCGGCCAGGTGTTCCTTTCCAGCTTACTCGGAAATGGATAAATGCGGAAGGAAGGTTTGTTGTTATACAGGGGAAGCTTGCTGGGAGGGAGACAACAATTGGGAGTGTGTATGCCCCCAACCGAGATCGGATCCCATTCCCAGAGAAGTTTTCTGGGACCTTGGCGGGGGTGGATGCTGATAACCTGATACTTGGGGTGATTTTAATTGTGTGTGTGATGTCAACTGGGATAGATCTATCCCCCTCTGCATGGCACTCTGGTTTCCAATACTGCACAGGGTCTCCGGAGATGGGTTGAGGGGTGGGGCCTAGTGGATATGTGGAGACTCCAAAATGGTCCACAGAGAGTTTATTGCTATTACTCCCACCTGTATGACCGTCACACACGATTGGATATGTTCTTCTGCTCTAGCACGCTGACTCCCATGCTCTCAGGGTCTGAATACTTGGGTAGAGCCATCTCTGATCATGAGGTTTGCTCCAACCCCCGAGAGAACTCCAATTCCCTTGTGGAGATTGGATTTCACCCTGCTGGAAGATGAAGGGTTTAAACAGATACTAGCGGCTACACTGGTCACCTTCTTCTCTGAGAACCAGGGTACGGCTAGCTCCCCATTAGTGGAATGGGAGGCATTTAAGGTTGTCACAAGAGGACAATGCATGGGACAAATGGTAGGCCTCAGACGAGAGATTGCCAGAGAACTGGGAGTGCTAGAGCAGCAATTACAAGATTTGGACGGAGAGCTGGTGAAAGGATTGACGGTACAAGATGAGATAGCGGAGCTCAGGAGTCGCTATAATACCACTTGGGATAGGCTACGGACGCTAGACCTAAATAATTATAGGGTGAGGCAACATGAGGAAAGGGGCAAAGTTGGTAGAATGTTAACATGGTTGATCAGGCCTGAGTCCCGGGGGACGCCCATCGCGAGCATTACTGATGGCTTGGGGCACGTGGGATGTTCACCAAGCTCTATCAAGGAAGCATTTCGGTGTTATTACAAAGCCCTGTATAAGCAACTGCGCGCAGTCCCAGTAGAGGAGATATGGACATACCTAGATGCACTGAGGCTACAGGAGCTGGAGGCAGATGTCGGTGACTTCCTGGCCTTACCGATCAAGGCTGGGGAAATTAGAGAGGCAATTAAGGGGATGGCGAGGAGGAAGTCACCTGGGCCTGATGGTCTGCCTGCAGACTTTTATTTGACGTTTGTTGACATCTTGGCCCCACAGTTGGAGCGTCTATATGAAACGGCACTGGAGGTGCGTAGGCTTCCAGCCTCCATCAGAGAGGCGTTGGTGATTCCTTTGCCTAAAACTAAGATGGCACACCCAAAGGTGACGGATTTCCGACCCTTATCTATGTTAAACACTGATTTTAAAATTTCAAGTAAAACTCTGGCTACCCGGCTTTTGCCATATATGCAGTGATTGATCCATATTGACCAGAATAGCTTTATTCCCACACGCTCCACATCTAATAATTTGCGGAGATTGTATCATGTCATGTTCCATAATGATCTTATAGATTATCCGGATGCAGTAGTAATGTCAATTGATCTCGAGAAGGCTTTTGACTCTTTGAGCTGGGACTTCTTACTGGCAACAATGGGTAAGATGAAGATGGGGACGGCTGGATAAATTGGGTACGCTTATTATATGAAGAGCCAAGCGCTCGGGTCCACACGGGCGCTATTATATCCCCATCCTATAATATCTACAGAGGGACTCGGCAGGGTTACACCCTGTCGCCACTGCTGTTCGCCCTGGACATGGAGCCATTGGCCGAACGCATTCGACAGGAAGGTGAGCGTCTGGGGATTAAACTGGATGGGTCTATTCATATAATATCATTGTATGCAGATGATGTTTTGATCTACTTAAGGAACGGGCCTGAGGGGATACCCAAGATTTTGCGACTATTAGCAGACTCAGAAGAGCTATCTGGCTTACGACTCAATAGAGGGAAGACTTATATCTTTCCGCTATGCTCCACTTTGCCGAGGCCATTGACCCTCCCGCTGGAGTTAAACTGGGCTCCGGTTGTCTTTAAATACCTGGGAATCAAGATCTATCATACACAGGCGGACTTACTAGAGGGAAATCTTGGAGGTGCCCTACAGGGACTGCAGCAGAACGTGGCCTTTTGGAGTACACTGCAACTTCGGTGATGGCTAGAGTGGTGCTATCAAAGATGGTGATGCTGCCCCGTCTTCTATATTTTTTGTTAATCTACCAGTAATAATACAGCGTGGCTATTTAAGAAGCTGGATTCCATCTTAAGAGACTTGGTGTGGTGGGACGGTGGCCAAAATAGAGTGTCTTTACAGACCTTACATCTCCCGTTCGTGAGGGGTGACTGGGGGCCCCTGATTTTGAAGCCTACTACTTGGCAGAACAATTGCAGTGGTTGGCTAGGTGGCTAGACGGGAGAGGACTGGATACATTATCGCCTATTCCCGGCTCGGTGGTGGGGACTCTAGTGCCTAGAATGCTTGACAGACGTAGAAGGATTAAACCTATGGGAGTGCTACTATCTGTGGCTATGACGTGCTGGGATAGATCTACGGCTAGGTCAGGATGGGTGAGACTCTACTCCCCGTGCATTCCCCTTCTGGGTTTACCATAGGCAGGCAGAGGTCCGCCCCTCACAGGGCAACTAGACTGTTTTAAGGATAGAGAATGGATACCACTAGCGGAATTCATGGAGTATCATGAGTTACCAACCGGGCAATTCTTGAATTATCATAAAATACGAGGTGCTCTGGTGGAGCTATGGGGGAGAGTAACAATGGAGCCGGGAACGCATTCGGTCCTGCATGCAATGGAGACATTGTGCTCCGCCGGACACCTTGTGTAATGGCTCTATTAGGCGGTTATAGGGACCTCAAGTCGTCCGTTAATCCGGCTAAGAGAGAGATGGGAAAGTATGTGTCGCGATTACGAGCGGGGACCAAGAACTACTAAAATGGACGTCGATCCAGAACGCGCATGCACGGGGACAGGTCAGGCAAGCTAAAGCCTGGCCTTCCCCGATCAGCAGCGCTTCGCGTTCTAGATTGTGGGAGCTCTGTCACCTTACCTGTCCTCTTCTGGGTCGTCGCGCTCCTTGCGTCAGACTCTGCATTTGCTCGGCGTTACTCGTGTTGGGGCGTCCTTCTCTGGCATCCCTCTGCCTCTCGTTCCGGTCATCGGTTGCCTGCATCCCTAAAGAAAAGAAAAGAGAAGATAAAGATAAAGCAGTGTCATAGAACTATGCGGTAACAGCGCTCTGAGCTGATTTATTATATTGAGTCTATATTACATGTCACTTACCTGATCCTGTGCTCTCGGCACTGTAGGAACCCCCGCCGCCCTCTGGGATCTAGAAGATGAAGTGAGAATAGTATGCTTACATAAAGTAAGAGAGAAGAAATCAAAGACAAAGAAGCATTATTGATTTATACGAATTCAGCGCTCTGCGCTAACATATTATTTCCAAGTATATTTTGTTTTACCTCACTAACCTGATCCTGTGCTCTCAGCGCTGTGGGAATCTGCTCCACCCTTTAGGATCTAGGAGAAATAGTGAGAACAGTTTTTTACCTGAGTTAAGGTGTATTTACTTTAGTTGTTTTGGCGTGGGGATATTTTTTCGTGAACAGGTAGGCACATATACAGACCCTTGCATATAGTGTCTTCCCATACAAACAAAGTTCTTTTACTTACCTCACTTTATTGTCTTTTCTAGCACCAGACACAAGCCCTAAACACCATTATATTACTACCGAGTTTACTGGAGAAGGGATATCATAAGGGAGGGAAAAGAAAGAACAAAGAGATAAGTGAGTTAATACATGTTTCTGTTCACTTACTTATGTATTGACTCTTTCCTGCCTACAGCTTCTTGCCTTATCCTGACGAGTCTTGAGGTTATCTGAGTCACCGCGTGGAGTTCCTCCTCCTTTTTCCTTGTTTTGTTTCCCTTCTTCCCCGGATTACCATTTGCCACCTTGTTTAGTCTTAGGTGCAATTAGGTGATTTGGAGAGGTTGTGGATCTTTGCTTCACATCCATGACGTTCCTGCGGAAAACATAGGTGAGATTCTTACAGTATGCTCGCCACGCAGCTCTCTGAAAAAGACTGGGAAAGAGCACTGGGAGGCCCCATGAAGGTGTCCCGAAACGCGGCTTTTAGATACTTACAATTTAACTTGCTTCAAAGAACGTACCTTACGCCGCACCGGTTGAATTTAGCTTTTGGGGTGGTTGACCAAGCTTGTCCCCGTTGCACTCACCTAGATGCGGACTTGGATCAAATGATCTGGGCCTGTCCGAAGCTACGAGATTATTGGACAAAGGTAGTAAACTTGATTAATAAAGTTTTGGCATTGGGGCTGGAGTGCGTTCCAGCGGCTTGTCAGCTGGGTCTATTTCCGAGGCCTAAGGCCAAGCGGCTGCGGCTCTGATTCGCAGACTTGGCATTACTGTTGGCTAGGAGGCGAATTGCCCTCAGATGGAAATCATCGCAGACACCACTGGTGACTAAATGGGAGGGGGACCTAACATGTTGGGCTAGAGCTGAGGAACGGGCCTTGATTAAAGAAGATAGAATTACTAAGCGACGCAAACCGCTTGCGGAACCCTGGGCAGACATAGCAAAAGCTTGGGACACCCGTCATGTTCCGCCCTCCGATCAAGACTTGACTGACCCCGAACACTAGTACTAGAAATATGCTTGCTGGGACACGAGGACAGAATAGTTGGACCATGAAACACTGAGACGACTTAGTTTCCAAGAGACTAAAGATGCCCTCCGAGATAGACTGGTGCAGGAAGAAGTAGGAGTGCTACCTATCGTCTGGGTTCCCCCCATGGTTACGGAGGCACATTAGCACACAGAAATTAGTTTAAACATGTCACTCTGAGTAGGACCCCTGGTAGTTGGTTTTCGAGTTTAGTTTTCCTTTTTTTTAATTTTTTTTTTATTTTACCCATAAATGAAATGGCGCATACGGTGGGTTCTCATGTGCTCCCTTACCCACTGTATGATCTCTTTTGGCACAAGTTATGGCCTGCAAACAAACTGTATTATTTTTTTTATGGGTGACATTTGGGACTTACAGCATTTGCTGCACAGTGATGGTGTGAGACTAAAAGTTTAAAGTGTGATCCCATCACTGGAACAATTGTCTATACCTCCGTACCTACCTGGATTCCTTCATTGTATGGGAATTTCTTCTGACTTGATTTCCGTTTTTGTTTATGTTCCTTCATTCAATAGTAGATACATTCGTATAATGGTAGAAGTCGCAAAGTGTCCTTATATAACTGGGGTTTGATTATGGTGTCCAGGTATATTGCATAATTGTTCCAATAAGGATTAAGTTTGGCCATAATTATTCAGTGCATAGCTGTGCAACTATTGTGAAATGTACACTTGAAAAATCACTAAATGCCAATAAAAATGATATTAAAAAAAAAAAACATGACATCGCTAGTCGTTTCTATGACTTGCTGTAGGGGGCGCGCTGGACTTATGGATAGTATAATTTACTATTCCAACTCCAGCGTGTGCAACAGTAGGGAAGGTGTTGGAATAGTAAATTATACTATTCCTTAGTTTAGCGCGCCCCCTACAGCAAGTCGTAGAAACGACTTGTGATGTAATGGCTTGCGTTGTAACAACACAGTAGTTGTAATGACCGCGTTGTAATCGCATGCATTGTAGCGCATACGATTTAAACGCTGTTTCCCTCTAAAGGATAATGACGAACAATGATCGGAGGTATCTTTGACAGTCTCTGTATGGAATGCACTGAATAATATAAAGGTCTCACGTTCTAACAACAGAATATAGTTCTATAGCCCTGTTATGTCACAAGGCTCATAGTATTATAGAGATCACACACAAACTAGATTTACAATCAGGTTCAAAATTCTCTGGATTCACAGTCAGGTTCATGGTTATCAATATTAATCAAGTTCACTATAGTCATTAGGCTTAACGTTCCGAAAAGTATTCCTTGTTGAAGAACAATGTTCAAGACCTTACTTGCATTGGGTACCGTCTTATGATGTTCTTTCTTCCATTTAGGATTCTGTGTCTTTGAGCAGAGTGTGGAATATCTGCAGAAACTACAAGCTCCGAATCCAGGAAGCGAAGGTTCCAGAAGAACTCCACCGTCACAAGTCGAAGAGCACTGGTCACACGACTACCTTTCATGACGAATCCAGGATGAAAATCGCTTTCTGGATGTTGGGTATGGCATTAAGGACTGGTGCCTCACCCAACATGGCTGCCTGACGTTGTCGGGATCTTGCAAGATCTCAGCGACGCGGACACGCATTCCCAAGAACTAGAGAGATGAGTGCTTTTAAAATGAAGGGGAAATAAGAGGAATGCTGCCAGCCTGATACATGTGGTAATTCTTCTAGCATGTTTGGTGACATTATCCTGGCAGTTGCACAAGCAGATTATAATTAGGGCTCCCGGTTTTATGGTATTTAGTTTTTTTGCCATTTCCGTCTGTATTTATTCATATTTATTTTTTGGGCATTTTTTCTGTATTTAGCCACATTTATTTTTGCCACAAGTAAAAGACGATGCTACAGCTAGTATTTTTCCACATTTATTTAAATTGACAATGCACACATTTCTACTGAAAGCAATACTCCTGAGCCCCTGACATCTCGCCTTACTTCTGTACGCCCTTGAGTACAATTTTCTTGTAGTTTAAAAAAGCCGAGTGCCAGGATGCGCTGCTGCAACACTGTGAATTTAAGTGCTTAAAACGTGCACTGTATGGGCCTGGGACAGGAGGAGTCAGGGGCGTTGGGGGAGGCTACGGCATGGGGTGAAAGAACAATAAAGCCTCATTAACAAGTAAATGGTCTTTCAAAAGACCTGTGAAGTACTCTGGTGCGGCTGTGTGTGTGCTCAGGACAGAATTTCCAGCAGCAGGAAGGGGGCTTGGAGAGAACTCTGGATTCGAGCATGGCAGCGCAGCAAAGTTTTCTAGTATTTTGCCGTTTCTAAATATAAATACGTCTGTATTTATATGTAAAAATCCATAAAAACGGAAAACCGGGAGCCCTAATTATAATACAATATACACACACACTTTGTTCACTTGTAACATCACACTAGTGTTATACACTTGTTCAAAATGGTGACACATGGATAGGGGCGGGCTTTTTAATGGAGGAAACTAGTTAAATACTTGTTCAATGTACGTTCCAGGAGAGTCGATGACAGTGCGCTGGCACAATGACACAGTGAAAAAGTTTCAAATGAATACATTTTGAAAATCTCTCATAATTCTACATTGTGGAGCTTCTCATGAGTGCCGCTTGTGCTGGAACAAATATTGTTCCATCATGTGCGATTCTGCTCAACAGCTAGGTGCAATCATGAGTTAATCCAATTTTTTTGGGAACGGCTTGTGAAGGTCACTATCTCTGCCCATGAAACAAGTTTAAACATTATTCTTATTGAGAAATGCAAATGTGAGTTAATCCATGTGGTGCAGTGATAGTCACAAACAAGATGAAGTCAGAGGCCTAAGAGCCTGGTTTAGATCTTGGCAGACAGATTACTCCTTCACAACGGTGACTGAAATCCCATCTGCCGAAATATAAATCCCATAGGATATAATGGGATTTATATTTTGGCAGACAGGATATCCGTGACAGAGTAACCCATCCGCCAAGATCTAAATCAGGCCCTAAATCTTTATGTTAACCAAAATTCAAGTTTTCAAGAAAAACAGCTCTATCACTTGGGAGAGCTCTTGGCTACAAAATAGTTTGTAGTGAACAAACACATTTTGCAAAGTCTAAAGAACCTCATGAAATTTGTAGAAACTTGCAATGCTTGAGAAACTTACAGTGTAGAAATAGTTGTCAACCATGGTGGACATTCTACATTCTACTTTTGCAGTATGATTTTGTTATCAATTACATTTCAGGTTCAAAAAAAGTGTTAGCGGATGCTTTGCCCTGCTGGAATTCAAAATCTGCACCCACATATGCACAGCACAGGAACAGCTGACTTCAAGAGATTAAAAGACCTTCATTTGAACACATCCTCAGTTCAGAGAAATTAACATATTTCTCTCAACAATCTAATATTATTCCTACTAAGGAAATACATGTTGAAGTAATGAAGATATATCATGACTCCAATATTCCAGGTCACAAGAAAGTTAAGACGACTTTCAATTTGGTTTTAAGATCCTTTTGATGTCCAAGTGTTCCTTCTGAGTTCCAAGAATAAGTACTTGCCTGCCCCATTTGTTTGCATTCTAAATCTTTTTGATTTTTATAACCCTTAGCCCTAACTCCTGAACCATGGCATATGATCTTGACAGGTTTTATTAATCATCTTCAGTCTTCTGAAGAATATTGTGATAATGGTAACAATAGATTTTTTTTATCAAAGATGGCCCATTTTCATTCCATTTGTCTGTTCCAAAAGCTACCCAGATCTGAAGTAGGGCCCAGTACTTTATGCCCGTTCTATTTTGTCTTTATTAATTATGTTGTACAGTCATATCAGACTGGGGTACTCATTATCTGTCATGTTTCTGAAAGACAATATGTAAGTTTTTGGGAGATGAACAAGCTTTATCTCTTGGTTATCATTCTCACTTTATCTGGTAGACACAATAAACTAATCAAAGTCTGGAGAAATATTTGCAATATTATTATAATGGTATCCAACATGATTGGGTTTCTTGTTCTACAATAGCAGAGTTTTCTTACAACAACACAACTCAACACATTAAGATATTGCCATTCCATGATGTATACTACCTTGCTTGTTATGTTTACTGTAAAATTGAAACCTTTGTTCTTCTCCTGCATGAAGGCTATCGAAGACTGCAAATGTTGATTGACGAGCTGCCGAACCTCCGGGTTGTCGGCTGAATAGCCGTGTATCTGAAATATCCGAATAAAGGTTTTCAAAAAAAAAAAAAAAAAAAAAAAAAAGATATTGCCATTCTTTTGTATGCAAGGGTTTCATCTAAGAATTATTTTCCATGTTTTCCTCAAATGGATCATTTGAATTCTACACCTACAGAATATAGGAGTCAACTGAGAAAGAATATACAACTCATTTTAGAAATGTCCCATCATTCTAAAATTATGATGGGGCAGCATTCTAACAAATCAAGATCACCTTCTTTTTCTTCTGTAGAGAAGGTTTGGTTGTCTGCACGGTTTATTCCAGTTCATACTTTGCGATTAAAGTTTGGGTCAGGTTTCTTTGGGACATCAGTGATAACACATCAAGTTAATTCTGTAGCTGTCCAGTTGAGGTTACCTCGTACTTGGAAGTTTAGTCTAGTCTTTCACTCCTCCCAACTGAAGCCATGTGCGCCTGATCCTTACCACGACTGCCCCTCCACCAACTATGATACAAGGATAACCTAAATGTGAGGTTTAAAAGATTTGTGATTTCCTAAATTTCAAAGGAAAACTTTAGTTTCAGGTGCAAAGAAAGGACTGCCGCTCAAGTGGGAAGATGCTTCTTCAGATCATGCCACAGTGTTGGTCCGTCCTCAAACTTACAAAGGCGCATACGGTCAAATTTATGCTCCATACTACGTACTCTGTAGTCAAATTTAAACAAAGAAAAATAATCTACTAAAGCTGTGGAGGAGAAGACATCTTGAACGATATCATGTCTAGTGTGCCACTGCTCAAAAATCCTTCCGTTTAGTACAGTTGCTCCAGTGCTTCCAAATCAGCAAAGCCTGGAGGGGAATTGTAGGAAAGTGCCCTTTCTGTATTGTCACCTCCCCTCCCCCCCTCCCAATGCTGATGGGCATTACTCTAATAGTGCATTGGAGTCTGCTACCCAGATCCCACTGACTGTGCTCCCTCCCAAAACTGTTATGTTCGACTTGGTAATGCCAAATTGGCACAGACTTTTCCCATTTATGAGCCCCTAGTATATGATACCAGGGATACCTAGGGCATAGGTGGTAAAGGAGTCCCCAGGGCTGCAGCACGGTTTTGTGACACCCTGGGGGACCAAGTGAATTACTGACAGCAGGCCTGCCATTGTAGACTGCAGGGGCAGTGCAAACTGCTCGAACTCGACTGTGTCCTCACCATGTGTGGCACAGTCAATACACTATTTTTAATATATGTCAGACACCCTAAGGAAGGCCACCTGATCCCAAAAGGCAGGGTGCAGTATATTAAAGGTGAGGACATATAAGTGAAAGCCCATATTTATTTATTTATTTATTTGAAAAGTTTTATATAGCGCTTCAAGACCCAGGGGTAGCAGAGCGCTTTACATGAGCATTAAGATTCCAGTCGGTAACAGTAGATTCAGCTGGATCGAACAAAGTATACAGACATTGCACATTTAGCAATAAACTTCTTGAATAAGCAAAATAAACTAACAGATATGGCCAGGAGTAGAACGAAAATGTCACTGCAGACAATTAACACAGAAACAATAAAAAAGGCAAGGGAGCTAAAGGAGGGCAGTATTACCCAGGACAAGGCTTTCGTATATGCAGTTAAATGGGATAGGGCTGATCAGATGTACATTGATCGAAACATGCAGCACCGCTCAAATTAGGAAAGGGGGAAGAGGGAGAGATCGGGTCCGTTAAGTGAGGAATGTGAGAAGTTGGCCTGATGTATGATGTCACTAGTTATAGTGTACACCTTATATCAGTCCAAATACCCTTATGGTGATTGGTTGTAAAGTCAACCTTATAGACCAGCTATCCTAGTGGTAGCATGGACAAGAGCAGTCTTAGGCTAAACTCTGAATGGCATGTGAAGCCAGCTGTGATACCATATATAATCCCTTGAATACCAAATGAAAGGACACCACAACAGATATATATATAAAATAAAGTGTATTTATTCTAAGCAAACCCTCAGCACTCTTTATGAGATTCGAGGTAAGTACAACACAGTCTTATTTAAGCATACATTAAGTCACACAGGTAAGTAATACAGTTAGGCCCTAGGGGCCACGCAAACCATATACTAAGTAAGTGGTATAAGGACCACTGTCACGGAAATAGAATAGGCCTAGGCCTAGGGAATCGCTGGGGCTACACTAGACTACCATGGGATAGGAAGTGGGAGGCCCACGGGATTCGTATGCAGAGTGGAAACACTCACGCGTAATGCGTAAAAGTCACTAGCAATAGTACAGTTTAGAAATAGATAGATTTAGGACACTTCCGGAGTAGCTAGGAAGTCGACACTTGAAACTTAGACACTAGGATAGTCACTACCCTGATGAGCACCGGAGTACCCAAGTTACCTAGCCCACAGGCTGCGGGTGCATAGGTTTGAAGTTGCGTCGGGTTTCGTCGTCGACTCCTATGGATGCCTGAAGGAAAGATGCTGACAGGCAGTCAGTGAAGAGTGTCCGGTGGATCCCAAGGCTGGGATCAAGAAGAGAAGAGACCTGCAAGCAGAGGGGACAGAGTCAAGATCACTAGCCAGTGATCACGTGGAACCAGGAAGGAACCAGACGATGTCGTGAAGAGTTGCAGGTGAAGGTGAAGCTTGTCGCTGCAGCCAGGAGGACCAGGAAGCGTCGAGGACGACCAGGACCAGGAGGCGAGCTGTCCCACGAAGGCTCTTGCTGTCGGCGGCGTCGAAGCTGGGCTAGGACTCACCAGGCCTTGGCAAGCGGAACCCACGAGGATCGGAGGACTTGCTTCAGGGTCAGACCAGGAAGGTCTGGGGTGCTTCTTCTTTGCAGGGAAGCAGGAGCCAGTCTGGAGGAGCCAAACCAGCGCAGAAGATTTCGGGATGCGTCGTCACAAAGGCCACTAGCCAGCGGGCAAGCAACCGGACAGACGCGGCAAGCAGGAAAATGCTGAAGGGCCCCACGCAGGACTCGTTGAGTGTGGGGGGGCTGGTCTTCGGTGCAGATGGTGCTTGGGGGTGGGGCTTCTCAATCCCCGGTGCACAACTTCGAGGGTGCCTCAGAAGCTGCGCTTGAAGATACTAGCCACTTTTCCCAGGTAGCCGGTCCCACGTCGCTCGTCGCCTCCACGGATCTCAGCTCTGCTGCAGATGTGGATCAGGGTCGGAGAAGTCTGGAAGTCAAGGCTCTGGTCGGGCTCTGCAGTCGGTTCCTCGTAGAACGTGGGCAAAGCAAAGGGTAGTCTCTTGATGGTGCCTGTTTGCACAGGGTAGCCACTCCTTGGCCACAAGGGAGATTCTTCAGTCTTCTTCTTTCGTCGAATGTCGAAGGTCCAGAGTTTCTGTTCAGTTTTGCAGGTTCAGGATAATCTAAAGTCTTGAGGCCCAACTCCCACTCTTATACTAATCTGGGGGGCTGGGATACCTGCTAGGTCACGCCTTATGGGTGGGACCTGGGAGGGGGTGGTTACACCCACTTCCCTTTGTCCAGTTTCGCGCCAGAGCTGGGGCTGGAGTGCCCCAGCACCGGTTTGAACTGGACTATGCAAGGAACACCTTGTGTGCCCCAGGCATGTCTCATTCCTTTCAGCCCACCCTGCCCCAATACACTAAAGGCTGTCTGGGGAGGTGCTAGCACCTCCCCAAGCAGGAAACCTATTGTCCAGGCCTCCCTGGCTGGGATCACTCCCAGCTGCAGGAGGTCAGACTTGTGTCGTGGCAGCAGCATCCATTTTGTGATGCTGAGGCTTTGGTCAGAGGTTACACAGCAAAGTAGGATTTTAACATGTCTCTCCCTCTAGAAGGGAGGAATAATATCCTCATCACCAGAAATGGTATGGGGGTATTATTCCAAAGTGTTAGACACCTTACACGACATGTTTTGATACAGCCCAACCATAGTTACCATAACCGTTTAAGATTATAAGGCACTTTAAGAGTATATGGTAGGCTATATCATAGAACAGCTATAAGGACATGGTTCCGAAAGCTGCAGACAGGCTCAGCTCATGCTAGAGCACCATCTCACATGTTACCAAGCACTCTGCCTCCAGGATTGTTAAGGCCTGCCATAGGAGTGACTGATAGGTACACATGTGTCTATATATAAGGGTAGATATAGGCATACTATATCTAAGCAAGGGGTGATTACACGACCTTGCCCCAGCTGAGTGATCAGCCAGTTGTGTCTGATTGGAAGACCAGACCAGGGGTGGCATAATATATGCTGCAGCCCCTGGGAGGCCTAGGGTACACCTATGCCCTGGGTACCTAGGGTACACTGTACAGGGTCCAATAAGGTGATCATTACCAATTGGTTATGTACCTAGGGTACATGGAGTCCATTTTACAGAGAGAGCAGACAGCCTGAGACCCTGAATGGCAGGATCTCAGGCAAACTAAGTCGAAAAACCAGCTAGACACTAGGCAAAAAGTTGGGGGTAACCATAGTCAGATATCCACCTTCCTACAAGGAAGAGAAGAAAAAATCGAGTGAAATAGGGTGGAAAGGAGCAAACGAGAGGGGAAGGGAGCAACGAGTTTGGGGGAGAATTGGGGAGGAGCTAGAGGTAAGTGTTAAATGGATGAAGGGTAGCATTGGAGTGGAGAAAAAAGAAGTCAAGCAGGGAGAGAGAGTGGAGAGGAGTCAGACATAAAAAAGACTGTCAGGGGGGAATGAATACCGGTGGATGGGGTAGAATGCAGCGATTACGGACCCCAGTATTTGCAAAGAAGGTGGGATTTGAGGTCTTTTTTAAAGCTGTGGTACGAGGGGTTGCAGCGCAGGTCTCTGGGGAGGGCATTCCAGATGTTCGGGGCGTTTCCCGAGAAGGAACGGGATTGTGTAGAGCACCTATTTGATAGGGGGGGACGAGAAGAAGATCATTAGAGTTTCTCGTCTGCCGGGCGCAGCCCGCTTTTTCAAGTTTGTCGGAAAGATATAGTGGGGTTTGTTGGTGGAGGGCTTTGTGTGTAATGCAAGCAGTCTTGTATGTTGATCTTCCCTCAATGGGTAGCCAGTTTAGGGCCTTGAGGGCTGGGGAGATGTGGTCGAAGCGCTTGCAGTCGGTGATTAGACTGGCGGCGGAGTTAAGTACTGATCTGAGGGGAGCAAGGTGTGTTTTGGGGATTCCAGTGAGGATAGCATTACCGTAGTCTATTTTGGAGAGGACTAGGGATTGGACAACCCATTTAAAGTCGTCAGAAGGAATGAAGGGTTTGAGTTTTTTTAGATGACGGAGGGTGCAGAGAGCTCCTTTTGCCGCATTCTTAATGTGGTTGTTAAGAGTGAGTCTATTGTCGATATTTAAGCCAAAAGATTTTGCTGAGTTAGATAAGGAGAGCGAGCAGTTCAGGGCATTGAGGTCAGAGAGCCAGCCTTGAATAGGGAGCTTGTTGTTTTTGGGTGAGAAGAGAATGATTTCGGTTTTATTAGGGTTAAGTTTGAGATGATTGGATCATACTCAGGGCATTGTTAAGGTGAAGAATATCGGAGTGGGATTTGATCTTGTAGTACAGTTGGGTGTCATCCGTGTAGAGATGGTAGTTAATTCCTGCTTGTTTCAGAATGAGGTTAAGGGGTTCCATAAAGAGGTTGAAGAGGGAGGGAGAGAGAATGGAGCCCTGGAGTATGCCTAGGGAGACCGGCGTGGGGTTGGAGAGGCAGTCCTTGATTTTGATTTGTTGTGTTCTGTGTTGGAGAAAGGAGGAGAACCATTTGAGGGCTAGACCGTTGATGCCAAAACGGGTTTTGAGAGAGTTAAGTAGCGAGTCGTTGTTAACTGTATCGAAGGCAGCGGAGAGGTCAAGGAGAATGAGAAGGCAGGACTCCCCATTGTCAGGGAACCGGTGAAGCTCGTCGACAATCTTGAACATGGCTGTTTCCGTGCTGCATCCTTTTCTGAAACCGGATTGCAACGGGTCAAGTAGTTGGAAATTGTCGATGTGATTGTCAAGTTGTCGGAGAGCACATTTTTCCAGGACTTTAGATAGCAGTGGGAGGTTCGAAATGGGGCGAAAGTGGTTAGGGTCATTCGGGTCGGCTGATGGGTTTTTGAGGATGGGAGTGATTTGACCGAGCTGGAGAGAGCCAGGGACAGACCCCGTGGCAAAGGAGGAGTTAATGATTGAAGTCCAGTAAGGGGCGATGATGTGTTTGAGGTCCTGGACGAGGCTGGGGGGGAAGGGATCTTTGGAGTGCGAAGAAGGTTTAAATTTAGAGATGATGTTGAGGACTTCCTGTTCAGTGACAGGATGGAAATTTTGCCAGAAGGCATTATTTTTCAGCTGTAAGATGGAGGGGAAGGAAACAGGAGAGGTAGAAACAGGACTATGTGTTGGAGTGCTGGGATGAAGGTCCGGGGTCGACGTGGGCGAGAGGGCTGAAAAGATAACACCCGCAGGTAGAAGGGTAGGCGAGGCAGGGGTAGGGAGAAAAGATTGCTCGATTTTTGTGATTTTCTCAGAGAAGAAGATGGCAATTTCTGCACATCTCTCAGAGGAGGCAATCAGCTCCGGGGGGGCAGAAGATGTTTGTTTTCTGACAATATTGAACAGTTCTCTGGGCCTATATTTGGCGCGATCAACCTGGGAACGAAAAAAACTAGCCTTTTCTTTGAAGATGTGTTTCTTGTATTTCGATTTAGCTGATCTGAGAAGTGCTAGGTGGGAGAGAGAGGGGTGTTGTCTCCATGTTCTTTCCGTTTGTCTAAGAGAGCGTCTTTCCTTATTCAGATCAGAGTTGAACCAAGAGTTGGATGGGATGCTTCTTTGTTTTTTTAGTTTGGGAGGGGCTAATTGATCCAGCACCTCATTGACTGTCTTGTTAAAATGCTCTGTGAGCTCGTTGGCATTGTGGGAGAGAGGGGTGAGCAGGAGTTGGGCTTGGAGTTCAGATTCAAGAACGTCTGAGGTAATTTGACTAAGGTTTCTGGACCATTTTAAGGGTTTGGAGATTTTTGTTGGTGGAGCGGGATTAGTTACGATCTTAAAAAGAATGAGGTGATGGTCCGACCAGTCAGTGGGAGTGATGCTGGAAAGGGATGTAAGGTCGCTGTCAGAAATGATAGCGTCAAGAGTTGCTCCTTTGATGTGGGTTGGATGTTGACATAGTTGTTTGAGATCATTGATCTCTAGGAGGTTACTGAGGCGTATGACTATAGGATCCTCTAAATTGTTCCAATGGATGTTGAAGTCACCTAGGAAGAGATTTTTGGAGTTGGAAAGAGAGGATAGTGAGATGAAGTCGGACAGTTCTTCGGCAAAGAGAAGCGGTTCGCCCGGCGGGTGATAGATGTTGTGCAGTCGGATGGGGGGGGGGGGGCGCCCTGTATCGAGAGTTCAGCACCAAGGTATTCAAAGGTTTGGTGGTCAGAGTATTTTAGAAGGGAGAGATTAAGGACGTTTTTATATATTATGGCTAGACCGCCACCGTTCTTTATGGGTCTATCTTTTCTGAGGATAGAGAAGCCAGGTGGGATGATTAGGTCCAGAAAAGCCGTTGAATGGTCCTTGAACCAGGTTTCTGTCAGGAAGGCGATGTCAATGTCTTCGCTGAGTATAGTTTCGGATAATTTGGTTGCATGTCGGACTGCCGAGCGGCAGTTTACTAGCATACAGGAGAGGGGGTTTGGGCTATCTGATGTAGTAATGCATTGGATGAAGGTGAGTTGAGCAGGGGGTCGGGGGAAGGGAGTGTGGATGGGATTCTGTTGATACCCGTGATCACAGGAATATTGGCATGTTGAGGGGGAAGGTCGGGAACCGACAGATCAGGGAGGAAGGAGTCACAGAGGTCCCTGAGGTCATAAGAGGATAAGTCGTTAACAGTGCGCATAGGCCTGCGAGCTCGGTCACGGGAGGGTGTCGTTCTCCACTTATGGGGTAGGTGCATGTCTTTGGTGCCGGTACAGGGTGCCTCCTTGTAGTTAGGGAGGACCAGGGATTTGAGGGAGTTGTAGTCCTTTCTGAGCCTTGAGAGTTCAGAGGTCACAATGAAGAGATATCGCTCGATGTTGGTAAGCGTCTGAGTTAGAAGAGTAGGTGAGGGTTCAGTTGAAAGGGAGTGGGGGGATGCAGTAGGTTTCGTTCTTGTCTTGGGGGGACGTCTAGCCTGTGGAGGGGGAGGGGGATCCGGAGGTGCTGATGGAAGGACCTTCCAGCTGTTTTGCATGCACAGAGAGCGGTTGGAAGTAGGGTCATTCAGGGCAGAGGAGGGTGGAGAGTGGGGGTTGGGTGTGATGGGAATGGTTACTTCCGAAAGAGGGGGGGAGCCATTCAGGGAGAGAGAGATTAGCAGCGGGAGAGTTGGGGCAGGAGGTATAAGTTGTAGGGGAAGGTTGAGAGGAGAGAGGTTAAGGGCGGGGAGAGGGGTAGGTGACGGTTGTTCATGGGTGAGAGGGAGAGTAGGTATGACAGTCTGTACTGGGTTGATGTGTAGGGGTGGGAGCGGTAGATCTAGTGGGGTAGGGGTCCGAATGTGGTCATATCTCTGCCATATGTCCCTATAGTGGCGTTCCCCATCGGAAACTACTATAAGTGTTATCGGTACATAGGATAACATAGGCTGCCACCCAAGCATTCTTGAGGTGGGCAGCTCCATTATGGTACCACCGAAATATGTTATGTTTGGTATCAAACAACATGCCTTCTCATCCCTGACACAAATCTTGTGTCCTGGGCGACTAGCATGCACCCAGGTGGCTATCTAGAGGTTGCCCACCTGGTTGCTCCACTTCTCTGTGCCCTGGCTGGCCAGCCCACCATTCCTGCTGCCAAGACAGGATTTTGACTTCCAGCCAGGCAGTGTGATCACCCCTAGGGGTCAGGAACACATTTGCACCCAGGCAGATGGGAAATTAGTTATGCATTGGGGTGTACAACCCCAGAAGGCTAGCCACACCTCCAAGGAGAGCAGCCTGATCTGTACACTAAAGTTTGATTTCTACCATCTTTAGGAGTGGCAGAATAGAGGGTTCTAGGTAGCAAAGGGGACCCACATCCCCGATGTGGTCACCTCAGGGGCAGACTAGCTGCAGGGACTAGCTACCCTCTGGCTACTAGCTCCCATACCCCTAACTCCATTAAATCTACTATAGAAGACATCAGAACCTCAGTTTTAAACAACCTGCATTAAAGAGGAAAGAAGAAGCGCCCTGCACCAACTGCAAGACTTGCCCAAAGTGAAAGAGGGATAGCCTGTGCCTGTGTCATCGCTCTTGGAACTGCCTCATTGAGATTCGTCCTAGGCTATCTCTCAGCAACCCTAGCTCAAGGGAGCCCTGTCGAAGCCTGAAGCACCCTCAGACACCCAAGCCTAATGGCACTAGTTCCCTGCAAACTTTAAGTAAAACAACGCTCCAGATCTTAAGAATATCTGGCCATTGGGCCCTCCATGGGATCTCCCAAATCCAGATGGTCTAGTGCATTGTGGGAACTGTAGTCCTGCCTTCCACAAACTTTTAGGCAGCTACAGCGTTCCCCTGGGCCACCAGACGTCAAAGTTGCTTTCTGCACTGCTTGTCTCTGTCAATCTTGTTGGTCGCCAGCCCGGCAACAGAACCCTTCACTCGATGCTGAATTAAGAGGGAAATCCATCCGACCTTCGACCGATGTCAGCAACCACAATGTGGTTGACTTTTTGAATCTTTTTACCAAGCAGCACCGTTTCAGTGGTAAAAGCAGCTCTCCCACAGCACCCGTTCAGCACTAAGGACAGACAGGACAACGCTGTACCCCAGCTCCACAGGCCAGGTAAAATTGAAAATACTGGTGTGGCTTGGTCCTGGGACCCGCATCACCACCAGCTCAACCTACAAGTGTGTCACAGTGCACCAGGGAAATCTCTTGTCAGGGCATGAACACAGTCAGGGTGCACAGGAACCGGCTGCTGGAATAAATGCAGCCATATCCGGAGTTTTGAAAGGGTCAGGAGCTGAATGACTCGTGGATATCGGGACAGATTGAAACGACATGTCCCATAATTGGTACCTTTATGTATGGCCTGACCAGCAGGTTCTCGGCTATTGACGTGTAGATTCTTTGCAACGCTTCCGTTGTCTTCGCCTGCATTACAGTGACTGGACCTGCGCTTTGACTCCACATGCATGACACGTCGATTCCGTATGTTGAAAACGTTACACGTGGCATGCATGAGCAGTTTGCTGGACCATGGCTAACTCTCTGGGAGAGCATGGTCCTTCTTCCTGTTACTTATACTCTACCTAGTAGTAAGTTGTACCGTCCTCCCCAGCCTGGGTACCTACCAATCACAACGCCACACATAGAGCTTCATATTACATGTCTTTATTCATCTGTGTGTAACTGCAAACTCAACATTCTAAAACAAGCTACATCACAACACCTACATCACAGCTCTATGGAGTCCGTTAGGAGCCAAAAGGTTACCGTCATAAAACTCACAAAACACTACAGTGTAGGCCTCCTCCTACCTGAAGTCAGTCTGTGATTGTCCTAATTTTTAAAAAAAGAAGAAGAAAACAAATCTGTTCTAAGCTGTTACAGGCCTATTTGCCTATTATATTTGTAGTGTCCTAGCATGGACACGTTCTAGTGTTCATACGTGTGTGTAATACACTATACACCCACCCACCACCTACGTCACTGGGTCAGGTGACGAGGATAATAAAAGGGCCGAGCGCACGTGCTCGTGGCCATTCCCACTACACTATCCATGTGTCCTGTGTCAGTCCTTTACCCAGCATGAGGGCCTAGGGCCCAACATAACACTGGCAACGAGGCGGGTACTTCAACCCGCGTATGCAGCCCCCAATCTGAGCAACGAAGGAAAAAAAAACAAAGAGGGAGAGAGGACTGCCCCCAGTGAGGACACCCCCCTCTGCATGAAGGCGCGACGCGCCGAGAAGCCTGCAGGGCGAGGCGGAGCCCGCAGCACGTCCCCCAGTGACCGGGAGCACCCCGCACCGTGAAGGGGAGGAAGTCGGGTGCCCACCCCGACCTCGTCGAGCCTGCCGCCGTGCCCGGGTGCAGAGTGGTCCGAGCGGAGCCCACCCGCGTCGGCCACGACCCCCGCAAGTGGAGCGCACCACGCGGAGCCCACCCGCATGGGTGAACGGGCGCGCCAAAGTGAGGGTAGCCAAGCGGGTGCCCACCCCGCAGCAGCTGAGCCCACCCGCACCGAGGATCTGACCCGCCGGCCGAGATGGGGCCGTTAAGAAAGGAGCTGCAGCGAGAAGTGACGCTGCTGCAGCGGGAGCCAACCCGCGTTGAGAGGAAGCCCAGCAGGGCGGAAGGTGAGCCCTGGTTGCGAAGCATTCTCCGGAGCTAAGCACCCGGCCAGAGGAGAGAGGTACCAGCACCCCCCCTTCCCGCGCGGGCGGGAGGGAAAGGGGGAGAACAGCGCCAGCACCCCAGTCAACACTCCCGGCCAGCGGGAGAGGCCGGCGCGTAATAAAAGTGGTCGGAGCAATGCGGGGGCATAGAAGGTAAAGCGTCCCCCTCCCGCTCAGTGGTGCCTCCGGGCGTGTGACCCAAATCGGTCAGAGGCGGCAGATCAAAGGCGCCGTGAAGCGCGAAATAAAATAAACAACAAGCGCGAAAGTCTCGAGGAGCCCGTGCAGCAGCAAAAGAGAGTGAAGAGCTGCCAGGCACATAAGTGAGTATCCCCAAGAAAGGTGCCTGAAGGAAGTGGAAAAGGAGCATCTCTTCCCCCAGTTCGCGAGTGATGCCTCATCCCCCGGCCAGCTCACCGGAAATGCCTGTGCCCTCCTGCCCCCAACACACACACATGTAAAAAGACTTACCTGCTGGCTGGTGGTGTCCTGCACTCCACTGTTCTGCCTGGCTCCAGCTCCCCTCACAGCCCGAGTGAAGCCTGGAAAAAGGGAAGACAACAGGGCAGAAAGTTCTGGCAGCCAAGAAGGGTGCTGCTGCATGGAGATGAAAGCAACACTGCCATCTAGTGGCCACTGGTGGTACTGCAGCAATAGAAAAATAAACAAGCCTGCAGCAAGCCAAGGAAATCCAGCAGCCACAGGAGACCGACGGATTGCAGCGCAAGGAAGAAGAGACAGGGTGCCACAGGGATGCAGCGCCATCCCACAGCGACAAGGAGGAAGAAAGAAAAACGGTGTCAAGCCACATCCACCCCAGCAAGGACTGCGCCGTCGCCGCATCAAGTGGAGCGGACCCTCGAGAGAGCGAACGGACTCAGCGCAGATGTACCCCGGACGCGGAAGGTTCACAGCAGCGCCTACAGGAGAGGAACCCACTGAAGAGGATGGGCGCAGCAAGTATCTGACACTGACGGGTAAGGATGCAGAAGCACACCCAGTGGCGCCAAGAAGCCACCACAACAAGAGATCACGGCGCAAGGAGCAAAGCTACACTGAAGATGTACCACGACGGTACGAAGAGAAGCACGCACCAGCGCTTGACAAGTCAGCAAACACAGGTAGTCACACGACGTGGCGCACCTCGTGAACACAGGTAGTCACACGACGTGATGCACCTCGTGAAGCCGACCAGCCAAATGGTCGCACCACAAAGGCCAAGCCGACCAGCCAAATGGTTGCACCACAAAGCCAACCCGCCAGGGGTTGCACAAGGAGGTGACCGACGCACGGGTCAGCAAACCTACGACCAGCCAAATGGTCGCACCACAATGCCAACCCGCCAGGGGTTGCACAAGGAGGTGACCGACGCACGGGTCAGCAAATCTACGAAACAAAGGTCTGACGGAAGACCGAAGGTATCCTGCCAGTGATCGGCAGCGCGGACCGTCAAGTGGTCCAAGAAGCTCAAGAAGAACGAAGAGGACCAAGAGTATGGCCCCACGAACTTCAACAACCAAAGTAACTGGTGAAAAGGAGAAGAACGAAGAGGACCAAGAGTATGAAAGTAACTGGTGAAAAGGAGAAGAACGAAGAGGACCAAGAGTATGGCCCCCGAACTTCAACAACCAAAGTAACTGGTGAAAAGGAGAAGACGAAGAAAAGGTCACGACCCTAACTCGGAATGCTGAGGAAGATGGAGAGAGTGCCCTCGGACGAGGACAAGACCAGGGGGAACACGTGCAGTGTGCGCGCGCTGCATGGAGAAGCCGGGCCAGACCAAGTGGAGAACAGAAAGGGTCCAGAGTAGGTCGCGAAGGGAAGAAGATATCGGAGTGGCACGTTTGCCACTACAAGAAAAGAAGGAAGATTACATTGGAGTGGCACGTCTGCCACTAAAAGGAAAAAGGGTAAAGAAAGAGGTCTGAGTGGCACGGTTGCCACTGCAAGAAGAAGGAGAAGAAGTCAGAGTGACTCGACACCCTCACGGAGAAAAGAATCGAGGAAAGAGAGAGGAGTGTGGCAAGACTACTCACACCTCGAAGACAAGGAAGGCGACAAGTGCCAGAACATGGAGAGCAAGTCCTGAGAACACCCGTGGCACGGAGAGAACACCATCTGCTTTACGATGCTTTCAGCACACCTGGGATCTGCAGAGGTGTGCAGGCCGGACCATTCGGAACATCCACCTTTGGGGTCACGCGGACACTGGACAACGCCAGCCGTGGTGACTCAGGGGCAAAGGCCTCAGGGATGCCAGTGAGAGAGAGCATCCCCGCGACGAGAGATGGTCATCAGCCGCCCTTCAGCAAAGGTCCCAGGAGGATGAAGACATCGCGCGCGAAAACAGGAGCCAACAGCTACCCTCCAGGTCTGACTGTGGAATCTGAGGTGAGACTTGTCGTCTCCTCCGCACCCGCACTTATCGGCATGGGAGTAACACGATACAGGACACTCAACCCAGGACAGATCTGATGAAGAGGGCCTCAGGGACATCCCGTGGCAGGGGAACACCTGCGAGAGAGGCATCATGGTGAGAGGGGTGTCTTGCAACCAATCCGTCTTTTGCCAAAACAGAATACACGCCACAGATGAAGAAGAGGACAGGACGGAAAGGTGAACGGCAACAGCTAGCGGTGAACCACAAGAACTTCAACTGCGTTCGTCGCCATGGAAGTAAAGCGAAGAAAAGACTGTGAGTACAACTTCAAGGCAGAGTCGTCAACAGACTGGATCCATCGAACACCCATGGCTGGTGCCACAGTAAACTGGTGGTCTCCGCGACAGGAAGAACATCGTATGTGACCCCAAGCAGCGGAGGCGTAAGAGACTATACAGAAGTTTTGGTCACTGTCTTACTTGTGTATGGGTTTTCTTTCTCCCACAGGTTGAACTTTGACTTTGGGTTTTTGTCATAAAAAATTGGGAGGGATGTAGTGTCCTAGCATGGACACGTTCTAGTGTTCATACGTGTTTGTAATACACTATACACCCACCCACCACCTACGTCACTGGGTCAGGTGATGAGGATAATAAAAGGGCCGAGCGCACGTGCTCGTGGCCATTCCCACTACACTATCCATGTGTCCTGTGTCAGTCCTTTACCCAGCATGAGGGCCTAGGGCCCAACATTACAATATTCTACCTCTAAGGTGGTGGAAAGAATTGTTTTGACAATACTCGAGGCCTTGGCAGAAGATAAGAATATAATATGTTATGTTCAGTATGGTTTTCACAATGAATTAGGAACCACTGAGCAGAGCATGAGCTTGAATTTCCTCATTCGTGAATACACCCTAGCCAAAAAGGTTTATGACCTTGTCATGCGCATTTAACTTAGTCAACCATTTTAAACTGTGTGGCCTCTTGGCAGATATGGGTGTTAAGGAATCGATTATACTATTTTTATGAAAATTGTATCCGGGGACCACAGACCGAGCGAGATATGGTAGAAAGGGAGAGTGCACAGAGTCATTCGATGTGAACAAAGAAGTGAGGCAGAGATGTATTTTAGCCCTAGCATTAGTCTCATTATACACTAATTAATATCAAGAAATTCTTTGTGGGGGGCGTGGCCAGGCTGCCGACCGTAATGGGCACACGAAGCTGGAGCTCCGCCGACATACCCGCACATCCGAGCCCATTCTAGCTACATGGCTGCATTCCCACACAGCTCACCACTTGCCTGACACCCTGGCAGGTGCTCCAAGACTTTTGGGGGCTCCGGAAACGGAGGAGCGCTGTTGAAGGACTGCTGACACCGGGCCGGACTTCAGACTGGCTGAGAAACGTGGCAGAGGCCTGCGGCGCTCGAGAGGCTGTGGTGCCCCCCACCCGAGAACTCTCTGGAGAGATACAACGGCTGTGGGCAGGGGCACTGGCCTGAGCGGATCCCTTCCTCCTCGTTCCAGCCATGGGCGTGTAGTCCTCCGGAGAGCGGAGCTAAGTGCTGGACCGAGTTTCTGCGGCCTACCTGTGAGGCATCACCGGTGGACCTGGAGCTGAGACTGTGCCGAGTGGAGGAGTAATGGCTAGAGCCATGCCAGGCGGAGAGGGATGGACGGCCTGGGGGCTTTCCCCGGATGGCCCCGTGGCAACAAGGGCCGCAGGCGAGCCTGGGGACTCGGTCGTGGGGCTGTGTCAGGCCATCTCTCTGCCTTCTTCGTTTGCTGCAGATCCACTCCTGATGGAACTGGCTGCGCCTTGATGATCCCGCCTGTGGCGCCACCCGGTGTAGCCCAGAGGCGTCTGTTAACTGCACAGAGGACTGAAGCAGCGACCGGCACTGCGTTGGACCTGTATGCGTACACATTAGCCCAGCCAGATCAGCTGCAGCGGAGAGAAAGTAACTGGGTTCTGTGGGAGCCTCTAGGGCCCCACCCTGCTGCCCATCGTGCTGGAGGGGGGGATACATATTGCAACCTATGTGGCACCCTGGAAACTTGAACGGGCAATAAGTCCGTTGTGGTGGTTGTCAGGGGCCCATTGTTGAACTGAGGGGCCGACTGAGCTGCGGGGGAAATTGAGCGAATCCACACACAGACATGTACAACTAGCTGGAATGGCACGCAAAGACCCTAAACAGCGCCATTTGCAATTCGCGCAATAATCAGTCCACGCAAGGTACTTTAGCGTAAAAGGCCATTTATTAGGACAGGGTTGGACAATCATAACCAAAACATAACACAAATCCCCAACAATCCCCAACAACAACACTCCTCACTATCCCATACTCTCCAAGACTCCAACTACTCCATCCCCACTTCACACCGCAACCTTCTCACTTCCATTCGTTTCCTCATTCTCTTCCAAAAAACTCCACCATCATCTCCATTCGTCGTACACTGGTCTGACTCACCCCCACGTTTCCCCAGTATCCCCCTCCCCGGAAGGGTGAGTATGCCCGTCATGGACTCCTCCCCCCTCCCCAATCCGCCCGACACACACACAACCCGTCCTAAACTGGCACGCTGCAACGTAACATCACCAACTAGTTACGTGATTGTAGGGTGGGCGGGTGGCCAAAGCTCCACTAACTAAACCCACCCTGAGGCGCTGGGGAAAGGAAGAGGAAGGACTTCCTCTTCCTCCCCCTTTTAACCCCTACCTGACGACCCCACCCCTTATCCCACCCCTTCCTCCCCTGTCCTTCAATGCGCGAAATCCCCGGGGAACTAGTCCGCTGACCTCTCTTCCCCCGGGGCCCGCATCGCGCAATAATCAGTCCATGCAAGGTACTTTAGCGTAAAAGGCCATTTATTAGGACAGGGTTGGACAATCATAACCAAAGCATAACACAAATCCCCAACAATCCCCAACAACAACACTCCTCACTATCCCATACTCTCCAAGACTCCAACTACTCCATCCCCACTTCACACCGCAACCTTCTCACTTCCATTCGTTTCCTCATTCTCTTCCAAAAAACTCCACCATCATCTCCATTCGTCGTACACTGGTCTGACGCACCCCCACGTTTCCCCAGTATCCCCCTCCCCGGAAGGGTGAGTATGCCCGTCATGGACTCCTCCCCCCTCCCCAATCCGCCAACCAGGGAACCCCCGGAGGGCGGTTACCTGCCCCACCCCGCACAAGTGCACCTTTCGCCCTCACCCCCTCAGACACCAGATCGACTCATTCCACAACCCACTGATAAGATCCCTCATCTCCATCATATAGTAAGCGTTTCCCATGTGCGAAAGGTGCACGCCATCGTCCCTGAAAAGCAAGGGCTCCTCGAGCCGCAGACCAGGGTGCGCCAGCACCTTGATCCCACAGTCCTCACAGAAAACTCTCATCGCCCTATTCAATTTTCTGCGAGCTCGCTCCACCGCAGCGGGCTTCAATGCCCCCCTCCAAATCCTTCGAGGAATGAATTCTGTCCACACAATACAGGCGCCAGCCAGATTGCGTTTCATCGCTTCCAAGTCCCGTTGCATCAAATAAATCAATGACACCGCCGATTGCCGCACCAGATCATTCTCTCCCAGGTGGATAACGAGCAAATCCGGGCACCCTTGCTGCAAGACCTTCTTCGTGAGCCAAGGCAACAGTTCCCCCCAGCGCATCCCACTCCTGCCCCACCAAAACACCTCATGACTGCTGCTTCTCAGGCCCAGGTTACGCCCGTACACCTGCCTGTCAGAAAACTTAGCGGCCCAATGCACAAATGAATGTCCAACTATCCAGGTAACCGTCTTGGCTCCTGGACCCCCAACACAACCTACAAAGAAAAAGGGGGGCGTTAGAAACAAGAAAAAGTCGCACAACACGCTCACACAGCCGCTGCAGCCCCCCACCCTACTTCCTAACGTACCGCTCGCAGCAGCGCGACCGCCATCTACCAATCTTCCTGATCTTATCCCAGGACCAACCCAGCCGCGCCGCCGCCGTCGCCGCGCCGATCCGAAAGGAATGGGTCCCGTACCCAGCCGGGTCCCTGCCTAGGCGCCGCAATGCCATGCGCAACACCGCCAGCAGCTGGAACGCCGTGACCCTCTTCCCGGAGGCATGACAGAAAATCTCCCCCGCCCTCCGGCCGCTCTGCCCACAAAAACTGCTCCACTCCCGCACCGGGCAAACTCCCAACTCCCCCGACTCACTCAGTCACACCCACGTGCCTCTTCCAGCTTGATCCGTCTTGGAGCGCCCCAGCCATAACCCCAGGCGCACCCCATCCAACCGAACATCCTCAAACCTCATCCCCAGCACCACCCTACCCCCCAACAACTCCGAAACCCGGAAAGCCCCAAAAAACATCCACGTCATGCATAAACGAAACAACGCCAACTCAGTCATGTCGTAACAAAGAAAACCTAACTCCGCCAATATATCCACCAACAGCTCAAAAGTAATCGCCTCGCGCACAGGCGCCCCCCCGCCCTCCCCGCTCCCTGCTCCAGCCCTTCAGCATCCTGCTCAGCAACTCACCCCTGGCTGGATCGAAACCCAAATAAATCATCCCATAGAAAGAAATCCCTGCCAATTTTCCTGCAATGGTCACCGACGACAGTCCTCTATCCATGCAGTGCAACACATACCGCATGACACCTTCCTCACACTCCCGCTGAGACATCCGCCACGCATCCTGTGACCAACCCAAGAACACACCCAATTCCACCCATGCCAAACGATATGTCCGCCGCGTGGACTCAGCAACAGACTTCTCCACCAGATTCACCACTCTCACTCCCCCCAGCTCCAGATACCCTCCGGCACCTTGGTCTTGGCAAAGTCCGCTCATGGCGCCAACCTTCGGAAACGCTGCCACTGCGAACGAGACAATGCATCCGCAATGTCATTGCTAGCGCCCGGCACATGCTTCGCGCGAAACAGCACATTGAAACGCAAGCACAGCAGCATGAAACTTCGCAGCAAGCGCAGCACCCGCAGGTCCCTTGCCCTCTGATGGTTCACCAAATCCACCACCGTCCGGTTGTCTACATGAAAAAGCACCGACCTGTTCCGGATTTCCTGCCCCCACACCTGCAGCGCAACCAACAGCGGAAAGAACTCCAAGAACGCAATACTCCTGCCCTGTGTCAACCAGTGCGCCGGCCACTGCTCCGCACACCACCGACCGTCCCAAAACACACCAAAGCCGCGCGCCCCAGCCGCATCCGAAAAAATCTGCACCTGCCATACCATGTTGTCATCCGCGAAATCCAAGGAGACCCCATTGAAGTCCCTCAAGAACCCCTGCCACACGCGCAGATCCGCACGGACACCCACCGAAATCCGCACCCGGTGGTGAGGCAACACCGCCCCTGACATGGCCAGCCCCAGTCGCCTGCAAAACGTCCTGCCCGTCCGCACCACGCGACACGCAAAGTTCAGCAAGCCCAACAACCGCTGGACGGACCTCAAATCAATCTTCCGCTGCAAAACAACCTGGCCCAAACAGTCCTGTATCTCCTCCACCTTTTGCTGGGGAAGGCGCGCCATCTACTCCACCGAGTCCAACTCGATTCCCAGAAACGCCAGACAACAACTGGGCCCAGCCATCTTCTCCGGCGCCAACGGCACCCCAAACTCCCCCGCCATCCTCTGAAAGTGCCGCAAAGTCTCCCCGCACTCCCCCGACCGTCCCCGGCCGACGAACAAAAAATCATCCAAGTAGTGGGACACCAGCCGGTGCCCCGCCCTGTCAGTGAAGGCCCATTGCAAAAAAGAACTGAAAGTCTCGAACAGAGCGCAGGAGACCGCACACCCCATGGGCAAAACCTTGTTCACAAAGATGGCCCCCCCAAACTGCATGCCCAGCAACGAAAAATCCGCCGGGTGAATGGGCAGGAGGCGAAACGCCGACTTGATGTCGCACTTAGCCAGTTCCGCCCCCCGCCCACACCTCCTCACCAACCCAATCGCATCATCCACCGACGCATACAGCACCCGAGAATCCTCCTCCGCGATGAAATCATTCACAGACCACCCCTCAGGCCATGACAAATGGTGAATCAAACGAAACTCCCCCGGTTCCTTTTTTGGAACCACCCCCAAGGGGGATATGATGAGTTCAGGCAGCGGCCACGTGTCAAACGGGCCGGCAATTCGACCTTCCAGCACCTCCTTACGCAATTTAGCCTCAACCACCCCCGGCAACTCCTTCGCCGACCTCAAATTCTCCGCCCATCTGCTCTCCCGCGGCCCCTGGTACCCCACTCGAAACCCTTCAGTGAATCCCCAGTACAGCTTCAACGCCGCTTCCCGATCGGGGTAGCGGGAGAGCCAAGGACCCATGGCCTCCACACTAACTGGCGTAGGAGCCCTTTGGCCCAGCCTGTCCCCTGCCCTTGGTGACCCGCCACTGTTCGGATGGAGTGGCCAATGTGAAGCATTGCGTGACCGGGTGCCGGCCTCCGCACTTAGAACACTCATGTTTAAACCTGCAGGGGTGTCGGGTGCAAAACCCCTTGTTGAAATTCCAACAGGCCCCTGTGGTGGCTCCCCCACTCTTAGCAGGCTGTCCTGTTGCGCCTGCAGCGGCAGCCTGCCCACCCGCACCCCCGGCTCCACCGGATCCCCCTCCCGCCCCCCCCGAGGCGGGACGTGACTGAAAAGGCCGATAGGCTACCGGAAGCCCACTAGCCGTGTGCGTGGACGCAGAGGACTGCGTGGAAGACATCCACTGCACCCACAACTCCTGATCTACCTCTCCCCAGGGCTTGTCAGGATTGACGCTGATCCGAGCCCGAAATTCCTCATCGTAACTGAGCCAGGCGAAACCCCCAAAGTGCATCTGCGCTTTACGTATGATATCTATGTATTTGAATAACGCAATCGCCCTATCCTGATGCTTCTCACAATAGATGCTTGCATAAATCAAGAAAGCCGACGTCCAATTCTCCATATTCACCGGCACCCGCGGTCGCCGCGTCAACTCCCACTCCTCCTCCTTAGACCCCTCCTTCGCCTGAATTTCCCGGTGCAACAGTTTGAAAACGTCCACATACTCATGTTTCCAAATCCTACCCCTCGTCTTTTCGGACAAATGCGACCCCAACGGCATCGCCAAACCCATATAAGGCAATTTCTTCTTATGCTTGTCTCCCCCTTCCTTCTCCCCCTCCTTCTCCCCCTCCTTGTCCGTCTGAACACCGGCTCCCACAAGCCGCTTCTCATCCCCCTCCGGGGCCGCCGCCTTAGCCGGCACCGACGGCTGCGCCGCCTCTCCCACCACCTTCACCGACCCATCCCCCACCCCCACAGACCTGCAGGACTTCCGGCGCCCCAACCCGGCACCCCCATCCCACACCCCCCACCATGCGCTCTCACCTGTCAGAGTGCGAGACACCTCCTGCGCCCGTCCGCCGAGACCCGGGGCTGACACTTTCACCGCTGGCGCCTTGCTGCAGCTGGCTTTGGTGGCCTGTAAAACACCAAACTTCCGCGTTGCCTCCGTCCCCTTCACCTCACGCACTTCACCTTCCTCCAACTCCTCACTCTCCGACTCATAATCCAGCTCTTCGTCCAAGACATGCTCGCCGGGCTCCATCCGCACCTCACGCACCACTCGCTTCACACCTTTGCCTTCCTCTCCTTGCACAAACTCATACTCCGGCGCCGATGATGCCCGCTCCCTCGATGGAGGGCAGGCCGCCTCGGACCCCCCTACTGCTTCGACCCGGCGTCTGGAGGCCGTCATGCGCCCCGCCGGTCCACCCCGGCCTCTACCAGCAAACTGCGCTGGTTTGGATCCCCCCTCCCCCGGGACTGACATAGTCCGAGGGGGCCCCAGCGCCACCAGGTCTCTGAGACGTCAAGTCCGTCCCTGCCTCATCAACCCAAACCCATCGCCTGCGCCCCCCCGTCGGCCCCGCGCCCCCCCCACGCGCCGCCACCCGGCCCACCGCCCGCTCCCCCCCCGGGGGCACCCCCTCCCTGGCCGTGCACATCTCGTCCCACCGGCGCACCGTCTCCTCGATCATCCTGCGCTGTTCCCGTATCCGCTCCTCTAGCGACATCTCCGCCCACCGGTCTTCCCACCGCACCTCCCCACCCGGGACCCGCGGCCACGCCCCGCACCCCCTGAGGGGCCGGGAGTCCCCCGCCCCGTACCGCGCCCCCCCACCCCTTTAGCCGGGCCCTTGCCTTTGCCCCCCCGCCCTTCCCCTTGTCACCACCTGATGCGTCCGGCGGCTGGTCCCCCCACCCACCACCCTCACCCCCAACCGACTCGCTCCCAGAGAGATACAGGGCAAAGTCCTCACCCACCGGCTCCTCAGATTCCCCCTCCTGGTCACTGTCCTCGCTGTAGTCCACAAGGCAAGAGCCCCCCCCACCGCCAGCCGTCCCCGTCCCCCCCCAGTGCTGCCGCGCCCACCCCTCAAGCGCCCCCCCAGCACCCCCAGCCCCTCCCACGTCAGAACGCACTCCCCCCCGCCCCCCCCCTCAACCACCACCTGCACTGACCCCAACACCGGGAGGCTCAGACGCCGTTCACCGGGTTTCCCCACAGGCCCCGCCTTCCTACTCCCCCCCCCCCCCGCGCGCCCGCCGCGTGTTTTTTGGGAGGCGGTTCCTCCATGCAGGCTGCTACGGCCGCCGCCACCCCTGCGGACGCCGAACGCGGTGTCCTCGCCATCCCCACCCACGCCTGATCCAACACCCCCGGCTGCAATAAATCCGACCTCCCAGCGCGGCCCAACAGCTGCAGAGCCGCGCGCACCGCCGCGTCATCAGGCACCTGGCCCCCACCCCCTTCCATCGCCTCACAAGCTCCGCCGCACACCCAAGCCTGCACCCGCCGACTCCCCCGCCGCACACAGGCCGCCCACCGTCGCCTGACGAGGCCGCCGCAACCGCCGCTCCACTAAACTCCGCAACCGCGCCCCCGCTCACCGGTCCTCCACTCGTCGCTGTGTCCGCCAACCGCCACCGACTCCACGAAACCGGCCACGCGTAGCACCGCGACAACGAAACCCCAAAGCTCCACTAACTAAACCCACCCTGAGGCGCTGGGGAAAGGAAGAGGAAGGACTTCCTCTTCCTCCCCCTTTTAACCCCTACCTGACGACCCCACCCCTTATCCCACCCCTTCCTCCCCTGTCCTTCAATGCGCGAAATCCCCGGGGGAAGACTAGTCCGCTGACCCGGGGCCCGCATTGACAAAGTCAAAAACCTAGGTGCGACAGACAACCAAGATATGGCAGACATGGAGCTGCCGGAAGCTATGGGAGGAAACCCTCCCCAGGACACAGAAGTGTGGATGGCAGAACTGCGATCAGGCTTCAAGGCACTAGATGGAGGTTTCGATGCCCTTGACAAGAGACTGGATGCACTGGAGGAATGTATAGATTGACATGATGCCTGTCTGGATACGGCAGAATGCAGGATACCAGATGTTGAAAATGGGTTGGCCCAGATGGCAGGAAAACTGGACAGGATGGAGAAATGATTGATATTATCGCCATGAAGAATGAAGACTTGGAGTAGAGGGACTAACATACGTATATTTGGTATTTCCGAGTCAACGAACACCGGGCGGCTGGATCACTTGGTCGAAAGACTGCTAACCGACTTGTTGGGGGGGTAGCCCTTTACAGCTATGTCTGTTGTTGAGTGAGCACCTTGGCCGCTCGGACCGCACCCCAACCCCGGCAGTGTTCCCAGGCCTATAATTGCAAGGTTATTGAACTTTAGGCACAAAGACACTATTTTAAGACTGGCACAGGAAAAAAGTCCCTTGACCTGGCAGGGATCAGCGCTGTCCATATTCCCAGACTTTACCTTACTTGTCCAGTAAGTCCGTCGTAAATACACCGGGGTGAATGCCACACTTCGGAATCTGGGACTTAGATATGGAATGCTCTTCCCATCCTGTCTCAATGTCGATGTTAATGGTAAGCCAAGCATCTTTGAAAACCCCACGGATGTTCCAGCTTTCTCTAGGTAACTCTCCTGAGAAACAACGAACCTCCAGGGGGAACTCCCCAAGGAGCCTGCCGCCAAATGACCAATCTAATGCTAGTACGGACCCCTTTCCGTCCGGCTGAACTTGGAACTATACACCACTACGTCTCCACCTTGATGGTTCCTTAAATAAGGCGATCATGCTGCCTTTTCTTTATCTATTAACAGGTGTTGGGAATATCACTAGAATGAAACTGTGAGACACTTGTTATAATCTACATCTTCCAAGATGCGGGGGATCGACGTGGCGTTGCTACCTCCCCTGTGATGTTCACATGTATACCCTTTTATGGCTTGTGGGAGTTTTGAAGTTGGGAAATTTGTTCTGCGGGGGATGTACTTGGCAGGTAGCTGCCACATAAGGGAGGGGGGGAGGTCGGAATTGTAGGTACAGTTTTTCTAAGCGGGGTTTTTTGTTTTATGCTCTTGGTGTCACCGATCATGGTCCCTTTGGCTACACGCTGCACTGTATGACAATCACACTCTATGGCACACAAGGTTGACATTAGACAACATGTAGATGTCACATTTATGACCTGGAATGTAAGGGGGCTGAACATGCGTAAGTGCAGGCAGGTACTGCAGTACATCCGGTGACGCCTGGTTGATATAGTGTTCCTGCAGGAAACACACTTAGCACCCACAGGATACTTAGCAGGTCATCAGGTGCTGCTCGTCAATATATACTCCCCAAATGTAGACAATCCTGCCTTTTATCAGTGCCTACAGTCACAAATAGACCTAGTAGACACAGACCATATTTTTTTTTGTGGGGGGCCTTAACATTCTGCTGAATCCAAACCTTAAAAGCACCACCGCGACCCCCGGGAACAAGCCGCGTTAGCTAAAGATACTACAGGCTCTATGTGATACATATGCCTTGTTAGATGCCTGGCGCCAACAACACACCCGGGCAGCCGCTTACACTCATCACTCATCGCAACATGACACGTGGACACGCTTGGACTACTGGCTATTATCGAGCACTCTCATTCTATGGGTCTTAGGTATCAGGCACCTCCAGATCTGTGACTGGGGGTGAGTGTCTGAAAAGTTTCAGTGCTCCGTCCATCATCTCCTTGTGTTTGCTTTGTTCGCCCTAAGTTGGCAGGGTATGCCCAGACGTGGGTCTCTTGCTCACTTTGCCACTGGATTTAAGCTAGCATGGCTGAAGAAGGGTGTTACCCAGAAACTGGTCCCAGGATGCTTGTTTCCGTTTCAGGAAAGACCTGGCATGGCAGTTCGGGCTGGACTGTTCCCATGAGACACAGGGTCAAGACTGATTTGCATACAGCTGGGTCTGAACTGAGGTGGCAAAGTGAGATAAAAAATGATGATGGATTCAACCCAGATCTGTAAGTAGGGATGAGAGTCTGAAAGGTTTCAGTGCTCCGTCCATCATTTTCTTGTGTTTGCTTTGTTCGCCCTAAGTTGGCAGGGTATGCCCAGGCGTTGGTCACTTGCTCACTTTGCCACTGGATTCAAGCTATCCTGGCTGATGAATGGTGTTACCAGAAACCAGTCCCTGGATGCTTGTTTCCGGTTCAGGAAAGACCTGGCTTGGCATTTCGGGCTGGATGGTTTCCGTGAGGCACAGGGTTAAGACTAATTTGCATATAGCTGGGTCTGAACTGAGGTGGCAAAGTGAGCAAAAGAATGATGATGGATTCAACCCAGAGCTGTGACTGGGGGTGAGTGTCTGAAAAGTTTCAGTGCTCCGTCCATCATCTCCTAGTGTTTGCTTTGTTCTCCCCCGCATGCTGTCTGATCACTCACAGGTTGTCCTGAATATGCGCGTTCCGGGAGCGGGAGGGATCGGGTGGGAGTGGCGATTTCCCAATATGACGCTAAATGATAATGTATTTCGGATAGAACTATGCATGGCAATTACTGAATACTTTGATTTATTACTATTATTTTTTTTTTATTGACATTTTGTGCAAATACAAAACATTTCAACAACAGAACGGGCCAGTTTGCTGTTATAGCAATACAGAATGTGGCTTAATCACAGTACATACATTGTCACATAATACAATCTTTGGTCACGTCGCGCTTGCACCTTTGATTCATGAGAACACTAACCACATAAATCCAAATGCTCTTTGACATCAGTATATGAGAATGTAAGCTTACAAAGCCCAGAACAACATAGTACATTGCGGGATTTATTCGATCCTAATCAAATATATACAATTATCCCCACAGTCTTTGAATTGTTAAAAGAGGGGATCTGCCCCTGAGCTCAGAATATCCGCTAACCCTGCATATCTATTCCGCAGCCTGCGTGTTGCCAGTTTGCTCCGCCTCAGGAAATTCGCTCTGCCCCTGAACCCATGTCAGGAATGGGTCCCAGATGTCACGAGGCGGGAAGTGGGGAAGACAAGCTCCCAGAAAGTATTTAACTGCGTTTGCCCGTAGGTGACATCAGCAATCCAACCCTTAATCGATGGTGCCCCCCTCCTACCCCAATGTACCGCAATTTGGCGCTTAGCATATAATAGAAGCAGTACATGTAGCTTGCGCAGCTTGGGCGGGGTGTCTTTAACATATCCCAATAGACCTTGAACGGGAGATGGGGCCGCCGACCCTCCAACAATTTGGCTCACTAAGGTAAAAACTCTGAACCAATAATCCACGATCACTGGACAGTCCCATGCCACGTGTAGAAATGAAGCAGGGGAATATTTGCAGCGCCAACAACTCTCATCCTCTCTAAGCCCCATACGATGCAGGCCTATGGGTGTTCTATAAAATCTGCGCAGGTATTTGAAATGGATCAATCGGAGTTTGTAGTTGGGAGAGAGCTCCTTAAGCTGTCTACAGCAGAACTCCCACTGTGCTTCGGTCAGTGGGGTGGAAAGGTCTTCGTTCCAATATTGGAGGGATTTAGGCCTTACCAAAGGGACGGTGTTTTGCATGTGCGTGACAAGTTTGCGGGGAGAGGGGGACCGCAGCAGGTTTTCCAATGTGGGCAGAGCTGGAGGGGCCTCCGGGAAGTTCCTGCAAAGGGCCCGACAGGCCGCTCGTAGCTTATGATACAGGAATAGCTCGGAGAAGGGTACCGTCCTACCCTCGTTCGCAGTCGGAGGTGGCCTAAATTCGCTGTTGGGGAATAAATCAGCGAAGGTGTGAAGTTGCATTTTCTGTTCTAATGCCTTACTAATTCCGTCTCCGACACAGGGCATCATTGGGTTCTGTGCCAGTGGGATCGAGGGAGCATACAACACTGGGATCCCCGCCCGTCTAGGCAGCTCATCCCATGCCCAACACAGCGCTTCGGTGGTGTCTATATCTCCACGGGGACGTCACAACGGTTTATAGATGGCTACTTTAAGCGGAACAGGTGCAACTGCAGCGAGCTCTACTGCCACATGAGGCTGGAAGGACGTCGGGTGCACCCAAAAATGCAAGAATTGGGCCTGAGCGCAAAGTGCATAAAGGCGCATATCCGGAGCTCCCAATCCCTCCTGTCGTAGTGGGAGTGTCAGCATGTCCCAGAATGTCCTGGCTTGTCCACCTGCCCATGCCAAGGAAATGAGTTGCGACCTGAGAGCGGTGCAAAAATGCAGCGTGAGCGGGATCGGAATGTTTACAAATAAGTATAGGAATTCGGGCAAAATGACCAGTTTAGCCAATGCTATCTTCCCAGCTAGGGACAACGGCAACTTGGACCATATCTTCACCTTTTCTTCCAACCACACAAAAGCCCATCCATAGTTCAGATTCCAGACCTCCTGTGTATCCCGACTGATCCTTATGCCCAGGTATTTGACCTCCTCAGCTTCCCACTTTAAAGGGTATTCGGAAGATACCCGAGGCGTGCCATCTGTCAGGGGAAATATCACTGATTTTGCCCAATTAACAAAAATACCAGCTAGGCCTCCGAACCGAATAAACTCCCTCAAAATTGGGTCTAGGTTCTCCTCCGGGTTAACGAGATAAAGAGTCACGTTGTCGGCATACAATGATATGAGCAGGCTCCTGGTACTAAACCCTATACCACGCGCCGTATGGTGTTCCGGATATGGGCAGCCAGGGGCTCCATTGCTATCGTGAACAATAGCGGGTAAAGGGGGCAGCCCTGCCATGTGCTGCGCGATATGGGGAAGGGATCGGACAGTAATCCGTGCACCCTGAGTTGGGCACTGGGTGTCAGGGTGTGAGGGCCTGGGCGCCTACGTAGTTGCGCGGGGAAAGCCAGTGGAACTACACGTCCCAGCAACCCCAGACAGGGGGAGGGGCGAGAGACTTTATCATCACGAACAACGCGTTAGGACGTTGTTCGTGATTCTGAAACCCGGAAGGCGCTGAAGGCGTTCGAGCGGCGGTGCATTTTTCTACTCTTCTGGTGTTTGGATGAGAGCCTCGGGAAGAGGCGGAAACTTTCCTGGGACAGCCGTCGGTGAGCGGCAGGAGTTCCGAAGAGCACGCAGTGGGGCTGGTCTTGTCTGCGTCGCGAACCCCGGAACAGAGCAAGCGAGGTGAAGCCGGTGATTCCTCTTGTCACCGAAACCCTGCTGCTCGCGCAGCAGTGCGCGGACACCCGCAACAGGCGGCAGGCAGGCCGTGAAGGTTTACACGGCGGCCCGGACCGTGGCAGGTGCTTTTTCTTACTTTTTGTGAAGAGACTAGGTAACACTGGATTAATGTTTACGGCCATCTGGCAGCCATGTGGGTGGAGCCGGCCATGTACCTTGTGTTTGAAGTTTATCCTTAAGCGGCCCTCTGGCAGCCAATGAGGTGGAGCCGGGCCCCACACTAGGAGAGTGTGAGACTTTCAAAGAGTGTGGCGGATATTGGAACTAGCCTTGACAGAAGGAAAGGGGTTCCTCAACTGCCAAGCAGAGAAGCCCTGACAAAAAGGGTCCTCTCGATTTCTTTCTTTGCCCTAATCCTTCCTTCTTCAGTTTTTGTTACAAGAGAGTGGGGGTTAAGAGTGGGTACGTACGTAGACCTGGGTGAGTGGAGCTCGGTGGGGCATGGATGGACAGGTTGGCCCGTGTTAACTTTCTTGCACTTGTTGGTTTTGGCATAGGTCCCTGTGCAGCGGTCTCCGAGAGACGACTGGTAGCTGCCAGAGGAACTATTGGCAGGGAGACGCTTTAGCAGGTAGGAGGAGGAACTAGCGAGACCACCTGAGTGTAGATAGCATGTGAGAGGTGTCTAATCGCATGTACTTTGTTTTTCAGGTGTCCCTTCCCACGCAGCCCCTACCCTATCCTTCCCTCGCCTGATCGCCTCAACACTCTGGTTATCTAGAATCAGAGTTTGGGGATGTCAGGAGGGGGACCCCTTTGAGCATCGCCCTGATCCTGAGGAGAACCGGAAGACCGTGACAGAATCACGAACCCCACGTTATCTTCTCCTCCCGGTCGGGGCGATTCACAAGGATGGCAACGCTCGAGGATGTGCTGCAAGCCTTGGCTGCGGTACAACAAGAGTTGGTTGCGTCTCGAGCTGAGACAGCGGCTTTGAGGGAGAGGGTGGATAGACAGGCCAGGAACCCTTTTGACGCTGCAGCTGGTCCGCCTCCAATTCAGGTTACGGTGCCTCCGCCCATTCCGTTGGCTAGTCCAGAACGGTATACGGGCGACCCCCTAAAAATTCAGACGTTCCTAACCCAGATCACGCTTCACTTGTCGTGTCGTCCGTCGTCGTTCCCTACTAACCTGTCAAGGGTGGCCTTTGCGATCTCGTACCTGACCGGGGACACCGCCGATTGGGCGGTTCCTCTGGTCAGGAACGACGATCCGCTACTGACCGACTGGAACACCTTCCGAAAAGAATTCGAAAGGGTGTTCGACCGCAGGGCTACCACTCTAAGCGCAGACAGGGAACTGCTAGAATTGCGTCAGGGCAAGAAAGACTTGGTCACGTATATGACTAAGTTTAACCGGTTGGTGGTCGAGACAGCCTGGCCCGAAGAAAAAAGAATGGCCTTGTACTATCAAGGGTTGAAGGATGAACTTAAAGATGTGCTGGCGTGGATAGACCCCCAGCCCACGACCTGCAAGGATTTGATCAATCTCACGTTACGCCTTGATCACCGGTTATCAGAGAGAGGGGGGGATCGGAGAAAAGGAGAGAGGTCAGGGGTCGGAGGGGATCCGGACAGCCGCGCCCCGAATGTCGTGCGGGAGGCAGGTCCTGAGCCTATGGAGGTAGGAGCAGTCCGTCCCCATTGTCGAAAACCGAGAGAGAAAGCCGCAGAGTCCTGGGACTCTGCATGTACTGTGGGAAAAAGGGACACTACGTGAGGGAGTGTCCCCTAAAACCCAAGAAAAGAACGACGGGATTCGCTGGGAAGAAGGTGGCCATCACCGTCGCGGAAGCTACCGCCGGGGGAGGCGCACGGTCGACCGACACGGTAGAAACCGAGGTACGGGAAACGGAATGGAGATTACCGTCACTGGCGGGGGGCAAGAAATCGACAACAGAAACCCACATAGTACTTCCCATGCTCCTTATGACCGGTCCAGCCACACATTCGGTTCTCGCAATGGTCGATTCGGGAGCCACTGGCAACTTCAAGGACGATGGGCTGGTGCGTCGATTGGGGTTGGTTAGGGTCCCAGTGGCCAAGCCTGAGATGGTGCTGGCTGTGGACGGAACACCGTTGACCTCTGGTCCTATCATCGAGCAGACGGAGGCCGTGGACTTGGTGCTCCGCGGCGAGACCCAGGACCACGTGGAAAACATCACCCTGAACATAATCGAAGCCCCACAATACGAGATCATCTTGGGGATGCCGTGGTTGTGGAGGCATAACCCGACCATAGATTGGAGACATAAAACCATAGTTTTTACCTCCCAAGACTGTATAGAACAGTGTATGACAGCCAGGGGATCCATCGCCCACACGCTAGCCCTCGCTCAGATGTGGCAGGTGGCCACGGCGGCCGAAAAGGAGACCGAGCTTCCGCCAGAATACGTCAGGTATCGGGGGGTGTTTTGCGAAAAAGAAGCGGAGACCCTGCCGCCCCATCACGAGTATGATTGTAGAATCGACTTGGTGGACGGGGCGGCTATGCCCACTTGTCGGGTGTACGCCTTGTCCGAGCCCGAGACCAAGCATCTGCGGGAATATTTAGACAACTTCTGTGCGTTGGGGTTTATTCGCCCATCCCGCTCCCCTGCAGCTTCTCCTCTTTTCTTTATCGCAAAGGCGAACGGTGATCTTCGAACGTGCATAGACTATCGCATGTTGAATAAATACACCATCAGGAATCAGTACCCTCTGCCGCTTATCCCCGTGTTGCTGGACCAGGTGAAGGAGGCCACCATTTACACACGACTCGACTTACGAGGGGCCTATCATCTGGTCCGAGTGCGCAAGGGGGATGAATGGAAAACCGCATTCAAGACCAGATTCGGTCTTTTTGAATATTTGGTGATGCCGTTCGGGCTTTGCAACGCCCCGGCGGCGTTTCAGTATTTTTTGAACGACGTGCTGAAGAATTACATCGACAGATTTGTCATTGTATACATCGATGACATTCTGGTCTTCTCAGTCTCCCCTGAACAACATGTGAGCCACGTCCTAATGATTCTGAAAAGATTGCAAGATCAGCGCTTATACTGCAAACTTAGCAAGTGCGAGTTTGGGGTCACAGAGGTGGAGTTCCTGGGAGTAATCCTGAGTCCCGGGGGTTTTAGGATGGCTGAGAGAAAGGTGACTGCGGTACAGGAATGGCCGGTGCCGCGCTGTGTGAGAGATGTGCAGTGCTTTCTGGGCTTCTCCAATTATTATCGGAGGTTCATCTCTCACTTTTCTCAACTAGCTTCTCCCATCACTAGGCTGTTGAGAAAGGGGGCCGTCTTCCAATGGCTCCAGAAGCTATGGACACTTTCCTCCAGCTGAAAGAGGCTTTCTGTTCCGCCCCCATCCTGCGACACCCGCAACCCGATGTCCCGTTCATCGTCGAGGCTGATGCCTCCAACATCGCAGTGGGGGCGGTGCTGTCGCAAAGAGACAAACTGACCGGACAGTTACACCCGGTGGCTTTCTTGTCAAAGAAACTAAGTCCTGAGGAACTAAATTACTCAGTCCCCGAAAAAGAACTATTGGCCATCAAGAAAGCCTTCCAGGAATGGAAACACTACTTGTGGGGGGCACAACATCCGGTCACAGTGTACACCGACCACAAAAATCTACAATATATGAAGACCGCGAGGCTTCTCTCACAGAGGCAGATGAGATGGATGTTATTCTTCGCAGAATACGAGTTTGTGGTTACGATTCATCCAGGCTCAGAGAACCGGAAAGCAGACTCGTTGTCGAGACTTGGTGAAAGCGAAAGCGCCCAGCAGCATCAGCTAGAAGCTATCGTCCATCCGGAGAAGGTCCTGTGCGTGATCACCGCGGAGAAGTTCGTGGACCTGGTCAAGGACAGCCGTTCGACGATGCGGTGGCAGCGTTGGGCGAAGCAAGACCCCTGTCGGGTCTTGAAACACGGAATACCTCTACACAAAAACAAGTTGTTCCTGCCCACGCAAGAGCTACGGGTACAGGCCTTCAACTGGTGCCACAATACGGTGCTAGCAGGACACCCCGGAAACCAGAAGACCCTCCGTCTAGTGCAACGATATTTCTGGTGGGATGGCATGGTCGCAGATGTAAAACGCTGGGTGTCGCACTGTGAGACCTGTGCTAGGGCGAAAGGAGAACACAGCAAGGCTAGGGGACAACTGCTGCCGTTGCCAACGCCGCCTCAACCCTGGCACACGATAAGTTTGGATTTTGTTCTCGGCTTACCCCTGGACCAAGGGTGTAACGCCATTTTGGTGGTGGTTGATAGCTTGACAAAAATGGGGCATTTTATATCTTGCAAAAACCTTCCCACGGCAGGGCAAACAGCGCAGATGCTCTTGACGCAGGTGGTGCGTTTACATGGCCTCCCCCGGATTATTGTTTCCGATAGGGGCCCGCAATTTGTGGCCCGCTTCTGGCGCATGTGGTGCAAGGCCCTTCAGGTGAGTGCCGCTCTGTCCACCAGTTTTCACCCGCAGACTGATGGGCAGACCGAGCGCTTAAACCAAACTCTGAAAAAGTATTTGCGCTGCTTTTCCGAGGATGCCAAGGACTCTTGGGTTTCGCTGTTGTGGTTGGCATAGCTATCGTACAATAACACTTGGCACAGCTCCATTAACGAAACGCCGTTCAGAGCCAATCACGGCTTTCATGCCTCCACGTTGCCGCTGGTTGTTCCGAGAGAAGTACAAAATCAGCCCACCGTGATGGAACAAGTCGACCGCCTCTTACAACTCCATAAGAAGTTACAGGCCAACCTGCAGCGAGCCAAGCACCAGTACAAGAAATGGGCCGATCGCCACAGGCACGAAGGGCCTAGTTACCAGGTGGGAGACCGTGTTTGGCTCTCCACGAAAAACATCCGTTTCAGGTGGCGTAGCATATTCCATCCCAGATACATAGGGCCCTATACGGTGGTGCGGAAAATCAACCCTGTGGCCTATCAGTTGAAACTACCGGCGTCCCTGCGAATACATCCAGTGTTCCACTGCGGACTCCTGAAACCAGCAAGAAACGCCAGAAGCCGAGCTACGCCTCCAGTAATGCGGGATGGCGAGCTGGAGTACGAAGTGAAACGAATCCTGGACTCGAAATGGAGACAAGGGAAATTGTGGTACCTGATTTCCTGGAAGGGGTACCCATCCGAAGACGACTCGTGGGAACCCGGCACGAATGTTCACGCCCCGCAGGTGGTACGTCTATTCCATGCCCGCAATCCGGGGAAACCAGGGTCAAGGAGGCGCTGGAGAGGGGGGCGTACTGTCAGGGTGTGAGGGCCTGGGCGCCTACGTAGTTGCGCGGGGAAAGCCAGTGGAACTACACGTCCCAGCAACCCCAGACAGGGGGAGGGGCGAGAGACTTTATCATCACGAACAACGCGTTAGGACGTTGTTCGTGATTCTGAAACCCGGAAGCCGCTGAAGGCGTTCGAGCGGCGGTGCATTTTTCTACTCTTCTGGTGTTTGGATGAGAGCCTCGGGAAGAGGCGGAAACTTTCCTGGGACAGCCGTCGGTGAGCGGCAGGAGTTCCGAAGAGCACGCAGTGGGGCTGGTCTTGTCTGCGTCGCGAACCCCGGAACAGAGCAAGCGAGGTGAAGCCGGTGATTCCTCTTGTCACCGAAACCCCGCTGCTCGCGCAGCAGTGCGCGGACACCCGCAACAGGCGGCAGGCAGGCCGTGAAGGTTTACACAGCGGCCCGGACCGTGGCAGGTTCTTTTTCTTACTTTTTGTGAAGAGACTAGGTAACACTGGATTAATGTTTACGGCCATCTGGCAGCCATGTGGGTGGAGCCGGCCATGTACCTTGTGTTTGAAGTTTATCCTTAAGCGGCCCTCTGGCAGCCAATGAGGTGGAGCCGGGCCCCACACTAGGAGAGTGTGAGACTTTCAAAGAGTGTGGCGGATATTGGAACTAGCCTTGACAGAAGGAAAGGGGTTCCTCAACTGCCAAGCAGAGAAGCCCTGACAAAAAGGGTTCTCTCGATTTCTTTCTTTGCCCTAATCCTTCCTTCTTCAGTTTTTGTTACAAGAGAGTGGGGGTTAAGAGTGGGTACGTACGTAGACCTGGGTGAGTGGAGCTCGGTGGGGCATGGATGGACAGGTTGGCCCATGTTAACTTTCTTCCACTTGTTGGTTTTGGCATAGGTCCCTGTGCAGCGGTCTCCGAGAGACGACTGGTAGCTGCCAGAGGAACTATTAGCAGGGAGACGCTTTAGCAGGTAGGAGGAGGAACTAGCGAGACCACCTGAGTGTAGATAGCATGTGAGAGGTGTCTAATCGCATGTACTTTGTTTTTCAGGTGTCCCTTCCCACGCAGCCCCTACCCTATCCTTCCCTCGCCTGATCGCCTCAACACTCTGGGTATCTAGAATCAGAGTTTGGGGATGTCAGGAGGGGGACCCCTTTGAGCATCGCCCTGATCCTGAGGAGAACCGGAAGACCGTGACACTGGGTAGGGTATATAATAGCCGTATTCGGTTGATGAAGAGCGGGCTGAACCCCATACGACTCAGTATGGCAAACAGATATGGCCATTCGAGTGTGTCGAACGCTTTGGTGGCGTCTAAAAACACCACTGCAGCATGAACCTCTGGGTGCAGATAATGTAAGACTGAGAAAATAGTTTGTAGGTTATCAGAGGTCGACCTTCTCGGGATGAACCCTGACTGATTCAGGAGCACAATCATAGGGAGCAATGGTTGTAGCCGATTAGCGATCAGCTTAGCCAGGATTTAAACATCCACATTTATCATCGACAGTGGTCTGTATGAATCGACCTCCGATTCTGGTTTCCCAGGCTTTAACAAAGTAATAATTATGGCTTCCCTCATGGATTTAGGCAATATTCCCCCCTCCAGAGCCTCTTCATATACCGCCAGCAGCCTAGGCGCTAATTCCTCAACATATGTTTTGTAAAAAGATGTGGTCAGACCGTCAGGTCCAGGGGCATTAGCAAGCGGTAAGCTTTTTATAATCTGGGCGACATCTTCAGCAGTGAACGGGGGGTCCATATATTCTTTGTGGTTGTTGTTGAACCAAACTAATGCAATCGAGTCCAGAAATGACTGCAGCCCCTCGGGACATGTACCCTGGGTGGCAGTATAGAGGTGGGAGTAAAAAGTGGTGAAAGCATTTAGTATTTCTACCTGACCCTTAACAGCGGTTTCTGGTGCAGTGTATATTTCATGAATAAACATGGTGGATCTAGGTGGTCTAATCATACCAGCCAATGTGCGTCCCGGCCTGTCCCCCTCCCCGTATCGCCTTGCCTCCGCATACTTCCCAAGGAACTGAACCTCCCGCTGCACCTCCTCAGAAAAGTCTAGTAGCTTGGCCTTCAGGAGGCCAACAGTGTCTGGGTCATCAGTGGAATAAAATATCTCCTCAAGCTCCCTTATTTGAGCCTCCAGGGATGCGATCGTGCCCCTAATTGCCTTCAATACTCCCGCCTGCCTGGCGATGCACTGGCCTCTAATCACAACCTTAAATGCTTCCCAAAGTGAAGCCTCAGTATCTATTGAACCTGTGTTCAGCGCAAAGTACTCAGTGATATCCATCCGTATCTCTTCTTTAAAGGCTTCGTCAAGTAGGGCATATGATGGGAGACGCCAGGTAAAGGCGCGCTGAGGTGAGCTCGAAATCACCTTTTTCAACAGGCATGGAGCGTGATCTGACAGTGAACGTGGAAAGTGTATTACATCTGAAGTCCAGGTGGCTATATCACGAGATAGTAGTCAGAAATCCAAGCGGGACCATGCGCTGTGGTGATCAGAGATGCAGGTGCCCTCCCTAGTCAGGGGATGTCTGTTGCGCCATATGTCTATCAAGTCTCCATCAGAGATTATAGCCCGCAGGGCAGCACTAGCTGTAGGGTGCAGGGAACAGGAAGCTCCCCGCCTGTCCAAGTCATCATCTAGGATAGCATTAAAGTCGCCTCCCCACAATATTGTGCCTGTCGCCCTGACTTTCGTCCAGACACTGCTAAAAAACTCTGGGGAGTCTACATTAGGACCATAGACGGCCACAATAACCATGGAGACACCACACAAAATCCCTTGTATAAAGGCGTATCGTCCCTCGAGATCAACATGTACCAACCCCTCCCTCCAGTCCAATCCCCGTTTAATCAACACAGCCTTCCCGCGCGCATAATTGGAATATACAGGGGAGTAGACATTTCCCCACCGGCCATGACGGAGCCTCTGCGACGGAGTAACATTGAGGTGTGTCTCCTGCAATAAACATATATCTACATTATCTCTGGATAGGTAAGCATGGATGTCACGAGGAGCCCAGACTGAAAGGGGAAGAAAGCCTGCCTATCCTAACTGTCCGTGTGAATCCCCTCCTCTCCCCTCTTTATCCCCAGCAACCCGAAGCGAGGGCCAGAGAAGACGGCTCGCTCCACTCGAGCAGACAAGAGGACGCGTGTTTCTTTAATTGGGCCGAGCTGGACATGCACCCCGCCCACACGGATGACGAGAATAAAGGGAGGAGTCCCGAACCAGGAAGGAGTCAGCGACTTGGAGTGGAGAGAGCGGAAGGAGCAGAAGAAGAGAGGAGAGCGTATGCGGAGGAGAGACGGGGAAGAGAAGAAGACGAGAGACCAGAGACCGGGACAACGGAGCCAGGAGGCCAACGACCCGCGACTCGCCCCACCACGTTTCCAGAGAAGCGTGGCACCAACAGGTACGGGACCGTATCTCTTGCTGGGCGGGACGACAGAGGCGAAAGAAGCCGTAGTAGACGCATTTCCCTGTTCCCCTACCCTCACATCACCGTCACCTAAGGCGCGCTAGAGAGCACTGTGTGAATTCCTCACTCCTGACCCTCCACAGTATTTGTTCCCCAGGGAACCTACCTGACATCGGTTTTTGTTTTCTTTTGTTTACTCCCACGCCCGGGACCGGAGAAAGCAGCATCGGCCGGAAGGAGACGGCATCCTGGATTGGGGCGGATATAGAGCGAAAAGCCCACACCAGCGACCAACCGCTAAGCAGGAGGCAGAACTCCCCCTTCCCTATTATCTGGCCAAGACTTATAAGAAAAAAGTGCTGCAACCAATAAACCCCACCTCAACCGAACGTCCTGTCTCTGTGTCTCCTTTAACCCCGCTACAAGTGGTGGAGAATGCGGGCATAGGAGCCACCATCTGTACGCCGAAGATGGACGAACTAATCCAACATTTGGTCAAGGGGCAAGAACAGCTGGGATGGGCGGTAGAGCAACAGTTACACGCCGCTCAAGCGGACAGAGATACGTTGAAAACAACCCTAACTGCCCACCTCGAAGGCCTGCAGACGGTATTCAGGGACCCTGTTCCAGGAAACCCTCCACCCGCTTGACCCGTTAACCCAGGTCCCTCCGGGATCTCATTGCAGATGTATGTGGCAGGAGAAGACCCAGATGCCTTTCTGCTGAATTTTGAAAGGGCTGCATTAGCCTGTGGGTGGCCTGTGGAGAAATGGCCTTTCTTTCTGGCTCCGTTACTAACCAGCAAGGCACAGGCAGCCTATCAGGTTGCCAATGCGACAGGCAATGTACCCTATGCCACTATCAAAACGGTGATCCTAGACCATCTGGGGTTGGATGCAGAGGCATACCGGGTACGCTTCCGAAAGGAGAGGGGAGCCATGGGGGAGAATCCCAAAACCCTGTTTTTACGTCTCAAAATGGCCGCGGATAAGTGGCTGACCCCAGCCTCCAGTACAAAAGACGAAATAATGGACAAGATCTACTTAGAGCAGTTTTTGGAGGCAGTACCATTTACCACCCAGAAATGGTTACGACAACACTCACACTTGACCACCGCCCAAGCCATTGAAATGGCTTCGTCATATGCCAGAGCGCAACCTCGCGCATCACCTTGGGACTATGAGAAACCCTCCCGTCCCAATCCGGTTAAGGGAGAAAGGAAACCCCGACAGACAGTGGAAGCCTATCCACAAAAACCCGTGAGAGCCGAGCCCATCTCCTTCAAGGGACCCCAATGCTTTGAGTGTGGGGCTTGGGGACACATTGCCCGATTATGTCCCCACAGGAGGCCCTTGGAAGAACCCATGGAAGTAGGATACATCCCCAAATCGGTTCTCTACACAGCGGAGCTGGGCAGTTCCTTCTATGTGAGTGTAAGGGTGAATGGTAAACCGGTCCGGGCCCTACTAGACTCTGGGTGTAGACAGTCGGTAATAAGAGGGGTGTTCATAGAAGCCAGGCAAGTGATCCCCCAAACACTGGTTTGCATCAAATGCGTACACGGGGACACGAAACCTTATCCGGTGGCAAAGGTGTCCTTAGAAACCACGGAGGGTGGGCAGCACCAAGTGAAAGTGGGTGTACTAGACACGCTACCGGAAGAACTGATCATAGGGACGGACAATCCCCACTTCCTGGAGTTATTCACACGCTCCACACACATACAAACCCCACACAAGGAGGTCGAGGCGAGGGTAGAGTCGTCCCGTCCGGCATACATTACACCCGAGCCGTGGGCAGGGAATAGGAACTTCAAGTTCGCACAAGCCAATGATAGCTCCCTCTATAACGCATGGGAACAGGCTCACTACACCCAGGGAGACGCCCCTCCCGTGTTCCCCCGTTTCCTTATCCACAATGGCTTGCTGTATCGCCAGGGGAGAAAAGACGAACCATTACAGCTGTTAGTACCCATCCCCTTTAGGGAACAAATCCTATTCTATTCTCATTCCCATCTTCTCGCTGGCCACATAGGTACGGAAAAAACGACTCAAAACGTCCTGCGACACTTTTACTGGCCAGGCATTTACGCAGATATAAAACAACACTGCATGGCATGCGAGCTGTGCCATAAAAAGAACATACACAGGCCCCCAGGAGTTCCGTTACAACCCCTTCCCATTATAGGGACCCCGTTCGAGAGGGTAGGCCTAGATCTGATAGGCCCATTACCCAAAACCAGAAGAGGGAACCAGTACGCACTGGTTGTGGTGGATTATGCAACCCGCTTTCCGGAAGCCTTCCCCTTAAGAGCACCAACGTCACGGGCCATAGCAGAGAGAATGATAGAACTCTTCTCCCGAGTGGGCTTCCCGAAGGAGATATTGACGGACCAAGGGACTCCCTTTGTGTCCCGGCTGATAAAGGAGGTATGCAGCTTGGTGGACCTACGGCATATCAAGACGTCGGTATATCACCCCCAGACCGACGGACTAGTAGAGCGGTATAACGGGACCCTCAAGGCCACAATAAAGAAAATGCTGGCTGTGAGCGGAAAAGAGTGGGACAGTCTCTTACCTCTGGCCTTATACGTCATTAGGGGACAAACGCAGAGTAGCCTCGGCTGTTCTGCCTTTGAGATGCTATATGGGCGTCAGCCCAGGACGCTCCTTGAGATGACAAAGGAAGTCTGGGAGAAAGACGCGGGAGAGAGCCAATGCCTGTTGGAGTACACCCAAGACCTAAAAAACAAGCTGTGGAAAATACGAGAGTTGGCATACGTCAATTTAGGACAAAGTCAACAACGACAGAAGACGGCGTATGACAAAGGAAAGAAATGGAGGAGGATTGAGGTGGACGACTGGGCCTTGGTGTTGTTACCGTCGGCGACCCGTAGATTCCAGACGGAATGGATGGGACCCTACAAAGTAATCGCCACCATAGGCAAGACCAGCTACAAGCTGCAGGTGTCCCCGCGAAAGACACAGGTCTATCACATCAACTTACCGAAAAAATGGATTGGGCCCCCCCCCCAGGACATACATCTCTCCATACCGACTACCGTCTCCCCCTTGTCCACGTTACAGGAGTTAGACATCAGTGAAGACCTCAAACAAAACGAGAAAAGGAGCCTGCAGGACACGTTGGACCCATTCTCCCCTTTGTTTTCCGATGTCCCCGGGAAAACAACAGTGATTGAACACCGCATTGAGACTACACCGGGAGTGGTCGTCACAAAACGGCCATATCGGATACCCGCTGCACGGCGACCCGCCATACAGAAGGAGGTCCAGGAAATGCTACATCTGGGGATAATCAGGCCCTCCTGCAGCAAATGGTCATCACCGATCGTGATGGTCCCAAAACCCGACGGCAGCACCCGGTTCTGTATGGACTTTCGGGCCTTGAATCAAGTGTCCTCCTTTGACGCATATCCGATACCGCGCATAGATGAGCTGATCGAGCGCCTCGGAAAAGCCAAGTTTATCAGTACGCTAGACCTGACCAAGGGATACTGGCAAGTGCCACTGAGAGAGGAAGACCGCAAGAAAACGGCCTTTTCCACACCAAGCGGTTTATTTGAATTCAACGTCCTACCGTTTGGCCTACACGGAGCTCCCGCGACGTTCCAACGGTTAATGAACGAGGTGCTACAGGACCACCAAGACTACACTTCCGCATATCTTGACGACATCATCATTTTCAGTCCCTCCAGGGAGAGCCACCTCAACCATCTGACCCTGGTCCTTCAGGCCCTAAGGAAAGCCGGATTACGGGTGAATGCGAAAAAGTCGAGAGTAGGCTACCACAAGGTTAAATATCTGGGGTATGTGTTGGGCCATGGGGTCATTGAACCGCAAATAGAGAAAGTCCGGGCCATTTCAGAAACCCCGTTTCCCTCAAACAAAAAAGACATGAGAGCGTTTTTGGGACTCATCGGATATTACAGGCGATTCATACCCTCGTTTTCAGACATAGCTACCCCTCTATCTGATACCCTAAAGAAAGGGGCAAGTACCCAGTTGTTTCACTCCCCCACACCAGCCATGTGGAATGCCTTCAACACATTGAAAAGGGTGATAACCACCTACCCCGTGTTAGCCTCCCCGGATTACACCAGGCCCTTCATATTACACACTGACGCTTCCGATTGTGGGATAGGGGCGGTATTGTCTCAGACCTCCATGGATGGGATAGAACACCCCATTCTATACATAAGCAGAAAGCTGTTCCCCAGGGAGGTGAAATATCCCACGATAGAGAAGGAGTGCCTGGCCATAAAATGGGCCGTTGATAAACTTAGATATTACCTGGAGGGCCACCCGTTCACCCTTTACACGGACCATGCCCCGCTGCAGTGGATGAGCCAGACCATGTCCCACAACCCCCGGGTGTTGCGGTGGTTTTTAACACTACAACCCTTCTCGTTCACTGTACACCATCGGAAAGGCATAGAGAACAACAGTGCGGACTTCCTATCACGGCACCCTCTCCCCGAGCGGGAGAATCCAAGGGGGGTGGTGTGTCACGAGGAGCCCAGACTGAAAGGGGAAGAAAGCCTGCCTATCCTAACTGTCCGTGTGAATCCCCTCCTCTCCCCTCTTTATCCCCAGCAACCCGAAGCGAGGGCCAGAGAAGACGGCTCGCTCCACTCGAGCAGACAAGAGGACGCGTGTTTCTTTAATTGGGCCGAGCTGGACATGCACCCCGCCCACACGGATGACGAGAATAAAGGGAGGAGTCCCGAACCAGGAAGGAGTCAGCGACTTGGAGTGGAGAGAGCGGAAGGAGCGGAAGAAGAGAGGAGAGCGTATGCGGAGGAAAGACGGGGAAGAGAAGAAGACGAGAGACCAGAGACCGGGACAACGGAGCCAGGAGGCCAACGACCCCGCGACTCGCCCCGCCACGTTTCCGGAGAAGCGTGGCACCAACAGGTACGGGACCGTATCTCTTGCTGGGCGGGACGACAGAGGCGAAAGAAGCCGTAGTAGACGCATTTCCCTGTTCCCTTACCCTCACATCACCTTCACCTAAGGCGCGCTAGAGAGCACTGTGTGAATTCCTCACTCCCGACCCTCCACAGTATTTGTTCCCCAGGGCACCTACCTGACATCGGTTTTTGTTTTCTTTTGTTTACTCCCACGCCCGGGACCGGAGAAAGCAGCATCGGCCAGAAGGAGACGGCATCCTGGATCGGGGCGGATATAGAGCGAAAAGCCCACACCAACGACCAACCACTAAGCAGGAGGCAGAACTCCCCCTTCCCTATTATCGGGCCAAGACTTATAAGAAAAAAGTGCTGCAACCAATAAACCCCACCTCAACCGAACGCCCTGTCTCTGTGTCTCCTTTAACCCCGCTACAATGGACCAGTCTAGATTTTCTACCGTCATTGAGCCCTCGAATGTTCCAAGTAATGCAATTTATTGTATTAGTGAGGATATGTGTAATGCTCACTTACAGAACCCATGTGTGTAGCGACAACGAGATTTCTTCCAGCCATGGACTGCACAGTCTAGCCAACAAATTACATCCATACTGGCAATGAACAATAAAACAAACCCAACTTCCCCCCACCTTCCACTCCAACCCCCCAATCAGGTTGCAGAATACCCACCCCAGTAAATAAAAGAAACAAAGATATACATATCAAAACAGGGAATCCTCCCATGGGGGCACAGTGACACCGGCAAACTACCTTGTTCGCACAAGGTGGCCTGGAGTACTGCGGATGGTGCTATATGCCCAAGATCTCGGCATCTCAGTTCAAAGAGGAACAACATATCTAAAAACACCAGGACCCATATTAGCAACCGAATCGACATTCCCCTGGGCCCCACACCTCAGCTTTTCCAAATTAACAAGCTGGCACACTTCGCTGAGGCCCAGGAGACGGGATCCCTGCCAGACTCGATGCGAGAGGCGCTAATAATCACGTTGCTGAAGCCGGACAAAGACGGCCAGCTGCTCGACTCGTATCGACCACTGTCCCTCATCAACGTGGACGTTAAGATCTACGCTAAACTGATTGCGGACAGGCTTCAGCCCCTGTTGCCCATGGTGGCATTGCCTGATCAATCGGGGTTTGTCCCCGGCCGTGCCACGTCGCACAATCTAAGGACGATATTCTCAGTGCTGCACTACCTACACCCCTCCATCCGGGCGGCGGTTATTTTTCTCGACGCCACAAAGGCGTTTGACTCGCTTGAATGGCCCTACCTGTTTCGGATCCTAGGCAGAATGGGTTTTAGCCCTCTCTTCATAAACTTAATACGGCCCTTATACGCGGCTCCACGGGCGAGAGTGCGAGTGAACGGGCTGATATCCAAGCCTTTTGGCATATCTCGCGGGACTAGGCAGGGGTGCCCCCTGTCCCCGCTGCTATTTGCCATTGCCATGGAGCCTCTGGCGGCTCGGGTCCGTCAGCACCACACTGCCCGGGGTATTGGCTTTAGCTCTCGTAGCCTGTTGATATCCTTGTATGCGGATGATGTAACGTTATATGTTGCTGACCCCACTGAAAACCTAGATCCACTGCTGAGGGAGTTTGTCAGATTCGAGGGCCTGGCCGGAATAGCTATCAATTGGTCCAAGTCTGTTGCGTTCCCTCTGACGGATGCCACCCCGGAGGTAACTTCGGATTATCCCTTGCGCTGGGAAACGGACTCGGTCAAATACCTGGGGGTTTGGATCAGTCACAACCTGAGTGATTTGTGGACGATGAACTATGGGCGAGCGATAGACTGGCTGGAGGGGAAGATCGAGATCTGGAATAAGCTCCCCCTATCTTTGGTTGCGAGGATAGCCCTGGCTAAGATGGTAGTCCTCCCGAAATTCTTATATCTCTTTGTAAATTTGCCGTTGCCCTTGACTGCGCATTTCCATACTCGATTGCGCTCGCTGCTGTTGACGCTGGTTTGGGCCGGAGGCCAGGCGAGATCGTCCTGGGCGCTGCTCACCCTCCCGTTGCGACAGGGTGGACTGGGGGCTCCAGACATGGCGCTGTACGCGCTATGTGCGCAAGCACAATTCCTACACTTCTGGGTTTTCCCCACCCCCTACCAGCCGCATGTGGCGGTGGAACGGGCGGTGGCAGCTCCATTGCCCCTTAGCGTGGCATTATACGTGAAGGCGCCCCGCCCGACTGGGGACGTCGACACGGTGGCCTTGCTCCGCTGGTCGTGGCGGGAGTTGCAGAGGAGGGCACGCCTCCCTCTCCTGTATGCACCTGCTGTGCCCCTGAGGGGCAACCCATTGATTCCCTGCCTGCAGGACAGCGGGGGGGAGGTCGTGATTAGAGGAAAAGTTCTGCGTACTTTCGCGGACCTCTACCCCGATGGCACCTTTGGGGTTCCTGTAGAGGAGGACTCTGAGACACCGGAGACATTTGCGGACACGTTCGCGCTCTATAAGCTTAAAGAATCCTGCAGGGCGCTATGGCCTCTGTTCCCAGAGGAGCCCCCGCATTTTCAGGCGTTGCAAAATTTACTGTCCAGGCCCTCCCCCAAAAAACTTGTGTCCCGATTGTACAATTGTATGCAGGAGCAAGCTCCCATTATGGTGCCGTCCTCGCTGCATGCGTGGAACGCGGAATTGGAGTCCCCTCTCTCGGACGAACAATGGACCTTCTGCTGCGGGCAACTGAAGGAATTGTCGCCTAACTATAGGTTGCGCCTAATACACTTTAAGTTCCTACATAGATACTACCGTACACCGCGGCTGCTACACCGTATGGGCCTCAGGGAAGACGACACTTGTTGGAAGTGTGGTGCCGAAAATGCCACGTTTCTTCATGTGGCGTGGAGCTGTCCCCGCCTGGAGGAATACTGGTCGAGCATTTTTGCAGCTATTAACCAAATCCTCCATAGAGCCGACACGCCGTCTCCACATCTGGGACTACTAGGTCATGTCCAAAATACTCTACCAAAAGCTAGGAAACTGCACGCGATGCTGCTCCTTTATGCTAAGCGACAGGTGGCGGTACGTTGGGGACGCAGGTGCTTGCCTAAATTTGAAGACTGGGTGGCAGACGTTACATATGGCAACACACAACTTGCATGCTACTGGGAATCTATGCCGGTCACCTCCCGACCTAGGGACATCTGGGAGCCCTTTCTGCACTGGTCCCGCGAGAGGGCGGAATCCCCACGAGCCACAGGCTCACTGTCTGGTGCGGTATCTGATGATATGGGTTAAGGTTGTTTGGAGTTGTGTGTGGGGTCGCATGGGCTGCTGAGCTCTGCATGACACTATGGGCTGTGGGTGGTGGTCGGATGTCGGTGAGGTGCGGCTGGGCCGCACGGTCGGCGGGGTGGGGCGACAGGGTGGATGGTTCCCCGGGTCAGCGGGGGGGAAGCCCACTGGGGTCCCGGCTTGCTGGGATGTGTGTCCAAATGTGATTCCTCTAGCTGCGAGCTTCTCCGACCTTGCCGTCCCCCCTGCAGGAGACGTGCATCAATCGATAGTATGAACTGTTAGGGTGTTGTTACCTTCCATCTGTACCATTGTTTGTTTTTGCTATGGTTCATCTGTTGACGACTTTAGGTGTAAAAAAGGGACAATACACTGATTGGAATACCTATGCTACGTTACAGTTATCAATTGTATCAGTAAGTTGCCTGCTCTTGCCATGGCTCTACGTAAATTTAACTGTAATGTTCGATATCTGCTGTCCTGAAAAAAAAAATAAAAAAAAAAAACAAGCTGGCACACAATACGATACCCATATCAGTCATTGTCACTGAGGCGATCTCCTGTAGTCTTTTCGGCCTCATGATTGCCTTTGTTTTTCTTGCCTCCTATATGCTTAGCAAATTTCAATGCGGACTTCGAGCCTGTAAAAAAGTGAGAAGTGCCATCGAATGACACTTTCAGCTTGGCTGGGTACAGCAGGGAGTATGGAATCTGTGCCTGCAAAAGTATGCGTTTGGCCGGGAGGAATTCCCGCCGTGCCGCCTGCAACGCCGGGGTGAAGTCGGGATAGAAGGAGATAGTGTTGCCTTTTGTGCTGTATTTGAGCTTTCTCCCTAGCTAGCCGAAGGATGCAGTCCCTATCCTGGTAGTTCAAGAGCTTTGCTATGATGGGCCAGGGTGGCACACCACCAGGGGGCTTCGACCCCAGTGATCGATGTGCTCTCTCCACCACAAAAACAGAGGATAGGTGGGGGTCAAAGAGTTCATGAAGCAAGTCTGTGATGAAGGACTCCATTTTAGATATTGCGGTCGTCTCTGGAATTCCAGTAATTCGAAGATTGTTACGTCTTGACCTCACCTCCAAATCATCATTCTTGGCTCTGATGATCCCCAGTAGTTTATCCATGTGAAGCAGCTGCTCCTTTGTCTCCACCTGTAATTCGTGGAATTCAGTATGGCGGTTCTCTAGTGCGTCAAGACGTGTCTCATGTGTCGCCACCTGTGATTTAACTGAGTCCAGCTGCGACGTCAGGGTGTCCAATTTTGTATCTATGTTTCGGAGGCTGGAACACATTTCTAAGATAAGAGTCCGTAAGTCCTCACCTTGATTTTCCGCTTGTGTGTCATGCTGGCTGTCCATCTGAGCCTCATGCTCCGACTCCGTATGCCTTGTGGCATGTTTATTCTCAAATGTTAACTTTGGCTGTTTGGCGTCTTGTTTGCCCATGGTTACAGAGGCGCAGGGTGCGCGACAGGGGTCTCCGACTGGGGCCGCACCAGCCAGACCACACAAGAGTGTGACACCTTACCTCTCCGTGCCACCAGTGCACAGCCTTTCTGCGATGTAGCACCTCTCGTCACTTACACCCCAGCAGCTCCGAGCAGCTCGTGCAGATCACACCCGGGCCAAATCAGGATCACACCACTGATATGTCCAACTTTTTTTTAAACACTATGTGGTGCACGGAGTGATCAGTACCCTGCAGCATGTGGCTGCGATGCGCCAAATGCAATCAGGCACTTGTAGTGTACACAAGGTCTGCAGGTAGAACCTACACTCGCCCACAGGCTCCAAATGTGGTAGCGCTGCATCCAGGTGTCACAGGCACAGCAGTCAAGCCAACCATCTTCTCAATAGTAGAGTGGGGGTGTAGGTCAGCATAGGCGCCATATGTTGCTCCCCCAATCTTTAAGGGTCCCAACCAGGGCAGCTCTCCGCACCCCCAGAGTACAGCAGCAGGGCCTCTAGACACGGCCCCCACGGCGGCAAACTCACCCCGATCACTATGGCGGACAAAAGTCCTCACCGCCGCACCTCCGATATAGGTGCATGCCGCAAGTCCCAAAGACGCGCCGTTTCGTGCGGTCACAGCATGGCGGCTGCTTGATAAGGGGTAGCCCGCAGGTCACACAGCACCTCACCCAGTGTCCAGCACTCACGGTCACTGCTCACTCAGGGCCTCCGCCCATTCAGTGTTCACAGCAGGCCCACAGCAGGATCAACAGCATCTTTTACATCGCCTGGGGTTACCGCAAAATGGCGGATCCGAAATCGTATGCAGTGCGCCGTAGTCTTCCACCTCTCGTACAGTTTCCACGCACACTCAGGGGCTCACGGGCATTCGGCAGTCCTTCACAACCCGCCTTTGAAGTAGTGCGCCGCAGGTCTGAGCTTCGTCGCCAGGGATTACACAGCCGCCCCTCCAGCAGTGCGCGGCCCACAGCCCACCAGCACCCGCGGCCTCAATTTTCGCGACTCTCCGTCAGCGCCCCAGCCGCGATTTCGCAGGTCTCCAGCGTCTGTGTCACGGCTCGCGTATCTCAGCTTCAGGGTGCAATCGGATCACCGGATCAAGCACACCAGGGTCCGCAGGTGTTCAGCAACGCGTGGGAGCGATCAGGGCAGGTCAGCAACGATCCGTAGTGCAGGATTAATGTAGGATTTAATCCCGGCTGGCGGAGCGCACTCAAAGAGCGGCCATTCCGCTGCGCAGCAGACCACGCCCCCCACTGAATCTTTGATTTTATGAGGGATTGGTCTCTTCACGGGCCACCCTGTGGGAGGCCTTTAAGGTGTACATCAGAGGGGTCTGTATATTTAAACAATTGTTCAAACTCCACTCACCTGAAGGGCCAGGTACTGCAGAACCAGAGAGAGAATCCAACCCCTCCCTGAGTGCTTCACCCTCCACGCTGACTGGAAAAACAACAGTGGGTGGAGAAGCACCGAGGGAAAGGAGGTAAACAGGGAAACAAGGGAAGGATTCAGGTATACAGACTGTGGATAACTGATGTGGTGTGTCTGAGACTCTTCACAATGAATCCTAAGGCAGGACGTCAGTGGGGATGTCTTTAAAAAGAGAGGAAAGGAAAAGTAGGTTCAGTATGTGATATCAGTAAACACTTCAAGCTTCAAGATCACACAAACAGCACAACTGAATGTAATATCAGGGGGATCACCCAAAGATTCCTTGAAGGTTACTCAGAAAAAGGGAAGGTTCAGAAATAAATGCACGTCCATTAAGAAAGAAAAATAAACAGCAGAATTCCAGCATTCACTGTAAGGTAGGTTAGAGCTGAAGGCTTTTCTCAACAGTCCTACAGTACAGAAATAAAGAGAGAGGGCACAGTGCCTCCCTTTTAGGATAGAAAAAATAACAATGTCCACTAGACTTTCATGCTTAATGAATGGTTAAAACAAAAAGAAAACCTGGAAATATCCAACGTGATTCCAGTAACGTATGGTTCCAGAGCAAACGCTGTGAAGAGTCCTGTTATAGAAGGCAGACGAACTATCATAGCGAAGATCCTTCCAGGAATGAGGCATATAGTCTCTGCCCTCGGGCATAATCTAATGCAAACAACCAGGGAAAGCCGGCGGCAAGACACCTCCAGATGTTGGGAGATCAGGAAACCAGCTGAAAGGAGCTGGCGGCCTTTAACATGCAGAATGTCGGAAGCAAGATGGCGGCCGCTTAGGAGGCTGTAGCGGCATGCAGACCATGAGAGAGCTCAAACCACATTATGCATGCTGACCTGAGGAGGAGATGACCCTCGATGTGGAATTGAGACCCCCCCTGGAGCCTTGAGGAGCTACTTTCGGCTGATGTGCATGCCTTGTTAAAGTAACGACGGAACACTTGCTCTGCAACAACTGCCTTACCGCTATTGTCGCTCCGCTGCTAGCGCCCGACTGTATGAGTCCAAACCCAATTAGCAGAGCCTCCAAAGTGAAGTGCGCTTGTCCTACACTCAAGGACCCTCCTGAGGCGGTAGAAACCAGTGCTGAGACTATAGAAGAGCCAACACCTCAACGGGAAGGTGGAGAGCAACAGTCTGAGCAGTGCAAGCAGCCCTCGCAAAGGAAAGGAAGAGGCGGGCTGCCGGCAAACAACGTTCGGCCGGCCCGACGGTGCTGGGGCTCCTATGAGGTCCCGCAGCAAAAGCAGAATCGAATGCCAGGGATGCAATCCTGCTCAACGCCAGCCTGAACAGGGGCCAGGAGCAGCACGGGATTAGAACGCAATCCCGCGACACTGGGAGGAAGCCAAACATCTGACTCAACAAAAGAAGGTAGGCCAACAGCGATGAGGGAGGGAGGGAGGGGAGTTGTAATCTTCGGACTGCCAGAGGAAAAAGAGAGCGTGGGAAGGGAGATGTGAGGCAAGGCCACAATATATATTTTTTCAAAGGTGGCGCAATCAAAAAAGAATCATTAAAAAAAAATATATATAACACTAACTTATGGCCTGAAACAACATGTGAAAACTCTGGTGCTCGTGACAGCCCATGTGTTGAGTCGGTTTCTGGCTGCTCTGGAACACACATGGGTGAAGTGATGCAGCTTAAAAGCGTCACTCACAAAGTGCAGCGCGGGAAGCAGCCACCTCGAGTCTGTGCAGACTCGATTTCTCTGCTTCCTGTCTGTTTGCAGCCTCTATCCCGCCTGATGCTGCGCGGCTAAAACAAACCCTTTACAGACGCCACTCGATCCGGGAAAAACTCTTACACCACTTATTCATCGGTGGGGCCCATAACACCAAAAACATACATTCACTCAGTTTCCAGATAAGTGACAAGCTGGTGAGCTGCAAGACACACGGGGTACCTTAATACTATTTTTCCCTAAATAATAACTATATACATTATATACATTTATCTCTAGAATTTTCCGGTTTAAACATCAAGGTACTCCGTTACTTTTGGGTCGATGGACCAACTAGTAGGAATCAGTTGATAGCGATTAAGTCCAGCTCAATCACAATTAAACCTTTAACTTTTTATAGTTGATAACTTTAATTTTTAATAACCACAGACTCAGTTTGAGTTAGCATGAAATTTTATCTAGATTCATTGAATAAATTGAATAAGTAAAATTTATTAGACAGCATTATAATCATTAATTTCATAAGTATTTCAAGTAAAGATTAAAATAGAAAACAGAAAATACTCATTACCCTTGGCCTTAGGGCGATGACGAGAATGGTTCACCAGAGCATGAACCGCAGATCACAGGATAGGTTCCCAAACTGACTGACTGTCCCTCTAACCTCCTCGGACATATTCCCTCCGAGGATAGAATCCCGCAACGGTCTTGTTCCTTTTCCCCATCAAAGTTCGAAGTTCAGAATCTGTCAAAGTCTTTTCAGCATCAGGAAGAAAAAAATCGTCTCAACAGACAGTGTGTCGTATTGAATAGAAAAAATAAGCAATTGCCACAACGTCATCAAAGCACCACTTTTTATACTTTTTCACTAACTTGCTATACCAAGAATTTAAATTTTTTAGTGGCTGTATTCATTTCTATTGGTCTATTGGAGGGGTGGTGATGGTCACCTCATTGTCCTCCTTGCCTAAACCAGTTCTGTAAATTACATATTCATGCACATCCTAGTGACTTGCCAGGTCCCAACATTCGTAACAACTGCTACTATTAATAAATGGAATCATCTTCTGCCGTCCGAGTTTATCATCCGTTCCCAGGCTTTTGTACAGAAAGAATTGGCATCCACTGTTGTCCTAGGCCAGTGCGGCCTTGACATCTCTTACTCCAGGCATAGGCCACACTCATACACAAATGTTGTATTTTCCCCTGCTCCATCAATTCCCCCCCTTTGGTGATTTTTAATATCACCACAAAAACCCATCACTACCAATTTATCAGAAATCATGTTTCTTGTCCTTTTTATTTTGTTAGTTCAAACAACTGTATTTTTCACATTCTGTCTCTTAGTTTTGTTGTACATTTTCTCTTTAAACTCTTCTAGTTCAATCACTCTCATTTCTCGTTCTCTTTGTTTATTCTTATCATTTCGCCTTTTTACCTTATTTTCTCCTTTTTTTTTTCTAACACATACACATGCTAATTTCAATATTAATGTCATTGATATAACTATTGTCACTGTTATTAATATGTTCCCAACTAATGAACTACCTACTTCTGCAAACCATTTCTTTACTGAAGAAAAACTCTTACCAAGTTTTCCCAAGCACCATCAACCTCCAGTGGGGTAATTTCTTTATGCAATTCAGTAATATTCTTTATATACTTTTGTATATTCTGGCTTTTATCAGGAATGTACGTGCAACAATGTTGTACTTTCAACATTCCACAGACTCCTCCCTCTTTTGCCAAAAGAATATAAAGGGCAAGTTGATTTTGCACCACCATAGCTCTCATGGCAACCATCTCAGTATTTACCATTAAGAGCCCTCCAGCAGTATTCGTTGATAAACGATCTACTATTGTTGACAATTTCTGAATCTTATATGCATTATTAAAAGATACACCCACTGCTGGTATAAATGCTCCAAAAATGTCACCTATTATCTCAGAGAAACTTTCCCTTCTTCTACGTGTTAGTGGTTTACCTATTTCATGAGTTCCTTTAGTTCCCCTATCTACATGAAATATCTTTGTAAAGACTAGACCTAGATAACATGTTCCGTACCAATGGTCCGGCAACTTATAATAAGCTTTGTTTCCACAAATAAAATAGATCCCTGGAAATACTGGATCTTTACCGCCTTTGAATTCCCATCCCCCTATAATTCTGTATTTATCTCGACATTCACTAGCACCCACGAAAATAGTTATCATACATAGAGTTATCTCTACGAATGCACAATTTCCCTTATTGAGGCAAATCCAGCCCTATTGCTACATTGGTATCGCTCTTATCATAACTCTCTTCCTCAAAACCCCAAAGTGGCGTTTTCATCCTTTCTCCTGCCACTTTTCTTTGAAACTTAACTCTTCTATCCTCCACCATGTGTAAAAATACTTTTTCTTCTTTTCTTAATCTACAAGTGAGGTTATGCCTAAATGCATATTCTAATGTTAATTCTTTTGTTTCTAGGAAAAATTCTCCAAATACTTTACCAGGCTTCACCTTGTTTAGTTCAGAAACTACAGAAACTTTTGCAAAAACATCATCCATATCAGTATAGTAAGATTCTAGTTTGCCTGTCTTATAAAAATAAACTAGCCAACACACTGCAAGTTATTCCATACGTCAAGGGAAGGTGATGATATGTTACACCCTCTGTCACAGATGCAGGTAACTGCATACAGACATAACAATCCCTAACATCCATTGTTTCTACATATTCATATAAAGGTTTTGTAAAAACATTCTTAGACAAAACATTTATTGACCTGTCTCCATGTGACTCAATATTATCTATCAGTGTTGCAGCATCCTTTGCGTTATGTGCCTTATCATTATTTGTTTTATTGTTCATCCCAGGCGTATTCTCTGCAGTCAATCTAAGTGGGATGACTATTGCTAAAATGAACCAAATAAGCATCAGTAAACCTGTACAGTAAAAACACATTCTACACCATCTGTGTAGAAAACTACACCTAAATCTTCTATTTTCAATCTCTGCCATGATAAACTATAATCTAAGATATGTACAGAAAAATGTATCTCTCCACACTCAGAAAATATATATATATGGCCTTTGAACCAACTGCCCTTGGCGCACTGTTTGGTCCTTTCAAATCTATTTCAAGTTCATCAGTTTGTCCTTATTCTGGCTTTTTCAGTCTCTTCAGGATGGGCACAATTCACTTTCACCCTCCTGTTTACAATTTTCTTTTGAGTTCTCTTGACTGCTATCCACCTCTTCAATGTCAGGCAATGCTACGTAAATCCATTCAAGTGATTTATATTTTAAATTAGGTCTTTTTACTCTTTTCGGTCTCTGCAATTGTCCTTGATTCAAATGTATTTGATTCCTTTGACTTGTAATTTCATTCACTTGTTCTTCCTGTTCTTTGTTCAAATTTATTATTGTGTATCTCAGTCTTTTATATTCGTTGGGCCAATTATCTCCTTCTCGTGGCCTTTTTAGTCCAGCCTCTGTTTCTTCTCGTTCCACTTTCCAAGCTCTCTTTCTTGGTGCTCTCCTTTGTCTTAGTTCTTCTTCACTTTCCTCCGATTCTGTTTCAGATCTTACTTCATTCTCCTTAATTTTGAACTTTATGATCTCTAATTTGCCATCTGAATTTTGATTTCTTTCGATTACTTCTGGGGGGAATTTCCTCAAAACTTGTACTTGGTTGTTCGATATCACTGTGAATTATTTCTGTCTCTCCTGTTTCAGAATCAATTGTCTGTTTTTCAATGTCCTCAGTTTGCTTTTCAATGTCCTCAGTTTGGTTTTCACCAAATTCGGATTGTTCTGTTTCAGATGGCGAACTGGTATTTGATATTTCCAGATGTCGACTTACAGGTCGATCTTCAGGATCTGGAACTCTGATTGTTTCAGTTTCTTTCTCAGATGCCGAACTGGTGTCTAATATTTCCAGATGTCGGCTCACAGGTCGATCTCCAGGATATAGGACTTTGATCGTATGACTGGCATGAACCCAATTTTTCACACTTGCACACTTTACTGCTGTGTTAGTCACTTGGCTCACTTGTTGTGGTCTGTCCCAGCGAGGAACCAGGCAATTTCTTCTTCGGTGGACTTTTATGCGGACCCAGTTTCACGGACTCAGATCATGAGCTGGGTTGCTTTCAAGAGTGATCACATCCAGTCCAACCTGATGAAACACAGAATGCACCACATCAGCCAATCCTTTGCAAATGTCCAGAATAAGATCATCAGTTATAGTCAGCAGTATGTTGACAGGTACGAATGCTTGTCTTACTACTCGTCCCCATTATGATTTCATGCGGACTCAAATCAGTTTTTCTGTCTGGTACGCTCCTCATGCTTATGAGCACAAGAGGTAGGGCATCTGGCCATTTGAGTCCTGTGGCTAGACACATTTTCCCTAGCCTCTTCTTGATTGTGCCATTTACTTGCTCAACCACCCCAGAAGCCTCTGGTCTGTAGGCACAAAGCAGGTTTTTTGAATGTCTAATGCTTCACATATCAGCCGGAAGACCTCATTTTGAAAATGACTCCCTCTATCTGTTTCTATCGTGACTGGAAAACCATATCTAGGAATGAATTCTCTGAGCAGGAGTTTAGCTACAGTAACTCCATCATTCCTTCTTGTCGGATATGCTTCCACCCAACGAGAAAACAAACAGACAACTACCAAGGCATATCTCAATCTGTTACTCGGGGGCATTTCAATGAAATCTAGTTGCATTCTGGTGAAAGGACCTCCCTCTCGTCCCAGACTCACTATTTTCCTTCCTGGATTCAATTGTTGACATATAAGATATATGTGACAAAGGCTTTCAGCTATAACCCTAAATTTTGGGTTGTACCAAGTCTGTTTAAAAAGTCTAATCATTGCATCTCTACCTCTGTGTGCCTGTCCATGGTACATCTGTGCCATGTTAGAGATCATGCTATCAGGCATAACTGGTCTTTCATCCATGTAAACCCAAACTCCATCTTCTTCTCTTTGTCTGCAGCCTGATTTTATCCATATCTCTTTTTCCTCATCACCTGCTTCTTCCTGCAATTGTCTCACTTCTTTCCACGTTTCAACTGTGTTAGTAAACATCAAAGGACATGAAACATGTTCTTTTCATTGAGGTTGTATGTCTGGCACAATATTGAGCTGTTTCATCGGTGAACCTATTGCCCTCTGTGATGTAGTCATCACCTTTTTTTGTGTGCAGCACACTTCACGACTGCAATCCGTTTAGGCAGCTGTATCGCCTCAAGCAACAATTTCACAAATTCACCATTCCTAATTGGAGATCCCGAAGAAGTCATGAATCCCCTCTGGGACCAGATCTGTCCGAAATCATGCACCACTCCAAAGCCATACTGGCTATCTGTGATCACAGTGATTCGGAAATTTCTTCCCAGTTTACAAGCTCGAATCACAGCAATCAGCTCAACAACTTGGGTTGAACATATTCCTCTCAAACAAGATGCTTCCATGATGTCTGCCACCGTACATACAGCATATGCAGCACTCAAAATTCCCTCCTTCGTTCTCAAGCATCATCCATCCCCAAACATCACATAATCTGATTCTTCCAGAGGTTCATCTTTGATATCAGGGCGAGGCTTTGTACAGAATTCAAGTACATCCAGCCAATTGTGATCAACTTCATCTTTGACCTCTGCATTTACTGCATCAGGTAATAAAGTGGAAGGATTCACACTTATGCATCTCACAATCGTTACATTGTCTGCACCCAAAATCACCTTCTCATTTCTGGTTAAACGACTATGTGTCATGAATTGGGTTTTTGATCTAGTCAAAAGGATTTCTATTGAATGTGGGACATATACCTTTAACGGGTATCCCATCACAATGCCTTCACTCTGTTCTAAACTCACACAAGTGGCTGCTACTGCTTTAAGACATCCAGGCAATGCTTTTACTACTGAGTCCAAAACAAACGAAAAGTATCCTATGGGCCGTCTCATTCTTCCATGCCTTTGTACTAGTACTGAAAGAGCACATCCATCTCTTTCACTACAGTACAACTCAAATTCTTTCTCATAATCAGGCATTCCCAATGCTAGAGCTTCACACAACCTGTTTCTCAGCTGCTCAAAAGCTTCCATCTCTTGCTCATTCAACACAATTGGATCTTTTACATCACTTTTTGTTAACAGCTGTAAAGGCTTGGCAATCAATGAAAATCTATTTATCCACTGTCGACGGTAACCAACCATTCCAAGAAACATTCTCACCTCTCTCTGTGTCATTGGGGCTCTCATTCCTTTGATAATCCTGATTCTTTCTGTTGTTATTTTTCTCATCCCTTTTTCAATCTTATGACCCGAATATTGTACTTCTTTTTGACAGAACTGGAGTTTGGATGGAGACACCTTATGTCCTCCTTCTGCCAAATGATTCAACAATGCCATAGTGTCGGTAATACATGCCTCTTTGGTCCTTGATGCCACCAACAGGTCATCAATATAATGGACCATAACAGATTTCTCTGGCATTCTCAAACTTTCTAAAGATTTCTTCAGAAGCTGATTAAAAATGGAAGAACTTTCAGTATACCCTTGAGGAATTCGGCACCATGCCAAAATACGCTCACCAAACCGGAAGGCAAATAATGGCTGGCTATCAGGGTGCAATGGAATTGAAAAGAATGCATGGCACAAATCAATGACTGTGTACCATTCTGCATCATGTGGAATTTGATACAGTATTACAGCTGGGTTTGGTACAATTGGACAACAGGGAACAACAATTTTATTCACTTTTCGCAGGTCTTGCACTATCCTATAAGTTCTATTAGGCTTTTTCAATCCCATAATAGGTGAATTACATGGGCTACTCATTATTTCTCTCAAAATCCCTTGTTCAATCATTTTATCAATCACTGATGTTATTCTTTCAATAATTTCTGGTGTTAATTTGTACTGTGGAGTATTCGGGTAATTTTCTTCTTCTTTTACAGTAATTGTTACAGGGTCAACTCCTTTCATTAGACCTATATCTTCACCCGTAAATTCCCATACATCAGTCTTCACTGTTCCTTTCAGTTAAGTAGGGATTTTCTCTGCATCAAACACAGGAAATGTATCACAATTTTCTGGTTCAAGTGCTGCCATTGTCACTTTATATAGAGCATCGTCATCTGATGTCTGAAATGCAATAGCATCTGGGGTACAATAGATGGCGCAGTTCATTTTAGAAAGGATATTGCATCCAAGTTAATTTACGGGACTGCAATCACACACTACAAAAGGGTGCATGTCTTTAAAGGGACCAATTTCCACCTCTCCTGGTTTAGTGAGAGGGGCTTTAATTTGTCTGTTGGAGACACCTACAACTTGGATGAATTCACCTGAGAGATGAAGGTTTGGAATTTCAACTGATCTTACAGTAGAACGGGTAGCGCCAGTGTCCAACAAGGAAAGTAACATTTACACCATTCACCTTTCCATCCACGAACGGACCTGACTGATCTACCTCTAGAGTTGCGCCAAGCACGCACTCCTCTTCCTCTCCTAGGCACCGTCATAAACTTTCATCCGATTCATTTCCATTCGTCGTAGCCAACACTGTGAAACAGCAGCTGCGCGCGGCAATTTTGTTACCTGGTCACCACCGTAGAATCCTGTCTCTGCACTGTATCTTTGAAGATTTACACTCTTTGGGAGAGGTGGCTGCGGCACCTGACTCTGTAGAGTACCTACCTGTTGCTGTGGCAGTTGTTGATAACCCACCTCACTCTGCACCTGTGGATTTAATGATTTATTTTCGGTATTAACTTTTGGAGGTAATTCACACTCGTTTTTCCAATGCCCTAATTTTCTGCAATTATGACATGGCCCTTTCTTTTTAGCTTCTTCTATATTTATCTGACCTTTTCCTTTACCAATGTTGGGTTTCATTTTTGTCTGCCTTGCGTCATTAATCTCGTTAAATATCTAAGCTTCTTGCTGTTCTGCGACCTTCACCTGTGCCCAAATTGCTTTTTCTTTGAGCTTACGTTGTCTAGCTTCTATGTCATCAATACAATATTTTGCATATCTTAACACCTCATCCACTGTACTAGACTGCCAACATAACATGTGCTGTTTAATAATTTCACTTATCTCGGGTCTCAGACCATACACAAATCGATATACAAAATGACTCATGTCTTTTTCACTCAAGCTCTCATATCCAATGTACTGTTTAAAAACTAGAAGCAACCTTTCATAATAAGCATGCACAGACTCTTTTACTTCCTGTGTTGTTCTATCTACCTTTACCCAATCTGTTTCTCTTGGAGGAATCTTATTTTTCAAAAATGTGATTACTTGCTCATATTTTCTCATTACTTCTGGACCTGGAGCTCCTGTTTTGGCGTCTCTAGGATATTCTTCCTTGGGCCAATCAATTGTGATTTTACATTCTGTCCATAAATCAGCAGGTACAACAGTCTCAAACAATCCATCTAAATTTTCCCACAATACCTTCGAAACCTTTACAAATCTTTCCACTTGTCTGCACCATTCTACAGGCTTTTCTCTCAATCTCGGAAAATTATTTGTAAATGACAATATATCCTGTCTAGACCATGGGACATGTACATAACCTCCTCCTGGAATTTCTCTCATTGGACATTCTACCGCTATCGGTTCCTTTTCTTTTACTGGGAAAAATAAAGTAATTTTATCAGTCATATCTTCTTTTCTCTTTGTCCATCTACTTCTCCATTTATCTACAACGGTAAACAACCATTACCACAAATCTTTTATCCCGCATACCATCATCTCGCATACCATGACAATGCAAATACCATTACTTCGCTGTGCCATTACAACGCATGGCATTACATTTTATATGCTTTTACCACGCATGCTTTTTTGTTTTAACCATATTTTATTGGCATTTATGCTGTAGCATTGCTTATATTTGCAGGTACATTTGTACTGATACATTCGTGGTGTATTTCCCCCCAAAACCGTTTCATGATAAACTAACCCCCCTCCCCGCTACCACGCATGCTTTTACAACGAAATTCGTTGTAAATGCATGAATGGCAAAAGCATATGTTTTTTAAATGTAAGTATAAGGTAAGTATAGGGTTTGGGGTTGGGGTGTAGGGGTATATGTTATGGAGGTTCAGGGGTAATTTTAGGGTTATGTGTATGTTTAAGTTTTGGGGTGCTGGAGTATTTTTACGGTTTAGGGTGGGTTTAGGTTTTGGGGTGCTGGGGTAATTTTAGGGGTAAGGGTGGGTTAGGGTTTTGGGGTGTAGGGTAATTTTAGGGTTCAGGGTGTGGTTAGGGTTTGGGGTACTGGCGTATTTTCAGGGGTAAGGGTGAATTAGGGTTTTGGGGTGTAGGGGATATTTTTAGGGTTCAGGGTGCGTTTAAGGTTTTGGGGTGCTGGGGTATTTTTGGGGTCAGGGTGGGTTAGGGTTTTGGGGTGTAGGGGGTAATTTTAGGGTTCAGGGTGCGTTTAGGTTTTGGAGTAATTTTAGGGATCAGGGAGGGTTAGGGTATTGGGGTGTAGGGGTATTTTTAGCGTTCAGGGTGCGTTGAAGGTTTTGGGGTGCAGGAGTGTTTTTGGGGTTCAGGGTGCGTTTAGGTTTTGGGGTGCAGGGGGAATTTTAGGGGGTCAGGGTGGGTTAGGGTTTTGGGAAGTAGGGAGAATTTTTAGGGTTCAGGGTGTGTTTAAGGTTTGGGGTGCAGGGGTATTTTTGGGATTCAGGGTGCGTTTAGGTTTTGGGGTGCAGGGGGAATTTTAGGGGTCTGGGTGTGTTAGGGTTTTGGAGAGTAAGTGGAAATTTTAGGCTTCAGGGTGCAATTAAGGTTTTGGGGTGCAGGGGCATGTTTGGGGTTCAGGGTGCGTTTAGGTTTTGGGGTGCTGGGGTAAGTTTAGGGGTCAGGGTGGGTTAGGGTTTTGGGGTATAGGGGGAATTTTTAGGGTTCAGGGTGCATTTAAGGTTTTGGGGTACAGGTTTTTTGGGGGGTTCAGGGTGCGTTTAGGTTTTGGGGTGCAGGGGGAATTTTAGGGGTCAGGGTGGGTTAGGGTTTGGGGTGTAAGGGGAATTTTTAGGGTTCAGGGTGCGTTTAAGGTTTTGGGGAGAAGGGGTATTTTTGGGGTTCAGGGTGCGTTTAGGTTTTGGGGTGCTGGGGTAATTTTAGGGGTCAGGGTGGGTTAGGGTTTTGGGTGTAGGGGTATTTTTGGGGTTCAGGGTGCGTTCAGGTTTTGGGGTGCAGGGGTATTTTTAGGGTTAAGGGTGCGTTTAAGGTTTTGGGGTGTTGGGGTATTTTTGGGGTTCAGGGTGCATTTAGGTTTTGGGGTGCTGGGGTAATTTATGGGGTCAGGGTGGGTTAGGGTTTTGGGGTATAGGGGAATATTTAGGGTTCAGGGTGCGCTTACGGTTTTGGGGTGCAGGAGTATTTTTGGGGTTTAGGGTGCGTTTAGGTTTTGGGGTGCAGGGGTAATTTTAGGGGTCAGGGTGGGTTAGGGTTTTGGGGTGTAGGGGGAATTTTTAGGGTTAAGGGTGCGTTTAAGGTTTTGGTTTCTTTTTCGGTTCATGGTACATTTAGGTTTTGGGGTGCAGGGGTAATTTTAGGGATCAAGGTTGGTTTTGTTTTTGGGATAAATACATAAAATATATATATATCTATATTCCCTGAAAATACCATAGGTTTCAGAGACGTTATAGTTAGAAATTAGCATTTAATAAACCTTAGAAATTCACAGAAAAAAACGTAGGTTTCAGGGGGGTTATAGTTAGCTGGACATTTCACTCGTACAAAACCATAGAAATTCCTCCGTTATAGTTAGTTATGCTAACTATAACTCACGTGACGTACTGGTGGCGCTGGGTGCTTGTAAATCTGCCATATGTGCTTAGGTATTGGCAGACTGATACAATAAGAACATAGTGCTGGATGGGTGATTGAAGGGTTAGAGGTCTGCATGCATAGTGTACAAAATATGGTACCTTTACTTGTGCTAGTGGCTAGGCTATTCCTTAAGTATATGATTAATAACTGGAGTAATTTCAGTGCTGCAAAGAGAGCGCATGCTAAATGTATTAGTGCTTAGGTATTGGCAGAGTGATAGGATACCTAGATAGTGCTGGATGGTTGAATGGAGAAGTGCATGGGACAGACAGAAGGATTCCTAGACTGCATAGGTACTGAGTATTTAAAAGACTGTATCAAAGCTATGTAGCTGATTAGAGGCCTGCATGCATAGTGCACAGAATATTGTAGCTGTACTAGTATTGGTGTGTCTATGGTTTCGAGAATGGTAGTCTGTATTTTAGGGTGTGAGGAGGAGCATCAGATGATCATGTAGATGATGTCATCAGTGACATTTGAGATGTCATCAGTTATGTCATCAGTGATGTCACTGACCATGTCATGAGTGATGTAATATGTGACGTCATCAGCAGTACATTACTTTAATCCAAAAAGCTGGCGGCCATATTGGCCTGGTCACGATGTGAAAAATCAGGAATTGATACAATAAAGAAAAGAAAACAAGTGTTAATATGCACACAATGTCATTTCAGCATATCTTGCCCCGTGACCACAATACCTGTATGTTCGTCAATGTGACTTATTCATCATAAACATACTTAGAATTGAAAACATCAACATAAACAATGGACTACACATTACTTTAAAGTGAAAGGCTATCGGCCATATTAATCTGGGCACGTTGCGTATTATAATGGTGCTTACACGAAAGAAAAGGAAAACAAGGGGTGTTAATATACACACACTATTCCTAAATAAAGTTCTAGTGATTATAGTTCCATTCCATTCACAGCTCATTTGAGATGTCATGAGTGATGTAACTGACCATGTCATGAATGATGTAATGTCTGAGGTCATTAGCAGTACATTGCGGGGGCGTAAGTTATAGTTAACTCAGGTAACTATAACTGCTGAATTTCACTGGTTGTGTATGAGTGAAATCTGAGTCTAACTATACCGTCCCTGTAATCTTTGTTTTTTTCAGCAAATTTCTAGTTGTTTTTTTTAACGTTAAGTAAGATGCATATCACAATGGATGGTGGGGGGTTGGAAGCAGGGCCTGGCATTGTGCTGCCCCCACTCAAGCTTGCTGCTCCTGCCTTCCCTCCTCCTAGCCATCCATTGTCCAAGTCCATCTCCCTGCTCCCTTATTACAGCCCTGTGTGGCCGTTGTTCTGCCACTGGCCTTCCCGCCTTCTCTGAACAGTTAGCTTGCTGCCCCATCCTCCTCCTCCCTATCCTCTGTTGTCTGAATCCATGGACTAGCCTACTCCCTCCTGCCATGCATGGTCTGATGTGCTGCCACTGCCCTCTATTTAGCATGATGTACCAGTCCATTCCTCCTGCCCTCCATTGCCCAATTCTATGCCCCATCATTGACCTCCTGCTTAGCCTCTGTGCTTAGCTTGCTGCCCCTATTCTCCTTCCCCCTGACCTCCGATGTCTCGGTGCATGCCCCTGCTCCATCCTTTTTGCCCACCATGTTCCATGGACCTGCCACTCCTATCTACTCTGAGTGTTCTGTTGAGCTGCCACTCCCCTCCCACCTGCCTAGCATTGTCAGATGACTGTAACCTGTCCCTGCCACCTTCACCCTGCCTGTCCACATTCCATGCCCCTATCCCCTTCCTCCTGTTCTCCATGGTCCATTTTACTGCCACACCCTTCTGCCCTCCCTGGTCTGTTGTGCTGCAACTGCTCCTCCTGCCTGCCCCACGTGGTCTGTTGTAAGGCCCCTTCCCCTGAACTCTCTTGCCTGTGCCCAGGTCCAGACCCTCCCTTCTATCCTCCATGGTCCTTTGTGCATGTCCCTGCAACCTCTTTCTTGCCCATCATAGCCATTGTGCTGCCACTAACCCTCCCGCTTGCCATGCATGGTCTTCTGTGCTGCCATGGCCCCTCCCACCTTCCCTGTGTGGTCAGTTAGCTGCCCCTGACCCCCTCCCACCTTCCCTCCATGGTCTGTGTGTATGCCATCATAGTCTCACTGTTGCTCTCCATGGTGTGTCTTGCTTCTAGTGCCCATCCTGCCTGACCTCCATGGTCATCTTGCTGCTCCTGCCCTTGCCCCCTTGCCCCCAGCTCTGTTTCCATGTGCAGACCCCTATTCCCTCCCTCCTGGCTTGTCTATTCCATTGTAATGCCCCTGATCCGTCCCTCCTGCCCTTTATGATCTATTATGCTGCAGCTTTCTCTCCTGTCTGTCCATTATGGTCAGCTAGCTACCATTGCCTCTTTCCCCTCAGTTCTCTGTTGTCCATGTGCATGGTCCTGTCCCCTCCCTATTGCTTTTTATGGATTGTTGTACTGCACTCCCGTCGCGCATGCCCTGTGTGGTGTATTGTGCTGCTGCAAACCCTGATGCCTGCCCTGTAGGGTCAGTTTGGTGCACCTCTCCATGTCCCTCCTGGCCTCTGTTATCCGAGTCCATGTCCCTACCCCAATTCCTCCTGCCTTCCATGATCCAATGTACCATACGTGCTAATATTTTGAACTTGGTAAGAGGGAGATTTTGAAAAACAAATGGGGTATTGACTTTCCCCTTTGAGTTACATTGAGAAAGAGGAGATTGTAGACAGGAGACAGATCAAATAAAGCCCATTTGAGCTTAAAAACATTGGACGTTTCCTGGCTGAATCAGGTCTGTTGGCATGTATGGTTGTACTACCACTGCCTCTTCCTTCTGCCCACAATGGTCTATTATATTGCCACAGACTCTCGTGCCAGTCCTGTATTGTTGGTTTGTTGCCCCTGCCCCCCTTTCCATTGCCCTCCATAGTCTGTTGTGCTGCCACTGCCCTTCCTGCCTGCCCAGTGTGGTCAAATTGTTGCCTCTACACCCTCCTACCTGCCTTCAATTTTCAGAGTCCGTACCCCTGGCCTCTGCCTCTCAACAGTATCCTAATGAACAACTAGATTGCTAACACTCTATATTTATTACAAAAGTGTGGAACGCCTGACGTCATCTTGATGTGATCAAAACTGTAATACCTAGAGCATTTCCTTTAGAAATTACATATATGAGAGGGTCTTATTTGCATCAAAATTATGGTTAGTGCTCTAAAAAACTAAAACGAGGACATATTTTCTGAGTTTTCAAATAGCGACAAAGAACTTTTAAATTATTTGTTATCTTTATGTTTTTTTATCCAGTTGACCACTTGATTAAATGTTGCACTTAGGGGAGAGGATGTGGTGTAACTTCCAGAGCTGCAGACTTTGTAACTGGGGAAACAGGTTGGAGTTTCTGCTTCAGCTCGACATTCTGTGATTCTGGTCAAATCAATTACAACCAAAATGAATTTGTTCTTGTGTGATGTAACCAATGCTCATGTAAAGCACTCCAATACCTGACAAGTCTGCACTATATAAAACTGGAAAAACACAGAAAAAAAAGTGTTTTGCACACTTCTGTCATTAGGCTACATGTGGGATACATCTGGGTGATATTTAGGCTCTTTTGTCTCTGGTGGCCATCTTGGGAGATTTATTTGTTATGAAGTTTCCTAATTTCCTCATTAACTGCAGTCTACTCAGTAAGAAATGCTTTCAGTTTTTTTACTTTGATTCCATCAAGAAGGTATTCAGATATGTCACACATATGCCATAAATTCTGAATGTTAGCACTCTAGTTGCTCATTAGATCACTGTAGTAAAGCTACTGCTCACCACGGAAGTCTGCTGCTGGTATTAAAAGTGCATGTTTCAGTCTGCATGTCAGAATTTTTTAATGAAATAGAAGAGGATTTGAGAAGTCACTCAAAATGTGCCCTAATTTTTCTTTCTTCAGGACTAATCATAATTTCGATGGCAAAATGAACCCCCTCATTGTGTTCCTTTTTAAATTAAATGTTTTAAGTGTTACCAGTTTATTATAATCAAGATGGCTTCAGGTGTGCCATACTTTTGTCAAAAGTAAGACTGTTAGCGCTCTAGTTGTTCTTTAGAACACTCTGGGACATTCTGTCATTGGGCTATACTTGGGCTACATATGGGTGATATTTGTGCTACATTTGGGTTCTTTTGTCTCTGGTGTCCATCTTGGGAGACTTATTTGTTATGAAGTTTCCTAATTTCCTCATTTACTAAAGTCTCCTCAGTAGGAAATACTTTCAGTTTTTTACTTTGATTCCATCAAGAAGGCATTCAGATGTGTCACACATTTGCCATAAATTCGGAATGTTAGCACTCTAGTTGCTCATTAGATCACTGTCGTAAAGCTACTGCTCACCAGGGAAGTCTGCTTCTGGTATTAAAAGTGCATGTTTCAGTCTGCATGTCAGAATTTTTTAATGAAATTTAAGAGGATTTGAGAAGTCACTCAAAATGTGCCCTAATTTTTCTTTCTTCAGCACTAATCATAATTTCTATGGCAAAATGAACCCCCTCATTGTGTTCCTTTTTAAATTAAATGTTTTAAGTGTTACCAGTTTATTCCAATCAAGATGGCGTCAGGTGTGCCATACTTTTGTCATAAGTAAGTCTGTTAGCGCTCTAGTAGTTCTTTAGAACACTCTAGGACATTCTGTCATTGGGCTATACTTGGGCTACATATGGGTGATATTTGTGCTACATTTGGGTTCTTTTGTCTCTGGTGTCCATCTTGGGAGACTTATTTGTTATGAAGTTTCCTAATTTCCTCATTTACTACAGTCTCCTCAGTAGGAAATACTTTCAGTTTTTTACTTTGATTCCATCAAGAAGGCATTCAGATGTGTCACACATTTGCCATAAATTCAGAATGTTAGCACTTTAGTTGCTCATTAGATCACTGTCGTAAAGCTACTGCTCACCAGGGAAGTCTGCTGCTGGTATTGAAAGTGCATGTTTCAGTCTGCATGTCAGAATTTTTTAATGAAATAGAAGAGGATTTGAGAAGTCAGTCAAAATGTGCCCTAATTTTTCTTTCTGCAGCACTAATCATACATTCTATGGCAAAATGAACCCCCTCATTTTGTTCTTTTTTAAATTAAATGTTTTAAAAGTCACCACTTTATTCCAATCAAGATGGCTTCAGGTGTGCAATACGTTTGTCATAAGTAGGACTGTTAGCGCTCTAGTTGTTCTTTAGAACACTCTGGGATGCTGCAGTAGAACACAAAGAAATCAACTGACAGTCCCTGCTCTTGTTGGATGTACATGTTTTACTGAGAATGTCAGACTTCATTCTCACATGACTGAGTAAGATAATGTGAATTTACAGAAAATATGCTCTCAGTTTAGCTCATAGTTCACCTTCCAAACCTCTGTGGGAAAAGCATGAGAAAATAGTTTTCTCTCAAACATGATTCATGATATCCCAGCAGCAGGCTTTTTCACATGGTAAAATCACCTTAGAACACACCACAATTCCTAAAATGAGTATGGTACCATCAATAAATGATTTATAATGTAACTAAAGTCCTAAAACCTTCTATTAACTGCAATGCTTTTTAATGAGGTGCTATCATGTATATTGGTCCCAAGATGGCTGCCAACACTTCTTGGATGAAGTGCTGACATCCAATCAGATCTCACAATGAGATGTGTGGTTAGGCTCCGCACAGATATATATGTGATTTTACTTTTGATTTTCTCGGGAACAACTGAACGGATTTATACCATTTAACCAAAAGGCACGACTCTGAACCAAGGGCTAACTTTTTGCCAAATTTGGTGTAATTCCGTTCAGCAGTTCGGGCTGTAGCTGCGACTAAAGGTTCCTATGGAAAATTGCATCGGGAAAACACGTTTTGGGACCCCCCTTTTTTCTTGGCCCCCGCTTGACGAATCACCCCAAGCAATTTCCCATAGGAACCTTTAATCGCAGCTACAGCCTGAACTGCTGAACGAAATTACACCAATATATATATATATATATATATATATATATATATATATATATATATTCCCTGAAAAAAACATAGGTTTCAGGGGTGTTATAGTTAGCAGGACATTTAACTTGTACAAAACCATTGAAATTCCTCCATTATAGTTAGTTCTACTAACTATAAGTCGCGCGCCTGCAATCCACTGCTGATGATGTCACATATTACATCATTCATGACATGGTCAGTGACATCACTGATGACATCTCAAATGACATCACTGATGACATCACTGATGACATCATTTAGTGAATGTGGTTTGGTTCGATATTTAAATATATATTATATATTTTGCAATCTGTATTGAAGACTGACTGGATGTATAAGTGTCTGGATGGAGGATTTAGTAGCACTGTGATTGACTGTGCAAGTGACTAATTTAAAGTGTCTCACTAAATATATGGGATAGTGATTAAACTAGGTGAATATCTGTTTCACTTTATCTCTTGTTGTGTAAACTACTACATAAGTTGGTTACTAGCTATGTAAAGTCTATATTGGTATTAATTATTTAAGTGAGTATTTGTATAGGATAGTGAATGTGTGTGTGGTTGGATGGGAGGTATGTGACTGTCCAAAGATGTATAAATAGTTGATTTAGTAGGTATATGAGTTAAGACTGCACGTCAAAAAACTTGTTTGGGTGAGTGAATCTCTTTATGGGTGTGGTGATGAGTAAATATATTTCTCAATGATACATGTCTAACAAAGTAGAAATATAAAAGGCAGTGTATGTGACAGTTGTTGTTTATAAATAAGTATACTTAACACTCAGTGATTGTATGAGTGACTGTATTGAAAACTGTATACTTGTAATAGTGATTTTATAACACACTAAGTATGAGTTACTATCTATATGAATAAATGAAGTGGTGTTTGTATACGTGTGTAGCTTAGTAAATGTAAGTATGATCAATTGTTTGCATAAGTGAGTAGGATGACTGCATAAGTGAATAGGATGTGTGCTGGTGTGTAACGTTGATGTAGCTGTAGAAGTATATTTAATAATGTTCTATTGAACTTTGTTAGCATGTATGAGTGAATCTATAGGTAAGTGTTTAGATGTGTGTGTAGATGTAGGAATCACTGAGTGGGTTTTTAGGAACTTGTATTGGTGTGTCAATGGTTTCAAATATGCTACTCCATATTTTATAATGAGTGTTGAAAGGTTATACTAGTGTATGATGAGGTGTATCAGATTGTCACGTGGATGATGTCATCAGTGATGTCATCAGTGATGTCACTGACCATGTCATGAATGATGTAATATGTGACATCATCAGCAGTGGATTGCGGGCACGCGCATTATAGTTAGTAGAACTAACTATAACGGAGGAATTTCAATGGTTTTGAACGAGTGAAATGTCCTGCTAACTATAACATACCTGAAACCTATGGTTTTTTCAGTGAATTTCTAAGGTGTATTAAATGCTAATTCCTAACTATAACATATCTGAAACCTATGTTTTTTTCAGTGAATTTCAAAGGTTTTTTAAATGCTAATTCCTAACTATAACATGTCCGAAACCTATGTTTTTTTCAGTGAATTTCAAAGGTTTTGTAAATGACAATTTATAAATGTATTAATTGTTATATATTTTTTATACTGATTTACTACATTTTTTTAAACTATTTATTTTTAGATTTTTTAAATTTAAATTACATTATAATTACATTATACATTACAATACAAAATATACTTTCTCAGAATGAATTACTTTAGTTTAAATACTTTGCAAATAGGCAATAGACTTTTAAGTACAGTAGTTACAGTTGTTGCAATGCACAACACAATTTCAGACACAATGCAACATTGAGCTCAATGTGAATTTCTAGTTAATTGGAATTAGTTACTTTATGGATTACTTTTCTAACCACAGGACTGGATCCTAGATTCAGTCCTGGGACATCTCCTGTAAACAGTTGAGTAAAAGCGTTTTGGTTACACTAGTGATTTTTAAGGAATATTATTGTATTTTAAAAGTTGACACTTAGAAACTTTTTCACATAGAATCACCAATGTTATCCTATGGGAGGAAATCCACTTAGCAGGTAAGTAGTGTTATCATTACTTTTTCTTACTCAGTGGTGGATCCTGGATCCAGCACTGGTGCATCTACTGTAAACTGTTGAAAGAATGCGTTTAAGTCATACAAGCGATTTTTTAGGAATATTTTTAGTTTGTGAAAACCAGACAATGGATTCCTATGGAAGAAAATACAAGTTACTGGTAAGTACAGTTAGAATTACTTTTCAGGATCAGTGCTGGGCTAAAAGATGCAGCACTGGGTTCTCTCCTGATAACAGGTGAGTAAATCGGAATTAGTTGTTCGGATGATTTTAGGTGAATATTTAAGAGTTTCAAAACTCCACACTTAAAACAATTTTCCAAGTGAAACCAGTCAATGTTAGCCTATGGAAGGAAATTCAAGTTACTGGTAAGTATAGTTAGAATTACTTTTCAGGATCAGTACTGGGCTCAAAGATGCAGCACTGAGGTCTCTCCTGATAACAGGTGAGTAAATCAGAATTCGTAGTACATCCAGTAAGCGCCACAGAGCTTCGTAGCAGAGAGATGTAAAAAGGGGCACGGCCTGGACCACCTCTCTGCAACGCAGCCCAGTGGCGCTTCCTGGAAGCACCTGGTGGGCTACTTGGCCCCCATGGTCCCTCAGCTTTGAAGTGGAATTTTTTCCCCAACTTAAAACGCGCCACAGGGTGTGTTTGCACACATCACGTCAGGCCCCTTCCCCTCCCTTCACCACTGTGTAAACGCTCCCTGTCACCGTTTTAAGTTGAGAGATTAAGTCCCCTCCAATCCTAAGGGTTCCTAGGGTCAAACTAGCCCACTAGGTTCCTCCAGTAAGCGCCACAGAGCTGCGTTGTAGAGAGGTGTAAAAAGGGGCGTGGCCTCTGAACACCTGTCTGCAACGCAGCTCCCTGGCGCATACTGGAGATACCTGTTGGGCTATTTGGCCCTCAGGGACCTCAGTATTGAAAGAGAATTAATTTCCCAACTTAAAACGCACCACAGGGCGCATTTGTACAGTGGTGAAGGAAGGGGGCGTGGACTGAGGTGATATGTCTGCAAACACACCCTGTGGTGCGTTTTAAGTTAGAGAATTAATTCCTTCTCAATCCTGTGGGTCCCTGGGGGCCAATTAGCCCACCAGGTACCTCCAGTATGCGCCAGGAGGCTGCGTTGCAGAGAGGTGTTTAGAGGCCACGCCCCTTTTTACAACACTCTGCAACGCAGCTCCGTGGCGCTTACTGGAGGAACCTGGTGGGCTAGTTGGCCCCCAGGGACCCCCAGTATTCAAGGGGAATATGCTCCCCCTCTGCAAACGCACCAGGGGGCACGTTTGCAGAGTGGTTCAATGAGGGGGCGGTGCCTCCATCCGCGGTCCCTTTTTAAAAAAAAATAAAAATTTAAGAAGGGGAACTGTGTAGTCCCCCTTCTTTTTCTAATTCTTGGGCCCTGGGGACCACATCCCCCAGGGCCTGCCCCCAATTTTTTTTTAATAATAAATCATTGGGCCCCCCTCCTGAGGCCATAATCTGCCCTGGGGACCCCATCCCCCAAGGCATGGGCTTTTTAAAAAAAAAAATGTATTTGGAGGGGGGCTGCCTTGCCCCCCTCCAGTGGCCACTTAGGCCCCGGGGACCCCATCCCCCGGGGCTGGCCCTTTTTTATTTAAAAAAATAATAATTTTGGGGAGGGGGACCGCGTGGCCCCCCTCCCGGGTCACTAATAGCCCCGGCACCCCATCCCCCGGGGCTGGCCCACTCCGTTGGAGACCGTGGGGGGGTCCCCAATACCCCCACGGTCCCAGCCAGCTGCCCGCATCCTGCGGGAGCCAGCATTGCTTTTCCACATGGGGAGCAGCTAACATGCTGCTCCCCATGTGGAAAAACAATCTGCTTTGCTATTTGGAAGAGAGAGCAGGTTTCCTGCTCTCTCTTCCAAATAGCAAAGCGGTTTGCAATGACAGGGTGGGAGCCATGGGGGTGGGCACCCCGGGACACTGCAGGAGCCGGCCCCGGGGGGTGGCGGTCCCCAGGGTCATCAAGGGCTCCAGGAGGGGGGCCGCGCGGCCTTCCTCCCACCTGTTTCAAAGCCCCGGGGGTGGTGGTCCCCTGGACTGGGGGGGTCCGTCACGGTCCCCCCAATTTACATAGAGCCCCGGGGAGGTGGCGGTCCCCGGGGCGTGTGGGGGGGCTTGAGCCCCCCGCCATTCATTTTTAAAATAAAATTAAAGCCTGGGGCGGCGGTCCCCGGGGCCGCAGGGGGGGGCCGTGAGCCCCCCGCCATTAATTTTTTTAAGCCCCGAGGGTGGCGGTCCCCGGGGCTGGGGGGGCCTGAGAGCCCCCCAACAAAGAACTTGAAGCCCTGGGGGGTGGCAGTCCCTGGGGCTGTGGGGGCCTGAGAGCCCCCCCAATGAATATTAAGAAGCCTTGGGGGGCGGCAGTCCCCGGGGCTGGGGGGCCTGAGAGCCCCCCCACACAATTGAAATAAGCCCTGGGGGTGGCGGTCCCTGGGGCTGGGGGGCCTAAGAGCCCCCCCCACACATAATTAAATAAAGCCCCGGGAGGTGGCGGTCCTCCGGGGGCCAATTACCAAAGAAGCGCAGGTGTCCGCGCTTCATTTTTTTTTTCCGCCCAAAATTCGCGAATCTCGGCGTTTATTGGCCCAGGGGGTCAGGGTGTTTCTACCCTGCCCCCTTTTTGTGTTTTTCGCGTTTCTTTTGCTGATTTCTTGTGCCTCGGTTCTACCGAGGCACAAGATTGCTGCCAACACTTCCTGATTTGGAGTGTTGACAGCCAATTAGAATACAGCTCGTGCACGGCAGGGTGCGCTTAGGCTGAGCTTAGGGTACGCGGACCCTCCGAGGCCATAGATATATATGTACTTTAAAATGTCATTTTCTCAGGAACTACTGAATGGATTTACACCATTTAAACAAAAGGCACGAGTCTGAACTATGGACTACCTCTTTGCCAAATTTGGTGTCATTCCGTTCAGCAGTTCGGGCTGTAGCTGCGGCTAAAGGTCCTACGGGAAATTGCATGGGGAAAACACGTTTTGGGACCCCCCTTTTTTCTCGGTCCCCGCTACACAAATCATCCCGAGACTTTCAGGATAGGAGCGGACCGGAGCTGGCCAAAAGTTTTGAATATTTTGCGAAGATTCGTCAATCGGCGCAAAAGTTATTCCAAATAGAATGTTGCGGATTTCCTATGGAAAATAGGTCCTAACTATAACTATCTACCGGCGACAGCCAGTAGATAATATATATATTATATATATATATATATATATATATATATATATATGTAAAGCACTTTTACACAGTTTATGACTTCGCCACGCATGCATTTGTGTTGTAAAGGCATACGTGGTGAAGTCATATTAGGAGTGAAAGTTTGCGGGGTAATGGTATCGCGGAGTAATAGCATTTTGGTTGTGAAAAATGCGGAGTGATGGTATGCGGGATGAAAGTATGCGGGATAACGTCTTATATTCATCTACGTCTTCCCATTTTCTCAGTAACACAATTAGTTCTTTTATCTGAGTTAACCGTCCTGAAGTGTTCAAATTCTCTAAATCTTTCTCACTATAATCTACTCTATAAGGTTTCTGTAATCCTCTAACTTTTGCAAAATCTACTCCCAACCCAATTGCTGTTTCTTCCAATTTTTCATGCAAATTTCTAGCTCTCCACGTTATACTTTTGCACATAAACATCAACTCCTCATTTTGGTATGTTTTTAACCGATCTGTATCAATAGTTCCTATAGTCAGTTCTTTCATGTCTATTTTTAATCTCACTACATCCAAAGGTTGTGGTTCTGTATCTTTTCTCTGCAAATTCCTAACCCAATCACTTAATTTTTCTGCCGTTAGACCCACAGGGGTAATTTTTAAATCTACCCTATTCACACTTTTCTCTGGTGTTTCTCTTGCTGATTCAGTTCCCATAGGAATTTTATTTATCGGACTCTTATTTATTGTCAAATCCATAGGTGGGGTTTCTCTGACCAAATCTTTTGTTTCCCTAATTTTAGGATACATTTTTTCTCTTACTTTTTGCATACTGGAATTTAAGAGAATCGTTAAGTAATGTTCATCTATCTTCTGATTTTCAAATACAGGTATCACTGGACCTATAGTTACTGGTACGGTTACAGCTTCTACATTCTTTGTCAATTCTTTTATATTTTCAGCCAATTCTTTTGTTGTTCTTGCTAGTTCAGATGCATTATGAGTATCAGGTTCTACAGTGTAGCGTTTCCGAATCAAGGGGTGGGACAATGCGGCGAGTTAAAGTGGGTTTTATTTTGTATATCACTCGTCGTCTACGTGAAGCCAGTATGTAGGTAGCAATACAACTAAATTAAACACAGCCGGTTCGTCTTTTCTCTCGCTTCCCCGTCTCTGGGTTTGTTCTCCGTTGATCCCCGGTTGTTCTCCCACCAGTATGTCCACGGAGCAGGATGGTACCGCTGTTTCACTCGGGAATCCCAAAACAAAAGAGGAAAAAGTGTATAAGTGTTTCTGTGGTGCTATACGCTTGTAGGAAAGGGAGTGAGGGAGCAACCCAAAACCCAGTGACACACTTCTAACAGAGGGGGGAGTGATGGTGTTGGGTTGGGGAATTCTTTATGTATAAAGTTCGGTAGGTAGCTGGCGCCTCTACGCTTCAGGCCTCTCCCGCCTCCCTACCCAGCCCGCAAACCACTCTCGTACCTGTGTGAGCCACGCTCCTCCTGGAGTGTGGCTGGGCGAAGCGTGTTCCCGGTGGCCTCTGCTGGAGCAGAGTTTTCTGTTGAAAATTTATCGAGTTTTAAGCTCCAGTTTTGTCTATATGTTATGATTAAAATGACTAATTTGAAATCATTAATTAATAGTTTGTTTTGTTAAAAGTCCAAATTAATCAACATTACTAATGAGAGAAACTACACGTGGGATGCATATATGTTGCTTAATGATAATGTGCGGTTTTACTAAATGAGTGTCGCAAAAGTGCTATTTGTTTTGTGCTTATGCTTTTAAAATAACGTGTGCTAATGCTTCTTTGTGTTGCAGACGGCTAGGTAATTACATACACATAAGGGTATTAGTGGGGATTAACACTGTATAATCATTATGATGTGGTAACGTTGTTTTGTGTTTCTTTTAATTAAGATGGTCCGTTTTGGCCTAAACAAAGATGGCTGCTATTTACAGCCTGCACTCGAGTGATTGAATTTTTGACGAGAGGCCTGACATGGTTGAAAGTCACCTGACCACAACCTCTGCCTGAATAAAAAGTTTCCGTGAGGACAGCAGCTCTTGGCATGAATCCAATTGTCCTTGGAGAAGGATAAAGCCACAATGAACAATGATCAGTCTGCGGTGGCTCTGCTATGGTACCAAGGAAGAGCATTCATGAAAGTAACACTTGCAAACTCGAGTTTCCTTCTTCCGTGTTTTTATTTTTGTGATTTTTCCTGAGCGGAGGTTTTTTCTAAATGTTGCAACATCCTTTCCTGCTCGCTCTGCTCAATGGACAACGGACGTTTTAAAGATTGTTTGTAACTTTAGTATGTAAATTTTCAGTATAAATATTACTAGCCTAGAGAGAGCTGTAGCCTTTTTTTGCATTCGGGATTTTGAGGCCGCTTCTTCCTGAACCTATGCTGAGGACGGCAGCTCGAGAGACTTTACTGAGAGACCTGTCCTGACCCATTTAGCTAGAATAGGTAACTATGAGAATAATGATTTCGCTATTGATTGACTTTCATTTAAACTAATTTAGATAAACAACCATTTGTTTGAATTCCAGTGTCGGGTGGTTATTTCTTTGTCATTTATTGAGTTACAGATGTATTTCCTATGTTTAAAAATCATGACTCAGGACAATGTCATTATGGTCACATTGACCTCATTGTAGATGCAGATTGGTTTAGGTTATCTCTCTTATACTCAGTGTGGATAGAGTAATAGTATGAATTTTAGTGTGATGGGCCCTAGTGTATGATGAGTGTATGTGCGTGTGACTGTAGGTTTACTCTGTCCGTGGAAGTAGGGAGAATTTATATGCGCCGATCTGCAGCACCTCCTGGCACTCCCGCAGTCTCTCGTTGTCCCTCTGATCTTCCTCGGGCTGATGTCTGCTCTGCGCTCCTCCTTTCTCCGTCTCCTTCTCCACTCTTCGCTTCTCCGCTTACTCCTCGCTCCTCTTGTCCTCCAGTGATGGCACACATGGTCTTCCGGATCCCGTCTCCTCTTGTTGGTCCGAAGGCTGTGACGTCATCCCTGGGGTGGAGTCCTCGATCACGGAGTCCCAGTTAAAGGGACCGGGGCTTATTTCTGTGGGGAGTGCACAGAAAAGACCGCTCCAGTCATCCTGCTGTGGGAAAAGAAGAGGTGTGGTAACGTCTTGTGTCTTCCACCAGTCTCTTGTCGGTCCAGTTCCGTCCCTGGATACCCCCGCCCCGTGACACTCAGTCTGTGGTATTTTCTGTCTATTAATTGAATTATTTATTTCAGAAAATCGTTCTGGATTTTGATTTATCCCAGTTTCCATTGGCGGTGCAATTGGTGTCACCACTGCAGAAACCTGTTGATATGGAGTGGGACTTTTATTTAATATGTCTTCCAGCAACTCATCATCTGTATCACTGTCTCCATCTCCACACCGTCCTGGTATTGTATGCTTCCTTTTCTCCGTACACTTTTTCCCTGTTCCCTCTTCAACTGTTCTAACAGGAAACATACCATCCATCATATTGGCGTACCGCCATAGTCTCATTGTGTTCTCATGATTCCAACCCCATACTTTTCCAGGAACAAAACCATCATCCCTTGGACCTCTGTGTCCCTCTCTTTCATACATCTCATCTTCCCATTCACCTAGGGCTTCAAACTGTGTCGGTCTAGGTCTCGGTTCAAGCTTCATCATTTTATTTCTTACATTTCGTAGTATAGCTGTGCTAAATGAACCAGTTTCTGGAAATGCCAATACTCCATCATTTTGAGTATATTTTGCCCAATTTTCCAACCAAATACAAGTATGATAACCATATTTCGTCATCATGTAAGATGCGTGTGTTTTTGGCGGAGGAAGCACTTCTCCCTCTCTCGTCACAATCTTTTTATCTTTCTTAAAAAAGCTCTTGAATTTCTTAAACCATGAAGGTTTCTCTATCTCTCGTCCATCATAATAAGCCATATTTCACAATTATTTGCCAAAACAATTCACACAACTCTTCTCTAATATGTTTAACTATTCTGTCCTATCCCAGCGCGAACCACACTAACACATCAATCAGAAAGCTTTTACGTCACTCTCACATTGACCAATCTCAACGTGACTCACACCTCCATACCAATCAGAAAGCCGTCGTATTTCCGCAACTGACCAATCCCAGTGCGGTTCTTGTTGACGTCAGCTCTACTCCGGCTTCTGCTGAACCCTCCTTTACAAAAATTATCGGCACACTTTTATAACTCGTTTAATTTACAAAGTTGGTTAGTTACGACATGAATACGTTTTCCATTGTCCGTTTCACTAAACAAAAGTGATAGTTTTCCAAACATTCAAGAATTCTGTTTTTCCAGTAGGCAGCGCTTACCTCTACCCTACCACAGAATTTTGTTTCCCCAATAAAGTAGCACTTCCTTCTACCTTACCCTTCTCTCAAGCAAGAGGTAAACCGGTTTCTCTGGAGATAAAACACATGTGGAGATTACACTGCTCCTGAGAATTAAAGCCAAAGTTTTACAAGAGAACCTGTTGCTATTTCATTCAACGTAATTCAGACATGAAATTCCCTATCATAACACAATCCTGTGTTATCACCAGATTGAAACCAGACAATGCACAATCCCATGTGACTTCTCTTGTGATACAAATCCACTTCCTACTTCCCGGAAGCTTCAAATTCCGACTACATATAACGTGACACAGACTCAACATGGAGTGTTAAACATAGAGATTAATAATCATTAATCAATAATACGCTTAACTGACCTATAGAAACCATAACTCTGCTACCAAGATAACTGATGCAGCGTGGCTAAAACAAACCCTTTATAGAGCCACTCGATCCGAGAAATACTCTTACACCACTTATTCATCGGTGGGGCCCATAAAATCAAAAACACACATTCACTCAGTTTCCGGATAAGTGACAATCTGGCGAGCTGCAAGACACACGGGGTACCTTAATACTATTTTTCCCTAAATAATAACTATATATATTATATACATTTATCTCTAGAAATTTCCGGTTTAAACATCAAGGTACTCCGTTTTTTTTGGGTCAATGGACCAACTAATAGGAATCAGTTGACAGCGATTAAGTCCAGCTCAATCACAATTAAACCTTTAACTTTTTATAGTTCATAACTTTAATTTTTAATAACCACAGACTGAGTTTGAGTTAGCATGACATTTTATCTAGATTCATTGAATAAATTGAATAAGTAAAATTTATTAGACAAAATTATAATCATTAATTTCATAAGTATTTCAAGTAAAGATTCAAATAGAAAACAGAAAATACTCATTACCCTTGGCCTTTGGGCGATGACGAGAATGGTTCACCAGCGCATGAACCGCAGATCACAGGATAGGTTCCCAAACTGACTGACTGTCCCTCTAACCTCCTTGGACGTATTCCCTCCCAGGATAGAATCCCGCGACGGTCTCGTTCCTTCTCCCCATCAAAGTTCGAAGTTCAGAATCTGTCAAAGTCTTTTCAGCATCAGGAAGAAAAGAATCGTCTCAACAGACAGCGTGTCGTGTTGAACAGAAAAAATAAGCAAGTGCCACAACGTCATCATAAACACCACTTTTTATACCTTTTCACTAACTTGCTACACCCAGAATTGAAACTTTTTAGTGGCTGTATTAATTTCTATTGGTCCATTGGAGGGGTGGTGATGGTCACCTCATTGTCCTCCTTGCCTAAACCCAGTTCTGTAAATTACATATTCATGCACATCCTCGTGACTTGCCAGGTCCCAACATTTGTAACAACTGCTATTATTAATAAATGGAATCATCTTCTGCAGTCTGAGTTTTTCATCCGTTCCCAGGCTTTTGTACAGAAAGACTTGGCATCCACTCTTGTCCTAGGCCAGTGCAGCCTTGACATCTCTTACTCCAGGCATAGGCCACACTTGTGACTGTAACTTCCATTCTGCTCATGCGCAGGGGCCATCTTGGTTACGTAATCACACCTCTCGGCAGCGGCCATTTGCTCAGCGAGGCCTAGCAGGCGTGAACGGAACTAATGTGAAAACAACATAGCAGAAATTAGACATAGAAAATAAGCCCTTTTGTTTACCACCCACCATTCTAATAACCTGTGTTAGGTGTTAACTATCATAAGCGACATTTAAAACCATTTTACTTACCATCTGTATTCTTTGCCAGAATATATTTACCTACACATGAAATACATCTAATTTTACTTCTATTTTTCTACACGAAACACAAACCTATGTTAATTTAATTTCACATTGGTAAATAAACTGGATTTTGCATATGCCAGTTAGTTTTCCCATGTGTAGTGTCTAATTAAAGGTGCATTGATTGATTAGTACATTTATTCAAACAATTAGTAACTTTAGGGTTATGAAGTCATTAACTTCGAAGGGGGGGTACAAAAATGTAGCAGTTTCCCCTGCTCCTTCATGCCCTATCCCAACTCGTCACAGTGACGAGTTGGGAAAGGGTGGGGTGACCATATTCTCCACTCCCTGATTAACATGAAGCCCTGGGATTACAGGGCATCACTGTAAAATGACCAGGGTTAATTTTATCCCAATGGCATCAGGGGGTGGAGACTGGTCTGCAACTCTATGTCTTTGCCAAGCTGATGACCTCACGGGCCTCAGGGCTGTGAGATCGTCAGACCGGCAAACATAGTAGACTTTGCTCACTGAGAATCAGCGTCACTGCAGACTGCAGTGTCTTCCCACAGTGAGTGGCAGGCAGTGTGCAGCAGCCCGGCCCTGAAGAAATAAACTAAAGAGGTGTGTTAAGGCTGTGTGCATTTTCTTAAGATAAAACACTTTGCCTTTATATTGGCAGTGCCAGATAAATTAAAGGGGGCGGAGCCCCGATGCCCTAAATGAGAAACCGCCGCTGGACACATTTTCCATGGGGGAAAAGGGGACTGATGGGCATAGGGGGATACATTATGCTGGTTTGTACGTCGCAGAGTTCTAGCATTCGGGGTGTCACAATCTTCGCAAAGGCGAACTTAGGACAGGCCAAACGTAAGGCTCTAGACACGCCACAAAGGTGGGCATTGGTGGAGCTAGAGGCTGGCCTTACACTATGTGCGGTATACAGGTCAAATCAAGACAACCCTAAGATCTTTGAGGACCTTGAGATGGAACTGGCGGCGTGGCCCTGTCCACTAGTTATGTGTGGAGATTTTGATATATCAATGCAGACCCACCATGGGCATCTAAATCAAGGGACGTATCAACTGAGGAAGCCTAGAGTTTATAGGGCAATGACTTCCCTCATGAGCAGCCATGGCTTGGCCAATATCTGGAGCATTAACAATCCCTGTTGTATCTTGCCTCACCTAAGAAGTCACTTATAGTGGTCTGTGATGTACTCGCATCGTTCGGTAGGAACTCGGGGCTCGTTATTAATTGGGGCAAATCGTACTTGTACGTTCTTAGTGGCGAGGTCCCACCGATCCCTAGAACATGTTCGATACAGGTCGCCCAGCAGGGTTTCGTGTATTTGGGGATCTTTATATCCATGGACCCTGCTGTGCGCTACGAGAAGAATCTGCTCCCCCCCCTGGCACGTTTGAGGCGAGATGTTGAAGGTTGGCGGAAGTTGCCGCTCTCCCTTGTTGGGCGTGCGGCCCTGTTCAAAATGATGTCTCTTCCCCGCTTCCTCTACGCCCTCCAGAACACTTTGGACTGGGTCCCGGCCAAATACTTTCGGGAGGTCGAAGGCCTCCAACGGACGTTGCTGTGGGATGGGCGGCCGCGAATAGCTATTGCAAAGTTGACGCTCCCGTGGTACAATGGGGGCATTGCGCTTCCAGACATCCGACGGTACTATTGGGCCACGCAGCTGAGCGCGATCAACCATGGGTTTTATGGCCCCGCCCTCAGCCCTGGGTATGCCATGGACAGGTGGTTGCTGCGTGGTGGCAACTACTACAGGGCTTTGTATTCGCGGTCCCTAGACTCGTCCCTCACGGGGCCCACAGGTGTGGCGGTGCGTGTGTGGAAGATGGCGACTGACTCGTTGGGCTGGAAGGATAGGCTCACCCTCGCTACCCCATTGTTTGAATCGGAGAGATTGGGAAGGCTCTGGCATACGAAGGGCTTTGATAAGTGGGACCTGATAGGTATATCCAAGGTGGGAGATGTGCTGCATAAGGGGAGAGTGAAGTCCTTCGAGGAGTTGCAGACAGAGTATGAGCTGGGGCCCTCCGAGTATTTTAGGTATATCCAGCTGCGCCACGCCCTCCGATCAGTCTTCGTGGAGGGTGAGAAGGTGCCGGAGTCCTCTCCCCTTGAGGACCGGGTCCTTGATGGTCATATGCCCGAGAGCACGATCTCGCTCATATATAAGAAATTGATTAACGTCCGGGCAGACATGCTTTTGGGGCTGAGAGAACAGTGGACTAGGGATGGCCTTGAGTTGGATAATGAGGACTGGCAGTCAGCGGTTTCTTCTCCTAAGGAGGTTGCGATCCCGTCGCGTCTGAGGCTGGTGCAACTTAAAATACTGCACCGGGTGTATGTGACGGGGCCAAGACTGGTCCACATGGGATTCTCGGAGGATGGCCTGTGCAGGAGGGGATGTGGTATGGTGGGCACTTTCCTGCACATCATTTGGGAATGTGGTGTCATTGTGGAGTTCTGGAGGAGAGTCCATGCAGTTATGGGGGAGGTGACGGGCATTGCTGTGCAGCCGGAGGCGCGGTGTTGCCTCCTGAACGTCTGGGGGCCCACTGACCTCGATGAGGCGCAGACCCAATGGGTGACTCTGGGTAACATGGTCGCTAAAAGGGATATCGCGCGATTGTGGGGCTCCTCGGGACCCCCTACACTGACCGCGTGGAAAGAGAACATGGACTGGAGCATGTTTAGGGAGAAGACGGTCTATTGCTCCAGAGGTCGCCCCCGGAAGTGGCATGCCATCTGGGGGCGGTGGAACCTATACAGGGGGGGAATATGTCTTGCCCCGGATCTGGAACCTCCCGAGGAACAGCTTTCCCCCTGACCTTCTTTCCAGCACAGTTGGGTTTTAGGAACTGTTTTGGGCCTCTGCCGTCCCCCTTCTTCCTCCGTACACCGTCTTGTAACTAGTAGATGAGTGGGGTCCGGCCTCCCCCGGGGGCTTTCACCATGGGCTTTCAATGTTCTTGCCTTGCTGGGGTTTGTTGTGGTTTTTTGTGTTTACCTAAAATTGGACCTTTGCACTACTCTTTGTACTGTACTGGGGACACGTCACTGTATCTAACTCTCAATGCTGCCGAACCTTCGGGCTGTCGGCTGAATAGCTGTGTCCTGATTTTTGAAATAAAGGTTTTCCAAAAAAAATAAAAAAAACAATCCCAATAACCCAGGTTATAATTACTATTCTTGCCCCCACAGGAAGTATGTTAGGCTTGACTATTTTCTAGCCACGAGGGACTCTGTTAATAAAGCTGGAATTAGGAAACTCCCAAAGGTGATCTCTGATCACAAACCGTTGATTCTGAAAGTTGAAGCTATAATACTCAAAAGAGCTTGTAATAAGTGGACTTTTGATAGGAAGCTCCTTACAAACAGTGCCTCTATTGACCATATGAAGAAATGGTCACAAGAGTTCTTCAATATTAACAGACACAGCACTAGTAGGGGTATAGTATGGGATACTTTTATGGCAGGCCTTAGGGGTGAAACGGTTAGCTTTGTCACTAGGGCAAGGAAACAGCATCAGGCAAAGAGCGAACAACTGTTGTGCAACTTGACCAATGTTGAAGAAGAACATGTGTTAATAATAGCGCAGGGACGGGAGGTGGTACAAACTCAGCACCGAGTCATTTCCATTAAGGCAGAAATAAACAGCTGAAATCAGCGGAAGAGTTCCAGACACAGCGACATGATTCTTACGAGTATGGAGAACTAGTAGGGAAGAGGTTAGCTCTACGTACCAGACAGAAAACAGTTTGGAACTCAATATCTTCATATAAGAAGGGTGGTCAGACCTATACTGATACAGCTGATATATTGGGGGTATTTAAGGACTATTATCAACTTCTGTAAAAGTAAGACACAGGAGCATCGCAAGATATATCCCGAATAGTAACAGACGCACACGTTGGGGTGGTTTTGGATAGTTTGGCTAAGGACAAGCTAGAAGAGGACTTTACACTTGAGGAGGTTCTTGTTGCACTGCAGGATCTATCATCAGAGAAGGCTATTGCCCCAATAAAATCCCCCTACATGCAAACACTGATAGCCCCCTTACTACTTGATCTATTTAAGGGTGTGCAACACAGTGGTTGCCCTCCAGAGTCTTGGAAAGAGACTGATATTAGCATCTTTCCAAACAAAGGCAAACCATTAGACAATCCTGTTTCATATAGGCCAATATCCCTAATAAATCCTGATACCTAGATATATTCGAAGATTCTGGCTAATTGGCTAGAGAGGGTCATAGGGCATCAGGTTCCCCCTGGCAGCATGGCTTTATCCCCGGGAAAGGGACAACTGACCATGTCAGGAAGGCCATATCACTATTTGATATCACGGTTGGGACTGGGGGGCAGATGGCCATGAACCTCCTCGATGCCGAGAAGGCTTTTGATCGAGTGGCCTGAAGGTTTTTGTGGGGGATACTGGAGCTAAAACGCTTTGGCCCTTGAATTATCAAGGCCATTACAGCCATGTACTCTGACCCAAGCGCCCGGCTGCAATTGATGGGGAGGGAATCAGGGAACATATTGACATCAAGGAGAACCAGACAGGGATGTGCCTGCTCCCCTATATTTTTTGTCTTGTATATAAACCCCTTGATGGAGCCGTTTTCACAAAGCCAGGAGATCAAGCCGGTTGTAAGCAAGGGTTATGAGACTAAGGTGTTAGCATATGCTGATGATATTGCTATTTTAACTACAAATCCGACAGAGGCAAACAGGTAAGCTGCAATTATAGCTCAAGGCTTTGGGCAGGCATCAAGTTACTAATTGAATGAATGGAAAACATTAATTATCTGTACAGAGAATATAACTTTTAATGATTCTCGATGTATAGAATCTGCAGTTTATCTTGTGGTCCATATCAGCCCGAAAGTTGATATAATAGGTAAAATTAACTTTGACCCCTTGATAAAGTCTATATCTACGAATTTAAAGCAGATAGATGGGCTGCACCTATCTATATTGGAAGAGGGAATTTGTTTTAAATGACTATGCTGACTAAAATGTTATAACTGTTTTGATCAATTGCAATGCCGGAGGATGAACTGATTCTGTAGACCCTAGAGTCCATTTTCTCTAATCTCATTTGGCAATATGGGAAGGTGAGAAGGTCACTTAAATACTTGACTCTTCCACAAGAAAGAGGGGGCTCTCGATCGCGAATATTACATTCTAATATTGGGCGGCTCTCCTAAATCAGATGCCTATTTTATTTCCAGTAGATATGGACAAGGAGGTGGAAAACGATGTTAGAATACCAACGATATATGAGTTCGCCATAGGGAAGTAGGCTGCCGGGCTGCTGCTGCAGCAGGTAGAACAGAGTTATTATAAGAAGGTTCGATTCAAGGTGGTGTATAGTGCTTGGGAGATCTGGAACAGAGAGCGAAAAGCTATGGCGATACCAAAGCTCTGCCGATATACCCCCATGTGGCAATCCTCGCTTTTTCCGCCCCCTTTTTATGACGCTATTGGAAAGTAGTGGGAACAGCTAGGTTTGGTCACTGTTGGGGACTTTTACGAAGAAAATCAAGTTCTCCTCTTTTTCACATTGCAGCATTAAGCATTATTTTAAATATGTACAAATTTGGGACTTCCTTACCACACGCAGGCCAGCTATAGCTTTGGAAAAAATACCAATGCTAGAAGCAATTGCTAGGAAGGCCAGCAGAATAAAGAATATGTATAGTTTGCTGCTAGATAAACTGCTGGATGATTTAGAGAAGAATGAAACAAGCTGGGCTAGGAAGCTGAATAACCCTGATGTTGATATTTATATGACATTATCACTAACTGCTAAAGTATTCTTATCAACAAGCTTGCAGCACAACTCTACAAAGCTGTATTTAATTTATATTTTACTCCCGCTAAGTTATTTGACTGGGGCAAAAGAACCGATAATAGCTGCCCTAGGCGTGGGATCGGTCCGGCCACATTAACCCACATGTTTTATGATTGTGATAAATTACTCCCCTTGAAGAATGAGGTGGCCATCTTCTGGGAGGGATTGTTTGGCTTTAGGATTAATCTGACCCCTACCTTGATGCTTATGGGATATGATAGCTCCCTAGGTCTGGACATTGCACAGAAGTATTGTATATTTGTCGGCACAGCAGTATTCAGGACAATATTAGCTGCCAGATGGAAGGAACCAGAGCCACCTACTTTCCAGACGTGGTTAGCACGTCTCCTAGGGATATACAACCAAGAGACTGCACCGTATGCATGCTGGGACTGGTAGGCCAGGATTCTTGGGGGCAAAATTTGGTCGCCTATTTCAAAGTGGAGCAAAGAAGCCAGAGGCCGTAACAGCGGGAGTAGTGGAGAGTGCTAGGTCAGTATGGAACCTAAAAGGGTGGTGCAATAAGCCTTTTATTTATCTCTTGCTTTTAGCCATGATTATATGTATATAACCGGTCCTAGGATGCTTGTTTCCAGTCCAGGGAGGACCTGGCCAGGCAGTTCGGACTGGACTGTTCCCATGAGGCACAGGGTCAAGACTGATTTGCATATAGCTGGGTCCAAACTGGAATGGCATGGTGAGCAAAAAAACGATGGATTTAGGCCCAGATCTCTGTACTGGGGTGAATGTATGACATTGCTCTGCATTCTGTTCATCAACAGTTCTTTTTGCATGATTATATGTATAGGCATTGGCCATATGTAAATAATTATGAATTGTAATCTTCCTTCTGATTGCCTCGTATTTATGATATTTATGGTATTAATGATGATTTCTTAACCTGCTTTTTAAGTGGCTTATATGTATTTGTGCTAGCTCATTTCGATTTCACTACTTGTACGACTCATTGATATCTATTGTTGTATCTGATTTTCTCTGGGTATCAATAAAAAAAATATCATAAATAAAAAATGAAAGGAGCTGCAAGGAATCTTTCCACGAGAGAGAAACAGGAAACAAAACCAAGAGTCAGGGTCAAGAAGCGCGGTCTCTAAATAGTCCCCGCCTTCTGCACGCTCGCACTACCAACGTGAGCACGTTATTCCTGTGCGTGGCTCACTAGCACCGGTATCGTCATTGAGCCCACAAATACAACACACGTCTCACGCTTAGGAAAGGGAAAAAAGAGAAAAAGGCATGAACAGGATAACAGAACATGGACGTCTTAGACAAGGAAAGAAAAGTTTTTTTTAAAAGAAAGGGAAATCAATAAACGTGTATTTGCTCAGTTCGTGTTTATAAGTATATCCATAATAAAAGGAGAACAGCTTGCCTAAAACGAAACAACAATCGGGAATATTGAGAGACCTGCGACGCACATTATCCTGTTTAGAGAACGAACTGTCGGCCTTAGACCGAGCGCAGCTTTCGGGTAAACCCCCGGATTATTTTATATAAATGAGTGGCCCCCACATGCTGATTATCAAGAAGCAGTGGAGAGAGAGGCCCATTTTTGGGGGAAATATGCCAGAGCCCGTTGGTACCGAGAGGGGGAGCGGCATGGGCGCACATGGTCCGTGACTGGCTACCCTCCCCTCCCAGCTTTCCACACCACCTTGAAGAATTGTCATAAGCAAATTATCTTTGGAAGGCGGGGGGTCAGGGACCCCCCGGCCGTATTTATTATACAAAACAATAAAAGGATGAATATCAACATTACATCAGTTATGCAAGAATAAGCAAAATTCATGACATTAGATTTACAGAATCGTAGACAAATATCAAAGGCTAACCTTAACAAACGTCTAATACAGCGTGTTTCCTATCCGAATCTAACATCCTGCCTGAATTTTGCATTCTAACATATCTGGCCGGACGGCAAGGTCGCTAACCGGTGTCAAGTCCTACTAACCACGCCCTTACCCAGAGGTGCGCATGCGCGACAGAGGACCGCCTACCCCGTCGGCATCGTGAACTCCATTTAACCAACAAGGAGGGCCCTTACACTTTGCGTCATATGCTGACGTCATGGTGTATGTGCGGGGTGGCTACCAGCCTAAGGAAAGCGTGACTCCCTCCCCCGCATTTTTAGCAGCTAGCGGATATTCCTGCCCCTGAAGTTCTAGGAGGGACCAGTGGCCCCTCCCCCTGGGCCGCCCCCTCCGTGGATGGTGACGCCCCCCTTAGGACCTTAAATTGCTGCTCACCGATCATGACCTTACCGCCACAGGCCAGCATTGTTTCCCGACGATCTGGCCCCCCCCCACAACTCCTGCCTCAAGGTCATCCTTACCTCAGAGAGCCCTTCAACCAAGCTAGGATATTATTACACCATATTCTATTCCCTGCCTCAGTCAAATGAACCCCATCCTGTAAGTACAAATCCTTCCCCCAAATAGCCCCATGTGGGATGGTCTGTAAGTGAGAGGTTCGGAAAAGTTTTTCTAACTTGGTATTGATCCTCTTTACCGAGTGATTCAATGCCCTGACAGATTCACCCCCACGCCACTGCAGACGCGGTATCAGCTGAGACCAGACTACAGTGCAGTCAGGGCACACCCTCCTTACCCAACCCGCTGCTGAAATGATCTCTTCCAGGAGGACCCTCCTCCCCAGTCTAGCCAGGTCATTCCCCCCCAGATGAAGAATCACCACCGCCGGTGGGGCTGTATGTTGGGCGACCAACTCAGCAAAGAATCCCCTAAACTGACTGAGGCAGAGACCCCCCCTCCCAAAGAAAGAGATGGACCAACCTTCGTGCTCTAGCTCCCTTCTACCCTTTTTTGCAAAAACAATTTTTATTGCATAATTCAAGCACAATAGCCATCTACAATGACCAGCATATCATTGGTCTTCTCCTAGTAATATACTCCAGTACATAGTACAGTGCAGACCACTTCCAACTATCAATGCTTTACCCCCCAACACTCCCCAAACACAAATATTCCCTCCCCCCACCCGCAAGTCAGTGTGCCATAGTCGTAGGCTCCCTTCTACCCTTGCCTGCAAAAAAAAGACATTTTTAGCACGATTGACATAAGAATGACCAACAATCCAAACCCTGCCTGACCGCGTCCCGTGTTCCTGACTGTTCACACCTTGATGAGTCGCCGATGAATCCTGATGATGACCCGAAGCAAGCTCTCCGCCTGCGTCACAGAGCGAAGGAACTGCAAAACCAGAAAAGAAAAACCTGATGTCAGTAATACCCTAGGTACTTTACAACATGTGTACCCGCACATACCGTTTGTAGCAATTGGAATTGGGTGACCATCTCCCAATTCTTCTAACACTGTTCACATGTAAACCCCTTGCGACTGCCTCGGTGGCTGCACCTATCCTAAAGGAGTGTGTGCCAAATTCCTTCGGGTCAAGGCCCACCCTGGCAATAGTCAACTCCATGACCCTTCTGAACTGATATTTGGTTAAAGGGGTGCCGTCCGCGTGTAATAGGAGCGGCCCACCCAACAGTGCACCTCGCTGCTTGATGAAAGTCTCCACGTGGTGTACCGGGCAGCAAGGATTGGCCCTTGCCCTGTGCAGTACCACAGTCTCCCCCCGGGACTCCTGATCAGTTTTCGATCTCCTAATCGTCACCCACAATGTGTCTCCCTGAATCGTTGTGCTCAGGAATTGGATACCCCCCTGCCTATCTGCCTTAGAGGCTGCCACCAACTCACTCAGCCTCAACGCCCCATAAAAGGCTAACGTAAACGCTGCCTTAAACAATTGTATCTCCCAGCCTGAGCTACAGACGTCATGCAATGCAGGCAGTAATACGGTCATCCTCTCCAAACCTATTGGTTTCCTAGTGTCAGCCGTGCTGCCCTGTAAGCGGCGCCAACCCCTCAGACCCTTCCGCACCGCAAAGTTGTTAGTCGGATCTTTCACCCCCTTCGCCTGTGCGTAAAAGGAGACAGCTGCCCTATGCCTGTTCGCTGTGGCCACTGAGCAACCCTCGTGATGCAAACTACCCAGATAATCCGTAAAGCTATTTTCCAAAGCCCATTTGGATTCCCAGTCACACCCCAAGAACGTGCAATATGAACCAAACGCCCCTTCATAAGCTGTCCTTGTCTTGGGAGCTAAGCTAGCAGCCACGAGGTCCGGTAATTTGGGGCACCAATCTGCCAGAGTGCTGACGGGAAGTGAGTCGGTGTAGGCTCTGCTGTTGGAAGATGTTCCCTGAATACCTGCATTTTTTGGCGAGAGAGTGCATCAGCTGCATTATTAAGGACACCTGGGACATGTTTTGCCCTAAATACAACATTCAATCGCAAGCATCTCAACACAATCTCCTTCAAGAGGCGGAGTATGAACTTACAGCGTGCCGCTTGCTGATTGATGCACTCCACCACCGTCATGTTGTCTGACCAGAATATTACAGATTTGTTACGCAGGATGTCAGGCCAGACCATTAATGCAACCCAAATGGGGAACAGCTCCAGAAAACCAATGTTGGTTGTCAACTCACTGTACACCCATTCGTCCGGCCACCTGTGGGTGACCCACTTGTTTCCAAGGATGGCACCAAACCCAACACTCCCAGCAGCGTCAGTCCATAAACCTAACTCTGCTGAAGTAATGGGGGGGCCGGACCACACTACCCTGCCGTTGAAGTCCTCCAGGAATGCCATCCATATCCGCATGTCCTGGCGTACCTCAAGCGATAGTCTAGTGCGGTGGTGTTTCTCTCGCAGGCCCCTCATAGCCTGCGCAATTGAGCGAGAAAAGGGGCGAGCCATTGGTATCACCCTCAACGCGAAATTCAACTGGCCCACTGTTTCCTGAAGCTGTTGCAACGAGACCTTCTCTTTGGCCAGGCATGCGCGTAATGCCGCCTTGAATTTACATACCTTTTCCTTTGGGAGCCTGAAACAACCCTCCACAGAGTCTATTTCAATGCCCAGAAATTCTAAGCAAGTAGCTGGCCCCACTGTCTTCCCCGGCGCCAGCGGGACCCCAAAAGCCCGCATGAGCACGCAAAATTCCTCCAATGCCCGTGCACACTTCTGAGACCCAGCCGCACCCAGGAAGAGAAAGTCATCCAGGTAATGCATGACCTGCTGATGCCCGGTTGCCTGCCTCATTACCCATTCCAAGAAGGAACTGAACGCCTCAAAATAGGCACATGAGATCGAACAACCCATGGGCATGCATTTGTCCATGTAGTACTTCCCATCAAACTTGAACCCCAAAAGGTGGTGATCCCCCTGATGCACAGGGAGAAGACGAAATGCAGACTCTATGTCAGACTTGGCCATCAATGCCCCTGGACCAAGGCCCCTAAGCAACACTACCGCGTGATCAAAAGAGGCATATTTTACGCTGCAGACATTCTCATCTATGGCATCATTCAAGGATGCCCCCCTTGGGGCTGAGAGATTATGAATGAGTCTATATTCGCCTTTCTCTTTCTTAGGGACCACACCAAGTGGGGAACAAACAAAGTTGGGCACTGGCAACTCGTCAAAAGGTCCTGCTAGCCTACCCAGGCGTAATTCTTTTTCAATTTTTGCAGCCACTACCCCTGGGTTATGCCTTACAGACAGTTGGTTCCTGCACTCAGTCTTACCTGTGTACCCTCCCACCGGTATCCTGAAACCCCAAGAAAATCCCTCCTGAAGTAATTTAGCCGCTGCGTGATCCGGGTATCTGTTCAGCCAGGGAATCATTGCCATGACATCAATGGGAGTGTGCGATACTAAACCCTCCTCTAGCCTAATCAGGTTTCCTTCTCCCCCTGGAACCCTGGTTGCCACCCTTAAATCTGCAGGAAGTCTCTGGGTGTGAGGGGTGCCCGCACAAGGAACAGGCATGCTTGAACTTACATGTGCCCGCTGCCCTAGTGCAGGCCCGTTTGTTGAAATCCCAACATACGCCCTTTTTCTCCCCCCAACCCTTGCCCTTTCCTGGAAGCTCACCTCCTTGTGCATGCCGAAAGGGCTGTTGCGGCTTGGCCGGGTATATTTTCTGCGAAGTGGTTGCCCCCATCGCAGCTGCCCCCCCAGATATCTGGTTGTACCATGACAAGGAATCCACCACATCCCACGCTAGAGAAGGATTGAATTCCTTAGCCTTCCTGAATGAAATGTCATACTCTTTCCACCCATTCCCCACTTGTGTCTCGCTCCACATGGCAATTCTGCTCTGGTAGCAGGCCATTTCGGCTTGTAAATTGGGCGACCTTTCAGCTGTAATGGCACTAAACACGGAAAAGGCCCTCATCCAGTTAACAAATGTCTCCTCAACCCTGAACTTAACCAACTCTGTTCTCCATTCACTGGGCAACATCCATTCCTTTTGTGACTTGGCGTATTCCAGTTCCCTATTATTGAGCAGCAAGGAGAAAATGTTGACATATTTGCCCGCCCAGATCATCTCCTTCACAGCCTGAGACACATGTTGCCCCAAGTTCTCCTTCCTTGACGGTATAGCACCATCTTTAAGTAATGGCAAAGCCATCTCCTTACCATTGTCAATACCTTGCGACGTCGCCCCATCCTTCTTCGCCGCTTGCCCGCTGGTAGAACCTGTTGGGGAAGTAAGTGGTGCCAATGGTGCCCCTTCCCCCGCCCTGGCCAACTTAATCATCTCAACCAGTTTCAATGCTTCGGCTGAATGATCCTGTGAGGATGGCAATACCCCCCCCAACTGCAACCAGGGCAAAACAGCGGCTATCTGGGATGCCAATTCCACCGGGACAACATTGTTCGGGGCTGTTGGGACCCCAACGGGAGCAATGCTCACAGGGGTGGCAGGAGGGATGACCACGCCAGGGGCGACCGGCAAAGCTGGAATAACCGGGGCTGGCCCCACCGGTGCCAACAGGGGCATAACGGGGGCATCCTTAGGTACTCCCCCTGGCAAACCCTCCCCGACAGTTGTATGTTTGGGCGTCACGCGCCCAGATTTCTTAGACTTGCCCCTCTTAGGCGGGGTGACAAACTCCCCTCTAGGCAGTGGTGGCTTGACTATCCTTTTTGGCCTGCCTTGTGGACCCGGCGGCCCGTCCAACCTCTGATTAATCTCTGCCACATTCCTGCCCAACGCATCCACCTTACCCAAACGCCTATCAATCGCCGTCATCCTGCGCATCATAGCCTGCATCATTTGCTCCATGCGGGAACTCCTATTAACTCGTGCCCCCGGCATATTTCGACAATCGTAATGCAGCTAGACCTAGCCAAACACCGGCGATTGTACCTGTTTTAGATGTAGGATGTGAAGGGGGCCGTAAGCACCAAGCAACTGTGACCGCAAAACACACCAAGCTAGTCTTAGCGTGTGGGCGAGCGCCAACCCCTTGTAGGAAGGTCTCAAGCCCCGCGGCCCTCCAGAAGCAATGAAATGCAGGCCCGCCTCATTCCTTACCACCGACGACCCGCGTGTCCTCAGCCCGTTGCTGCGCTCTGCCGTGTTCTGTTGTCCGCCACCGGAAAGAGCCCCAGAGTCAAGATTCCTATGACAAAACACAATTTACTAGCCTGGACAAACACTTTCAATTCACAGCAATATTCATTAATTACTCCCAAACTGAAGTTAATTGTTCAAATACCAGCAGCCTATGAGCACTGGTCAGGAGAAAACACCTCAAAAACACTTCAAACCAATTATAAATCCACCATCCCGAGAAAACAGCACTTCAAACACATGAAAAATCAAGCTTTTCCTATTTGGTCTCCCCTCCAGTGGCTGCCCTGCTGTAACCTGCTTCGCACAATTCGAGCAAAACCTGTTCAATAACTCTCGGTGTAGCTCAATTGCCTGCAGCTCCTCTCCCCGCTGGACCGGCCCCCGCTCCCACACCTTACCGGGTTTTTCAGCACTTCACGCTTGCCCAGTCCTCATTGGCACCTGCAGCGCTCCCCTCGGTGACTTTATCAGGCTCGATCTAAAAACGCCCGCAGCCGGATTCCTGCTAGTCTGCCAGCACCGATCTCGAGCCTCCCTGCTTCCTCCGTGCACACCCGACGCGATGGCTGACTGTGACTGAAACTGCCCCTCCGTGCGTGCTCCGATGGCGGCCCCAGCGACGTCCCGGCGCTCAGCTGGCAACACCAGGAAATCCCCCCCGAAATCGCGAAGCCGACGGCTTCCTTCCTCGATGTCCCGGCCACCTACGATCACCTCCTCCAGACCTCCGCCGAAGGTACCTGCAAGAAAGATAAAATAATTAATCCGCCCCGAGCGTGGGGCACACGGAAGACACGGGGAGCGAGCCAGGAGCAAGAGGGCGCCCCCCCCGCTCCCCGCGCCTTATAAAGGGGGCTGCACATCGTCCTGGGGGCCCGCACCCCGATCGTCCCGCCCCCTCTGCCCCGGAAGCCGAATGGCTGCTTCCGGGTTCACGGGGGCGGCATCAACCAATCGGTGTTGGGGGCGCGCCGCGCGCGGCATCGCCCCGCGACACACCCCCAACACCGAAAGGCCGGGGGAGGGGGGGGCGCCGCACCGCCATGTGGGCGTGAGGGCCGAGTGGCCCCCACTTTACATATTGGCTCGAGTGCTGCAGCCACCGCAAGGCCTATCATATATATCTGGACTGCAGGAACCAGACGGCACGTACGTAGCTGACCCACTAGGTATACAAGGGGACTGATGACATACCACACTGATCTACACACCTCCAAATCGACAAACGACTCAGTGCCATGTCTGTCTATTTAGACGAGGTGCCGATGGTTTCGCACTCGAATGCACAGCAGCAGTTACTGAGTGAGCCTTTCACCACTGAAGAAATCACACAAGCCATCGATGCTATGGATGGCACCAGACCATCTGGTCTGGATGGCCTCTCAGGGGCCTTATATAAGGCATATAAACACTTACTCGCGCCCCATCTATTGGAGGTCTATGTGGAGGCGTTAACGTTGGGAATTCTCCCCCCAGAAGCGGTCATAATTCTACTTTTGAAGCCAGGGAAAGACCCATTGTGGTGCAGCTCCTATTGGCCCTTATCACTATTGTACTTTGACTGTAAAATATTAGCCAAGATGTTAGCTACCCGCCTGGCGCTTCTAATTGAACAGATAATCTCCCCTGCACAAGCTTGCTTTATACCGCATAGCTGTACCGTGCTGAATCTGCGAACATTTTTTGCTGTCCTTCACAGAATAGCCCCTACGGTTCCGGCCGTGGCAGCTCTGCTGGACGCCGATAAGGCCTTTGACTCCGTGGAGGAGCCCTTTCTCCGTGCCACTCTGCAGAGTCTAGTGGTCCCAGCAGGATTCACGGCCCTCGTCTGCTTATTATACATACTACCAATAGCGTGTATCAATTTTAATGGCACGTTGACCGGACCACTCCCAATCTCCTGTGGCACTAGGCAGGGATGCCCACTATCGCTACTTCTTTTCATAATAGCGATGGGCCCCATGGTGTGACACCTCCAGAGAAACCACTTTCATCGGGGGTTGCAGTTTAAGACCAGCCCCTTATTAGTGACTCTTTATGCAGATGATATTGTGCCATATTTGAGGAACCCCGCTGACAACCCCCACCGCTCTTGACTGAGGTAGATTGTTTCGGGTCTCTATCAGAGCAAATATAAACTGGGGAAAGTTGGAAATTTTTCCACTGATAGAAGTGTAGGACCGGAACAGTGGTGGGTTCCCGGAGTCCTGGTGTGGGGCGGAGGCGAAATACTTGGGGATATAACTACACAGGGACAGAGAACAGATATTGCGGCTGACCTACGGAACAGCTTGGCGCCAGGGTGGAGAGGTGGATTTGTCTCCTGCTGTCCATAGCGGGGCCTATAGCCGTTATTAAAATGGTGGTCTTGCCCCAGCTTTTCTATTTGTTCAATAACATTCCTATTCCCTTAACAAATGCTTTTTTTTGCTCAAATATACACGATTTTGAAAGTCTCATTTGGGGGGGGGGGGGTAAACACCCGCCCCTCAGTTGGAGCACCCTCGTCCCTCCGTATAAATGGGGGGATTTGGATTTCCGGACACCTAGTGGCGCAGTGTAGTTATTCATGGCACTGCTACACATGGTCAGTGACTGGCTACCGCCCTCCCCCTATGACCTCACCACCCCCGGACACAGCACATAGACATGGTATCTTTGGAAGGCGGGAGGTCGCGAGACCCCCCGGCCGTATTTATTAAGTTCAAAAACAATAAATTTTAATTTGCATGATAAACAGTTATACAAAAATCAGCAGGACATTAGATACATTATTGTCAACAGGTGTGAGTGACTATCCTTAACAAAGACTTTAATACAGATTGTTTCCTAACCGAGTCTAACATCCTCTGCATTTTTGTATACTAACATTTCTGGGCCATATGGCAAGGTCGCTAACCGGTGTCAGGTCCTACTAGCTGCGCCTCCCCTACAGGTGTGCGCATGCGCAGCCGGGCCCGGTAATTACCCGGTCCACGCCGTGAACTTCATTTACCCACTAAAGGAGGGCCCTTACTCTGCGCCATCCGGTGACGTCATGAGTATGCGCGCGCGGGGTGGCTACCAGCCTAAGGAAAGCGTGACTCCCCAACCCGCGCCCCTTTGAAGCACCAGTTACCTTGCCCCTGAAGTTCTAGGAGGGGCCAATGGCCCCTCCCCCTGGGCAGGCACCTCCGTAGGATGATGCCCGCCCCCTCAGACTTCAAATAGTTGCTCACCGGTCATGACCTTACCGCCACAGGCCAGCATTGTTAACCGACGATCTGGCCTCCCCCTTTACCTAGATCTAAACCAGGAGCGCGCTTACTTTGCAAATCCATCCAACCAGGCCCAGACATTATTAGACCACAAGACGTTCGCTGCCTCAGTCAAGTGCACCCCGTCCCTCAAGTAAAAATGCTCGCCCCAGATACACCCATGTGGAATCGTCTGCAACTGGGGGGTCCGAAATAATTTGTCCAACTGTGTGTTGACCCTCCGTACCGAGTGATTCAACGCCCTGACCGAGACCCCCCCTCGCCAATGCCACCGAGGGATAAGTTGAGACCAAACTACTGTGGAACCCAGGCAAGCCCTGGCCACCCACCCCGCAGTGGAAATGATCTCCTCAATAAGCACGCGCCTCCCCAATTTTGCCAAATCATTCTCCCCCAGGTGAAGTATCACCACTGACGGGGGGCCACTGCTGAGCTAAGAGTCCCTGGAAAAAATTCCGAAACTGGCTGAGGCATAAACCCCCCCTCCCGAAAAATGATATATCAAACCCCTTTTGCGCTGCACTCGTCCTACGGTCTCCTGAAAGAAAAACATGTTCCGCACGCTTAACATAAGAGTGGCCCACAATCCAAATCACCAATTTCTTGTGTCCTCCGTGCTGTGCCGATGTCGATCGTTGGCGCCCGGTGACGAGTTCCTCCCCTGCGTGACAGGTTTGAGAAACTGCAAAAAACCAGAAACATACCGGGCGTGAGCACCATCCTGTCACAACATGTCAACTCGTACATAACTCTTGTAACGTTCAGACGACCATCTCCCCAGTTTCTTCACATTCTCTACTGAGAGACCCCTCGCCACTGCCTCAGTTGCTGCCCCAATCCTAAATGAGTGGGTGCCGAATTCCCTTGGATCGAAACCTGCCAGACTGACCGTTAGCTCCAAGACTCGCCTAAACTGGTACCTGGTCAGTGGTGTACCATCGGCGTGACACAGCAGTGTGTCCCCCGCCGTGCCCTCCCGTTGCCTGCAGAAAGCCTCCACGTGAGAAACCGGGCAGCAAGGGTTGGCCCGCGCCCGGTGGAGCACTATGGTGTGACCCCGAGAGTCCTGATCAGTTTTCGATCTCTGAATTGTTATTCTCATAACGTCCTCCCTGATCTCCACACCGGCCCACCGTATTCCGTCCACTCTATCAGCTTTTGACCCAGCAACTAACTCCCCAACCCTCAAAGCCCCATAGAAGGCCAGGGAAAACGCCGCCTTGAACAAAATAACCTCCCACTGGGAGCTACAAACACTGTGCAGCGCCCCCAATAAGGCCGTCAGCCGTGCCAGTCCAATGGGCCATCTCCTATCGCCCCGGTAACCCTGTAAACGGCACCAACCCCTCAAGGCCTTGCGCACCAGAAAGGTGTTAGTGGGATCTCGCATACCCTTACCCTGCGCAAAGAAAGAGACCGCCGCCCTATGTCTGTTCGCAGTCGCCACTGAGCGCCCTTCCCTGTGCATCGATTCTAGGTAAGCTGCAAAGCTGTCCTCCTGGGCCCACCTAGCCTCCCATTCCTGCCCCAAAAAAGCCCGGTAAGACAAAAACGCCCCTTCGTAAGCTGTCTTGGTCCTGGGGGCTAAGCTACCAACCACGAGGTCCTGTAATCTGGGGCACCAATCTGCCAAAGTACTGCCGGGAATTGCGCCGGCTGGGGATCTGCTGCAGGAAGATGTTCCCTGAAAACCTGCATTTTAAAGCGAGAAAGGGAGTCAGCTGCATTATTGAGGACGCCAGGGACATGCTTGGCTCTGAAAACCACATTCCATTTTAAGCATTGCAACACAATCTCCTTCAGTAAGCGGAGTATGAATGGACAGCGTGCCCCCTGCTGGTTTATGCATTCCACAACCGTCATGTTATCCGACCAGAACACCACGGATTGATTGCAAAAGTGTTCCGGCCAGACCATCAACGCGACCCATATCGGGAAGAGCTCCAGAAAGCCAATATTGGTGGTCAGTCCCCGTGTCCTCCATTCTGCTGGCCACCGCTGGGCGACCCACCTGGTACCCAGAATGGCGCCAAAGCCGGTACTCCCAGCAGCGTCCGTCCATAAGCCCAATTCCGCTGATGTGGAGGGTGGCCCTGGCCATACTACTCTGCCATTAAAATCCTCCAGGAATGCCATCCAAATAAGCATATCCTGGCGAACCTCAGATGACAATCTCGTGTGGTGATGTTTCTCCCGTAGCCCTTTCATAGCTTTGGCAATAGAGCGTGAAAAAGGGCGTGCCATTGGGATGACCCGAAGCGCAAAATTCAATTGCCCCACAACCTCCTGTAGCTGTTGCAACGTAACCTTGTCTTTGCGTAGGCATTGACGTAGGGCTGCTCTAAAGCTAGATACCTTCGCCATGGGTAACCTGAAGCATCCTTCCACTGAATCAATTTCGATACCAAGGAATTCCAAACAGGTGGACGGGCCCACCGTCTTCCCCGGCGCTAGCGGGACCCCAAAAGCCCGCATGAGCACACAAAATTCCTGCAACGCCCAAGCACACTCCTGAGATCCCGCCGCACCTAAGAAAAGGAAGTCGTCCAGATAATGCATAACCTGCCGGTGGCCCGTCACCTCTCTCATGACCCATTCCAAAAATGAGCTAAACGCCTCAAAGTAAGCACATGAGATAGAACAGCCCATGGGCATACATTTATCCATATAGAACTTGCCATCGAAAGTAAAACCTAAGAGATGGTGGTCCTGAGGATGGACTGGGAGGAGGCGGAAGGCAGATTCTATGTCTGATTTTGCCATCAATGCCCCTGGCCCCAGCGCCCGCAATAAGTCAACTGCCTGGTCAAATGAGGCATACTTTACACTACAAATCCCCTCATCAATCGCATCGTTCAGTGACGCACCTCTGGGTGCCGACAGGTTGTGGATCAATCTGAACTCCCCTTTCTCTTTTTTGGGTACTACCCCTAATGGAGAACACACAAAACCGGGGACAGGCACCTTCTGGAAAGGGCCAGCTATCCTACCCAGGGACAATTCCTTGCTAATCTTAGCCGCCACCACTGCGGGGTTATGTTGCACCGACAGTTGATTCCTGCAATGTGCGCTACCTGTGTAGCCCCCTGCCGGGATCCTAAAACCTTGCGAAAAACCTTCCTGCAGTAGAGTGGCCGCTGTGTGATTCGGGTACCTATTCAACCAAGGGATCATTGCCAAAACATCAATAGGGGTTGGGATATCCAGAATATCTGAACTACACTGGCTTCCCCCTCCCCCTCTGACTGTGGTTGCCCTGCTTGGACCTGCAAGATTACTCGGGGTGGGAGGGATGACCGCAGACTGAACATGCATGTCTGAATTTACAGGTGCCAGGGGCCCTCGTGCAGGTGCGCTTATTAAAATCCCAACACACCCCTTTTCTCTCAGACCCCCCCCCCTACCCCTACCCGGGATCTCGCTCCACTGGGCCGCCCGAAAGGGGTGTTGAGGTCTGGTGGAGTACCCCCTGACCGCACTGGTGGACTGCAGTGGGGCAGAGCTCCCTGAGAACTGCCTATGCCATGACACAGAGTCAACCTTGTCCCATGTCAATGATGTGTCAAATTCCTTAGCTTTCCTGAAATTGACATCATACTCCTTCCAGGCATCCCCCGGTGTTAGACGGAGCGGGAGGGTCGGCCGAGGACAAGGGGAGAGGTCTCCGGGGAGAGCCGTCTCCAGCGATCGTACAGATAAATAACTTCCCCCCCACAGACAGACACCACACAGGGAGAAGATTTAGCGTTCTTTATAGGCAATTTCTTAAGGTACGATGAAATGGTACAAGGAGGTCTGGACTTAGGGGTCCCCTCGATTCGAGTCTCTCAAGATGGGAAAAAGGGGGTAGCGGGACAGTCTGGTTACCAGTCTGGTGGTTGAGATGGTATGGTGGATAGCTCACAATCCTCGAGCTCGGTGTTCTAGCTTGGACGGGCCGCGGCAGCGCCAGCAGGTCCCAGTGAAGATGGTCGATACACGGTCCGCGGCAGCGCCAGCAGGTCCCGACGAGGATGGATGTTGCAGAAGGCCGCGGCAGCGCCAGCAGGCAGGACGATAGTTCACAAGGCAGGCTATGGCAGCGCCAGTAGTCCGTCAAGGCTGAGTTCTCTCGGTGTCTCTCGACTCCAGGATACAACTGCCTTCCTGCTCCGTGGCTGCCCTAGTTATAGGTCTGGCGCCCTTTGATGTCCGGACCCTCGCACTTGGAGGTCGGAGGGTCCGGGATGAAGGTGTCCAGACACCCAGCAGGGGGTGGAGCCAGCGCCTGGGGGAGCTGGAGGCGATCGGCACCTGGCGGGGGAGAGCCCTTGACGCTTCGTTCTCCCATTGACCTGCCAAGTGGTCCGCTCACCTCCTGGGTGGATGGTGGTGCCGGGATGTCGGGGCCGGCCAGGCCCAGGGTTGGGGTCGGGTGGAGGCCACGCGGCCTCGTGGCGCAGGGCCCAAGATGGCGGCTTGATCCGGCCGGGGGAGCCGGTGGTGGTTCGGTCCCGTGACACATGGAGGTCCGGGGGCAGGAGTTCCGTTGAGAGACGGGGTGCGGGTGATTCTTGTGGATAACACCTGGCGGGCCGGGGCTTGGGCCCTGTCATGCGGGGAGGGGGCAAGCCCTTCGTGTGGCCTGTCCAACATGCGTCCCCCCCAGCTAAAGGCGGGGAGAGTCACCCATCTTCTTGGGGAATCTCCCCGTTGAGGCGGAAAAAGCGTGACAGGCCATCTGCGTTGGCGTGGTCTTGGCCCGGTCGATGTTCCACGGTGAAGTCCATTCCCTGCAGGGAGATGGACCAGCGCAATAGTTTTGGGTTCTCCCCCCGCATCTGCATCAGCCACTGCAGGGGTCGATGGTCGGTTTGTACCCGGAAGTGGGTACCGAAGAGGTAGGGCCGGAGCTTTTTGAGGGCCCACACCACTGCGAAGGCCTCCCTCTCGATTGTGCTCCAGCGCTGTTCTCGGGCCAGGAGACGTCTGCTGATGAAGGCCACCGGCTGGTCATGACCCTCGGGGTTCAGCTGGGAAAGAACCGCTCCGATGCCGTGGTCGGAGGCGTCTGTCTGTACAATGAATTCCCGACTGTAATCGGGGGCCTGGAGCACAGGGGCGGTGCACAGGGCGGCCTTCAGCTTTTCGAAGGCCACTTGACAGTCGGGGGTCCAGTTAATCCGCTTCGGTTGGTTTTTGGACGTGAGACCCGTGAGGGGCCCCACAATGCTGCCGTAGTCTCTTACGAACCGCCGGTAGTAGCCGGTGAGCCCCAAGAAGGCTCGGACCTCGGTCTGGGTGAGGGGGGGCTGCCAGGACTGGATGGCAGCAATTTTAAGTTGCAGCGGGGCCACCAGCCCGCTTCCCACCTGGTGCCCGAGGTAGGTCACGGACCCTTGACCAATTTGGCACTTGCCGGCCTTAATCGTGAGGCCGGCCCGCTGGAGGGCCTGCAGGACCTCTTGGAGGTGGAGGAGGTGGTCGGACCAGTGGCGGCTGTACACAGCGATATCGTCCAGGTAGGCGGCGCTGAACTCTTCGAGCCCCGCCAAGACCTGGTTCACGAGACGTTGAAAAGTAGCGGGGGCATTCTTCATGCCGAAGGGCATGACCTTGAAGTGGTAGTGGCCATCGGGGGTAGAGAAGGCGGACCGTTCCTGAGCCCGGGGTGTGAGACCGATCTGCCAGTAGCCCGCTGTTAGGTCGAAGATGCTGAGGTAGCGGGCGGCCCCCAGCCGGTCGATTAATTCATCCGCTCGGGGGATAGGATGAGCGTCGGTCCGGGTGACAGCGTTCAAGCCCCGGTAGTCGACGCAGAATCGCAGTTCAGGAGTGGTGCCGGGGGCAGCGGCTTTGGGGACCAGTACAACCGGGCTGGCCCAGGGGCTGTCCGAGGGCTCGATGACCCCGAGCGTGAGCATTTTGGCTACTTCCTCTTGGATGCAGGCCCGTACCCGATCTGGCACGCGGTAGGCCCGGTGTCGGATAGAGGGACTGTCCCCGGTGTCCACGTCGTGCAAGCACCAAGGGGTGATCCCGGGGGTGAGGGAGAACAGTGTAGCGAACCGCAGCAGGAGGTCCCGGCAGCCCTGGCGTTGCTCTGGGGTGAGGGCATCGGAGAGCCGGACCCCGTCCACGGAACCGTCGTTCTCCTGAGTCTTTAGGAGATCCGGGAGGGGCTCGGAGTCTTCTTCCGCCCCACTGTCCGTAGCCATCAGGAGGCTGAGCTCTGAGCGCACAAAGTGTGGTTTGAGTCTGTTGGTGTGGAGGACCCGGAGGGGGTTCCGGGGGGTCCCCATGTCGATGAGGTAAGTGACGGGGCTTTTGCGCTCGACCACTTTGAAGGGCCCCGTCCACTTATCTTGTAAGGCACATGGTTCGGTGGGGGACATCACCCACACTTGTTGACCAGGTTCGAATTCGACGGAGGAGACATTTTGATCGTACCATTTTTTCATGTCCTCCTGACTGGCCTCGAGGTTTGCCTTGGCCATCTCCCTGAAGCGCCGGGTCTGATTGCGTAGAGCCAGGAGGTACTTGAAGATGTCTGGAGGGGTCTTGAGGGGGGCCATCTCCCAACCTTCTTTGACTAGGCTGAGGGGCCCTCGCACAGGGTGCCCGTACAGGAGTTCGAAAGGGCTAAAGCCGAGGGACTTCTGGGGAACTTCTCGATAGGCAAAGAGGAGGCACGGGAGGAGTACATCCCACTGGCGACGGAGGGGCTCTTCCAATCCCCCAATCATCCCCTTGAGGGTGCGGTTGAATCGCTCCACTAGTCCGTTCCCTTGGGGGTGATAGGGGGTCATGAATCGGTAGGTGACCCCGCACTGTTGCCAGAGGGACTTCATATATTTGGAGATAAAGTTCGTGCCTCGGTCGCTGACGACTTCTCGGGGGAAGCCCACCCGGGAGAAGATCCCCATTAGGGCCCGGCCAACCACCGGAGCTGTTACAGTTCGTAGGGGCACCGCCTCGGGGTAGCGGGTGGCGTGGTCCACCAGTACCAGGATGAACCTATGTCCTTGTGCCGTGCGGGGGTCCAGGGGCCCCACAATGTCTATTCCTACCCTCTCGAACGGGGTGGTGACCACTGGAAAGGGTTGCAGAGGGGCCTTCAGCTTACGGCCACTCTTCCCACTGGCCTGGCACGTGGGGCAGGACCGGCAGTGGTTAAGGACGTCGTTCCGCATCTTCGGCCAGAAAAAGTGGGTCACTAGGCGACTGTAGGTTTTGTCCTGGCCCAGGTGTCCAGCCAGGGGGACATCGTGGGCCAGAGTTAGTAGGAAGTCTCTGAAGCGGAGAGGTACCACCAGCACTCGACTGGCCCCTAGCTCCGCGATTCTTTGTTCGCTGTATAGCAGATCGTTATCCCAATAGACCCAATGAGTTCCGGTGGAGTCCCCTGCGCTCTGGGCGCTGGCTTGCTGGCGGAGTCCCTCGAGGGAGGGGCAGGTCTTTTGCTCCTGGCGGAACTGTTCTTGGGTGGGCCCCCCTTCTTGACGCCACTGAGCCAGGCCGGGAAGGTCCTGGGGTTGAGCGACCCCTTCTGCCGTTGGTTCTGGGGGGTCGGCACCGTCGTTGTCCTCTACTGGGGCGACCGGCGGCGGAGGGGCTGGCCACTCTGGTTCTTCTGGTCGGGGGACGGCACGGGCGGCCATGGACCGGGTGGTTACGCAGGCCCAGTCCGGGAGGCCCTGCATCCCCAGGTGCTCTCTTCGTTCGACGGCGGCCCACGGGGAACTCTCAAGATCATTCCCCAGGAGGCAGTCCACGGGGGCATCATCCCGGACCGTCACCTTCAACAGGCCGGAGACCCCTCCCCATTCGAAGGGGACGCAGGCCATTTGACACAGACTTTCGGAATTGTCGGCTGAGCGGACGGGGCAGAGAATGTTCGGCAGGATCTGCTCGGGCTTCACCAGGTGACAGCGGACGGCCGTCACACTGGCGCCTGTGTCACGTAAGGCTTCGGCCCGACTCCCATTAATGGTTACCCACTGGCCATATTTCCGGGTGTTGGCGGGTAGGGGAGCCCGCGGGACCATGTCTTTTCCCCCTAGGCACGCTAGAACCATGGCGGCCGGTTCCCACTCTTGCTGGGCCGGCTCATATTCTTCCTGTTCTTCGGATATTCGTTCTTCCCCCAGGGCGGCGGCAGCTACCTGGCGGGGTTTTGGTGTTTGGTTCTGCGGGCAGCTTGGGTCATTGGCGTAGTGGCCGACTCGCTGGCATCGGTGGCACGTGACGTTGGCTCGGAACCCCGGTCGCATCGGGGGGTTGCCCCGGCCGGCCGGGGGCGGGGTGCTAGCCGCGGGGGTGGCCGGGATGGCGTCTCTCCCTCGCCCCTGGCCTCCTCCTCCTCCCCGGGGACGGTGCTGACCCTGGTTGTTTCGGTTTTGCTTGTGTGGCCCTCTCCGGCCCACTCGGGTGCTTTCCCATCGGTCAGCCTCGGCGGCGAGCTGCCGTGGGTCAGTCAATTTACTGTCGAAGAGGTGCTGCCTGAGCTCGACGAAGCAGTTGTTCGACAGGTGCTCCCATACCATAAGATTAAAGAGTTGCTCGTAGGTGGTTACGTGGCTCCCCTTGATCCAACCCTCGAAGGCTCGGCTGAAATAGTTGACGTATTCCACCCAAGTTGTACCCGGGATTCGGGTGCAGTCTCTGAACCTCTGGCGGTACATCTCGGGTGTGAGTCCGTAGCGGGTGAGGAGGGCAGCCTTCATGTGGTCGTAGGATGACATCTGGTGATCTGGGAGCTGCAGTAGGGCATCGCGGCCTTCGTTGACGAACCTCCCCCATAGGCCGGCTCCCCAATGACTCCGGTCGATCCGGTGGGAGGTCATGGCAATCTCGTAGGCTTTGAACCATTGTTGTATGTCGTCCTCTCGGACATACTCTCGGACAACATCCTTGGGGATGTGGACTTTTTTCTCGGTTGCCCCCGGGGTGTGCGGTCGCTCAGGCACCCCCGGTTCTTTATTCTGTTTCCGAAGTTCTATTTCCGCCAGTTTGCGCTCGTGTTCGAGTGTTATTCTTTTTTCCTCGAGCTCTCTCTGTCTCTGTTTTTCTTCCCGTTCTTCTCGGAGCCGCAGATGTTCTAGATTTAGTTTTTGCTCGGCTAACTTTAGTTCACCGTCCATCTTGAGTCGTGCCATTTCCAACTCGTGTAATCTGGTTCTTTCTCTTTCTTGGATCTCCTCCTGCGAGAGGCCCGTTCCCCGCTCCTCGGGAGCCGTGGCGTTCCCCTCTGGTGCGACACTGTTTTGGTCGGAGGATCCGGTGACCCCGGCTTCTGCCCACGACTCGAGGGCGCGCTTCAAATCGTCTTTGGTACTCAGGCCGGTGGTAGCAATGCCTAGTTCCATGCAGAATTGTTTAAGTTCGCGGTGGTTATATTCTTCCAACTTATCCATTTGAAACTTTTCAGTGGAACCGCTATCTTTGGCTGACATCGTGGTTTTGTCGTGGGGTGAGCTACTCTCTGTACGATTACGCGTTGATTCGGATCGCGCCGCTGGCCACCAATGTTAGACGGACCAGGAGGGTCGGCCGAGGACAAGGGGAGAGGTCTCCGGGGAGAGCCGTCTCCAGCGATCGTACAGATAAATAACTTCCCCCCCACAGACAGACACCACACAGGGAGAAGATTTAGCGTTCTTTATAGGCAATTTCTTAAGGTACGATGAAATGGTACAAGGAGGTCTGGACTCAGGGGTCCCCTCGATTCGAGTCTCTCAAGATGGGAAAAAGGGGGTAGCGGGACAGTCTGGTTACCAGTCTGGTGGTTGAGATGGTATGGTGGATAGCTCACAATCCTCGAGCTCGGTGTTCTAGCTTGGACGGGCCGCGGCAGCGCCAGCAGGTCCCAGTGAAGATGGTCGATACACGGTCCGCGGCAGCGCCAGCAGGTCCAGGTGAAGATGGTCGTTACACGGTCCGCGGCAGCGCCAGCAGGTCCCGGTGAAGGTGGTCGTTACAACGGACCGCGGCAGCGCCAGCAGGTCCCGACGAGGATGGATGTTGCAGAAGGCCGCGGCAGCGCCAGCAGGCAGGACGATAGTTCACAAGGCAGGCTATGGCAGCGCCAGTAGTCCGTCAAGGCTGAGTTCTCTCGGTGTCTCTCGACTCCAGGATACAACTGCCTTCCTGCTCCGGGGCTGCCCTAGTTATAGGTCTGGCGCCCTTTGATGTCCGGACCCTCGCACTTGGAGGTCGGAGGGTCCGGGATGAAGGTGTCCAGACACCCAGCAGGGGGTGGAGCCAGCGCCTGGGGGAGCTGGAGGCGATCGGCACCTGGCGGGGGAGAGCCCTTGACGCTTCGTTCTCCCATTGACCTGCCAAGTGGTCCGCTCACCTCCTGGGTGGATGGTGGTGCCGGGATGTCGGGGCCGGCCAGGCCCAGGGTTGGGGTCGGGTGGAGGCCACGCGGCCTCGTGGCGCAGGGCCCAAGATGGCGGCTTGATCCGGCCGGGGGAGCCGGTGGTGGTTCGGTCCCGTGACACATGGAGGTCCGGGGGCAGGAGTTCCGTTGGGAGACGGGGTGCGGGTGATTCTTGTGGATAACACCTGGCGGGCCGGGGCTTGGGCCCTGTCATGCGGGGAGGGAGCAAGCCCTTCGTGTGGCCTGTCCAACACCCGGGTACTGCTCGCTCCACCCCACAATCCTACTCTGGTAGCAAGCCAATGGCGCCTGTACATTAGGAGGCCGTTCGGCCATGATGGTCGTGAATACTGCGAAAGCCCTAACCCAATTGAGCAAAGTTTCCTCTACCCTAAATCTAGCACACTGTGTGCTCCATTCACTTGGATACATCCACTCCTTTAGTGTCTTTGCCTGTTCCATCTCCCTGTGATCCAGTAGCAATGAAAAATTGTAAATATATTTTCCCGCCCAAATCAATTCTTTCGTTGCCTGGGACACATGTTGCGCTAAATTCTCACTCCTAGAGGGCAATGACCCATCACCCAAGAGAGGCAGGGCCACCTCCTTACCATTTTCCTGCGCCCGGGCCGGTTGACCACCATCTGCCTTCGGTTGGGCGGGGCCGGAACCTGCAAGTGAAGAAGAGGGGGGAACCGCAGTTCTATCCGCTGCCGCTGCTGATTTTATCTTTTCTACCAGCTGCGCTGCTTCTGCCGCATGATCTGATGACGCTGGTAACACGCCCCCCTTTTGCAGCCACGGCAATAAAGCTGCTATTTGAGATACCAATTCAGGCGGGACCGAGTCCGGGTTATCTGCTGGGACTACGGGCGCCCCAGGGGGCATGGCCGGTGGCACTGGTATGGCAGGCAACGGGGTGACCGGCGGCGGCAGGCCCGGCACTGGGATTGGTAGCACGGGCGGGGAAGCAGGCCCCACAGGAGGTAGCGCCGGCGGCATGGCAGGAGCCGGTGTAACGGGCGCCGGGACTACCGGCACAGGTATAAGGGCTGCCGGAACCGCGGGTGCGGGTGGAATCGAAACCGGTACTACTGGGGCTGGGGCACTGCACCTGCGCTTCTTTGCCTTAGACGTCGTGGGTGGGCTAGCAAAATCCCCTCTTGGCAGGGGTGCCTTCCGCTGCCGCGCGGGCCTGCCTGAAGAGGCTGGGGGATCAGTAAACCTTTCATTCATGCGGGCCTCCAATTCATCCACCTTACTCAATCTCCTATTAATGCTGTTCATCTCCTGCATCATGGCCTGCATCATAGCCTCCATCCTGGACCCCCCTTCACCACCCATCAACCCCGGCATGACTTGGGTGCACCGCCCTACACTAATACCTCAATACAGGCGTAAGTACGCTTATTACCTTCACCAGATGGAGGATATACAGGGGGCTGTAAGCACCATGCAACCGTAACCGCAACGCCCCGGCTTATCCGGTTTGTCAGGGGTGAGTAAACTCTAACGTAGACCCACCCGGCGGCTACCAGAAGCAATGCAATGCGAGCCCCCCGCTCTCCTCTTACCGTTCAAGATCCGGCGCACTCTCAGCCGGAATTTCAACCGCGACCGCACTGGTGTCCACCACTCCGCGCACTACGTGAATTACAGGAATGCAGTGCTACCGTGCCTAAAATAGAAAATGCATTAATACATGGGAAAATTGCATACAAGCAGGTGGCGAACGCGGACTGTACCAGGTTAGACAATGGATGTAACGTGAACCTTCTTACAACTCGCAATGCAGGATCCCACCAAGGAAATTCCAATGTTGTTAAGCTTTGTCCGGCACTGGGAGATTAAATGACGTGCTCAGAATCCCAAGATGTTTGGTTGTCCTTGCCCAGTTAACTCCAACTACAACTACGAGCATTCAGGAACAATTGCTATATATCTTGCCCTTCTGAGATGACCTTGCCTCCACTGCTGGGGCTTGAACCCTTGCCGCGTAGTGACCTGCAACACCAAAGGCTTACACGGTGCCTCTGAGCTACGGCTCCTGCTCCCGGTGCGCAGGTACAAAGCCGCTCGCTCTCTCACCCCCAATCGAGGACTGAAGATTGTTAACAGCCTAAGCGCACGACCGCCACAAAGAGAAAGGCCGCACACACCCTGCACCAGCCCCCGACACCTCACCTCGATGCTACCCTTCACAATCACCGGAGCGAACAACCCAGCCGCCCGACGCAGTCCACAAAAAGGCGGCAAGCTCGGAGTCCCGGTCCCGCAATCTCCTGGCTCCTACGCTGTCTCGATCCCGAGACGAAGATCCCCACGCCGTCGATCCTCGAAGCAGGAGGCGAGAAGTCCGGAATCGCTGCGCCTGGATGCTGACCTAGAAAACAAAAGGAAACAGGAAAATTAACGCCCCGAACGCCGGGGCACGTCCGTTGTGGGGGAGCGTCCAGGCAACAAGGGGGTCACCTGTGCGCTCCCCGCCTCTTTATCCCCCCAGTGGCCCGCCCCCCTCCCCTCCGACCCGGACGTCGATTAACGACATCCGGGTCACGTTGTCAGCCAATCGGTGGCAGGGCGCGCCCCAGTGGACACGCCCCACCACCGAGAAGTCCGGGGGAGGTCGCCGCACTGCCATGCAGGCGGGGGGGCCAAGAGCCCCCCCTTTCCAATTCGGATGCCCGTATTCCTTAGGCCAAGCTGGAGAAGGCTCTTGTAGCTCCCACGCCGATGGCGGCCCTCTGGAGTGCAGCGGACCAGAATGACGTTCAAACTGTGTCCACTACATGCTGGGCATGGACAAGGTTATTGAGAAAGACAGGTGGTGTGACTCTTTACTCTTCAGCACTTCCATTGATGGCGAATCCATGGCTACCCATTACATTGGAAACAGTAGTGCAACATATCCTCCAACAATATGCACTTCACACATTTGGTGATCTCTTTCCCAGGGGCCACACATTCTCCCGAACTGAAGACTCTTGTTTCCAAGACGTCCCTTACATAGATCACTTCATCCTGACTTGGCTCCAGGTAGCCCTCAGGGACAGAATACCAACATACTTGTTAGAGCCAGACAGCTTCACACCACTCACACTGCTTATCACCGACACTAATGGAGACCGCCTCATATCTAGGCTATACCGCGCATGCTTAGCACTTACACCAATACATGATACCAGACTGAGGGAAGAATGGGAGGCAGATCTGGGGCACCCACTTACAGATAAGGTCTGGCTAGAATGCTGCACGCAAACCAAATTGGTGTCTTGTAATCACTGGCACAAGCTATTACACTACAAATTCCTGTGGAGGGCATATACCAACCCAGCATACTGGGGCTGGTATCCAACGATCAAACACACTGTCAGCTTCCCAGTGAACAGAATACAGCACAGTGGGAATATGGGGCATACACCAAAAGCCAAATAGAGTCAACTCTGTGCCACATCGGTGCAGCACTATACCACGAAGCTTTACACACCAGCCTTGCTCCAACATCACTGGGACGTACTGTATAACATACGCGAATTAGGTGATGTCTCTTACAAGAAATACTGATATTTGCATTAGTGTACTACGAACTGATACCTATGTATGACACAGAGGAAATTTAAGCATAAAAAAAAAATCCCTGTGGACAGAGCTTTTGATATGTCGCAAGTAGAACCTCGCCCTTTGTCTATCTTGCTCTGTGCAGATGATGCAGTTCTGATAGCACCGACAGGGGGATCATTTTACAATTTTTATAGATGACCTGAGGTTGAGTGTGTACCAAGGAACGTCTTTTATTAGAACTATTGTTATGGCTAGGAAAGTTTGTAGACATGTTCTTCAATGCAAAAAGATTGCTACCACAGATACCTTCTTCTATCTTCGTCTTCTATTCAGTTGCCATAACAATTGGAAATCCCGAATAGTAGCCAGAAGGATGTACTTGAAAAAGACCATAGAAGCAGTGTTTTGATTTTCATCAAGGTTGATTCAGGGGTATGTTATGATGCAGGAATTTGGGGGTATTCAGATGTGGGTATACAGCAGCATGTTTAAAAGAAATGCTTGAAAAGGATGTTAGATGTTCCCTCCAGCTGCACCAATTTTGTCAGGAGGAAATTGGCATACCATACATCGAGAATACAATCCATTTAGTAGCCTTATTTTTGTGGGAAGCTTTTTTGACAAAGCCGGAAGCATCATTGACCAGGACGATTATTTGAGATTGCATGTCATTGGATGGCGCTCTAAAAATCCCATGCCTGAACTTTATTAGGAAATTGTTTGAAAGTATGGGTACCATCAAATATTTTGATAACTAGACGTCTTGGAAGGGTTGAGTAATACGGATCTCAAAGTGAGATTCATTAATTGTGTCAACGGAGTGAGGGAGAATATATAACTAAAAAAAGCATCAGTGCAGCACATGCCCTCTTACTTTCCCAGCCTGGCAATTAACCCTATATTTCCGTGGTAACAAATGTGGAACACAGATTTTTATTAACTAGATTTCGTTTTAACATTATACATTATATATAGGGCTCCCGGTTTTATGATATTTATATTTTTGTCATTTCCGTCTGTATTTATCCATATTTATTTTTTGCTCATTTTACCTGTATTTATCCATATCTATTTTAGGGTTTGTGAAACAATGAAGCTGAAATGTGTATATTTCTGCATTTATTTAACCAGTTAAAGTGCTCTCGTGCCGGAATGCCTGACAGGTTTCAATTATATATACACACTCAGATGGTAAAATATGCACTTGTAAGAAAATATGTAAATTTAAGTATCAAGGTTGTGCAAATCTACTGCTGTTTAAGGCTCTTTACTAAAATACCTATATTTTTTGAATCCCCTTGCCTGTCAATCTGCACAGCTATTGGCCGGGCAGTCATGATTGACAGCATTTAGAATCACTCAAAAACAACCCAATTTCCATTTTTACCCACATTTAAATAAAATACAGACAGGAAAATAAATGGTTTTCTGTCTGTATTTATCTGTAAAAACGGAAAACAGGGAGCCTTAATTATATAGTTTCTTTTACTAATACAAACTCCCTGGGTACGCACTTACCACCGTGCCCTTGTGATGCATTTTCAGAACAAAGCACTTGACATCTATGTTTCTTTTTTAGTTTTTAGGAGAAACCAAGAACAAAGCTTATTATACCTTTGCTGAAATTACATTTAGAATGTTGTTCAATGTAGACTAGCTCTGGTGTATCTTCAACAACTCCATACTCCTTTTATCTGCCACTCTGTAGCATTTTTTTTAGGGCGGGTTAGGAGGATTAGGAAATGTGTAACATGGTTATAATTGGTACTTTGTATATATAATGTCTTTATTAGGATTCACTGATTTTAGGCTTTAGGTTTTAGAACTTATTTTCGTAAATGAAATGTGTGTTATGGTGGTGACCTGCATTTTCCTAACTGTGGCTGCCTCCTGTGGTGTTTCAGTTTACGTTGTTATCAGTGGCGAGTGGATGATGATTTTTTATACACTGGGAGAAGACGATGATTACTACTATTTTAATTTTATGGATGACTTGATATTATTTACTATTAGATGCCACTTCTTTATTATATCTTGTGGACTGTATTTTCTTGCTTTTATTGTTTCTTAAAAACAAATAAAGTATTTTTAACTGAATTGACTTGGGTCTCACCCCACTCAGCCAAAGTTCCAACAAAACGATTCTAACAATTATGCATAAGAGCACTCATCCTGGCAAGAAGGCCCAGCAAGCTGCTAGTCACTTCACTTTAAATAATTACTTGCATTTCGCCAGTTAGTGCAGAAATAACTGAGGATTTTGCTGGTCTTGTCCCAGACAAGAGCGAGACAGCACTGCTGGCGGCAACGCGGGTTCTGCGTGTTGTGAATGCTCTCTCTCTCTGGTGTGACAGGAGAACAATAACATGGTGTCACAGGTGGACAGGCCTAAGGAAAAATAATGATCTGTGTAACGAGATCTTTAATCTACAATGCTTAGAAATAGCAAAACATGGGTTCTATTAATGCATGTGCAACTGTACTACAACTTTACATACCCTTCAGAAACACTTGTTTCTAAAAGACTACTGTGCTTTAAAGTTCAAAATTTCTATCTAGCGCCTATCTCATCCCTCATCTCACCTGCCGAACTGCTTCATAGCCAGTGCTTTAAATGGGCCAGTACTCACCGGTACTGAGTACCGGCACTTCTCCACTGCCAAAGAGAGTACCGGCACTCAGGGTCGAATTGACAAGGTTGGCTCTCGGCCGGTGCCGAGGGCCAGCTGTGTTCCTGTTTTTTTAGCAGCATGTTTGCCGTTTTGCCATTTGTCTATGTCATTCAGCTGTGGCAAGCGGCACGATGGGGCCTGAACGGCGGCCTGCTGCTGCGTTAAGTGGGCCTCTGCTCCCTCCCCACCCAGATGAAAGCTCTCATTGTCCTCAACAGCCCCCTGCCGAGCCTCCATGCTGGGACATCTTGTAAGATAGTGTATGGGACATTTTCTACCTGGGGCACACTGATGTGTGCAGACTGAATGAGTTGGGGGGGCAGGTGGGGGGGGGACTGCTCAGGAGTGGCCACATAAGAACCCAAGTAACAAGGGCCATTTTCACCCCTTGGAGTCACTGGGGTCTGACTGTCTTTCCCCTAACTCACGTGCCCCTGCAAATCAACCCCCACCTGCCTGGTGTGACATTGAGTCCATGATGGGCGGGGATGAGGTGGTGGGGATTGCCTAGGCGGACTCCCTCATGCCCAGGTGAGGTGAGAGGTGGAATACGGACCTTCCCATCAGAGGCCAGTATATATCTCCCCCTGACCCCTACCCTGCTGGACAATGCACATGTTCACGACCCAGCAGTGCTCACCGTCTGCCACTGAAAGCTTACTGTCCGTGTGGCCTTCTGCTGAGGGGAGAGGACGGCTAATGGGGTGAGAGAAGGCGAAGAGTGAAGGGACAGAGATAGAAGAAGCAGAGAAGAGTTTAAAGGGGAAAAAGATAGACAGAAGGGGTAAGCGTAGATAGAGATGGGGAAGCGATTGAGACAGCTATGGAAAGAGTAAGAGAGGCACAGAGAAATAGAGAGTGATGGTAGAGAATGATAGGATACAATTGGGGTAAAGAGAGTGGGAAGGAGTTAGATACAAATGGGAGAGAAGTGAGGGAGAGGGATCGAGAGGTTTGAGATGAGCGGAAGAGATTCGGGACACTCAGGAGGTATTTTAAAAGAAATGCGTGGAATACTTGTTTTGTGTGTATGTGTGTGCACTCTTGAATATAAAAGGATTGCACCAAATGCAAGTAAGTAGGAATAGTATGACTTTAAGAAGCTGCAAATATTCTGAAACAAGGAAATATTAACATGTGGTGTTTGCCCTTCATTTCGTGTAACGAATTAAGCACATTTAGTTTATTTTCATACATTTCTCACATGTATTGGTATGTCCTGCAACTGGTGTAAATGCCCTTCTCTGCATATATGAAAAGTTTACGACAACTAGTATCAAGGACAAAATGAATACTCAACAGCAATGTTTTTGTATCATCATGGCTCACGCCGCCTCTAACCCCGCCCACTGCCACGCCCCTAGCTCCATCACTTATTTTGTTCCATTTAAAGCACTGTTCATAGCACTGCAAAACATTTTCTTTTTCACTTTGAAAGTTATCAGGTATGATAATGCTGAACTATAAAATCAACAATATTGGCAATACATATCGCCCAAAAGACAAACTGAGATTTCTTGGATCACCTAAGGCAGGTTTGTTACGGTACAGAAGTTAGGGAAAGTTAATGTTTAGGAACTATTAATTGTAGCAGGTGTAAACGCAGTAGTCTGATGTACTAAATGGAAATTCAAGCGTTCTAGAAATAGTCTATCCGCATTAATGCCTCTTTTCGTTTCCGAGATGGCCGCCACGCTTGCAACGTTACAGCTAGTCTACTCTCTATGTTTATGCACAAGTGTCAAGCGGAACCGCTTGATAGCGCTCTTATTGGTTTAAGCCAAAACGCGCGCCCTCTTGTTCTGGTTGTCTCCTACTGCCCGTTTTTAAGTCTTAATTCTCGCCATGTTTCCATCGCCTCGTACCCCGGTAGGGGCCGCCCGAAAGGCTTTGGGGGCTTCGGCTGTTCGAGCTGGTAGCGGTAGCCGCAGAAGCAGCGGCGTGGGAGGAGCCTCCGGTATCTATTCTCCGGTGGGTCGCAAGCAGTCCATGCCCAGCATGCGGTAAGTAGCGCGCACGTGCGCCTAGAACTTTGAAAGGTTGTTCGGTCACGTGACAGCGATTTTTTTCGCAGTGGGTGTTGTCTTCCTTTTAGTCACAGAAAACAGACTACAACAAAAAATATAATATATACTTTTCTAATATCACCAACTGTCTCTCATCACTCCATGCAGTTCTATGTGTTCACAGTGCATTAGTTCGATTTAAAAACGTTTTTTTTCTAAATTATTTTTTGCTCGAAAGGACTGCTAGAGCAAAGGTTTTCCTCTTACAATTTGTGACAATTAGAAACGATTTTGACACTACGATATATAAGTGATGACAAATGTGTGTTTAGCTCCACGTTTCTGGAAAGACAAAATGTGATTCTGAGTTAGATACTGTTTCATAAAAGCATACAGAATGCTACAATAGCACATGTTATCAGTTATGTTTACTTAAATAGATGTGAATTATTAATGACTTTGATCTTATGGTCTTTAATGTGATATTAATAATAAAGAGATTTCCATTTGCAAAATTAAAGTTTTACGAGTAAGAAATAATTAGTATTTCATGTCTAACGAGTGTACTGAAAATGACACGAGAAGTAGGTGCTACACAGGTTTTAGTTAAAGTTGTTTCTGTGAACCTCATACTGTTAGAGGAAAATATATCTATTAAAGAAACACCAAGAATGACAAGTTAACAATACAATAGGGGTTTATTACAATACTGTAGTGAGGATCAGTCACAACAGGAGAGGTCCGTTCACCTCAAGGGAGATGCAACTCGATGTCTCTGCCCCAGCTTAGAATCAGCTGTATTTATTCCTCCAAACCACAAGAGAAAAAAGTTATAAGCATAGGATTTACGTCACAAATTAGTAGATTAAAATCCGTAGTTACAACAATTTTCTGAATACAAAGCACATATAGATATGAGCCACATGGCCCTCGCATCTCATATTGGCGGAAACCTCCTCAGTGGTGTTCCTATTCTCCGACGTTTTACACACATCTGTTTTCTTGTGAAGCAAGTCGTTATATTTTTGCCTAATGCTTTTTGGCCACACTTATCTGACTTCTGACCTGTGGTTTCATCCATCATGCCTAGCATCGTGTAAGTGTGACATGTGGTTTTCAACTGAAGCGACATCCATGTCATTATGAGCAGTGGCAAGGCTTGCACCTGGGCCAGTCCATCCTGTGTGCGTGCTTAATCTATGTTGCATGCATTAGTAACACGATTGCAAAAGACATGATTGACACCTTCCAGCTCAGTCTCTCTAGCAGATGGACTTGTGGTTTGTGGTCTTTGTAGTTCCAACGTTTAAAACACTACTGGTTTCCCGAGTCTGGAAGAAGATGTGATCTACGCTTCATGCAGTAGCTTATCTTTGTGACTGCAGGCCATTTCCTGACCTTTCAATAAACCTTGTGACCTGATAAGTTCAGCTAAACTCATTGTCTTTTATAGCATGCTATTTTCTGACCTATTTCTCGTGCAGAGGCCTGGGCCTGTGTTTCTACTGAGGCCTAAAGCTGCTTTTAACTTGAACCTTCTACATAGAAGTTGCAGGCCTTAACTCTGTGTGTTTGTACAAAATGTATCCTATTTTTCCCTATATCATTCCCCCTCTAGTTGATTTTTCAACTACTTCTTCTCCTAATCTCCCATCCTCAAAGGGAATCTCCTCATATATAACACTCTGTTCTAAGACATCTGTGGTGCTTTTCCTGACCAAGAATGCTCCTTCCACGCTAGCTGTCATATTTTTGCAACAGGCTAGTATCACCTGAAATACAAGGCACATCAAAAGCAACACAATAATTAAAGGCAACAAGGCCTTGAACAACCTCAACATCCAGGATGGCACCCAATCGAACCAGCCCTCGAACCACTCATCCGGAGCACCCCCTGATCAACCATCTTCTTGTGTAGATCATACAATGTCTGAATGGCCTCAGCCAATGTCCCATTGACCTCTTGCGCACACATACACCCATAGCTGTCGTTATCAACTTTACTCTGGTTCTGCTTAAAAAATAAAGTGCGGGGGAACTCTTGGGGGGCTTGCAAACCGCATCTGGACCTAGCCAGACCGTTTCTGCTTCCCCCCCCAGGTCAACCCTTCGGTGGCAACCCCTAATGACTGCCACCACGCTACTTATGACCACATGTGTCATTGAATAGTCTGTGTTCCTGTGGGACCGTTTACTCAAACCGCAGTGCCATAGTATTCTGCAGCTTGCTTTTTGTTCCGCCGATGGTGAAACAAAGTCTCTTAGACAGCGCATGGGGAGGTCATACAAATTGGAGAAGCCCACTGCTGGTATCACCAGGGAGGGTGTGTATACCGACACAGAGGCCATTCCAATTCGGGGCCAGGTGCATGGGGAGCCGGGTCCCGTACTGACAAAAGTGGTCCATCAGGCTGGCGGTGCCCCCCTGCATGGGAAACTGAGCTTTTCCCAATTGCCGTGGAGGAAGGAAACGCCGAACCAACAGAAAGCCGGTACCCCACCAACAGCAAGAGAAACTAGCCACAATAAGCAAGATTGGATCAGAAACGCATGCCATTCCTTTACCCCAAGAATTAACTAAAAGGGCAAAGACGATACAGCAACCTACAACTGAGTGAAAAAGATGTCCCACTGGAACTACATACAGCCCTGACGAAGACCTTATGAATAAAATATAGGTCCAATACGACACAGGTCGAAACGCGTCGGCTAGCAGAGATCCAGACACGTTCGGGATAAAAAAATAGACACCAGTGTTCCCTGGAGAGCTAAAACAACAATCCAGTTCACTGCTCTCTAGAATTACTACGATACATCTTTCTGACTCTGCTCAGGACCACATTAAAAAGTTAACGTTGAGGATTCAATTAGCTCGAGTTCCCAAGACTTACAAAAGTGGACACCTTATTACTGTAGTGCAATAATTTCTCCGTTTGTTTAAAGTACTTTATTTATGTTTTGTGATACGTCATTAAGTCACTGTACAAAATGTAAACAATTTTCACTGTTTTATGTAAAGGACATGTGTGTTGCGAAATGAAGAAGTGTTCTTTCTGTTTCAAACAATCAGAGATTGTAATAATTGATTTAAAACTCGCAGTCATTAAACAGGCTTGCTGAGAAAAGATATAACTGTGATCAATGGTGTCCGAGGTAAATGCATGTTAAAGAAAGCCCCTGCATGTGGGCGTCATCCATAGTGGTGTTGCAGTTGAGGTTACTTCTCCTCTACTGTCCTATTTCCTCTGAAACAAAGAGAAAACTGAGTTAATTTCACTGCTATTCTAGTGTGTGTGTTTTTGTTCCTGTCCATGTATATCTCTATATGTTTACTTTCCATATTAGCTAAAACTGTCCTATCATGTTACCAAATCTTAAAGGGCTACTTGTCCCTGCCATTCTACAATGATACAACTCTACATATGAATGTGACACCGGTATGCCATTTATCATTTGCAAATACTGATCCTGTACTACATTCAGATGATGGTTGAGTTACCTCTAAAGTACCCTGGTCTAATACCCCCCCCCCCCCTCCCACACACTTTGGCCAATCTCTCTTATGTCCTGTTTCCTTCATTCTTGATAATATCTGATCTCTTTTCTCTGATCTCTTTTCTCTAGTCTATCTGTCAAGGTCAGTACTACTTCAGCCATGGTATCAATTCTTGTTGTTTTAACTTGCGCAGTAATGGGGCTAAGATGTGTTGGTTGCAGCTGTGCTTTTATTCTACATAAAAAGGTGCAAAAGACAGTGAGTAAAAGCTTGGCAATACCTCTTTAGGGTAATGCAATTTATCTACTGCAGCAACATAGGGGGATAAGGGAGCATAAATAACAACTGGTATTAGCTGTGGATTTGCCTATGCTATGCATGTTCTGGTACCACATATCTTCAAAACAAAGCAGTGTAGAGAGGATCATGTTCAGTATCATTATTAGCTGTTTTGCGCATGTGTATAATAGAAACAGACAAGGGCTAAAAAGCATCCATATTAGCGCACAGAGAAGGAAAAAATAAAATTAAAGCACTTAACTTAAAATAAATATCTCTTGTTGAAGCGGTGGAGGGAGGCTTTACTCCGGTTGCTTCTCCTGTTCTCCCCCCCCCCCTCTTTTTCGTGCTCGGTGTCTAAAGGGATGGATGGCACAGCTAGGGTCAGTTGGAGTGAGAGACAAATCCATCACTTGTAGCTGCAAATTTTTCACTGCAGGCAACTGTGCTGTCAGACTCTCTCCACTGGTGAAACAGTTTCTAATGCAAATTAGAGTTTCCAATGGCATGGATGTCTGTTAGTCATGCACTGGGCGTCATCTGGAGGGGCTTTGACGCGCATGGCAGCTACAGTGTACCCTGTTTAGAGACTAACTTTGACACTTGCGTTAGGTGAGACAAATAAACATACATTTAAGTTTGTACTATTTCAGGTGCACTCTCAGTCTGTCACCTATGTCTGGTTAGTAGCACAATGATTTTCATCCTTCCCTCTGTCACTATCTGATGTGGGGTCAAATGGTAGTCTGACCTGAGGTGTTTCTTGAGGTGAGCAGTGCTAATGGAAGACAGTACAACCATTTATTTTCCAATGTTACACACAGATTACTTATTGTTTGTTTTAAGAGGTCAGTTAAGCACACCAAGATGTTGTTACTTTGGGGGTAGTAAGCTAACGAGTTTGTGTATCATTCTTAACAAAGTGGTAAGATGGGAGAAGATTGTATTAAAATAACTGTGTGTGCCAAAATCAAATCTGATCTCCTCAGGAATGCCTCACTGGAGCATTACCTCACCGACCAGAAAATTAGCAGCAAACTTGGCATCACAATGGACATGAGTTCCTACTTTATCACTGGCGGTGCCCGGTGTGAAAATGTTTGTTGGCGCTCCCCAATGACCACCTCTACCACTGATTCTCTCACTATCAACCCTTAACAGTGCCCCTTAAGTCTCCATAAACACTCTTGCAGATGCATTTTAATTAATTCAGAAGCGCCACTCATACTAGGGTAGGGTGTCAAAACACTCAACACCACACCCACATTACTTCGAGACAATCAGTCACGCGTGTAAATCATTGTATAAGAAATGTTTCATAAGACAGAGAGCTACAAGATGTAGGAGTTACATGCCATCCATACTGATAGGCAGTATAGTTTAAGAGCGCTTAATCTGGAGAAGTACGAACTTAGCTTTTGAACTGTGACATCATGGTTGGGAGTTCTCTTTATTAATAAAAATGTATTTCTACTTTTTGCAAGATTTAGAAAAATAAGACTGAACAAAAAGTATAACTCTCCATATCTTGTAGTATCTCCACAGCCCCTTAATGACAGTAGCTCGCTGCTATATATTATGAGTTTAACTTATAAAACTGCAAGCAAAAAAGAGGATCCTGGTAACAAGAAATAGTAACCCACCAACCAATCCACATTATATGCACTTTGTATATACTTTGTAATTTGCCTGAGGCAAGGAATGTTAGCAAATGCTTTTATAACCACAATATACTTGGAACCAGCGCCCCCCCACCTGAAACCAGCATCCGGTGTGGTGGCACCGGCCGCACCGCCCTAGAGTTGGCCCTAATCCCAGTGCAGGGCTCTCATTGTCGGGTACTGCAGAAACTGTTACTTTAAAGGTGGGTTTTAATGAACCCCGCTGGCACACAGTACAGGTGTATTTCTACATTGTGGTCATCTCATGTAAGTTGCAAACAAATCAATCCTGGCGTATTTAGAGAGACATGTTGTTTCTAGCAGTGTGCCAAGGGAAATGTAGCTGATTTTGGACTTGTAAATAGCAATGTTTGGGTATCTTTTTTGTTTTTGTTTTTGAAAACAGATTTTATTGGTCAATTTGCATATAGGTCGCAGAGCTCTGCCCTCCAGAGATCCCCGCCAAATCAAACAGAAGAAATACCTTACAGCAACCAACCCCCCCCCACACTCCCCCATAAACAACCAAACACAACACAGTGACGTTTAACGACATTACCCTAACCCCCACCACTCCCCCCCCCCCCCCCCCCCAAAGGTTGCACTAGTCCATTTCCCTCCCATTGCAGCACCAAAGGAGCACTCAGTGGGTCTCACCCTCAGCCCACCACCCCCCTTGCTCCTGCCCACTCCTCCCCATAACACAACCTCCAGTCTTAATTCAACTGCGTAGGCGCCTCCACCACCGGAGGGTCTAGCCAGAGGCCCCTGTACTCCGCCCATCTCTTCCATATTCGATAGTGTTTACGCGGGAACCCCCTGGCCACGAAGATAGGCTGTTCCAGTCCAATGCAGAAGTCTAGACCATTTTTCCAGGCCGCCACAGAGGGAGCCCTCGCCGCCTTCCATGCCCTAGCAATATCTCGTTTTGCCAAAGTTAGGCCCAGGAGCAGGAGATGACGCTTGTATATATTCCCCCCCCACCCCCTCCATAACATGCAGCAGCGCCAGTTTTGGTGCCTGGATAAGTTCCCACGCCAGTACCTCTGAAAGACAGGCAAATACTCCCTTCCAGATGCGGTCCAATGCCGCGCATTGCCATACAGTGTGTATAAATGTGCCTTCCGCCCGCCCACAACGAAGACAGTCCGGACTGACAATCATTCCTGCCCGCCACAACCGTGTCCTTGTGTAGTACACTCTGTGTAGGTATTTGAACTGGACAAGGCGTAAGCGGATGGCTATAGCCGCCCCCGCGGTGACGCCAGAGCCTCCGTCCAATCCTCCTCCTCCAGCCCATCAACATCCGCCTCCCAGTCCTCCCGTAGTTTCCGTAACGTAGGGGAGCAGTGTATAACCATGGACCTATAGATGCGCAAAATCTTTTTGTCATGCAGGTCCCCCATAAAAACTTTCGCCTCAACCGGACTGAACTTGGGTATGGACTCCACGCCCATCTCGTCTGTCCATCTTTGACACCCCGGAGGAGGTCTTCAGAAGTGCGTGCGGGACCGAAAGACCACTCTGAGTCGGGCCGGAAAGAGCAACGCGTATGGGAGTTTAAGCTCTCTCAGCCGGGCCCTGGCGGCCATAAAAGACTGCCGCTGCTGCTGGACCTGCCGCCTATAGTCTGGGAAGATCAGGATGCGTGAATTATTGAACAGGAGGGGTTCTTTGGCCTGACCTGACCTGCTTCAGGATGGCATCTCTGTCCAAATAATTCAAGAATTTGGCGATGACCGGCCGCGGGCGGGCCCCCACCGGGGGCTTTTGCAGGAGAGCCCGATGCGCCCGCTCCACCACAAAGCACCAAGACATCGCGTCAGGGGGAAGCCAGCCCTCTAGCCAAGTGGTGAGAAAGCGCTCCATGTTTCCCTCCTCGCAGCCCTCCGGAAATCCAACGAATCTGAGGCTGTTACGTCGGGCTCGTGCTTCCGTATCCTCTGCTCGGTGCATGAGGCCCCTTTGGACGGTCTCCATCGCCGCCACCTTGCGTTTCAACTCTACAACGTCGTCCTCCACCCCAGAGATACGCATCTCGGCCTCCGTGATCCGACCCACCGCATTTCGTAAATCCTGCCGCAGCAGGGTAACATCCGCACCAACTGCCCCTATCTTGGCATCCAACATGTCCCTGGATGCATGCGTTCATCAGGGCTGCATTGTCCGGTACCACTCCCGGGTGACCTCCGGTGGCCCCCGCCCCCGGACCGGTAAACTTGTCGATGGGCCCCTGCTTGGCCGCGCCTCCGCAATCCTTGTCTCTGGTCATGCCGGCGCTGCGTGCACCCTGGGCCCGCCCACCCCCGCCCGAACAGTACACAGTCCCAGCGGAGACTGGTCCCACGGCCCGATCCGACCGCGCCCCGGGGCCGGGCAACTTGTACCCTCTCACGCCGGCTAGGATGATATGCAGTCCGCGTCGTCCCAAATAGTTCGTCCCGCACGTCCGCAATTCAAACCAGCGGGACTCCTTAAGCAGGCCTCAATGGGGGGCCACGGGACGCCAGCCAGCGACCCAATTCCACGCCTCAACTCAGACGTGCCACCAAGTCCCACCACCGAGTCCCCTCCGGAGAGTATCGTTGCGAGGCTCGGGGCCACCCTCAGGCTTCCACCCCGGCAACACCAGGCTCCTGCGCCCGTCTGCGAGCGTAATTCATTGGGGCACGACACCCCAATGCGGACAAAGCGTCTCCTGTCGCCCAGCGTGACCCGCCTTGCAGCAGAATGAGGGGTGCGCTACCACAACACAGGCAGACCCCCCCCCCCACGCAGATCCTCCCCCGCGGCCCGATCCAGCCGCCGATCACCATCCACGGGCCCTAAGGGGGGGGGAAACCAGGGCCCAGTCTCTGCTGCCCCCCCCCCCGGAACCAGAGGTGAGGCAGCCAACCAGATCCCCGCAACCCCCCATGGTCCGACCACACCGCCGATGCCCCCGCCACTCCAGCAGACCAGGATACTGCCACGCAGAGGCCCACCGTCCCGGCCGCCTCCGCCCTCGTGTGCCTCCGGTGCTGCGCCGGCCCAGAATCTGCAGCCTCTCCCGCCTTGCACACTCCTCCTTACCGCCGCGGCCCGATCCGGCACCCCGATCTTTCCACCTCCTTCTCCCTGGTCTCCACTGCATGGACGGAGGACAAGGCTCCCGCCACAGGACCGGCCGCTCACCGCCGCCGAGTACAATCACCGGCCCAGCCAAGCTCCCTCGGCCGCTCCTCTCCCGCCGCGGGGACGTGGCTCGCAACCCCGAGGCCTCCGGCGCACTACCAGGCCTCTCCTGTGTTGCTGCCGTATCGCGGCGCCGCCTCAGCCCCCGGTGCTCAATCTTCGCGGTTGAAGGGGGGGGGGAACGGGGCACTGCACCTCCACCACACCTTACGGCGCCTCCAGATGGTCCGGGATGCCAGGATATACGTCAGATAATTGGCGGGCTGGCGGAGCCGGCCTAAAACACAGCCGCCATACTGGCTCTCCAAGCCACGCCCCTAATTTTTGGGTATCTTTCTATATATTAAATCTGTTCCTGTTTTTGTGCATCCAATGGGTCTGGAGGTGGTGATGTTTTACCAGCTAACAAAACCATAGTATGTGTCTTATTAAGGGACCATTTTGCACTATTGCAGTGACATAGCCTAAATCAAGGTGTATGGCTATTGTTTCCCCTTCCCCTTGTTTAAGTGCTGGCACTAAAACTACTAGTTCAGCAACCTGAGTTAAGTAATAAGGTGACAACGTTATCTGGTCTGGTATCAACAATATATCTGAAGTCATGCAACATTGCTTTGACCACTACTGCACCTGTGTGTCTCAATCATGTGTCGTAAACTACTGTGGAAACCCATCTACAAAATATACAACATTGCCTGGAATGGGGTCTTCTTGTGTTTGACTTCACTCATCTAGAGTATATGTGGCCCAGTCATATATATCATCGCCTGTATCTGAAATGGGATATGCAAAGTAGACAGTTGTGTTGTCTTTATGACACTTCGCTATCTTGATGCTAGTCAACTGAGGAGGACATTTGTTTTCTCCCAATGTCTCTTCTGCTTTATTATCATTAGGACCCTCTGGCTTTAGCCATTTTTGCAGTCTCCCTCTTGGCCTCTTCTGGGCTTGTGCATCTCCTAAATGTTTCTGTGAATGGCTTTTCTTTATGCTGCCCTTGGGTCTGAGTCTCTTCTGAATGGGAGAATTGTCAGGCTCTTGCGGCCATAGGTATGTGTGGTATTTAGTAGCCTTGTGCCAATCTGCACAGTTGTGTCCTATTTGGTCTCTGTTTTCAGAGTATACCTCAACCAGGTGTTCTACAGGGGACCCCATGACACTTTGGAGGACCTTGTCTTTGTTTGAATATAGAGGTTACACTGGACAATGCATCAATATGTATTTCATTAATAAATCGTCCACCTCTCTTTCCCCAACCTCCAAAACTACCCTGCCTCTGACATGTAGGTAGGCCTGTTGCATTAATACCTGTATTGATTTCAACTTTTTATGTTCCTAAATTCTTTCATATGATCATATCCTTCTATTTATTTGTCATCCTGGAGATCCACCCGTCTCCTACTCCTTGCATACTTTTTATTAACACAAGTTATTCTTCTTCCCTTTCAATTTACTTATTCTCATACATTCTTCTGAATAATCCAGTTTCTTTTGGCTGGTGAAACTATAAGTAGAGACTAGTCTAACTAATGTCTTAGACTCTCTACACATTTGGATAAAATATTTTATTTTACTTTCATATTTATATCAAAATGTGATTGCAATCTCTAAAAATGGCCATACTTTTATAATGCAGTTTTAATGTACTGAGTATTGCGTTAAGGGAATATTCTCAAATAATAACTGTCTATATACCCTCAAGATATTCATCCATGTCCCCGTAAGATGTTTTAATTTTTTTTTCCATTTAATTCTTTGGAACAATTATCTACTCTTCTAAAGTATCTAATGTTATTACATCAATGTATGTTGTCCTTGGACCTAAAGGTGATGTGGTGTCTATTCCTAGGCGCTCAAGGATTTCTCCCATTAAGGGAATATTAGGTGGTACTGGCATTGGATGTTTACTGGGGTTAGTGGCGTTAGAAAAACCTACAACCTTACTGTTAGAAAGATGGACAATTAATTCAGGGACCTGTTGTGATTGACTACCTGAGCCCCCCTGGGACATTTGTCTAAATAAAATCCTTTTCTAGAATTCTACAATATTTCTCACAAAATATAAAACCCTAACTACATAACCATAAAACTACAATATGACATTCATTTGTGGCCACACTACAATTCATATTTACATACACAGTTTAATATATTGTAAAACTACTCCATTGATTCTAAAATTAGTTACTATTCTAAAACTACTTACTATTGCAAAAATAATGTACTAGGGCAAAAGCCACTACTGCTGGTCACTTCTTCCCGACTCACAAGCAGGACTTGCACTGCCTGTAACTACAAACTATGACTTCCAGGGTTAAGACCTGGGACGACTTGACTGTTTTGCCTTTTAGAACATGTACTGGGTACCCAGTCTCAAGTGCTCTACCCTGACCACTTCTGACTACTTGAGTCGGGTCCCCTAGTACCTTCCAGGCTGCCCACCAGAACACTAGTCCTTCTTAAAGCATGCATGCACCTCTCAACCTAGGAATAATAAGAAATAATAACATATTATTTTGTCAACATGTCACTTGTAAAGTAAAAGGAACGAAATTCGCACTGTTCTCACCTTTTAAAAAGGCCAAGTCCTATCGTCCCAGAGAAATGTGAAGACCTTACAACCGGCGTCTTCTTAACTTCTTTTAGTTGCGCAAATCGTTTCAAGAGGACAGGAGGAATTTCAGGACATGGCACCAGGTGGGAAGAAGTGGAACTCCTGTCTGGAACTCTGCCAAAATGTTAGAGGAAAATATATCTATTAAAGAAATACCAAGAATGACAAGTTAACAATACAATATGGGTGTATTACAATACTGTAGTGAGGATCAGTCACTACAGGAGAGATCAGTTCACCTCAAGGGAGATGCAACTCGATGTCTCTGCCCCAGCTTAGAAGCAGCTGTTTTATTCCTCCAAACCACAAGAGAAAAAAGTTACAAGCATAGGATGAACGTCACAAATGAGTAGATTATGAAAACTAAGCACTTATAGATATGAGCCACATGGCCCTCGCATCTCATATTGGTGGAAACCTCCTCAGTGGTTTTCCTATTCTCAGACTTTTCACACACATCTCTTTTCCTGTGAAGCAAGTGGTTATATTTTTGCCTAATGCTTTTTGGCCACACTTATCTGACTTGTGGTTTCATCCATCATGCCTAGCATCGCGTAAGTGTGACATGTGGTTTTCAACTGAAGCAACATCCATGTCGTTATGAGCAGTGGCAAGGCTTGCACCTGGGCCAGTCCATCCTGTGTGCGTGCTTAATCTATGTTGCATGCATTAGTAACACGATTGCAAAAGACATGATTGACACCTTCCAGCTCAGTCTCTCTAGCAGATGGACTTGTGGTTTGTGGTCTTTGTAGTTCCAACGTTTAAAACACTACTGGTTTCCCGAGTCTGGAAGAAGATGTGATCTACGCTTCATGCAGTAGCTTATCTTTGTGACTGCAGGCCATTTCCTGACCTTTCAATAAACCTTGTGACCTGATAAGTTCAGCTAAACTCCTTGTCTTTTGTAGCATGCTATTTTCTGACCTATTTCTCATGCAGAGACCTGGGCCTGTATTTCTACTGAGGCCTAAAGCTGCTTTTAACTTGAAACTTCTGCATAGAAGTTGCAGGCCTTGACTCTGTGTGTGTGTGTGTGTGTGTGTGTGTGTGTGTGTGTGTGTTTGTACAAAATGTATCCTATTTTCCCAATATCATTACTAAACGTAGTCATGAATATATGTGTTTATCATTTATTTATATGTACTTTTCCTATGTAAGTGTAACAGTGACATTTCAAAATGTTTACGTATCCCATACTTGCATAAAATAATTATGAATTTTGATGGAAATGATTATTAATGCATTTATGTGAGAGATTAATACTTTGTGTTATGCGATGCAAGATTCATATTTTGATATCTACAGCACAGTTTGACCAAACAAAAACTGATACATGCTAGAACAGATGCTTGAGAACGAACTGACGGAAATACAAGAGCTTGTTTTCGTGTACTTTCTGAGTATCCGATTGTTCATATGACTAAACTTACCATGGCTTTAAGGAAACTACGTAATTTAGATTACTTAATTCTTCCAGATTGTATACTTTTTACCTACTACATCAGGTGGCAGGAAAGGTGGTTTTAGGGAGGATGCTCCAGTGGGTAGAGGAGAATAGGATACTTTCTGATTTTCAGGCGGGCTTCAGGTCAGGCACTGGGACCATTGAGCAGTCATTTCGTCTGCTGTTGTTATACTGGAAGGTGGTCGTGCTGGGCAAAGGCAGTCTGTATCTCGCCTTCATAGATTTACGGACTGCCTTTGACCTAGTCCCCCGCAGCCGCCTATGGAGGGTGTTGTCAGATTTAGGTATGCCACCGTACCTATTGTCCTTGATAATTAAGTTCCATGCAGAAAATTTTGCACAGGTTCGGTGGGGTAAACGGGGCCAAAAGACCGCCCGAATAACTGTAAATAGAGGTGTTCGTCAGGGCTGTGTCCTAGCCCCCACTCTATTTTCATTGTATGTCAATGGAGTGGTGGAGCATCTCTTACAAAATCCTTCAGATGCTCCATCCCTGGCGGGCAGGAGAATACCCACTCTATTATTTTCAGACGACACCCTCTTGATTTCCAAGACTCCAGCTGGGTTGCAGAGCCTCCTTGATAGGTTCCAAACTTTTTGTAACTTGAGGGGATTAGAAATTAACACGGGAAATACCAAATATTTGGTCTTGAATCCCCCGAAGAGAATGGGTAGGCCACCTTCACTGAACTCAGTGTCCCTAGACAGGGTCAAGGAGTTTGACTACTTAGGAATCCGCCTTTCTGACACCACGAGGTGGAATTGTCATCTCCATAAAATGCTAAGTCACAAAAGGGTGGTGGGGGCACTGCTTAAAGAACAACGGTTCTCCACCCTCAAACCGATTGCCCCAGTACTTGACATCTATAAGGCAAGAGGGGTGAGTGCGGCGCTTTACGGAGCAGAGCTTTGGGGGGCGCAGAATGTGGATCAGCTGACACGTTCAGAAAACAAGTTTTTGAAGGATTTAATGGGCCTCCCTCATAGTACCCCCACCCTTCCCTTATTCCTTGACATGTGCTACCGCCCTATTAAAGATCAGGCAAGGTTGCGCCCGCTACTCTTCTGGGGCCGTATATGGAGAGTTCCGGAGCTTGTTAGTTATGCGGAGGGGCTAAATGAGCTTTTATCAATGCCTGGCTGGCACAAAATAGGATGGTTGAGGGATGTTAAGCAGTTGCTGGGCGAGTTGGGTCTTGGAGAGGCCTGGCAGTCCAGGACTGCACCATCCAAGTTTGTCCTGAAAAAACTGTACTGGAAATGGGTAATGGATTCCAGAAACTCTAATCCCAACGTATGTAGATGTACTGCTGAATTCCTACTAGTAAAGGAGGTGGCACTACTTGAGCCTTATCTCGATATCATTTCAAAATCTAGAGATAGGGCTTTATATTTTAAATTTAGGATAGGTGTGCTGCCCGTGTGTGAGTTGACCGCTGGATGGAAGGTACCAGCACAGACTACTCCCTTTTGCCCTTTCTGTGAGACTAGGATTGAGTCGGTTCCCCACCTTTTATTTGAATGCCCTGCATATAAAGCTCCTCGCCTCAGGTGGCTGAAACCCCTATGTAAAGAGCTAGGCACAAGACAATGTAGTGAGGCCCTCCGTATTTTAAAATTCGACACACGCCCCTTACTCGTCTGTGGTATGGCGAAATTCTTAAACTGGGCATGGTCGATCAGATCAAAAAGGCTTTTGTATGTTGTTTAATTATGGTTTTAGATTTGGAGTTTTTATGTAACTTATCTATGCTATTCGTATTTTGAATTTGTATAACTGTTTTTTATGAATTGGTTTTTTTAAATGATGTTTTGTATTGCTTTTAAAGATATGTTTTATATCGAAATAAAGCCAACTCTGACTGACTGACTGACCTACTACATCATCTCATCCTATCAAAGACGACAAATGGGACAGAGTGGTCTGACAATTTACTCGTAATTGATAGAGTATCACTCCTCAGATTTTGGAACTGAACGAGTTAGCTTCTTTGCCTTTGACAGACTGGCTTGGCCTATCCACTTTTCAGCTTTGTGACTCACCAAGACAACACGAACTGTGGCGTAATACTGTGACTGGCTGCCAGCTGGTATGCTAGCGTAGTGGAACCTTTTCAGCTGAAAGGTTCATGGCATCCTGCTGTGACTTTGATGTTACAGTGATGGACTGAGACAGATTACTGTTTTATTGAACTGGAACTGGTCATTTGGAACTCACTGAACTGTCCTAAGGGTTTGTATGAGGCTCAACTGATTTCCTATTGATCTATATGTTATAGATGTCCATAATCTCTCTCGCCTGAGGAAGATTCTTTTCACTGTCATCCTTGGATTTCACAGAGTTTGATGTTACCTTATTAAATCTAGAGTTAGTTAGAATACTAGGATTGTATGCTGTTTCCATTTATTATTCTTTACCCATGTATGTAATACTAACATTTAAGATTTAATCTAAACTCTGCTGATTCTGACTCATTATTTCATTGCGGGTAAATCACTTGAATGATCCTTTTAAATTGATAAATTAGGTTTCTAGATGTTGTGAAATAATCTTTTGAATGTAGAAATTATCTTATTCCTGGTCCTCATTTGATAATTGCTCATCCTCCGAATATTCCAGTACCTTTTAGCACAGAACAAGATATATCGGATGATCAAAGGAGTTTGACAGGGAGCAAGAGGTTAGACGAAAAGTAAAATAAATAAATTATAAAATTCAGGCCCAGCATACCAATGCTACAACAGGCTTTAAATCACCTGCCTTACTGCGGGGTTCAATATTTGTAGATTCTGGTAGCTCCTCATAATGCTCTTTTTAGGTCTCGCCTATGCAGCTCAAATCTGCTGCATAGGAGGACCGTTAGCCGTCGTTCAGCTCTTTTTTGAAGCACATACTCGTGCTTGTGGCGGCATACACCTTGTGGGAGCGTGCAGCGGCGCGCCACAAGCACGAGTATGTGCTTCGAAAAAGAGCAGACTTCACGCACACACCACTCCCGGGCCAGCAAACACATGATTGCAGTACTCCTCCTCTGCCGCGGCTCCTCTCTGCGTCCTTCTCCCCGCACGCATCCTTTCTGTGCCTCCCTCTCCCTCTGTCTTCCCCCCCCCCACCCCCTCGCTCTTGGTTCTGAACCTCGCTCTCTACCCTCCTGTCACCAGAATTTCCCTCTTTCCGCTTCTGTTCTCCCACCCTTTAGCTCCATCTTTTTTCTTTCTTCGTTGCTCCCCCTTACTTTCTCTCCCTTATGTTCCATTTTCTGTGTTTCTTTGCCCCCACCCCGTGTTCTCTCTTTCGCCTCCTCCTCTCTCGATCACCCCTCTCACTCTCGTGATGCCTTTTTTCATCATGCACTTAAATAATATGGAATCGCCATAGAAGGATACACAAAAATAATATCACAGGTGCTAAAGCCGTCAGTACCTACCCCCACCCTTTTACTTCCTGTTCACGTCTAACGCCACCCCTTCCAGGACCTTTCTGTGATTCTTCAAGAACTATCCATTCCTTTCCTAGTTTCCTAGATGCCCACTAACTGCTGGAATTCCTCCACCCGCAGCTGCCTGTAAGCCCCACCATGTCAGAGACCGTGCCAGAACAAGCAGAGTTAATCAATGCCTGGCAGCCCAGAAGGAAACCTCCCTGCTCCATGACCTGACTGTAGATGAAGAATAGATCCGAGTCCTGGCTGGAAGTGGTGGGTGACTCATCTGCTCATTCAGGCCTCGGTCCCACTGGGACAACTCTTCTGACTCGTCACCGCATCAGTACGGCAGGATGTGGGGGTGCCTTGAAGTTCATGGGTTCTTTCATCTGTGCCCTATTAAAGCGCTTGGAGAATGTACAGTTCCTCTAAAGGTTTAGCTGTCCACCGCTTTCTTACCTCCAGCCCACTTATTGCTTTTAAGGGAAATCATTTTATTCATTTAAAACGTCTATCCATTTTCTGTAAAACATTATTGTGCAGGAAGTTAGGTCACTTTATTAATGGCTCCCATGAGCCATTCTCCTAAAACGTTTACTGATACTTGGTAGAATATAAAGGACAGTAAAACTTAAATATTGGGGTAGCGAGTGGTTATGATTACTTATGTTGCTTCTTGAAGCTGCGCTGACTGCTCTACACCCAAGCCTGGTGCTAGGAATTATGGAGACCCAATCACTTTAAAATGTTGGTGTTCTGCTGCCCTCACCCCGCCCCCTAATACCAGGGGCTCACCTGAGGCCTTGACTTGCAGTGTGGCTCCTGCTTGGATGGCTGCCTAATATTGTTCTAATGCTACTTCAATCTGGTTTGCAACTCATAGGCTTTTAGGCATCCTTCACGGAGTCAAGTACCACAGTTTACTCTAGAACACTTCTGGTAATTACATCATTTTGGGGGTAGCTGGTTTACTGATATTATTAATTCATGTTATCAGTGTCACACTTGATGCAGTATTTTTTTAACTCTCCGCCAAAAGGTCAAGTCCTGTGATATAAGCAGGAGAAAAAGTTGTGTTATGTCACTTTATGCCATGTTATTGGACTTTAATGTCCTGGGGGTGTAATTTCCATGTGTCTTATATTCAGATCAACTTTACTGATTTGGTTTTGAGAAACCATATGCACCAGGTGAACTCGTCAATCACCAGCTGTCCCCATAGAGGTCATGACCCTGAGGTTTGACAAACCCCATTCTATTGGATTTCCTCTTTTGCCATCATCCATCCGTTCGGCTTTGTCTGGACATTACGCTGCAAAAATAATGCTATGTTTGTCTATTTTCTGGTCATTTCAGTAGACTAGAGCTCAGAGTGGTACTTTAGTCTTGCTATATTCGTCCATTAATTAACTCCACACAGAAAAAGTTTGCCCTACCCTCCTGCTACTAGCAGCTGTGAGTATTGTTCATTCAGAGCGCGCCCAATTTTCGTAAAAGACAATGTAGAGAAATGAGAGAGGACATGAGTGGCCTAATTCCTCAAGAAAATGTGTACTGAAAACATCCAGCGAATTGCTGCCGAAGCCACCGCCACACCATTTCCTCCCAACCACGTTGTCGTCAGAAATCTCAAAACAAGCATTGGCATAGCCAATAGGTCTCGCTTTTGGGACCTTTTATAAGTATTTTGTTATGCAACACAATATCCTTGGTCCAACAACATCAACTGTTGCATGGCTAAACACTTTTAAGGTCACAAGGGCGAGACCTATTGGCTATACCAATACTTGTTTATGTAATGTTACCTTTCAAACCTAGCCTCATGTAAATTGACAATTGCATCAATAGACCAATAGGGAATCTTATCAGGGATGTGTTGTGATACTATTCTGATTTTTGGAATGTTAGGCGTGTAAGGGTGGAATGTGAAATAGGTAGTGGATGATGTAAGTGTGTGGAATGGAATGAGGTCTGATTTGGTGCCGGTTGGAGGTGCAGGCATCTGCTGTGTTTGTACCAGGACAGTGGTAATAAAGTATTGAGAAATACATTTGACTGCGATTCATCTTTACAAAATTTGGCGTAGACTAGAAGTTGTCCTGGTACAGAGGACCTGCGCAAGAATTATTTCTCAGAGTATCTCAGCTTTGGAAGTAGAGAATTATTACTTCAAGCTTTTTGGCTTATCAATGCATAGCAGATTGCGCGACTATTCATAAATTGGGCGTGAAACATACCATCGCTTTCAGTACGAGGTAAACGTTTTTTATTACCTTTTAACTCCTTGGATGGTTGGCGTAGTGTGAGACGTGAGGGTTAGCAGCTGCTGAGGCGTGAGGAGGAGGTCGAGAGCAGCAGCGCGAGGCGGTGTAGCACACAAGTTACGGCGCGAGAGAGGTGAGTCCTGTGCACACATTTCTTTGGTACACGCGCACGTGAGTTTCCTGGTGGTGCGAGTGTGTGCTGAGTGTAAAGAGGATGCACGGCAGTGGCCGAATTCCTCTAGAAAGCACGCAAACCCATGCATGGCGGCCATACTTAGGGAGCAGTTATTGGCATATTTACCGCAACAGGCACGCTTGGACAGTGAACAGCCTGCAGTTTCTACACCAATGAGTTTTAATATTGATACAGTGACGGGCACGTTAGTGAGGTACAAAGCCCATAAGTAAAACTGGTTTCCACAGCGACAGGCACGCTATGACTGATCTTTGGAATATTCATTTTTTTTGGCACGCTTTGGGACATTTCATCCTTGAATTTCATTAAAACTGTGACAGGCATGTTTTGAATATTCCATGCCTGTCATTGGTTCCTGGAAACAGTGATAGGTATGCTTTGGACAATTAACAAAGGTTCATTTACCTTTTGTATTCAAATGTCAATATGCACTGGTAATTCTTTTAAAGTCACAGTGTATTTAGTTAAGTATTAGTAATACTACAGTGGTTTTATTTACGTATTATTATGCTTCAGTAAACGTGTGGAATTTATCACCTCCACAGGCGTTCTTAGCAAAAAAAGGGGAACTTGTGTTAAAATGGAATGAGTGGAAGTAATTTTTTGAGAATTATATTTCCACTTTTGAGGCGGATGAGTAATTTACACCTGAACAGAAGTAAAAGATTGTATTACATTGTTTAGGTGCAGGTGTTTTAAAAATATATTATTTTCATACAAAAGAAAGATCGCAGGGGCAAGGAGATGTATACGAACATGCACTAGAAAACTTAGATATGTACTTCAGTCCAACCGTGTGTGTGTCTGTAGATTGTTATAGATTATTTTATAGGAAACAAGAGAGCGAAGAATCAGGTGAAGATTGCGTGGCTGCCCTGAAGAATTTGGCGTTGACGTGTATATTTACTAATTTGCATGATGAGTTGACACATGATCAAATTCGAACATTCAAGATAAGTTGTGGACTATGGGGCAGTCGTCACTCCAGAAAGTAGTGGATGTGGTGAAGAAATTGACTTGCAGGTGTGCCAAAGCAGTCATTCCACAGAAGGTAGACAAAACTGGTGAGGAAAATGGGAAAGGAATTGTGTCAAAAGTAAAGGCAGATAAAAAGTTTAAGAATGCGTTTAAATATACACCGAAGAAGGTTGTGAAAGAGGATAAAAAGCTTGATCGTTCTACATTCAAAAGCAGGTGTTTTAGGTGCAGGAACAAAGGACTTTTAGCGAATGACAAGAGGTGTCCTGCAAAGAACCAGAAGTGTTCAGGTTGTGGTTTTTTTGGACAATTCTAGAAGGTGTGCAGATGACCGAAAGAGGGCATGAAGGGAGTGAATCTTCTCAAGCAGGATTCCACAACGGATTTTGAGGAATCTGAGGATGACTGGGTTAACGTGTGTGTTGAATGTCGATGAGGGGATACTTAAATTGGTTGAGCAACAACAACAAAAAAAACAAGTGCGACCTCGTTATGGGGCGGGTACTTATCACAGTTACAGCTGAGTCAGGTTTGCCCTATACAAACGTTAATGAGAAGGTATGGAGAGAAAAGTTTGTTCCCATTCTAGGCGATGTTCAGGAATCTACAGAGGTTCATCCTAAGAGGTTCATGGGGAGGACATTAAAATGTTGGGAGTGAGAGAAATGGATTTTAAGTTTAAAGATCGGGAAGCTAAGTGTAAGCTGTATGTGGCCTCAGCCAGACTGTCGGTTTTAGGCTGGGGAGATCAGGGATACTTGGGGATTATACTTGACCCCAACAATCGGGAACCGGTGTTAGTAGTTTAACACAACAGTGGGCTGGAACAGGAGATTTTTAGAAAATACCAGAAGTATACGCAGACGCAATTGGTGAATTAAGGGGGTTCCAGCATAGGATCGTGCTTAAACAAGTTGTGTTACCACAGGTGTACAAAGTGAGAAATATGACTTTAGGCTTCAGGGAGGAGGTCAAGCGCGAGCTGGAACATGTGTGTGCTGGTGGGGTGATAAAGAAGCTGGATGCGTCAGAGTCGGTTTTGCCATTGGTAATTGCCAGGAAAGCAAATGGGGAAACTCAAATTTGTGTAGATATGAGGGACTTGAACAGAAACACAATTGTGAACCAGTTTCCATTGCCAAGAGTAAGGGAAATGCTCTCAGTCACAAAGTAAGTAAAGTGGTTCACTACAATAGTCCTCACTGCTGCTTACCACCAAGTTCCTCTACACAAAAAGAGTAGGAGCCAAACTACATTCATAACTCCTTTTGGATGTTTTAGGTTTTTGAGAGTGCCTCTTGGGTTGGCCTCCGTTGTGGCGATGTTTCAGCAAATTATGTTTGAGTTATTTAAAGATGTAAAAAATGTTATGTTCTTTCAGGATGACCTCTTGATAATGGGGAAAAACCAAGGAAAACCATGATTTGACGGTTAGGGAAGTGATGGATGTATTGAAGGATATATTGCTGACTACGGAGTTTAAGAAGTGTAAATTTGCTCAGCAGAATGTGACGTGTTTAGGTCACGAGGGGAAAGTCGAAGGTATTAAAACTAAAAGAGAATTTCTGGAGGCTGTGAAGAAGTCTCCTGTACCAGGTAGCAAAGATGAAGTAAGAGCCTTCCTATGTCTTGAATTCTTTTTCGAGTTCTTTGAAAGTTTCTCAAGCAAAACTTACAATGTGAGACAGCTCTTAAAAAAAAAAACAAAAAAAAAAGTCCATATGTATGGGCTAAATGTCAGGAGGAATTTACTTCTAATCAACAGGAGATGTGTGCAGCAATGCCATTACAAGGTTTTGATCCTACCTTTAAGTCTATTGTCACAACAGATGCAAGCGGGAAGGGCATTGGTGTTGTGCTCACCCAAAAGGAATGAGACCGGAGAAGAGTGTGTAGTCGCTTTTGGGTCACCTTCATGTTACCCACTGAAGAGAAATATTCGGTAATAGAACGCAAAGCATCGGCGTGTGTGTGGAGCTTAGAGCACTACAGTCCATTCATCTGGGGAAGCCATGTGGTGTTAATGAGTGACCATAAACCTCTCACTAAGGTTTTGGCGACTAAGGGGTTATATACTGCTTCCGCCAGGTTGGAAAGCTTATCAGTAAAGCTCCTTGATTTTAAGTATAGTGTACAGTACATGCCTGGAGTGCGTAGTAAAGTAGCAGATTTCTTGAGCAGATTACCCCTTCCTCTCACCTTTCTACACTCTTGAGAGGGTCCACAGGGTCCCAGCCAGGACCCCGGCGCCTGCGGGGCCCCCCGAGACCGGTGGTGGACCGCTGGCTTCATTTCCGGGATCAAGACCTACTGTTATGTAAGGCACGCACAGAGGGTCCCTACACAGTGGATAACAGTAAGGTTTCCCTTTTCCCAGACTACACCCTGGAGGTGCAAAAGGGGTGGGCCTCATTCTTGGTGGTTAAAAGGGCCCTGAGGGAGGAGGGTCTGCCATACTCCCTGATGTTCCCGGCTCGATTGCGAATCATGTTGGATGGCACCACCCACTTCTGTGGGATCCCAGACGAGGCCTGGGACTGGATTGAGTCCTATAAGACCGGGGCCTCCCGGCCCGCGGGCCCTGGAGCCGAATTGAGGAAACCAGTGGAGCTTGCGAAGCGCTCCCTGAAGCGCTCCCGGAGGGGAGGCCCCAAGAAACCTACCTCTTCCCAAACCGAGAGAGGGCGGAAGCTCTGCAAGCAGTGGCGGCACTGATGCAGAGCAGATGCCCTGTCCCTGAAGCGGCTACCCATTCCTCGAAAGATATTGGAGATGTTGACTCAGACTCCTCCCGCAGCGATAGTGTGAAGATGCCGGTGGTGACGCCATGCGCTGATGAAGTTATTTGAGATCCCTTGGTTGAGGTGATGGCTGGCGCACTGGGGCAGCCGCTGAACTGATCTGCTGATGGTGATCCCTGGGGACGAAAAAGGCTTATCATGCTTCCTAGGACCGGCGCGACCAGGACTACTCGTGCGCTGCAGCTATGCGGTCCTCTGCTCTAACTGCCCGCCCCCCCCCCCTTGAGAACCTTACTAGTGTAAGGCCTCACTAAGGGTCATGTTCCACATATTGTTTGGACGACTGACCGTTGTCGGGCTGTCCTGGGCTTGGGGAGTTCTTCTTGATGTGGGTTTCTTGGTTATTGTTTTTCCTTTATTGTTTGTGTGGGTGTTTGTGGAGGAGGGTGGTTGCACATACACTGGGGCATGGGGGGGCTCCCTCATGATACCCTTGGGAGGGTTCCTGTAGAAAAGATGGATACACATAACACTGTAAGGTTCCTCACATGGAACATCCGCGGAATGGGAACGATAGCCAAGTGGCATAACCTATACTCCTACCTCCAACGTAGGGATGTGCACATCTCCTTTCTCCAGGTGACTCATCTCAATGCGGAGGAGACTGGAAGGGTGTGGAAAGGTGGCAGGGGCAGATTTTTGTGACCACCTTCTCGGCCTTTGCCAGAGGGGTTTTAATTTGGGTGAAGCCCGGGGTCCCTTTCCTACCTGAAAGTACATGGCTGGATCCGAAGGGAAGGTACGTCTTGCTGGCAGGCCCTATGGCGGGGCGCGAGGTGACCCAAGGCAATATCTACGTCCCTAACCAAGATCAGATCGGTTTCCTGGAGACCTTCTCCGCCTCGCTGGCCCAATACCTGACGGGCTCCCTCATAGTGGAAACATTGATCTACAATTACTTCTCTACTAATGCAAACACGGCAGGTGGAGTGGGAGGCGTTTAAGGTTGTGGTACGAGGTCATTGTATGGCTCAAGCGTGTGGGGCACATAGGGAGATTAAGCGCGAATTGTTGAAATCAGAGGGGACTCTCCGTAGTCTGGATAACTTGCAGGGTATAGATGACGCGGCCTTACCATCTTTACACGGAGTGCGGGCACAATATAACGAAGCGCTGGGGAGGCTGCAATGTTATAATTATAAGGACTACTTAGACTGGGTGCAAAGGGAGGAAGGACGGGACGACTGTTAGCACGTTTAGTCAGCCCTGAGATGGGGAGGGAGGGGGGCGCCATTGTCACACGGCTTGTCTTAGATACGGGAGATACAGTTCATGACCCTGATGTTTTTAATGACACGTTTTTGCGATACTATGAGTGTCTGTATGAAGCCCCGGCTGCGGCCTCCTTGCCCTACATTTGTGACTTCCTGGCCCCTCTGCAACTCTGCATGCTTGAGGAGGACGTTCAGGAGGAACTGGGAGAGCCTGTCGTGGTGCAAGAAGTTAGGGCCGCTATAGCTGCATTAGCGCACGGTATGACGCTGGGGCCCGACGGCCTCCCGGCCAAATTTTACCAGCGGTTTATTGATTTTTTTTTTGGTTATGCTGTATGCAGAAGCTTACGAGGGAGGGGGGGGGGGGGGTCGAGGTTTGCCTGAATCCACACAGACAACGTTAGTGATCCCACTCCCCAAGTCCAAAGAACCCGATGCGGGAGTGAGAGACTATTGGCTACTCTCCATGTTGAACTTAGACTTCAAGATTCTGTGTAAAGTATTAGCGGGCAGGCTGCTCCCACATATGAAATCCCTGATTCACCCAGACCAAAACGGGTTTTTCCCCACTTGTAGCACCTCCTATAATCTCCGTAGGCTTTACGCCGTGCTCTATCACGCAGATGCCCAGGCCCTGTAGTAAGCAGCGGTTTTATCGGTAGATCTAGAGAAAGCGTTTGTCATGGTGAGCTGGGAGTACTTGTTCGAGGTGATGCGTTGTATGGACTTGGGTGATGACTGGGTGCGGTAGGTACAGCTTCTCTATGCCTCGCCCACTGCGAGGGTCAAGACGGGACGAGCCATATCTAGAACCTACAGGATCTCTTGTGGCTCCTGACAGGGCTGTCCTCTTTCACAGCTCCTGTGTGCCTTGGCCTTGGAGCCCTTGACGTAGCGGTTCCGACTGGGGGGTTGGAAGGGAATAAGATTGACTTTGGGCGGGCGTTGCCATCACGTCTCTGTACGCAGAAGACCTGTTGCTGTATCTTACGGAGGCAGTTGGGGGGGGCCACCGTGGCCCTGCAGATCCTGGGTGATTTTGCTGTCCTGTTGGGCCTTGGGGTTAATAAAGCTAGGACCTATCTATTTCCCGTAGCTGGGCCCTTACCCAGGCCGGAGGAGCTACCACTTGATATCCTCTGGGTACAGCGTACATTTAAATATTTGGGCATACAAATTTTCCATGACCCGGAAGATCTAAAAGATGGGAATCTGGGTAAGACGTTGCGCTCCCTCCGCTCTTGTGTTCATTTTTGGAATTCTTTGCAATTGCCCATCATGGCCCAGATTACTCTGTCCAAGATGGTAATGTTGCCTAGGCTGCTCTATTTATTTTTTTGTGAACCTACTGGTTCTGATGCCGAGAAGCTGGTTTAAACCTCTATACGCTCTCCTGCGGCTCTTGGTCCGGGGTGATGGACGCCCGTGAGTGTCCCTGCAGACCCTACAGCGCCCTGTCTCGGAAGGAGGTCTCTGGGTGCCAAATTTCTAATTTTATATGCTGGCCACCGAGCTACAATGGCTGGTGCAATGGGTGGAGGGGTGAATGATGAGTGAACATGCTTAGCGGATCCTGCATCTAGTCGTGGACGTATGATGGCAAAGCTCCTACTGCCGGCCACATCTGTCCCCCTCCTGCTCTCTTTTCCAGCATACGGCCTTCCAGACGTGGAAGTGATGCTGTAGCGCGGAGCAGCGCCTGGTACGGTAATCCCACTCCCTCCTCCTCCCCCTCTCCCCCCCTCCCCCCCCCTTTGATTCCGTTAGTGGGGCATCCACACGGGGACCCTCCATCTGTATTTACGGACGCCCAACTGGCAAGATGGTCAGATTTTGGACTGGAAACGGTAGAGGATTGCTATTTCGGGAAAACTCTGATACCTTTTGCGGACCTAATGAAAGATGGTGGACTCCCTCCGGGCCTTTGCGCAGCTGTGGGGCCCCAGAAGGGAAGAGCCCGATACGTACCCTATCCTACATGCAATACTCACCCTTGGCACGGCGGGATACCTCGAGAAATGGCTTTACGCCGCCCTGGTAGAGGCTTCAACTAGCCCGCTGTACAGATTACGAACACTTTGGGACACAATGGGAAGTAGAGTCCTTACGGATCCAGAGTGGCGTATTCTGGGAAAGTCTGCCGGAACACCCGATTTAAAATATACACAATTTAATTATACGCACATGACCTATATGACACCGCATCGGCTCAATGTGACATACAGAGGGGAAGTGAGACTGTCCCGGGTGTGCACATCCATATGCTGACTTTGTACATATGATTTGGGATTGCCAATAGTTACGCCCCTATTGGGAGGGGGTGTGGGTTAAGATCAAGGAAGTGCTCAGGAGAGAGTTGGCCTTAACACTTCAGACGTGCCTGCTGGGCCTATTCCCCAGACCGCCTAAACGCAAAGTCGGGAACCGCCTGATTGATCTTGCTCTGGGTTTGGCTAAAGTTAGGATTGTGATGGAGTGGAAATCTGTGACATCCATTGATGTCGGATGTCCTTGTGTGGGCGGGAGCAGAGGGCAGAGCTTTGGCTTGGGGCTTAGGCTAAAGGGACGAGGAAGCTTCCAATGGCTCAACAATGGCAGGAAGTGTTAGCAGCATGGGAGGGGCCTGCAGGGTCGGGCAGCTATGAGGGAGAGTCTGATCATTTGTTGCGAACAAATAGCGAGCCTCAGGTGATTAGGAAGAGTCCATCGAGGGCCACTAATTCCTGATTTAAGGAGGGAGATTGGATGGATTTGGCCCACATCGCACCACGGACAAGCCCACCAAGGTAGTAGAGATTAGTTGCTTGGGGGGGTCCCCTTCTCTAGCCTTTTCTTTGTGGGTTGGGTTTGTTCCTGACCCCACTAGATATTAGCATATCCTAGTGCTCACACCACTCCTCTGCACTGTTTATTCGTTGCTTGTTTACATTGAACTTTTTCAGTTTTCTTTTTCTCTTATTATTGGTTGCATTTCCACAACAGTATTGCCATATTATGACTCCCCTTATGAACAGGCAGGCACAGGGTGAACTGGTATCGAATGACTCCCTAAACACACCATTGGCGAGGTAATCTTGTATTGGTGGAGCTAACGCCCTTGATTGTGGACGATAATTGCAGACATGTTATGCGTTGTTTCCCTTTTCTTTTGTTTTTTGTTTTATGTTTCAGATTTTTCTCCTGATTGTATTCAAATGCTTGAAGTTTGTGAAATGCCAATAAAAATATATTTAAAAAAAGTATTGTAGCACTTCACTCTATCACCCAGGTGGCAATGGTGCTGTAGAAAGATTTAATAGAGGGATTAAAGCTGCGATAAAGATAGTATAAGGTAGGTAATGAATTGGAGTGGGATGTTGAATTTTTTCGTACCATATGGGCGTTAAGTATTGCGCCCTGTACTTCTAATGGATACAGTCCTTTTGAATTAATGAGAGCGAGGACTGCTTGAGCGAAAGATAACATTGGGTGGATGCCAAGTACTATAAGAGTAAGTTGGGAACCGGAAGTAGAAAATGGACGTATTGACAAAGCTAAACAAGTATACAAGTAGTATTATAATATGAAACATGGTTGTAAATCAGTCAATTTTCTGGCGGGAGACATGGGGAGAGTTAAGAGGACATGAGTGTTAAAAAGTGGGCAGAACAGTTTTTTTTCTCAAATTATTATTATTTTTTTTATTATTTTTTTTTTGGGGAAAACCTTTATTGAGACATGGTAAATAGCCGTGTCAGGCTGCCATAGGCTCCTAATACAATGGGCTGCTCCAACGAGCTCTACTGAACCGGTCCAGTTTCTCTCACACAGCCATTTAGCCGACATCCCTGAGGACCGGCGGCGTTGCAATTCTACATCGAGTAGACCGGACCGAATCGCTACCGATGCGTGAAACACGTATTCGCCCCCAGCCTGTACAGTAGCCCAACTTCCCCGCATGGTCAACCTGCCGCTAGTGTGATCAGACCTCTGAGGTTACGTGAACCATATCTCAACACCCAACCCCCTCCCCCGTCCGCCACCCTGCCACTGTCTCCTCCTTTATTGTTTCTACATGCACACGCTGTCGCAAACCCAGGCACTAAACTACAACCAGACACAGCGCTCCTTGCTTCCAGGCCATACCAATCCTGCCGTTCTCGTTCCCGTCCCGCAAGCACACTGCTGAGAAGCACACGCTGCAGACAGAAGGCACCCCCAGCCCCCCTCCCGCAACCCGGCCACCGCCACCGACGGTTCACTGACATGCACACCGCAATAGAGTCCTATTCTTGTTGCACTCCGCTCACCTCCCCACTGCACGCCCCCGGGGCGTCGCGCTGTGTCCCCTCCTGACCAACCTCCTCAGGGTCTTCGGTAGTCATGTATGTTTTATACAGCGCCCAGAAGTTCTTGGGGCGACTCCTAGGGGGTAACAGTTCGCTGTACGTTTCCGCCTGCGTACTGCAATACAGCATATCGCTAACCCATCGTTTCTTAGTAGGAAGCGGCCCTCTCATCCAGCAGGCCGCCACGACGCGTCGCGCGATCAATAACGCTATGTCCGTCAAGCGCCTCAGCGCCCGCGGAAGAGGCCTAGAGTAGCCCAACAATGCCAGGGCCGGATCTGGGGGGATCTCTTTTTCCAAGATCTGGCTCAACTCCCGGAACACCGCTGTCCAAAACCGGGCAACTCCTGGGCAAAGCCAGGCCATGTGTAGGAAGTCAGCGACGGGAACATGGCAACGCTCGCAAACCGCCGTGGGGCGCAACCCGTACCTGTGCAGCCTTTCTGGGGTGTAGTAGACCCGCTGCAAAAACTTAGTGTATTAATCGATGTCGACCATTCAAGGAAATCTTTTTGGTGCTAGAGCAGCAGTACTTCCACATCTCATCCGAGATGTCCAATTCAAGATCCGTCTGCCAGGCTCGCCGCGCTGCAGAACACTGGTGCTCCCTTTGCTGGTCGCCTAGTTTTTTGAGGGTCGAGACCATTTTGGTCGGCGCCGCGGTTTTAATGACATAGGAAAGCTCTGGGATTTCGGGGGGTTCCTCACCGGAAGGCCCCAAAAGAGACAGCAACGCGCCCCGTACCCTGTGAAATTGAAAGCGCTGGAGTAACGTGATCCCCTGGTGAGTCGAGGCCACACTCTCCAGCGTCTTGGCCCATCCATCCTGAAACAGGTCCGCCATCCTGACGATTCCCAACTCACCTAGTGCCCGTTTCACCCCCGCTTCCCTCAGAGGGGGGAGCCAAACCGCCCACTCCACCGGCATCAACGGAGAGTATAAAAGGTCACGGTCCTGCCTTCTCATGATCGTGTGCCACGCATGGTTAGTAGTACCGAGCGAGTCCAATAGACCCACCCTACGATCCATGGGTAGAAAGACCGTCGCTGGGAGTGGGAGCGGGTCCGCAAACAAGCGCTCCAGCAACACATGCGGTACGTCAGGTTCGGCGTGTATCCACGTATGCAAATGGGACGCCTGCGCCACTCTGTAGTAGCTCTCAAGATCCGGAGCACCAAGCCCCCCCATCTCGTATGGCAGTGTAAGCACTTTCCATTGGACTCTAGGTTGTTTACCACCCCAGGCCAGTCGGGTTAGGGTCTGCGTCAGCTGCGCAAAGAAAGACCTGGGGAGCACTATAGGGATGTTGTTAAAGAGGAACAGAAACCGCGGTAGGACGATCATTTTCATGATGGCAATCCTGCCCATCAGCGACAAAGGGAGCTTGTTCCACTCTTCCACCTCGTCTACAAGTTTTGAATAAGCTACCCCATAGTTTTCCCTCAGCAAGACCTCCGGGTCCCTATGCAGCCGAATTCCCAGGTAGCGGATTGAGTCCGTCGTCCACTGCAAAGGGTATTCCATAGGGAATTGCATTGTAGCTGGAGTCAACGGGAACGCTAGCGATTTGTTCCAGTTGACCCTGAGGCCCGACAGCGCCCCAAACCGGACCACCTCCCGCAAGATGGAAGCGAGATTCTCCTCCGGGTCTCGGACGTACAGCAGCGTATCGTCCGCGTAGGTAGAAATACCTATCTTATAGGAGGGAAAGTTGATTCCCTCAAATCTGTGGTATTCTCTTATTGCGCACGCTAAAGGTTCCGCCACTAGCGCGTAGAGGAGCGGGGATAGAGGGCAGCCCTGCCTGGTCCCCCTAGTGATTGCAAACGGCTCCGTGACTCGGTCGCCGAGGCGCAGCCGGGCAGTGGGCCCGAAATACAAAGCACCAAGCATCTGCAGAAACGGTTCTCCCAGCCCAAGCTTCCTCAGCACCCTCACCATAAACGGCCATTCCACAGAGTCAAACGCTTTCTCCATATCTAGGAAAAGCGCTATGGCCTTACTTTCTGGGCGCACATGCTGCATGACTCCAAGGACCGTGCGGATATTATACGTAAGATTCCTGGATGGAACAAATCCTGCCTGCTCCGGCGCCACGAGCTCCGGCACCAAAAGCGCCAAACGCGTGGCCAGCACCTTTGCATATATCTTAGCATCGACATTAATCAGGGAGAGAGGTCTATAGGAGCCGCACAAGTTGGAAGGCTTCCCAGGTTTTAGAATTGTAACAAGCAGGGCCTCCCGCATCGTGTCAGGCATGCAGCCTTCAAGACATATGTCGTCGAAAAGAGCCATGAGGTGCGGGATGAGCTGGTCCTGGAAGGCCTTATAAAAGGCCACCGTCAGCCCGTCCGCTCCCGGGGCAGTGCCAGCCCTCATTCCTCCCAGAGCCTCCAAGATCTCATCCTTTTGTATGGGCAGCGCCAGGAATTCCCGCCACGAGTTGGACAAAAACGGCATTTTGATGTAGCTGAGGTAGTCGTCTATCTCCTCTTCCATGTTGGAGGACTGAGATTTATACAGTCCCGCATAATAGGCCCTGAATTCTTCTGTAATCCCCGCCTCATCTGTGATCACATCGCCCGAGGCTGTGACGAGTTCGTCTATTACCAGGGGTCGCCTAGAGCTACGGAGTATCCCCGCAAGTAAGGATCCCGGTCGCTCGCCCTCGCCATAAGTGCGAGCCGTGGCGTACTTCCCCATATGTTGCACCTCACGGTCCGCCTCACTGTTGAACTCAGTGACCAGGTTCTGCAGCCTCGCAGCCACCTCGGGGTCTGCCGAAGCCCCCTGATGCTCCTCCAGCTGCGCAATCTGCCTCTCCAGGGCCCCAAGTCGCTGCCGGATGGATTTAAGCACGCCCGAATGCTTAGTCATTGCAACTCCGCGAATATAAGCCTTGAACGAATCCCACACCGTTTGGAAGCTCTGGACCGAGCCCGCGTTCACCTCAAAGTACGAGTCTATTTCGTCCGCCAGTTCCCCCCGGAACACGTCATCCAGCAGTGAGTAAGGCGGCAGCCGCCACGTGAATGGCGGCACTCGTCTGTGCGGGGTTGCCAGTACGAGCAGAAGAGGGGAGTGGTCCGACAGTGTGCGCGGCAGCACCTCGCAGTCCTTGACGCACGCGAGCAGTGTCCGCGACACCAACCAATAGTCTATTCTTGTATGTACGTCGTGGAATGCCGAATAATGCGTGAATCCCCCTTTACCAGGGTGGCGATGTCGCCAGATGTCTAGCATGTCCAGCCTGATTAATTCTGCCTTCATATGTTGGGCGGCGGTCGCCGGGCGGCGAGCCGGCCCCGAGGAGCGGTCTAGCTCTGGATTGAATGTGAAGTTAAAGTCACCACCCCATACCATGCCAGTGTGCACGTGCAGCCTACATTGCGCCGCCAGTGTGTCGTAGAACTCAGGAGAGTCATAATTGGAGCAGTACACATTAACTACGATCAAGTCATGGCCCTTACCAGTGCACCTCGCTATTAAGTAACGCCCGTCCGGGTCGGAGGTGAGCGACGTCAACCGCAAGTTCGATCGTGGGTTTACCCAAGTAACCACCCCTCTGGAATGTGATGTAAAGCCTGCCGCCGCGCTGGTGCCCACTAGCCCCTTCGCCGCTAACAGTCTATTTGTAAGAGGAAGGTGAGTCTCCTGTAGCAGTGCCAGGTCAATGTGGTGCCGGTGGAGATAATTTAAGACTTTCCTGAGTTTGCGATGATCGTTCAGCCCCTGGACATTCCACGTCAGTGCTCTAATGGCCCCCTCTCCGGTGTCCCCTTTCCGTTCACCTATTCCAGTCATCCGGGCAGAAACATACAGCAACTCCCGCTGCGCACAGGCCAAGTGGGAGTCCCCTCCCACCACTCGATTCCAGAAAGTCTGAAACAGCCATACAACGGTAAGTCTAAAAGCGTGCCACTCAACAGACAGTGCGGATCACAGGCCCCAACGGCAGACCTTCCCCCCCAACTTCCCAGCCCACCACCCACAGCCGACCACCCCCAACCTGGCCAGACAGATCCCCAATCCCACCCCCCTCCCTACCCCGCAACAAACATACAAAACCATCCCCGAACCAGCCCTCAGAGGGCCCACGAAAGCTATCAGCGCTGGGGCAGAGGCTTCCGATGAACAGCTACCCTAAAACTCTCAACTGTCCACCATATGTCCGTGCCCCCACTTCCACGCCCCCAGTCTCAGTGCAGCTCGAGGCATTATCGTCTCCCCACCATTTGTGCAAGGGGGGGACCCCAACACTCCCATCAGCAGCGAGCCACCCCTCCCAACTAAATTTGCAAGGCACCCTCCCAACGCCCCCATGTTGCCATCTAGGCCACGACCCATTTGTCTCGTAGACCGGCCCGTGCAATAAGGTCCAGGCGCCACACCAACCAGAGTCCCGTAGGTATTTAGTCCGCAGGGCTATCCTGCCCTTGCCTAAACCATGCAAAGGGTCCTGCCCCCGCCTCCCCTCCAAGTCCAGGACCGCAGCACCCGGGCCTATTCCCAAATGCATCAGAAAGTTCTCACCCAGCCACAGCCTCAGGGTCCTCCGGAGTGGCCGTCGTCTCCTGCACAACAACAATGTTCCTGCCGCTGCGATACCGCCAGGGAAGCGGCCACCTCCACGACAGGGCAACGGCCCTCCACAAGGAGACAGAGCGTATCAAGCGGCCATCGCCAGCGATCTAGTCCTGCTCCTCCAGGCCAGTTGCGTCCGCCCGGGCAGCCGCGCCGTCCTGCTGCCCTCGCCGTTGCTCCTTCGACCACTCCTTCAGAGATCGCTGCAGCTCCCTCGGGTCCGTGAAGAAGTGCGAGTGCCCCTGCCTGTTGATGCGGAGCCTCGCCGGGTATAACATGGCATAGTCTAGGCCCAAGTCACGGAGTTGCTTTTTGTAGGGTGCGAACTGCCTGCGCTCCTCTTGAACCTTCGCCGTGAAGTCGGGATAGATGGAGATGTCCATCCCTTCGTATTGCAGTTTCCCCTTTTCCCTCGCCACTCGCAGGGCTGTGTCTCTATCTCTATAATTCAGTAGTTTTGCTATTATGGGTCTTGCAGGCGCACCAGGCTTGGGGCGAGGGCCCAACGAACGATGGGCTCTCTCGACAACAAACATCGGGGAGAACACGTCCTCTCCCAGCAATGCCCGCAGCAATTTTTCCACGAAAAGTTCCATTCGCCCGGTGTGCGTCGATTCCGCCACGCCGGTGATGCGGACGTTTGACCTCCTCGAACGGGCCTCCAAATCTTCGGACTTGTCCTGAATGACCTGCAACAGCTTACTGAATTGCCTGCGGTCCGAGTCCCACGTCGTCTGCGCCTCCTCCACCTGCGTTATTCTCTGTTCGGACAAATCCAGCCGCTCAGCATTCTTATCCACTCGTTCCGACATGCGGACCATGCGGTATGTGAGCGCGTCTAGCTTGGTGTCTATCGCGGTCAGACTGCCCTGCAGCCCTTTTTCCATTGCCGCCAGCATTGCCTTGATGTCGGCGCACATAGAGCTCTCCGCAGCCGCTCCATCCGGAGGCCGCGCCGGTGGTGCTTCGTCGGGCCCCTTCGGCTTGCGGGGGTCAAAAGACAGTTTGGGCTGGGATTTATCGCTTTTGCCCATGGCGACGTTGAGGGTCAGCGACCGCCGCACGCCCGTCTCTCCGGGGCAAAGTCCCGTTCCCGGGGGGACCGCACTGCGGGGCACCCCCACCACGACTCGCAGATGTCCGGAGCGCCGACCACCCCGTGTCGCAGTTCCGAACTCTGGTCGCTCCCCAGCTACAGCCCCATCCTGTTCACAGAGTCATATATCTGCCTGCGCCTCTCCCAGTGTCCGGCCACCGCCTCAGGCCCAAGTGAGAGTGAGGCGCTCCCCGCTCGAGCCAGTGGGACCACTCTCCTCCACGTGTTCCGTCGCTATCTGGGACAGGGAGGGCGCCCCAGGGGCCACTGCTGGTGGTTGCTACTCACGTTGGCTATATTCCGGAGGGCCGCGGCGGCAGGCCGTTCTGCTCCGCACGACAGCCCCAGTGGCCCCTCCAGCACCCGCAGCCAGGTCACAGCCCCAGACACGCCGTCTATTCCTCCAAGTCGCCGCCGTCACGCACCACGGCCCAGACGTCCGACTCCCACCAGGCAGGGTGAAGCAGAGGAGGGCGCCGCCGCAGAAAGTCACAAATCTTCTGCTATGGTGAACGAACGGCGATCCCTCCAAGTTCTCCGCAGGCCTGGGTCAGCTCCAATGGCGCAGGGGGGTGGGGGTGGGGGGCGCCAGATCCGCAAGTGTCCACCCGGGCTCAGCACCAGTGCGCTTCCCTGTCGCTACCTGTCTCGAGGGTGGCCCCACGGCCAACGCTGCTCCCCAGGTCAGCCGGAGGGGGGGGGGGCAATCCACACCAGTACGCTCTTCACCCCCACAGTCCGAGTCAAAGATGTCACGGGGGGGCCTCCGAGCCCGAACCCCAGGGGGGACTAGGGTCTCACACGGCGTGGGCAGCCGCTTCTGTCAGGCGGTCCGGGAGCCCAGGAAGCAATCCAGCCAGGGGGGGGGGGGACACCGCATCCGCCTCCCCGTGCCCCTTGCAGGTCCACAGCCCTCCGCTTGTGCGTCCGGCGCAGCCGTCTCCGCCTCACCGCCAACTCCCGAGGTCTCAGCTGCCGGACCAGGACGGTCGGGTCTTCGTCCTGCCAGTCGGCCGCACGTCGCGCGACGCACGTTGGGGAGAGCCACAGGACAGCCCGGGGATCACGGCCCAGTCCGCTCCCTCGCTCGACGTCCGTCGGTGTCGGCTCTCCGAGTCTTGCTCGCTGCCGCCGGGCCTCCGGGGCGACTCAGCCCAGTGTCGGGGGGAACCCCCCAGCCAGTTCTCCGGTCAGTGCCGCTGCTCAGGATCCTATGGACGGATATTTAGGGGCTTAGAGCGGGAGCTCCGCGTTCACGCGTCCGCCATAGCCGCCGGCTAGCTCCGCCCCCCTTCTCAAATTATTATTATTAACAAATTATAGTGTAGGTTAGAGGTACCAATCTTAGAGCGTCTTCTTATGGGCCTCTCTCATACACGTAGAATGATAATTTTTGGTAATATCTTTCCAAATGGTGATCCTTTGTCTTTTGTCAATCTTAGTCCCTAAAACCTGTTCCCAGGACTCCATGAAGCGGGGTCTAGGTGAATGCAGTGTTAACAGCAATCGTGCATATAAGAAAGAGATGACTCCCGTCGATGATCCCACCCTCCTCACAAACTTTTCTATAGGAGTTAAGTCTCTGGTTCTGCTGCTCTGATTTCTGGGCTCAATGCCCAGTGCTTAAGTTGGAGATCGTGATAGTGTTCCACGGGTTGTAGGTTAAAATTGCGCCAGCAATGTTCAAAGGTTAATATATCATAGTTAGGAAAGAGGTCCGATACTGTGAGGCATCCCCCCTCCTTCCTAGCATCAAAAGGACATGCTTGCATTGCCGGTGGGAATTCAAGGTTGAAATGGATCGGGGTGTAAGGATAGGGGAAAGTCGTCCATCCAGCTGTTTTTGTGACCTCGTCCCACCCCTTAAGGGTAGTTTGGTTAGGTGTACTTAGATAAGCGTTCCTCGGATGGTCCTGCTTTGGTTTCCAGAGCACATCCTATATAGTTCTTACCACTATCGCCCTGTCCATGTGTAACCAGTGTTTGTCTGATGCTCTTTGTGACCATTCTGCTGTTGCTCTGAGCTGTGCCGCCTTATAATAGAGGGCAAAGTTTGGGGAACTTTGCACCCCCGCGAGTGCCCCTGCTTGGGTTAGGCTTCTGTTCCCCCTTCCCTCTCTCCCCACAGCACAAAAACAATATAGAAAAGGCACCATGACATTTAACTAAATTAACAAACCAGAACAAACAATAAAATCGAGCATGGAGAATCCCCCCTCCTGGAGGGGAACCTCCTTACCAGAGCTCACTCGTGGAGTGTAACCATTCCCGTTCCCCCAGCCCCATAAACGATCTATATTGAGGCATATGCTTTGTGAAGTAATAAAACCAACTAGTAGCTATCATTTGGCTTAACACCCCGGCCCGAGTTATTCAAGTCTGATAGTCCCCACTTGTGTCCAGGAGAGCGCAAGTCCTCTGCTCCAGCCACCCTCCCATCTGAATCACCTTACCACCTTGGGGATATGTCTCGCCATATCTCTCTCGCAGCAAGCGTAACTCACCCAGGTAGCCCCGGGGCGTCAAGCAGCAGACCCAGAACCACATAAAATAAACGGACTCGGATATTATCCCGACTGGACCTGTTCTCTTGGTCCTCGCATTTAAGCAGAGTGGCACGTAGCTGTTCCTATTATGTTCGTGGTTCCATCCTCAAGGGGCTGTATGCGATCCATCAGTTCCTGCACTTTCGACTCGAGATCGAGAGTTCTGGTGCCGACAGAGTCCACATCCGTCTGCAAGGTCGTCCTTTTCTCCCCCATTTTCGCCCAAAATGCATCGAAGGAGGCTTCCATGTCAGATTTTTGTCCGCTCGGAGCTCCTTTTTAAATACTCCGAGAGAAGCCTGCAGGTCCTCCCTGGTAAGCGCCATTGCGCCCGAGGGTTGCGCAGTTTCCTCTCTGGACGGTCCTGTTCCCGCTGCAGCAAAGTAGTTGGAGACCTTGTTGTTGTGGGCCTTTTTTGGTGTCATAAGTGAAAGCTTTTTTTTGGCCGCCCCTGACGATTGCGCAGAGCCACATTGTGCGTGCTGCGGTCCTCCAAGGGCCCTCGCCCAGCACTATAGGCCCTTGAGGGTATAGCTCAGGAACTGTCTCTGCGCCACAGCAGCTGAACCAAGGGGTCCCCGGACGATGGTGGCCTGTAGTTTAGTGGTGGGTCAGTGATAGGGAGGCAGCAACCTCTGGTGCTGCCGTCTTCAAGGCGCGATCTTCCTGTGACATGTAATGGGCAGGGGGGTCAGCAGGGTAGCTTTGCAACCAGTGTCTTTATTTGATAGCGACCATTTTAAAGTCGGGTAGTGAATGGCCAGAGCCCCTCATCTGAGCAAGACACCGGCCCTCATTGGTGCATGCCGCTTATATCAGGTACTTACAGTGGAGCACTCGGGAGGATGAGCCAGTCCCTGTTGCTCCTCTTCTCCGCGTCTCTGCAGGGCTCAAACTGTGCTCACGGTGGGCATTTTAGCTCCAGGCGCCTCGTGGTTGAGGGCGACCATTGGGCTCTGTTGCTTCACTCTATGATCCCGTCCATAGAGGCATTTGCTAGTCAGCCAAGCAGCCCCCTGCCAATATTAGCCCCCACGGGAGGGTGTTGAAGGCGGATAACAACTCGGGGGCTCCGACGCAACCCCAATTGCTGTCAGTGGTCCTGTTGCTGCCGGTATTCCCTCGCGTCAGACTCTCAGTCTGCCGACGGGTCTCCATCTGCTTCGTGCGATCAACGGTCTCGGAGGGGGGCGGGGGGAGCGATGGCGGGGTCCGGGGGTGCCGCCTTCAGTGTCTCCACGGCCCACCCGGATAGGTCCCACAGTCGCTGGCGGCCCGGTGTCCGGCAGCTGCAGCGCTGCGCTTCCTCACCGCATTGCCTCGGAGGGGGCCGGGGGGGGGCCTCCCCCGGTTGCGCCGAGTCTGGAGGGATCGCGGGCACTTTTCGCAGCAGTCTACTGTTCCTCTGTCTGTGTTGCACAGGAGCGTGCAGGGGGACACCAACAGCGCCTTCGGTCTTCCAGGTCTTCCAGGCACCTCCTTTGATTCTCCAGGGCTCAGCTGCGCATCAGATCGGCTCTTCTGACGGGAAGGGTCGCCATTTTGTGAAGGCCGCTCTGGGGCTTCCTCGGTCCGCTATCAGGTAGCCTCTGTTCCCCTCCGGGTTTGCTGGATGCTTCATGGGGCTGTCGGAGAGGGCTGCAAAACGCCTCAGGCCATAAATTTCACGGGGCTTGATACGGAGCCGATCGGAATCACATCCGATCGGCCATGATGGCTAGCCACGCCCCAGAATTGTCATCTTAAGTGCGTTTTTATAGGGCCCAATCAGGAAATATAAAGCAGTCCCCACCGTTTGATGTCATTTTGTATTTGTTTTAAGAGGGATGGAAAATTTGCCGTATAAAATCCACTTATCGTAGCTGTAATCCGCACCCCCAGATAAGTAATGTTGTGTTTGACCCATTGAAAAGGGAAATCCCTGACCAGGGAGGTCCTCTCTCCCTCCGAGAGTATAAGATTTAAAATATATCACTTAGCTAGGTTAACTCGAAATCCAGCCACCTGTTCTATAGCTTGAAGGTCTTCCTGCAGTACTGTTAACGAGGCTCGTGGATCCGTTGGCGTTAGGAGGACGTCATCTGCGAATAGTGAAATTTTATGCTAGTCTGCACCAAATTGTATACCCTTGACCCCTTGTACTGCTCTTATCCTGGCCTCAAAGGGTTCTGTACTCAGAGCAAACAGTAAGGGTGATAGAGGACACCCCTGCCTTGTCCCTCTACCTAGACTGAAAGAATCCAAACTGACATCGTTGGCTACTACCTTGGACCGTGGTTGCCTATAGTTGTCTTTAATCATGTTGACAAACGTCTTGCAGAACCCAAATTGCTTTAACGTCTGACAGAGAAAATGCCATGCCACTCTATCAAACCCTTTTCAGCATTCAGCCCCAGCAATATTGCCAGGATTTTACGCTTCAAGGCTTTTTCTACTAAGTGGCGAACTCTTATAATATTCTCGTGAGCTTGTCAGCCTATAATGAACCCCCATTGGTCTAGGTGTATTAGATCAGGCATCAAGTCCTCTAGTCTGGTCGACAGTATTTTGCAATATAATTAGTCCCTTATAAGCACATTAGGGCCTTCCCCAAACTCTACCGTGTGCATGTGAATACTTGAAAGGAAGTCACATCTTTTCTCCGGGCAGCCTGTAGAGTTGCTTCCTTCTTTTTATGAGTGTAGCTTGACCAGGACATCTCGTGTACGTCGTCACTCTCCCATTGTTGCTCGCCCCACCCGGTGGCATCTCTCCACTTTAAGGTTTATGGACTCTTTTCCCAAAATCTCTCTAAACAGGCCCACTATAAAGGTTTCCAGATAGGTCCCGAATTCGTATATTGTCCTGTCTAGACCTGTTTCTAGGTCTGTTTTTCAAGAGCGCCGTGTGTAGTAGATTTTGGAGGTCTTTTACTGCTTCTGTAGTTTCTGTTGCAGTGCAGTCAGACGGCCATTTAATTCTGTTTTTAGTTGGTCGATGGATGCTGCTATATCCTGCTTGATCTCTGCCCGTAATTCTGTTTTGAAGTCTTGAAGAGAGGCCAGTAGGTCTTCTTTGATTAGAGCCATGTCTCTTTTTGCGTCTTCCTGCTTGCACACGTCTTTTTTCTCTGTGGGGGTGAAGTAACTGGACACCCTATTGGATATTTTCTTTGGTGGCATATGCGCTGCCCCTAGACCTCCAACCGTTTCATGGTGGTGGGGATTCTTTTGGTGGGAGCTGGTGCTGGCGCAGATGTTGTGGGGGCCGTTTCCTAGCCCTGTAGTGGACCCATACCATTCCTGGGTCAAACATCAGGATTTCTGGTCTGCTTCTTTCCCTTCGGTGCTGCCCTTTGTTATGGCGCTTCCAGCAAGGACTGATGGCGTTCTTCTGTTTACACTTTCCTAGATTGTTTCCCCATTTTTCTTTGCTTTTATTGGTCTTTGTGTTTCGCTTTTCTCACTTCGAGCGAGCTGCGTCCGCGCCCTCCCACTCTTGCTTTATGCCTTTGTTGAGAACCGGGCCCCGGCCGCCATCTTAAGGTCAGGCACCCGCCGCATGTCTCCTCCGCGTCTCTTCCCGCTGATACTTTTATTGGGGACCGCCGCGCTCTCCTCCCGCCTGGGGCCTGACTCACCATGCGCAGGCCGCTTCCTCCCCAGTGCCTCTCCAGTGACGCCAGCATCTGGCTGCTCCCAGGCCGCCTCCTCCTCCGGCGGCTCCCTCGCCTGTTCCCCTCTCCATTGATCGATGTCCCTCCCGCTGTGGTGCTGGATTCTCCGGTGGTGAGTAAAGATAATTGTGAAAATCTCTACTGCTGCTGTAATGGGAGCTGGCGCGCTACCTTCAGTGACGGGGCGCCTCACGACTTCATTCTCCCGCGTTGGCCTGTTTCGCCATTTTACTTCCTCGCAGCGACCGATCCGGTGTCACTCCCTGGACTTTCCCATGATCATACCGGGCTTTGCCATGAAAATCTGCCACTGATTTCTCGGCAATTTATTCACCGCAGTGGCGGAGCCAGTTTGGATTACGTCAACCTGGCCATCTTGCCTGGCTACGTCCCCTCCAGAACAGGTTTTTGAGACCACATAAAGTGGTTAAAATATTTTGCAAATCTGTGTTATTGAGCAACAGGAAAGTACAACATTTGAGTGCATTGTTTGTTTGCAACTAAGCTGGTGCACATATTAATGAATAAAGAAGAAGAGTCTGTGAGTGGTGGGCAGATGATGGGGAAACCAACAGGGATACCTATGTGACAAGGGAAACCAATGTGACAGGGGAAACCACCATGAGTGGAGAGGAGATTAATGCAGGGGAGGTTGCGCTTCCACAGGAAAGCCAGCAGAGATGGGAAGTAGGATTGGGAGGTTTGGTAGGAATGCAAGGAAACCTACAAGACTGAAAGACTATGTATGTCAGTAAGGTTTTAGTGAAATTGTTACAAGCAATGTAAACTTTTATTTTCTGGTTAAATTATCTTTTTTATTTATTCATGGTGAGTTTTTGCTTGCTAAGGGAACCTCTTAATCCTTGAAAATGTGACGTGCATTTTATATCCTTAAATACTTATTTTATCATTTATTTTGTTGTGTAATCAAAAAGGGGAAGATGTGTTGTGATGATATTCTGATCTTTGCAATGTTAGGTATGTAAGGGTGGAATGTGTATGTGGAATGGGTAGTGGATGATGTAAGTGTGTGGAATGGAATGAGGTCAGAACTGGTGCTGGTTGGAGGTGCATACATCTGCTGTGTTTGTACCTGGACGGTGGTTATAAAGTATTGGGAAAAACATCAGACTGCAATTCATCTTTTCAGGATGCCACGTTGCTCTATTGAAGCTTATGAAAAGACACCAAGTTCTTAAGGAGAACCATGAGCCGGGTCTTCGGTTTGGTCCCAAGAGACTGGGCACGTATCGAGCCTTTGCAGGACTCCTCACGTAAACTTTACGTTACGGTATTGTGAAGGTGTTTGTTAAGGATCGCACACCAGGTCTGCTTCCTTTCGCAGAGAAATACCGGATATTTGGTTGTGTTTTAAATTACTGTAAAGGCCTGTACATAATATATATATTTTTTGTGCAGTTTTATATTGCGTGAATTCGACACAAAGGTATTGGATCGCTTTACAGGAGCACCAGTTACATTACACAAGGTCACATTTATTACTTGAGGCACAAGGAGTTTAAGTAATTTTCCCAGAATTGCAGGATATTGAGCCAATGATGGGGCTCACACCTGGTTCCCCAGTTCCAAAATCCGCAGCTCTGGCTGTAATGCCACATCCTCTCCCTTTCAATACAGGACTTGAAATGGCTTTGTCTATTTTAATTTTTTTTTTTTTAAACAATTTTTATTAACCTTAATTGTACACCCCTTTTCAATACAAGCTTCACTTCTGTAGACACAGTCTGTAACCAAATAGTTCAAATTACAACACCCTTGATAGTACCGTTATACAATTAGGTCTTACATTATCACACACCTCCTTTTACATCGGAGAGCCTCTCCCATTCCCTAGTTCCACTGTCCTTTATAGCATAACAATGCCAGTGTTCTATCCACTCATTTCCGAGTCTGTTAGGGGGGGTGCACATATATTACCCCTGAACGTATTCCATTTTCCCCAAACCCGCTGCCATTTCCGGGAGCAACCCCTGTTAATACAGACCGCCCTTTCCGCAATCATGGCACCGTCCAGGTCTCGACACCACCACGCGTGGGAGGGGGTTGACTGCGCCCCCCAGTGTTGTGCAATATTCCTCTTCGCCAACGCCAGTCCCATGGCTACCCAGGTTTGGTCGGCGTGGTTAAGATCGGTAGCGTCCCACACATTCAGCAAACACATCCGTGGCTCAGGGGGTACATCGTGACCGGTAACCCGGGAGACCATTGCCATAACCTCCCTCCAGTATACAGTGATGTCAGGGCAGTCCCATATGGTATGATAGAAGGTGCCCTGGAGGCCGCACCCCCGTAAGCAGAGCGGAGTATCCGCCCTCCCTAGTCTATTTTAATTTTTAACATGGACTTTGGATCTTTGTTTATATTTTGTTATCAGTTGGTTCATTAAGGCACCTGCAGGACAGTTTATAAACTGCTTTGTTCTTTTAATTACTAATTTAAGTATGTTCTGATAAGGGTTAAAAATACAGGTTACAAGTAATTTTCCTAATTTTTGTACTGGCTGGGACATTAAAATACTTGTCATGCTAGTAAAAAGAAAAAGGCAAGTGATAACCCTAAATTCACACCATTTGACCCATGATGGAGTTTGAGATCTTTCTATGTTTTCGTGTCTCAGAATCTGCTACCCAGCCACAGGAGCTGCCTCCTATCCAGTGGTGGTCCTCAACATTTCGAACAGGTGAAGCAATGAGACTGAGGTTGCACAGCGCCTAGCTTGCACGATGCTGACAGTAGAACCTAAGTGACACTGGTGTTGGAACTCTTATATATTCACACGTTTATACACCTATACACTCCTGCCAATGTCTTTGGTATCATCTACAGAGATCTGTCCTTACCTCACGTCACCCATGCCTTTTACTGTACATGGTCTGTGAGCGATAAAAGGTGTTTCTAGTCTGCCGTTTGATCTGTTCAAATAGATTGAAAGATTACACTTGGAACTTTCTGTGAGAGAGGAACACTTTCTTTGTTACTGGCATGCTGTACTTGTTCTGTGAGGTAGCAAAGTGCTGCTGCTGCCCTGTTTGTCCTATAATGGGGAAAGCTTGTGCTGCTGTTCCTCTAGCTAGAACTGTTTTCTGAACGAGGGAACTGTAGCAACGAGTTCTGCACTCTTACTTGAATTTGTATAAATATTTATTAACAGTAAACACAATGGAGTCTACATGTTACGGGGCACAGAGAGCAACTGTCAACCGAGAGGCATGGAACACTCACATCAAAGGAGCTACTGATGTCATTGTGTTCCACACACACCATGTGACATCACCTCGCATCTCCCCGTTTAAAAAAAAAAAATACAAAGTCAACCTAATACTTATAATAACAAAATATACAATCCAACACAAAATGAATTTGTCCAATTCTACAACCATTTTGAATACATTCAAACTACTTCCTTGAAATATGTTCCATAGAGCTTAACTGTACACTTTAACTTGAAACCCCTAACTCTTAACTCCACAAGACTACAATTCTCATAGCATATCCCCGTCATTTTCTCATTTTTTTAGGTCTCGCCTAGCTATTGTGTTTACGCAATCGCTATGCGAGACTCTAGTAAGAGGGGCATTTCAAAGTGCTCCCAAAAGTGGATTGCATGGCGAGCACGCGCACAATCACGTGCATCGTGCCGCCATGCAATCCGTTTGGGGAAGCGCTTCAGCCCACTGGCGAGTGCACGTATAGGCACAGCCTCGGCATCATACTTCAAAGGGTCCGCTCCCCTGCCTGGAATGCGCTTCCCTGCCCCCGCCACAGCACGCTTTGTCTTGCTGGAGTGACTTATTTTTCACCCATTATTTAATGTACTAAAGGGTGGGTGGGGGCGGACTCTCCTTTTCCCTGCAACTTCCCAACCATCATTTAGTCACTGTTAAACTGCATCCTTAGCTCACTTTACCTGTTGCATGCTCACCATAGAGTTGGCGGCCACGCTGCGTGACTTGACCCCTGTAAGCAGCTGAATTACCACTGTTGCCTGCTGTAGGTGCAACGTCTGTCATCTGATTGTTTGTTCACTCTTTGCAGTTAGTCGTCAGAAAAGAGCTTCAAGGGACAAAACAAGTTGTGTAACCTGTCAGGGAATCTGAGGTGTTGTAACATGAAATCTTATAGTTGCACACGTTTAACACCGAGTGTGGAAAATTTTAACGCCGCTTTCGCTGCATGCCGAGAGCTCCACTCGCCGTTAGCTGAAGAAATTGTTCTTCTGTACTTACATTTAGAATTGGTTTTCCTGCTGCTTGGATACTTTAATTGGACGAATTGGTTTTCTGAGGATTAGAAAGATTTGCATGTATTGTTCCAGTTCAGCCCTATTCTCTCTCATAGACATGCACACATTTCGAAAGTGAGATGAGTGAACTAGAGAAAAAGAAATGCGACGTAAATGACGGAACATGCGCTTGCTGTACATTACTGCAAGACGTGTTATGTTGTATGCAAGCAGTGTTCACCAGTTCCTTTCCTTGTTAGTGGTGTTGGAAGTATGGCTGTTTCATATGCAGGTTGTGGGTCTTCACAGTGGAGGATTCTTCTAAGCGCCAGCTCCCTCTGGCGCACCTTTGGCCACATGGAGCCGAGAGGCCCTCCACCTGGGATAGCGCCTGTGCCTTCGCCCTGAGCGCCAGCTGAGCAGTGCTTAATTTGTAAAATATTAAGTGCCAGGGCTCTGACCAGGAGACCAATGCAGCTTGCTCCACCCATCGCCCCTGTCATCACTGCCAAAACAACTACTAACACTCTCTCTCGCATGTAATTGCGACAGTAAAGATTATTCCAGGTCTCCAAAGCTAAAGCAAAGCCTGGAGGAGGCAGGCATTAGTAATTTTTTTATGTATATTGTTTCTCTAAACAGCTGTTATACTGCTCCTCTCTAAATTACATGAGCAGCGCCACCTTGTGGCAGACTGCCCTAAGTGTGGTGTTGACAATTAGGTGAGGGTGCCGAGCACCGGAAACCAATTAAGTACCGGTGCTCAGCACCGGAAAGCTCCGGCTCAAATTAAGCACTGCTGTAAGAGCAGCGCCCTGATTGGAGGGAATGGCCTCACTCGCAGCTTCCATGGACACTGGAGCCCTTCACTTACTCTGACCCTGATGGTCTTAAGACATCTGGGTTAGAGCATTGAAAGTGCGCATGTGGCTGGCCATCGCAAGATGGCCGGCTAAAAAGACATGCGCGCTTTATAAAGTGCAAAACCAGCCCACCCTCTTCCCTGCTGAGTGACAAGCTGCTGTCACTCAGCAGTGGCCCCGTCCCCTGACGTGAGCATGAAAAATAAAATGGTAAAGTATTGCCATATTATTTTTCATTCTTTGGGGGGTAACTTAAGTGGGGTGAGGCACCTCCATTCCAAAGGAGGAGCCGACCCTGCTGATATGCACAGTTGACTGACCGCACACCTCTACAAGACCAAATCAGACTGTGGTCTGTCATGGGGGCTATTGTAAAGTCACACCCCAAATGGGCGTAAAGCGCTGCAATGCTAAACCAATGGAAGATTGCAAGGTATATGCCAAGCAGTGCTCAATTTGTAAAATATTAAGTGCCAGGGCTCCGATCAAGATGCCAATGCAGCTTGCACCACCCATCGCCCCTGTCATCACTGCCAAAACAACTACTAGCCCTCTCTCTTGCATGTAAATGCGACAGTAAAGATTATTCCAGGTCTCCAAAGCTAAAGGAATGGCTGGGGGAGGCAGGTATTAATAATTTTTAGGTCTCGCCTAGCTATTGCGTTTACGCAATAGCTATGTGAAACTCTAGTAAGAGAGGCATTTCAAAGTGCTCCCAAAAGTGGATTGCATGGCGAGCCCGCGCACAATCACGTGCATCGTGCCGCCATGCAATCTGTTTGGGGAAGCGCTTCAGCCCACTGGCTCGTGCACGTGTAGCCACAGCCTCGGCATCATACTTCAAAGGGTCCGCTCCCCCCGCCTGGAATGCGCTTCCCCGCCCCCGCCACAGCATGCCGAGAGATTGTTTCCTCATGGCGCCTCTCACAACTGTCCCTCCCCCCCACAGGGCTAGTCTCACGGACACATTGCCATCCATCGATTTCACTTTCATGCCCGTGTTCTCTTTGCCTTTCAGCACACAGCCCGCCCTCCCCCCTCCGTGTTTTCTTGCAGCTTTGCCCAGATCTGAGTCTCAAACAACCAAAATAATAAGTTTACCCTGCACGCTTTCTGCGCTTACAAACTTAACGATTGCCATTATAATTTACATTAACTTTTATTTAAGTATTATTTGCAAAAATTAAAAGCCATTGTTATTTGTAATATCAATACATCTAAGTCACGTAAATACAACACATATTGCATTAAAAATGCTATAGGTGTCACATTTGCAACAGTTAAAACTATTGACATTGTACATGAGAGCTAGTAATTTCAATATTTTCAATACCAACACATAAATAAAAAATTAGTCAATTTACAATACAAAAAGCTCAAACTTTCCTAATGCGAGACTATTGCAAATGCTTGTTCCAGTTTACTTTGAAACCACATAATCCTGTTGCCTCTATGGTATGTAGTGCGACCGCAAACCTTTTTCGTTGTGATACTAAATCCTTATTCATTTCACAATAAAAATTAACTGATCAATTATTGGTGACATTACTATACTTTTTACTTGGATCCAATGATACACGGCCAGTACTCCACCCACACCCATCCTCAACTTCACTGCGTTTTTGCGCATCTCACAAATCTGCTGAGCATCTTTAAACTTAGATAACACTTTTTACCCGTACCTAGTCCCCAGCTTTCAGTTTGCATACACCTTTGTCAAGATGATCATTCTTTTTTTAATAATTTGTTTCATTTGATAATCGTTCAGCTGTTTTTCGTACATAATTCACATCACAAGTTTCATGAACTAACGTTACCATCCAAAACTAACACATTTCGAATGACTCCTTCCTTCCTCTCATTAACTCAAATGGACTTTTCCCTTTAGCCACATTTGGTGTGGTAAGTTAAGACCATACCAAATCCTTGACCGCTTGTTCAACACTTGAATTGTTCCTGTATGCCGCTTGTATACTTTTTACCAAAACTCTATTAAATCTTTTAATTTTACCCTTGCTTTGTGGATGATGTAGTGGTGCTCTGATGTGTTTAGTTCCACTATTGCGTAAGAACTGTTGCATTTCTACAGATACAAATTGTACCCCATTGTCCGTAATCTCTCAAGGTAATCCTTCTCTTAAAAACATCCTCTTTAAACAATTGATTACACTTGTAGTTGCTGGAACACTTACCAGTTGTAAATATCTCGCTTTCAAAACCACTCTAGGTGTATTAATTCAACATCCAGATATCAAATCAAAAACCATTCATACTCCCACTCTCAAGTGAGTCAGCAGTTGCATAAACAATCCAATCTTAATATTTTAATTTTTTTAATTAAAAATTCAATCAATATATCAAAGAATCATTTGCAGTTATAACATAGGTAACATTCATGGCGAGTTAAAAACTAGACAATCTGAAAAATAAGAAGTACATTAACACAATCCATGTGATACTTTATTATGTACAATACCATTACCAAGAAAGAACAAATGTGATTCTATAATGTTGTAAAATACGCACAATGGTACAACTTGTAACACAATATTGATTTCCTTACTTTGACTGCACTGCGAAATCTGATGCACCTAGTACAAATTTATCAAAAGTTTTAATAAAATTTGTCTTTAAAAAAAAAAAAAAGTACATGAACACAATGATTAAAAGAGACAAAGCAAACCAGACAATCACATTTGTCATTGATTCAAACTATTTTGTAGGAATCAATAAAAAACGCACATAGAGGAAACAAATTCCTTTTTTAATGTGATCCAGTTCCCCAAATTTAGTACAATAATTGCGTCTACGCGTTTTGGTGGAAATGAAATATAACACCACCACCTTAAAGACAACAAGGATTTTTCCCTCTTAAGAAAATTATTATATAAAACTCTGATGAGAGGCATTGAGTTGTCTAATGTTGCGAATATATGCCCATCGTGGACAACCTATGTTTTGTGGATGGCAGATTATTTGAAACCTTACTTTTAGATTTGGTATCCTTAATCAGAATAATTGAAAATGCCAAGTCGCATCTAAAGAGATGTCAAGTCACCCAATATAATTAAGGGGACTGATATATTGTGATTCCACCATCTGTCTCCAGATCTGATGGAGTAGGGCTTCAATTAGGCGGCATGCATAAATATAGAAGCTAAGACGCTTTCTTCTTATGTTCACTGGGGCGGTGACTGCCCTCATACGGCGTGTCTCACTGCCTGGAGGCGTTCATTGGCTCTTCATTTCCTTCACTGGTGTACTACACTGTTTATCGTCTGCGTTTAAATAGCTAAGAAATGAACTGTACAATCATTTCAAAATACATTTCAGTAGTTGTGAAAGCCCTTGTTTTGTAACTCTGTATGATGAAACAATCTTTAATAGGATGAACAAAACAATTCAGAACAGTTTACTGGATGATGTGCAAATTATAAATTTGTTTGCTGAAACCGAATTTCCACAGGTTATTGTTTATACACTATATAGTTTTATAAGTAAACCTGTATGTTGAGGAGAACGTTCTTGGCCATTTCAATGGAAAATGTGCTGTCAGTAAATTCTGTAAATGACCGTCTACCACCACCTCATGCTTTAGTAACATATTTATTAAAAGTGAGTTTTTAAAGATGAACTGGAAACATTCCTGTCCCTTTTTTTTTTTAAAACCTTTATTACAGAATTCAAAAGATATACAAGTATGGGCCTACAACCTTCAGGCCGGCCGCTAGCAAACAGTGAGACCATAAAACGCATTTATAAAACACAGGCGGCAAGCGGTATAAGTCCCACAAATCAAAAGTATCATTTGCGGCTACATTGCCCAAACATCCCAAATGGCGGTTTCATTTTAAATGAAAAACGAAAGACAAACCCACAAGGCGGCAAAAGTCTAGGCAACATTATGTGCTCCCCTCGGGAGGACCCTACCAATCTACAAGAATAGGAGGGGGGACGGGCAGGGGCAGAGACAAAGTAGTAATCAAGGGAATGTGCAGACTAGGGAGACTGGGCCGCCGCCAAGTCAGGCGTCAGTGGCGGGGTACAAATCCCGCCGCGATAGGAGTTCCAGGGGCCCCACACTTTTACCCACTTCCCAGGCTTACCTCTCGCCACATACACTACCTTTTCTCGGAACATACACCAATCCATATTTTCCTTCCATACCGAAATCGTTGGTGACCTCTGGGAGCCCCACAATTGTGCTATGTCACGCTTGGCCACCATATATCCCAGTGTCACCCACCACGTTTGCGTCACCGTGTAATCAGTCGGCTCCCACACATTTAACAAACATCTCCTAGCCTCGGGGAATAGCGTAACATGCGTGACCGCTTGCAACACCGCATGTACACCACGCCAGAATCGAGCCACCTCCGGACATTCCCAGAAAATGTGGAAGAAGGTCCCTAACAAGCCACACCCACGCTTACACATCCCATACGCATCAGACCCGGTCCCGTAACGTAGACCCTGTGGAGTATTTTGAGCTGGACAAATCGAAGGCGGGCCGGTATGGCCACCTCTTTCGGGGAGGCCACCGCAGATACCCAATCCTAGTCATCCAGCTCCAATCCGTCAGCAACCCATGCCTCACGAAGGCCGGCCAGCAGTCCCGATCGATCGTTGATGAGCTTTTTATAGATCAATGAGATAGTGCCATCCGGCACATGCCCGTCTAGCACTCTATCTTCCAAAGGGGAGCACTCCGGGATGGACGCAACCTCCGGGAAGACGGAACACAACGCGTGGCGAACCTGTACATACCGGAAGTACTCCCTGTCCTGCAACTGGTATTCCGTTTGCAGCACATCAAACGTTTTAAATCCCCCCTTCGTCCAAAGATCGCCCACCCTGCTGATACCAATCGTGTCCCACTTCTCAAAGCCTTTCGTAGTCCACAAACAACCCAGTCGCTCAGATGCATACAATGGCGTCGCCCGGGTCAACCGATCCTTCCACCCCATCGCCGAATTTGCCGCATGCCACACCCGTACCGCGACCCGTGTCGGACCCGTCAAACGTGCGTCGAGCGATCTAGAGTAGAGCGCACGATTGTAATCGCCACCCGGTAACAACAGTTTGTCCATTTCAAAAGCCGGGTTAAGGGCGGGCCCATAAAGCCCGTGGTTTATCGCGGCCAGCTGGGAGGCCCAGTAGTAACGTTTGATGTCTGGGAGGGCGACCCCCCCCGTCATACCACGGGAGCGTCAGCTTCGCGAGGGCGATCCGCGGCCTCCCGTCCCAAAACAGTTGGCGCTGCAGACCCTCCACCTCCCGAAAGTAACGAGCCGGAACGACGTCCATCGTGTTTTGTAAAGCATATAAAAACCGTGGCAACGTCATCATCTTAAAGAGCGCCGCCCGGCCGAGCGGCGAGAGCGGCAAGCGCCTCCAACGCGCCACATCCGCCTTCAAACGCTGGAGGGGGGGGGGGAGTAGGTTCTGTGTGTATCGGGCCGCAGAGTCCAGGGTAATAAAGATACCCAAATACTTAAATCCCTGTTGAGCAACCTGGATAGGACAACCCCGCGGGAGGATAGGAGCCTCCCCTGAGAGGACATATACACAGGATTTAGCCCAGTTGATGACTAGGCCGGAGTTACGGCCAAAGGAACACAGCACATCCACTAACACAATCAACGATTTACGCGGGGAAGCAAGATACAAGAGAATATCGTCCACGTAGAGAGAGACGCGATCCTCATACTCAGGGGTCCATCGGAGACCACGAATCGAAGGGTGCCACCGCAGCCACTCCGCCAGGGGCTCCAAGGCGAGCGCAAAGAGGAGAGGCGACAGCGGACAACCCTGCCGCGTGCCCCTACCCAATTCAAAAGGAGCCGATACTCTACCATTCACCACCACCTGCGCCAGCGGTCCGGAGTACAACAATTTCACCCAGCCAATGAATCCCGGGCCAAACCCAAACTTCGCCAGCGTCGCCCAGATATATGGCCACTCGAGCGTGTCGAACGCCATAGTGGCGTCCAGGGACGCCAAAATGGCTGGCTCACTTATAAACGGGACCCTCGAGAGCACCCCATGCAGACGCCGCAGGTTAAGCGCGGTGTTGCGATGGGGGATAAAACCGGATTGGTCCTGATGGATCAGATCGCATACCACGCTGACCAGCCGATTAGCCAGCACCTTGGCCAGAATTTTCGGTTCCGCATTCAACAGCGAAATGGGCCTGTAAGACGTGACCCGATCACGCGGCCTCCCCTCCTTGTGAATAACCACAATAGTGGCTAGACGCTGGTCCAGCGGGGGGGAACCCGCCGAACGGGCCGCGAGGAACATATCACGAAGATGCGGCGCCAATGTATCCGGTCGCAATTTGTACAATTCGATGGGAAGGCCATTAGGACCCATAGCCTTGCCAGAGGTGACTGAACGTATGGCAAGGGCAATCTCCTCAGATGTCGGAGCCGCGTCCATCAACGATTTGTCCTCCTCTGAAAGGGAAGGCAACGCAATATCTTTAAGCAGGTCGCGGGAATCCTCCTCCGAGCAAGATGATACCGGGGAATACACCCCGCGGAAATACTCTGCGAAGCAATCAACAATTTCCTCCGGTTCAGTAACACACACACCATCCACTCTCTCAACCAACGGAACAACTCGACTCGCTCTCTCCTTTTTATCCAGCCACGCAATCAGTTTTCCAGCCTTATCACCCACATCATACAGTCGCCCCTGTTGCTCCCTACTCAGGCCCCTGGCCACCTCGGTGACTAGGTCCTTGTAGTCCGCTTGTTTGAGTCTGGGAGCATGCAGTTTGTCGTCTGTGACACCACAATCCAGGTCACCCTCCAACTCAGTTATCTCAGACTCAATACGGGTCACCTCCTCCCACTCGCACCTCCTGGAATGGGAAATGAGGGACAGGGCCTCCCCCCGGATTTCCGCCTTGAACGCTTCCCACAGAGAAACAGCAGACGACACCGATCCCACATTATCTCCAAAATATTGCTCAAGGGATTTAATCAAATCTGTGCGAATTGCGGGGTTACGCAGGTACCAGGGGTTGATCGGGACCACCTTCCCCTCCGCCCCGGGACAATGTCGAAGTGCAACAAAAGCGGGGAGTGGTCGGAAATACCCCGAGCAAGATGTCGCACCTCCCCGACCCTCCCTGCATGTGCCGCTGGCATCAGAACATAATCAAGTCTAGAGAGACTACCATGAGCCCCGGAATGAAAGGTGTATTGTACCTGCGCAGGGTGTTTTAGCCGCCAACAATCTACCAGTCCCAGGGTATCCAAGAGGCCAGATAACCAAGTGTGGGCTCGGGGGAGATCCCTGGGTGGGTGACGATCCTCAGTTCCGGAGACTACAGCGTTAAAATCCCCCCCCCCAACCACTAGAATCCCCTCCGGCAGCCCAAGAAGAAGGCGCCCCAAATCAGCAAAAGTAGTCGTCTGTAACCCCGGTGTGACATAAACAGAAACCAACACAACCACTTTACCCTCCCATCTGCCCACCAGAGCCGTATATCGCCCCCTATCATCATGGAACACTTCATCAACCTCCAACGGGAGCGAGGTTTTGACCATAATGCCCACACCCCGCGAACCAGAGGTGAAGCCCGAATGAGCCACAAGGCGATAGCCCCGCCTATTCATAGCACAGAAGGAATTACCAATAAGGTGTGTTTCCTGCAAGAATACAATATCAGGTGAAATCCATTTAAAAACTGCAGGACCACCCCCCGCTTTATCCTGTCCCCCAGTCCGTTAACATTCCAGGAAAGAAGTCTCAAGCCCCTACCCCCCCATCACAGCCAAAACCAATCAGCCTCCTCCCAGAGAGCACTTTAGATATAACACAACAGTACTTCTGCCTTGTGGTATAAACAAACAATACCCAACCCCAACCCAACAATCCAAACAAAACTCCCCCCTCCCTGCATCCCTGCATGAGCCCAAACAGCCCCCCCAACTTGCAGTGTGCCTGTTGCCCCTGCATAAACTAAACTACAACGACCCCCTAGAGGAGGAAAGAGAACCCCCTTGAGACACACCATAACCTCCAATGGAGGGGGAGCAAGACACGACAGTCAAGAAACCCTGAGCACAGCCGAGAAGTGGCATCATCAGGAATTAGCCCCAGTGTCAATACCTCAGGCCCGGTCCAGTGGGCACTCTCCTCCCGCGGCCCCCATCCCCTCTCGATCATGTCCCCTAGGCAAAGTGTCCAACCAGTCCCCGGCCGTCTCCGGACGGTCAAAAAAATGAGAGCGACCCTCGGACTCCACACGCAGCCTGGCCGGGAAAAGCATGGCGTATTTCAAGTTCATATCTCGGAGCCGCCGCTTGACGCCCATGAAACTCAGTCTCTGCTTCTGGACCGCCTGCGTGAAGTCAGGATAGAAGTTCACCTCCACGTTCTCTAGCTTAAGCGGCCCCTGCAGTCTAGAAGCTTGTAAAATCTCATCCCTGTCCCGAAAGTTGAAGATACGGGCAATAAGAGGCCGCGGGGGAGCTCCGACCTTCGGCTTGCCACCAGGAACTCTATGGGCCCTCTCCACCGCAAAGAATTTACTCAATCCTCGAGGCTGCAGACGATTAGAGATCAGATCCTCCACAAAGAGATCCGCTGCCGAATCCTCTAGTCCCTCAGGCACCCCGATAATGCGAACGTTGTTCCTCCGGGCCCGACTCTCGGAATCCTCCAGTCGCCGATCCGTGAGCGCACTGGCTTGCCGGAGCCGATGTACCTCCGTCTGGAGGGCCGCCACCTCAGTCGTGAGGCCCGACGCGGTATGGGCCAAAGAGTCAACCCTATCATTTGTCTTGGAGAGATCTGCTCTAACAAGGTTGACATCGATGAGAACCGCGTCGAGTTTGTGCGCCAGGGTGTCAAATTGTTGATCCACCGAGGTCTTCATCTCCGCTATGGCGCCCATGACGTCCTGCAAAGTCAGATCCGCCGACAAATCCGGGGCATCCGCGGGGCACTCAGGAGACTTATGCGAACCGCCGGGAGAACCTTTCGGTAGGGTGTAGCGATCCATAATGTTGACTTGAAGCGCGGTGCCACGCCGGGTCGATTTGGCCTTCAGCCGATCTCCATCCTGCTTCGTAGCCATCGTCCTGTATCCCGGACACCCACGAGTCATGCAGCGGAGAACGATCAATCGAGACCGAGGACCCCAGATATCACCTCAGGAAAGCGGAGCAGGTCCCCGCAGGCAGGCAGGGTCCCCCAGCGAGGCAACCACCACACAAAGAAACGCCGCGATCTCACTCGCGATGATGGCAAGGGGACTCAAAAACGAAAGTGAAAGTGTGGGGTACGCGGCTCGCCAGGCCCGTACCGCCGTTGTTATTCACTTCTCCACTGGATCACCCCCCAACTCAAGTCCGGGGTCAGGAGAGGAGCAGGCCGCAAACTTCAATCGATGCCCACCACGGCACACGGGGTCCGATTCAAAAGCGGAAAACTGGTACCACCTCGGCTCAGGTTCACCGACACAGTCCCCTCAACCAAATCAGGATGCAGACAGGATAGACGTAGGAGGTCCTCGGGAGCCTCGCACCTACGCGGCCATCTTGGTTGCGCGCTAGGCTCCTCCTCTCCTGTCCCTTTCTGATGGCAATGCTGTTTGTGAACGAAGAGGCAAGTCAGGAGTCATGTACCCCTATATAAGGGCTAGATTCTTTGTGTCATAATTCTTTATTAGAAATTAAAAATATACAATTTTATAAGAGTATAAAACATTATATAAGACAGTATGGTACTAGCAGAATACACAAATGATATAATATGAACGTGGAAAAAATGGAAGAAAAACGTAGATAAGGAAAGGGGAGAATAGGAATAGAATAAATTATGCATGGAGCTAACGTTTAATCTATTAAATTGACAGTAGGAATGCTGAACTCGCATATTGGACGGTGCTTTCATATGTGATAATGAAGAACAAGGTGGATCTGAAAAATAAAATATTTGCCCAGGGTCACATAATGAGACTAGTTTAGGGGTCAAGCACATTGCAGTTAGGTCGAGTAGATTATTCAAGTTACTGGACCTGCAGGCCTTGTAACATTTTTATGATTTTTCGAGGCATGTATATAAATGTATGATAGTTCCGTAAATAGTCTTGCTGTCTCTTTCAGGAGTTTTGCATTTCTTATCCTTTTGTCTTCTTATGGAGAGCATACTACAGTCATTTGATTCCTCTTTTACTCACTAGTGCGTTAGCAACCTGTGTGTTTTCTGTCATGTATGTGTGAGAATTATGTAATGTTCCTTCTGCGACTGCCAACTGTCCTTTAATGATCTTTAATGCTACGGAAATTTGCACTGTGTTTAGAGCTCGGTATAAAACTTTCCACTACACAAAAGACAAAACAATTTGAATTGCCTGATTGCTTTAATGCATGGTGTGAAAGAGTGAATCCTCACAAAATAGGTGAGCAGATTTTACTTGTGGTTTTATATGTGAAATGAGCAGTTTTTGAAATGGACTAGACTATTTTGTAAAATGTTACAACACACTGGCGCGGGTTCCATATCATGTATAACCCCTTCGGGCAATTCTGCCACTCTAGCCACCAGCACTTTGCATACTGGGGGTTTGAGTACATAATGAAACTGTGCAACTTGCTATTGGCTGGAAAAAAAGCAAGAATGGTTGATAGTATTTTGTGTCTTCGTGCCAAAGGCCAGTCTTGTGAAATTCAAAAATAAATGTAGTTCTGAATTTGACTTTTTCATGTAGGCAATCCAAGGTTAAACAGCAGAGTGGTTGAGAGGGCAGAGACCTACTTTCAAATGTAAATTAGGGCATCTCACTGCTAATAGTCTAATATGAACCCTCCTTGGAAAACCAGAAGGCTAAGCAAGCTATTTTTAAGAACAGTATGAGCAGCAGCAGTTAAATGTGTCTAAAGAGAAATAGAGAGAGGAAAAAACAATGTCCTGGCACCTATCTTCCAGAACTCACCCTTGGCCTACAGGTTGGTGCAATTTAGATGGAGCCCCCTATACCACTACTGTGATGTGCCTGACCTTAACAAGTGCAGCACGTGCAACCCCACGAGGGCCATCAGTGCTCCTCCTTTCTCCAGAATTACTGGAAAGGACAGAAACAATGCATTGTGCATAGACTTAATTTTTTTTTTTTTTTTTAAAGTTTTTATTGAAATTAGACAAATCAAATAATACAGAGTTTGCGGCTGTGCGATCAACAAATAACAAATCAGTAGCAGCATTGTGACATTTCCGGTCCTTAGATAAACAATACCACATCATGAATGCAACCGACAACAAGACCCCATCTACCAATCCATCATCAACATTTGCCCGAACCTGAACCAGGGGGATCCCTGACCCGTGAGCTGTCTCCAGGGTACTAAAGACGCCCCCCTCCCCTGCCCTCATCTCTAACATGGGAAAACGCCATGCGGTGTACAGTACCTGACCCCAGGAGCTGAATATCCCCGCGTCGACACCCCAGCAGGACCCCTACATCTGCGTAACATTGGGTCGGTACGACCTACCCCACTCCAGTGGGAGCTATTCCGGGACTCGGGGATGGCGGGGTCGAGCCAGGCAAGCCTGCAATGTATGTTTTATAAGGGCCCCAGATGTCCCTAGGACGCGCTATCGTTGGGAGGAGACTAGAGTAGATCTCGCTATTCGTGCTGCAGAAAGCCATGGCTGTAAGCCATGTCTTGGACGTGGGAGCTGTCTTCCTCCCCCAGTGCTTTGCTATCTCCCGCTTGGCCAGAAGAAGCCCTAGAGAGGCCAGTTTACGGACATTCTTTGGGAAATTGACCGTGTAACCCAACAGTGCGACCTCAGGAGTGGGAATGAGTGTAAGCCCTAGCATCTCTTCTAGGATCTTGTGAACCTGAGCCCAGAATGTCTGCAGTCTCGGACACGTCCAGGCCATGTGTGCAAAATCGGCATGTGGTGCAGCGCATTTCCAGCAGGCGTGCGGCCGCGCGGGATCAATGGCGTGGAGTCTAACCGGGGTCATATACCAACGGCGTAGGAATTTATAATGTAGGAGTTTGTGACGGCTATTCAGTGACACTGTGTCGGTGACCTTGCAACATGCCGTCCATTGTTCGTCCGTGATAGGCCTACCCAGGTCTGTCCCCCACTCCTCCCGCGCACGATCATCCGCACAGGGGACCCGCGCCGCGCACGCCTTGTACAGCTTGGAAACAATATGTGCCCCCGTATCGGCGTCAATCAGGATGGTGAGAGGTTCAAGGGAGGCCGGCTCGAGGGGGAATCCCTGAATCTCCGCCCGGGCGGCGCAATAGAGCCGGCGAAGAACGAACCGGTCCATGAATGTAGCGTCACTTAATCGCGCGTCCTCTGACGCTGAGAAAATGTGCCCACCCGGGTACAAGTCCCCGATCCTGGTGAGGTCAAATTTCGTCAACGTTCGTCGCACTAGTGCTTCATCCGTGCCCGGTAACAGCCCATGGTTGGGTATCGGGAGGGAAGACAAATACAGCAGAGGCTGAGCCAAATAGCGCGAGAGCCTGCTCCATGCCCAGCTGGTGGTAGATACAGTTTGAATGTCCTTTGGGTCCCTGGGGACACCTCTGGGCAACACCGTCGACAGGCGACCCGGGAGGACAAAGTCCGCCTCTGGGCGAAGGAATGGGATCCGAGCATCAGGGTGATACCAGGCATAGGCATGTGCACACTGAGCGACTAGATAGTATAAATATAAATCCGGCACTCCAAGGCCGCCACGATCCTGTGGGAGTATGAGGGTCGCCCAGCGGATCCGGGGGTGTTTCCCGCCCCAGACCAGTCTAATCATGAGGGACCGCAGGGTGGAGAAGAAGGCCCGGGTCAGAGGGATAGGGATGTTATTGAAAAGATACAAGAATTTGGGGAGCACTATCATTTTAAGAATAGCTATCCTGGCGGACATAGAGAGCGGGAGCCGCAGCCACCCATCCACCTGAGTCTCCAGCCGCGCAATCGCGCGGCCATAGTTGAGGCGGATGATTTCGTCCGTGTTCAAATGTATTTGTATGCCCAAGTACCGCACCGAGTCTGAGCACCACTCAAGAGGGAACTCACATTGCCATGGGGAGGTGCCGATAGTCAGTGGGAAGATGATGGACTTATGCCAGTTTATGCCCAGGCCCGAATGGCTACCAAAACGAAGGATTTCATGTATCAAGGGGGCCAGGTTGGCCTGCGGCTCCCTGACATAACAGGATTGTGTCATCGGCATAGAGAGAGGCCAGCAATGGGCCCGTCCGAAACTGGAGACCCCTGTGGAGGTGCCGCTCTTGGAAATGCCGAATCAGGGGGTCCATAGCCAAAATGAACAAGAGCGGTGAAAGCGGGCAACCCTGCCGCGAGTGAGCGAGAATGGGCGAGATAGCGTGCCGTTGAGACTCAAACGGGCCGTAGGGCGACTATAAAGGAGTCTGACAGTCGCCAGGAAGTTCGTGGGCATGCCCATGCGCTCCATGACGGAAAGAAAGAAAGGCCATTCCAAAGAATCGAACGCTTTTTCGGTGTCTAGGAGGATCGCTGCAGCCGGAGTGGTCGGGTTAATTCTGTGCAGAACCGTGAAGAGCGTACGCAAATTCAGCGACGTCGAGCGGCGGGGGACAAAGCCGGACTGTGCGGGCGATATAATGAATTCCATCAGCTGGGAAAGCCTGTTGGCCACTATTTTGGCCAAGATCTTATAGTCAGTGTTTAAGAGGGAGAGGGGCCTGTACGACCCACACAATGTCGGGTCCTTATTCGGCCTCGGGAGCAGCACAATGACCGCCTCACTAAGAGTTGACGGGAGGGAGCCACGCTCCAAGGCCTCCGCATACACCTCTATTAGCTTGGGCGCCAGCAGATCCGAAAAGGCCTTGTAGAAGTCAGCGGAGAAGCCATCAAGGCCCGGGGCGGAAGAGCCCCGGAGCACTTTGATCGCCCCCCGCACCTCTGCCACCGTTATAGGTTCCGCCATGAACTCCTGCATGCCCCTATCCAGGAACACAAGAGCGATTTCCGATAAATAGGCCGCACGCGCGGCCGCGGAGTCACCCAACTTGGTGGTGTATAGATCTGTGTAGTAGGCCAGGAATTCGTCCCGGATCTCAGCGGGCGTTGTGCGGAGCTCCCCGTCCGTGCCCCGCACCTCGGCGATCAGGGACTTGCTGTATGGTGGTCGCAAGGCCTGCGCTAGCGTGCGCCCTGGTCTGTCCCCCTCTCCATACCTACGCGCAACCTGGTATTTCCCCAGATACAGGATCTCCCTGTCCGCGGCCTCCCGGAAGTCAGATAACAGTCGTAAGCGCCTGGTAAATACCTCGTCCGAGGGTGCCTGCTGCGCCTCAGTGTCTAGCGCGTCTAGCTGTGTCTCCAGTTGTGTTATTGTGGCGCGCAATACTTTCAGGGCCCCCGCGTGCTTAGCTATGCAGACCCCTCTGATGTATGCCTTGAACCCATCCCAGAGCACTGCCCACGAGTCCACCGAGCCAGTATTTATGGTGAAGTAGTCCTCTATCGCCTCGGAAACCTCGTGCACAAAAAGGTCATCCAGCAGCGCCCTCCCAGGGAAGCGCCACTGCCGCTCAAACCCCTCAGGTCGAGGAACGTCCAAGCCAAGCAGGACTGGAGAGTGGTCCGAGTACGTTCTCGGGAACGTCCTCAACGCGCGGAACCAAGGGGACCGGCCCGGGGAGAGGAGCCAGTAGTCAATTCTGGTCCAAGTGTTGTGCTGCCCTGAAAAGTGTGTGTAGTCAGTAGTGTTCGGGTGTCGCCTGCGCCATATATCAGTCAACGAGAATCGACGGCAAAGGTCCTGGAATGCGCGCCTTGCCCTAGGCTTAGAGTCTGCGGCCCCAGAGGTGCCATCCAGCCCCACATCCAGCAACATGTTTAGATCGCCGCCCAGCAAGACGCCAGCCGGCGCTAGGGTTACCAGTTGGGCCGCAAGCGCATTGAAAAAATCCGGGGAATCAGTGTTGGGGGCATACACACAGACGAGAGTAACAACATGGCCCATCAAGACTCCCTGTACAATACAGTAGCGCCCCTCCCTGTCCCCCAGAAACGTCTGGCACTGAAACGGGACTCTCTTATGGATCAGCACCGCAGTGCCTCTGGCGTAATTACTGTAATTGGCAAAGTATCGGTGAGCGCCCCAGGAAGCCGCAAAGCGGGAGGGCATGGGGCCATGCAGATGAGTCTCTTGGAGAAAAGCAATGTCCACCTGATGCCGATTTAAGTAATGCAGTACTTGTTTGCATTTACTCCGGTTGTTCAGGCCCCGGACATTCCAAGTCATTAACGATAGATTGAGAGGAGCTTCATTCAAACCTATGTGGGCCATTGATGCCAGTCAGCGAGTGATGGGAGCAGCAGAATCGGAATGTCACTGTGTATCAGTAAAGTTCGTTCACACATAGCCGTAGTAGAAGAATCAAAATGGCTTACCCCAACCCCCCTCCCCCCACCCAGCCAAACCACGCAAACGTGAGGCAATCCCAATTCTGGAAAAAAAGAACATAGCTCTAGGCAGTAATACCCAGTTGAACCAAACAGTAAAAAGTAGAGCATCGCAACAGAAAACGATCCCAGCGGTTTCAACCAAAGGGGGGTGACAACGATCCGCAATCAACCCAGCGCTGCAGCACAAATATACTCCAAATGTTAATACGTCCTCAAATAACCAAAGTCAAAACAGTGCAAAGTTCGGTAACGGGCGCAGTCTCAGCCGACACCGGAGGATAAGAACAGGTCCTGGCTGCCCGCAGACCCACTACCAGGGGGAGACCGTCCACCCTCATCTCCCCCCGGCGGGCCTCTGCGCGGCTTGTAGGTACGGCAAAACTCCTGCACCGCAGCGGGATTGTCAAATAGCCGAGCTCGGCCATCAACCTCGACCCGGAGCCGGGCCGGATAGAGCATGCCATATTTAAGGCCTAGGTTCCGGAGCGCCGCCTTCACCCCCGCATACTTACGCCTGGCCTCCTGGACCATGGCGGTGAAGTCTGGGTAGAATGAAAGTCTTGAACCTTGCCAAGTAATCTCGCCCTTCTCTCTGGCAAGCCGCAAGGCCGTGTCACGGTCTCGGAAGTTCATAATGCGGGCAATCAGGGGGCGAGGCGGGAGCCCCGGGTTAGGTCTCGGCCCCAGGGAGCGGTGGGCACGCTCCACCACGAAGCCAGGAGTGAAGGAGTCTCTCCCAAAGATATCAGCCAACAGTTGTTCCACAAAAACATCCAGCCTGCCCGTGGCCGTGGACTCCGGAACCCCAATAATCCGTACATTGTTGCGCCGACTGCGCGATTCCAAATCTTCGTTTTTGCTGGCCACTTCCTTCAATATGCGCTCCAATCTGTCCACCCTTTTGATCTCCTGCACCGATTTATCCTCCACTGCCGAGATCCGGGCCTCAGCCTCTCCCAAACGCTTGTCATGGGCCTGGATTTTGGCCCCCATAGTTTCCAGCGTCTTATTTAGGGCGTCAAAGCGACCATCCAGGGCCCTGAAGCCGGCACGCATCTCCTGTAGCCAGTCCGGGGCCAGGGCATGGGCCGTCGAGCCGCCGGTCGCCCCACCAGCCGGGTCCGGCATGTCAGGGGGGCTATCCGCGGGCTGCTCAGACAGTTTCTCGAACTGCAGCGTTTTCTGCTTGGGGTCCTTGCGACCCATTCTCACAACCGCCAGACAGCCACCCGCCAGTCGTGTGTAGAGTAAGAGAGGCGATGGTGCGATGGAGCGTCCGGCCAATCCTTAGCCAATCTGGTCTGGAGCACTGATGATGGTGGGCCCACCGGGCACCGGACAGATCACGACCTCACTGTGCAGCAGGCAAGAGCCACGACTCCGTGTAGCCAGCAGGGCCCCAATGGAACATCAAGTGCGCCATCGCGATGTGTTCAGCAGCCACGACTCGGCGCCGCCGGGAGGGGCAAGGGAGGAAAGCATCAACCGGCCGCGGAGCACATGCCAAACCCCGAGAGGGCCCAAGTAACGAGGCAGAGACAACCCGGGTGTCGGGCCCAGCGCAGGGCCCCAACCGCCCCCCCCCCCCCCACCGCTAGCAGGCCGTCCCGCCACCCCTCCCAGGCTCCCCGACCGGATTAGCCCGGGGCCCCAGGGAGGAGATAACGAGCGAGGCCGCGGCCGGAGCGCAGGGCCTGAGCCGTGCGCCCGGTCGTCCTCCGGTCCGCAACGGCGTAGGGAGAAAGAAGCGGGTCCCCGCCAGCCAGCACCACGGTGCTCAATGCCCCCCCCTCCGAGCCCCCCGGGTACCTGTCTCTCGGCCGGCCGTCCTCCTCGCACTCGAGTCCCCCATTCCCGGATCAGCCCGCCATCTTGGGCCTCAGGATGGTGTGGTCGGCACCGGGCGCCCCCGTGGCCCGGGAGGTCCGTTCTGCATCCCAGCGCACTCCGGGGTCTTAGTAGGGTCAGCGGCAGCGTCTGGCGTCCCGCGCCCGCATCAGGAGGGCGAGGAAAGCAGGGTTTGCGCCGGGTCGATGGCGGAGCTTCAACGCCGTGCGGCCATCTTAGCCCGCGGCTTGGCCACGCCCCCCCGTGCATAGACGTAATTTGAAAGCAAGAATGGCACACTGTGGCTAGTATATTCAGTAAACCAGACCAATTGCTTAATAAATCTGTTGTTACAATATCTTAGGTAACATTTGATACAGTCACAATATGTCCAAAGATAGCAGAAAGAGGGGCGTGGCCAACCGCCGGACATAATGGCTGGTTGCTGAAGTGGCTCCGCATCCTGGGCGCAGAAATCCCATTCCATCTGGCTTAATATCCATGCGAAGTCTCTGGCTGTGAACTGGGACCCAGATTTGCTGCTCATTGGCCCGACGCAAGTTGAGGTCAGGGACATGAGTGAAACCTTGGGAGAACGCTTGCAAGCGGGCTGTCCGGCTTGAGAGACGAGCCGGAGGACTCCTACCTGGTGAAGCTCGCACTAGTCCTCGGGGGGGGGGGGGGGGGGGGTGGTTTAGCAATACCATGTGGCACCAGTGGGCCCCGCCCAGCACCTCCTCCGTCAGCTGAACTGCAGAGCTGGTTGCACCTGCTAAATGGCTCTGGCCCCACATTTAATCGGCCTGGCGGATGGAGAGTGCTTGTGAGCTCCGGCCTGTGATTGTAGCAGGAGGCCCATGGAGCTTGGGAGTGCTCACTCCTTATGAGGGCCCCCTGAGGGCTGTGCGAAGTGGCCCAACCGGCAGATATGGCTGGTGCTGAGTGTTGCCGCCTGGAGACGGACACCGAGGCTGCATTACCTGGGTCTGCATGACATCAATTGACTGGGGCGAGTTATGAGAAACAACAAGTGAGGTACATGGGGGCTATGAGCCGGCGAGGCTTGGCTGACTGGAGGCGGGCATTGCGAATTGCCTGGGACTGGGCCGCTGGAGGCCAGGGGTCGAACTGCACATTGCAAGGTGAGAGTCCCCATGACTCCCCTTGAAGAGCCTGCCACGAAGGCCCCAGAGTGGCCGAGCTGCAGGAATACAGATGCCCGCAGAGGGGCCATGGCCAACAAGTGGTACATTAGTGGCAGAGGGGGAAAGCCGAGAGGTCGCTGGGTGTCCCTTCGCTCCTGGGATCACCCGGGTAGGCGGTGGTGAGTTCTTCTCCATTGCTATGAACGCTCAACCCCAGAGTCCACAATGGCAGAAGGTAGAGGGGCGTGTTCTACCCAACAGACCGAGCTGGACCAATATACTCCCCGAGAGACCTACCAGTGGACCATGCCAAGGGGGTACCCGGGGATCTGCCACAAGAGGGGGAGTCCCCAACACTGACGGACATAATGGCAGCAGTCATTTAAGGGATCCATGGCTCCCTTGAGCCGAACATTGACTCAGTCACCGCGGAAATCGTGCTGATCCGGTCCAATCTGCTCCTTATGAGGGACAAAGTTAAAGAGGCCGAATGCACTATTGTGACTCTACAGGTTGAAACCAAAACTTTAAACAACCAAGTTGAGGAGTTGAGAGCCAGGGCAATGGAAACTGAGGTGCTACTCGTCGTGATAATATAAGGATGGTTGTTATTCCGAAAAGAGCAGAGGGCTATAGCGCAGGCCTTTTTATAGAAGACTTAATCACAAAAGTCCTTAAGCCGCAAGAGCTATCCAACTTCTTTTCAGTCGAGTGGACATACAGGATGCTAGGGCTCCCCTAAGACCGAGTGCAGCGTCTCAAACTATCATTGCCTGTATCTTTAATTCTGGGGACTGTGATCCTGTCCTGCAGGCCGCCTGTAACAGCGCACCTCTGAAGTACAAAGGCGCAAACATTAGCTTCTTCTCTGATTGCACGCTCTGGGTCCATCAGCTCAGATGTTGCTTTGCCGAAGTGAAGAGAACACTGCGCCAACATGAACTGAAATATTCCATAATCCTTCCAGCAAAGTTGAGGGTGATGGCTGAGGGGAAGATGTGGTATTTTGACTCCTGGACAAAGCGTGGGAGTGGATAGAGGGGTGTAAACTGGCTAAAAGCACTGGGGCGCGCTACTGGCCCAGGCACTTGCAAGGAGTGCAGAGAAACAGTGACAATCAGGCGACGGAGGACAGGAATGAAGAGCATTAAAAGTAAACCACGCTAAGGGAGTTGCGCAACAAAACTGGTGAAGTGTCCGAATGAGCTGGGTGCTGTGCCCGGGGCTGCTTCTGGCAGCAACTGGTGTTCCTTTGAGACTCGGATCCTGCGTAGTCGGTAGGGCCCATGAACAAAGAGACGCTGTCCATTTAGGAGCTGATGACCGCCACGCTGGCCTGGGGATCAAGGTTAACGCCATACAGTAAGACTTCTGGGGTAGTGTCAGGGGGTCCCTGCCTGCCACGAGCCGGGTGGGGACTTTAATCTGTGTTCGTTTCCACCCCGACTGCAGGATGGACACGGCCCCTTTAAGACGGAGCGGACTTTCCCGGAGGAGGGATCCCCGCCTCTGACGTCACAGCCCGTTAACCAATTGAATGTCTCGGAAGTTCATAGCCTGGCGTCCGGAAGCAGGTAGGACGACGCAGACAGGAGAGGAGCAGCCGTCCCGAGCGTTCGCCAAGGTCTTCGACATCCAGAAGGAGGAAGTAGCCGAGGAACTGCCGCCGCAGGAGGAGCCGAGAGGAGAGCCAGAGATCGCGTCGTCCCAGGAGGAGAGAAAGCTGGGAGGCCAACGAGACCACTCTCCGCCCCGCCACACTTCAGGAGAAATGTGGCACCACAAGGTACGGGCCAGGTTACGAGGGCTCGTCTTCCCACGGGGAGGGAATAGGTAGGGGTGGGTGACGGTGGTTGCAGGACAGTTGGGTGGTTTCTTTTTGTCACAACCAGCGCACCTCCCCTACACAAGAGGATTATTGTTTGTGGTAACGGTTCCCTGGTGATCCCGTCACTTTCCCTCCCCCCTTCGTTCATCTCCGGAAGTCCCGGACTGTACATAACCCACGATTCTTTTCTTTATTTGTTGGAGAGACACATCGGGATCCCAGTCGCACTACCCCCGGAAGCGTCCCTGACCGGAAAGGAGAAGCTACCGGACCAGGCTACGCAAAGACGCCGTTAAAGACTGCCCCTTGGGTGTTCGTACTACGTTTTGTTTTGAGCTGGACTGGTGTTAATAAAGGCTCATATCCTTTTGAAATCACTACGGACTCTGGGTCCATATAGTAGAAGGGATTGAGACCCCCACCCCTTCTTACAGGTAGTTTGGGGCGTGGGAAGTAGGAATTGCGTTGATCACCAAACCCTATTGGCATTAAGTTATTTGGTGGTGACAGGCGCTCTGCAATGTTGGGGGGTGTGCATTTTCAAGTCTGCCATGTATGGATGCAGGAGGGGGGAGTTTACAATGGGAGTGTTTTTTTGTGTGTGTTTAATGTTGATAGTTATTGAGTGGATATTTTGGCAGACACTGTTTTTACGCACCGGCACACCAGGCCTTCTATTCCCCCGTAACGGGACCTCCCGAACAGCGAGTACTCCAATCAATTCTCTGAGGGCCGATAAAAGATTGGTTATGGGTACGACGTTGGTGAATTCTGACATAAAATTAATGTACTGGAATGTTAATGGGTTGGGGGATAAGATTAAGCGAGGGGTAGTGCTTTAATATCTCAAATGACATTCGTCACGTGGTGCTCCTACAAGAAACCCACCTACTGGCTAATGCCTACAGAGCATTGGATAGATGGGGGTTTAAAATGGTGGCACATGCGGGTTATTCATCTGTGCGCGGAGGGGTTGGCATATTAGTGAATCATTTGCTCCCTCTCTTGATTAACCGCACCTGAGTGGAACCGCAGTGGAGGTATATGTGGCCCTATTAGGTATGTGGGAGGGTTTTACACTAAATGTCTGCTCTGTTTATGTGCCACCGTGCCCTCACCATGCCACCTTCTCTGACCTTGGCTCATTTCTGCTATACCTGCCGGAAGGCATAATGCTTATGGGGGAAGGCTTTAACCTCACTTTCAATGACTAGCTAGATCGCTGGCTACAGAGCCTACCAGGGGCACCCCATAGTCCCCTTGGAGGATTTGTAGCAGCCCTAAGGTTGGACAATCTTTGGCGCACACACAATCCCGAGGAGTGACAACATACCTTCCACTCGGAGGCGCATGGGAGTTCATCGAGCCCATACACAGTTTTACTCTTGAGTTCCAACATCTGACTCGTGGAATCACGGACCACTCACCTGTATGGGCGATATACATTTTGGCCAGGAAGAGGAGGGTGGTGGGGGAGCATCCCGCCAATCAAGTGATGGTACTTGAAACTGACCGTCATACGTGAGGGGTTGCTAGCTAGTACCCAACACTATTTTGCTGAAAATATTCCCTTGGTTAAATCTCCCCAAAGACAGTGGGAAGCATACAAGACTGTGGTTAGGGGCCAGGCCATCTCCCTCATAGTGGAGCGCAAAAATGAAAACTTAGAAAACTAGAGGACCTTGAGCATGAGGTGTTGACCCAGGAGTGCCTCCTTCTGAAACTTAATACACCTGAAGCTAGGAACACACTAGCACTAAAGTGCAGAGAATATCATGACACTGCAGCAGAATCAACCAGGGCCATGTACCGAGCAACACAGTACTGCCTCTATGAAGTGGGAAACTAGGCATTAAGTTATTGGTTTGGCTCGATAAACGTGAGCAAGCCAGGCGCTGGGTGCTGGGACCTAATGGGATACCTAGTGAATTGTATAAAAGGATGGGCTCCACTCTGGCCCCACACCTACTAGCTATGCATCGGGGAAAATAGAGCAAAGGGGGTGCTGCCTTGTGATCAAAGACTGGCCACCATAGTGGCTGTACATAAGGCCGGGAAACCACCTGAAGAATATGCCTCATATAGGCCAATATCTCTCCTCAGCATGGAGATTAATATACTGGCGCAACTGTTGAGGCAATGCTTGATCAACCTGATTAGCACACTGGTCCACCCAGACCAGTTCAGATTTATGCCCCACCGTAGCACCACCCTCAGCCTCTGACGTCTTTATGTGGTACTGGGACAAGCTACTAACCTGAACGAACCTGCTCTGGTGATGTCACTTGATGCCACAATGGTATTTGATACAATGGAGTGGCACTACCTTTTTGAGATGCTGGCTAAACTTGGATTTGGCTATACATTTATCCACTAGGTTCAACTTCTCTATGCTGGGCCTTTAGCGCAAGTCAAAGTGAATGATAATCGCGCCAAAGAATTCCAACTTTCAAGAGGCAGCTGGCAAGGTTGACCCCTCTCTCAGTAATATTTTTGCCTTAGCCCTTGAACCTTTAGCGGCTTGATTCAGACAAGACCAGTTGGTAAGGGGCATGCTGTGGGAAGGGCAGTGGGAAGACAAAATATTGTTGTATACTGATGATATCCGGCTGTATGTGACTGACCCAGAAATTACCCTGGCCCGATCGATGCAGGTCATCACCATCTTTGGTAGGTACTCAAGCTGTACTATTAATTGTCGCAGATCCATGCTATATCCCCTAAGGGGCCCAAAGCCTCCTCTGGACTGCGCGGCAACAGTAGATCTGGTGGTATTCAGACACTTAGGGATTTACGTCACTCTGAACCCCGTACGTGCGACACTGGAAGTCGCTCCCACTCTCCCTCTTGGGCAGAGCAGCCCTACTCAAAATGAGGTCACTGCCCCAGTTTCTCTGTCATGCAAAACACCTCCCTATGAGGAGCCGGGCTCCTATTTCAAAACAATCGAGAAGGAGGTGTGTATGCTACTGTGGATGAGATGTCCTGCCGCGTATAGCCCTGTTGGAACTAACAAGGGGATGGTATGGCCGGGAATTTGTGGTGCCTAACATCCAGAAGTATTATTAGGCGGTCCAGGTCTCCACAATCAATGGCTGGGCCTTTCTTCTACTGTCGAACCCGGCGTTCCATATTGATAGGGCAGTGTTGGGATGGCGTGGGTACCCATTGGCCCTGTATTGAAGCAATGTTCAGAGATAATGGCATGACCACCTGTGGATGGTAATACAGCTCGGGAACAGCATTTCTGGGGAAGAGGGGCACCATCATGCAGACGACACGCTAGTGAGACGCGAATATCCCAAAGACCATGCAGAACCAGCCGGGGTTCGATAAGTGAGACTTTATAGGGATTTCCAGGGTGGCAACCTTTGGAGGCGAGGGGGAGAAGGTGGGGGGGTAAGTCATTCCTTGGCTTGAGCTACGACTAGAGCACCAACTGATTCCCTCTGAAGTCTAACGCTACTTACAAGTGAGACACGCTCTACAGGCGATCCTCCCAAAGTGGGTAGACTATCCTTAGTTATCAGGGGATAGACTTCTTGATGAGTATATGCTTCAAAAGGCTACATTGCTGACCTATAAAAAAAATGGTTACTTACCACCAGATGTCATGCAACAGTTGAAGAGGAAATGGGAGTGGGTTGTAGGGGTTTTTGAAGGTGGTGAGAGGGAGGAAGCCCTTGCATACGCTAGAGTGCTTGACTGCCTAGGGGTGGTTCGGGGTGTGGCACTGATCTGTCAGCCAGGCAATGTATTTTGAATATTTGGTGTGAGGCTGATGTCATGAGGACAACTAGAATCTGAATGACGATGGGCCTAGTGGTGGCCAAAAGGAAAATTGCTAAAGCCTGGGGGTCTGCTCAGCCGCCAGATATAGACGCATGTAAATGGGATTTAAATTAGTGTATGTTGGTGATATGAGTGGTCTATGAGAGCAAAGGATGTCCCAGAAAATGGAAGAAAATTTGGGTGAGTTGGAATACTTGCAGGGTCAATTGTGTACCAATGACCATCATGGACAGGAGGGGGATCCCAACTGATGACAAGGCACCCTGTAGAACAACTATGGGATGTGAGTGATCAGGGGTGGTGGGGGGAGGCATGAGGTGGTAATACAATTTTTAACAGTGTTTATTATGCAGACTAACTGGGATATATATATATATATATATATATATATATATATATATATATATATATATATATATATATATATATATATATATAAAAAAGATAGCATAAAGTTAATTCAGATGACTCAAATTGTCATCAAAATCTGTCCAGCTTTGCGGTAGTACCTCTGACAGTTGAAGTGACAATTGAGGCTGATAACATGGGGATGATACAAGGAAGGTACCAATGGAGCTGCTTGGGTAAAGAAAAATTAGGGTGAATAATATTTATATAGTTTAGTGATCATAAAACTACCTGCCACTAAATAACATTTCTGCAAACAAGTTGGGTAAATCAAGTGTGATTGAGTCACATAAGGTTATCTTCAAAGATGTTATAGTACTCTCCAACCCACATATGAGGTCTACAAGGCCTTCAACTTCGTTCTTAGTTCATTAATATCATTGTCATCAAGGCAGGAATGTTTGTTTAAAAACTCTCACTTGTAATAAATACTCTGTTTAGCGATGTACTCTGATTTGTGATGATGAAACACTTCAGCATGTTAAAGAAATAAACTTTTTAAAATGTTGAAGACACCATATCGTATTCTAACATGATGTTTGGTGTATAATTTAAAAGGCATATATTTTTAAGGCTCGGGTCATGCACATGCTTTGATAGTCATTTAATTTGTTGGTGAGAAGCAGTAAAACGCCAGCTCCAGGGATGTCAGTTTGGGGAGAATGTAAAGAAAAAACTCAGTTATATGAATTCATGGGAACCAATAATGACTACATCAAGTGTTTAATACACAAAACAGTACTGCAACATCATGTCATTGCAGATAACAGATCTTACTTTGTCCTAACCAACACAGAGGCATTGATTGTACTCACTTCAGAAGAGAGGCTGAAAGGGCTAACCGATTTTCATACATGACCTGAAGATTGTACACTGATCTAAAGTCTGCAACCAAGTTCTTTAGCTTGGGCTGGTCTATCTGAGCTAATTTTGTCCTGTGCACCATCTTAGTGTTACACCTCTCTGTGCTCGATGCTGTACTCGATTGTAGAGTTGTGACTAATCTAAGTGGGGGGGGGGGGGATACCACAGTGAGTTAGATTGTTTTAGAACATACCTGTTCTTTTATTTCAGTCCTGGAAATGTTTTCCATTCTCTACTTTGCTAAAGCTCGATATTACACCTACTCTGCCCTTGACCCTTCGGTTACGCTGGGAAGCAGACATAGGGTTGAAGATATTAGAATCTAGTTCTAAAGTGTTTAGAAACGTCTGCTTTCAACTCATTCAATTCTTTTATCTGCGTTGTACCTCTCTGACTCCCCGACATGCATGCTATGTTCCAGGCCGCAACCTCGGAGTGTCCTAGGGGCACCAGTGAGAATTCCGTGTTTTTTTGTTTTTGTTTTTTTTTACATGGTCTGGTCTTGTCTGCTCTTGTTGCCCTATTAGGCAACGGTCCTCCAAGTGGTTTGGGGGGCCACAGATAGGGATTTCCTTCTGAGTCCTCAGTCATGCTTGCTGTGCCTTCATGAACGGTTGGAAGGCTACCAATAGGTTCTTAGATCTGGATTGATCCTTGCCTGCAGGTAGCCGACTATGAGTTGGAAGTGTGTCCGGGGTCTAATGTTTACCGCTGGTGGCTAGAGCTGACTAAATGGACGAACTGTGAGCAACTGCGAGTGGGAGGCCATTCGCAGGGCGGAGGCTCAGGTAGTTGGGAAGATACCCATTTTACCTGCATGGGATGCCATTTTATTAGCTTTCCCGCAAGTGGATTGAGGAGGCTGGGTGGTTGTGGATGTTTCTTCTTCTGACTACTTTGGATGCTGGAGTGGAGAGTCCGGCCTTCGGCGGCATCCCCTAGTGGTCCTCAGATCTCACTATTTCCATACTCTATTTCTTCACACTGTTTTGGATGGGGTATTTTGGGATGTGTACATGATGATTGTGCTGGGAGGGGGTGGCACTTTTTGTCCGCTTCTATGTCATATATGCTGTACTCCTGTGGTCTTGTGGCCATTTTGTAGGGGGAAAGCACCTTCCTTACTGAGCATGTTGACACAGTTTTTCCCTCTAAGTGTACTTTTATTATGCTAACTTATTACTGCTGACTTGTCTCGGAGTTCAGCCTACCGGCATCTTTTGTTTATTTTTTTCTGCATCGGTTTAATGTGATGTACTGTAAAACCTTAATTAAACATTTTTTGGGTAAAAGTTGGTCACAGATTCTGGAAAGGAGACAGAACAAGTGGCCACTGCACTCTGGCTCCTCAACTTTGTTTTTGTATGTAAGCTGGTGTATTTCAAAACTGGAAGAGGGATTGAATTGCAAGCTAAATGACATATGGGGGAGGAGCAATGGGGCTTTTCATGGGAATCTACTTTTCCCTCTCCGTCATTATACTGCTGTAACGCTCTTTTCCCCAACAATATTGCTATAGGACCTGAATTAGCAAAGGTATTTGATATGTCTGTGTATATTTACAATATTTAAGTGTAAATGTACCTTCATAACGTTTAATCAGACTCATTCAACAATGTAATGCTCTGGATTCATAGTTCCATGTGGTGACCCTTTTAAATGATTTTTTTTCTCTGCAGCGCAACACCCTCCAGAGCAGTACAGCACCCAGCAGCCAGCGAGACAGTCCACTATGATGTTAAGACTTTTGGTTCTTCCCTGCCTGTGAAGGTTATGGAGGCTTTGGCCAATGCTGAAGGTAATCATGCCACACCCCGTATTTTCTACATGTGGAAATTGCATCATTTGCATCAGGTAGACTCTGATTTATATTTACAATTGTCTCCTATTATAGTAATCTCCAGTTAAACTCCTATTGGTCCGGGAAATAATCACTATGCAAAAGGCTAATGCCAACTCTCCCTGAAAGTGTTTATAGCATAGAGGTCCCTATACTGCCTCTGCATTAGCAGGGACAAAACAAAATGTAGCCATGAAACCAAGAAAACTCTCACTGCATGAAAGGCCAGGTGGCAAAGCATCATCACACAGGACACAAATACATACACATCTCCCCTTTCTCACAAGACAAACTGATGTAGCAGATAATAAAGTTCTTTTGGAAAGCAATTCTATTACAGGTACAGAGGGCCTCATCCTCTTTAACTCTTACCTTTTTGTAGCTGATGAAACATTGACTGTTAAAGTGGATAAAAGTGGATGGGCTTGGCTAGTCTGCAAGGAGCGTCTAATTATTTGGAAGATTGGCCACTCCTCATTTGCTAAGGTATGTCACTATTACATTTATAGATCCAGCTACATCTATACATTTTAGCAAGCTGTAATTTGTTTTCCTTGTTTGTATAACCTGGTTGATTTGTGATATCAAATGATAAAAAAGAGCAAAACAATTTTGAAAAATATATTATGCTGGTTCATCACAGCAATGTAGAAAGAGGTTACTTCACATCTTGCAGCTCATCACACCTGTTGCTAAAACTTCTTACACCTTGTTGCTCACATATATACAAGTCCTCCACAGTAATGAGCAGTGCTGTGTCTGATCTGAGATGACGTGCTTCATCTCATGTTACTTAGTGATTACCCCAGCTGACCTGAATAATGAAATCTCAACTATTTACTTTTACTTGTATAAAATGCGAATTCTATTAAGAATCATAACCAAGGTAGTAAAAATCACAGGGTTTAAGACTGTTGCTGAGTTTCAAAGTATTTTAGTTTTGCCTACAAAATATGGGAAATGTTTTATAGCCTCGCCCTATTGCAGTGAAGCGTTCCCCTCAGTTATTGACTTTATTGATAATTCAGTCATAGACTAGTGATTAGGTCAGTGGCGGTTCCTGGTGATGGGCGGACGGGGGTGGGGCCCCGCAACTTTACAGGCTTTATGGATGGTAATTGCAAAAAGCAATTACCATCCATATTTTCATTACATTGGAGTGCCTTTGCCTTCCTAAAATGACACTTTGGAAACGGACGTCAGGCAATTTTTCTTTAGCACATACGCCAGTGCGCATGTGCCAGCTATGGTTTTACATTTTCAGTGGTCCTCTGGCTGCCATGGTGCCAGCCCAGGCCTTCAATACTTGTGGTCCTCTGGGACCCCGGGGTAATGACAGGATGCAACGTCATATTTTTTAAGCACCCCCAGGCTTGTACAGTATCAACCCTGTACTTCCCGGGGCATCTTGTCAATTATTTCAAGCTCCCTATCACCACTCCTCCCTTTCCCAAGTCATCAAAGGTTGATGAGTTGGGAAATGGAAGGGGTTACCGCCAGGTGAGCTTGCAGTTGTGAAAAAACCTGATGTCCCAGTCATGTGACTCAACTTATGGCTCTGCGAGGCCGGGTCACATGCTGCATGCTCTAAACAGATACACTGCGCATGCTTCTGCGCCTCGTGCATTCTGTTTACGGCAATTCAGCCATGGAGCCGCCAACCTGAGGAAAAGAAGCAGCCTGCAAGTGTGCAGGACCTCTATTTTGGACACCTACCGTACAAAGATTTTGGGGTAAGTGGTCTTTTCCTTGTTGTAGAATCTGCAGCGGCATACTGGCCCCACACTAGAAATCCCTGGGACCCGCAGTTTTTATTCTCCCCATGTCTCTATTCTCCCCATGTCTCTTTCCTTGCAGATGTCCCACTCCCTGTCACTCCATACCTGAAGATTCCCCATCTCCACCACTTTCCTTCCAGTTTCAATGTTTCCACTCATCTCTCCTGCAGCAGTTTTCCTTCCCTTCTCACATCTTTACCTGCATTGTGATTCCTTGCCTCTCCCCCTCCAATCCATTTCCTTCTCCTGCAGTTCCATTCTTCATCCTATCTCTCACACTGTCGTTGCCCCCCTCTTACTTACTTACCTCTACATTCCATGCGCCTTCATTTCTTCCGCCTTTGAAGTGCCCACTCTCCCTTTCATCTCTTCACTGCAGCTGCTCCTCCGCTCACCTCTCTAACTGCAAATTATTTTACTCTTTTTCTCTTCATTTTTCCTTTTATCACTCCCAAGGCAGGTATTCTTGTCTTTCTCACCCGACTACGTGCAGAATCTACTTCTCTGTTACAGTTTCTATTCTTCCCCTTTATATCACTTCAGCTGTTGACGCTAACATCGGTATGTGTTTCTCATGTGCCTGTCAGTCGGTCAGAGAGGTGTTCAAAATACATTGTCATCCAATTCTGGGTCTCTCTGCAGAGTGCACAGAGCAGTGGTCACGTATTCAAGTTGCAATTGTAATTCTGTGCAAATATGTGTGAAGGAGGTACAAGTAAAAGAGCTTGTGCGTACAGCTGCGTGTGTCCATAGTGTGTTTGGGGGAAGTGAAGTAAAGGAGATGCGGGAAAGGGCATTCACAAGATGTCGAGAGAAGTAGGGCACCAGCAATGCACCAAAATACACCATTTAAAAAGAAAATTATACGGGGAAGAACCCACCGATCACCCTGATAAGCGTTAAGCTTGTTCACTTCGCTCATGCTCAAAAATTCATTCATTGCTGTTACGCCTCACCACTTTCAAATTCCACCAGCCACCACTGCATAGATTAAAGGAGTGCGCCTGGGTGGCACGGTGTTTTAAGTGGTTCTCCTCCTTTTTGGAGGATAGATACCAAGAGACCTGGTCCCCTCCTTTTGTCTTTCCCATTCCCCCTATGAAGGTGGGTGTCTCTCAGGGTTCTATTTTGGGCCCAGCACTTTTCAACCTCTACTTGTCCCCGCCTTGCTCCTCTGGTGGAAGAATGCTGTGCTACAGTAATCTCCTATGCTGACGACACGCAGCTTCTGTTTACATGTGATAAGGGCGAGGACTTTGTAGGGGAGAAGGTCAATAAATGCCTGACTGGGGATTTCAGATGGCTCAGAGAGAATCGACTTAAATGTAACCCAGAGAAATCGGAGTTAATTTTCTTCAGCTCTCCATCTCTGATCGAGTGGAAACAATGGTGGCCATCAGACATGTTACCTCCCCTCGCCTTGGTTAACACAGTCAAGAACCTGGGTGTTAAGTTGGATGACACCCTGTCCATGTAAGCCCAAATCAAGTCAGTAGCAGGATCTTGTTTTGCCTCTCACCCACAGGAAGACCAAGGTCCAAGCCCTCATTGTCTCAAGGTTGGACTATGTAAATGTCCTATACCTAGGCCTCCCGGAGTACTTACTGAACAGACTTCAGGTGGTCCAGAATGCGGCCGCCAGGGCGGTCTTCATGCTTTGACCGAGAGCTCTGATCTCACCTCACCTGAACGCTTTGCATTGGCTTCCTGTCCGAAAAAGAATCCGCTTTAAAGCCTTGGTTCTGTCTTTTAAAGCTTTACAAGGTACTGGCGCACACTATCTTAGGAGAGTCGCACAATAAAGTTCCCTGCAGAACCCTGAAGTCATCTTCACCGCATCAGGCGGTTGTCCCTAGTTTTCTCGCTCCCGTACCGGAGGACGAGTCTGGAACCTCCTGCTGGCAAGACTTAGACAGGTGTCTGACCTACTTACCTTTTAGGTAGCTGCTGAAAACCTGGCTGTTCCAGCAACAACCTTAAGATTTTTTCCCCTTTAGGAACAGCAACAGTCCAGCTCCGAGGTTCATTAGCGCCGGGACACTCTTCCTGAGTGGCTGTGCGCTTTACAAATACCCTTTAACATAACATAACATGTACAGCCCATTATAAATTGCAATAGTAGTTTCCCCCGCCCCCCTATTAAATCCCTTAGACCTGCGTTTTGGCATTAGTTTATAAATGTAGTAAATGCAGGAAGGTCAGTGAAAGGGTGTTAATGCCCACAAAGGTGGAATTTACTGTAGTTTTAACTGCATTTGCATATCCTAACCCCAAAACCTATCATGGGAAAAACCATGTCCTCGCTCCCCGGTTAAGCTTATGACCGCTATAAAACTTAACACACCATAGAGCCCTTCCACAGAGAATATCATCCATTCCTCAGGTTAATTAACTTGAGGCAAATTAACTAAAAAATACTGTACATTTAAAAATAAACTACTCTTAAAAACTGACGGTTTCTCGCTGTGGCTCGAGCATATAAATAAAGATTTGAACTAATATCAAGAGAAACCATTGGAATGGAGAAACTCTCACCTTTAGATAGAAAAAAAAAGAGACTGGAAGACTTTTCTCTGCTCTAGCAAAAGTGGGCATCTGGAAGAGGAGAATGTAGAGGAGAAGCCATTGAACATTCAGAGGTGGACTCTACAGAGAAATGTTGGGCCAGACTGAGAGTGGAAAAAAAACAGGCATGAAGTGAGGGAGGGGAATATGAAAAGAGTGGAGGACGGTGAAAACCACAGAAAAATTAGGGCTAACGAAGTGGCAAGCTAGTCAGTCAATCAACTTTATTCAGTTGTATGAGCATAAAATGACAGTATATTCATTTACTCATACGTTTACAGGTTCCAAGATTGAAAAAAACAAAGTGCATAACAAATTCATCAAATGCATTATTCAGTTAATTAATCCAAAAGTAAAAAATAAAAAGTATAAGTGGTAAAAAGAGGCCTGATGATCCGCCCAGGGTTAAAACGAATACAATGTTTAAATGTTGGGGGCCCTCTATCGAGTTCACCTTGTGGGACTTGAACCACAGTACTACAAATCATCTGACCATAACCACTCTAACACCTCAATACTTAGGCCAACCAGCCACACAAATGTGTAAGTTTCAGATGAAAAGTACTTTACAAGGGTTTCATAGTATCATTGTAAGAGATAAAGTGCATAGTTGTCAGCCTCATCATCTTTGCATCAATTTCTTACTTATGCTCCACATATGGCCCAGGAACTTTGCAACTGAACAGGCTATCACATGTCTCGGATCGGATCTTAATATGCGCAAGGCTTCAATGTGATCGTGAGTCCCCAATTGTTTGCATAGGGGTGTGAGTCATTTTGCTCTAGCGTGAGAATAGGCAGGGCAGGCGAATAGGACATGTGCTGGTGATTCAGGTAGTGCAGTGCAGAAAGGGCAGGACCGTGATACTACACTAGTGTTGCGCCATGAACCAGTGTATGCGTTGAGTGGAAGCGTGCCAAACCTAAACTGCATATACAGTTTCCTGTCCTTGGGGGTCTTAATAGTATCTACAAAGGGTTCTAAAAGAGGAATGGATTTAAAATCTAAAGTGGTTTGGAGGGAAACCCAACCCCAATAATGCAGTTTTATTTGGGTTTTGATGGGGAATTATGCAGCGTCCCTGTTCTCCCATAAATCCTCAAGCCCTATGTTGGCTAGCTAGTGCTTTAAATTTTTTAGCCACCCTAGTTTGTTCTGCTTGTCTAAAGAAATAACTTCTTCAAGGGCTTTGGCATAGGAGCTTAGCTCGGGAGTTAACCATATTCTCTACCAAAATAACACAGGGCGAAGCTTAACCTTGTCAAGAATCGGTTTCCTACCCAGATATAGCATTAGGGGATGAAGAGGGGTACTCTGGGAAGTTTTACCAGGATCCTCAGGAATTTATTATTTTTACTAGGCTCCTCAGAAATTTATTCTCTGCCCTAGAAAGGTCATCCATCCTGTCGCTATCTCACAACTCTGCTCCATAGAGGGCAGTGCACACCGCTTTGGTGTCATAAATCTGTAAAGGCGCTGTCACTGGTGCACTATGTGAAAGTCTCTGTTCTTTACTTAGAGCCCCAACTATTTGAGAAAGTTTCAGAGTGGATTTAGCCACAAGGGGCTTTCACAACATAGATTCAGAGAGGGTAATTCCCAGGTATTCAAAGGTAATTGCCCTTTCCAGTGGAATACCATCCAGGGTTGGTCTACCCTTGTAAGACTTTTGGGGACTAATCATCAGAAACTTGGTTTTGGAGGTGTTAATCTCAAGACAGCATACCTCACAGAAATCTTTAAAGTGAGAGAGCAATTTCTGTAGCCCCCCTGGGGTTTTTTAAATCAACAGGGTATCGTCCGCAAACGGGAGTGTTGCAATCCTATCGCCCCCCCCAGCATTGGAGCCTCGGAAGGATCTAGCTGTAGAAATTGAACAACATTGTTTATGTAAATTGAAAAAAGGGTGAGAGCTGAGACACAACCTTGGCGGATGCCACAATTGACATCTATAGGAGCAGTGAGCTGTCCTTGGTCACTCCAACAAACGTTTGCAAAGTTTGCAGCATGTACACGGATTACCATAGACAAAATCTCTGACGGTTAAACATTGCCACAGTTTTTGTCTGGGTAAAAGATCGAATGCTGTTTTGAGGTCAATAAAGGCCACGTATAGGCTTCCACGGCCAATAACCACGGTCTTCCAAGAAAGTAAAATTAGGCGAAAGACCTGGTCAGTTGTTCCCATTTTGTCTCTAAAGCCTGCTTGAAATGGGGATAAGATATTGTTCTCGCTTATCCAAATCTAGAACTTGCTCAGTTGTGCCCGATTAACCACTTCCTGGATTGAATCGAGAAGGCTGATCGGTCTACAATTGCGGGGGGACGATCTATCACCTTTTTTGAATATATGAATCACCTCTGCGCCTTTCCATAACGGAGGGACTGGGGCTCCCGCTGCAATAGTGTTAGACAGTATCAAAATATAGGCCGATCAGTTTTCCTCATCATATAAAAACAAGTCACCGGGAATGTTGTCGAGTCCAGGAACCTTTACTTGAACAATTGTGTCAATGGCAGACTGTATTTCAATGCTAGTAAAAAACTCCTTGGGGTAAGTCGGAGGCAAGACAGGCTGAGGTAGCTTATGGTCTATAGACGAGGGAGCTGTGTACAAGAGTTTGAAATGATCATGCCAGGCAGAGATTGCTATGTTTCTGGCTGAATGAGGGTGCCTCTAGACATCCCATATGACACTAGCTGCCTGTTCTGCTTGGGTTTTCGGATCGGGTGGAACCCGCTCTACAAAGCCCTTCTGACCCAAACCAGAACGTTACCCCCTCCCTAGGGCCTCTTTACATCTAAATAACCACATATATATGTACCACCTAAGGACAGGGAATTCCTATTATATATATATATCAAGACTTCACAGCCTCGCGATCTCAGCAACCACAGTCTCGCGGCCTCTGGCAGACCCAGAATCTCCTACCAGGCGGCAGCAACACACAGTCTCGCGGCCTCAGGCAGACCCAGAATCTCCTACCAAACGGCAGCAACACACAGTCTCGCGGCCTCAGGCAGACCCAGAATCTCCTACCAGGCGGCAGCAACACACATAGTCTCGCGGCCTCAGGCAGACCCAGAATCTCCTACCAGACGGCAGCAACACACAGTCTCGCGGCCTCAGGCAGACCCAGAATCTCCTACCAGATGGCAGCAACACACACAGTCTCGCGGCCTCAGGCAGACCCAGAATCTCCTACCAAACGGCAGCAACACACATAGTCTCGCGGCCTCAAGCAGACCCAGAATCTCCTACCAAACGGCAGCAACACACATAGTCTCGCGGCCTCAGGCAGACCCAGAATCTCCTACCCAGACGGTAGCAACACACAGTCTCGCGGCCTCAGGCAGACCCAGAATCTCCTACCAGACGGCAGCAACACACATAGTCTCGCGGCCTCAGGCAGACCCAGAATCTCCTACCCAGACGGTAGCAACACACAGTCTCGCGGCCTCAGGCAGACCCAGAATCTCCTACCAGACGGCAGCAACACACATAGTCTCGCGGCCTCAAGCAGACCCAGAATCTCCTACCAGACGGCAGCCTTAGTACGAGCTCATCCTATTATTACCGTAGTACACGACAGGGGAATCGGGATTACTGTATATCAGATCACACAAAGACTATTAGTTGAGCACAACCTGTTCTCTAGTTCGAGGGGCTCGTTTCCCCCTCATCCAGTTACCACTTACCTGACCAGGATTAACCTCTGTTCATGTCGAGTTAACTCTGACTAAAAGAATAGGCTATCCTCCTATATAAAGACACACAACACATGCTAACTCACGACAAGCTAAATACTTTATTTAAATGCCACATGCACATTTGCAAAATACATCATATATACAACCTGCAAGGAAAGTAAAAGGTTAAGTTATACACTTCAAAGAAAAAGGGGTCGACATCACCTTAGTCGTATGTAGCCTGTGCTCAATGGTCATCTAGGTTCCCTTCTCGTCTATGCCTCGGCTTCGCCTGGAAGTCACCCCTCCGCAGTCGCGGGTCTACTCCCTTCTCCCTCTCCGAGTCACTGGAACCTCTTCCTCATCGGCTACTCTCTCCTCTTTAGATTCAAGTTCGTCATCTGTCTTCCCTGGAATAAGTAGTAGCTTTTCTGCTAACGGCCAGATGCCGCCTATGGTCTAGAAGCAAGTGCTCATATCTGACTCAGACTTTCACTAATATAGAAGTGCATTCCCTCATGGAAATTTCCAGCTCGAAACCTGCCGCCCACCAAATTCCTGTACCTCCCCGTGCCAAGGACACGTTCCCAGCCGGCCGGCCTGATGTAGTGTCTTCGGCAGGGGAGAAATACATTCCTTCGATAAGGGCCGGCCTGAACCGGTTCTCTCCGAGCGAATAACACCTCATAACTAAAACATAACCTTTCGTCTAGAAAGGTCCCAAGCTGCCGGAGCAGAAAGAAAGATGGAGTCTCTCCCGTTTGAGGCCTACCAGGCCTGAATTCAGCACAGCTCCATGAAATACCCTCACTACAGGACAGATTATCCCTAATACTAACGAATCTATCCCCTAGGCTATGTGTGCAAGCCCTGATCTATGGGTAGGAGCACAGAATTGTGTCAAAGTGTCCAATAAAGAGGCCCTATTCACTACTCCAGTCCTTAGACTTGGATGGAAAGAGACTGAAGTCATATTGATCGCTCTACAACACAAGAAGGCCGGGAAAATCGAGCAGTACACTGCCAAAACAGTTTAGAATCTTTGGCGGCACATGCCTCACCAATAAGCCTCCACCTATTGTCATCCCACTCCAATTTAGCTCTTACTTGAGATTTTTTTGTATGACCTTCTCAGGTCTCTTACTATCTCAGTTGAGTGGGACCTGAGGGCAAACGCTAGTTGCCGTTTGAGCTGCCTGCACTTGCCATTAAACCAGGCAGTCCACGGTGGTTCCCGACAAGTGTCTATGAGGAATAGATTCCTGTCCACCCGGACCCTTTAGCATGGCTCTAAAATTTAACAAACATGCAGATAATTGATGGTTGAAAGACTAGAGCTTGGCCTCATCCAAAATCACCTTTTGCCACTTTAAGCGGCGGTTATCGTTTGATGGGAGGAGTTCTCTGGTCGCTGTAAAAGTTCTGGGCCTAATGGAAGTCCCATCCCGGGATGATGAAAGGCTCATGCTTAGGGAATTGTGGTCGCTGTCTACACTTGAGCCTACAAACATATATAATAACAGTGGCCAGAGCTTAGGTCCAAAAGAAAGTAATCGATGTGGATAATTCGCTAAGAACTATTAAAGATGTTGGCACCCATTTTATCTGACTTGCTCCCCCCGTTAGTGGCCCTCATCCCATACCAAAGGCTAATGGCTCTTAGCCTCAGTGCCACTTGGGACAATTTCCGGATTGGATGCAGATCAAGTTGGTGGACTAGCCAGTAATCATCCTCTTCTTTCCTTGCTGTCATCCTCCTTTCCCACCTGATAAAATCAAGGAATGCAGGGAGCGCTTTGCCCCTAGGAGCTCCTCCAGATCTTGCAGGGTAGTGGACTTACCAACCACCCGGTTCCTCTCTCATAAACATTGAAAATGTCCAGGGTACTACCTGTTTTTCCCTTTAATTGAATATTGGGGTTATTACAGGGAAGCTCTCAGACCTAGCAGTTAAGCTCTATCTTCACCCAAATTAGCAGTCCACCTGCAGGGCGACCAACTTTATTCTTGATGACGGGGCTATGATATGCTAAATAACCTGGCATGCGTGATGGAGTGGTGCTCCAGGTTTCTTTAAGTAAGCAGATGTCGAATGTTCCTATAAATTGAATCCAGTGCAAAAGTGTCAGCTTTGTCTTCACCCCTGCCAAATTCCATGACACCATCCTTAACTGGCACTTGACATGGGGCGTAGTGGAGTTAGGAGGGCTAAGTCTCGAGGTCAACACCTCAGCGTGGATCTGGTGATTACAGGTTACCATAGATGGAATGCCCCCATAGACTGCTCCCTGGGTGTAATTAAACCCCAAAACATTCCAGAATTTGGACTGGTAGAGGGGCTACTACTCTCCTAAATTGCAGGTAACAGGGCTGTAGAGTTCTTCGAGACTGGGGTTCGGGTAGGCCGGTTAAGTCAGTCAATAGTGGCCAGAACCGAATCTTGACCAGACTATAGAGTGGCTGAAGGAGACTGATACTTAAACTGGATGCTAGTATTCACAAAAGGGCATGTTCTTCCTTCTAAAGCAACAAAATTGTGAACCAACCTACCATCTACCAAAGTCAGTTCAATGTAATCTGTTGGACTATGGGGAGGGGATAACCTCCTTACTCCCAAAATGTCCTCCCTAATTACTGACCTACAGCCTCTGATGTGCCTAATCCAGTTTATTACTTTGTTCCTAAGTGAGACATCGCCTTCCCACTTCTGATTGAAGTTCCTTTTTGGGACATTTGGCATATAGGACCTATTGGGAATTAATGGGGCTCTATGCACCTCTCTTACTTGAATGGTACTGCAGTTACTCCTAGGCTGCATGTCATTATAGTGGGGTCTTTCACCAGAACCACAAAGTCCCTTGGTTGTACACAGTGTACCCCCCCGCCCCCCCCCCCCCCCGTTTTTCCGGAATCTTGGTATTCCTAGTTTCTTTGGGATTAAATCTGGGAACTTCAGAACTACAACTGGTGAGGCATTGAGGAGGTCCAGCCTGAGCAAGGCTGGGTCCACTTCACGGGGTTTATCAGCCAGAAGGACTAAGGCATTTGATTCATCGATGAACTTCCAGTTTTTAGCCAAAAGAAAACTGACCTGGCCTTTCAGATAAAGTATTAGCAAATTCAGGGACACTATTTCTGCTCTTAAATTAGTGATAATTGATAAAATATTGTCATCAGACAAAGCTAACTCCCAAAGTGGTGCATGTTCAGTCCCTTGCTCATCCACCCCCACTCCCCTTTGTTTACACCCTCCACATTCTCGCCTGCCTAGCCCACCTCAGGGTTATCTAGCATGGCTGTGAGGGGTGCCAATTTGTTACTTTAGATGACGACTGAGCCCAGCGAATCATATGCCTATACTTTTGGTGGGCTTTCTGGCCTAACCAACTTTGTGACCTGTAGTTTTGAAGAGTCAGACCTTGTGGTGCGTATAGTACACATTTTAAAAATGTTGGGAATATGGGGAGAGTGATTGGGCAATCTGGAATTTGCTGTTGTAATCGGGACTTGGGACTGCTGGTACTAGAAATGGCTGGGGGCACAGGAGAATCCAATATTTCCACATATTCTGACAAAAGATTATCAAGTCTGTCAAGAACGCACTTCCCACTAGCATTTTCAAACCCATTGTTTTTTTTGTTGTTTTTTTTAACTTTCAAACGTGCTTCCCCAGGTCCACCCTAAGTTGCTTTCCTTTTCCCCATGTCCGACCCTATGGGATATCTGAAGGTCCCTAATTATAAGCCTCGAGGCGACAACAGAATAAAGTTTCGAGGCTCAATTATGATTGTTGGAGTACCTTCAATGTCGGTGTCAATGGCTTGGAGGGGTGGCCCAGCCCAGCCTCCTACAGGCGTGGACGGGCCCGCCCTTGGCCCAGACTTTGTCCAGGTTCGGCCCATGCCGCGAGGCCGCTACTTTGCTTTTAAGTGCCTCCGGGCGTTTCGTTGGTGCGGCTGGGGACAGGGGAGTCTGGGAGGTGTAGCCCTCCCCTGGCTTTGTCTCTATGGGTGGTGCGGGCTTTGGCTGCCGAGGGGCAGTGACGTTGCTTTTAGGCACCTCTGGGCACGTTGTTGGTGCGGCAGGGGGACTGGGCAGTCTGGAAGGTGTAGTCCTCCCCTGGCTCTGTCTCTGCGGGTGGTGCGTGCTTCCGAAGTGGAAAGCACAAACGTTGTGAAGGATGTTCAGAAGGGTGAGGGTGGAGGTGATCAGAGGAGTAAGTGAGGTAGCATGCCAGGTGGAATAAAAGAGCTACTTGGGAAGACTTTGAATGCCAAAGAAGGTAGCAAGGTGGTGGCGTAAAGAAACCCATTTTTGCGTGGAGAGTAATTAAGAATGGGAAAATTACAAGAAGAAAAATAAACCGCACTTGCAGCTGATTCTTCTTGGTGCAAATAGTCCTCAGAGCATCGGAAGTGTAATGATGGGGCATATCAGTTCAGCTGCACAGAACAAAAACAACCGTTTAACACTACTAAGACAATGTGCTGTAGGAATTAATAAAATGAGGCTGCCTAGTTCCAAACTTCCTTTGATATCGGTATTTCCATTCCATTCAATAACTTTATTTTGGTCTCAAGGACCATAAAAGTACAGTTCATGGCAATATAAAAAGGACAGTATAAATATTGAAATCACGGATAATACACCATCATAAAACTACTACGTATGCCAATATATGGAAAGAAAACTGTACATTTGAAAACGAATGAACCTGATTTGGAATACATGAAATAACATGATTCGTTATTAAAGTGCAAGTGCCAGGGAAAAGGTACGTTAACAATTAAAACCGTTAAAATTGGGCGACTATCCCAAGTTAAAACAGTAGAAATATGTACAAAATAGTAAAAACATAATTGCTAGTTTAAGAAGGTCCGCCGAGCGTGCCACATGGAATTTAAAAAGCGTGAAACAGCAAAAATAATGGGTGCGTGAGTATCATATTTTAGAACTCTATATGCCACAGCGCATTGTGTAAAACCATGATTGGAAAAGCCAGTGCTTGCGTATTGATCTGTAGTCGGGGCAGAAGAAGAGGACATGCATCCGTCAGAATCAAATTTGGACCATTTATTAGTGAAACCAAGGAGCGGCAGAATCCCCATTCTAAACTGCCTGTACAGTTTTCTAGCCGAGCTAGGTTGGATGTCATCCAAAAAGGACTCAATTGAATATTCTTCTTTAATTTGAAAAAAATCGTCCGTAAGACAGCCACAGGACAAAGTTTGGATAACTGAAAATTTGTGCGTTCTATAAGATCTCATCAGTTCCAGGCGTGGGGTTGATGGGCTTGATTCTTCTGGTGATTTCCAAAGTTCTGCTTTACCCAGGTTACTACAAAGAACCCTAATATGTTTGAACCAGGGTAACTTTGCAGAGCCTGGGTTATTCAATATCTCTTTAAGCTCCGCTCGATATGTAGCCAGTTCCGTGGTCACCCATAGCCGCCGCCAGTAGGTTAAGGGTCTAAGGGCTATCTCTTCGCAGATAGGCCTAATACCCAAGTCCAAGCGTAGGGGAGTGAGGGGTGTGCTGAGGGGCAAACCTAACAACTGTCTCATGAAGTTGTTTTCAATTTTATTCAAGCTGAGAGTAGAGCAATGACCCCACCGTTCCGCCCCATACATTGTGGCACCACTAGCCTGGGTTTTATAGATTTCAACCACTGGTCCTGCAGGTTTAAATGTAGAGGATCTATAAAGTTTCATGAGCCCTCCCACTATCTGCACTAGCTTATGGCTTGCCTTGGTCATCTGGGGCCCCCATTCCAGATGCTCTGTAAGAGTAACACCCAGGTAAATAAAGACGACACTCTTTCCAGTGGAGTACCGTGTAAAGATGAGTTGGAGCGAGACTTGTTGGCAGGGTTGAAGACCAAATATTTGGTCTTTGATGTATGAATCTCCATCGCCCGGATCTTACAAAAAGCTTTGAAGCTGTCAAGAATACGCTGGATACCCATGGGCGACTTTGAGAGTAGGAGGGTATCATCGGCGAACATCATCGCTGGGACCCTACCAGAAGCTAGCCTAGGACCATCATTGTCCTTCACCTCCCTAAGCTGCTCAATGAGTCCGTTGAAGAGGCAGAACAGGGTAGGAGCGAGCACTCAGCCTGGCCGCACTCCCTTACCAACAGGAAAGTGAGGTGTTAATTTGCCGTGTTTCCCAAGCTTGGGGAAAGTTGTTTTTATGAAGCCTTACTAAGATACTGAGGAGGTAAGGTGGAATCCTCAAGTCTCTAAGCACATCCCAGAGTTTGCTCCTGGGAACAATATCAAAAGCCGACTTCAGATCTACAAATATTAAATAGAGGCTGCCACCCTCTATGGCCACCGTTTTCCAGTACAGGAGTTGAAGCCTGAATAACTGGTCAACAGTGGAAGTGTTCTTTCGGCTTGATATGGACTCGGGATCTCTTCTTCTATCCACGCCTGTAGGCAGTCAAGAAGTACTCGGGCAAAAAGTTTCTGGGATACGTCAATTAGGCTAATCGCCTATAGGTAGGAGGGGACAGCCTTTTTTAAAGACTGGGACAATTTCTGCCCCACACCAGGTGTCAAGAGGATCCATCCCATTCATAATTGCATTAAATTGGGACCATAAATACAGTCTCCATACTTTCGGTTCCTCCCGAAAAAGATCCCCTGGTATTTTGTCTAAGCCAGTTGCTTTATTGCTAGAGAGCTTGTTACTGGCATTTAGGACTTCAGACAGGGTGATCTTTGTCGCAACCTCCTCAGAATACATGGAGGATGCTGGCAAGGGATCCTCATTTGTGGTTGTAGGTGCCTTGCTATTATACAGAGAGCAGAAATGATTCTCCCAAGCTTCGGATGATATATTTGGTTCAATGGCTGGCCTCCCTTGGTTGTTGGCTGCACTAACTGTTGCCCAAAAGGTCTTCAGATCTTTGTTAGCGCAATTTTAAGGGTTTCCCACCTTTCCAGTTCCCAGTTCTTTTTTTCGTATTGGATGGTCTCTTTGTACAGTGCCCGTCTTAGTTTGGTTCCATTCTTGTCCTTTGCCTTAACAGCGTCCAATAGGGCCTGTTTGGCATTTCGACATTTTACATTAAACCATTTGAATTTATGCTGGGCTTTGGCCCTCCTTGACCCACTGGGTGGAATATATCTTCCAGTTTTGTTGTTAATTCTAGATGTATTTTTGCATCTTCCTCAGTAGCTGCATGGTAGCCCTTTGCACCTGCAGGTTCCCCCCCATTTTTACAAGTATTGGGGTTACCAACTGATAGACCTTGGCCATCTTATCAGGTGTTTGTTTAATTTGTGACCACCTAACTCTCCTTTTGTTGTTAGTTAGTAATAATCCACTATTCCTAGGTATGGTCTTAAAATTGGTAGTAGTGTATCCCAGATTTAGCATCTTCAATTCCAATGCCAGGGCATTATGATCACTATCCTGCCTCATTATGAGACCAAAATCATGGATCTTTTGACACAGTCTAGTTTCTACCAGAATATAGTTCAACAGAGTCTCTTGGCCTACTCTATTAAAAGTTAGCTGTCCCGGAATATCTGATATTGTTCTACCATTGCACGCTCTTAATGAATGGGCTAGTGTAATTGAGCTAATCTGTAATGCCAGCGGTGATCAAGCTTTAATGGGTTGGATTTGTGGGTTGGGGATTTGCCAGTAAGAATCTTCTTCACTAGGGGTGGCGTTGCTCAGGTCAATGGTAGTAGAAATTGCTAAAAGCCATTTTTGTCTTTGTAGGGAAGGTAAGTAGGACACCCTGAATGTCGTTTGTGGGGGTAGATAGCTCCTCCAGTCTACAACTCAAATGTGAGCCTACCCAGAAGGATAGGCCCCCTGATGGTCTGCCCCTTCCCCCAAAGGTTGCTGGGATGGTAAATGGTGCAAAGCCTACCCCCCTATGATCCTCCCTAGCCCAGGTTTCCTGAAACAGGCATTTGTCCTGTTTATCTACAAAAAGTCCCCAATCAGGACAGGCAAGTTTGATTTTAAGCCCAACAACATTCCAGGATAGAACTCTGTGTGCTGCCTCGATCACTTTCCCTTCCAGGAACCTCATTTGAACTGCTAGTAGAAATTTGAGCGTCCCTCACTCCAGCTATGTGATCAGGATCTGAGGACCTCAAGCAGATGCCCACTCTGGCAGTTTCAGTCAAAATGACATCTTTAAAAGTGCCAGGTAGTCCGCCCGCTTGTACCCCAGACACTTTTAAAAAAATATATATTTATTGATTTTATACAAATCAAACATGAGACACATACAACATTCTCTTTTTGACAGTGGAAATTCCCACCTAAACAGTTCAGTACCATACATAAACCAATAAAGAGCTGTACAGATCGCATGGCTGTCCTTTTACATCTTGGTGGCACACGTCATTCCATACGCAGAATCGTCGCCGCCTGAGGATACAGCTGTACAACATATAATAAAGACAGTGCTGACACAGCTCTGCTAGGGTCTGCGAGTGCGAGAGGGAGTGGATTCATGCACTATATCACCAGTGCTCATCTCAGGAGCATCTTTGTTTGCTACAAATGACGTATACAAAGCCCAGAAGTTTTTTGGCCTATTACGGGGCGGCAACATATCGTTATAATTTTCAGTTTGGGTGCAACAATACAGCATATCTCTCGACCATTGTGCCAGTGTAAGGGGGGGGGGGGGTCCGCGCGACCAACATATAGCCGCACATCGTCTTGCTATTAATAAGCCCATATCTATTGGTCTTCTTTTCGCCTTAGGGATAGGTTTGGAATACCAAAGCAGAGCAAGCCTCGGATCCGGCAATAGCGACAGCTCTGTAACTCGGTTCAATTCAACAAAAATCAGTCCCCAGAAATGAGCTATCCCCGACAGACCCAGGCTAAATGGAAGAAATCAGCAGACTGCACATTACATCTATCACATGTAGAGTCTTCTCTTAAACCATATCTATACAGTCGCTCCGGAGTGTAATCAACTCTGTTAAGAAATTTAAAAAATGTAGCATCCTGTGTCTCTTGTTCAAGGATATACGTTTAGTGCTCATGCAGCAGTATGTCCATATTCCGTCTGTAATGTCACTCTGTAAGTCACACTGCCAGGCAAGTCTGGCTTTCGTGTATTCGTACTTCCTACTAGACATCGAAGTGTGATAAATCCTAGACACCATCCTAGTGGGTGTTTGCGCCTTAATGAGAGTGATCAAGGCTAGCACCTCAGGGGGTTCCGCCATGTCGTCGCCTAGTAGTTCAGTGAGTGCATGTCTAACTCTGTGGAACTGGAATTTGGCAAGAAGTGTCGGTGTCCTCATCCTCAACTATGTCTCCACATCTCCGGCCTACCCCAGCAATGAAGGTCACTGTTATGGTGAACATCCAGCGTCTGTAGTGCTGTTAAAACCTCTTTGTCCATACACGGTGTGAGCCATCGGCACCATTCGAGGCAGGCCACTGGGGAATACAGTATAACCCCTGCCTGTAGTTTCAGTAAGTAGTGGCAGGCATGTGTAAGTGAGTCAGTTATCCCCGTAAGCCTATCGGGGGGTGCAAACACCAAGGACGGAAGAGGCTTAGGAGCCGCAACTATTGTTTCTATATGGACATGTGGAATGTCGTGCGGCCCGTGTATCCAATGATATGCCTGCGCACTCTGCGCAGCTCTATAATATAGGTCTAAGTCAGGTGGTCCCAGACCCCCCAGCGAATATGGGAGAGTAAGTATTCGCCAAGTGATGCGCGCTTGTTTGCCCGCCCAGGCCAGATGTATCATAAGGGACTGAAGGCGTTGGAAAAACACTTGCGGTAATACCATGGGTATATTCGTGAAGAGAAAAAGAAAGTGCGGCAGTATAACCAACTTCATAAGGGACACTCTGCCCATCAAGGACAATGGGAGGCTAACCCATCGGGTAATGTCGTCCTCCAGCTTACTAATTGCCACACCATAATTTTCCCTGAAAACCACGGCAGAGTCAGTGTGTAATTTGGCCCCCAAATATCGCACCGCGTCCGTGGACCACTGCAGTGGGTATTTGTGTTCAAAAAGCGTCGTGGCGGGCGTTAGGGGGAACATAATGCATTTATTCCAATTTACACGTAGGCCAGACATGGAGCCAAAGAGTACCACCTCCCGGAGTACCGGGGACAGGTTGGACTCAGGGTTGCGGACATATAATAATGTGTCATCGGCGTAAGTGGAGACGACCAGGTTATAATTCGGGAAACGGATGCCTCTGCGATTATGATACTACCCAAGTGCACAAGCCAGGGGCTCGGCTACCAGGGCATATAAAATAGGGTACAGGGGGCATCCCTGTCTCGTACCTCTGGTGATTCGAATAGTGTTAGTAACCAAGGAGCCGATTTTTATACGGGCTGTGGGAGAATTATACAACACACCCAGCAGTTGAATAAATACCTCGCCTACACCCATTATAAGGAGAACCTGTCGCAAGAAGGGCCATTTGACAGTCGAACACCTTCTCCATGTCTAAGGAAACTGCTAAGGCGGGTATCTCTGGTCTTTTATACTGCAAGGCAGTGAACACCGTACGTAAGTTGTACGTCAGGTTTCTACCCGGCAAAAAACCTGCTTGCTCCGGGGCCACTAAGGTCGGCACAGGTGGGATTAATCGATTGGCTAGCAATTTGCGCTAACATTTTTGTATCAACGCTCATTAGGGATAGTGGTCGATACGAGGCACAGTTATCCAGAGACTTACCCGGCTTGAGGATAGCAATTATAACCGCTTCCCTCCTAGAAGGCGGCATCATACCTGTAACACACACATCCTCAAAAAGCATTGTCAGGTGCGGCAACAAAAGGTCACGGAAAACCTTGTAAAAGGCCACTGTTAGGCCATCCCCTCCAGGTGCGCTTCCCGCCTTCATGTTAAATAGGGCAAGCAGTATTTCCTCCTTTTCAATGGGCAGCATCAAAAATTCCCGATGTGT